>NC_136063.1:1808474477-1809674477 GCF_964261635.1 Lissotriton helveticus | reverse complement strand
GGACCGCCCGCCCTAAGGGGGGCGGTCCCGTGGGGGCCATTAGGATGCGCCCACCACACTGGCGGGCGCATCCTGCATTTTTGACATTGCTCCTCTTACTGTGTACGTTTTCTACCCAGTTCCCACTCCTTGCCCAAGTCCCTGACTGTGTTTCCCCACATAGTCCCGGACAGATATTTACAACCTTTCGTTAGGAACCTGCCATTGTTTATCCTCGATACAAAGGATTTGCTTAATCAACTTAGCGATTTTAAATGGACAAAGGATTGTTGCTTTGTGACATTAGACATGCGCTCTCTTTATACCGCCATTCCCATTACCTCAGGAATGGAAGCAGTTAAATACTATCTGGCTAAGAGAGATGCTTCCTTATGGGCACATACGTCAATGTTACTAGACATGATTACTCTGGTCCTAGAGAACAATGTTTTCCTTCACAATGTTAAGTGGTATAGACAACATCGAGGGGTATTCATGGGACCAAAATGTTCTCCCTCTTTTGCTAATTTGTTTGTAGGTTGGATGGAAAAGTTTTTCATCTGGTCTAAATGTCCAGCTACACTGATGAATTACGTAATTTATTGTGTTGGTTATATAAAAGACGTCCTGCTAATCTGGACATGTGACAATGCCTCTTTACATGATTTATGTTCCTATCTTCATTCCAACATGTTCAACATCCAGTTTACGTACCATCTACACAAGGAAGCGATCAGCGTCCTTGATGTCATGTTATATATCAAAGACAGTTCCATCCTTTTTGTTCCACATAGAAAACCAACTGCGTGCAATTCAGTTTTACATGCGGACACTTCACATCCTAAATGACAAGTAAACTTGATACTATTCGGGGAATTTAAACGTCTAAGATGTAATTGCAGTAAAGATGTGATATACATGAAAGAACTACATGAGGCTATCAATAGATTTAAATCTAGAGGATATGACGGGAAAATACTAGAAAAAGCGGGAAGAAAGGCACATGGTCTAAACAGAAGGCGCCTGTTGACCCACAAATCTAAGGCAAAGACTAACAATAAATATAAAGAGAGGGTGTCCCTGATTACCACCTACAACTCAGCCAGCAACCTGTTTTATAAGATTGTTCATAAGCATTGGCATGTACTAAGGTTGGATTCAGATATCATTAAAGTAATAACCGAGAGGTCTAAGATTATTTACAAACGAGGACAAACATTGAGAAATATTTTAAGTCTAAGCATTTATAATCCCAAGCAGGACAAGAAGGGCGTTACCTGGCTAGGTACTCCACTCGGATTTCATAAGTGTGGACACTGCTCTGTCTGTCCACATACGCTCGACAGAATTATGAGCTTCAAATACAATACACTGACAGAGCATAGGATCAAATCCTTAATGAAATGCAACACAAAACTCATGGTCTACTGTAATAGCTCCCCATGTAAGGGAATTTATGTGGGTAGTACAATACTGCAGGTAAAAGAAAGGATACAGGAAGACTTACAGGAGATCAGAAATGGAAATGCAAGCTATCCACTAGCAGTGCATTTCAATACTATGCATGGTCCAGCTGAACTGCCCAGCATGAGATTGTAAAAAGTTCAATCGGGTCGAGGACAATCGATATTTGCCCGGCGGTATTGCCTCTGTGACCCTCTAGTTATTTAAATCAATGAAGAGGCAGGCGCTGGAGACTGGAAAGCAGGAAACAAGGTTTTTTATTCTCTCCGGAGGAGAACACAACGAAACGGACAGAAGGTATCGTTCTGAGGTGCTCTAACTGTATTTCTGAGGCCTGGCCTCTTATATCCACATTTATGACTTTATTGCAGATTTCACATACATGTTTAAAGCTTTGATATACGGAAAAGACATTCTCGGAACTCCCCTTTGGGCCCGTTCCCACACACATTTACAGTTAAAGTCCCCACCCTAGTCACAACAGGTGATGAGCATCGCGCAGCTGGATAATCCGCCGATTCATGGAATGTGGGGAGTCTGATCGGATCTCATGGGGTGGGGGGCTTTGATCAACCCGGGGATTCTTTGATGGGGGAAGCTTTCTATTGCACGGGGAGGGGCAAGGATGGTATCGGCAGAGCTGGGTGTCGGCTTGGGAACGGGGAGGAAAAAACGGGCCCACGGGGAAAAAAGGGGGTTTGCATCTAAGGGCCGGAGATCATGAAAGGAAAGCAGGGAGGTGTTGCGCTGGGAACAGGATGAGGGCCTGGGGCAGAGCAGCGCCGAAGAGGGGTTTATGACTCAAGGCAGGTGCAAGCAGGGGGTGGTCAGCGTGCAGGCTTAGCGAAGGCAAAGGGCTATGTCAGGGGCCAGCGGCATGCAAAAGGGTTTGTTCTGATCGGGGCATCTTAAAATGGCGGGCGCGCACGACAAAAGTGTGGCATCAGGGGAAGAGGCAAGATGGCGCAGATAATGTTCACCAAAACGCACTAATTTTCCACAGTCCTCCCTTTAACATATTCAAGACATCTTGCTGGTTCATTTTCTATTCGGTTCTACTGTGGTGAGCATGAGAAAGAAAACGGTAGGAACCCTAGATGGAAAAGAGTTGTAAACAATACATTTTGAGGTTTCTAGTTTTTTTTTTAGGAGGTGCACCTATTTGATAAAGCAGGAAAGTCATAGGAATGAAATACAAAAACGGCGAGCAGCAAGTACATATCATAACGTGAACTGGCAGGTTAATACATGTTTCAGATTCGGATTGGAGCAGATTCAATACAATGGCGGCTGGGAGAGAAATGAGGCGTAGCAAAACGGTGGTTGAAGATGTCGAATGTTCGAAGTTTTATGAGTTCTCATTGTTCTTTGTGGTCTTTCGTTGGCGCTGTTGAGCACCGGCGGTGGAGCTACAAGTCCAGCTCTGTTCTAAGTTCTGCGTTGCAGGGCACGACCCTTTCCTCGCGTTTCTGGTCGGAAAGGTCCTTTTCGCCCTGTGTCCTTTGAGGTGATTGTCAGAAAGTTCCGATGGAAGAAGAGCGTTCAAAACAGTCCATAGGGTAGGTCAGAGGAAAAAGGGGGATGGAGCAAGGCCAAATTGGGAACAAACTAGGGGAACGAGAGACTTCAAATGGGCGGGCGTGCGACGGAATTCAGAGAGCGGGGACTTGTCGACAGGCACTGGACGTCGAGCAGGGGCATCAGGTCGACCCTTTCTTTTCATGCTGTCGAAAACAGTGCCTCGTCCTGCAGCTCCTTTCAGTCGTGGTCTCGCCTTGGCTAATGTCGCAGGTGTCCCTTAGTCTGCAGTCGGGCCTCGTGCTCCCACATCCGGTCCTTCTCTCCTCCAACAGCAGTACCCTTAAACAAGTTTGAAAAGACAGTCTTTAGAAAATTTGCAGATGAAGATAATCAAAAAGTCTATTTCTCTCCCAGCTCCAGGCAAAGAATGAAAATGTCCGCTATATTTAATGTTCACAACTGGCATATGAATGACCGGTGGCGGACCTGTTGGATTTACTACGACTTTCCTTCATAATCATTTATTACAGGCATGACAGTTCATCTGATGGTAACCCACCTTCGGGAGACAAATCTGGCAAAGATATGCCGTTCTCTAGAGTTTCACATTTACAAAAGGGTACAGTGAGTCGTCAACATGGTACTACACAGGTATTTTGCTGAGAGACGAACAGGGCTAAACATTTCCTTTCTATCGGTGCATCCTGTTTTTCAACTACTGCGGGGTTTATTTTGGTGATTTCTTTACCTTGGTCTCGTCTGTTAACCTTGTAAAACATCATTCTGGGTCCTACGTAACCTTTTACAGCCCGGTTACTTAACTAGGAAGGACAGGGGTTTTATGGGAAACAACCAGGGACATAGACAGGGGAGGTAACGGGGGTGATCGTTTTTCTGGTTTGGGTATTGCGACGATTCGGGGAGGGGAGGGTCGCGTATTCTGAGGTCCTTGTTTTATACTATAGGAGCCGTTGACATGTAGTTCCCTTATTTCGGGCCAGATTAGGGAACCTCTGTCGTCTTACCTGTCCTTTCCCTTACGGCCCAACCTGGGTTCATTGACTTCTAGCGGAAAAGGAGAGGTAATGACGCGGCCTCAGGGTGATTGTATTAAAGACAAGCGTTTGTGCAAATACTGACGGTATTTGAAGCCAATTAGGTGGTGTGCTAGGGGTGGCAATCTGCCAATTTCGGGGCTAACCACTCGGAAGAGTGGTAGTGCAAAAATAGAGAGAGAGAGAGAGAGAGAGAGAGAGTGAGAGAGAGAGAGAGAGAGAGAGAGAGAGAGAGAGAGGGAGAGAGAGAGAGAGAGAGAGAGAGAGAGAGAGAGAGTGCAACGGCAGGCTAAATAGTACACGTGCAACAGAGAGGGCGGCAGTGCATTCAAGAAAGGCTATTTAGTGCATTACACAGTAAAGGGTATTCACGAGTCCGCGTTAGAATCTTGTAATCATGTAGTTTGAGCATTAGACAGGGTAGAGGGGACGTGCTTTGAGAAAAGGAAAGAAGAAAAAAGGAGGTACCACTTTGTCGCACTTTCTCGCATTCTCGGTCCTTTGACCAGTTGGGTCAACGCCTCAGTCACACACACACACATTCCCTCACAGTTTCGCATCATACGTGACATGGGTTCATTCGTCCGGTCTGGTTTAAGGGTGATCACTTTTTATCAGGTTGTGCTAATTTTTCGGGTTTGTTCGATACGTGAGTAGTTTGCAGGCGTGCTTAGACACCACCCTGCGGCGCTAGTCCGTTTCGGGTATTTAGACATGGCAAGGTCTCAGATCTTCGCCACACCTTGGCTGTAATCTCTGATGTAACCTGCAGAGGAAGGAAAAAAGGGGGGGGTGGGGGAGACAGCATTCGCGCGCATTCAAATACATGGATTACAGCATTCGCGCGCATTCAAATACATGGATTCATAAGTCCTTTACTTACCTCTTACTCGTCTTTCCTCCTTGGGGCAGGGTCCCCGGGGATATAGTTTTCGGAGTCGAGGGGGGGGTAGTGTGTTCATGTAGGGCGTGTGCGGGGAAACATAAAAAGGAAACCAGAGGTGCCTAGTGCGAGGTATCTAGTCAAAGGATATATCTCACTATCGGGATCCTTAAACCTCTTTCAACGCCGTGGCGTTCTAAAGTTCTTCGGTTCTTGGGTCCCTGCTACTTTGGAACGTTGTACTTTACAATATTTACATTATTTCATTTCACCCTCCTTTTACATTCCCTCATTTACACCATTCGTTTTACCCATCCTTGGAAGTCACGGTCTTCCTCTACGCGAGAGTTCATGAGTCAGTCGCGTACTTTTAAGACGGAGTGTCGTGTTGTCGATCCGATCCGTCCTCCAGGGCTGGGCAACCATCTTCCTTTAACCTTAAAGAGAGAGCAGAGTAGGGTGCACAGAAAAAGAACTTTCCTACCCATCCCATATTGTTTTAAAATAAAGCATGCAATACCCGTCCATAGTTTCAAAGACTTTATTTTGCAAATTCATTTCAGCATATGGATTAGGAGGGTGTGGTCGTATTTGGTCGGTCGTGGCAATGGCTAAAGTGCGTACAGTGGGGGGTGTCGTTTGCAACAATAAAAACATCGGAAAGTTTTACTCATTCATTTGTAAGAGACTAAAACGTCTATTAATTGGCTGGGGGTTCGGGGGCATATATTTTCATAATTTAGAAACATAATCATAACAGTTGTAATCAGATTTCCTATATGCATACCGTACGTGTGCATCGTAAATGAGGGTTACATCAGTTATAAAAATATAATACATTGTACATTTGTAATCAACATTTGTAATGGGGATTCTTTCATACTGTTCGTCGAGTGAGCTCTCCTTGTCTTTTCTAGCCAAGTGTACAAAGGATCACAAAAATCTCAGAACATCAAGTTTATATTAGTGCGAAGGAACACCACGAGGTGTTCGTAAGTTCCGATTGATACCAGCGCCATTTTGGGCGGGGCCGGCACAGTCCGGAAGCAGCATCAGGGGGAAATGTTTCCATTACTGGCAGTTTGGACCAGAGTCCCTTTCGGCAGTTCTAGAATTCACGCTAACAGAAGGTGTGGCAATGTCATGTTTGTTTCGTTGGCGATCAAGGCAGCCGTCCCTTACCGGAAACCTGCAAAGGCCGAAGGCTCCGCCGGGGACCTTTGTATGATCTTCAAGGCTGCGGAGATGCTGTCGGAGATGGGGGCTCGTGCTCCATGGGACAAATGTGCGAGTTATACGGCTGGCCAAAGTTACTCTAGTGGCCGGGGCCCGCCTTCCAGCGGATCCAGACGCCATTTTGAGGCCCTACAGGGGCCACTCTCGTCGAGTTTGCAAGAATGGAAGAGACCCTTCGGAGTGAAAGGAAGAGGTTCCTGTTTTGTGAGAGCGGGACGTCCAGCTGGGGTGCAGCTGTGATGCCCCCACCTGGGGGGGGCGAGGGAGACTCGTTCACATCGTCTCCTTCTCCCGGTGCACTCCATGCCGCTCCTTTTCATCGCCCCGCATGAAGGCCTCTCCACATCCGGTGTTCCCCAAGTGCCACCATTGTACGTTCGGTGCTGCGCAAATACTGGGGTGCCACCATTGTACGTTCGGTGCTGCGCAAGTACTGGGGTGCCACAATGGTGTGTCCGGTGCTGTGGAAGTATGGGCACCATCGCCTGACTGGGGGTGTTCGGCGTCGGGCTGGGGGCTGGGAAACCTCCTACCGGTGGAGGTGGGAGAGGCTCGTCCGCGTCGCCTCTCCCTCCCAGCCCAACTTGGACAAATTGTTGTGGAGGTACGTGCAGGACATCCCGCCGTCCAGGACTGCTGCGGCTGTGACGGAAGAGAAAAGGAAGAGGTGCCTCGCTCTCCTCTTGACATGTGGCGGGACTACCTTAGTCTTTCCAGGCCCGTTGCGGCCGGCCAAGGAGACATGTGGCGGGACTACCTGCAAATGCCCAGGCTGCGGGCTCCTGCCTCTCCTCCGGCTCCCCCATACGTTAAGATTTCCTGACCAAGAGTTGGCGGCGGGGCTCGCCTTATATGGGTTGCCGTTGGTTGGGCGTAGCCGTAACCCTGCCCTACTTTGGAAGGTTCCAGAATGGGGGGGGGGCGAATGTTCTGTTTGACTTTCATTTTCTACAGTTTATCGTTATTATTCCTTGTTTGTTGTGTTAAATTAAAAGTTCAAGTTTATTAATGGTCTACGGATTTTGTTTTATCATTTCTTTCTTTCCAGGTTGCTTTTATGCTAAGTTTCTGCTAACAGGGGTCGAGTAACACGGAAACACGTGTAGAGGGATGACGCAGATTTGTACATTACATACACACAAACTCAGACGGGGGACAGTACAAGTACGACATACAAAGACCCAAGACAAATATAAAAACAGTTATTGGTCAATAATTATCTCTGTCCGTCTGTGGATTTTAAACGAGGCTGGGTTCCCGTCTTGACATTGCCCGACCTAGGAGAACTTGAGCATGCCGCTGAGATTTTCCTGGCGAAATCTGTGCCATCGGGCATAATCAAACGTGGTGGTTCTGTCTGGTCTGTCTATGTAAGTCGGGTTCTTCTCTGTCTCGCGCCTTTTCTCGTACTGTCGGTCTGTCGTTCTTGTCGGCCCTTTGCCTTTACTCACGCTCAGTAGAGTCGGGCATTGGGCTTTCCAGTGTCCGACATACCTACAAAAAGCGCATTGGTCTGACCCTAAGTCTGGTCGTCCTTTGCATAGTGTCGGGGGATAAGTTGTGGGTAGCGGTGTCCTGGGGTTGTCCTGTCGGTATATTTCCCTACTTGGTTTATCCTCGTCTTTTCTCTGTCGTTTCGTAGCCTCTCTGCGCCACATACCGAGACTGTCGAGCATAATTGGCGTCGTCTTATTATTTCGAAGGGCTATTTCTAACGTTTCTATTTTATCAAGGTCAAAGGATCCTGCCAGTGGCCACTGTTTGTCTTGGCTATCTTCGGTATACCTGTGCCATAATTTATTATAAGCTATGGTGACTAACCCATAGTTTATGAACATGTCCTTATTAGGGGTGCCTTCTAGTGGAGCTATATGGTCCACCTCTAACACCCGGTCCGGGCTAAACAGGCTATTTATCAATGGGGAGAAGACAGACATGACGGCTCGTAACGAGGGACTAAGAAGTCAGCACTGCCTATCTTATCACTAGGTGCAAAGACTAGACAGAATATTTCTATTCTACGTTGTTTGCAGGTAGTGAATACCTCATGGATCCAAAAAAAACCAAAAGACCAACAAAATAACAATGGGGAGAATGAGTAGGACCGCAAAGATCTGCGTTACCTACCCTTTTCACTATCTGCAAAAAGGGTGGTCTCTTCCCTGCTTGCAGACAGGGAATCTCCAGGAAACAATAGTTTGTGAACAACAGTTCAGTTTCAAGCAATTATTGAGTGGGGGAGAAAAAGAACAAGCACGGCTGCTACCCTACCTATCCTCCA
Source organism: Lissotriton helveticus (assembly GCF_964261635.1). Classification (NCBI taxonomy): domain Eukaryota; kingdom Metazoa; phylum Chordata; class Amphibia; order Caudata; family Salamandridae; genus Lissotriton; species Lissotriton helveticus. Next base: position 1,809,666,058 of record NC_136063.1, on the reverse strand, counting down.
CTGCTTGCAAAGGGAGAGGGAGCCTGTTGTTTCTCCGTTTGCAGACAGTGAATCTCTAAATAAAAAAAAACAGAGCAATACTAGTATTTTGAACAATCAAGCAATCAAAACAAATTTCGCAACTTGTCGTGGCAACACGACCTTACCCGGACCATGTGGACAGTTTCTTGTCTTCCGAATCCAGCGCCCGATCGTCCTCTTTTTCTCGTATTTCTCACGGCACTCCTGATGGTTCCCAGTCAGGACCGTAGATCACTCGAGAGAGGTCTGTTCGGAACTAGTGAAGTTCGGATGATCGGCTGCCAGACGAGGGTCTATTGGGCAAGAGCTCTCCCGATCGTTGCAGTCGTTCATTCTGTCGTCGGGACCTCTCCCACTGGATCCACGAGTCGCTGATGGGCCCCACGCTTGGGACGCCAATTGTAAAAAGTTCAATCGGGTCGAGGACAATCGATATTTGCCCGGCGGTATTGCCTCTGTGACCCTCTAGTTATTTAAATCAATGAAGAGGCAGGCGCTGGAGACTGGAAAGCAGGAAACAAGGTTTTTTATTCTCTCCGGAGGAGAACACAACGAAACGGACAGAAGGTATCGTTCTGAGGTGCTCTAACTGTATTTCTGAGGCCTGGCCTCTTATATCCACATTTATGACTTTATTGCAGATTTCACATACATGTTTAAAGCTTTGATATACGGAAAAGACATTCTCGGAACTCCCCTTTGGGCCCGTTCCCACACACATTTACAGTTAAAGTCCCCACCCTAGTCACAACAGGTGATGAGCATCGCGCAGCTGGATAATCCGCCGATTCATGGAATGTGGGGAGTCTGATCGGATCTCATGGGGTGGGGGGCTTTGATCAACCCGGGGATTCTTTGATGGGGGAAGCTTTCTATTGCACGGGGAGGGGCAAGGATGGTATCGGCAGAGCTGGGTGTCGGCTTGGGAACGGGGAGGAAAAAACGGGCCCACGGGGAAAAAAGGGGGTTTGCATCTAAGGGCCGGAGATCATGAAAGGAAAGCAGGGAGGTGTCGCGCTGGGAACAGGATGAGGGCCTGGGGCAGAGCAGCGCCGAAGAGGGGTTTATGACTCAAGGCAGGTGCAAGCAGGGGGTGGTCAGCGTGCAGGCTTAGCGAAGGCAAAGGGCTATGTCAGGGGCCAGCGGCATGCAAAAGGGTTTGTTCTGATCGGGGCATCTTAAAATGGCGGGCGCGCACGACAAAAGTGTGGCATCAGGGGAAGAGGCAAGATGGCGCAGATAATGTTCACCAAAACGCACTAATTTTCCACAAGATTTTATTGGCTAGAGACAGTTTTGGATAATCCAAGAGGGGGGGACAAAGTTCAGCACTTACGCAAATTAGAAGCTTCCTGGATCTGTAAATTGAGATCTGTAGACCAGGGCCTCAATACTGACAAAGAAATATATGTATTTCTTAGCGACTAAACCCTACATAGAATCTCTTCTGGCTATTGTCATATAGGGGGTACCTGTAAGTGGCTGTGATTCATATAATAAGTACCAGTTATGAAATCTACTGCTATCGGTCTCATTGTATCTTGTCATCTCGTTGTAACTGCGTATCTGTTCTGTTTGTTGTAATTGACTATGGATACTTATTGTATGCCAATTCATAAATGTACTGCTTATATAATCTTAGCCAGACAGACCTTAGTACTAACTCAGGAGGGGTCAGGATGAAGGACCTGTGACTTGCAGATGATTTTTGAACAACTTCATGGAATTTAATCTGATTGATGAGGGTCTGTAGAATCACTGTACAATTTGTTTATACTGTTTAGTCTACATGAATATCTGTGAACACTAGGATTTGTGATGGTAATGTGCTGTCTGGTCTAAGACATACTGTTTATAGTTGAAATATTATGTGCTCTCTTCCTTAATAGTAAATATACATTGTTTTAAATGGTGAACAAAAAATAACATATACTTTCACTGGCTTTTAACTATTCCTTTGGGACTTTTTCTTCTCTAATAACCGATACTGTTTTCACTAGCCACACCACATAAACAGGGAATTGCCCAGTCCTTGGGTTACGTATGGACTATCTGATGACTGCTGCCTTTTACACTATTTATATACTTCTCTAGAGAGTACTTGTTACCATTACCCATCCGTGCTGGTATACTTTTTTGTCAGATCGACCAATTCTTATATGTCCTTAAACTCGTTCCTTAATTGCGTACAACCAATTAGACTTTCTGCTCGTTCTAGCTAATTTGAGAAAGTTGTTCTTATGACGAAACACGTGTCAGCTGTGGATGTTCTACAACAACGTGTCAACTTGTTCAAACAAATATATGCTGTTTATATTCTTGTCATTTCGATTGCATTATGGTATGATGTACTTTGTAAATTAAAATACAATACTGACCTGTGTTGGTCAGATAGTACTTATATTGGTGCTGTGCTCTGTTTTTTGATGTTTTAGATTGTATGTGCATAGAGGCTATCTTCCTTTCTGCACAGGGGGACACTTTAGATGGCACAGTGGTTACATTGATAAAGGGTTCTGGCCCACAATCAGCAAGGCTAGGCCATTATAACAATAAATACAAGAGAAATGCCAATACTGATATTATTCACAAATTCACTTGCCACAATCACACGAGCATTCGTAGTGATGAAAACTAAATTAATTAGAAATTTGTTATTTTATTATATTTTGTCTTAATTTTTCAATTTCCTTTTTCAAATTTGAAACATTTAATAAAATGTATTCATAATCCAAACATTTGATTGGACCAAACAGAAACAATACAATTGCACAATTGACAAAAACAAATTTTCAATTACACAATACAAAAATACACCAATTTTAACCAGCCCAAAACCCAAAGAAGTTAAAGAGAAACAAAGAAAAAAGAGAAGAAAATTAGAAAAGTCAGGTGGAATGTAAAAATTGTCAAACACTAAAGAAAGGATATCAAGCTTTCCCAGAAAATGTTGGTCACACAGTATAGTGTTCTTGATTTTTTGCCTATAGAGCTGCTCAATAGTGCATTATTTGTTAGTCCAGACACCTCACATTTGTTAACATACTTATTTAGACACAATACAAGAAAGGTCTACGCGTTTCAAACACCTTAATCATTTAAGGGTTAAATGTATATAATTTTCTGATATATCTTGATCCTCTAGTGGTGACACCGACAATTTAGATACTAATCAGCAACAAAATTGACAAAAAAATAATCAACAGCAACAGCCTTTTTTAGGCAGAAGTCAACAACAACCACGCACCAGGAACAGATATCAAAACCAAGGATGGGAAATGAAACCAGGAATCAATATTACAAAACATAACTGCTTTACCTATGTTCAATTTATCGGATCGAGTCGTGTCTGATGCAGAACTATCCATCTTGAAAAAAGGATTATCATTCGTCCCCACCAGAACTACTGATTTGGTTAAAATGAAAATGTAAACCATCGAGTTCTGTCGAAAGATACGTTTAAAATCATTTTTTCTGGAAAATGACTATTCATCCAACACCGAGGAAACTGGACTAAGCGAAAAATCACCTTTTGTCCCCCTGCAAATAAAATACCTAAAGAGATCATAACATTTGAGTGCACACTTTTATTTGCAAATACAAAATTGAAAATAAAAAAGATTTTGTCAAGTATAACATCACAAAAGCAGAAAAGGAAGCAATAACCGCTTTCAAATCAGATTCCCAAATTATGGTTAAAACAGCAGACAAGGGTGGCTCAATAATTGTGATGAACTCCAGCAATTAACAGACAGAGGTTTTGAGACAATTAAATGATATCCAGTGCCATAGGCGATTAAGGGCAGATTCTATGAAATAGAGTGCCCTGGATCTTGGAATTATTGGAAGTAAGGAATTTGGCTATTTAAATGGAAAATATCCAAGAGTGCCTTTGGTATATATACTTCCAAAAATTCCTAAAAGTGATACACAACCTCCAGGACGTCCCATCGTGGCAGGCTGCGGCTCAATTTTGGAGCCAATTTCAAAACATGTTGATTACGTTTTAAAGCCTTTTCTAGCAGATGTACCATCTCATCTACATGATGCAAGCGATTTTTTAAATCGAATCTAAACAGTCGAGTTTTCACCACAAAATCAATTATTGGTAATGATAAACTTGCTGTTCTTATACACCCAAATACCACAGCTGGAAGGATTAAAAGCTATTGAGATATTTCTTGATCAACGGCCCCAACCAGTGAGCGTCCCAAGCGAGTTCATAATGCAACTTACAAGATTTGCTTTGAGAAAGAACTACTTCAGATTTGAAAATGATTATTATTTGCTAATCCTAGGGACAGCCATGGGTTGTCCCTTTGCGCCGGAATTTGCAGTTTTATTCATGGCTCAGTTTGAGGAACGGTTTATTTACAAAAACAATCCGTTTTAGACACAGATTACAACATTTGTCCGCTACATTGATGACATATTCCTAATTTGGAATGACTCAATTCAGTCTGCATTCAAGCCCTAGTACGATTACATTATTGGACGTTGATGTATACAGCACTTATGGCTCGCTACTTACATTATTACATATTAAACCGACTGAACGAAGCAAAGCACTTCACTATACAAGTCATCACCCACGCAGCTTGCATGATAACTTCCTGGTCGGACAATTCTTGAGGATAAAACGTAATTGTTCAAAAAGCTCCTAAAACTAGGGGTGGGCGGAATTTGCATAATAGCGTTACACAAATCTCCGCGAAACGGTAAAAAATCTCCGCGAGCATGGAGAAATTCTGTGAACAAGCGGAATTGCTTGTTCGCGATGCTTTTTTACTGTTCCCTATCGCTGTTTGCGTGCTCTGGGGAAAATATCTCACGAACACACATTTGAGAACACGAAAAAGCAGAAAAGTTCGTGAAGTCGCGGTACGCAGAATGTTGGGCAATTTCGCGTTCTCCGCGGAATGCGAAATTACCCAAATTCCGCAAGTGGAACGGAATTTACTGCCCAGGCCTACCTAAAACAGGCACTAAGATGTGCATGGTGGACACAGTCGGAGACATTGTTAGAAAAAAGAAAAAACAAGCCACGGACCGAATTATATGTGTTTCAACATTCTGCTCTCGTACTAACTTCCGTAAAAGTATGATTAAGCAAAATTGGCACCTAGTCCAAAAGATACACACAACATGGAGTAAACCAGTGTTTGCCCTAAAAAAAGATAAAAGTGTGGGTTCATTAATTGTTCATTCAGCACCACCAAAGCCACTAAACACAAATGTTCTTAGAGCTCAGTTGAGTTTACCCCCTATTACGGGGCATCATAAGTGTGACACTTGTTCTTTTTGCCCACAAACTTTGGAAGGTGCCCTTTTTGAATGTAATAACGTCAAATGAAAGCACTATCAGTTCACTAATTGTAAAAGCAAAAATGTGTATGGAATTGTATGCCCATGTCCAAAACTTAATATTGGAAAAACAACCCAAGAAGTACGTCAGCAAATTACTCAACATATGTCCAGAATTCGGAAAACAGTGGCTAATGCACCACTGGTGAATCATTGGATGTCTGGAAATCATGACATAAAAGATCTGAAAGGGACTATTCTGTCTAAAATTGAGATTAATCCTTGTGGGGGAGATATCCAAAGAACACTGTTACAGAGGGAGGCTATGTTGATTGTAAGATATAAGACTGCTGTAAATGGACTCAATGAATTATTTGAGATTTACAACTTGGAACTATTCTTTTTGCCAGTTAAGTGGGATCTTTTGGAGCAGTCACTGTGGATTTGAAATATACTGGAATCAGCTATCCGATTTTATACCATCTTACAAGTATTCCTTCTCCCAATCGAATGGATTTGCACGTCCTATACAACATAATGCTTTTTTCCCTGATGTTCTAAATGGCCCGTTATCCTGCAGTTACCCGACTGTCCTATAACAGTGATTTTTTTACTGTTCTAAGTACATGGGAAACATGTACCAGGCATTTGTATTTGTTCCCCAGGCTTTTTTATACGTTCCCCAGACGGTCAAGTTTTTTATACATATAAAAGTTTTGACTGATTAGTCACCAGCTTTCAGTCATATTGCCAGAAGGCATTACCTTATAGGTTATGATTTACTGAATTAATCATCTACTTCTAAATGAACTTATTTCTAAACAATGCGATTATGGATAAATGCTGAGTGATTAAAATCCTTTCTGTGAATAACATACGATGTGAGTACGTATTTGAGCGGCCCAACTAAAAGGTCCTTGTTTCCTTGAATAATAAAGTTCTGAATGGTTGAATATGACGACTCTGCCTACGATGAGGCGGCTATTGATTATGTCAGTAGTCCTGTACAATATTGCAGTTAAAAAATGCGCCTTTACGATGTGAAAACCACCGACTTTTGTCGAGTTAGGAAGGTGATCGTGCAAAAGACGTCTGTATGTAAGTAGAAGGTATGATTGACCCGATAACCTCCTCCTCTTCTTTTCTTTACAAATATTTAAGTATGGGTGGAAAATTCGTTCCGCTCGGTGAATTTGCAAATTTTTGGCAATTTCACGATCCGCGAACCACGCGAAATTGCCCAAAAATCCGCAATTCGCGAGTTGGCGGCATTTTTTTTCTTGTTCAGGCTTCAAAAATACAATCTTGCGCGTGCTGCATTGACTTACCATGATTCTGCGTTCGCTGATGAGTTTTCCTCCCTGTTCGCGTGCGCTGCAAGATTTTGGTAGCTGGCCGAGCGACGCAGCGATCGCGAACACGTCATTGCGACCCGAAACAGGAAATTGCGAACGCGAACATGCCATTGCGACCCGAAACAGGAAAAAGGCATCGCGAGCAGGCTGGTTAAGTGGAAACAACATATTTGCGACCGTTGCGACCTCATGCGTAAGTTCTGGTTCCTGAATTGGTAAAAAAATCTTGTGAACTCGCAAAAACAATTCGCAAGCTCGCGGAATTTGGCGGATTTTTGCGAATCACAATTACAAATTTGCGCGAATTTGCGTAAACCGAATTCGCAAATTCCGCCCATGCCTACATATATTGCAACAATTCTGTAACCTAATAACTGAAACTACACTTCGCATGTTCATTTGCAGACTGTGTCGGGTACATTTAAAGTGTTGCAAATTGAAAAGCGCGTTGACCAGCCACCATTCAAGTATGTTACACGCGGCTAACAGCGTGGTTGAGATTAACATGAAAATTGCTTGAGCATTTTTAATTTTCTTGGCTCCTTTGCATTAACTTGCCTCCTTTTTGTTGTAGTGGTGTGCCGGATTCCGTTGGTCTCCGTCAGTCCGTTTTGAGACTTTACAATAGTGTTGTGCCAGCAAGCAAAGTTTGGGTGATTATGTTAAGGTATGTTAGAATCCTGTTGAGATGTTATAGTAGTTTGTAAAAACGAAATTTTCGGAATTGTGGCTTTTAGCTCAAAGCTCAAAGTAGCTCAAAAACAGTTGTGAAGCATTACGAGGGCTGTTGTTTTGAAAATAAAGGTAGATATGTTTTTTTACTTTAAAATAGGCACACATGAATGGTTGAAAGGTTATGCGAGTAACACATGCACTTTTTATTTATTTTTACCGCTCACACCCCAGATCCTGAGTAAAACCCTTAAATAATTAAGTGGTTTGAAAAGCGTAGACTTATCTTGTGTTGTGTCTAAATAAGTTGTTAACAAATGAGAGGTGTCTGGACTTAAAAATAATGCACTATTAAGCAGCTCTATAGGCAAAAAATCCAGAACACTATACTGTTTGGCCAACATTTTCTGGGAAAGCTTGATATCCTTTGTTTACTGTTTGACAATTTTTACTTTCCTTCAGACTTATCTAAAAAAAATCTCTTTTTTCTTTGTTTCTCTTTAAATTCTTTGGGTTTTGTGCTGGTTAAAATTGGTGTCTTTTTTATTAGTGTATTTTAAAATGTGTTTTTTCTCAAATGTGTAATTATATTGTTGCTGTTTCGTCCAATCAAATGTTTGGATTATGAATTAATTTCATTAAATGTTTCAAATTTGAAAAAGGAAATTGAAAAATTAAGAAAGAATATAATAAAATAACACATTTCCAATTAATTTAGTTTTCATCACTACAAGTGCACGTATGATTGTGGCAAGTGAATTTGTGAATAATATCAGTATTTGCATTTCTGTTGTAATTACAGTGTTTACATTGAGCACACCATAAGACAACTTAGTTTATACGTGTGCAATACGTCAACAGAGGTGCTGACTGTTCTTTTAGTTACCACTGCCATCGTATTGATATTATAACTTCTCACAAGTGTCAGGAGGATTTCACCACCTGTGTTAATAAGTCTTAATTCATCCTTCAAGCCCCAGTAAAAAACACTCTCTTTTCAACAGGTCCCTCAGATTCAGCCACAACGCGGGTAAAAGTGATGCACTTTTTATTTATTTTTACCGCTCCCACCCCAGATCCTGAGGAAAACCCTTAAATAATTAAGTGGTTTGAAAAGCGTAGACTTTTCTTGTGTTGTGTCTAAATAAGTTGTTAACAAATGAGAGGTGTCTGGACTTAAAAATAATGCACTATTATGCAGCTCTATAGGCAAAAAAATCCAGAACACTATACTGTTTGACCAACATTTTCTGGGGAAAGCTTGATATCCTTTCTTTACTGTTTGACAATTTTTACTTTCCTTCAGACTTATCTAAAAAAAATCTCTTTTTTCTTTGTTTCTCTTTAAATTCTTTGGGTTTTGTGCTGGTTAAAATTGGTGTATTTTTTTATTAGTGTATTGTAAAATGTGTTTTTTCTCAAATGTGTAATTATATTGTTGCTGTTTCGTCCAATCAAATGTTTGGATTATGAATTAATTTCATTAAATGTTTCAAATTTGAAAAAGGAAATTGAAAAATTAAAAAAAATATTATAAAATAACACATTTCCAATTAATTTAGTTTTCATCACTACAAATGCACGTATAATTGTGGCAAGTGAATTTGTGAATAATATTAGTATTTGCATTTCTGTTGTAATTACAGTGTTTACATTGAGCACACCATAAGACAACTTAGTTTATACGTGTGCAATACGTCAACAAAGGTGCTGACTGTTCTTTTAGTTACCACTGCCATCGTATTGATATTATAACTTCTCACAAGTGTCAGGAGGATTCACCACCTGTGTTAATAAGTCTTAATTCATCCTTCAAGCCCCAGTAAAAAACACTCTCTTCTTAACAGGTCCCTCAGATTCAGCCACAACGCGGTTAAAAGCGATGATGTATGCAAGGAGATCATTTTTGCCGTGCCGCAAATTTACCAGTTCTGAATCAAAAGACTGCATGAAGGTATGTCAATTGAAAAGCTTCTTAATTTCTATTTTAAATGCATTGTATTCTTTGAGGGGATCATCCCTTTCCACAGAGAAAATAGACCAAGAGGCTGCTGTTCCAGCCATATAGTATAGTAAAAATGCCACCTTAGATTGCTGATCAGGAAAAAGTCTGTCCTCCATAAAAAAATGAAATTGGCACTCATTTAAGAAGACTGAAAAATGTGTGAGATTTCATGAAAGATGTTCTGGAGAGGCGAAGGGGACACAAGGTGTTGTTGTCACCTGAATAATCTGGATAGATCCTCAATCTCTTGAAGGGATGTAAGTAGATAGATGAAATTGGGTGATTTCACAGTTGTTTTGGGCTTAACCTTAGGATATGTGTCCCATGATGGATTTGGTGGAGGAGTGGGCTGTGTACCATGAAGGTCACCCAACCTTTGTGCTAACACCTGCAAAGCACTTTGCAAATTCTCTATCATATTGGCCGTATCAGCCAAAGAGATGTCTTTCAACCATTGTGTCCTGGTGGGATTTTAAATGTGAGCTTGCTGTTCTGCCAAACATTAACCTGTTCCTTCCGCGGAGACACACTGGAAGTTCAAGCTGCTAAGTCCCAACTCCTCCTGGACACACAAGCCCTACCTACGAAATCTATGAAAGGGGATTGGATGGTGAGAGAAAGAGATGTTGATTGGCATTGGTGCTGCATGATTCTGTGGGATAGATTCAACAAACTGGTTACACTCTGCTGCAATAAGAACAATTGAAGTTATTTCTCTACAATGCTAATATTGTATTCTTAGCTCCCCTTTCCCTAGGTATCTAGCATTCTACTCCTATGTACCTGCAATGATTCCCTTTCCCATTTTTGGTGATCCGTCTTTCCTCAGTAATTGGAGTACTTCAACAATCTAGTTTGAACTAAAAGAAAAGGGATGGTAGTGGATTTGAACATCCCCTTATCGTCCCTCACAAAGAATCGCACCGAGCAGTGTGGTAGTGATTAGTCCCTTATTAGAATGTTCTTGTTACACCTCTTCTGTGTACATTCAGATCCGTTAGTCCATGAGGCTTAAGACGCATACATCACTCATAGTGTTAAATAAGCACCCAATAAGATTCAGGCCATGAGCAGCAAACATGAGATGCATGCAACCGTTTGGTGTACGTGCACTTAACAAGTGCCTTTAACATAACATAACATGCATAGCAAGTACGACTATGGTCAAAGGTTAAGGCTTTACCCATATTTAACATATTGTACCTTAGTTAGGATTACAGTATTCAACATTAGCATCAAAGCCCAGAATGCCACATTAGCATAGAATTTCATAGACTAGAGTACCAGCAAAATAAGAATGATTAATAAATGTATTCTTTGTTTTTTTCAGGGAAGAAAATCTGCAGAATAATCAGGCAAATATTTGGAGTCTGCAGAACAATCAGATAAGTGCATGGGATCTGCAGAATAATTAGGTAAGTACGCAAATCTGCTGAACAATCAGATAGTTCAATATGACATTGTTAGCAAATCTACAACATCCTAGATTAAAGTCTAACCAAGCATGCATGTAACGCAACGTGTTACACCTCTTTTGTCCATGTTCAAAGTCGAATTGCTCTCTGTTGTTCTTCCTGTAGGAGCCATAAGGGTGAAGTTGGAATTTCACTGACATCGATGAGCCTAAAGCAAGACATGCTGTGCTCTGGTGAGATTCCAGACAGCAAGCGAGGTGTCCGGAATAGGTGTGGCATTAAATAGCAGCCACACCCGACTCCACACACTGAAACTCTCATGTGACTTTCTGCGATGAGTGTTTGCAGATAGTAAATGGATGCTAGTGTGATGACACTTGCATCCCCATAAAAACACTGGTTTTCTCACTACTTTCTACCAATGGGACCATCTACTTAAAACAATGTTGCTGTACAAGACAAGTTTGCCCTCCCCTGACTCTGTACAATGCTAGGTGGGGGCACATTCTGTGTGGTCATTGCTCATTGGGAATAAGTGGTCCACAGGCCCGCCATGTGGTGCTGCTTAAAGTACTGCCACTCTGCTGGACTGCTGCTCTTAAGGACTGCTGCCTTGCTGTGATCACCTGCTGTCTGCTGCCCTCTTGCCTGTGTGAGGTGAACTGGACCTGCATCTGTTGAACCCCGGAACAATAGGGTGACTGCAAGGGCTGGTTGGCTGGCTTCCTGACTACATCCTCAAGGACAGAAGGCTCCAAAAACCTTGAATTTAGAACCTGGAGTCTGCCATCTATGAGTCCTACCCTACCAAGTGTTGCCATCCCTGTCCTGGACCTTTGGAGGTAGACCTGAAGGTGCTCTGCCAGCCCATCTGTGGACCTAGCCGAGTCGACGCATATCCTCTGTTGAGATGACCAACCCCCAGCAATACCAACCAATCGCTTCTGCTGCATGGACTTTCTTGGTGGAAGGACTATGCATCATCTTCACATCCCACAGCCTCATAAGAACAGTCAATGTGCAAGACATTCCCGATGCAGGCTCACAAATCGCAAGCTCCTCGTCAATGGCAGCCTAAATGACAATGCAAGACTCTGCATCGCCCTGCAACTTCCTCGGAACAAGCCCAAATGAAACACACCCTTGACGCAGGACTTAGCATTACAAGCCTCCTCATTGATGGCTTTCTCAACAATGATGCAGATCCTCACATCACAGCCTCGAAACTCCTCGGAACTGATGCTGCGTGATGCATCTCTGACACAGATCTTGCCAAACCTCGGCTGCTCAACGCATCCTTGATGCGTGACTTTGCAACTCTTCGCAATCAGGACTTGAGGTAGCTTTATTCAGCAGGTCTAACCTGAAGCTGGCCCACGGTCTAACGCAGTTGACCTGGTATTGTGACTTTGTCCTGGTCTAGCGTGACTAGATATCCATGGTTGGTATTTTGTGCGTTTTTGGACTATTTTCCCTTAAGTCTTTAAAACTGCATATCTCCACTTCTACTGATTGGATTCTTGTCATTTAGGTCTTGATTTATTTATTAGAATTTACTCTACTTTTCTAAATTGGTGTGAGATTTTCCTTGTGTTGTGGTTTTATTTTATTACTGTTTGAAGTGCTGCATAAATACTTTACACATTGCCTCTAAGTTAAGCATGACTGCTCTGTGCCAAGCTACCAGAGGGCTGAGCACAGGTTAATTTTGGACTTGTGACTTCACCCTGACAATGATTGTGGTTTCTGCTTGAGTAGGGTTTCACTCCTTTATCCAATAAGCTTATTTCTTACAGATAGTGTACCTAGGACATAACTCTCCAGCAACTGCAAGTATGATGCAATCCAGTAAGAAGTCCACAGAGTAGCTTGACACTTCTACCTTGGAGCCTCTTTATTATCTGAATATATCTGAGAATCAAAAAACACGTAGCACCTATCTCCTTCGCTCCCAAAGAGCACTAAAAATGCTTGAAAATTTGATTCTAATAAAAAAAAATTGCTTTAGCAATGTACATATTTCTTAGAGAACAAAATCTATCCTTGTGTTATCTCTTGTCTGATATTCTGTCATTGGAGATGGCAGCTTTTCGATCTAATTTCACGATATTTGCATAAAATATATTTTATGGTGACACTTTCAGGTAACCTTAAATGCTGTAGTCCTTAATAGTTCAGTGAGAATTGAAACATGAAAGCATGGTGCGAGGGTGCCTGTGCATCATGCAGGATTGTTTTTGTGCAGGAAGGAACACCTTCCTGAACAAAAACAATCCTTAGAGACATTTTCCTCTTTCTATGTGTGCTGCAAGACGTTTTTGAAGCCAGAAAAGCCATGCAAAGTGGCTGTGCGTGGTTTCAAAAATATGACATATGCATATTTCATATGCATGAAAACCCAATTTTGCGATTCCAAACTAGCGATTTATAGCGAATCGCATTTTGAGAATCGCAAATCGGTATGTATACAAAAAATCGCAAATAAATAGCGATTTCCTAAAATTTGCAGATTTTACTGCGATTATCCGGTTTGCGATTCCTTAACTGCGATTTCGCAGAATTAGCGAACTCGCAATTAAGGAATTGCAAAACGGGGATTATGAAACTCAGGTGCAGCTTGATGACATTATAACCAGGATGTGTGACCACCCATGCTGCACCTGAGTTCCATAATCAGAGTGAGGGGCTGGAAGGAGGGCTGAGGCAGCAGTGCAGTGCAGTAGTGAGTGGAGAAATGGCTACACAGGAGCAGCGGCAGGGTGAAAGCCATAGAAAGAGAAAACAAAAGTTTTCTGAAAGGGAGCAGGAGGTGCTCATTCAGGAAATGGTGCACAGCCTTGAGCTGTTATTTGGGAAAACATCCCTCAGAGTGCCAGAGACCAGGAAAAGGAGGATATGGGCGGAGATCCAAAAAAAAACCCATTCCATCGGCATCACCCACCGCAGCGTCGAGGAATTGCGGAAACGCTGATACGATATGCGGCATCGTTCGAAGGAAAGGGTTGCTGCCAGGCTGCAGGAGGCAAAACTGACTGGTGGAGGGACACCCACTCCCCCCGCTTCCACGCCAATTGAGGAATTGGTGGAAGGGGCCTTACAACTGGAGAGTGTGAGCAGTGTGGCTGAGCTAGACAGCTCCAACTACCAGGACCAAGACAAGGTAAGAAGTATGCCATCACACCCCTGATACCGACCTACCCCACCCCCACGAGAGACCCAGGCACTCATCCCAAATGCAATCCAGTGCAGGCACACACACAACCACAGCAATGCATTATGGGAGATGTAGTCACATGAAGCAAACAGTGGAACCGTGAAACCCAGCTAGTCTCAAGCAGTATGTGTGTATGAGTGAAGGCATTGTACAGACAGTCAGGACCCGCATAATAAACCAAATAGTGTAATTTATTGCATTACCAATGCAAGGCTGGATAGCAAATTAATGTATGCATTTCTGTCCACAGCACCACAAGAAATAAAGGGCCAGAGGCCTGGAGGGGAGGAAGAGTCCCACAGCCTTGCAGGACGAGGGCAAGTGGAGGAGGAGGATGAGGGCAGCCCAGTCATCTCACCCAAATGCCGTCGGCGCATTGCAGTGGCCCCATTGCCACTGCTTGAGGACGAACTCGCTGACACCGTTGAGGAGGCCAATGAGGTCCAGGGACTTCTGTGCCACAATCCAGACAACAAGCTGTTCAAAGTCCCACACCTGCCATCCAACCAGGCGCAGGGCCCGTCCATCCCCTGGTACATCAGCGGCAGGAGAAGAGTCAGTGTTCCGCGGCCTCGAGGGAAACATGCTTCAGGCACAGCTCCTACAGGGGAGAGAAATACGTCAAATACGAAGACAGTTTAGGGTGGGCTCCAGGGGCATTATGGGTGGCCTGGAGGCACTCTGTGCAGAAATAAGGGCAGACCGTGCTGCTAGGCGCCGTGAAATTCAGCGCCTCCACACACACCTTGAACTATTCACAAGGGCCATTAACCGACTGGCCTCAGGCACCTCTATCCAGTCCCTGCGCAGCATTAGCATGCAGCGGGAGGTTGCACACAGCAGTCAGGACATGGCCAGGGGATTACTACAGGTCACATGTGCTGTGGATCAGCTGCGGGCAGTTGCCACAGGTGGGACAGGAGTCCTCAGTACCCTAGAGGAGGATGCCCAGTCCAGTCGCAGCAGCCTCACTCCACCCCCCCAACAGGACAGGCGCCGTAGTGAACGTCATGGCAGGGCTGCAGGATGCCACTGATGAGGGGAATGTGCACTCGGGGCGCCAGGCAATGGGACGTCAGCGCCACTGTTGAGGTTTCAGGACTTTTGAATGGCAATGGGTGGATCAACCCAGTGACAATTTATTTTCAATGCACTGGAATTCAAACATGTGCATGATGATACTATACACATTGTGTGCCACACAGGCTGTGTGATATCATGATTCCTGATTAAAAGGATATTAAACACAGTTTATCCTGAATACATAGCAGTGTGTCATCATTTCTAACCTAGAAACAGTTCTGTGTAATGTCATCTCGCCTCTGTAGCCCGGCTGCTGCTCCAATCACACCGGCTGGCCTGCGTCCTGGATCTGGCCCCTCCTTATCTGATGTGTCTGAATCGCTGAGATCCATTGGGGTGCCTTTCCGGGTGGCAATGTTATGCAGCATGGCACACGCAACCACCATCTTGCAGCAGGTCTCAGAGCTGTGTTGCAGTGCTCCTCCACTCTTGTGCAGGCATCTGAAATGGCTCTTGAGGATACCAAAGGTCCGTTCAATGGTACTGCGGGTGGCAATGTGGGCACTGTCGTACCTCCGCTCCCTTGCGTTTGCAGGATTCAGATATGGGGTCAAAATGAAGTCCCAGACTGCATATGCACTGTCACCTGTGAGGCAAGAGGAAATAGGTTACACTCTGTCCTGCCACTGCTGTGCTTTAACGTTGTGTCACTGTTTCCTATTCAATTACCTAGAAGGTAGCCCCCTACAAACTCCCCATTACTGAGTCGACTCTGGCAAAAGATGAACGAGTCGTGGGTGCTGCCTGGGTATTTAGCTACAATGTCTGTGATTATGTGCTTGGCATCACACACCACTTGTATATTCAGGGAATGGTATGACTTGCGCTTCCTGAACACATACTCATTGTGGGAGGGGGGATATGGCGACATGTGTCCCATATATGCATTCTATGACGTGGGGGAATTGTGCTATTTGATAGAACGCCTGCTTGGTCTGGTCTAGTGCCTGTGGGGTGCAGGGGAAGTGGATGTGGTGGGGCAGCCTCTGTACCATTGCATCGAGGAATGCGTGGAAAAAACGCGACAATGCACTCTCCTACTGAGGCTATCACCCCCTGGAAGCTACCTGATGCCAAGAGGTGCAGTGAGCATAGGACCTGGATGTGGGTGGGGATGGTATGTGTCCTGCGTGTGGGGTGTTCAAGAATAGGTTTGAGTTCCTCAATTAAGTCTAGGATGCTCTCTTCATCCAGCCTGTAGTGTGTATGGATGTCCTCCTCAGTCCGCTGGAACAGGGTAATGCGCGCACGGAATATCCTCTCCTTGCGTCTCCTCCTCTGTGCAGCAGCTCAAAGTCACAGCCTCCTGGCTATCACATACAGCCCAGCCATTGTGAAAAAATGTGTTGCATTGTGGGACTCCTTAAATAGTTTGCACTTGGTTACCACCTGCTCATACTTGGTGGTAATTGCGATTCTCTAATTTGCGAATTTTGTGAATTTGCTATTTGCGATTTTTTCATACATTGCATAGCAATTTCTTAATTTGCGATTTCCGTTTGCAAATTTCACAATCCGAGGAAATCGCAAAATAAGAAATCGCTAAGAAATTCGCAGAATTCAGGTTCTCCCCACGTAAGGATTCACTATTTTTGTGATTTCTACTTTTGCGATGCAATTGTGCCTCTTACATAGGAAATTGCGAATTTTTAATCGCAAATGCTGTTTTTTGTGATTCACAGCATTTGCAAAAAAAAATTGGCTTGATACATATGGCCCTTAGTGGTGTCCATTACACATTTACCACGTTGGGTGGTGCAAGCATGACTCAAAGCTTTCATTAAAATGCCACTTGGGGCCAGATGTAGGTGGCCCTTTACCGGTCGGAAACGGCTGAAAATACCGATTTTCGGCCGTTTCTGACCGGTAAAGGGCTATGGCGATGTAGGGGCTAAAAACACATACATTTTCGGTAATTTTACCGAATCAGTAATTTTACCGAATCGGTAAAATTACAGAATCGGTAAATTTACCGATTCTGTACATTTTACCGATTCAGTAAATTTACCATTCGGTAAAAATACCGAAAATGTATTTTGTGATGTAGGTAGCACTTCTAACAGTGCTACAGGGCCTTTAGAATTCAGTATTTACCATGCAATACAATTGCATGGTAAATTACGAATTCTTGTGTACATGCACATCTGTGCATGTACACCTGTGCCATGTGGCACACAGACATGCCCTAAGGGCATGTCTGTGTGCCACATGGCGCAAAAGCCAGTTACAGGGGTGCAACAGGGTGTCAAAGTGACACCCTGTCCCCCTTAGCAATTCGGTATTTTTACCGATTCGGTAAATACCGAATCGGTATTTGCTATTGAATCCTATGGGCTTCAAGGCCCATAGGATTTAATAGCAAATACCGATTCGGTATTTACCGAATCGGTAAATACCGAATCTTACCGATTCGGTAAAAAATACTGAATTTTTACCTACATCTCATTTACAGATTCATAAATACCGAATCGGTAAAATTCGGTATTTATGAATCGGTAAATGAGATTTACCTACATCTGGCCCTAAGTCTTTCTATAATGTCATACAAAACATGTGTGTATTCAATGGATGCAAACAGCATTTGTGGATGCCTGCATTAGCACATTAAAGCGAGACTTATCAGGTTTGCCAATGCTTATTTTCGGAGCACATGCCGCAGATGCAGTCCAGTGGATGAGATGTGAGGTGCATGTGATTGGAAACTTACGCACTGACATTCAATTATTTCTATCCAAAAATATTATAACTAGATCATCACATGCTCATTAATAATAATAGTAATAAAGAAGTGATTTTTTTTGGCCGTCCTATAAAATGTGTAGCACCTTCCAAGGAATCCAAATAATGCATAAAAGGTGACTGTGAAAAATGCACTTTGACTGAAATAAGAAAGCCTGGAGCATGGCAGGTAAAAAACTGGAAACACTACATAAATCAAAAGTTCAATCCAGCCTTTTATCAGGGTCAGACCTGTGGATTATTTTTCAACAAGACATTCTTTTTATGAAAAAAATGAATCTTTATTTTTTCAATATATTTCTAATAGCACCGACGACCTCTGCCGCAGAATGTGTGCAGGAATTAATGAGCAGGTAACGTCTCAGGGCTTTGCCTCGGGTTATCAAGAATCCCGGTTGGTCATTAATCTCTTGTAAATGTTTTGGACCTAGTTTGCTCTTACCTTGGCATTGTCTATGCAAGATTAACTTCATGATACAGTAATCTCTGTTTCTTTCTGTGTGTGTTGCAGATCCCCGGTGGGGGGAGGTATACTCTCAGACCGCTCACCAGTGAAGACAAGATAAGCGCCGGAGGAAAAGGTCATTCCTCCCAGGGAGAAGAGCCACCTCCAGCAGCATTAATAATAGATTTCTTTCCTAATCCCCTTAATACTTTGCTGTGCATTGCGTGTTGCAGATTTTCTGGCTGCCTGTTGAAACAGCATCGTGTTTTAATTGTAAAATTAACATGTGTAAAGAGGTGCAAGGTAATGCCACGGAGCACAGCGTGGAATGCAAATCATTACATATTTTTAGTTTGTTCACAAAACACAATGAGATTGTTTTTCTCGACACCCAGGGCTGCAGCAAAGAGGAATCCTTAAATTCTGTTTCTTAAATAACATTTTGTTGTCATTAAGAAAATACATGTGTAATCAATGAACGGAACAATTCAGCAGGCCATCGCGATGCAAAATATATGTATTCTGTTGGCTTCTCCATAGATTATTCTAAGTTAATTTGCAGCGGTTTGTTCTGTCAACGAGTGAACCGTTGAATCTACATTCTAGACTATTATGCACCGGGCACCCGGTATCAGAAATTCTGGAACGAATCTATAGTTGCTAAGTGTCTCATTTAGTGACCATCTGTACATTTTTCCACAGAAGTCATAGGACCTTTGGGCTAAATCTAAAATTTAAACAATATGCAATTATACCCCTACCTTTCTGAGATACACACAGGGCTTTAAGTGGTATGGAAAAAAATGGGGGTTCTCCCTAAGAGGCATGGCTGATGAATTTAAGGGCGTGGCTTAAAACACGTAAGCTAAAAAATCTGTGCTTAGCATAGTGTGCCGCCTGACTGGTAAATTTGCTGCTTTTGCCATTGCGGTTAGATAAATATTACAAGTAACATTCCACCTAAAACAAGCCAGGACTATTGGCTTTGTCAATGGTTGTTAGTTGCATAAGCTAAATAAACAACAACTTTCGCTTCATTGTATGTTGAAAATGCTTCAGTTCTGACATTATGAGACTGTGAAAGAACTATAGCGAAACTCTTTGTTGTTACACAAAAAGCGGCGAAGGATGGTACTGTTGCAGAGCTAAGATTGCTTTTTCAGCCTGAGGACAACAATGGAGAGCCTGTTTGGGACCCAACTCAGCACCTGCTTACTAGAACAGCCAGTGCTGAGCAGTACCTGGCCAATTTAAAGCCCTGGATACACTGTATTAGACTTGGCATCTTTGGTGGGGTTTCCTCCGACTTGTTGCCTCTACCACCTGTATTTTCGATGGTGTGCTGAATTTCGTTTTTGCTGGCTTTGATGCTTTAGACACTTTGTCACTGCTGATCAGTGTCAAAGTGCAAGTGCTCCCTGTGTAAATGGTATAACAGATGGTTCTCCCTGATTGGCCTATTTTATTTACAGGTAATTCCTAGTAAAGTGCACTGAGTGTGCCAGGGCCTGTAAATCAAATGCCACTAGTGAGACTGCTGCACTGATTGTGCCACCTAAATGAGTAGCCCTGAAAAGGTATATCAGACCTGCCACTGCAGTCTCTGTGCGCAGTTGTAAACTGCCATGTTGACCTGACAAGTGCACCCACATGCCTGGCCGTAACCTTACCCTTTTTCACATGTAAGGCACCCCTATGGTAGGGCCAAGCTACGCCCCCTGGGCAGGGTGTAGTATATGTGAAAGGTAGGACATGTACTGGTGGGTGTGACATGTCCTGATAGTGAAATACTGTCAATTTCGTTTTTCACTATTGAAAGGCAATCTGTCCGATAGGATAAAATGGGAGATACTTTGTAACATCTTACAAGTATAACATCCCATTGGGACAAGATGGAGAAATAAAGTTTAGAATCTCTGAACTCAGAATTTAATAACACATCTGTCAGTAAAGATGGTTTTTAAATTGTGTGTTTGAAAGTTCCACTTTTAGAAAGTAGGCATTTTCTTGTTTAACAATTCTGTGTGCCTCTGCCAGTTTGTGTATTGACTTTCTGGTTTTGGAGTGACAGGGGCTGGGGATGTGAATTCACTGTAGACAGCCATTGGGGGATTGGAGGGTTGAGGTGTGCCTGGATCTTCCTGGATGAATCAGAGCTGAGCTGGATGGGGCCTAACTCGCTGCATTTAGAGTAGTGGGAGGAGTTTTCCTTGCACCTGAACAGGGCCTGTCTCCCTTGCACAATGCGGTCTCCCCACCCTGTGGTCACACTGCTCCAGTGAGGGCAGAACCGGTTTGGACTGGGCTCAGAGACGCTTGCACAAAGAGAACAAAGGATAAAATCAAAAGGTGGTGCCAAGCATAAAAGGTTGCATCCCAAGTACCCTCCTCAGAACACTAATAGAGTTGAGAAATTTCAGAAGAGAATTGAACCTTATATCTGTAACCTGAGATTAGCCTTGAAGGACTGGGTCTGCTCTTTCTTGTACCCAGAACAAAGAATTGGACTCCAATGGTCATAAGGCTGCCCTCTTGGTGTTAGTCTGGAGCCAGGACAGGGAAGGCAGGGCATATGTGCACTTCAAAGTCCTGCCTCTAGAGGTTGCTCCAGATTTCCCTCATAGGCCCAAATTCTATAAAATTGGACTTTAGACACAAACTCGTTAGGTTACTTCTGGACCTGTGTATAGTCAGAAGGGCTGTTTTGCTGCTAGAAGCACTGGCACACTGCTGGCCTGCTGCTCTGAAGGAACTACTGCCCTGCTGTGCTGACTTGTTGTCTGCTGTGCTCTTGCCTGTGGAAGAAGAACAGGACCAGCAACTTCATCTTGAACCCAGGACCCCAGAGCAACCTCAAGGATTAGTCTGCTGGCCTCCTGGTCTCAGCCTCAGGGACATAAAAGGCTTCCAAACAGCTTCTGGACACAGCTGCAACACATTTCTGACCCCTAAATGGTACCTCTCTGGTCCTGGACCCTTGGTATGGCTCACAGGCTCCTAAATCAAGATTTTGTGCTCTTCATCACCACAAACGGGCCTGTTCACACTGAGTTTGCACAGCTCACACCAAAAATCAGTGGAACCACCACCTCTTCCCACTGCAGTATCAACTGCTCACGGGGACACCAAAATGAAGCACCAGCCAGTCTATCTGTGATGCCCGGCCTACTCTTCGCGTCGTGCCTACAGTCTCCCATGATGGCCTCCTTGCTCCCCGCAACACTCTCCATCAACAACGTGATTCTTGGCACAAAGCTTGAGAAGGTAAACCTTCAGTGGTCTAATAGTAATTACATCCGACCCATGCTCCATCGTGGTCGATCTGAACTTTTGGCTTTGCCTCGGTACAGAACTACCAAATAGCCTCTGTTGACTCTTTATGCTTCTAGGTGTTATGGGGAGTCCCCCAGGGGTCAGCTCTGAGTCCTACACTCTTTAATTGATATGGTACCCCCTTGGCTAATCTTGTTAAAACCTGCGGTTTCAAAGTAGTTTCATATGCTGACAACTCCCAAATTGTGGTGTCGGTAACAGAAAATCCTGACAAGACAGCTTCTTGTTTTCATGACTGTATGGAACAGGTAGGTAGGTGGATGAAAAACAATTGTTTGAAATTGAACTCGGATAAAACCGAGGTTCTGCTATTTGGCAGACAAACATCGTTCAGGTTGCCCAAATGGTGGTTTCAGGACCTTGGAAGACTTCGGACCCCCGTAACCAAAGTTACAAATCTGGGAGTCCAATTTGACAATAAGCTCTCCTTTGAAGGACATGTAAATTCCATCACCTGCACTTGCTTTCTGATATTTAAAACTCTGAGAAAAATCTTTCCTTTTATTCCTTTGGATCTGCGTAAATCAGTGATCACTGCACTTACCTTTTCTGAAATTGACTTTTGTAGTGAGCTACTCCTTAATGTGTATAATAAATTCCTACAAATACTACAGATGTTACAAAATCTTGGGGCTAGGCTACTTCTTGAGATCCCCAAATAATAATTGGTCTCCCATACCCACCCTGCACTCCACTGGCTCCCGGTAAAAAAAACTGGTGGAGTAAAAATCTTTATGCATTGCGTTTAAGGCACTTTATCACAACAGCCCTGAATCTCTGAGGCAATACTTTTAGTGGTATGTGCCATCAAGATATTTAAGGTCTGCATCCTCAGCCAATCTGGTTATTCCCAATCTCCTGGCTTTCCACATGGCTCTTCAACAAATAGGTGTTGAAAGTCTTTTACAATGTTCCTATCCACCTGATGCAAGAATCCAATTTTTTCTTTGTCAGGAGTATCTGTTAGGCCTCTTCCTCACTCTGTCCAGAATCTCAGCACCTAGACACGTTCAGGTAGTAGAGTGCTCCACAAATCTCTATTTCATTTCATTTAATTTCATTTTACAGTTTATTCTCTAAGAATCCATAACTCCAGTTCTACTGATTGGGTTTTTGTCATTTGGTCTTGTTTTATTTGTTAAAGCTCTATTTAACCTGGTGTGGGGTCCATTAGTGTTTTTTTCACAGTTTTACTGTTTGATGTGTTGCACAAATACTTTGCACATTTAGTCTACGTTAAGCCTGACTGCTCTGTGCCAAGCTACAAGGGGGTTGTAGCACAGGTTAATTTGCAGTTTGTTGGTGCTCAAGGGAGTTAAAATAAAATGTAATTGCCCTCCTCTTGAACCACAACTCTAATTACTGAGATGAACAACCCGCATAGTGCTTAAGAGAGTTCCTGTAATGCTTGCAATTCCCTTCCATCCATTGTTCTATCCAACCTTTCTCCCTTCTGTCTATTCAACTATTCAGCTGTTATTCTTGTTACATTTCCATCCACCCATCCATCCTTTCATATATACATCCATCCTTTCACGCAGCCACCCGTCTACCATTCATTCACCCTTTAACGTATTGATCCTTTCACTATTTCATCCTTCCATCTATGCATCCTTTCATCCTTGTATCCTTTCAGTCTTTCACCTTTACATCCTACTTGTTGCACTTTACTTCCTTGTTTCCTTTCACCAACCCACTCTTTCGTTCCTCTTTCTGTCTACCCTATTTTGTCTTTCCTGCCCATTTTTCCTTCTTAACTTTCTCACTCATGTTTATATTTTCTATTTGCCCCTCTCTCTGTGTTGTCACCAATTTAATCATTTTATGCTTATTCTTTCTGTATTCCCCTTACTATGCTTGTCATCCCACCAATTGGGGGTTTCCCTACACCACCGATTGTGATTGCTGCTTGACCAAGCCAACCAGTAACCCAATTTCTCATACCAGCCTGGAGGTTTTTTATGACACCACATCCTCAGAAGTGAGACTGTATCCAGCTGTGTAGTTTTTAGCTACAGCCTGCAGCCTTGCCCCGGGGGAGGAACCTGTGCTCCAAAAAAAGACACTGAGTGCGAATGAAGAGATCTTGGCTCGTAAAACTGCAAACGTGGTGGCCAAAGATAAAAACAGGTGTGAGGCCAGCTCACAATCTTACCCCGGGTTAGGGGTAGAAATGACTCATGGGAAGGGAGGAATTGAGGGACCCCTGTAGTCACACTCTAAAAGACCAAGTTTTAGAGTGTGACTACAGGGGTCCCTCAATTCCTCCCTTCCCATTGTCTTTGAGCGCAACGTTTGCAGTGTCACGAGTGCTCACAAACACATGCATTTCAATGCTTGGTTACGGCCTGATTTTTTCCTTTCCAGTATGAGTTAAACCCCCATTCTTATACAGGTAATATACCTTTATCTGTACTGGTATCTGGATGTTCATAGTAGAGTTGGGCATAGGTCAACCTACTTAAGTGGATTCATCCTAGTCTCTTAAAGACTAGATAGGAGCCAATTCTTTGACATTCTGATGAATGCATCGGACCCCCCTGGCCACAAGGGCAGAAACATGTTGGCGACACTGATGTGGATGGGGCACTAATCTCCTTATTAGTGTTAACATTGAGCAAATCCTGCACAATTAAAGTTTTCATGTAGTATTTGCATCAATTTTTAAATCACTCACTTCCTTTGGACGGACCCCCACTTAGTTGTAGAAGTGCCTCCCTGTCTCCAGGTGTAGGCCCACTCTTTATCAAACGTGGTTTTTAAAGAGCGAGGACTGCTGATGATAAAGCATGACACTTGGTGGTGTGTGAGAACATTCCTTAAATGTTTTTAATTTCAAATGTGTTTAATTGATTTTAAAAGCAAAAACAGACATAGCAATACAATGGAAAGGCAGTAGGCATAGAAGACAAACGAGACAGACAGTCACGTCTTCTCTGTAGTACAAACAGTAAGCTAGGTACAGGTGCCCAATCGGAAGTATCATGCCAAGGCTGTAGATGATAGATAGGAACAGAAACCCGAAACCCCGCCTTACCCCCAACTCCCCCCCACCCCTACCACCCCAACCAGTGTGCCGTAGTTGTGAAGCAATCATGGAAGCAGTCACTTGAGGAATACTGCAGGTATACATGAGATCACGGAGGGTCAGGAGGAGCCTCCGTGAGTCGCAATATGCGGTGGTATCTGGGGCATGTAATCTCATTAAACACCTTGGACAGGAGGGATAGCAGCGGCAGCCAAAGCTTTAGAAAAGCAGCAGCGGAGTGTGTAAGTGGGGCCTGAATGCGTTCCATCCCCAAGGTGAGCCAGAGTTTGTGTAACCACCCGTATGAGTAGGTTTGGTGGTGGAACCCCAGATTGATAGAATGTGTTGTGATGCAGCCTGCATGGCGATCCCCATTTGGGGACCTCTGGGGGATTTTAGAGGAAAGGTGAGTGCATTAGGGAGTCCCAAGACGGTGTAAGCCGGAAAGCGCGGGATTTCAGTATCAAAAGTAGAGTCAATGTCGTCCAGGACTGCCTTGCAGTAATCCTGAATTTCACAGCAGTCCCAGAGGAGATGAGTCAAGGTGCCCCGCTCTTCGCATCCCCTCCATCACAGTGCACCTCGGGTTGGATTTCCCCTATTGAGCCGGACCGGAGTAAGATGCCAGTACATGACCAATTTCACAGCTGCTTCCCTACCTGCGGTGTTGCGTGTGGTGTGTGAGGCCCTGTAATAGATGTAGCTCCATTCCCTGGGTGTCAGGGTCCTCCCTAGTTCCCCTTCCCAGCATCTCTGACCTGCAGTTTTGCCCGGTATAGAGGGGGGCGTGAGCATTTTGTAGAGATCCGAAATAAGATGCCTATCCGAGTCTTTCGTCACCAGCCACTGCTCGAAGTTCATCATAGGTCTACCCACTGGGGGGGCGGAAGGCGGGTGCGTGAGCCAATGCCGTATTTGGGAATATTGGAAAAGGTGCGGGGAGGTGACGTCGTAGTGTTGTGTTATATCCGAAAGGGAGAGGAAGCCCTGCAGATCAAAAAGATGGCCAGCGGGACGGCAGCTGGCACCACGCCATTGCGAGAAAGTGTGTGGGTCTGTGCCCGGTGGGAACTCCAGATTATCCAAAATGGGGGCGAGAGGGGAAGGGAAAGTCGTCAACCCTCTCTTGACAGTGACCGAGTCCCAGACCTGCATGATGGTGCGGGTGATGGGTGACCGCAAGAGATATCGCGGTCTGTGCTGCTGGAGGAGGAACGGAACCTTCCAAAGGGATGTCTGGGCCATCGCCATGTCTTGAAATAGCCATCGCTTCTCAGATTCCGGCCTATACCATTCCACCAAGTAGCGTAGTTGGGAGGCTTGAAAGTATTGTAGAAGGTTCGGGATCCCAAGACCCCCCTCATCCGGGATCCGGTACGCTGGCCGCTTGTGTAAGCGTGCCCGTTTGCCCCCCAGATGAAATGGTGGAGGGCAGCTTGTAGGGTCGCGATGACGCCAGCTGGGGGACGTACCGGTATAGTCTGAAAGAGGTACAAAAGTTTGGGTAGAGCCGACATCTTCACTGCCGCGACCCGCCCCAGCAGGGAAAGGGGTTGCTTGGACCAACGCGCGAGGTCGGCCCGCATCTGGGATGTGAGGGTAGTGTAGTTAGGAGCCACCGTCGATTCCGTAGAGGAGGTGAGAGTAACACCCAGGTACGGGAGTTGCATGTTCGACTGTAGGCCTCCTCCATAGGCAGGCGTGCCCAGTCGCGGGTGGGCGTTTTTGCCCAGCGGCAGTATCAGGGATTTCCCCCTGTTGATTTTGAAGCTGGAGACAGCTCCAAAAGACTTCAGTTCCCCCAGAAAGGCAGGGACAGAGCGGGCAGGCTGGTCGAGGGCGGCTATGATGTCGTCGGCATATAGGCTGACCGTATGAGGTTCTCGGCCGAAGGAGATGCCATGGATATCAGGATTATCGTGGATCTACTGTGCAAGGGGCTCCACATACAAGGCGAGCAGGAGGGGTGAGAGGGGACACCCCTGCCTAATGCCGCGTTGGATCTCGAAAAGGCCCCACCGGAGGCCGCCCAGGCAGACCTTAGCCAGAGGGCGGTGGTAGCAGCTCGCGACCCATGACTGAAAGCGGTCACCCAACCGGAAGCGCACTAAAACTCATTGTAAATAGGTCCAGTCGACGCGGTCAAACGCTTTTTCAGTGTCGATGGCCAGCAGCGAAGAGTCCGAGTCCTGAAAGTGGGCCTTGTCGATCAAATGGAGCAACCGTTTGGTATATGGCTCCCCCGCCGCCGCTGTGTCTCTTACCACCTCCTGGACAGCCGCCTCTCGTTCCTGAGCGGCCGTGATGGGGTCAGGTTTAGGAAGAGGTCTAGGGGACCGCCGACGTCGCAACGTCTGCCATCCGTTGTTGGAGCGTTGTGTGGGTCCGTCTTGCGACCGACGCGGGGAGGTCTCTCTGGATCCAGCGTCCTCCGGTACGTCAATGCCCAGCAACGCACATGTGTCTGGGAGCGATCTGAGTTGGTGTAATGTCCCCTTCCACTTGAAAATGAGGTGAAACGGGTGTCCCCAGGAATATGGCACTCCATTGTCTCTTAGGAAGTTCGTAGCAACTTTGAAGGCCTTCCGTTTCTGCAAGGTAATAGCGGAGAGGTCCTGGAAGAGGGCCACGGGGTCTCCCCGAAAGTGAATGGGTTGTTTTAGTCGGGCCTTTTTCAAAATGCGTTCCTTCAGGGGAAAATCGGGGAGGAAAGCCAATATGTCCGGAGTGGGGGCCGTCGCGCGACGCGCTAAGCCGACCCTGTGCGCACGGTCAATAAGGATGTCGAACTCACCGGATTCCCCAAGGATCTCCCGAAACAGCTCCTGTAGGTAGCCGACAATGCTGTTCCCCTCCGACTTTAGCGGAACCCCCCGGACCCGTATGTTGTTCCTCCGGGAGCGTTTCTCAAGATCCTCCGAGTGTGCCTGAAGGTCCACTTGTTGCTCCCGGAGGCGGAGGATTTCTTGTTGCAGCTGATCCACCTCCATGCTGCGAGTTCGGTCCGCTTCCTCCACCGCGGCTACGTGCTCTCCCAGGCTGTCAACGTCTCGGCGGAGCTCACACTGCTCCCCCGCCAGTTCCTGTTTCAGGGCCTGAAAGTCATCCCTCAGGGTGTTGAAGAGGGAGGCAAGAAATGCTTTTGTGATGGGTGCGGCCTCGTCATCCTGGCCTGAGGTGCTGGCAGGCGTCTTAGGGGATGGAGGCACCTGGGTCTTCTCTCCTTTTGGAGCGCCCTTGTTGAGCATATGGACAAAATTGCGGGGTCCCCTGCGCCCCGTGTTGGCCATGCCGCCGGTACTCTGCAACCGCCCGATGTCCGGGGGGGCTCTCAGGAAGGCCGCAAGTAGTTCAGCGGCGGTAACGGGGTCAAGGCTCACCGGGCCTGCGAGGTTGCGCCGATATCCGGCAGCGTACTGTGGCTGGAGGAGATGCGAGTCGCAGCTCCGCGGGGAGGAAGGGCCAGGCTTAGCCACTGGAATGCCCTCGGGTTCTACCAGTTGAGGAGGGCCGAGGTTCGGCCAGCGCAGGTCTAAGGCAGCTGCGGCCTCGGTGGCACGATGCCTGTGAGCGGGTGTCCCTGTATCCGTGTTCTAATCTGAGGTGCGAGTCCGTGGGAGGCCACCATCTTGGAGTACCCGCACTCCGCGTGTGCAGGTCAGCTACCCCTGCAGCCGGAGAGCGAGGTTGGGTGCCGGGTCCGGGGGAGCAGCTGCTGTAAGGTTGGGCCCTCAGGGGTGCCTCGATCTTTTCCGGGGGCCCCGGCCGTGAGTAGTCCCCCCTCTGCCACGCAGACTAGGCCCGGACCCGGGGTTTCAGGTGCGAGGAGGGTCCGTCGAGGGAGCCAGCTGTGGGAGAGCACCCGACGTGCTCTCAACTAGGCCCGGGACCGGGGCCCCGGCGTGAGCAACGGCAGTGGAGCGTCACCCAAGGTGGGCCACAGGCGGGTGGGCAGCAGTCACTTCATTGCGTGGGGGCACAGGGTATATGGTGCAGGGACCCCCAGTGGCGCAGTCACAGGCGGTCTCGGGCGCTCACTTGCACTAGGCCCGAAGCCGGGGCCCCGATCGTCCTTGCCCCACCGGGATGGGCGGATGGGCCGGGGGCGCCTTCGCCTCCCCTGTCGGTCGTAAGGTTAATCACCAGGGGTATGGCTCACAGGACCATCCGCATCTCCACGGCTTGGGTACCGGCTCTCAGCAACTCGGCCAGTCACCACCCCCCGGCCAGCAGCCAGGGCCCCTCGTGGTCCGAGGCCCAGATCTCAGCTTCCGCCACTGTCGGCTTCACCTGTGTCTGCCCCAGCGCTCGGTCCAGATCACCCAGGCGCCAGCAGGTGACGGGACCAGCGACCACACACCAAGGCGGGGGATCCGGAGCTCCTCGGGAGAGCCTGCGCCTGCACCGGGTGAATATGCTGCAGCTCGGCCTCACCGTTCCGCGGAGGCTTGGCCCGAAGCTGGGGCCTCAATTGTCCCAGCAGCCCGCCGGGCCGTCCCTGGATGTCGCTGCTTCCGGTCCCGGCCGTACACCGGCCGCGGCAGGTCTCAACCTTCTGTCACTTGCTCCGAGCATGGCGGTAGCTGTCTGTGGCTCTCCGCTTGTGCCTCACAGGTCCTCAGGGACGCCAGAATCAGTCCAGACGCCGAGCACTCGCGGCCGCCATTATGCCATCTCTCACCGGCAAGGGCACCCGCTGCACACCTCACGGCTCCGGAAGGCAGCGCAGCATACACCGGCGAGTGGAAGGAACAGTGCCAGAGAGCACTTTTCCGTTGGCTGTGAAACTCGCGTTTTAAGGGGGATTGCACTCCTTTAGAAGGGCGATATGGGGTTCAGGGCCGGGGAGCCTTGCAGGACACGTCTGGTTAGGCGGCCATCTTAGCCACATTTTTTTGAGATGCCCAATAGCACATAGGTTGTTGTCATAATGTGCCTCAACCTCCTTTAAGAATCAGACATTACGTCAGGGAAGCTTCTTGTTGGGTGATATATGTAATTTGGAGGCCAGCTTACCCTGACTGCCCCGTAGCCTGTTTGAAAGGGTTTTGTGTGTAATTATTCCACTCTATGCCACTCCACTCTATGCTGTTCTAGTGTATGGCACCACAATATACCTCACTCCACTGCAAGCCGTTCCATTCTCCACCACTACACTCAATACTACTCTACTCTACGCTATTACACTCTACCACACTCCATTATATGCCACTCCACTGTACTCTATTCTACTGTATGCTACTACACTATATGCCACTCACTGGACAACACTTCACTATACGCCAATCCACTCCACAGCACTCCACTGTACCCCTAGACCACTCCACTATACAGTATTTCACTATATGCAACTACACTCCATGCCACTCAACTCTACACTATTCAACTCTATGCCACTCCACTCTACCCCACTCCATTGTACCCCACTCCACTGTACACTATTCCACTGTACACTACTCCACAGTACCCCATTCCACTCTATACCACTCAAATCTACACCACTGCAAACTATGCCACTCCAATGCATGCTATTCCAATCTATGCCACTCTACTGTGCACCACTCCAGTGTACATCACTGCTCGGTATGCCACTCCACTGTATACCACTCCACTGTATGCCACTTCACTGTACGCTACTCCACTGGATGCTATTTCCAGTGGAATAGCTATGTCGGCTATTCCACTGTATGCCACTCCACTGTGTGCCACTCCCTTGTACACCACTCCAGTGTAAGCTTTCCACTTTACCCCACTCCACTCTAAGTCACTCCACATTATGCTATATTTGTGGAATTTGTGGAACTTGTGGAATTTGTGGGGGTATTTATAAAGCGCAGCGTTCGCTCCGGAGGGAGCATCTTGGCGCTAAATTTCCTGTTAGAGGGTAGGAGAAGACATCACAGAAAACTGCGGGAGTTAGATGGCCGCCTTAGTGTAGTCGTCGGGAAGGTTAAAAATCCAAGTTTTAAGCATTTTTCTGAATGATTTTTCTTGTGTTTGAAGTCTCAGATTTTTCGGAATGAGGTTCCAGGCTTTTGCGGCCAGGAAGCTTAGGGTTTTTCCACCTTTAGTCTTCAAATTGAATTTACCTGGGAGGATGAGGTTGTCATGGGATGAGCGGAGGGATCTGCTCGGGTTGTAGTGGGGGAAGCGTCTGGTAAGGTATTTTGGGCCGGTTTTATTGAAAGCCCGGAAGGCGACAATCAGCATTTTAAAGAATATTCTTTTGTGGAGTGGCAGCCAATGTAGGGATCTTAGAGCTGCGGATATAGATGCTCTTCTGGACAGCTTTACGACCAGACGGGCGGCGGTGTGAAGTACACTTTGGAGCATGGTCAAAGTGGACTTTTTGGCACCGGCCAGGAGGCCGTTACAGTAGTCCAAGCGTGAAATATTCAAGGCCACTGTCACCGTTTTCCTGGAATCTAGCGGTAGGAAGTCGAAGAATTTCTTTAGAGATCTTATAATTCCGAAGCAACGGCCCGCTACGGTTCGGACGTGCTGGTCGAAGGATAGGTCTGAATCGAAAAGGACGCCTAGGTTCCTGGCAGATGTTACGGTCTGAGGGGGGGCGGCAGAATTTTCCGGCCACAGGAGGGCTGGGCAGAAGGTGGTGTTTTTACCAATGGGGAGGATCTCCGTTTTGCTGGAGTTACATTTGAGATGGTTAGTCTCCATCCATTGGAAGACTGCCGTCAGACAGTTTTTGAGGTTAAGTTCTGTCTTGGTAGAGTTGTTTTCCAGGGGTACGACGAGTTGTGTGTCATCGGCATACGATGTTACAGGTATGCCGAATGACTCGATCAGGGATAGCAGTGGGATAAGGTAAATGTTGAAAAGGAGGGGGCTCAAAATGGACCCCTGGGGTACACCTGAAGATACCCTCTTCTCTTTGGAGTGGAAGGGGCCAAGAGCGACGGTTTGGGACCTGTCGGATAGAAATGATTTTATCCAGGATAGAGCCACTTCTGAGATCCCTATGTCCGCCAATCTACTAATCAGGATGGCGTGGGAGATGGTATCGAACGCCGCGGTAAGGTCGAGAAGGATGAGAATGGCGTTCTTCTTCTGGTCTTGTATCATCTTTAAAGAGTCGGAGAGTTCGATCAATGCTGTTTCAGTCGAATGATTAGGACGAAAACCAGATTGTTGCGGGTGGAGTATATTGTGAGTTTCCAGATAACATTTGAGTTCTCTGTAAACCACTTGTTCGGTGATTTTTCCCAAGGCTGGGAGAAGCAAAATCGGACGCAGATTGGTAAGATCTGATGGGGATTTGTTAGCTTTTTTCATGAGGGGTTTAACTATTCCCTGTTTCCACAGGCGGGGGACAGATCCAGTGCGTAGCGAAGAGTTAACGATATCGTTAATGATAGGGTTCACCACGTCAATGAATTGATGGAGTATTTTGGGAGGACAGGGGTCAGATGGAGAGCCAGATTTGCATGCCAGGATGACCTCTCTCGTTTGATCTAAGGTGACCGGTGTAAAGTTCTTAAGGCTACCAGTTGGGGATACTGTCTGAGGTGGGTCGAATGTACCTTGAGTTATTTGTGGGGGGGGGGGAAATTTGTATGAATGGCGTTGATTTTTTCCTCAAAGTAGTCAGCTATTTTATTGCAAAGGTCCTGAGATGGGGGGATTTCGGGTTGTAGCGCCTTGGGATGGGTGAACGATTTCACTATCGAGAACAGAGTTTTTTGTTGCTGATTAGACTCTTTAATGGCGTTGACATAGAAGGTTTTTTTGGCGGATTTAATGCTGGAAAGGTATTTTCTCCTTAGTTGGAGGTATATGAGACGGTCGGCAGTGTCATATGTGCTACGCCATTTGCGTTCGGCTTTTCTGCACAGTAAATGAGAAGAGGCTAAGTCAGGGGTAAACCAGGGGGCATTGGTTTTGGGATTTTTATCTGTTTTGCGGGGGCGATTGGAAGGATTTCGCGTACTGATTTCTTGGGAGATCCAGTTGTGAAAGAGGTTTGCGTCGCGTTCGATATCTCCGGAAAGCGTGGGGGCCTGAGATTGGAGGATGGGATTAAGTGCAAGAATCTCTTGAACCTTTTTCCAGTTGACAGGGTTGTCACAATGTGAGTTGGATTTGCTGGAGATTTGTGGGCGCGCATTTTTGATGTGGAACAAGATTAGGCTATGATCTGTCCAAATTTGAGGGACAGGGGAAAGGGTGATTAGAAGGGGAAAGTTGGTGCATACACCGTCGAGGGTGTGTCCCAGTGAATGGGTGGGTAGTATAATACTTTGCTGCAGGTTGAATATTTCTAACGTCTGTAGAAAGTTGTAGGTATGTGGATCGGATTTGGACTCCAGATGTAAGTTAAAATCCCCAAGGAGGGTAAAATGAGGATATCTAAGAAGAAAATGTCCCAGAGAGTCGCTCAAAGTGTCTAAAAACTTGGAGGCATTTCCGGGTGGGCGATATATTAGGCCACCAGAGAAGGACAAGGAATCGTTGAGTTTTATTGAAAAGCCAAGGCCTTCGGTGTCTTTTAAGGGGTCTAAGTTAAATGTGTGACAGGTGAAGCAATTTTTTAGTATTATTGCCACTCCTCCACCTCTTCATTATGCTATACTTCTGTATGCCACTACACCGAATGCTAATCCACTGTACACCACTCCAGTATATGACACTGCATTTACGTGCCCCTAAACTGCCCTGTACAACACTTCATTCCACTCTAGGCCATTCTGTGAAACTCATCTCAACTGTATGCCACTCAATGGCACTCCATTCCATGACACTACCGTCAACAATACTCCACTGTATGGCACTCAACTGTACTGTATGACATGCCACTCTATCGTACAATTCACCACTACACTCTGCATACGCCTTTCCACTATACAACACACAAACCATACTACTAAATAACACTTTACTCCACTATAAGCAACACCCCTCTCCTCTTCTCCCCTCCACTGAATTCCACTCCACAACACTAGACTCTGTGACACTACACTATACAACACTGTTCTTTACTAAACTCTGCGACATTGCACTTAACAACACTCAATTAAATGACACTCAACGCTATGATTTGAAACACCTTTTCTCATTAAAAACAAAAACCATTTACATTTAATGAAAATACAACGATTAAAGCTAAGTTACAGTTACAAAAACACTGTTTATTTTTATATACAAACCAAACTCAAACTATACATGCCAGTGTATTATAAAGTTATAGTTATAGGCTAAATTTCTAATTTATGCACCACTAGATAGAACTTACATTTAGAATTTACATACCACCTTTGATTTACTATACATTGCGCACCTCCATACACATTTTCCTCACATCAAGCGATGCACTACATTCTCTACTTAGAATAACATAACTTTTAATTTTTCAGCAAATTTCTAGGGTATTTTTCAGCGTAAAATAATATTTTATTACCATACCTAAGTAGATCTACCTCATCCAGTACAGATTCCCATAGCGTATGTCAACCCCAGTGGGCAGCCAGTGTTGCACCCTACTTGGAACACCCCATATGTTGTCCACCCTGCCCATTTCTGGCCAATTTCCCACTGTCAAATGACAATCCACCCATACCCACCCAACTTTTTTTTTATACCCATCTAATCTTACATTAAGTTTTTCAGTACTTCCCGGAACTTTACCACTGAGTACCACAAGGGTATTGCCACTCTACACTTTGACCCCAGGCTGAACAGATTAACTCTAAGTCACAAAAAGCATGGTTTATGGCGAAAGATCAAACTTCCTACTAACTTTGGTGTAATCCCGTTCAGCAGTTTTGGCTTTAGCGTCGTCTAAAGTCCCTCTTAGAAATTGCATGTAAAAATATGTTTTAGGAGCTCCTCCCTTTTTTCTCAGCCCTCACTTGACAGATCATCCCAAACATTTCCAGGAAGGAGCTAAGATGGCTGAAATATTTCAGGAAAGTTTTGTGAATATTTGTGAAATGTTGCAAAAGTTATTAGCAAACTAAAAAATCTATTTCTTATGGAAACGTGGCAGTCACCAGTAGATAGTTATAGTTAGGCATAGTTTCCATTAGAAACGTGTTGCTTTTCAAACCTCACAAATTTTTCAAAACTAGTTTGCCACTCACTTAAGCTGCTGTTTGGAAAGTTTTGGGTGATTGGTCAAGATGGGGACAACAAAAATAAGGTTCCCAAAGCAGGTATTCCCCATGCAATTTCCCAAAATGATCTTGAACAAGACTATAGCCCAATCTGCTGAACCTAATTACACCAAATTTGACAGAAAGCCAGATCTTGGTACAGAAAGAGTGCTGTGTGTAATTTGGGTTAAATCTACTTTGGAGTTATTAAAGAAAAAAGTGTATGTATATCTAGGGATGCAGAGCTTCTACGGATCTGACAGATCTCATGCTGAGATCTGATTGGTTGCCACCACTTCAACTAGGAAGTGGTGGCTGCCATCTTGGACTCCGAAGTCAGCCCTAGTCCCCAAAAAATGCAAACAAATAGCCTAAACCCTTAGACCTGGTGGTGGGCCAAACACATTTTTTTATTTTGCCACAAATCCGAGGTGAAATTATAAAAACAAAAGTGTCTCTGCACTTGTTTTTCTTCCTCAGCCTTTGGTGTGCCAGGTCCTGAGGGAATATATTTATTTATTTGGAGGAGAGGGGTAAGAGTGGTCCCCCTCCCTGGTTTGATTTTGGCCCTGGTCGGCATACCTCGAAACCCGGACCTATAATTTTTAATTACATTGGGATGTGGGTATGCTGCCCCACTCACGGGTCAATTTTGGACCCGCGGACCTATCCCCCGGGACCTGACTGTAGTTTTAAGAGAGGAAAGAGGCACGTAACTTCTCTTACAAGGCTGATTTTGGCCAGAGTGACCCCATCCTCCAGGGCCCGGATACAAATACAAAAGGGAGGGGGACTGTGCGGCCCCCCCACCTGGAGCCATTAATAGCGCTGGGGACCCCATCCCACAGGGCCAGCTCCTGCTATGTCCTGAGGTGCCTGCCCGCAGGACATAGCAGTTTCCCTAACAGCACTGGTGCTGGCAGGGAAACTATGTTTGCTCTCAATTTAATTGCAATTTCAAAGATCCTGCCAAGCAAGAGTAAACACGAAGTCCGCTCCCAGCTTGTGGGAGTGGACTTCAGATTTGTTTCCCTTCTCCTAGTGATACAAGCAGGGAAACAGCTCTGAATATTGTTCCTGCCCAAAGGGAGCAGCATTTTTTGCTGCTGCTCCTTATGGGTGGGACTAGTGAACACATTGCTTTAAGAGGTATACCCTTAAACCATTTGCATTCTTTGGTGATGGTTCAAAAGTGTTCACAATTCTCCCCTGCCTTTTTTCCATTTCACACAGGTGTATTTGTTCTCTTCACGATTCGCTACATTTTGATTTGGCTCATAATGTTGAAATATTGTTATTCACATTGTTTTGTACGGGGATTTTCATCAACCTCTTGTCCTGAAGATGGTCTGACGGTCTCATCACCATCGCAGACCGAAACGTCGACTACGGCGTCCTTTTCTTTTGACATTAATTGTTTTGAAGGAGTTGTTTATTGATTTATTGACATCCTTCTTTATATATATGTGAAAAGATGTTAACATAGCTGTTGTGTAGGTTAATTCACACTACCTCACAGTCTATGTTTGGTTGTCTCAACTCCTCATTCCCTGATTTTTCATATATTAAATATATGTTTTTCCTGAAGTAGATTTTGTACCCTGTGTGTCATGTTTTAACTGCTGTTTCTTTCAAAATTACGTCTTTCATTGAAACAATTTATGATTTGTTCTGATTCAAACTGTTGTTCACCACTAAATAGGGTGTAACCTTGAAATACCTTTGAGATAATATCTCCCAAAATACTTTCCAAACAAAATCCCTTGTAGACAAACTTTTTTCTTTGTGTATCCTTATGGGTGGGAGCAATACCAGCTCCTGCTGGATGAGGGGAGGCATCTAGAGCTGAGGTGAAGCAGTGTGCTCCCATCCCCCTTCTACCCTTTAAATATCGTCTGGGCCGTGTAGGATTGGGTCTCCTGGACCGATATCGGCCTGGAGAGGGGGAAACATGCCTCCTTTATTCATCTGTTGGACCCCGGGGATGGGGTTCTCAGGGCTAAAATTGCCTCAAGGGTGGTGGCCACGGGGCACCTAAACCACCTTTACTCATTGGCCGGGCCATGGGGGTTGGGGTCTCTAGGACTGATATAAGCCCTGGGAGGTCTGCATGCCCCTTCCCCCCTATTACCTTTGGCCAGGCCACAGGGGGTGGATTAATGTATTGTAAATAAATATTACTTTACAATTTAAAAAAAAACCTAGAAATTCACTCAAAAAAAAAAGGTTACAGGGATGTTACTGTTAGGAAATAGCATTAAAGGTTACAGGGACGTTATAGTTAAATTGCATGTAATTGTACATCATGCCCTAAGGTAACACACGCCTCTGCCTTGCACTGCTAATTACACTACATATTTCATCACTCATGACTTCTTATATGACATCATTGATGATATCACTGAAACATTTGCTGTAAAATTATTAATGAGAAAACTGCATGCCTGGGGCGTGATTTATAGTTGCCTTCGGGCACAAGTTACAGTTACCTGAGATAACTGCAACTAAAACTGCTGCATTTCTGTCGTGTGTGTGTAAAATCTAAACCTAACTATAAAGCCCCTTTAACCATTGGGTTTTTAGTGAAAAGATAGAGAGATAGACAGATGTATATATATATATATAGATAGATAGATATATAGATAGATAGATAGATAGATAGATAGATAGATAGATAGATAGATAGATAGATAGATAGATAGATAGATAGATAGATAGATAGATAGATAGATAGATAGATAGATAGATAGATAGATAGATAGATAGATAGATAGATAGATAGATAGATAGATAAGCAGTAGTAAATCGGTGGATCCAGGAGCCAGATGAGGATGTGTTGGCTTTTCCGTAAACCCACCCTCTTAAGGTTTTCCTGATGTCAGGTTGGTTAGCAGCTCAGGAGGAGCAGGAAGGCCAACCCTTTTTAGGATGAAGCTTTTAATGTCATAGACACAGGCTTCCTTTAATGTTTTGTACACAGGCAGAAATGTTCTTCAGATATTCATGACTTCAAAAATACCTTTTACATATAGAACTATTTGTATTATGTTAATCTGCTAACTGAAAATATTGTAGCCAATGTTGCTTTTCTTTGAATCCATAAAAGTGAAGCATTGGGAAGAAAAACAAATCAGATTTTAACATCATATTCCAAAGGCAAGTACACCGGGCAACCTACTTCATTCTATGCCTCTGATATCAGTGCCCTGTTTTGTATTCTCCAAGCTTGAGGTATCTTGGTTAATACTTGTGTAAGTCTTTGTTAGTATGTGTTAGCTTATTAAACACATACTAATTGAAAATTGCACAAAATATTATTCATGACTAAGGGCAAGATGTACGACCATGTCGTTTAGCGACATGCAAATAGCGCCCAATTGCGAGTCGCAATTTGCGAGTCGCTAAATGCCATGTACAACAGTGTCTGAGACACTATCAGCGATTACTTATGGGGTCGTAAATTGCATGCCTCATGCATATTAATGAGGCACTTACAATTTGTGGCCCCATTAGGAATAGCTGGCCCTCCCAGGTATGGTGGCCTACTTGGCTCAGCAGACCTCCATGTCTGGCACTGTGTTTAAATAAAGCAGTTTTTTTAACTGTAGTCCAATTTCCTTAATGGAAAATGGGATGCATTTAAAAAAAGAATAATGAAACCTTTTAATTGGATTTTTTAAGGGCAGGTAGTGGTCCCTGAGACCACTGCCTGCCCCTAAAATATATTTTCCCCTGCATTTGCAAAGGAGAAGGGGTCCCTTGCCGGCCCCTTCCCGTTTGCAAGTGCTCTACCACCCTCTTGAAGAGAGCGGTAAATTGCGAGTGCTTTGCGACCACAAATAATTTTTCCATAGGCCTCTGACTCGCTATTAGGAGGGAATGCCCTTGGAATGCCCCTTCGTAATAGTAACTCACACCTCCTTTTTAGCGAATCACAAAAGAATTTTGACTTGCTAAATAGGGATTGTACATGGCGCTATTAGATTTTGCATGCGTAAACGGGTCAGAAACCGGTTTATGCATGCAAAATAGGGTCGTACATCTGGCCCTTTGTGTTAGTGACAGTTTAAATTATGTCTGGGCATAAAACTCTGCTCTGCTCCTGGAGTTTGTGGAATGAGGTAACTCCATGTTTCACGAAGAATGCAGAGTTACCGATAAACTCCACACTCTGAAATGGAGCAGAGGTGTTTTTTGGTCAGCGCTCGAAATATTTTTTCCAATGTGCGGGAGCAATTTGCTTGGCCCTCTCGATCGCCCATGAGATTTTCAGAGCCTTTCGCAGGCGCCATGAGATTTGCTAGCCAGCTGCATGCTCCCACAAGATTGTATAGTCGCCAACGTGTCATTCGGGTGCGCCGACTTCTGGCAGATGTTTTCTGCTGAACGCGATCCTGGGCGTGTAAATATATTGCGGATGCAATCTGGGGGAGATTCTCTCCTCAAGAAGCCTCAAAATCTTCCTGAAATGATGATTTGGAGTTTAAAACCTCCTCAAATGGACATTTGACATTGTTTTTTGTGTGCAAGAAGTCCTTTTTTTTATATTTTAGTTTTTTTTCAACATTCTGTTCCTGTTCTGCAGGCTCCTCCCAGTGCTTTGTCCATCTCCTGGTCACTTTTCATTTGGATTTGGAGCTGGAAGGATCACTCTTTTTGTCAGCTGCATATACCATTGTATTTAAGGACTTTATATTTGAAATTTCACAAGTAAGTTGAACAACTGGTGTTGTTAGTTTGATTCGGACCATGCACCTGGATTTATTTGTACTTTTAATCAATGTGTAAATGTTATTATGGTGTGCGGTATGCAGTTTCAGTAAGGGCCTAGTTATTTCTTTTTAAGTAATATTTCTTCTTTTATAAAGGAAAATTTTGGCACAGTTCACTACATTTTTCCATTTTTCTAACTACATTTTCAATATTGATTTAATTCCCTATGTGGCCTAGTCTGCCAATGGGCCGTCCAGTGAGTAGGCCTAATGCTTGATATGGGTGTATGAAACAACTGCTTCTGTTTAATTGAAACATCATTTAGGCCATGGATAGATTTGGATTAAAAATACAAACTGTGTTTTTGTTTGTGGTATTTCACATTTTCTTTTTTCCTGCAAACAGTGCTTAGGTGGGATAATGCCTTTGGGAGATGTGTGTTGTTGTAAAAAATGTTTGTCCTGTTCATTTTCATTTTTGGCATTGCTGAATTAATGTTGTGTTCCCAGTGTTGCAGAACTGAAATAGAATGAGGCTTGAGGGCACTGCTCTTAGTTGTGTGAAAAGTTCTTACTTTCGCTTGTAACTTGTTAAGTTTAAACGTGCAGTCAAGGCGGCGCCTCTTGCCTGTAGTCGCCTAATGAACAGTCTAACAAGTAGTGCTTCCCACCATCAAAAAGGAAGCATCCCCTGACGCACAGCTGTAGAATCCTACTAGGAACAGCCCAGAGTTCCTCTGAAGTTTATAAAGCACAAATATTTTTCAATGTTCGTAAGTCTCTTTAATTTTCAAATTTTCAAAAAGATATTTTATAATACAATTCATCAGATTCATCATTATGAATGCATTTCCATTGTACTCAAGTCCAATGCATTTCGGTCATTAGAGACCTTCATCTGGGACCACATGAGCTGAAACAAGGTATAACAAAAAGCCATATCAGAAAACCGAATATATATAAGAAATAATCTCAAAAAGGTGCATGCTGTTCATATATCTCATGTTCAATATGGTGACATTCTGTGCAATCCACCCAAGTGCAAAACCAGCTTTCGTGTTATTGTGACATGATATTACCAAAAAGACGCCCATTACGGGCACTCACGTATTTCGTAAATGATGAACAATTAACGAGTTAAACTATTACCATCTTAGCAAAGCTGTCAGGAAAAACGTAAAGGACAACTTTAGTTTCAGGCCTCTTAGTGTGCATCTGATAGTTAAAAAACTCTTTCAAGTTTCACTCACTTTCTCGACGCATTAAGCAGCGTCTTCTCTCTCCTGCTCTGGGATAGAAACTGCAGTCGGCGATTTCCCGGCATTCACAAGAAGCCGGTCCAATCACCTGTCTTAAGGCTCAAAGTGCAGTGAAACGTTATACTCACTATCGTTCTGATTGGATGATTCCCGGTCACGTGAGCGG
The DNA here is from genome assembly GCF_964261635.1 of Lissotriton helveticus. NCBI lineage: Eukaryota > Metazoa > Chordata > Amphibia > Caudata > Salamandridae > Lissotriton > Lissotriton helveticus. The sequence goes on along the minus strand of NC_136063.1, from coordinate 1,809,625,198 downwards.
GATATCAACCAATCATACGAGTCTCCAAGACCAAAATAAAACGTCAGTACGGCTTCCTAACGAAGCTATCGATGATTCTGTAATGAGTGATATAATAACACAATGAGTGAAAGAAGTCATCATAGTCAACACCAAAAACAAATAAAAAATAAATAACAAAAGGTTAAATAACAAAATGAAAACAAGGTATTCTCCAAATGGATGACTACTATATCCACCAGTATGAATAAAGCAAAACACAGCTGTGTTTATATATGTCTGCAACATCTGTTCATAAATAGCACATAAATTCTACCCGATCATTGAGTCCAAAAGGCTTATGGGTATTCAACAGATACATCCAACTGTTCTCCCTCTGGAGGAGAAACCTGTTATTATCCCGACCTTCTCTTGTTTCAATTACTTCCAAAATGGTGAATTGAAGTTGTGAAACGTTGTGCTTGGCTTCATTAAAATGCAACGCTATTGTAGACTTCGCATTCACAGTTCTTATGTTGGATTTATGTTCATATAGTCGTGTTTTAATTTTTCTGGTTGTCTTTCCTACATAAACCTTTCCGCATGGACATTTCAACATATAGATAACGTTGGCAGTGTCACAGGTTGCATTAACACGTAACTTTATGTTATGCCCCTTCATGGGGTGTGTAATCGAGTTTCCTCTTATGATGTTATTGCAGTGTCCACATTGCAGGCAAGGTCTAGTTCCTCGGTAAGTGTCATCTTTTGGTCTCTTCTGTTTCAAGAGTTCACCTAAGTTTTTGCCCCTGGTAAAGGAAAAAATAGGTTGTTGTTCAAAGCTGGGTTTGAAGTCAACTTCTGCTCACAGGATACTCCAATGGGTCCGTATGATTCTTTTGAATTTTTGGCTCATAGTTGAATACTTTGATACAACTGTCATTCTATCTTGTTTTGTCTTAGTGCGTATTTTCAACAGTCCAACCCTTGGTATATTCTTTACTTTTCCAATCGATTGATCAACTAGAGTCTTTGGGTATCCTCTCCTTAGAAATCTCTCACCCATAACTCTTAGGGTGTGATCCACTTTGGTTGTTTCAGAAGTAATTCTTTTGGCTCTCATCATCTGTGATATGGGTAGATTCCTTTTCAGTGAGTCTTGATGGAAACTTTGAAAGTGAACAGTGTTGTTCCTGTCGGTTGCTTTTCTGTGTATTTCAGTTTGCATTTTTCCTTCCGGCACTTTGCCTGCATCCGGAGCGGAGTAAACTGCTGCGAAATATAGTGTTTTACTCCACATTTTCCAGTGAGCGACGCATCACTGGTATGTTGCGTCATCAGTACAACTGCCCGTGCAAGGTGGAGTCTATAACCCTGGTTTCATGGCGAGCAGTACCTGGGAAGTATAGTTTAGTGTTCCAAATGTTATCACTATTCACGATATCCTCTGCAGCTTAACACGCTTGTGTCGAACGAGAATTTTGACATTATGTACATATTGCTGTAGTGAGAACAAGACCCCTTCAGTCAGTACAGAACCAGATAATCTTAGCCAAAGAAAGAATGGCTCTAATTTCCATGTCTATATTAAGTTAAATCGATGACCACTCTAATACAATGTTAATTCTTACAAGTGACTTTATAATTCCAAATGTGGAAACATTTAACTGGTAATTAAAAAGTGTAATTGGTAAGTGAAAAAATAGGTATTTTAAGAATCTGTCAAAAAACAAGAGAGACATAATGCGAGTCTATGTCCCTGGTATCACCACGAGGAGTACCTGGGAAATATAGTTCAGTGTTCTAGATGTTATCACTGTTCCCGATGTCATCTGTAATGTAACACCTTGTGTCTAAAAATAGTTTTTTGCGCATATCGCTGTAATCAGAACAGAACACCTTCAATCTCTAAAATGGTTTCTCAGGTGATAATTACTGTGTGATTGACGTATGATTAACAGACAGAGCTTTACACGTTTTCTCTGTAGTTAACATATAGTATGTAGTATACTGGATCCAAACCCTTACATGTTATTCCATAGGAGATGCTATAATGTAATTGGGACATCTCTATGTACCTGATTTTTACAATGCCTATTTAATAACCAATGGGGCCAGGTAGTCCTGTGTGGTAGTTCCATTCACAGCAGGAATCTACTCATGGATGCATTTTTTGGCACAATAAATCTATATTGGTTCATCTGATAGTAAAGGGCTCCTGGTTTTCACCGATGGTCTGGGTTATGCGTGACAGTTTTTCATGATGACAGGAAGCCACTGTTCAGCAAACTTGCTCTCTGACTGTGGTTTTATATATATCTTTACCTGTAATATAGGGCAGTGCCGGGAAACATCCTTTACAACGCAACTTTTACAACACACTACCTTTACAACGCAACTTTTATAACGCAAGTACTTTTACAACGCATGTTTTTACAACGTATGCATTTACAACGCAAATGCCTTTACAACGCAAGTGCCTTTACAACGCAAATGCCTTTAGAAAGTAAGTATTAAGTGATATTGTTTTTTGTTTTTTTAAAGTAATACTCAGGTGTTAATAAAAATATTTACATTTAGGGATTATATCAAAAAATAATACTCAGGTATTAATGTATATATTAATTGGGAATATATTGTAATTAAATTAATACTCAGGTATTTATTAAAAAGTTATAAATTTAGGTATTATATTATAAAAAATACTCAGGTATTAATGTATAATTTATTAAATTATGAAATATTTATTAATTAAATATTTAACGTATTTAAATACAATTAATAAATAATTGTATTAAAAAAATTTAAACAGGGTACATAAACTATTGTTATTAAAAATTATTTTATTTCAAGTAAAATATAAATTTGGAATTAGTTAAAATGTTTAATTACAAGGAATGTTATTTATAATAATGTAATATTATTGTATAAATTAATACCATTTTTATATAATTTGTATAAAATAAAATTTTGAAAAACAAAAAACATTTTTTGGAGCGTTTACATTTTTTTTACATAATTAAATATATTGAAAATGTATGTACTTTTATATTACTATAAAGATTTTCCCACGCTTTACCATTGAAAGTAATGGGAACATTTGTCCTTCTTTTATTTTTAGAATTGAAGCAATGGCTCCCGCGGAACGACTTTTGAAGTAAAGAAAAAGGATGAATTGAGAAGTTAAGAAAAGAAATGGAATAAGTATTGAGGTAAGAAGAATAAAACAGTATTTTACATGTTGAAACATTAATTTTTAAGATTGTGTTTAAACATAAAGATTTGTAAAAAAAAGATACAACATGTTTGTAATTTTTGATTTTTATTACAAAAATATTTATAAGGAGTAAAAAAACAAGAAAATGTATACATATTTTTGCAATTTTTAATAAATTATATATCTCATTTTAGAAAAAAAAGGATTATTAAAATATTATGATATTAAATAGTCCTTTTTCAATGTTTGCAGGCTCAGATGACGTCGACGCGTTCACGTTCACGTAAGCGGCCATTTTGAAGAGCATCGATGGAGGAAGCAGCAGGAAGCTGATCTGCGCTCAGGTAGGAAACACTTTTTTACTTTATTTAAACATATTAGAAAGAAAATTAGTACATATATATATTGTAAAGAAAGGATAAGGAGAAGTTGCGGTTTATAAAAAGAATGTTATTTATGTGAAAACAGCATGTCGCCGATAATGTTAGTAGAATATGACTATGTTGGTTCGTTAAAAATAATAGGGAAATGATATTTGTTGTATTTAATGTTAAATATAGATAGTGATGAAATAAATATGTTATATGACTAATGTTTTTGAAACGCAACAGTATAGTTGAAAATGCATTGTTTAGAAATATCTTTTTGACTTTTAATAGCATAGAAAGGTAGAAATAGAATAGAATGAGTTAGTAAAAAAGCTTCTTTGAGTTACAAGTTGATTTTGGTTAAGTTTTATTTGATTAAATATTGATTTTTATCGTTTTGGAACTTTTTGAATATAATAAAAGTGAAATAGTGAGAAAATTGTTCGGTGGGAGGTTGAAGTTTTGTATTATGCATAATTTTAAACGTGTTACAAACTAGCAAGGGGCATATAGTTAGAATATGTTTTGCTAGGAGGTAGAAATTGTACAATTATTTCTGTAATAGTATATAATTTGAATAAATGGTGTTAGGTATATAATAAAGGTGAAATAGTGAGAAAATTGTTTGGTAGGAGGTAGAAGTTTTGTATTAGGCATACTTTTAAACGTGTTACAAACTAGCCAGGGACATATAGTGAGAATATGTTTTGCTAGGAGGTAGAAATTGTAAAATTATATCTGAAATAGTATATAATTTGAATAAATGGTGTTAGGTAAATACTAAAGTATGTTCTTAGAGATTTATTAAAAAAATAGATAGGGAGACATAGTGAGAAAATGATTGGATAGGAGTTATTTTAGGAAGCATTTATAGGTATTTGGCTATTTCTGTATCTTTTTTTCAAAAAAATAAAAAGATGGATTTTGTGGAAAAAATATAAAAACATATTTACAGATTTTTAATTTTGTGTTTTTGGGTTTTCAAAGAACATGTATAAGGTGAAAGATTTTTGGAGCAAATAATATTGCTTTTGAGAAGTGCTTTTCCATGGATAATTTTCGAATAACCAGAAGGAATTTTTAAAAATCAGAGTTAATGGACTGTTTGTTTAATACCAAAATTAAAAGATTGAAATTGGATTTCCAGAAATAATTAAAAAAAATTATGAAGGAATTAGACAAATTAAAAAAAATAGAACATTCAAAATATTTAGGAGGGCATTCAGTTTTGAAAAACTTAGCACATTCCTGTACAACAAAATGCAAGATATTTTGACAAAGTGGAAAATGGATTTTTTGGTTCATCTAAATTTTTGAACTTTACAGTTTATGGTGTTTGTCAAAAATTACTATTCCCACATTTTTACTTTCAAACAAGTTCCAAAAGTTATTTTATTTATTTTTTGTTTTTAAAACAAACAAAAAATTATTTTTTTTGAATAAGTTTTTCTAATGAAAATTAAAAAAAAATTGACTTGTAAAGAAGCTTTTTCAAAAAGATAATGTATTTTGAAAGAACAAATATATTCCATTTTATATTAATGAATGCATTTTAAAATATGTCAGTAATTAGAATGGTTTGATTTATGAACAGTATTAAATTTGGGGATTTTTGAGTTTATTAACACTGGATCAAATGGTTTTAATATCGGCAAAAAAAGATGAAAAGATAAAAGAAACAAGGTAATTAGAGGTGGGGTGACACAATGTAAAATTTGAAAAAATGTTTTAGAAAAATTAAAATGCCAATTGAATTTTGTATTAGGATACATTTAGGTCAAAGCAGGAAAGTAAGTTATATTTTAGAAATGGAGAATGTTAGCAACATTTTCTAGGTAGTCTAGAGCCACACACAACGAAAACTGTTGTAGTACACCCAATAGTCTCTCAGATATTTCCCTTGATTTGGTAGAAATTCGTGGGTTTAGGCTACCAGTTAATGTTTGAGAAATTCTCAATTCTTGAAAACTTTGCTCCTTCTTCAAAGTTTCAAGAAATGAGTAGAAGTTAGGGTGTGGTTTGCCAATTGTATGGTTGAAGGAGTTATGCCATCCCTCTATGGCATTATTTGTTTTTGCTTCTCCCTCTAAACAGCTCGTGTAACAGTTCCACCACTCCACATGGTAAAGTGGCTTCCACCTGTGACCTGATCTGCTTAGGTGTCCAATCCATGTGTCTTCAAAATAATTTAGAATGGGTGCCAATTTGTCTTCATTTTGATTAAAATATTCTGATTCAGTAATTGCAGTGTAGTACTCGTCTACACTTTCGGGAGGAACAAAACAAAGAGAAGTTAATTTTTTTAATTCAAACTGTAGTTTGCTATCAGATGAGTAATCGGTAACCAGGGATGTTTTTTGTAGTTTACGCCAAAATGCCTGGGAAAAATGGAAAAAACATCCCTGAATTTGGGTATCCGTGTACGTTTTAGTGATCACATTGATCATAGTCAATTCATAATCAACAATAATTTTCCTAGGACTTTTATTGGTAATGTTTTTAATAACTGATAATAATTCAGTATAGGTTGCAGATTGCTAATCTGGTAGCAAACTATATACTAAGGGGATCACATTATTGTAAATTTTTCCATGAATTGTATAAATTTGGGTGAATGGATGGGGTGTACTTTTAAACGTCCCATCCATCATCCACATTTCACAATTTTCTAACTTAACAAGGTTACGGGGTGTACTAAAAATAATACTACTTTTTTGAGGGTTTTTGTTATCATGCAAAAGGAATGGTTCATTAGCAAAAGAAATAGTCAGCTCCTCAGGAATTACAATATCAGAAAAGGTTTGAGGAGTTGTAGTATTTATGTTACTTGCCTGCCTTTGTCTTTGTATAATTCTTCTCAAATTAGGAATAATAGGCATATTACTAGCAACATGACTGGGAACATGCTGTGCAACCTCTCTTAAAATTGTTCCGGTAGAATCATGGGAGGTGGATGCAATTTCTTTCATTTCGTTTAAGGTTTCCCTTACTTCAATCTCCATTGCAGAGGCAGAGTGGTTATGATCAGTTGTTTTTATTATGATATTATCAAGGGTAACCACTCTGCCGCTGCAACGGGATGAATAGTATTGCACACACCTCCAATGATTCCGTGGAAAACGTATCCTTTCTTTACAATACATATATCCTGCATGTGTTAATAGACGGTTTCCTTTCCTAGATTTCATATATGATGCTGTTGACTGAGTTGACATTTTCTGTGGGGGGAAAATAGATGCATTTTAATATGTTTTTTTCACATAATTATAAAAAAACTACACTATCTCTCTTTTTCCCTTACCGCAGCATCTTCCTGGAGTTACAGTACTAAATCCTGCCCCTACACTATCCCACACTTTCCCTATTGCAGCACCTTCCTGGAGTTAGATTAGTAAATCCTGCCCCTACACTTTCCCACACTTTCCCTACTGTAGCACCTTCCTGGAGTTAGAATAGTAAATCCTGCCCCTACACTATCCCACACTTTCCCTACTGCTGCACCTTTCTGGAGTTAGAATAGTAAATCCTGCTCCTACACTATCTCTCATTTTCCAACTGCAGCACCTTGCTGGAGTTAGAGTAGTAAATCTTGCCCCTACACTATCCCACACTTTCTCTACTGCAGCACCTTCCTGGAGTTAGAATAGTAAATCCTGCCCCTACACTATCCCACACTTTCCCTACTGCAGCACCTTCTTGGAGTTAGAATAGTAAATCCTGCCACTTCAGAATCCCACACTTTCCTTACTGCAGCACCATTATGGAGTTAGAATAGTAAATCCTGCCCCTCTACTATCTCTCATTTTCCTACTGCAGCACCTCCCTGGAGTTTGAATAGTAAATCCTGCCCCTACACTATCCCACTCTTTCCCTACTGCAGCACCTTCTTGGAGTTAGAATAGTAAATCCTGCCCCTTCACTATCCCACACTTTCCTTACTGCAGCACCTTCCTGGAGTTAGAATAGTAAATCTTGCCCTTACACTATCCCACCTTTTCTCTACAGCAGCATCTTTTTAGAGTAATAATAATAAAGTTCTATCAATTTTTTAGTCTATATGCTTGTAATTTTTATTTGAATTACCTTCAGAGTCTGGTGTGTTTTCCTTGTTTGGTTCTCAGATTCCCTTGAATTTGATTTTCTTTTGGTCTTTGAAGAGTTGTTTGATAATCTGCAAACAGAAAAAAATATGAATATGTATTTTTTTGTTTCCATTTTTGATGAAAAATGGAAAATGTCTACATTTCTGTTCAAAAGCTTAATGTTTCTAAATCCTGCCCATACACTATCCCACACTTTCCCTACTGCAGCAAATTTCTGGAGTTAGAATAGCAAATTCTGCCCCCTACACTGTCCCACATTTTCCCTACTGCAGCACCTTCACGGAGTTAGAATAGTAAATCCTGCCCCTACACTATCCCACACTTTCTCTACTACAGCACCTTCCTGGAGTTAGATTAGTAAATCCTGCCCCTTCACTATCCTACACTTTCCCTACTGCTGCACCTTCCTGGAGTTAGATTAGAAAATCTTACCCCTATGCTATCTCACACTTTCTCTACTGTTGCACCTTCCTGGAGTTAGATTAGTACTTCTTTCCCCTATGCTATCCCACACTTTCCCTCCTGCTGCACCTTCCTGGAGTTAGAATATTAATTGTTTCCCCTATGCTATCCCTCACTTTCACTCCTGCTGCACCTTTATGAAGTTAGAATAGTAATTCTTACCCCTACTCTATCTTATACTTTCCCTACTGCTGCACCTTCCTGGAGTTAGAATAGTAATTCTTACCCCTACTCTATCCCATACTTTCCCTACTGCTGCACCTTCCTGGAGTTAGAATAGTAAATTTTACCCCTATGCTTACCCACACTTTCCCTACTGCGGCACCTTTCTGGAGTTAGAATATTAGTTATTATCCTTCCTCTACCCCACACGTTTTCTACTGCTGCACCTTCCTGGAGTTTGAATAGTAATGTGCTTTGTAATGTGCTTTTTAAATACCTTTTGATGTAGATGTTTTCTTCTTGGTGTAGTTTTTGTTCAGGTTTCTCGTTCTTTTCTGGTCTTTTTGGTTGTTTGGTCTTTTGGGATTCGCTTTTAGATGTTGCTCGAAGAAGAATTTTTTTGAGTATCTGAAAATATTGAGAGAAAAAAATGAAATGTAATATTTTATTTTGATGTTTGTGATACAGTCAAATATGTTAATACTTTTCTGCATATGTTACATTACATTCACATTACCATGTAAGTTTACTACACTTTCCCTACTGCTGCACCTTCCTGGAATTAGATTAGTAAATCTTACCCCTATGCTATCCCACACTTTCCCTCCTGCTGCACCTTCCTGAAGTTAGAATAGTAATTCTTACCTCTATGCTATCCCACACTTTCCATCCTGCTGCACCTTCCTGAAGTTAGAATAGTAATTCTTACCCCTATGCTATCCCACACTTTCCCTCCTGCTGCACCTTTCTGGAGTTAGATTAGTAATTCTTACCCCTACTCTATCCTATACTTTCCCTACTGCTGCACCTTCCTAGAGTTAGAATAGTAAATTTTACCCCTATGCTATCCCACACTTTCCCTACTGCTGCACCTTTTTGGAGTTAGAATAGTAATTATTACCCTTGCTCTACCCCACACTTTTTCTACTGAAGCACCTTCCTGGAGTTTGAATAATAATGTGCTTTGTAATGTGCTTTTTAAATACCTTTGGATGTAGATGTTTTCTTCTTGTTCTAGTTTTTGTTCAGGTTTCTCATTCTTTTCTGGTCTTTTTGGTTGTCTGGTCTTTTGGGATTCGCTTTTAGATGTTGTTGGAAGAAGAATTTTTTTGAGTATCTGCAAAAATTGAGAAAAAAAAATGAAATGTAATATTTTATTTTGATGTTTGTGATACAGTCAAATATGTTAATACTTTTCTGCATATGTTACATTACATTCACATTACCATGTAAGTTTACTACACTTTCCCTACTGCTGCACCTTCCTGGAGTTAGATTAGTAAATCTTACCCCTATGCTACCCCACACTTTCCCTCCTGCTGAACCTTCCTGAAGTTAGATTAGTCATTCTTACCCCATGCTATCCCGCACTTTCCCTCCTGCTGCACCTTCCTGATGTTAGAATAGTAATTCTTACCCCCATGCTATCCCACACTTTCCCTCCTGCTGCACCTTCCTGGAGTTAGAATAGTAATTCTTATCCTTGCTCTACCCCACACTTTTTCTACTGCTGCACCTTCCTGGAGTTTGAATAGTAATGTGCTTTGTAATGTGCCTTTAAATACCTTTTGATGTAGATGTTTTCTTCTTGGTCTAGTTTTTGTTCAGGTTTCTCGTTCTTTTCTGGTCTTTTTGGTTGTCTGGTCTTTTGGGATTCGCTTTTAGATGTTGTTGGAAGAAGAATTTTTTTGAGTATCTGAAAAAATTGAGAAAAAAAATGAAATGTAATATTTTATTTTGATGTTTGTGATACAGTCAAATATGTTAATACTTTTCTGCATATGTTACATTACATTCACATTACCATGTAAGTTTGCTACACTTTCCCTACTGCTGCACCTTCCTGGAGTTAGATCAGTAAATCTTACCCCTATGCTATCCCACACTTTCCCTCCTGCTGCACCTTCCTGAAGTTAGAATAGTCATTCTTACCCCATGCTAACCCACACTTTCCCTCCTTCTGCACCTTCCTGGAGTTAGAATAGTAATTCTTACCCCTACTCTATCCCATACTTTCCCTACTGCTGCACCTTCCTGGAGTTAGAATAGTACATTTTACCCCTATGCTATCCCACACTTTCCCTACTGCTGCACCTTTCTGGAGCTAGAATAGTAATTATTACCCTTGCTCTACCCCACACTTTTTCTACTGCTGCACCTTCCTGGAGTTTGAATAGTAATGTGCTTTGTAATGTGCTTTTTAAATACCTTTTGATGTAGATGTTTTCTTCTTGGTCTAGTTTTTGTTCAGGTTTCTCGTTCTTTTCTGGTCTTTTTGGTTGTCTGGTCTTTTGGGATTTGCTTTTAGATGTTGTTGGAAGAAGAATTTTTTTGAGTATCTGAAAAAATTGAGAAAAAAAAATGAAATGTAATATTTTATTTTGATGTTTGTGATACAGTCAAATATGTTAATACTTTTCTGCATATGTTACATTACATTCACATTACCATGTAACTTTACTACACTTTCCCTACTGCTGCACCTTCCTGGAGTTAGATTAGTAAATCTTACCCATATGCTATCCCACACTTTCCCTCCTGCTGCACCTTCCTGAAGTTAGAATAGTCATTCTTACCTCTATGCTATCCTACACTTTCCCTCCTGCTGCACCTTCCTGGAGTTAGAATAGTAATTATTACCCCTATGCTATCCCACACATTCCCTCCTGCTGCACCTTCCTGGAGTTAGAATAGTAATTCTTACCCCTACTCTATCCCATACTTTCCCTACTGCTGCACCTTCCTGGAGTTAGAATAGTACATTTTACCCCTATGCTATCCCATACTTTCCCTACTGCTGCACCTTTCTGGAGTTAGAATAGTAATTATTACCCTTGCTCTACCCCACACTTTTTCTACTGCTGCACCTTCCTGGAGTTTGAATAGTAATGTGCTTTTTAAATACCTTTTGATGTAGATGTTTTCTTCTTGGTCTAGTTTTTGTTCAGGTTTCTCGTTCTTTTCTGGTCTTTTTGGTTGTCTGGTCTTTTGGGATTCGCTTTTAGATGTTGTTGGAAGAAGAATTTTTTTGAGTATCTGAAAAAATTGAGAAAAAAAAATGAAATGTAATATTTTATTTTGATGTTTGTGATACAGTCAAATATGTTAATACTTTTCTGCATATGTTACATTACATTCACATTACCATGTAACTTTACTACACTTTCCCTTCTGCTGCACCTTCCTGGAGTTAGATTAGTAAATCTTACCCCTATAATATCCCACACTTTCCCTCCTGCTGCACCTTCCTGAAGTTAGAATAGTCATTCTTACCCTTACGCTATCCCACACTTTCCCTCCTGCTGCACCTTCCTGGAGTTAGAATAGTAATTCTTACCCCTACTCTATCCCATACTTTCCCTACTGCTGCACCTTCCTGGAGTTAGAATAGTAAATTTTACCCTATGCTATCCCATACTTTCCCTACTGCTGCACCTTTCTGGAGTTAGAATAGTAATTATTACCCTTGCTCTACCCCCCACTTTTTCTACTGCTGCACCTTCCTGGAGTTTGAATAGTAATGTGCTTTGTAATGTGCTTTTTAAATACCTTTCGATGTAGATGTTTTCTTCTTGGTCTAGTTTTTGTTCAGGTTTATCGTTCTTTTCTGGTCTTTTTGGTTGTCTGGACTTTTGGGATTCGCTTTTAGATGTTGTTGGAAGAAGAATTTTTTTGAGTATCTGAAAAAATTGAGAAAAAAAAATGAAATGTAATATTTTATTTTGATGTTTGTGATACAGTCAAATATGTTAATACTTTTCTGCATATGTTACATTACATTCACATTACCATGTAACTTTACTACACTTTCCCTACTGCTGCACCTTCCTGGAGTTAGATTAGTAAATCTTACCCCTATGCTATCCCACACTTTCCCTCCTGCTGCACCTTCCTGAAGTTAGAATAGTCATTCTTACCCTTATGCTATCCCACACTTTCCCTCCTGCTGCACCTTCCTGAAGTTAGAATAGTAATTCTTACCCCTATGCTATCCCACACTTTCCCTCCTGCTGCACCTTCCTGGAGTTAGAATAGTAATTCTTACCCCTACTCTATCCCATACTTTCCCTACTGCTGCACCTTCCTGGAGTTAGAATAGTAAATTTTACCCCTATGCTTACCCACACTTTCCCTACTGCGGCACCTTTCTGGAGTTAGAATATTAGTTATTATCCTTCCTCTACCCCACACGTTTTCTACTGCTGCACCTTCCTGGAGTTTGAATAGTAATGTGCTTTGTAATGTGCTTTTTAAATACCTTTTGATGTAGATGTTTTCTTCTTGGTGTAGTTTTTGTTCAGGTTTCTCGTTCTTTTCTGGTCTTTTTGGTTGTTTGGTCTTTTGGGATTCGCTTTTAGATGTTGCTCGAAGAAGAATTTTTTTGAGTATCTGAAAATATTGAGAGAAAAAAATGAAATGTAATATTTTATTTTGATGTTTGTGATACAGTCAAATATGTTAATACTTATCTGCATATGTTACATTACATTCACATTACCATGTAACTTTACTACACTTTCCCTACTGCTGCACCTTCCTGGAGTTAGATTAGTAAATCTTACTCCTATGCTATCCCACACTTTCCCTCCTGCTGCACCTTCCTGGAGTTAGAATAGTAATTATTACCCCTACTCTATCCCATACTTTCCCTACTGCTGCACCTTCCTGGAGTTAGAATAGTAAATTTTACCCCTATGCTATCCCACACATTCCCTCCTGCTGCACGTTCCTGGAGTTAGAATAGTAATTATTACCCCTACTCTATCCCATACTTTCCCTACTGCTGCACCTTCCTGGAGTTAGAATAATACATTTTACCCCTATGCTATCCCACACTTTCCCTCCTGCTGCACCTTCCTGAAGTTAGAATAGTCATTCTTACCCCTATGCTATCCCACACTTTTTCTCCTGCTGCACCTTCCTGAAGTTAGAATAGTAATTCTTACCCCTATGGTATCCCACACTTTCCCGCCTGCTGCACCTTCCTGGAGTTAGAATAGTAATTATTACCCCTACTCTATCCCATACTTTCCCTACTGCTGCACCTTCCTGGAGTTAGAATAGTAAATTTTACCCCTATGCTATCCCACACTTTCCCTCCTGCTGCCCCTTCCTGGAGTTAGAATAGTAAATGTTACCCCTATGCTATCCCACACTTTCCCTCCTCCTGCACCTTCCTGGAGTTAGAATAGTAATTATTACCCCTGCTCTATCCCATACTTTCACTACTGCTGCACCTTCCTGGAGTGAGAATAGTAATTATTACTCCTACTGTATCCCATACTTTACCTACTGCTGCATCTTCCTGCAGTGAGAATAGTAAATATTACCCCTACTCTATCCCACACTTTCCCTACTGCTGCACCTTCCAGGAGTTACAATGGCAATTTTTACCCCTACACTATCCCACATTTTATCTACTGTTGCATTTTTTCAGAAGTTAGAATACTAATTTTTACCCTTATACTATCCCACACTTTTCATAGTGCTGCAACTTTTTGGAGTTAGAATAGTAATTGATATCTGTAAACCTTTCTACACTTTCCCTGCAGCTACCCCTTTCTGGAGTTTGAAAAGTAATTGATACCTTCACAGTTCCACACATTTTTCCTACTGCTGCAACTTCATGGACTTCTCTAAATTATTTTTATCTATACACTTTCTTATTCTTTTACAATCTTTTCTTTCTTAATGAATCCAGTTTAAAAATGCAGTTTTGTTAATTATAATTTATTTACCTTTAAAATTTGACGTTTCAATTTAAAAAAAAAATTTTTTCTTTCGTTTTTGAATGTGTCTGTGAAAATCAGATAAAAAATATGTGGATTAGCAAATGTTTTTACGTTTTATTAATTGAGAATTGTGATTTCTAAAATTTAGAAAAATACCTTTAAATTATTCTTGAAGAGGAGTGTAGATTCTGTAGCAAAATCAAATTTACTTTAACTTGCCTTTTTCATCACACTTTATAGTAGTTTGACTCTAGAAAAAAATTTAACATTTGGTTATGTTTGTAAAATTATATATGTTTATTGCATTAAAAATAATTTTAATTAATAAATAATTTTAGTTACATTTCATTCTGCTTTAAATATGTAGGGGTTTATATTTATTGATATATGTATCCATATTTCAAGTAATATCTTGGTGATATATTATTTCCTTTACATTGGAAAACCAAACTTATTAGGGACAGCGTTTTAAATGATTCTAGAAAACATTTCTATCATTAGTTTTAGTAACTCACTTGTTTTAAGAAAAGAAATGCTCCTTAAATCGTTTTCCGGTCTTATCTTGATGAAGAGGTCAGAGGGTCAGCTTTTGGCGTCTGGTCACTCTGGGAGTTGAGAATCAACTGATTTTAAAATGGTGTCTGGCTCATATTTATAAGTTTTAGTCAGTGTCATTGTTATTTTTAAGAAACACAGCGTTGGTATTATTTTTTTTAATACAAATCATTTCTGTGGAAAGTTATAATTTAAAACTTCATGTAAAGATGTGATGTTTCACTTTTTCGTTCCGTTTTGGCATCCATTTTGAAAGTAGTATTGTGGTATTATTTTCATGGAAAGAGTTGTAGGACATATTTAGGAACTACACATTTTAAAATGGCGACTATGTGTATGTATAATGTTTATATTTACAAATAATTATTTTCACTCATAGTAATATATTGTAAATTAATTATATATCTAAATTCGTTGCCTGTGTAAAATTTTTCAACAGTTACCAATTCACGAGAAATTATGTTTAATACATGGGTATTAATTTTAATACTCGAGTATTAATTTTAATTACATCGTTGCATTTCTTTAAATTTACGTTCAGTTTTTCTCTACATTTTAAGACACTTCCCCACCCAAAAACCCCTAATTTTCCTGCATCCCGTGCCAGGTTTTATTATACAGAAAAAAAAAGTATAATGTTTATATTTTTGAATAATTAATTTATTTCATAGTCTTATATTATAGGTTTCTTATATATTTAAAATCGTTGCCTGTGTAAAAAATTGTAATAGTTATGAATACATGAGTATTAATTTTTAATACTCGGGTATTAATTTTAATACTCGCGTATTACTTTTATTAAAATTGTTGCATTTCTTTAAATTTACGTTCAGTTTTTCTATACATTTTAAGACACTTCCCCACCCAAAACCCCCTAATTTCCCTGCATCCCGTGCCAGATTTTATTTTACAAAAAAAATATATATAATTGATATTTTCGCGTTGTAAAGGTATGCGTTGTAAATGATTTCGTTATAATAGCACTTTACTTTTAATAATACTATATCGCGTTGTAACAGTATTCGTTGTAAAAACATGCGTTGTAAAAGTATTTGCGTTGTAAAAAATGCGTTGTAAAGCCATGCGTTGTAATAGTATGCATTGTAACGTCATACATCCGGCGGTGCCTCATTCATTGAGCGGTTGCCAGGTGAGGTGAGGAATACTCCCGCACAAAGACAGGTAAGTGCGAAAAAAACTTTGGCAAAAAATATCTCCAGGTGATATGTACACCGATGGGTACATGATACAGTCTCAGAGTATCGACATCATTAATATAGGAATGTCAATATGAAGTCTATTGCACTTTGTCCTTTGACAGCAACTCACTTTTGTTTGGTCTTTTTAGTATGAACATGATTTTATTGTTTTTGTAGGAATGGGTCCGATACTCCTGTGATATGTATCCATAATCAAGATATACAGGTGAACGTAGGTTGTATTGAACCTATTTTTCTTTTCTATTTGAGACCTTCTATTTAGTTGTTTCCCACATTTAATGCACTATATTGCAGTAGAGATTCCATCTGTTTAAGTCCTGATGAAAGCCTGGAATAGTGAATCCATAGGCTGAAACATATAGACCTGTCATTTGCACTGACCTCTTACAGTTATATTTTCAAAGTGTATACGCACTGTTTTTAGTTTTGACGCTAGCGTCTATTAAAATTGGTGAGTATCCTGGTAGCCAATTTTAAAAATGCTCACTTTTTTACCATTTATTCACATGCACTGCAATTACCATCATCACCCATTTGTAACTAGAATTTTGTTTCATCATCGGAGGGATTATAGTGCCTTCCAGCGTAGGCCACTACTGTTAGATATTTGGCAGCTTCCTTCGACTTCTGAGAAGGTTACAGCCCTTGATTGCATAAGGATCTGCAGTTGAGAGGACATCCCAGATGATGAAATATGCCACTTTGGTTGGTTGATGGGATCATGTCCTTTTTTAAGGGACTTTTTTGACCAAAGGGTTTTGAGTTTGTTGCTGTCTCAGTATTTTTCTTCAGACCAACGGTTTCTTAGTTATTATATTAAGTTCATGGATAGAATACCGTTGGGTCTTTAAATATTTTCCCCGGGACCCCCTGTTTAAATAATTTTTGATACGCCCATTTTGTATTTCCAGGCTCTGTGCTTTTGCCATAGGCCTGCAAGTCTTCTCTCTGTTCCCAGTGACTTCTTGCTGAGTGCATCTAGCTAGTGTGGCATTTTGCTTTTCTGTATGCTTACAAGGATGAGTGCGCATTGAGATAGCAGTTTAATAAGTCTTTATTATATCTTTCAGGATAACTTCATTTATTGACAAATTATTTTTTGTAAAAATTTTGTTTTTTAATTAAGTTTAATTAATTGTAAAATGAATCAATTTTTTGTCAACATTTTAATTTTTTATGATATTTTATGTTCATTTTTATTGCATCTGGCATCGATTAATCAACCCCATGTCTACTATTCCATTGTCATTTGTCATCTGTACCTCCTTGAGTGCCACATCCCATGTGATGCACATAAAGCAAACAGTTACTTCTGTATGTTGCTGTTGTTGCTCTTTCTTATCCTTCCTGAGTGTACAGGCAGTCACCATAAAAAGTTTATGTTCGTGTGGTTTTCTGTTTTACAAATGGATACGCTGTATTACTAATTAATTATAATAGGAGTAACCAGTGACCACACTAAATGATTTTGTTTGTTTGTACTACTAACTAAACTGCAACAATGCCATGTTTCACTGATGTTCTTCTTGCTTCTTTTCTTTTAAGTACACAAGAGACAATATCACTCAAAGTACTGCAAGAAAGAAGGCCTTTGCACGATGTGACGTGTGACCCACACATCACACATACATCTCTTCAACTTGTGTGAAACAAAGTACCACTGCTAACTGACAACTTCAAGATGGCCCCAAAGAAAGGTGCTACCAAGAAAGTGGCCAGTGAGGAGAAGAAAGAGCTTACCACCACTGGTAAATCGACCCAGACCTTTTTGGGAGAAAATAAACATGTGCCTACTGCACCAGCCTCTGGGGAGAAAGCTGGGAGCAGCACCTCCACATCTGTGGACCCACCCTTAACTAGGCCCAAGCCCATGTCTGTTACAGAGGCCAAAAGTCTAATCACTGTTACGCCGACGAACAATGATGTTGAAATTGCCTTATCTCTATCATAAGGTAGTACTCAATCGTCACAGGAAACTCGGAGAAGTAGACTACAACAAGAACAGTCGCAACCACCAATAGCAGTTCCTCCTGAAGTAGGAGCAGTTCAGGAGATTGAGCTTCATGCTGAGCAAGTAGAGTGAGCTGTTCTTTCAGAAGATCTTTTGTCTTCCAGCTCTCCAACTAGTAAAAGGAGGGTTAGTGCATAATCTTCTTCTACAAGCCCTCCTTCTGATGAGCTAGACACCACTTGGATCCTGCCTCAGTCTGAGAGTGAGGTATGTGAAGAATCCATGTAAGAAAGATACGTGGAACACGGAGGAGGTTGTATTTATGGTGGTTTATTTACCAAAGAGAGATAACACGTACAGGAGCCCACGCCAACCGCTGCACTGCCATACTTGGAATGCCAACACCATGGATTCCAAGTTCCAGTGCACGCGGCGAGCGCGAGGAGCTATCACGAGGATACAACACATCCTCCTTTCTTGAAAAGAAAAAGAAAGTATCATAACATGAGAGATGTAAGCAAAATCATACAATGAATAAAAGTAACTTAACAGTCCGATATGATGAACTTAATTTCCAACATTGTAGTCTTTGTGCCAAGTGGGGGGTTTCCTAAACCGGGGACTACACACATTGCGAGAAGGAATGGGAACAGGCAGGAGCGAATGAGAGGTTGTGGGAAAATGACAGGAATTGGGAGAAAGAGGGGTTCCTGATAGGTTAGAAGAGGTAGGACCACTTGAAGGTGACATTCTCATACATATAGAAGGAACTTTAACAACCTTGGAGAGGCTCCAAACATTTCCGTCCGACAATTGTACAACTTGTCTACCCACTCTAACAACCAGCAAGGGGTCGGAGAAATGTGACACACCAGATCTAATAAAGCCGGACTTTCTCACACGTACCCAATCTCCAACCTTGCACGGATTGTTGTTAGAAGCACAAACCACAGGAGAACTACGTTTCCCGTAGTTACCGACAAGCAGATCCCTCATCCAGGGCTGGCTCATATTACATACACCCCTTCTCCCCCTCATTTTTTCAAAAGGAGACAAATCTCCATCAGACTTTGGGGTGTTCCTATAACTCCACAAGAGTTTTCCAACAGCATCGTAGCAATTCTCCCCGTTGCACACAGCAAGTTGTAAACCCTCCTTGAGCACCCTGATCCACCTTTCTACCATGCCGTTACCTTGAGGATAATATACTGAAGAACGTTTGTGTAATATACCATGGTTGCTACAAAAGGATTTCATCTCCGCAGAGGTGAACTGTGTGCCATTATCAGATAGGATGGAAGTAGGGAAACCTTCTTTTTCAAAAACTGAATTAAAAAAATCGATAACTACCCTAGAAGATACATGGGGCACAAATTTCACCTCAGGCCAACTGGAGAACTGGTCTATCAACACTATGGCATAAACCGGACTATGACCTAAAGACATCGGACCAGCAATGTCTACCGAAACGCACTCCCAGGGCTTAGAAGGTCTCGAGACAGAATCATGTTGATATTTTACAGGTTTCTGTGATTTATCACTCACACAACATTCAACACAAGACCTTACCTTTTCCTCAATCAACCTGTCGACCCCAGGCCACCAAAATTCACTCCTTATTCTCCTCTTCATACTGGACATGCCCGGGTGACCCTCATGTGCCATGTCTAGAATGGTGTTCCTCAAACCGTGTGGTACAACCAAAAGCAAACCCCTCAACAAAGTTTCACCCTGGATGGATAGCTCTTGAGCTACATGGAAGTACGGTAAAATACTAGAAGATAGATTGTTCTTGGGAGGCCAACCATTTTCAACGAAAGACAAAACATCCAGGTAATCACGATCCTCACCACAAGCCAGTACCCAATCATCTTCACCGATGCAACCATTGGACACCTCACAAATTGACACAACTTTATCAGGATCATCATCAGGAGCAACTTGATTGTCGTCTTCTACAGGTAGCCTAGAAAGAAAATCAGCTAGCACGTTTTTTGCTCCTGGAATGTATTCAACTGTAAAATGAAAGTCTTGCAATTTATATTGCCATCTGGCAATCCTAGAAGTGGCTTTACCACAACCTTTAGTTGTGAAAAGATCCACCAGAGGACAATGATCAGAGCGAACAACAAAGTCTGTACCATATACATATCTGCGAAAATATTCAATACCCCACCAGCAAGCCAAGGCCTCTTTCTCCAAAGTGGAATACTTAGTTTCTGCACCACGTAACGGTCTTGATGCAAAAGCAATGGTAACAAAACTAAAATTTTGCTTCTGCATCAGCACCGCCCCAATGCCAACATTGCTTGCATCAGTGACAATAAATGATTTACAATTGGTGTCAAACGGGGATAAGGCAGGAGCAGAAATAATGCATTTCTTTACAGATATAAATTGATTCTTACAATTGTCATCCCAAATAAATTGTTGTTGGTTTTTCATCAAATTCCGTAAGTGAGAAGTTTTATCAGAAAAGGAAGGAATGAACTTTGCGTAGTATTCGGCTAAACCGAGGAAGGATCTGAGCTGATCCTTGTTGACTGGTTCGGGAGCATTTTCAATAGCCTTAACTAAACTCAATTTGGGAGAAATACCCTCTTTGCTGATGGAATGGCCTAGGTAATCTACAGAATCTTTGCCGAATTTACACTTTTCCTTGGTAAGGGTAAGACCGTTGTCTTGTAAGATGGATAGAACTTTAAATAAAATTTCAGAATGTTCACATTCATCTTTACCGAAAACTAGTATGTCGTCTTGAAAATATAATACATTAGAGACATTTATGAACATGTTGTGCATGACTCTCTGAAACACTGAGGACGCGGACACTAGGCCAAAAGGCATGCTCTTATACCTGTAAGCACCCTCAGTGGTTATAAAAGATGTAAGATGCTTACTGTCCTCGTGAAGAGCTATCTCATGGTATGCGTTAGACAAATCCAATGTGGTGAAGACCGATGCATCCTTGAGTTTTGAGAACATTTCTCCAATATTGGGCAAAGGATGCCTATCAACCCACACATTAGAATTTAAATCGCGCATATCCACACAAAGACGAATTTTCCCATTAGGCTTGTGGGCCACGACTACAGGAGAGAGCCACTCAGAGAATTCAATTTCCTCAATTACATCTAGGTCACATAATCTCTGAAGTTCTTTCTTAACAGATTCTCTTAAAGCCAAAGGAATATTGCGTACCTTATGTACCTTGGGAACAGCATTGTGTTTAAGAATAATTTTATGTTTGAAGTTTTTTAGCAAACCCAACTTGGAGGAAAAAACCTGTGGAAAAAGTGTTTCCCATTTGTTGTCAGAAGGCACATCAACAGAATTGACAAAATCAGAATACCCCAGAACTTGATCAGGATGGTTGGGATCAAGTTTCATCATTAACTCTCTTTGTTGTGGCCAACCCAATAAACACGACCCATCTTTGGCAACATATACTTTTGCAGGAATCGACTTGCCCTTAAATGGTAAAGTGGAATGAAAGTACCCAAATACATCGATAGGTTTTTTACCATAACCTCGTAGCCTTATATCAGAAGGAAATAAGGATATAACATCAGGAAATTCTTTCAACAAAACATCGTCACCAATCAAGGTGTACTTTGCACCAGAGTCTGCCATGACTTTTATGGATTTAGATCCGATCTGAAGCATACAGAAAGGTGAATCCTTTTTTTCTTCTCCTACTTCGTATATGGTGCATACATCATCATATACGTCATCATCCATGTCTACAGCTTGAACTTGGGAATATCTGGGGCGTCTAGAATCTGAAGAAAAGTTCTTTGATTTGTTGCGATTCTTGCACATCCTCGCAAAATGACCTCTAGATTTACAATAATTGCAGATTTGTCCTATAGCCGGACACCTTTTATCCGTTGCGACGTGTCCGGGAAAACCGCATTTGAAGCAAACTACTTCTTTCCTGAAACCCTGATATGATAAAGAAGGCAGTGTAGGTCTGTTAGAAGTAGATTCATTTGGACTTTTCTTGACAGTTTGAACCAGAGAGACATTGGGTTTATCCAGAACGTTGGGAGATTCTTTCGGTTTTTTATCGGATAACTCTTTAATGCCTAACTTCATGTCTTCAAAACGGTGTGCAATGTCAAGAGCTTTTGAAAGAGACAAATCTTTTGCATCAAGTAATTTTTCTTGAAGTTTCACATCTGAAACATTATTTACAAGTTGGTCTCTCACCATCTGATCATGGAACTGTTGGTAGTTACACGTGGCAGCGAGAATTCTTAAATCTTTCACAAAGGAATCGATGGGCTCAATGGGCAGTTGTTGTCTACTCAGAAATTTATGCCGTGCCACAACTTCATTGACTTTCTTGATGAATTGTTTGTCAAGCTGCATTATGGCGTTTTCATAAACATCAGTATCTTCTTCGGAGGAATTGTCTAAAGTCAGAGGAGGAAGGTGAGAAAGAACTTGTCTTCCTTCCGCGCCAAGTGAATGTTTAAGAATGGCGAGCTTACGTTTATCTGTGTAATTCTCACCACCAATGGCTTCTAGATATGCTTCAAAGCCTTCACGCCATTGTTTCCACTCTAAGGGTGGTTCACCTGGGCTTGCCAAAAATGGAGGAGGAGCGTTGAAACTCTCCATAATAATAAATGAAAGATACCAAAATAATAATGATAAAATACTTGGTTTAGACAAAGAGATTCCCTTTGCAGCAACTATTATGATGTCATAAACAACTGTGGAAGCAATTTGATTATTAAGTCTCTGATATAGTCAAATTCCTTTAAAATTGTATTAGAGAGAAATTCATTATGATGTAGACACAGTCCATTGTTCAGTAGACCAGGAACTTCTTTGAAATAGTCTTTTATGATGTCATAAAGACGAGTGACGCTTTGGAAATCTGGCAGCTTAAGAATGTGCTTGTGCTGACACAGCTTGAAGGTTCTAATTAGAATATTGAGCGCGCGCTTGTGCGCATGCGTCAACTCGCGCGTTTTAACTAGAATTCGGAGCGTGTGTGCATGCACAGAAACGGAAGCGTCTTCAGAAAAATGAAGAAAAAGGGATAAAAGTCTCACCGCTTAACAGGAAGGAGCGGGATTTTCACAAACACATGAATTAGATTTTGATGGTGTTTCCGAAATGTTCGCGGAGGAGATTCAATCTGCCACCCTCGCAACGGTAATCTTGGTCCGGAGGTCCCGGGGCTGTGGGCTCCCTAATCGCGTAGGTTCACTTCTCCATCGTCGCCAGTGAAGAATCCATGTAAGAAAGATACGTGGAACACGGAGGAGGTTGTATTTAGGGTGGTTTATTTACCAAAGAGAGATAACACGTACAGGAGCCCACGCCAACCGCTGCACTACCATACGTGGAATGCCAACACCATGGATTCCAAGTTCCAGTGCACGCGGCGAGCGCGAGGAGCTATCACGAGGATACAACAGTATGTCACAAGACAAAGCTAGAAAAAAAGAAGATTCCTGAAAACCTTAGAGTTATGGAGGCAGATGTTGAAAAGGAGGATGATGACGAGCCAGTCATCATGGATGTTAGCGCACCCTCAGTTACCCCATCCCAACTTGTTGTGAGGCATGTGGCACCACAAAACCCACCATCACCACCGCGCCAGCTGCTATATTTGCAAAGTCCCGGCAGCGACCTACACCCACAACCACCTCAGTAGAAGTAGGTACTGCAGAGAGTCAAATGTCAAACCACCCACCTACTGCCAATTCATCCGACATTGGCAGTGACACCAGCATCAGAAGTTGACCTCCCCAGTTTGGGACTTCTTTATGTTTAGCAAGAAGGAGGTGAACATTGCTCCATTTGTGGAGCAAGTGTTAGTCAGGATAAGCTTTGTACAAACTATAGTACCAGGGGCCAAACAACCTATTTGAGATAGCACCATATGATCCAGTTGAAGGTGCACCTTAGCGGCCAACAAACTGCAAGTGTTGTTGATGAAGGAGATGAAAGGCTGAGCAGGGAATCCGATCACAGTGGAAGGTGAAGAAGAGGAAGACATTTTTGTTATGCAAAGCAGCCCTCTACCCAGCAGTGCAGTAGTATCGCCCACATCAGTAACTTCGCAATGGCACAAGACTCAGGTCAAGACTCTAAGGCAAGAGAGGACAGTGACTGCCACTCTGAAATGCACATTCAGCCTACCACTGTCTGCTCTCATGAAGGCACCTGCATCAGTGGCACCAGAAAATTAAAAAAAATCCAGGCTACTATTCCTAGCATGTTTAGGCAGGAGAGTCTGTATGAACACAACCACCTAAAGGCATGTTTGTACAACGTGAAGCTGGAAGGGGTGAATTTTCTTGAATTTGTGGCAGCCATCTTCCCAAAATGGAAGGTTCCCAATCGGTCCTATTTTGCCAGAGGTGCTGTTCCAGCACTACATCATGATGTGCTGGAAGATGTGCTGGAATTGCTTTGTCAAGCTTTGCAGCAGAGTGTTGTTCACACTATCCACCTGGCAACAGACATGTGGGCCAGACGCCAAGTCACTGATTACTTGTGTATTACCGCACAATGGATCTCTTTTGAAGGGGCTAGAGAAAAGATATCTGCAAGTGTTGACACTGCAAAGATTTTTAATGCTGCTCAAAAGCATTTGACAGTAGCCATGTTCTCCATGGCGAAATCTCATACTGCTGCAAACATTTTGAAAGACTTTAACAAGGTATTTGAATGGCTGCGACCAAGAGGGATTACTTTTGGATTTGTTGACATGGACAATGGCAGTAATATAGTTCAGGCCATGCCCAAATATGGTTATTTCAGGGTTTTGTGTTTGACTCCATGATTTACCATCATTGTACAGGACTTTCTCAAAAAGAAGACCAAGTAAGCAACTTACTGTCCGCCTGCAGAAGAATCTGTGCTCATTTCAGCCATTCATTTAAAGCCTGGAAACAGCTGAGGTTCATTCAGTGTGATAATAGTATGCCCTCACACAGGAGGATGTTGCAAAATAACAACATGGATAGCTGAGCAAGCCAGTGAGCCAGAAAAACACCATAAGGGAATTAGAGGCCCACTCATTCAGGGATCAGGTTCTATAGGGCAGCCTTCAAGTTCAGAGCCTAGGGGCAGTGTTACTGTTGGCTCACAGCAGCCAAAACCAACAACAAGAACACCATCAACTACAGGAACAGGAGCACCAGCCCCAACATTTGAAACTGAATGGTTTCTACTGACAGGGTTTAAGTCCAGTGCAGAGGCGAAGGCAAAAGAGGTCGAACAAGGTTAGGCACCAATGACCATTGAGCGGATGGTCCAGACCTATCTGGATAACCCAACAGAGGTCTACCTTGATCAAAACCCATTAGTGCATTAATATGGGAAACAGGTCAATGGCCAATGCTCAGCAGGCTGGCAATAAACTATCTGGCTTCCCCAGGAGCCAGGGTCTTCGCTGAGCATGTTTCCAGTGCTGCTGGTACAGTTTTAATCATGGTTAATCTCTCCACAAAACGGGGAGAGATTAACCATGATTAAAATGATTCAGCGCATTATACCACCGGATTACACCATAAATGAAGTATGACAGGAGGAAGATGAGGGAGACTCAGGTCATGGAAGTAGTGTGTTAGTGTTAGGCGAACCAACAGAGTTTGAGGACAAGCTCTACTTCCCTGACTACCAGGCATGGGCCAACAACCATAGAAGTTTTTCTCTCAGTCTCTATTGTTGATCTGCTTTCTTTCTTTGATGCCAAAAAATAAATACAATAAAAGATATAGCTAGGGGAACATTATTTATTTTTATTTGTTTGTGTCTGGATGACTAATTCATCCCCACCATCTTACTGTTAGACACATTTTATTGCTGGATTTGAGTTGTAATAGTGTGTAGTGAAAAAGTCCCCCCCACCCATTTCCCTCAAGGACATTGGATGTAGAGATACAAACAAATGTGTGCCTGCCTCCAACCCTGGGCCGTGACTATCAATCCCTTCCTAGTTTAATATTACCTTAACTGGACTTCCCCACGTTATTTGATTTAGAATGGCCAATGTCTGCTTCGTGAACAATGTATCTGCAATGTACCATGTTCACAGTGACCACGCGTGATTTAGAGGAAGAGGTAAATGGCATGGTTTGCTCGCTGAGTGATTGTTGTTTATGAGTTTGTTGAGATGATTCATGTGGTGGTAGTCAGTGCACTGGGTGCTTGTTTGTCTTTAACTAATACACTTAAATGTGTTTGTGATAATTTACAACGTTAGTGGCCTAGAGATGGCTGATCATTTTTCCCATGAAGGTGATTTCTTTTCCTTCCCCTTTGCCGAGATAGCGGGATTTCTTCACCGGGTCCACTCCACACTGCTTTGTTTAATTGTTTTCTGCTTTATGCTCCTCAAAGAGTCAGACCTGACCAGTCCCTTCAGAAGATATAACGCAAACACAAATCTAGGCCGCACAAAAAATGACTCAATATTCACCTTGTTGTGCAGCAACAAATTTGTACTACATGTCGATCCATTGCATTTGAGTCGGACACAATCAGTACGAAGTTGGACACCTCACTCTGAGTCAGGAGGATCCGGGATGATGGAATGACTCAGGGTGTGGGCATGACTACTTGGGGAATTTTCACCAGAAAAAGGACGTTTTCAACTTCACTGTGAGGTTCTGCGGTTTTCGACTTCCTCCCGTATTCGGCCGCCATTTTGTGTCCCGTCGCCATTTTGTGTTGCCCTCACTCAGGCAGCAAGGCGAACGGAGTGTTTTTGCCTTTTCCAGCTGCTACGTGTCTCTTCTGTTAAAAAGTAACCCCCTGCCCTTGTTTACGAAACCGATGTCAGGGTCTGGCCGAGTCCACTAATCCATGTCTAGGCTGATTGATCCCTGTCTCGACTGACTGTTTGGCCCTCCCTATTCTTTCCTTACTTTATCTTATCCGACTGGCCTTCGCTATTCTCTCCTTGTATTCTCTTGTTACACAACTATCCTTTGAGGCACACAAGTACCTCCTGCCACCTGCAAATTGGATTGTAGGCACTAGCACTGCTTAACTTGTGGGGAGGGGTGACACACAGGGTCTGAAAGAAGGGCGTATTTGGGACACTTGATAGCTTGTTTCCCAACTTTTCCTATTGGCTAGCCTTGTATGTATTGGGAGTATATGTTGCAAATATGTGTGCTATAAAAGATTGTGCGCCACGGAGTAAAAGTGGCAGTCTTCTAATAACCTACTCTGTACTTCTGGGACAACTGTGCTTAGCTGCAGCTATTAAACCTGGTTTTCTACGCCTATCAGAGTGTCTCGTGTCTCTGTCCGACAAGGCAGGTGAACTCAGAGATTTAAGGCGTGCCCTGCGCCGCCAGGCCCATAAGACCCGGTTCTTCAACTGGCGCCCAACGTGGGGCGGCTTCAGCGGTAGCAGTTCAGCCCGAGGGTCGTGAGGAGCCTCGCAAGAAAATTCCGGAGGATTAGCGAACCACGTCAAGCGACCCCTGCATGTCGAAGTGTACCGAAGGTCTTTTGCAGCGCGGCTACTCCTTTCCGACGGCTGCTGACGACTGCTGCCCTGACTGCCGCCCTGCCTTGGCCCCTTTGGTGATGACTGGTATTGCGAGATATTAGACGGACCTCTGTTGGCGTGAGAGAACACTTAGTTAAGTATTCGTGGGTAGCGCCCACTTCTTTGTTTTTTTTTGGGGGGTTTATTATTCGACCATTGCAATAGCCGAAGCCAAGGGGTGAGTACGTTTGTGCTGTGTTATTTGCTCTAACCCCTTGAAGTTTGTAAGCAGACCAGTGAATTAAAGATGCCTGGTCTTAGCAAGTTTAGGAAGCTTTGTTGCAATAGGGATTCCCGGCTGGAGGACTCTTGTCCAGTTCATCCGGTTGGAACTCCCACTTATGAGCTCTATTCAAAACATGGTGTTGGCCCCATTGCCTTTAACGAGGCATGGATCCGATACACAAAGAAAGATGGTGTTCTGCAATGGCCACAAAATGGTAGCTTTGAGTCTGACATATTAGACAATCCAGAAGCATTTTTGTTCAAAAGAAAAGCCCGGACGGAAAAGTTTGACTCTTTCCGCCTCTGGCGTAAGGAAGCCAAACAGAGAGAAATTAAGCAGGCCAAAAGAGATAAGAAAGAGAAAGGTATGACAATTATACAGGCTGCCCAGCAGTTTAAAGATAATGAGATTGATCAGGCGATTGAAATCTCAGAAAGACAGCATTTATGGCAATAGATAGATGTTACCCTGTGTTGCCTACTTTTCCACAGAGTAAGGATCTTGACGAAGATCCCTTAATGTCCCATTTGTTGAGATTGCCTCCACCCTCTGTACAAGGTGCTAATGCACCTCCATTGTTACCACTTGTCCAGCCACCTGTCGTTCCGCCATTGGTCCCGGCTCTTCCACAATTGCCCCTTCCAGTATTGCCACCCCGCCTCTTTTGCCACCGACTCCTGTCCCTCGGACTCCTGTACCTCAGTCTCCTTTACCCCCGGTTCCTCTTGTAACTGTCAGCCCCTCTCCTGCTTCGCTTAATGCCTTGTCTCCCGTTCTACTGTCAGATTCTCCCACAACTCGTAAACGATTGGTCGATACTGTTTCTGGCCTTTTCTCCCCCCTCTTTGGGTCTTTTAACCTGACTCCTGCTCTTTCTCGAAGGCAATCCCGTAGTCAACTCCCAAGTACCGATGAGCGAATTGTGTTGGACCCTCTTGCTCACAAATGGATCATGAGTGGTCCACAGTATAGCGTGTACGATATCATGAGCACCTTTCACCAGTGGGATGCGCCCACGCAGAGATATGTTTTTAATGTTATGTGTGATACTCTTGTCAAAGGATGGGAGGATATGGATTTGGGTTTAGCTCCCCAGGTCTGTTAGACGTACAGGCTAAATTTGATAAAGGACTTATTGTGGTTTCTGAGGTTGAGGACGCCGTAAGGACACTTGTCACTTTCAAGTGTTTATTTTCTTCTTAGGCTTTTCTTGAACCTGATCCTGCAGTTAGACAGAAAGTGAAACATAATCCTATGAGAGAAGTTCCTCCAGTATTTAGAGAAGAGGTTCCACAGGCAGGCAATATTCTGCGTGTCCCTGCTCATTGCCAGCATATATCGGTACATGTCCCATGGAAACGATCTGAAGTTTTGGCGCTTAAACAGTCTTTACCGGACCCTCGTAAAAATCCTGCTGGGTATTATAAAGAGCTATCCCAAACTGTTGATGCGTGTATCATGAATTTGGCCGATATTGATATGCTGATGGGAAAAGTAGTCCCACAAGGGTTATGGGCTTGGATTCGTAGGGAAGACCACGACCAAGCTTTAGGTGGTAATTGGGCTGCTATAACTGCCGCGGATGCAGCACAAGTAGGTGGTGCTAAACCCGATGCTTTGATTGCAGAATTGCCCGGTAGGATCATCACTTTAATGTAAACGATGATGCCTGCCTTACGTGTTAACTGGGATAAGTTAGCTGCGTGTAAACAGAAGAAAGATGAGAGTGTCTCCGATTTCTTTACCCGTTTCGAGGAGACGTTCATCGACCACAGTGGTCAAGATATGAGTACTGAGGGTGGACAGCGATTATTCGTGGATACATTTGTATTTAATTTACTTCCAGAATTATCGCATAAATTGAAAGACTCCGAATGTTCGTGGGCTGTTTCTTCGTCTGCCCAGATATTAGCCACGGTTCAGTATTACGAGAATAGGGATAAGGAGGAAAAGGATAAACTTGAGAAAAAGACTAAAGAATTAAAAACGAAGGTTCTTTTGCAACAGGCTTATCCCCCTCGTTCTGCTCAGCGCCAATTTCAACAGCCTCCCCAGTTTCAGAGGTTGTTACAGAAACCTGAACCCTTTGTTCTGCGACCTTTGCTAGGTCCTAATCAATGTGCCTTTTGTAAAGAGGAAGGTCATTTTATGAATAGCTGTCTGGTTTTATTGCAGCGTAATGGTGGATTGCCAGGGCAGCGAGGCCGTGGTGGTTTTCAGTCAGCACCCAGGGGTAGAGGGCGAGGTGCGTTGTGTCAGGGACAGCGTTCCTTTCCCCCTCAGAATTCTATGAATTATTTTGACCAGCAGAATACTCAGTCTGCACAATATTACAATGACGACTATTGTGTTGAAAGTGAGAATCAGGATTTTCACACTAGCTACGACAGCCATGGACAAAGCAAGGGAGTCGTATCGGTTCCAGTGGATCAGAATGGGCCTTATGTTGAAGTTGTTGCATTGGGTGTTTCAGAGACATTTCTTTTGGATACTGGTGCAATGAGAAGTTCTATCATTCACTCCAAACTCCCTGGGGCACCTTTGTCTGGCTAAATAAACGTTTCTGTATGATTCTCTGGCGCCCCAGTTCGTAACCCGATTTCTTGCCCTTTGCCTATCTCAATTGGTCCTTATGATTTGGAGGCCCCGCTCATTTTAACGACTGGTTGCGGCGAGAATTTGCTGGGTTTGGACTTATTAAAACGTCTTCATGCAACATTGTATTGTTCCCCCTCTGGTGTACATCTTACTTTAGGTAAGAAATTGGTTTCTCCTATGTATTTGTCTAAGGACCAACTCATACCCGAATTGCATTCCCTTCCTGCTACGCTTTGGGCTACAGGTCCGAATGATGTTGGTCTGCTCCAAATTCCACCTTTCGTGGTTACTGTCAAGCCTAATGTTAAATTACCACACATTCCTCAGTATAAAATTTCCAGTGATGGCGAAAGAGCTCTGTTGGCTATCATATATGATTTAGTTCAGAAGGGTGTGGTTGAAGAAACAAGAGGAAATGTTTGCAATAGTCCTGTTCTACCGGTTCTTACACGCACTGATTCTTCTCAGCCTCCTGTATATCGATTTGTGATTGATCTTCGGGAGGTTAACAAGATCGTTGTACCCCAGTTTCCTGTCGTCCCAGATATCACTGCCTTGTTCACAATGATACCTGCTTCGGCTGCCTGGTTCTCGGTTATTGACCTCAAAAATGCTTTCTTCAGCATTCCTATTGCTGAGGAGAGTAGGGATATTTTTGGCTTCTCTCTCGGAGCCCGAAGTTCCCGATTCAATACGTGCACCCCAAGGCTATTGTGAGAGTCCCTCCATTTATAGTCAGGCTTTGAAATCTCAGCTTGATGCTTTCACTTTGCCCCCAGGTGCCACTCTTATTCAGTATGTGGATGATTTGTTGGTTGCTGCTGATTTAGAGGATGTTTGTATGAATGTGACTGTTTCGCTGTTGCGTCATTTGTCTGACCTGCATCACAAGGTGTTACCCTCTAAACTACAATATTGCCGCCAAGAGGTTACCTACTTAGGTCATCTCTTGTCGAAAGAGGTAAGGCGATTGACCCCAGAACGTATTCAAGCAATCACACAAATGTCTGTACCCTCCACACAAAGGGAGGTGCGTGCCTTTCTGGGCATTACCTCTCATTGTAGACAGTGGATTCCAAATTTTTCTTTGTTGCCTAAACCTCTGCTGGCACTTACTCTGAACAACACACCCCAACCTCTTCCTTGGACTGATGAATGTCAGAAGAGTTTTTCTAACTTACATACTGCCTTGTGTTCTGCCCCTGTGTTAGGTACTCTGGATTACAGTAAGCCTTTCACAATCTACGTTCATGAAAGAGAAGGTTGTGCGTTGTCAGTCTTAACGCAACAATTTGGAGACAAACAGCGGCCATGTGCCTATTTTTCGGCTACATTGGATCCAGTAGCCAAGGCATTGCCTAGTTGTCTCAAAGCTACAGCAGCAGCAGCGATCTCCATTCGTCAATCTGCTGGATTGGTACTGGATAACACTCTCGTTGTTATGGTACCACATGCAGTGGATACTCTTTTGAACAGAATGCAAACACAACATCTCACGACTGCCCACTTGTCTGGGTATGAGCTGACGCTCTTGGCTAGTCATATACACATCAAGCGATGTAATACTTTGAATCCAGCAACACTGTTACCCATCCCAGAAGAGAAAGACACCCAAGAACAACATGATTGTTTTCTCCGTACAGAGGAGGAAACGAAAGGCAGAATAGACTTAAAAGATACACCACTCGTGGACCCGGATGGGATCCTATGGGTGGATGGGTCTTGTTTCAAACTTCCCAATGGCGAGACAACGTCAGCCTATGCTGTTACCACCTTGTATACATTAGTGGAGACAGCACGCATTAGACAGAATTCAGTCCAAGCAGCTGAGCTGATTGCCCTGACGAGAGAGTGTGTGTTGGCTAAGGGAAAGATAGTGAATGTTTACACTGATAGCCAGTACGCCTTTGGCGTGGCTCACAGTTTTGGCTGTCTGTGGAAAGAAAGAGGATTCTTTACTTCCCATGGGACTAAGATACAGCATGGTCAGTTGGTAACTGACCTTCTCGAATCACTTGCTTTGCCTACCCAGATAGCAGTTGTGAAGTGTAGTGCACATAAAAGGATCACTGATGATGTGGGTCGCGGGAATGCTTTTGCAGACGAAGTAGCAAAAAAAACAGCGAGAGATGCTACAAGTCGCATGTATGTTGCAGGCCCTGCAAGATGGGTCAGAGAAGGAGGAATGTGTGAGGACACAATAGAAAGTGTGAGAATGATTCAAGAAGAGGCTACAGAGAAGGAATTGAGTAAGTGGAGAGAAAGTATGGGAATGTTGGACGCGACAGGGTGTTGGACGGAATTGTCAGAACACCAGCGTTGGCTGTTACCAGACGCCTATCTACTGCCTGTAGTTACTATGGCGCATTGTCCAGCCCACATCAGTGCGAAAGGGATATGCAAACTTCTGGCTCCAGTATGGCAGAATGAAGGAATCCTTAAATGTGCGGAAAACGTGGCTTGAACATTGTATCGTTTGTTTGATGCTTTATCCAGGAAAGGGAACCCCAACTCCGGCAGGTCATTTTACTCCCCCTACGCATCCTTTTGAGGTATTACAAATCGATTACATTCATATGGAACGTTGCAACGATCTTAAGTATGTTCTGGTGGTGGTGTGTGCCTTTTCCAGATGGATAGAGGCCTACCCCCTAAAGGATAATACTGCTTTGTCCACTGCCAAAGCCCTCTTGAAGGAATTCTTCCCGAGGTTTGGTTTGCCGCGAATTGTCTGGATTGACAATGGAATTGAATTTGTAGGCCAAATTATGCAGAAGGTGTGTGCGGGTCTTGGTATTAGGCAGAAATTCCATGCGGCAAACCACCCTCAGTCAGCAGGCTTGGTAGAGTGCTATAATGGCACTCTCAAGCTCAAACTGGCAAAGATTCAGGCCAGCACGGGTCTTGCTTGGCCCGATGCTTTACCTTTGGCACTCCTATCTACGAGAACAGCTGTACACTCTCGCTTGGGACTCAGCCCATACGAGGTTGCTTTTGGGCGCCCAGCTAACGTCTGGGGAGTCCCTCGACCTAAAAAGTACTCCGACATTCCGTATCATATGTTGATTGACTACTTACTAACCCTGGGCGAACTGCACGTAGCACAGTGCGAACATGCGTAGTGCAGCGTAGGGTAGTGCAGCAGTCATTTTTTGCTTGTTCGCGGTCCCGAATGTCATGTTCGCGACCGCGAGCAAGCAAAATGACATCCCGGCGAGATTCTCAACGCGAGGAGGTCAGGTTTCTCATTTTTGAGTGGTTGCGCACGCTCGCGACCGCTCTCAATGAGAAACTACCTGTTCGTGTTGAGAAAGCTGCCGCTCGAGTAATAATCTACTCGAGCAGCAGAAAACTACAGCTCGCACTGTGCAAGATGCGGTTCTCAATGCTTGCACAGTGCCGGATGCTTGTCCGCACTGTGCAATAATTGAAAACGCATCTTGCACAGTGCGAACATGCTACTACGCAGTTCGCGTAGTGCTACGTGAAGTTCGCATAGTGCGAAGTGCACTTCGCGTAGCTTCGCGTAGCGCTACTTCGCGAACTACGCCCACCCTTACTACTTACATGACCTCACCACTAAATTGCGTGTTCTTCACCAACAGGTTAAAAACGCTTTGCCGGAGGCCTCCACAGACCCAGGTCACTCCACCCAACCCGGAGACTGGGTCTGCCTGAAGAATTTTCAGCGGAAGAAGAATCTGGAACCCCGTTGGGGGACGCCTCGGCAAGTTCTTCTGGTGACACGTACAGCAGTAAAGGTCGCCGGAAAGAAGAACTGGAACCATGGCGTGCACTGCAAAAGGGTACCTTTGCCTTTGCCTTTTGACCAGTGGGTCCGCAAGGGTGCAGGTGATAGTGAGGGCGAAAGGGTCCCTCGGTTGGTACCTTTCAGTAGTGCACGTCTGGATCGGACGAGGTCTGAAAAAGAAGACGACGACGTGTTGCAAGAAGCTGTACCATCACATCTGCGATTGAACACAACAAACTCAGAGACTTTGTTTCGAGAGCAAACGGTACCTGACAAGACCCGGTACAATCTGAGACCTAGACTGATTAAGAACAAATAAACTTTTTTTTCTTTTCCTTTTTCTGGTTACACTTTTAAGAGACTTTTTTTTTACCATCCTTCAAGTTGCAGGGTCACGGTAGGAGTCTTAGGCTGTGACCTGAGTAGTGGCAATAAGTCTGCAGGACTTGCAGTGTCATAGGACGGCTAATAATCACAACTAAGTGATCAAGGAAGATTACCGTGAGCAACGCTTTAGAGGATGGATATTAAATTGGAAAAGAATGATAAAAAGCAAGAAATGAAAAGTAAATATAAGAAACTGTTGTTTAGTCCATGTGGCGTAACCTTGTGCATTCTAATATGTTCATGTATTTTATTGGCTTGTGTGGGTTGGGTTGTTCACACTATGCAGCAAGCACCTGTTCCTACTTCTGTTTCTTTGCCTCTTTCCACTACTGCCCCCCCCGCATCAGTTCCATACACTCCCAGAGCACGAACAAATTAGGAGAAAAGAATACTTTAACAATTCATTCATCCAGCTGTTGCATCAGTATCAACTGGCTGTCAATACTACTGACTGTTGGGTTTGTGGACTCATGCCCCATAACACAGAGAAAGGGATGCCATATTTAGTCCTTCCGTTTTCTTATGAAGGTTCCGCTTGGGCCTATTTGGCCATGTTTTCCAATGCATACCAGAATCAACTTCGACATCCTCTTGTTGGTCCATATGGTGGTGGAGCAGATTTTAGTCATAGTTCTTTGATAAAGGGAATAGTGGCTATGGCTAGAGTTGCCGAAAGTGGTAAGATCCCCGTTGATGAGAAACGAGCTTATGATGGTTGGAACGTGACTCGTTACGATACTAGTCTCACAGATAATGCTAGACGAAAGAGATCCCCACCAATTTGGACCATACCTCATCGAGGCAATTTGTGTTTACAGATAAATGGTCAAAATATTAAAAACCAACAGGAAAAGAATGTTTGTTCCCATACATACATCTTTTCATCCCAGATTTATTCACCGTTAGTACCATCTCAGGGCACATACTTTGTCTGCCACGACAGAACCTACACATGGCTCCCCACCAAGTTTTCAGGAACGTGGTATGTGGCTTTTCTTCTCCCTCCGACATACACTGCTCCTTTGCTCATCACAGAAATAGATATGGCAGAGGGGTTATCGATTCCAAAGACACAGCAGGACAAGAGGGAGGGGACTTTTTCAAAGGGTTCCTTCCATTCTGGGGCCCAATGGCCAATAGCAGAAAGATTAGACAGTTAGTTTGTGTTGTTGAGGCTACCATAAATGTGACTTCTGGAGCCTTGAGTAATCTAACAGCCGAACTTCAGGCGGACTGCCTTATGACTTTGCAGAACCGGATGGTTCTAGATATTGTTCTTGCAGATCGTGGAGGAGTCTGTAAATTGTTCGGGTCTAGTTGCTGCATTTATATTCCTGATAATGCCCCTACGGTATACCAAGCCATCTCTAAATTGCACGTGATTCACCAGGACACAGGAGATTGGTCTGTGATGGGATGGTTTTGGGGACTACTGTCCACATGGGGATGGAAGGTATTAACCTTCCTTGGAATGGTTTTGGCCATCATTTTCTCTTGTTGTCTTTGTTTACAGTGTGGCCCTACCATCTGCGGTCTTTGTGCCACCATGTGTGTCCCAAGGCCTGTGTCACAGAAAACAGAGAACATTAAAATGATGTTGCAGCAACAGCTCGACGACCTCATGGCCATTGACATCGACTCTGACTAACTTGAGTCCTTTGTGTTTTGCCTGAGTAATAGCAAAAGGAGGGTCTGAGGTTCTTCGGTTTTCGACTTCGTCCCGTATTCGGCCGCCATTTTGTGTCCCGTCGCCATGTTGTGTTGCCCTCACTCAGGCAGCACGGCGAACGGAGTGTTTTTGCCTTTTCCAGCTGCTAGGTGTCTCTTCTGTTAAAAAGTATCCCCCTGCCCTTGTTTACGAAACCGATGTCAGGGTCTGGCCGAGTCCACTAACCCATGTCTAGGCTGATTGATCCCTGTCTCGACTGACTGTTTGGTTCTCCCTATTCTTTTCTTACTTTATCTTATCCGACTGGCCTCCGCTATTCTCTCCTTGTATTCTCTTGTTTCACAACTATCCTTTGAGGCACACAAGTACGTCCTGCCACCTGCAAATTGGATTGTAGGCACTAGCACTGATTAACTTGTGGGGAGGGGTGACACACAGGGTCTGAAAGAAGGGCGCTATTTGGGACACTTGATAGCTTGTTTTCCAACTTTTCCTATTGGCTAGCCTTGTATGTATTGGGAGTATATGTTGTAAATATGTGTACTATAAAAGATTGTGCGCCACGGAGTAAAAGTGGCAGTCTCCTAAGAACCTACTCTGTACTTCTGGGACAACTGTGCTTAGCTGCATCTAATAAACCTGGTTTTCTTCGCCTAACAGAGTGTCTCGTGTCTCTGTCCGACATGGCAGAAGAACTCAGAGATTTAAGGTGTGCCCTGCGCCGCCAGGCCCATAAGGCCTGGTTCTTCAACTGAAACCAAACAATTTGGTGATGAATTTAAAGTGGCCTAAACAGGTCTACCGAACACTGTGTAGTGTGGTGAGTGGTTATATCGGTGCATTGATTTTACTTGATTGGGAAAATGCAATGTTGCTGGGTGTGTGTGTGCTCAGTGCAGTCTGGCACACATCTGAAGCTAAGTGGTGGTTCAGTAGGAGATCTGTTTTTAAAGGTAACCGGAGAAAGACATTAAGTAATGATCATCAATTTATCCATTTGCTGTTAGGCCACATATTATTGTTATATGATTCATGATGATGAATTAATGAGCATGATGACAGTTGAGAGTTTGATCAGCCCAATACCTATAGTTACATGCTGCCACTTTTTTGTGATTTTTGTTTGTTGTAAATTGCCCTCACCTAATTGTTCATGCACCTTGCATAAGTGAACAAGTACAAAAAGGACTATTCTTCTCTTCTCTTTTGCGCTGCCTCTGAGTCTGCACTCCTTATGAAGTTTAACATTTTTTTCTTCTCCTTTTTCGATCCGCAGGCCTTCTTACCCTGCGCCAAACTGGAAAACCAACATAACACTCACGCTTATCTTACTGGACCGAATCCGCCAAGTACCCAAGATTGACAGACAGTCCAAGAGGAATGCAAATTCAATCTCCAATTTGACAAGACAGTTTCATTTTTTCTTTTAGTAATCATTAGAACTGTGTGTGTTGTTCAATTGATTCCTACAGATAATTACATTTGTAATATATTTGCTATCTTTCAAAGCTCCGTAACACAGAACATTTAGACATATATAATGTAACTTGGATCTCTTTGGGGGCAGACGGACAATTTGGTTTGTTTTACGTGTACTCATCACTCCTTCATTTCCTTTTCCTCCAATAACAGATTTAAGATGGTTGGCTGCTCATTGCCAAGATTAATGTTGTCCTTATGTAGTGTTTATCTTTGTCAAACCTTTCACTAAATCCCCCTTCCCATCCATTCATCAGACTCCTAACCCTCTTTCCCCTGGCTATGTGATTTATTGCGGTGTGACTTAATTATTTACACCATTATTTAATGGCACACTTGGTGGGGCAGATATGGTTAAAGCAACACCAACTCAGTGCAGGATGAGGATCTTTAGCAGTAAATATAGCCCAAACTGGCAATATTTAATATTTACCACCCATGCATAAAAACAATGCACAATATTTTCAGACGAACATCATTGTCAGCGTCATCATTCAGGCACTGTATTGCATCAAATCTTACCCATGTCCATTTTGTAATAGGAGTCAACTTCATTTTGTAATTTTTACTAGTTCTCCCTTGTTCTGATTAATTCAACTTAGCATTGCTTATCATATTTTCTCTATTGTCTCTCTTATTGTATATAAGTAATCTAGTCTGGTGACTGTCTCAATTATTTTTAAAGCTTGCTTATAAGAACAACATTAACTTATTTTTTATTTCCCATTCATTAGTTCCCTGCAATGCTACAGTTTGAGTTTATCTAGGAGGGAGTGGGACCCCGCTTTTGATGCGTACACTGTTAGTGTGCTAGTATGCTACTACTACCACCACCATGGCACCCTGGGAAACCATGCAGCCCTTGCTTCATCTAATCATGTAAAAGAACTATATACAATGGAAATTCAACCCTGAGTGCTCAGGGGTTAATATAGTTGCACACTTCAGAGACAAGAAGGAGAGCGTGGTAGGACATGGGAAGGTATCACATAACTATTCTGTTGTTACACTATCAGCAGATTTTAAAAACGGGCTGCGGCAAAGGCAGCAGGGCGAATTAAAACAATAACACCCTGTCAGATTTGGGGGGGCTCTAGTTGGCAGAGGTGGGTACCTTAGGCCAAATAGGGACCCTTGTGTCTAGTCAGGGTAAGGGGATACATTCCTAAAATAACCCATGCTCACCCCCTTGGTAGCTTGGCACCAGCAGGCAGGCTTATCTCAGAGGCAGTGTGTAAATCATTTGTGAACACATACATTAACCCAGTGACAACACTACAGATGGACACCACACAAGTTGTAGTATAAAAATAAGTATTTTTATATAGACTAAACACAAGACTACACATGACAAAAATCCACAATACTGTACTTTAAAAATGGTAGAAATAGCTTAGTTCTCTGTAGATGGTAAATGCGACACTTTAAGTTCAATGTACGTTTGGATGCGTAACGCTATGCAACAAAAGAGTTGCAGGGAAGGTGATGCGTCGGTTCCTTACACTCAAGAACGGCGATGCGATGGTTCCCTACTGCTGCATAGGGGATGGTGATGCGTTGGTTCTTCTCTGCATGGGAAGGTGATGCGTCGGTTTCTTACTGTAGGACACACATCAGGGCATGTCCTACCTTTTACTTACAATGCACCCTGCCCTTGGGCCTACCATGGGGATGACTAATATGCAGAAAAGGGAAGGTTTTAGGGACTGGCAAGTGGGTGCACTTGCCCAGTCAACATGGCAGTACCAGCCTGCACACAGGCTCTGCAATGGCAGACCTGAGACACACCTTACAGGCTGCTTCATTGGGTGGCACAAACAGTGCTGCAAGCCCA
This sequence comes from Lissotriton helveticus, assembly GCF_964261635.1. Taxonomy (NCBI): domain Eukaryota; kingdom Metazoa; phylum Chordata; class Amphibia; order Caudata; family Salamandridae; genus Lissotriton; species Lissotriton helveticus. Next base: position 1,809,585,994 of record NC_136063.1, on the reverse strand, counting down.
CCACTGTACTAGGGTCTGACAAGTAAACCAAACCAGCCAATCTTGGAGTCACTAATCCATACATCAATTTACCATAGGGAGCACTTGCATTGTGGCACTGAATAGCAGTGGCACAGTGCCCAAAGCCCATTTAACCAGCAGAAACACATAAGGCAACAGCAATAAATGGAAGGGATACCCACGCAAATGGTGTCAGGTCTATCACACCCCAAAAAGATTTAAATGATAATGTAAAACAAAAAAATGCATTCCCCTAATAATATAGACTAAATCCAAAATTGGCCCACCCCTCTCCCTGTCCCCAACTAATGTCTAAAGTAGTGTCTAAAAACAAAATTATATGTAAAGAAAATAATAAAATGCCCCAACTCCCACATTCCTATCCTCTCCCCACAATAAGTCCAATCCACCAAAAAAGGATTAAAAAAGGGGGAGAAGAGAGCACTAACGGCAGGCTAGGAGCTTCTTAATTGTGTTTATGTGCCACTCCAATGTCTCCATCTGTTCCTCCTGCCTGGCTTCCATGCATGCCAACCTCTGCACAGTACGACACTGAAATACGCAGAAACAGGGGGGAGAAGCAGTAGTGGAATGAGAGCGGGTAACTGCCATCGGACCATGGCAACGGTGTCGTGGAAGCACTGGGGCCTGGATGGATAAACAAATGTCCCTTGTGTTCCTTGTCTCCCTGTTCCCTTACAGGCTTATAAAATCAGGCAATACAGTGTCAGTCCTGATGATGATCCTTCATTTTTAATGGGATCGAAACGCCGTCGACAGTTGATGTAGTTATGCACTAGTTCTCCATTGTGTGACCCAATTGTGCTATACTGCATGAGTACAGCTAGAGTGATTTTGTTAACTTATTAGCGTCTCACCAGTTTTCTAACTTTGCTTGAGATACATTTTTATTCCTGTAAATATTGTTTGTCATGTTTTATGGTTTTGTGTACTGGATGCAGGATTGTGTCCCACTGTAAATTTGTGTGCTCTGAAACTCTTTATCTATTCTTTGTATTGAATATTAAAAAGGGTCCGGCTGGACACCTCATCATTATAGCGCAGATTCTGGCCTATAATTATTTCAAGTCCCTACATTAACCTGTCAAGGACCTCTGTTGCTTTATAAACTAATACCCCTGGTCCTTGGTTACTCAGTCGGTTCCCTTGTTCGTTTAAAACTGGATGGAGCCCAGGGCATCTGCAGCTGCTGCCTCCTCCTCCTCCTCCAGGACTACCAGCTGCTGGTATTTGGCTGTGATGATCTCCAGTTTCATCTTCCAGGTCCGGGATGCTATCTCCTGCCTGATAGGAGGAGTCGGGTCAGCAAGAGTAGCCATATCAAGAAAAAAAGACAAATTCTAAACTATGCTCTAGCAAAACACATGGAATTTTATAGTGGCACAGTGGCAGGACATTTGCTGGTATCCATTCGATTTTGATGTGATCAGTTTCAGGCATTATGCACTACAGAGTACACAAGTATTCTCCTCTCTCTTGTTGAGCTAAAATACTTGAGGCGTGCTAGCTCAGTTGGGCCCTAGACATACTCGCATTTGTTTGCTACTGTCTGCAGGTGGGGCAACTGAACTAGACAATTATCTTATTCCTATCATGGCCCTGCTCTGTTTAATGCCTTTCAATTTCACCCTAACTACAAGGCAGATGAATAGTTACTGTAAATGTTATACGTCACATGAGGTACTATAAAAAAACAATTTTGCAGACAGACATCATTCTGTCAGCCATTAAGTAGATGGTGGGAAAAGCAATACACTACAGTCCACTCCACACTGCTTTGTTTAATTGTTTTCTGCTTTATGCTCCTCAAAGAGTCAGACCCGACTAGTCCCTTCAGAAGAGATAATGCAAACACAAATCTAGTCTACACAAAAAATGACTCAATATTTATCTTGTTGTACAGCAACAAATGTGTACTACATGTCGATCCATTGCATTTGAGTCGGACACAATCAGTACGAAGTTGGACACCTTACTTCGAGTCAGGAGGATCCGGGATGATGGAATAACTCAGGGTGTGGGCATGACTACTTGGGGAATTTTCACCAGAAAAAGGACGTTTTCAACTTCACTGAAACCAACCAATTTGGTGATGACTTTAAAGTGGCCTAAACAGGCCTACCGAACACTGTGTAGTGTGGTGAGTGGTGACATTGGTGCATTGATTTTACTTGATTGGGAAAATGCAATGTTGCTGGGTGTGTGTGTGCTCAGTGCAGTCTGGCACACATCTGAAGCTAAGTGGTGGTTCAGTGGGGGATCTGTTTTTAAAGGTAACCGGAGAAAGACATTAAGTAATGGTCATCACATTATCCATTTGCTGTTAGGCCTCATATTATTGTTATATGATTCATGATGATGAATTAATAAACATGATGACAGTTGAGAGTTTGATCAGCCCAATACCTATAGCTACATGCTGCCATATAGGGAAAGGATTAAGGAAAAGGATATTGTATTTGTCACGTTTGTCACAGACTATCCCATTTGCAAAAAACAAAGGCACTTACTCTTAGTACCACTTTACTTCCTGGGCTCACCCTCAGTCACCACACTTTGACATTACTTTCTTCCAACAAAATAGAACTGATTGACAGTAAGGAAAATAATTATTAACTTACTCTACTGCGGGTAAGTTAGAGGGATTGGGACGGGTAGGTAGATGTTTCACTGATCATCATCATCAAGTGCTTAAGCTTTTGCTAGTAGTGAGTCACATTGTTCGGCAATTGTGAAAGGGAAAAATGTGAACAGACGTAATCCGTTATGGAAGCCACAATAAAATATATCACTGGGCCAGAGGAATGAGGGGCATGCAAAGAATGTTTTTTTCAAATTCTACTGAAGGCTAAGACAGGAGGAAGTTAGGAAAGGAGTTATGTACTAGGGAGTGACTGCATGGCCACTGGGAGTGAAGGGAAGCACAACTCTTTTTTTCAGTTTTTTCAGTGGCATTTCATAGAGAGCAAACTAGACCCGAAGGTATTAGATAGCTTTACATGAGCACCAGTTACGTTACAGACTGACATATTCATTTTTGTTAGGCAAGGGGAGATTAAGTGATTTGCCCAGAATCACATAATGTTGAGCGTCCCTGCAGAGACTCAAACCTGGTTCTCCAGCTCTGAGATCGACCGCCTTGGCCTTTGGGCCTCATTCTCTCCCCCAACCATGAAATTTGTAAATGGTCCAACACATTAACTGAGGCAGACGCACATTGCACAGCCAAAAATGCAGTGCGGCTGATGTAACCATGCAGCCTTTAGGTCACTATGGGTGTCACTGACAAAATGCCATGGGTTAGGACGGAGGGAGGTTATTGAGGACGGGTGGGTAGGTAGGAATATACATAATATATGTTGGGGTTGAAAACTATTGTGAGTCACGGCAGTAGTCTGAAATACCGCCTCAACCCTTTGATTCAAAACCTTGATAACATCATTCCAAGCAAGTAAAGGTGAGAAGAATGCCACCCCAGAGGAGCACATTAGTCCCTTGTTTCTTCTCCATGCCAAGGATTTTTCCATTCATCATTGTATTGTTCTTCTAATATTTTAATTCTTCAACCTTGGCTTTGCTACTCACCATTTACTTTTTACGTTCTCTCAATGCAGACTCCTCTTCACCATTGAAAACCCTCATTCTATCCATATATATATATCCAGTCTCAACAAATCTCTCACCAACATACATTTACCTACCTATGTATCCCTTCACCCATCAAACCCACCAGAGGATACCTTTCAGACACCCTAGCAGGCATCCTTTAACCCATATACTTTCACCCTCCCAGGCAGACATCCTTTCACCTTTATACCCTTTCTCCACCCTTCACCCACCCAGGCATCCTATTGTCCACCTATATGCATCCTTTCACCTACACATCCTTCTCTTTCAATCATAATAAATTTCACCCATCCTTTCTCCTTCCATCCTTCTTTCCCTTTTCCATCAACCCATCATAGTTAAAGGTCTTTATGAAAATTTGCCTGCTGATTTGCAGATAGAAGAGACTATTACTCAACTCCCACTGTATATGCTAAAGAAGGGTGTGTTCAACTGTTCACAAGTCAATAGTACACCCTTGCAGTGAGTATATAATTAATTGTCAATAAGCAAGCAATATGACCTACCAACACCAACCAATGCCACCGGCTCATCCCCTACCACTTCCACATCTGCAGACTAGCTGGCACAGTAACTGCTGGCCTCAGCACTGGTGGTTGGTGCTGCTAGAAAGACATTACACATTTTTTAGATGCCAGATATGCCTCCCACTATCAATTATTTTAATAGCAAAATACAAACACACACATCACTACAATTCGGTTACAGTATCCTCTATCAAAAATGTCAGGTTGTTGCCATACTTGCCAAGTATCTTGTGACATACAATACTCCACAGTTCGTTCTGCAAATTTAAGGTGGAATCACCTCTTTTGCATTCACAGGGTTTACTGGACACCATATAGGCTATCTAAGATGGGAAGAGGCACAATACCAACGTGCCCAAAATGAGGAAAGGAAAAAGAGGACGATATACTCATGTTTCTTGAATGCCCCGAGATCCAATGCTTTTGGATGGATGTAAGTAGTATAATAAATGAGATACTTGAAGTAAGCTTCCAGGTAAGCAAGTCGCTAGTTTTTTTGGGGGATTCATGTGTCGCTCTTAAAGAACATTAAAAAATGGATTTTTTTTTTAAATTTTGCTTGCTTGAAGGGAAATGTGTAAAAACTGGATTAAAGTTACTCCTCCAAATAAAACCGGTAGGCTGAGGGCTATTAAGTATATCAATAGACTGCATAGGACTTCAAAATATAAGAGAAATGATTTTTGGCTCCCATATGAGAACTGGTATAAAAAGGAAAAATAAGTTTCATAAGTGTCTTGTCCAATGATTAGGCCTCTATACCACTTTTCTTAAATACCCCTGTGGAGGTCTCTCTTTTGGAAAAGTATGACAAAGCCTCCTATGATAGGGGATGATAAGTGAGGTGTAGAGTGACCTATTCCAGATCAGAAATGACAAGAAAAACTCTGGTGGGTGCAATTTAAAGGGAGAGCCCCTGAGTGAAAAAACATTGTTTTTTGTATTAATCTGGGCAAATGAGGACGAAAACAAATGTCAAGTTGTGCATTTGGTTGGTGGCAATTTTTTAAAAGCCTCTAGACAAACTGTAATGGAGTGGCAGAGTTATTGATGAATCTGAGTTTTTTAAAAGAAATAAAAGAGTGGACTACTGGACATATGGTCTTGGTTGGCAAATGCAATGGGGCGGTCCTCCTCATACTTCCTTCCAGTCATGGTGCACTGTCATCAGTTCACCAACTGCTGCTAATAATGCTAATAACACTATGCCTAGCTAAGACACAACTTTGGAGTGTGCAAAGTGACCATGGCCACTCTCTCGTTTTACTGATTGAGCATGAGCAACTAAAAGAAAGCCTTCTCATCTCAACAAGCATGCTCAGAATACCTTACCTGGGTATGCAATCTTTATGGCAGAGTAGTAGTATGTGACTAACGGGTTCTTTGAGTCTTACAGTACCACTGCTAGGCAGTCTACAAAATATATAAGGGGAGAGGGAATGGTGACTGAGAAAGCAGAGGAAAGAAAGCTGCAGACAGACATCTACAGAGGCATGCTCAAAGTAAAGTACAGAAACTTATAATATAGAAAATCAGTAAATAGGATAATGCAGGGATAGCAATAATTTAAACATGGAAAGATCAAAGATGATTTGGAATAAAATTAGGTAAAGGTTAGAAATAATAAAATAATTCAAAATAAGGAGCAGTAAAAGTTAGTGAAATAAATATTATTGTTAACATCAGGAGGACTACTGGGGACAGCAGAGCCAATGGCCGAGGAACTTTTGGGACTGGGAGGCACCTCCAGGTCCCGCAACCACCTCAGCCCTCTTCTTGCCCCTGAATGCCGATGTAAGACATAAAGACAAACAAAATAGGTGGTAAATAAATAATCTCTCAAAAAATATTATTGGGCAGGAAAATGCAATCATAATAACATTGAACTTAACTAAATCAGATTGACTGGTAGTATCGTGGGCCTACCTAGCTCTATTCTAAATGTAGTAAACTAGATTCACTAATACTAACTTCCACTATCTTAGTAACAGGACAAAGGAGTCTCTGCATAACTTCTTACATATTCAGCCCAAGCGAGCTCCAACAAGTGCAATTAGGTAGTGCCGAGTACCTGTCTAGAATAACTATCACATATCAATCAATTTAGCGTTTGTTAAGCGTCACCCATAAGGGTCTTAAGGCGCTGGGGGTGGGGGGTGCAGGTTCCAGTCCATCAAGGAGGTGGTCCGTCGAAGAGTCAGGTCTTGAGGTCTCTTGTGAAGATGGGGAGCGATGTTGTCTGTCTGAGGTGGAGTGGAAGGGCGTTCCAGGCCCCAGCCGTGAGGAAGGAAAAGGAACGGCCTCCTGATCTGGTATTTCTGGTGCTTGGGACCATGGTGTAGGAGAGCTAGGCTGAATGTCCTTTCGGGTGCGTGGAATTTGAGTCGGCAGTTCATGTATGCTGGTCCGCTGTCGTGGAGGGCCTTGTGTGCGTGGGTGAGCATCTTGAAGGTGACTTTTGCCTCGATGGGGAGCCATTGGAGTGGGAGCAGGTCCTGGGAGATGTGGCAGTGTTTTGGCAGGCTGAGGACCAGTCTTGCAGAGGTGTCCTGGATGTTCTGTAGCTTGCAGGTGAGGTTTTTGCTTATTTCGGCATAGAGTGTGTTGCTGTAGTCGAGTCTGCTGGTGACCAGGGAGTTTGTAAACTTAGCTTACCTGCTTGTGAGCAGCACGCTTGCTATTTGGGAAACAATATTTGCAATAGAATAGAACACAATCAATAATATTATTAATAATTAATCACCAAGCCCCGCGACCTCAACTTTCAGCTCAATCCAGACGTCAGACCACCTGTGCATCAGCTGCTGCTTGATGTGCTGGACCCGAGAGCAGCTGTACACTGCCCGGCGCATCCTCACCCAACGCTGCTGGTGCTCCATTAGTCCGTACCCAGACCCAGGCCTGCCAACTGCTGCCAGTGTGGAGCAGGGGTGGAGCTGGACATAAAAACCAGAGCTGCCACCTCCACCTCTGAAAACAAGGCACAGGGCTGCACCCTTTCCTGGTGCTGCCGTCCACAAGCAAAGCGGCTGCTGCCCTTTTTTTGGAACCCTGCCCTGCCAGGGTGCTGGGGGAGGGAGAGAGAAACAAAACAGGAAAAAGGACTACGGTAGGTAAAAAAATAGGGAAGTATAGCAAAAAAACAAAAAATGTACAAAACTCCCCAAAAAAGTAGAAAAAATGTAAAATACACACCCAGAAAAACAAAAGGAGTAGATAGTAAATAAAAATGAGGGGGAAAATGTTTTCAAAGACAAGGATTAAATAGATTGAGAAAGTATGAAAAAGTAGGCCCCAGCACCATAAAAAGAGTGACAAACAAGATGGCCGCACCCATGTGCTCCGCGTGGTGCAGTTTGCACGAGATTTCCACCTGAGAATGCACTTCACATTGCTGTACAGCATAAATGTCACCTGAACGGGTGCGACATGGGAACTCGCGCTATCATGGAACCCCGTGTAGCATGGCAGATTGTTTTTACAACTTACTGGAGTTCCACAAAACACTGCTACGCGAACTCTGCCCAGGCTTGGTTTTAAATCATGCTGTTTTTTGAAATGGTGACTGTGGATGTGACCTTTGAGTCAATCAATCTACTATTTCTCTACTATTAACATGTGCAGAGTCAAGGAGCCTGGTCAAAGTGACAGGTGCTGGTTAGCCACAATCTACAAGTGACAGAGTTATGTGTGTGGGTCTCATGCTTACAGTTTTTGACCCCTACCATCCAGTCACACCTAGGCAGCTGCAACATACTGCCAACAGGGGTTCAGGGCTCACTGCAGGGTGAGTACAGTGTTAGAATCTCACCTAACTTTCCGCAGGAGTGATATGAAGTCACAATGCTAGCTCCCAACTTTGCCTTCAATCAAGGCTACCCGACAATAGTCAAAGTCTACCAAGATCAACGGGAGTGAGGGGAAAGGAAGAGTAAAAACAAGTGTCCCACTGAGACTGTGCTGTGGTGCGAATGTCTACCAAGGCCAGGTATGGTTCTTCCCACGTGAAAATAGAAGAGTAGAAAGAGTAAGATACTGCTAAATCATGCAAGTGTGTCTAAAGGTAACTCTAATTTACACATAACCATATACCTTGATAATTCCCGTCTTCCATTTACTGTCAAGCAGGAGGTGTAGCTACTGTTGAATGTGTTTGTCTACAAACAGAATGAGAGTGTTTGTAGATGTAATAGTAACGAATTACTTTAGAACATCATCTTTGTATTCTTTCCCATAACTAAAAAAAAAATCAGACAAATGCAAGAGAGGAAAATACATACATTCCAAACATGTATATTTTTCTAGTCCTAATCCTAAATCAAAAAACTAAAATATAAAGCCTTTAAAAAATAGCGAAAATTAAGACTGTAAAACTATATTGTAGTTTCATTCACAAGCAGTTTCAACTCATCGTCTTTTTCTTCTTTGTCCACAGGTATCACAAGAAAGAGGTTTATATATAGATGCAAGATCAGAAATGTGTCATTGTTCAAAAGTCATACTTCTTAAGGCGTAGCACGCGTTACACAAGATTTCAGAACACTCATCCTTTAAAGGAATAATCTTCTTTGTTTTTTCTGGTATCACAAGAATCCGAGAGGCAGCACTTCGGTATGAAGCAGGAGCTACTGAGACCAGATCCGGCAAGGTGAACATGACAGATGAGGACTGCAGAGGATCCCAACGAGAACCGCAGAGAATGCTGCAGAGATATGAAAGAAATCCCGAAGCAGAGGTGAGTGACACAACGGCAGGAAGTTGCAGGCACAAAGCCACTAGAATTCCAAGCAGCTTCCTGTCCATCTACTCCTGCTTTAGGCCCTGCTTTATTCCCTGTGTGCTCTGCCCCTGCTGCATTCGGTATACGGATCGTGGCAGGCATGGCAAACAGAGCAGCAGTGACATGATTGCCAGGGGCAGGAAGGCAGTCTGGGGTTGGTACGGTATATCACCATGGTTGAATGTTGCCCAGTTGCCAATCCCTTTCTCCTCTTTGGGATGACAAATGGTGCACCATTTCACACAGTTGCCAATCCATAGCACACTATGGTGCAGGTCTCGGACTTGGGTTTGCAGCCTATTAGAGGCACAGAGACTTTTTGCAATATGCGTGATGACTGGTATTCCATCACCTCTTGACTCTGTAAACCTGCATCCTGAGTATTGGTAGGGTGACCAACTAGCATGGGTGCAAATTCAGGATGGTGAGTGTAAAAATTCAGGACAAAGGGTCAAAATTCCGGACAAAATTCAAGACAGGAGGTCAAAATTCAGGACAAAACTTGGGGATGAAAGGAAGGTTTTACAGACACGTCAGAGGAGGTTGCGCAATAGTATGAAAGTAAGTAAATAGACAACCACTTAAGTACAAGTCAAAATAAATGTATATTAGGTTAAGACAATCATGCACTTCATGGTTTTTCAGTATGCCCGCAGCTTGCTACCTTTGACTATTCAGAACTTGCATTTCGCTCCAGCAGGTATTAGTCACCGGACAATGGTGAAACACACCTGAATAGAAGTGGGGCCGCTTTTATTGTTGATTGAAAGCTACTGTATATGCAATGAACTTTACAGTGCCACCCCCCCAGTCAAAAAACCGCCCCTTCACCCTTTCCAGTCTCCCAGGGAAACACCTGATGTCTGGTCCTGCTTTGCTACCACCCTCCAATGGTGCCCCTCATCTTCACATAGACCGTCTCTCATGGGTATTTAATTTCTTTTATGGTGCTTTTCATCCCAAGTATGTAGGGCAGGGTGTTGGAGTATGTTACATCACACACACATCATATAAAGACAATGACTCATATAAATGTGAAAGTCAATGTATAGGAAATGTTACTTAAGCTAATGAGTGCTACAAGGTGTAATCATTCTTTTATTTATAATTCAGCCTTTCACCATTTATTCTGTCCTTCCATCCGTGTGCCCATCGATATCCAAACATACTCAACCATTTGCAAACCTATCCACCATGTACCCTTCAATCCATCATTTCACTCATCTATCCCTCCATCCACCCTTTCACTCATCCATCCATTATTCATTCATCCACCCTTTCACCCCATCCATCTGTACACGCATCCATCCACTCTTCCACCCATCCATCTATTCACTCATCCATCCAGCCATTTACCCTATCACCCATCCAGCCATCCTTTCACCTACTCAACCATCCACCCAGTCACTTATCCTTCCACCCATTCACCCTTTCAGTCATTCATCCTCACTTTCTCTCTCTCCATCCCCCTTTCACTTATCCATCCGTCCTCCAACCCATCCACCCATCTACTCATCCATTCATAAATCCATCCATTGACCCTATTACTCATTCATCCTTTCACTTATCCATCCATTTGTTCTCTCATCCATCCACCCTTTCACTTCTTCACTCATCTATCCATCCTTTTGTCCATCTACACTCCTTTCACTCCCTCATCAAACCTTACATCCACCCTTTCAATCATCCATCCATTCACTCTTTCACTTATCAATTCATCAATCCATCCATCCTTTCACTCATCCATCCATCAATTCACGTGCCCATCATCTACCCTTTCACTCATTCATCCATCCTTTCACTCACCCATCCACCCTTTTGCCCATCCATCTACCCCTCCATCCATACATCAATCTATTTACCCTTTCTCTCATCCATCCTTCCACTCACTCACTCATCCATCCTTTCTTTCATTATCTATCCATTCACCCGTTCATTCATCCATTCATTCTTTCACTAATCCATCCAGCCATACATCCATTCCTACACTTATTTACTCACCCACCTTTTCACATTATGAGCTGAGCCGTTGTCTGCAGAGTTGCAGACAGAAGAGGCCCATCAATAACTTCACCGTACTGTAGTTCCTAAAGCAAGGAGTGGGGTGGGGTGGGGTAGGGTTCACTATGCCCCTGCACATAGGCAATCTGAAAACTTAGAAGTCATGAGTCATGCATGATGCACAGTACCAGTACACGAGGTGAATGTGACATGGTGTTGTTTCCAGGGCAAATAACTAGGGGGTCTCTTCAAAGGGGGTGTTCGATGTAATTAAGGGCTTGACTTAAAACACCTAGGCTAAAAATATGTGCTTAGCATAGTGTTCCACCTGACTGGTATTACGTTGATTCTGTCATTGCATCCAGATATATAATACAGGAAGTATCATTACACCAACAACAAGCCAGGACTATTGGCTTTGTCAACGGTTGTTAGTTTCTTAAAATAAAAAAGCAGCAACCATGGCTTTTTCGATTATAATATTGAAAATGTGTCAGTTTGAAAATTATGAGACAGTGAAAGAACTATGTGTGCAGGTGTGAGGAGGGAACCCAATGATGAAGCATGTCACCCTTGGGTGAGTGAGGATTCATGTCCTAATAAAAACATTCTGCCAGAGACAACTTAAACTCTCCCCTGTGTGTACCATACATACTGTGCGTGTGCTTGATTAACAAGCATGTACTAGCCATGGGTCGCCTCCTTGACGCAAAGTAAAGCATATATTCCTACTCGTGACTCAGGTTACATTGAGCTGTTATGTTTGTTCTAGTTGATTCAATGCCCATTAGATTCCCAATGTTAGACTAATGTTCTGATGTGTTACCTGTGCCTCAAATTGTAAAGTGCCCTGATAGACTTCGGGATCAAGTTTGCGCTATATAAAACTTTATAAATAAAATAACCCTTTCTTTTTTACTTTTTTTACAGGCTTCTTTATATAAACTGGATTCTCAAGTTGCAGCATGGGCGTTTAACCTTTTATCCATCTAACAGAATGCCCTGCTGTACACTGAGACAGGCGGAGGCTACCATATGCTTTAACAGCCCAGACTTCCCCATTGTTATTCTGTATGTGGCAATTAGCCGGCATACAGAATAACAATGGGTGGGGTGGGCTGCTCTTGTGCTCAAAGAGGAGTGGCAGGCGGCCCCATCAAGGGGCTAAGGCTTCTCGCAGGGGAGCAGTGCTGCTACCTGTAATGGCCATAATTATCAAAAAAAGGCGCCCGTAAAAGGGATCCTCATGGACAACGGATGTGAGGTACAAATTACGGACAGTCCATGAAATTTATGGCTGGTTGGTCACCCTACGTATTGGATGTGCGTAATTGGAACTGTGGAGCACCGCAGATGCTGTCCTGGTCCTGAAAAAAATCACTGCTGCTGATCTACCTGCTACTAGAACTCAATGATGAGGGAGCACATGGGGACCCTTGTGTCAGTAAAACTGCATTATACAATTGTTGACTCATTCTGACATACAACCCAAGTGTTAAACCAAGACACATCTCTCTGACAATTTCCCAACATCCACCTCCCCTCACAATCGCATGCGGCCCAGATAGGTCAGAAGGACACCTCAGCACCTGTTAAAACATTGTGCTCTGAACAGACTAGCCTGCAGGAAAAATACAGTGCCTGCTCTAGCTCGGGAATAACTGTGTCTGAACTAGGGTGGCGAAGTGAGCTAAAGAACGATGATGGATTCAACCCAGATCTGTGACTCGGGGAGAGTGTCTGAAAAGTTTTGGTGCTCAGTCCATAATCTCCTTGTGTTTGCTTTGTTCGCCCTAAGTTGGCAGGGTATGCCCTGGCTCACTTTGCCACTGGATTCAAGCTAGTCTGGCTGATGAAGGCTGTTAGCCCAAAACTGGTCCCAGGATGCTTCCTTCCGGTCCAGGGGAAGACATGGCTTGGCAGTTTGGGCAGGACTGTTCCCATGAGGCACAGGGTCAAGACTGACTTGCATATAGCTGTGTCTGAACTGGAGTGGCGAAGTGAGCTAAAGAACTCAGATGGATTCAACCCAGATCTGTGACTGGGGGTGAGTGTCTGAAACGTTTCCGCGCTCCGTCCATCATCTCCTTGTGTTTGCCTTATTTACAGATGAAACAGGAATGTTCCAATAAATTGCATAACACATGTGTTTTTCCAAGTTAATCTATGACCCACCGCTCTCACATTAGGTCAGCGATCGAACTGTAAGGGCACCAGGGTTGCCCAGCCCGCCGTTCCTTTAATCAGGCCTATCAAAAGCATTTCAAAAACCAGTTGCTCAAGTACTTTAGAGATCAATTGACTTTATAACTTTGTTTTTAAGAGACACTATTTCTGCACTGCACCAAAGATGGAAACACCCTTAGGTGTACAGACAACAGCAAACACACACCAAAGCACTGACAACAGCCAACATGCACCTAAGCACAGACAACAGCCACCTGACACTGGACTACAGACTACAAATAATAAAAGACAGGCCCTGACGATAGACATCTCTCCCGAACATGATCCTACGTTCTACAAATGCTTTCCAAGTTATGTACCCTTTTATTTTTGCACATGCTCTCCTTAAGTGTGGTATTTGCAAGCCCCTCCAGAACCAAAAATGTACAGGATTTTGTAAGCTCTATTTCTACATTCTTGTGATACATGTGCCAAGACCTCTCTCACCTCACATACACCTACACTGAACCAAACATTAGTATTGCTCTCACACTACACAGCACACTCCTACACAACACCTGGTACCAACATCTGAGGCACACAAACAATGAACAAATCATGTCACATCTGTATGTTGATACCTAATGCAATAGCCATAGACAGACTTTATTCAGTGCAGGAGATAGCTCCGGAAAAAGCAAAATTCCTAGTCCATCTGTTCCTATGTAGGATTAGGGCAAAACTAGCAAATATCAATTGACATGAGAGCAGCCCCACTGCATTATATTTCTTCACTGAGCCAAGTGACATCCAATCTGGGGTAGACAAGATGCTCAGAAAAGGTACCATAGGAGAGGACAATGTTTGGCCCCGCGACTTTGTAGAAAAATAAATCTTGAGACAGCACGACCCCCACACCTGTGCACAAACACGTCTGAGCCCGCCTCTGTCTGCGGTTCCAGGACAGCCCTTAACATCTTTGGGACCACCTCCTTTAATGATCAATGTACCATGGACATGGAATTCCAGTGCAGGGCCACTCATCTCAATCACACAGGTGGGGGAGGGGGCCCAGGGTCAGGATAGACACCCCATGTCAGGAAATATGGGATAGTAAGATCAATAGGTACACATTGTTGGAGGGGAAGGGTTAACCCCTAATTGTACATAAACTTGTGCTGTACTCTTTATGTTTCAGAGGCAAATGAACCATACAGTTGGGCAGCAATGAGAATTGTGGCATGATACTGCACGTATCAAACCTGCAATGGGGTACCTCCACGCTGATGGATTTCTACTAGCATTGAGGTGACCTTGCCTACACACAGCAGCTCGTCATCGGGCCTCTGGGCCTTCATGACCATAAACACCCTGACTCTGTCCATCCCTGGAGAAGATGTGTCCGAGTTAGCTCAACATCTGTTACAGTTGAAAGCAACTCTGTTGCATCAGGCTCAAAGGAAAACAACTGCTGGTTATTTTGGCTGGGCTCAGGACAAGGACATTTCAGAAGAATCCAGACTGTTCACAGAAGCTCAAGTAAACATTAGAGGGTCAATGCCCTTCTTTCCATGCAAACAAAATCAAATGCACACTTGTTAAAAATAACCAGATGGGAGCTGATGTGAATGATTAATAGTGAGCTCAGGCTAAACGCTATCAAGGTAGAACTGCGAGCAATCCGTCTTATGGTGATGCAACTTCTGTAGGTGTTGGATTTGATCACTGCAATGGAGGGTGGGGTGTGTGCCAAGATTGGTGCTTACTGTTGTTTATCCCCAGAAATGACATGAACAATGGGACATTAGCCCATGCCATCAAGATCTGCATAATCTACAAGCCGATATGAAGAAGGAGCGAGGTGACCCGGAGCAGGACAGGTTGCATAGTATCTTTTCATGGGTCCCCTTGTGGGTGTCTAAGTTACAGACATCTGTGATGGTGATTCTCCTTGCTGTACTTCTGTTATGTGATTTCCTACAAGTGGGAGTTTAATGCGGTAAATAAGCAGTTCTCAAATTAGGTAGTATGCACTTAGCTGGGGAAAAAGCAACCACCACTACATACACACACACACTTTCAAATAATATAACTGTCATAAAATACGAGGAGGATAGAGGAGATGATGACTCAACTAGAGAGGGGAATGCTGAAATGGATGCACATATGCCATAATTTGTGCCTATATAACCTCGACAATGTCCATCAATGCAATGTAAATGTATACCGTATCTTGTGTCCACACATCAGCTACGACATCAGCAATGATTTACCAATGTAGTCATAATCCATGCTTGTGCGATAATTTTATTGTTGCCAATAAGAACAATATCAACTTAGTTCAGACAAACACAAACAAAGCTTTGTCATTACCAGTAAGAAAGATGCCAATGTACAAAATGGGGGCTGTATGCCCAATGTTGATAATGTTGATAAAAATTATACCAGTGGCTGCCATATTATTCTTAGGAGTTCAAATGAAATCATATAATTGCTGTCAGATTCACCCAAGGTGACCTCCACATCCACCCTGGGTCAAAGATACATGGTCAGGCAGGTCCTGCGACCTGCGCCCACGCCTATTGAGTAGCAGGTCACAGGTGGGGTCCCCCATAAACTTGAGGCAAACACGCACCCAGTGTAAATGCTGATTGATTTCACAGGTAGATAGTTGCCGTTCAAACAAGTCTGATGTAATTGGCCCAAATAAAACACATTTAGCCAAAGGTTCGAGTTCCCCAGAAATACCACAATCAATTAATCAATCAATCAGCAAATTTGTAGAGCGTGCTACTCACCCTCTAGGGTCTCAAGGCGCTGGGGGGAGGGGGAGTCGCTACTGCTCGAACAGCCAGGTCTTGAGTTGTTTCCTGAAGGAGAGATGATCCTGGGTCAGCCGTAGGTGGGGGGGGAGGGAGTTCCAAGTCTTGGCCGCCAGGTAGGAGAAGGATCTTCCTCCGGCGGTGGATCTGCGAATTCGTGGGACGGTGGCGAGGGCGAGGCTGGCGGATCGGAGCTGGCGGGTGGGTGTGTAGAAAGCGAGGTGGCTGTTGAGGTATTTGGGGCCCATGTCCTGGAGAGCCTTGTGTGCGTGGGTGAGGAGTCTGAACATGATCCTCTTGTTGACGGGGAGCCAGTGCAGGTCTCTCAGGTGGTCAGAGATATGGTCGTTAAGGCAGATGTCCAGGATGAGTCGTGCAGAGGCGTTCTGTATGTGCTGGAGTCTTTTCTGGAGTTTGTCTGTGGTTCCAGCGTAGAGGGTGTTCCCGTAGTCCAGTCGGCTGGTGACGAGGGCCTGGGTGATTGTCTTCCTGGTTTCGGTGGGGATCCACCGGAAGATCTTTCAGAGCATGCGCAGGGTGTTGAAACAGGATGACGAGACGGCGTTGACTTGCTTGGACATCGTGAGGGAGGAGTCCAGGATGAAACCCAGGTTGCGTGCATGGTCCGTTGGCTTGGGGGCGGTACCCAGGGCAGGGGGCCACC
Organism: Lissotriton helveticus; assembly: GCF_964261635.1. NCBI lineage: Eukaryota > Metazoa > Chordata > Amphibia > Caudata > Salamandridae > Lissotriton > Lissotriton helveticus. The sequence continues at coordinate 1,809,569,386 of NC_136063.1, read as the reverse complement.
AGGAATCATCCCAGGCAGAGGGGGATGGTCCCAGGATGAGGACTTCCGTCTTGTCTGAGTTCAGTTTCAGACGGCTGAGCTTTATCCATTCCGCGACGTCTTTCATTCCTTCCTGGAGACTGGCTCTAGCGGTGGCGGGGTCATTGGAGAGGGAGAGGATCAGCTGGGTGTCGTCGGCGTAGGAGATGATGTTTAGGTTGTGTTGGCATGCGATGGCTGCAAGGGGGCTCATGTAGACGTTGAAGAGGGTGGGGCTGAGCGAGGATCCTTGCGGAACGCCGCAGATGACTTCGGTGGCCGCGGATCGGAACGCGGGGAGGCGGACTCTCTGGGTTCTTCCGGCGAGGAAGGAGATGATCCACTCCAAGGTCGTTCCTTGGATACCGGTGTTGCTGAGGCGTTGTATCAGGGTGCGGTGACATACGGTGTCGAAGGCTGCTCAGAGGACCAGGAGGATGAGTGCAGCTGTTTCCCCGTTGTCGAGCAGGGACCTGATGTCGTCGGTAGCTGCGATGAGGGCGGTCTCGGTGCTGTGGTTTGCTCGGAAACCAGACTGCGAGGGGTCGAGGGATCCGTTTGTCTCGAGGAAGGCGGAGAGTTGTTTGTAGACGGTCTTCTCGATGACTTTGGCAGGAAAAGGGAGGAGCGAGATGGGGCGGAAGTTCTTGAGGTCCGTGGGGTCTGCGGTGGGTTTCTTCAGGAGGGCGCTGAGCTCGGCATGTTTCCAGCTCTCCGGGAAGGTGGCGGATGCGAAAGACCTGTTAATGATGTCCCGGAGTTGGGGTGTGATGATGGCGTCGGCTTTGTTGAAGATGTGGTGTGGACAGGGGTCGGTTGGGGAGCCGGAGTGGATGGTGTTCATCGTGCGGGTGGTGTCTTCGGTGCAGACCGGGGTCCAGTTGCAGAGGGTGGTGGTGGGGGTTGCTGGTTCGGTGGTTGGGTGCGTGGTCTGTGCGCCGAAGCTGTTGTGTATGTCGGCGATCTTGCGGTGAAAGAACGAGGCGAGTGAGTCGCAGAGGTCTTGCGAGGGTGTGATGTCGTTGTTGCAGGCGCTGGGGTTGGAGAGCTCTTTAACGATGCTGAAGAGTTCCTTGCTGTTGTGGGTGTTGTTGTCCAGACGTTCTTTGAATGTTGTCCTTTTGGTGGTGCGGATCAGCTGGTGGTGTTTGCGGGTGGCGTTCTTGAGGGCTGTCATGTTCTCTGTTGTCTGGTCGTGGCGCCAGGCTTTCTCGAGGGTGCGGCAGGTTTTCTTGGAGTTTTTGAAGTCGTTGGTGAACCATGAGGCTTTCTTGCTGCCGGGTCTGCTGGGAGGGTTCTTCAGTGGCGCGAGGTAATCGGCACAGTTGGTGAGCCACTGTGTGAGGTTGCGGGCTGCTTCGTTGGGGTCCCTTGTGCTAGTGGGCGGGTTCTGGCGGAGGGAGGTGGTGAGTTGGTCGGCGGTGATCTTGCTCCAGTTTCTTCGGGGAACCTGTTGCGGGAGGTGGTGGGTCGTGGTTCTCCTGAAGTTGAAGAGGACGCAACTGTGATCTGTCCAGTGGAGTCCGGTGGAGTGGCTGAACGAGATGTGCTTGCTGGAGGAGAAGATGGGGTCTAGCGTGTGACCGGCGTAGTGGGTGGGGGTGTTCACCAGTTGCTTGAGTCCGAGGTTGGCGAGGTTGTCCAGGAGGATGGTGGTGTTGCTGTCATTGTTGTTCTCCAGGTGGAAGTTGAGGTCCCCTAGGTGTATGTAGTCTGAGGAGGTGAGGGCGTGCTGGCTGATGAAGTCTGCGATGGCTTCGCTGAATTGTGTGCGTGGTCCTGGGGGTCTGTAGATGAGAGTGCCTCTGAGGGTGGTCTTGGGGTTGGTGCATATCTGAACGTGGAGGTGCTCGGCGGTGTTGAGGGTGTCGTCGGAGTTGGTCGTGATTTGGATGGTGTTTCTGTGGACGATGGCGATGCCTCCTCCGGTTTGGTTGATGCGGTCCCTCCGGGTGATCTTGTAGCCCTCCGGGATGGCTATGGCGATGTCGGGGGCTGAGGAGGCGTTCATCCAGGTTTCTGTGAGAAAGGCGACGTCTGGTGATGTTGTGTCGAGGAGGTTCCAGAGTTCGACGGTGTGTCTGTGGACGGAGCGGGTGTTGAGCAGGATGCACTTGAGGTGAGTGTTGCTGGTGCCTGGCTTGGCGGGAGCGGTGCAGGTTCGGAGGCAGGTGAATTTTCAGGCTTGGCAGGTGAAGGGTCCGTGGGTGCGTTTCGGGAGGGCTCGGTAGCAGGCGGGGTTCCGGCCGGCGTTGAGTGCGTGGAGGGTGGCGGCGTCGTAAGTCCGTCGTGTGAGCTGGCATCGTCGGGGGCCAGGGGTCCTGGCACTGGGCACAAAGCTAGATACCACATGTAGATGGGTACACTCAACTAATCATGACACGACATGTACACCGCATTTAGTGATCACATGTTCCTCATACTGGACACATGCACACACACACATCTGATTGATTTATGACTAAGATGCTCTTTAGAAATGTAGAGATCATTTTATTGTACCCTATGAACTGTATAAATTGCCGGCCAAAACTTTGTACATTGATAGATTTTGAGCAGAAGCATTCTGTCCAGGCTCTCCAGGCCGCAACGTTCAATTAAACCAACTTATTCCTGTTTTGCCAAACGCATCTTGCCTTTTCATTTATTTAAGGTAAATTCACTTTCAAGCAACATATCTAAAGCCTAGATTCTGAAGTTAAGCTTGAAAATGTACTCTTGCCTGAAAGATACAGTGCTGAATTTGCCCAAGTAGAAATGAAGACAGTGTACCTTTTATTTTCCAGAGCGAATATGAAATCCACACAAAAGAAAAAGGCCAATTTTCATACTAAATTATTCCCCTGGTGTCTGTTTTCCTTCTATCTGCTGCACCATGTCATTATACACACAGTCATTCATCGGCTGACATTTCCAATTCTACAAGTGCAAATTGACTGCTGTTTATGAATAAATTTAGAATGCAGAATATATTTTCAACAATCCCACACATTCTATATTGCATTTAAATCAGACGGATTTTGGAGGGCCGAAAGAAACATAACTCTAAATGTGAACGCGGATCCCAAGAACATTCCTTTTCTCCGGGTCAGAGGTCTGCAGAGTGTGTTGACGGGGTGTCACTCGCTTTGGTTTGTTCTGCCTGTCTAACGAGATTGATGGGGCTTGCGGTTTGAAGCTAGCTGCACTTGATATTCTTAACAGCGGGATTTTTGTGGATTCTGGTATAAACACTTACCTACTCATACGAGTATGAGCATCTTGGTGCACAAGAAAAATATATCGTCATGAAGCAGAACTTTCCAACATTAATCTGACAGATAGTATGAGCGTAACCAGGCCTCGGCATTTCCACAAGCTCACTTCAAACACATGTATTTGGGCGCAGCCTTGGGAAAACACATTATTAATAATTAATTGCAGGCTATCCAGCGATGAAAAACCTCGGTGCAGAAAATTAAAGTGGCCATAATAAACACTGCACCTCTGCGAAACTGTTTTCGCAAGTCGAGCCGTGTTTCCGTAATGTATGCCTAATCACTAGAGGCTATCATGAATGAGTGCACTAGTGCGTAGCTGTGCAACAGGGACCGTGGCATCGTGGGCTTTGCTGGGCTCTCAGTGCAGAGTTCACTGTCTGTTTTATGCGGCGCCTAAATAGCTGTCAAGTTTTACAGGTCCATGCCGGATATACTACTCATGTTCTGTTCTTTTTTTTCAGGCCTGTTTTTAGAATGGAATAAACACGACGACACGCCCCATAATTAAATGAAAAAAACAGGATTGGAGCAGCACATCAGGCATGAACCTGGGAAACTTGGCAGGGCTGCTGCATACATAAAGTGATTTCATATACCCCGATATAGCTTTGACTCGGGACTTGAGTTTCAGACAGTACAACAGCGAGCATGGTTTGTCTCTTTCTCTTTCAGAGCTGTGCTGTCTATAATAATGCACTAACTCAGAAAAATATAAGGAAATTAAAGTCACTTTTCACACTGTAGGTGCATAAAATAAGCAGCTAGTGTGGAGGCAAATTCCTTAAAATGAGTAGACGGCACAAGATATTGCAGGTGTAAACTGTGGCATTTACTATCTGGGGAGAGTGCCGGGGTCACTCCGCACTCGGGACAATCGTGCCGGAGATCCGCCGTCACTCCCATCATGCATTGCCCCGTGACGTGGTGTTGGCCACTAGAGCGCTACACCACATATCTCCCTCCTTTAATAACACATAACAAGAAATGTAATAACGAGAGCTACTGAGGGAGGTGTTCCTGATGCTGGGTGCTCTAGCGGGTTTACTTGACTGCAGAGGGAAAGGAGGGGGGAGGGTGGTTCAAGACAAGGTAAGGAGTACACAACATACCATAAGCTCACATATCGTATTCTCTTTATCTTTTTGGTAACACAATTGCCCTGCTTGTGCGGGTGCGTGTAGTGGATGCTTGTGCCATGTGTGTCCCCCTTGTGCGTGTATTCATTTCCCTTGGACTCCCTTGCTGGTTAACGTTGGGAGCCGTGGAGGCTTGACGCCCACTGTCTGATTCGCTGATGCTTTGGTCTTCTTGTTGCCTAAGTTGTCTTGTGGTTCCTGAACTCCTTTGTCCTTGTGTGTTGCCACATCTGTCTTCCATATCTCTTGTTGTGTCGTCTCTTTGTATGTCTGCCTCTGGGCCATGCTCTTCATCTTCCGATTCCCAACAAGTGTTACTGGCGCCCGTCGAGGCATCTCCCTTGTCCCATCCAATAACTTTATTGCACTTGGCCATTCTGCTGTGGGACCATGCTTTTACATCACTCAATAATGCAGATCGTGTGTATACTCCTTTGACTTGCAGAGGTTCGCTGAACTTGCTGTCACCTTTCCTTCGTAGTTGTGCCAGCATTACTCGGACCCACTCCCCCTTTTCTAGCGAAACATCTTTCACCCTATGCGTCTTGTTGTAGTGGTCCATGTAAATTTTCTGGGCCTTCTCCAAATTGCTCCGAACTACTGCTGGGGACCACTTACTCTGGAGCGTCAGGTTCATCCAAACTGTATTGTCTTGAGTGAACGGGTTCCGACTCCATAGGATCTTAAACGGGCCATAACCTGTAGCTGTGGGAGTAATACGATAAGCCCATACAGTGTGTCTAATTTCCGCCTCCCAATCCTTTCCCGCGCTGATGGCTGCTTTCACCGACCCCATGATCACGCGGTTAAGTCACTCTGTGAGGCCGTTTCCTGTCGGATGGTACACTGGTGTGTGTATGGTCATAATGCCATTCCTCTTCATGCACGCAGTCCATTTATCGGAGGTGAACTGGGGGCCGTTGTCAGATGTGATGACTTTCGGAATTACCTCTCTCGGGAATGTGGTCATGAGGAAGACCAGGGTTCTGTCCGTGTCTGCTTTTTTGTACAGTTCTACTTCTGGCCACTTGGAGTATCGGTCCACAAAACACAATGGCCTACTTGGGGACACCTTACTTGTCAAGCACTGGTCCCAGTATGTCGACCGACAATTTTTCCCATGGGTTGATGGGGGTGGTGAACTTCCCCAGAGGTGGTTGGAGCATGGTTTGTGCCTTGTCTGCATTGCTGCACTGCACACAGGCCCGTACATGCTTCTCCACTTGGCTGCCGACGGCCGGCCACCAATACAATAGTTTGACTCAAGTCTTCGTCTTCACGATTCCTAAGTGGTCCTCGTGCAAGATTGTGAGCAGGTGTTCCATTAATTGTTGTGGTGGTATCACTTTGTCCTCTCGTAAGAGAAATATTGCATTCTCACTGATGGACAGCTCCTCCCGCACTTCCCAGAATTTCCTGAGGTCGGTGTGCAAGTGCTTCCTCTCTGGCCAACCTTGTGTGACAAATCCCTTCACTTTCTTGAGATGGGGGTCTTCCTCATATGCCGCTTCCCATTCCTGCGTGCTTATGACTTCTTACTGATCACTGGCGAAGGCGATCATGTACTCGTCCCATTCTGAATGTGCGGGCGCACTTTCCATCGCCGCCGATCTGCTAAGGTAGTTCACTACTTTGTTCTTGTTGCCAAGTATGTACTCCATGCCATACACGAAGTCCAACAACCTGAGAGTCATTTTCGCTACATGTGGAGTGGCACTGGTGTGTCCGTTGGATGTAAGAACTTTGACAAGTGGCTTGTGATCCCTCCTGAGGAGGAACCTGGAGCCCCAGAGAAACTGTTGGAATTTTTCCATCGCCCAGATGGCTGCCAGCATCTCCTTCTCAACTACACTGAACTTCTCCTCGTTGGGGGCCAGAGAGCGAGACGCGAAGCTGATGGTGGTCACGGCGCCCTCTTTTGCCCTTTGTGATAGGACAGCTCCCAGGCCTTTGTCACTGGCGTCTGTGGTGAGGATAGAAAGTGCAGATTGATCAAATCCATGGAGTAGCACGGCATCGCAAATGTCATTCTTGATTTGACTAAATTCCTTATTGGCGTTGATTGACCAGTTGAAGGCATTCTTTTCTTTGAGGATCTGACTTAGATGGTGCGTCTTGGTGGCAAAGTTTTGTACAAATTTACTATAGAACTCAGCTAACCCGAGGAAGGAACGTACTTCTTCCTTTTTTTGAGATATGGGTGCTGACCTGATTTCTTCCACATTGGCACTCTTGGGAGAGATGCCTTTGTCGCTTATTTCGTGTCCCAAGTAGGTGATAGTGTGAAGGTCAAATCTGCACTTTTCCCACTCTGCTGTGAGGCCGTTTTGCAATAAGATTTGTAATACCGTAGAGAGCTTCGCATCATGATCTTGTTTAGTCTTTCCCATGATCAGGATGTCATCTTGGAAGTATTGCACTCCCCTGATGTCTGTAAACAGCTTGTGCATCAGCTTCTGGAACACCGCTCCGGCGGATGCCAGGCCAAAGGGCATCCGCCGGAACCTGTAGCAGCCAAATGGTGTAATGAACGATGTTAGTTTTCCACAGGAGGGGTGTAGTGAGATTTGATGGTACGCCGCTGTAAAGTCAATGGTCGAGAACAATTTGATTCCCTTGGTCTGGGCCAACATTTCATTTATTTTTGGTAACGGGAATTTGTCCACTATGATATTCTTGTTGAGTTCCCTCAGGTATATGCAGAGGCGTACCTTCCCATTAGGCTTGCGTGCGACTACCAACGGCGCCAACCATTCCGCGCTCTCGATAGGTTCAATCACCCCATTGTCATCTAGGCGCTGTAGTTCCATCTGCACTGCCTCACTGCAGTAAAATTGGATGTTCCGTACTTTATGGCATACCGGTGTAGCTCTTTCCTTGAGACAAATTCTGTGTTTGAATTTGGTGAGTCTGCCTGTTGTGCCGGCAAAGACTGCTGGGAAGTCATCCTTCCACGTTCCGCCTTCGCTTGTCTGTTGGTCATCTGTCATGAGGACTTGTGTAGCCCCCCTTGGATTTAGTTGAATCCCTAATGCCCCTTGATCTGCCCACCCCTATACAGAGGGCCCCTTTTCCGCTACATACAGTTTGCCTTCTGAGGTTCTGCTCTTGAATTCAAAATGGAGTGGGCGGAAGCCTACCATGGGGATCCTCTACCCTGTGAAGGTGACAGGGTGAACATCTGTGGGGTGTAGGTGAAGGCCTAAGATGCGTGTGATGTCTCTTTCCCAGATGTTGCATTCAATGATGGTGTAGGGTGACCCTAAGTCTGCCACCATGGAAAGCTGTATGCCCCCAATGGTTAAGAAGCACAAGGGTTTCTTGGTGCTGTTACAATCAATACCCAGAACTTGGTCATCAATGCAAAGAACACTATCCTCATGAACTTCTCCCTCCGCCCCATCTGTGTCGGAATCCTGTAGGACGCATTTAACTGAAGAGTTGCTGGGATGCGCCTACACACCTTCCCAAAATGACCCATCACCCCACAATAACAGCATTTAACACGAAATGCTGGACACCGTCTGTCATAGGCTGCGTGCGTATGACTGCTGCATCTATAGCAGCTGCTCTGTGGGTACTGGGTGTCTTGTGGGGTCCGGCCGCTTTGTTAGGTGGCTTCTGGTTGTACTTGGTTCCCACTGTAGGTGGAGGTTTGCTCTTGTGGGATTTGGGGTCAGACACTTAGCACATCGTAGCCTTGCTGGCACAGTCTTTTTTAGCAGCTACAGCGCACCGTTTAGAGAGTTCCGCTTTCTTGACCATGGCTGTGATCTCATTGAGGGGTGCATCACTGCTTACCCACAGCTTCTTCTGTATATTGGAACTAACCGTGTGCATTATTATCTGGTCAAGTACCAGTTCATCATGGAGGTGTCCAAACTTGCACATGACTGCCAACCGTTTGAGCACAGCCATGTAATCTTCCACAAACTCCGTGTCCATTTGTTTCCGCTGGAAAAAAATTATAGCGGACTATGGCCGTACAGACCACCGGCTGATAATGGCTGTCTAATTCCTCCAACTCATGTTGAAAAACATCATCGTCACCGGGGAGTCTGGTTTTCTTTACCATATTCTCGTATACTCTCAGACCTTCCGGCCCCAGATTATGCAAAATAATTTTTTTTCTGCGTTTACTGGAAAATGCATCTTCTCCATCGTCCTCCAGAGCAGACAAGTCATTCAGAAAATACCCCTTACAATCCTCCCACTTCATGGCGGGTTCTCCCTGTTTCAGCAGGAAGGGGGACTGGATTTGTGAGGATAAATGTCTGTGCACCTATCTTGCCTTGGTAATAGGGCTGGAACCTGCCAGGCATAGGCTAGTGACTGCAGGACGGTGGCTATTGGAGTGGATTTGTAGGGACACTTGGAGTAATTGGCCTTTGGCTGTGCGGACTTGGGCCCAGTGCGTGACGTTGGGCATGTATTGGGAACATACCTCAAGTCAACTCCCTCATATCCACATCCTCTGTGTTAGTGGTGACCTCTTGGAGAATTGACTGGCTGGGCAGCAGGCTGGGATGAACTCTGTGAGCAGTCCCTTCTGGACCTGCACAGAGGGATGTCAGCAGGGACTGCAGGAGACGGCGGGGAGGACTGCACAAGGGCAACTTCCCTGAAGGAGGACTCCACTAGATGCGGGCCAGCAGGCAGCATAGGCACTTACTAGGGACGTGCCTGCTGCTAGGAGCACATCGTGGAGGACTGCAGGGCTCTGGACTGCTGGGCTCAGCTCTGTGGGTGAGTGCTGCTGCCTGGAGCACGTAGTGCAGAGCTTTAAGGCTTTGAATTGCAGGACTCAGCACCCTGGTGGACACTGCTGCCTGGAGCACGTAGTGCAGCACTGTGAAGCTCTGTACTGCTGGGCTCAGCTCCTTGATGAATGCTGCTGCCAGGAGCACGTTGTGCAGCACTGCAAGTCTCTGTGCTGCTGGGCTCCTCTCTGTGGGGAATGGTGCTGCCAGGTGCACGTTGTACAGCACCACCAGGCTCTTTGCGGCAGGGCTCCTCTCTGTGGTGAATGCTGTGTTCACCCGGTCGTGGCTGGAATTGGCTGATTCCTGCTGGAAGACAGAGTTCCACTAGCAGCTGCACAGGACTCCTGGGGGGAGCGCTGCGCCAGCCCCACGACCCGCTGCCACGCTCTCCCCAATACGTCTTTTTACCGCGCTGAGTGCGGCGGCTGTTCATTACAGTGCACAGGTTTCGGCGGTGATGGCGCGATGCGTCAGCCAGGCTTGTCGCCAATTTGTGGAGGCAGATTCCATAAAATGAGTAGACGGCACAAGATACTGCAGTGAAAACTGTGGCATTTATTATCTGGGGAGAGCGCCGGGGTCACTCCCGTCATGCATTGCCCCGTTACGTGGTGTTTACCACTAGAGCGCTACACCACAGATAGCTCTGTGGTGAGGTATCAGAGCCCATCATGATAGGATCGCCGATTCTAAGACACAGCACTATCTTAAATCGCATGTTTTTGAAAAGCTCCAAGATAGTGCATGAGCTGCTGAAAGCAACTGTCGGAAAGAGGGGAGTAGTATTTCAAGACTATGCAAACTGAGATACTCAATTTGTTTGCACAGGCTCTCATTGTTGCAGGTACTGGCTCATGCGTTTGCGCAGGAACAAATGTTCTTGAACTTTAGCAAGAGCTATACACTTCTCCTACCTCGCTCTGTATGTCCTCTTGCTACATTCAACTCTGTTATGGCCATATCTAATCAGAGTACAGAGGGCTATCTGGACTCGTGTAAGCCCCCTATGAAAGAGGCCGACTCAAGATACTACAAAGGTCGGGTTATTTTCAGATTATGGTGTTCTACTCAAAAAGCAATAAAGTATCTCTCCCAGATCAATAGGACCCTTATTTAAAGTTGCTCCTCTGATTTGCATTAGGATTGCACCACAAACCCCAAAAGATTTCAACCGCCAGTATTTCTTCCCATCTTCTCCTGTCTTACCCTTATCATTCTCTGTATGATACCTTAATCAGAGGAAATTGTAGTTGAGAAGGTGGAGCTGGATTCGCATCACTCCCCAAAAACATTTGGTGCAGCTCTACTAGTTAGGGATTGCACCATTCCGTAAACTGGCAGCTGAGGTCATAATGATAAGGTGAATTCAATTAAGTTAGATTGAATAATAAGATATAGGGTATGTTTACTGTAAATTGCTTTAGCTTAAGCAAATTGTAATAGTAGTATTATGTCTTTTCCACAGCTTATATGAAGAATGGGGTCGCTTCTTTCATAGGGATCTGGACAACATTTGGTCACGCATCAGCCTTAAATTGTGTGCAATTGTACGTATAAATGTGTAATCTTTGAGAACATTATGGTGGCTGCACTCATGCCCAAAATGACTACTATTTTGCTTCAGGACTTCATAAATCACAGGGTATGATTCAGACTGCCATTTTTACAGGTAAGCCTTATTCAGACAAATAATATGACGTGAAAAGGACGTGCAAATCCTTTAGGAAAAGGTCATAAATGAAGCGTAAGATTTGCCTGTCTCACAGGCAACCTGTTAAGTCCTTTTAAGGAGCTTAATCATGAGGCACACAGCAAAAATGGGCAATTATTTAGAAACTGGCAAAAAAGTCTTTACATTAACTGCATTGTTGTGAGCAATGTTGAATGTACCAACTTCGTTTCCATACACTATCATAAAATCTAAATTTTGTAGGGTACAATTGGAAACCACACAAGAACATATATCTTATGACTATATCTATGGGATATTTTTACTATGATTGGAAAGTAACTCCCTGATGTACAAGTTGCCCGATTTACAAATTGCCCACTGCCTTTTTTGTATCTTGTCTCTGATTTTGCCAATGCGACCTATACACTAATAGGCTACACCCCAAAATCTCACAGTGGTCACAGATCAACCTACCTACTGAACATAAACTTCACAGGTCACTATTTGCGACCCCCTGAGATTAGCGTCAAATATAAGGATAGCATCGTACAAGGAACAGCAGACCGCTATCCTAGAATTTGCATTCTCAAATGGGAAATATTATTTTCTTTCAGGACCCCTCCTTATTGCGATTCGGAATGGCTCGTAAACTTGTTTTGTAGTTAGAATATCTAAGTAGATTTAGTATAGTGCACATAACATTTATGTGTTTGCAATCCTTATGATTTTGTGATTAGAAATGTTTGCAAACTCAGAAGTGTTTAATATATTGCGCTCCAAAAGCAGTAGCTGTCACAATATGTTTAACCCCACAGCCACATAGCACAGCATCACCCCCCCATAGGAACTCTGCGGTAACCTCAGCACCTTCTTTCACAACAAGATTGGTACCATCTACAAAAACTTCGAACCACAGCCAAGCCTACAGACTTCCACAACCTACACTCCTACATTGCAACCAGTTCTCACCACCGACTGACAACATGGAACCTGGCACCACCCAGGACACCACAGACATCATGTACTCTGTTCACTCCAAAGCTGTGACAGACCCTTGCCCACACAGTATCTTCAATCTCGGAAGCCACAGTAACAGCCACAAACTCACCATCCTACTCAACACTTCACAAACCACCACTAGCTTTCCCAAAGACTTGAAACATGCCAAAATCTAAACTCTACTTAAATAACTATCTTCTGACCCCAGAAATCTCAAATCGGCCCATCTCCCTGCTCCCTGTCCCAGCCAAGATCTTAGAGAAGGCCATCAACAAACAGCTCACAACACACCTCAAACAGAACCTTCTTCTTGACTCCTCCCAAACCAGATTCCACAGTAATTACAGCACTGAGACCGCCCTGATCACATTCACTATTGGCATCATTCTGAACCCTCATCAACCAGGGACAGATGGCGGCACTGATCCTCCCTGACCTCTCACCAGCATTCAACACCATATCCCACCACATAATGATTGCAAGACTATACCACATAAGCACACAAGGGAACATGCTCAGTTGCATCACCTTCTTCCTCACTGAAAGGAAACATAGGGTCCGCCTATCACCGTTCCTCTCCGAAGCAAAGGAAATCATCTGCTGTGTTCCCCACGGCTCATCCCTCAGCCCCACCCTCTTCAACACCTACATGACCCCGCCTTGCCCAACATCGTCAGTTCCCATGGACTCAACATCATATCCTGCTCAGACAACACCCAACTCATCCTCTCCAAAGATCCTACAACCACCAGAACCAATTTTTATAGGTGCATGACCAGTGTCGCCAACTAGAGGAAGGACAACTGACTGAATCACAACATGGACAAAACCGAAGTACTGATCTGTGGTAACAACATCACTCCCTGGAATGCCTCCTTGTGACCCTCAGAGCTAGGACCCTCTCCCGCCCCGACCGGCCATGCCAGAAATGTCAACATCATCCTGGACAGCAAACTGACCATGACATCCCAGAACAAAGCCGTCTCCTACACCTGCTTCTTCACCCTGCATATACTACAAAAAATCTTCACATGGTTTGCCCAGGACACAAGATGCACCATCACCAGGCCCTCATGTGTAATGTAATGTGTAAATGTGTTGGATGTGTAAAGCGCACGGCTGCCCATAAGCGTCCCGGCGCTGGAGACCGCTGGGGAACCCGTCCTGGCTTTCCCTGTGAGATGGTCCCTTCTGGGTATCTCCAAGGTGAAACCAGGCATCCCCGGCGTCTGTGGGGGGCCGTTGTAGAGATGAGGCAAGCTTAATGCCCAGAGTTGCCAAGTGTGATCCCTGGTTAGAGTAGGCGCCGAGGCGAGAATTGTTGAGTCCGCTGACCCTGGTCCACGACCCTGCCGCATCAGGAATTGAACCCTGGTCCTGGGCCGTTCTCTGCTTCCGGGTCTGCCGCCTCTAACCAGTGAGCCACACCACTCATCACCAGCTGACTGAACTATGGCAATGCTGTCTACTCAGGAATCACTATTCACCTCCTACAGGGACTTCAGACCATACAGAATGCCACTGCCAGACTCGTCCTCAATCTCCCTCGATCAACCCACATCACCCCTCATCTCCGAGAACTCCACTGGCTCGCAATACAGAAGAGATAACGATTCAAGATGCTGACCCATGCATACATGGCCCTACACAACCAAGGCACTGCCTATATCAACTGCCATCTGAGTTTCCACCAATCGTCTAGCCAGCTATGCTTCATGGGCCAGATATACGACTGGAATGGCTAGCACACCATGCATGTGACTGCTTTTTCAATAAAGCATTTTTTTTAAATGCAGCCCGTTTTCCTTAAAGGAAAACAGGATGCATTTAAAAAAAGAAACATTAATTGTTACTGTTTAATTTTTTAAGAGTAGGCAGTGGTCCGTGGGACCCCTGCCTGCTCTTATAAAATATTTTCAATGCCAGTCACAGAGGAGATGGGGTCCCCTGGGGCCCCTTTCCCTTTTGCTAATGGCTTACCTCCTACTTGAAGTAGGTGGTAAACTGCGAGTATTTTGCAACAACTTTCGAATTAAAAGTACACCAAAGTCTAAAACTAAATTCCTTTACATATAAGTCACCCCTAAGGTCTGCCTTTGGTGCCCCAAGGGTAGGGTGCCTTGTTATACAAATCAGGGACATTAAAAATATTTTTTATTGGCCCTGGTGAGGGTAAAACAGCCAATATAATTTTTTCCCAGGTAGTGCTGCTAGCTTCATAGGCTAACATGGGAAGGTTTGATTAAACTTTAATGAAGTTTAACTTATGACAGGAGTGAGCATGCAACATAATTCAAAGTATAAATATAATAGTAACAATAAATCCAGCAAGTTGACAAGGTTGAATGTGTTATAACTATTACAGGAAAGGAGCTTTAGAACCAGGGGGCATATGTATGAACCTCATTTCCCATTCTCAAACGGGCCGATTCTCAGAATTGGCCCGTTTGCGAACGGGAAAAAGCCTTTTGGGATGTATGATCCCAAAAGGCCCTCACAAAATAGGGAATCGCTAAATTTGTGATTCCTTATTTTGCTAAAGCATTTAAGGAATCGCAATTTGCAATTCCTTAAATGCACTGTGTACTGGTACTCAGTATATGGTGGTGTGGTAAATTGAACAGAGCTGGATCATTGGTGGAATGTGGTTACGAAATGAAGAGGGGTCAGCTTGATTAGGTAACAGATGGGAAAGAAATGTGCTTATATGGGGATGTTAGAATGCATTTTCCTCCAAAAGTCAGCACTCAAAAATGCTTCTTTTAAAATATATTTTTAATTCTATAAAATACTACTGTTTATTTCCATCTTAATGTAGAGCGTGAAGTCACAAAATAAACAAATAACAAACCAAAATATATAGCTTTGCCTTTCATTTCATAGCATTCTAAATAAAATCAAACTAATACATTTTCCTAATACTGCGCAAATCCAGATTTTTTCGTCAAACCACTATTTGCAACAAATTAAAATACACATTTCTTGGGCCCAAACATTCTTTGGTGCCACTGTAAAGCAGATGTATTTGTGTTAAGTGCAATGCAGCACAACAACCAAGGTTGCTGCAGTGTGCTACGCACGGTAGTGAAAGCTGAGCAGAGCCATATACGTTAACAGGCTGTAAAGATGCTCCTGGACACAAGCTGCTTAGAATAACTTTATTCTTAAGACAACACGCCATAAGCAAGTCCGCATGGCAGTGAACAGATATTGTATGAACTGTCAACTGTCAAACTCACACAGCTGTCAACATTCCAGCTGGGAGCTGACCAATAGGGAGCAGGGGAAAAGCACGCGCAAGGGAGGGAAGGAAAAGAAGAAAGGACTAAACACAACACATCTCCTTCCCAATGGAACAAGGGAATATTATACACTTGCACTGTGCTTAAGTAATGATATATTCAAGATTGTAATTCACACACAAAGTCCTTATATTTACTAGGTTTACTAAGAATGCGGCCGAAACTGCTGGTGCTTGTGCTGGCTCCTCCAACACCTTCCGTGTGCCCACTTCCAGTGTCCTCAGTGGATGTGTTCGCCCCACTGGCAGTGTCATCAGTTCCTTTAGGGCTGGCATCACACTTCCCCTCTCCATTAACCGAAGTCTCAAACTCAGAATCTGTACAACTTGTCTCCACACTTTCCTGTGGCTCCACCGACTCGTCTGAGCTCAGAGCCCTGTCCATTCCAATAGATTCTATTCCATCTTGATTTGGTCGCGTCCTGACATTCATGTTTTCCATTGGTGCACAGACTTGGTTATGTTCTACACCATCCTCCTCATCAGAACACTCTAAGTGTCGATCGTTTTGCTCATAGCCGCCATCTTTTTCTGTTTGTTCCTTTATTTCTGAGCTGCGACACATTGCCATCCTAGAAGCATGCCATACTTTTCCATCACTAAGTAAAGCTGAGTTACAAAAAACTTCTACCACATCTAAGGGTGCGGTATATCTATCGTTCCCTTTGGCAATGTGTCCACTTTTCTTTATCCTCACCTTGTCCCCTACTTTGATGTACACTTCTTTGCAGTTCTTGCTCCTGTCATGTTTTTCCTTGTGAATATCTTGTGCGACCTCTATCCGTTCTTTTATCTTTTCCATTGTCCATCCAGTAGTTCTCGCTGATTTGAGCCACCCGATGTTGTCCTTAGAAATGGGCGTTCTCCCTCTCATTATTTCGAATGGGCTTACTAATGTCTTTTCTCCAGGAGTAATTCTGTACCCCCATATCATCGCTTTTACTTCCTTCCTCCAACACTTCCCACTTTTGTTTGCCAATTGGATGGTCCCTTTAATCACCCGATTAAATCTTTCCACGGCACCATTACCTGCCGGATGATAGACTGAAGTTGTTTTATGTGTGATGCCATTCCTATTGATGTATCTTTTGAAAGCTTCTGAAGTGAATTGACTGCCGTTGTCACTGACAACAGTTTTCGGAATACCTTCCCTGGTGAACACATCGTCCATAAATGTTAATATGTCGCTTGTGTCAACCTTTTCTTTGCACACCTTTATCTCTGGCCATTTAGACAGATGATCCACCATCACTATTATATACACCTGTTCGTCTTGCCATCTTATTGGTCCTGTTATGTCCACTCCAATCCTATCCCATGGCATGTTAGGGCACGCCAAGGGTTTTAGTGTTGGCCTGAGCGTTGTTTGAGATTTGTCTGAATTCTCACAATCAACACAGTCCCTTACCGCTCTCTCTATCTCAATGTCGCAGCCCGGCCACCAGTACCAACTTTTTATCCTTTGTTTAGTTTTATTTATGCCCAAATGCCCTTCATGACATATTTTTATAACCCTATTCCTGAGAGTTTTGGGTGGTATGATTTTTCCTTGTCTAAAGACGAGATTGTCTTCCACCGAAAGTTCGTTCCTCAATTCCCAAAATGCACGTATTTCCTCCTCCAGACATTTTTTCTTTGGCCACCCTTTGACTAAGAGTTCACGTACCCTTTGTAATGTTGCATCTGTGAGACTACTCTGAGTCCACTCCTCTTTTTGGATGGTAGGGAATTCCTCGCAGACACTTGCCACGCATAACTCTTCTTCTTGCTCCATACTCTCCACATTCTTCAATGGCAACCTGCTCAGAAAATCCGCCACCACATTTTTCGCACCGGGCAAGTATTGAACATCATAATTATAGTCCAAAAGTCTTAATGATAGACGTGCTAGTCTGGGTGACGCTGTGTACAACCCTTTCACAGTTAACACTTTTGTAAGTGGTTTATGGTCGCTTCGTAGTACGATTTTCTTGCCCCAGATGTACTGGCGAAAATGCTCCATTCCCCACACACAGGCCAGTGCCTCCCGTTCTATCACTGAGTACCTCTCTTCTGTTTCTGTCAATGAACGAGAGGCAAACGCGATGGTCACTTCTTTTCCTGTTTTTTCTATTTGTGTAAGTACCGCACCAATTCCTCTCCCACTTGCATCTGTTGTGATGACGCACTCCAATTCTCCGTCGAACCCTTGCAGGGGAGGTGCAGCGCAAATTTCTTTCTTTAACTTTTTGAAACTTACTTCACAGTCCTTTGTCCACTCAAATTTGTTTTTGTTCTTCAATAGTGTTCTAATATCGTAAGTTTTGGTTGAAAAATCCTTTACGAACTTTGAATAGTATTCAATTAAACCTAAAAATGCTCTTACTTCATCCTTGTTCGCGGGTACAGGTGCATCACTGATAGCCTTTATTAGTTCCTTCCTAGGCTTTATCCCTTCATGTGTTATTTCGTGTCCCAAATAATTTACACTACTTTTGCTGAATTTGCACTTCTTGTATTCTGCGGTCATCCCGCACTTCTCCAATTTTTTTAGCACTTGTTGAAGTCTGTTATCATGGTCTTCTTGATTTCTACCCATGACTAAGATGTCGTCTTGGAAGATGAGGATGTTCCTTACACCTTTAAATATTTCCTGCATGAGCCTTTGAAATAACGCAGCAGCAGATGCTATACCAAAAGGGACTCTTTTAAACCTGAAGCACCCGAATGGTGAAATGAAAGTTGTAAGGTGTCTACTCTCAGGGTGCAATTGAACCTGGTGGTACGCTGCCGCAAGGTCAATGGTAGAAAACACACTCATTCCTTTGGTGAGTGACAACATTTCCCCAATTCTTGGTAGCGGGTATTGGTCAATTACTATATTTTTATTCAAATCACGAAGGTCCATGCATAACCTAAGCCTACCATTAGGTCTCTTAGCGACAACTAAGGGTGCGACCCACTCCGCAGATTCTGTTGGTTCGATTATATCTGCTTCTAATAGTTTGTTAATTTCTTCCCTTACCTCTTCCTTTATCGTAATGGGTATTTGTCGTACTTTGTGTAGGCAGGGTACTGCGTCCTCCTTTAATTTAATCTTGTGTTGAAAGCCTCTTAACTTTCCGATTTTTCCATTAAAAACCCCCGGGAACCTTTCCAAAATGCTCTTGTCTAATAGAGTGTCATGTTGAACCACTAAGACGGGCTCCGCACTGTTGGGGTCGAGAGTAATGCCCAGCTTTCCCTGGTCTCTCCATCCTAATACAGACGGCCCTGTTGCTGCCACATAAAGTTTACTGGACATTTCTCTTTCCTTGAAGAAGAAGGGTAATTCTCTGAATCCCAAGAGTTTTATAGGTTCCCCTGTAAAGGTTTTAAGTGTAATGTCAGGTTTTTCCAACTTCCTTCCTACGACCTGTTTAAACTTCCCTTCCCACACACTGTGGTTGATAATGGTGCAAGGCGAACCCGAGTCCGCAATTATTTCTAGTTTTACACCCCCAATTTCAACTTTGCACATTGGTTTTCTTTTATTGCCTTTGTTATCCTTTGCCTCTTTCACATTTAATACACAGAAATTATATTCCGAATCATCTGACGAGTTTTCCCCATTCTCTTCTTCATCACAGACATATTTTATTCTCATTTTTCCACTCCTCTTGCATGCTTTCTGGAAATGCCCTACCAATCCGCACTTACTACATTTGATGTTCCTTGCCGGGCAGTTCCAATCATTAGCCAAATGTCTGTCACTATCACAGCGATAACACCTAAGGTCATTATATGTTCTCTCCTTATTGTATGTTTTTGTACTGTTTCTTTCCTTGTTGCTATAATTAGTTTTTTTTCTTCTTGTAGCACTCACTTTGGCTACCACACTTGTCTCTTCACTCTTCCCTTTGCTCTCATTAATCACTTCCTTTGCACATCTTCCTGTGAGTTCCGCTTTTTTCACAATGTCGATTACCTGTTGTAGGGGCTTTTCACCTTTGGCCCATAAAGCATCTTGTATATTTTGATTTGAGGTACACATAACTATTTGGTCCCTAATGAGATCGTCGTGTAATACCCCAAATTTACATGTGAGTGCTATGTTTTTTAGAGCTGCAACATACTCATCAACGCTTTCCTCTTTACTCTGTTTCCTCCTGTAGAATTTATATCTATGCACAGCTACACACACGACAGGCTTATAATACGAATCCAAATCCTCCAAAGTATCCTCAAACACATTCCTGTCCGCCCCCTCGTGGCTCCTTTTAGCAATGTTATTGTATACCTTTAAACCACCTGCCCCTAAACTGTGCAACAAAATTTTTTTCTTTTCCTCAGGTTTTAATGCCTCATCCTCCTTGTCGAATGTTGATATATAATTACAGAAGTATTCCTTCCACTCTTCCCATTTAACATTAGGAGTACCTTCTCCTTTCAAAAAAGGCTCAGGTGGCTGCAAGTTGTATACGTTGCTGTTTGCCATTTCAGAATGTTCGTGGTATTACAATATATGTGTATTTACTCCTTTATTTAACGTGTACTTCAGCTCACTCAATACATAGAATTACGTGTTTACTTAAAAGGATACGATCAGTGACTCGCGTTGCATCAAATAGATTGTGCGAGTGTTTCTTTAAATTTTCATGTAATTTCTCAAAATGGCGCCTAGCGCGATGACGTCACAACCGCCGTTGCGTAGCGCTGATTCTCCTCACATGAAGAGCCTCCTCACACGATACTGACGAAGTGAGTTTTTTCTTGCTGTTTACTCTTTTGTCCTTCGTTCACCACAATGTTTATCCAGCAGACTTTAGTCATTCAAGAGATGCCACTTACTTCAAAGCTTCGAAGTTCCGCTCATAAGCCTTTAGCGCACCTCTGATGGTCTCGTAACTTATCTCCTGCTCAGTTCATATTGATGTGCTTTAGGGAAGAGTACACCATTCCGCACCTCCGCTCCTGCTAGTACTTCAAATGATTGACTAAGAAGTCAATGTTCCGCTTCGTGACAAGTCGTCAAACCATCTTTTAGTCCCGTTCCCTTGTCAACGCGTCTTCCTCACTCAAAATTGCTTCGCGTAGGTTCACTGGCGTGTTGTGTCCTCGTCGCCAATTTGTAAAGATGCTCCTGGACACAAGCTGCTTAGAATAACTTTATTCTTAAGACAACACGCCATAAGCAAGTCCGCATGGCAGTGAACAGATATTGTATGAACTGTCAACTGTCAAACTCACACAGCTGTCAACATTCCAGCTGGGAGCTGACCAATAGGGAGCAGGGGAAAAGCACGCGCAAGGGAGGGAAGGAAAAGAAGAAAGGACTAAACACAACACAGGCATTTGCAAAACCAGTAGTGTTGGCAATGGCTACCGGCATTTTGGTTTTGTCAGTGATTATTTGTTTATTTGTTTATTATTGGTTTTTGTAAAATGTTGTTGTTGGGAGAACTGCTGTGCCCTCGATCTAAAAAAAGACTGGATAAAAGCAAACATATTTTTTGATTTCAAAATGAACACCTTGCCATAGTAGAAGTTGCACTTACGGGAAATACATTGTGTATGGATATCTTCCTTGTGAAACGGCAGAGAACTGTCACGCACAGTGAAGTCAGCCAATGGCTTTAGTGGGGTTGCCTACATCACAATGCTGTATTCTGCATTAGGTAGAAGAAAAATGAGAATGACACAACAACAGATCAATGGAAGAAGAGGACTGACTGCAAGCCCGAACAAGTAAGTATATTACATATACTTTTTGTAAAATCAAAAGGTCTTGGCTACTGCCAGGCCTAATAAAAGTCTTATACAGCTTGCAAAATGTTTAAAGCTGCCTCTAGCCATTTGTCTTGTAAGGCAGACAACAAGAGCTAACAAGCATTGACAAAGGTGATAGGTCTGGTGTTTGCTGCCAACCTTTTGGCTTTGTCAGTTTTTGATTTGCCATAAATTTGGAACACATAATTGTTGTGGGAACTGCAGTGCCCTTGACCAAAAGAAAATGGCTAAGAGAAAAATAGTTTTTGCTCTCAAAAAGCACACAATGCAATAGTAGTCCCTGACACTGAAGGGAACTAATTTTTGTGTGGATGTGTTCCTTGTGACAGAGCAGAATGCCCTTGCTCACAGTGAAATTAGCTAATGGATGAAGTGAAATGGCCCACTGTCCTATGCTATATGCTAGAGACTGACTAAAGGAAGAAAAGGACTGATTAATAGGCCCTATATAAGTAAGTATATAATATGTGTATTGTATTAAAATCAAAGTATCTTGGTTAATGCCAAAACTATTACTGGGCTGCTGCTGCTGCTCACTACGCCTGTGCTGACTAAGATTGCACCATGGTGCAGAGGTGTGTCCATGCTGTCTACCATAGGCTTTGTACTCCTACTTACTCTACCAGTACAATATCCTATGTGTGTACACATTCAGGTGTGACGTGGTACTAGGTCTCTCTTCTAAAGAAAGTCAACCCGTTTCTTTCTGAAAGTGACTTCAGAAAAGCTGTTCAAAGCCCTTTATTCTTGCATCTTGATGGTGGTAAATCCCTACTCTGTGGCCTCCCAAACTCCACACTAGCACCACTTAGGGGCTAGGGGCAATATACATGCTGAGTATGTCTCATACAGGCCTAAGGAAATATCATCACATCATCCTCACTCTTTTGAAACTCCATTGGACTCCCTTTGCCAGTCAGCACCATCTTCAAAAGTACCTGCATAATTTATAAAGCCATCACAAATGGCACTCCAGCTTATCTTGCAGACAAACTCACTATATCTGATGGTTCTTGACACTCTCACATCCGGGATACCGTCAGGTAGCAGACTAAGAAGTGTAAAAAAGAAAATAACAGACCACGGACCTTTACCATTTATGCACCCAGGAAGCAACATCCTTGTATTTATCAGCTCCAAGAAAAAACTGCTGGTTGGGCAAGAGTTGAAGACTCACCACTTTAAAGAACAATGTATTAACTGTCCACAACTTAGCTTCCTTTCCTATTACACAATGATGTTACCCATGCCATTGACCATGTACATTTCTCGTATGTTCTTTGGCTTGGCTCGGCTCAATTATATAAGTACTATAAACATACATACATACATTCCTATACATTTCACACATTGTATGTGTGCTGTACAGTGCACAGAATGTTATAAGCATCTACTTCTGGCTACCTCAGTCTTCTCATCAAAACTATGAGTGCTTGCCCTATTCCACCCACACCACACCAACCTAATGCCCCATTGATAGTGACATAAAGCAGCCAAAAGTCTACTTGCTCTAAGAAAAGGGCATCTTTGAGGCACAAAACACCTTTGACTATGGAGAGTAAACATCCTTACAAGAATTTCAACTGACTTGCCCCAGGACAAACCTCTAGTCAACTGGGCTCTGTGTGTCAAAATCTTCTTCATTTTCTCAGAAATTGGATTTGTTCCATGGTTGAAACAACAGATTCATTTTTATTAACCACTAATTCAATTCTGGAGTTTATTTGACATCCTCTGTACAGTGATCAAAGATGGAGCCATGAGCAGACAGAAACACGTAGTTCTCACTGACTGTGTGCTACTCCCCTCTCTTTTATTTGGGATTTCAAAAACATTGACTCAATTAGTAGCTGGTTTAGGGGTTGCTCCATATATCAGAGGGGCATCCAAGCTAGTAACCTAAGCTGGTGACAAGAAATAGGTAACCCTTACCAATGTTCTAAGTTATAAATCCTTAATATTAATTTCACCAACCAACTGACCTAGCTGGTCATATTATATGTGCTAGAGGCTCTACAGCGGGTGCATTAAACATACAATTCTACATAACTTGTATGTGGGTAGCACCATTCGAGGAATACATATCTTCATACAACATTCTCTGATGCTCCCCTCTGCTTCATGTGCTGTAAACATTTGATGACCGGTGATTCTATTAAACCACAATTTCCGAAAATCAAGGTCAGAAGATCATCTTTGTCTACTTTCAGTGTCAGTTTGTCCATTACTGCATATCAATTAGATGGGAATTCTAAAGAAACTGGATTCATTCCATGGATTCATCATGAAATGAGTCCCATTTGTTGAGGTCCATGATAACTCGCAGACATCATGAAGCAGACACTGATTCCGGTCATCATTCCCCATTGCACGGGGGTAAGCTGGGTATCATGTGATCATTCTGTGCCCTGGACTAACCATACCCAGCAGTGTCGGTCCAGGAGGCTGAAGTATTAACAAGGCAATGTTAACAGACAACCTTTAATACAGCATTATAGTCTGATGCCATGGGCTGTAGTGTTACACAAACTACCCAAGTTATAGTCCTGAACTGCAGTTAAGGGCCTATAATGAGTGAGAGGGCCTTAATGACTGAGGTCTGTAGAATGTGGCAAAGCAGGACTGACTGGACTGGTGTGTTGTGAGTAGCTGAGGCCTCTTGGCGGGGATGTTGAGCCACCTAGTAATTGTGACTGAATGGCGGATGCTTAAATGAAGGTTGTTAAAAAACTAAAAGCGTGAATCAAACACATCCCTGAGACACGCCTTTCATCAGTCACCACTAGTGCTAATTCGGTTAAGATACACATTCAATGAACTTCCAAGGATTGAAAGATGGGACTGGAAGATGAGTAAACCCAGTGCATGCATCTATCAGAAACCACCGGAAAGGAAGCCAGCCTAGAGCAGAAAGAGATTGAAATGTACATGGTTTGCATAAATACACGAAAACACCCGGCTGCACTATGTAAAATCAGCTGTTATTTATAGATGAGGGCGCAGCGAGGCTTGAAGGGAGGCAGGCATCTGACATCCTGGGAGGACCTGAAACTTCAGACACAGACCGTTGAATAAATATATTGTGCAAAATTCACTTAATTATTTCCGATTTGTAAGCACTGATTAGTCATCTTTAAACGTTCCTGCACGCACCCATGCACCTTTGTGTCCTCACACAAGACAGGTGTGATTCCCTTCTACTTTACTGTATGGATCAACAACAGTTCCTCTCCAGACTACCCACAGAACGTATGGGCGAGGTACTTAAGCAAATGTTTTCCACATTATAGGCCCAGTTCGAAAAGAAAGGTGTAAATCTGTATCAATAGTTTTATTGAACACTATGGGCACAGAACTACGTATTTCTCTAATTTACAAACCTTTCAAGTACCGCACACCAGAAAGTGTTAGTTTTCCAGGCAAACACCAGAGAAAACCCAGTGAGTTGTTATTTTTTTAATATGCAGACGCATATCCACATCTGCAAGTCTACATTATATTTTCCATGGTCAAAAAACTTTTCCCAGTGGAGAAATAACTTTCTCCGCCAATTTTTTGGACTGTTTCATTATCTTTCGGGTCCTGGGAAGCTACTTACTTCTGCTCTTGGCAAGGTTAAAGATCCCATCATTTCTAGGGTGGGAAGGGATGAGAAGGGATATGAAAATAGCGTTCCAACAGCACCCTTGCAGTGGAAATTACCCCCAGTCAACATCACAACAACATGTGGAAGTGTTTGCTTCTAAATGAATGGATTTATAGATGCAAGATTATCTTTTCGGGATATATGAATCAAGGAAAGCCAGAATACACAAGTTATGATGAGCCTGCATAACAAAGTCATAACGTGTCGAAGAGGAAATAGTGAGGCCAAAGGATTGTAGGATCTTCAAGTCACTCTTAGAGACATGGTTATTTCTCAGTTGTCGTATGGAGGGGAGAACCCTACCTCTAATAACTCTACACACAAGGCGGTACGGGCCCCTTACCACGCTGCTCCTTACAACTAAAGACGCTCTCAGATGCCGGCACATGTACAGGTGGGAAGATGGATTCTTTGAATCATGAAACCCTTCACAGTGCAGACACTCTTTTTGTATTTTATTGGCTCGCCCTTGACTCAAGATTAAAAAATAATCAATGTACAGGATATAATGGACTCCTTTATACTCGTGTGTGTCCCCAAAGGGGCTCTGCACTCTTTTAACGGCGGTATATGTTTCTGTGCCTTATAAAACACTTCAGGGCATATTGTTCTAGGCCTATGTCCTATCGTAGCACCATATTAATATATGATCTCAAATGGCACTTTACGAGTGAATCAATCATGTTTTCACACTTTCTACGGAAGTGCCCACAGAGTATAAAAAACAGATTAAGATATGTGATTGAGAAACTTCTCTCCTTTTTCAACAAAGAACTAATGCAACAGTAACTTCAGTATGATCGAAGAAATGTTAGACATAGGAACACAATATGGTGAATTTACTGAAATAAATACTTGCACAATGTAGCGCAGTAACTAATGCTTGTGCGTTGGTTTGCTTGAGAGGAAGAGATCAGGACATTGCCTTATCAAATAAGATATGGCCCTATCCTACTTTTTCCCTAGTCCAGGCGCACAATTAGGATTTTAGCACCATGCACACAGTTTTGCACTATTGTACAAAGATTTTTGTGTGCTAATTAGCAAATATTTTATGCTAGAAGACCATCCTTCCGTTACAAAATACCCTGCCTAGAGAAAATTTAAAACATTTCCCACTTTGGATGTGTGCTTTACAGTACAGCAAACATGAAAAGTGAGAAAAGTTAACAGAAATAAAGCATTTTTCCTTTTAACTCCTGCCCCAATGAGGCAATATTTTTGGTGTGAAACCCTGTGTACTATTGTTAATAGATACAGTTTGGTATCAAAAACCATGGATTGCTTCATGAGAATGCTCATTCACCACCAATGGACCCCCCCTTGATGCTAAATCATGCAAAGTAGCACAACGTTTCAACATAACATTTTGCACTGGTGCAAAATGTTAATAAATCAGGCCGTTCATGTGACCAAGTAGTTCTAAAATACCCCTGGGCCAGCACTGTTGCTGCATCCATACTTACCATGTTTAACGTGTACATGAGCAGATTGGTCTACCAGGCACTGGGTGTTTCAGTGGGCTGGTAGGGTTCTTGCCTGTTTCACTTCCAGTGGGCGCTGGTTTTGTAACTGGGGCCCTGCAGGCCATGTTCTTACTAGCAGCACTTCTAATAAATAATCCTAAAACACGTAATTCAAAGTACACTTTAAACTGTTAATTCCGGGTGTTGGCCATTGGCCGACTCTGAGGAGGCACCTAAAGGCCCCTCTGTTGCTCACCACTAGAGGGAGTCCGTATTTATTTTTGATATGGCTGCTTGGAAAGAGCTTCCTGATTTTTTTTTTTACTACAATGACAATTAGTGTGCAGGACATGCTGACGTAATTGCAGTAATAGTAAGAAGAAAACAAGCCGATTGACTTGTTTTACTTTCACTGAATTAGTGCTCGGGGCTATCTCAGCCCCTCAAGCACTGATTCTAATGAGAAAGGTATAATTGGTAAGGGGAGTATCTCCTCTTTCCAAAGGTACCTCTGCCCAGTGGATCCCTGCTCGGGGATTGCCACAGGAGAGCAATCCCCAAGAAGGGATCCACCCACTAGACCCCTGGGATGGGGTTGAGGCCAATTGGACTTGTCCTCTTCCTTGATTTTTTTTTAGTTACGTTTTTCTGCCCCATCCACCCCGCCCCCGGGAGGCAGATGGAGGAAAGAACCCCTTACTTGCCCAACCAGGGGAAAGATAGCCCACTAGACACAGGGAATTTATAGGTTTTTAGTGGTAGGGGCTGCCCATGCTCCACCTCAAATAAAAGGGGAAACAGTGTTTCTGCCCCGCCTCCTGGGGGCAGATGGGAGCAATAAACCACGATCTGCTCTTTTAAGGGGGTAAAAAGCCCACTAGACACCAGGGATTAAAAATTGTATAGGTTTTTAGGAGTCAGGGTTGCCGAACATTGGCATTGCCATGTCCCTGCCCAAAATTAAAGGGGAAATAGTCTTGCAGCCCCCAGAGATAATTGATACTATACATTTGTGGGCATGGAGGCTGCCCAGCATGGGCATGGTCATGTCTCCACAACAAACAAATAGGGAAATAGTCTTTCTACTCCCATGGGGGAGGCAGATGGGGGTAATGACCCCCAATCGGTCCACAAGGGGGGCAGGAAGCCCACTAGACTTTAGGGAATTAAAAGAAAATATGGGTGTGGGGGAAGCACACATGGGCGTGGCCATGTCCCCACCCCAACGAAATGGGACAACAGTCTTTTTGCCCCCCTTGGGAGACAAATTGGGTTAATTACCCTCGATCTACCCCTGAAGGGCAGAAAGCCCACTAGAAGCCAGGGATTTTGAATTTTTATACAGATGTAGGGACTGTCCAACATGGGTATGGCTATGCCCTCTCCCAAGTGAATGAGGCACCAGTCTTTCTGACCCCCTTGGGGGCAGATGGGACAATAGCCCCTGGTATGCCCCTGAAAGGGCATGAGAAAGCTCACTAGACACCAGGGATTAATAATGTTATATGTTTTTAGAAGTGGGGGCTGCCTAGCATGGGCATAGCCATACCCACCCACCCCCGATTAAAGCAAAAACAGTCTTTCAGCCCCCTTGGGGGCTGATGGGGTGAATTACACCACATATGCCCCCTTAGGGGGCAAAAAGTCCTCTAGACACCAGTGATCATTGACACTATAGGTTTGTGGGGATGGGTGCTGCCCAGCATGGGCATGGCCATGCCTCGACCCCAAATACATTTGAGAAATAGTCTTCCTGCCTCCCAGGGGACAGACAGGGGTAATTGCCCACAATCTGTCACCCAGGGGAATCAGACAGTCCGCTAGATTCCAGGGAATTAACAAAGCAATATAGAAGTGAGGGCTGTCCAGCATGAGAATGGCTATGCCCCCACCCAAGTGAATGGGGCAACAGTCTTTCTTCCCATAAGGGAAAAGATAGGGTAATCACTCATGATCTGCTCCCCAGAGGAGGAAGAATGCCCAATAGATAATAACAGGATGGCGTTTTCCCAACATGGCATGATTATGCCCTCGCCACAAATAAAGGGGGGCAGTTTTTCTGTCCCAATGGGGGTAGTTTGGGGTAATTACCCCCAATATAGCCATCAGTGGGGCAGAAATCCCACAAGATGCCAGGGATTATTTTTGTGTAGGGGTGGGGGCTGCTCAACATGGGAATGCCCATGCTCTCCCCAAGTAAATGGGCAACAGTCTTTCTGCCTACCAGGGGAATATAGAATTAAGTACCCCTGATCTGAACCCCAGTGGGAGCAGAAAGCCCACTGTATGGAAGCAATATTTTTTTAGTAATGGGGCAGGTCTTTCCCACGCTTAAATTAGGCCCTACCCTCACCCCTAAACCTCAACAGTCTTTCTGATCCAAGAAAACTAGAGTATCCAATCCAAATAGCAAGCAAGATGACATTTGATTCTTTTGGGTATTGGTTTTACACACATACCAAGAGAGTTTGGCTAACTCCCATTATCATTCTACTTGCAATAGTGAACGGCTGCACTCTCTAGCATTGGGTAGGTTACAATCTGGAAAAACCTACCAGATCCACATAGTTCTGAAAACTAGACATCTATGGGAGTTCAGGGTGGTGTGCTACACATGCATCCCACACCATGCCCTGCAAACCTCATATGCTGACAAAAACACATGTGATCTCATTTCTGTGAGGAAACCTTCTGGAATCTGCAAGGAGCCACAAATATCCTACCACACAGCATTTCCCCAAGTCTCCTGATAAAAATGATACCTCAGTTTTGTGGGTGGGCCACCTTGACACAAAAGGCCCTAAAGTGCTTTGGGGAGAGACCAGCATTAGGGGTAGCTGAGGGATTTGGGGCCGTGCTTGGCCGCTACCCATGGAAACCTACCCACCACATACACTTTTGAAAGTAGAAAAAAGGTGATTCTAGGGGGATGTGCCTTGTGTGAATCCCATGATGTTTTCTTACCCATAATGCCCTGCAAACCTCGAACTTTACTTGAAAACATGCATTTTCCTTATATTTCTGTGATGAAAATTTCCGGAATCCCCAAGAATCCACAAAAGTCCTAGAACCCAGCATTTCCCCACTTGTGCAGATAAAAATGCTTCAGCATTTGTGTGGTTGGTCCTTGTGACAGAGATAGGAATGGATCAAACGTAGGTCAATGGGAGTTCCCAGCAATGGTTCCCGTTGACCATGGTTTGGTCTGTTCCTGTCGCGGGCACTAAGTCCAACCACACAAGTGGAGCAGAGGTACCATTTTTATAATAAGAGATGTTGGTGCTTAGAATAGTAGGATATTTTTTATTACCAATTGGAGTTTGGGGCATTTGTGTCCTCCAAATGTAAGCCAGTGTGCACAAAAAAAAAATATTTTGATAAATACCCTCTAAATCATATGCTCCTATGGGTACCTTCAAATTCAGAAATGTACAAATAACCACTGCTCCTAAATTCCATATCTACTTCATAGATACATAGGTTACCTTTAGACATATTTTTATCTCTACATATTTCACTCTCTGAATTGGGTCTATACTCAGTGTTCAATGACAAACCATGTTTCATCGGGTTCTTGTAAAACCTACAAACCCTATACATCCCCACAACCAAAAGGGTCTACCAAACGTAATGGTACTTTGTTTTTGTAAATCAGTCATCATGACAAAAAGCTACAGATAAAATAATTGTCACATATGCCTGTTTATTTCTTAATGGTTTTCAATATTTCTTTAATTGAACACACAGGGGCCGATTACAATGTTGGGTGGAATTGCTTCTGTCCCGACCACCTGATTTGATCTGACTGAACACTGTTCGGTCGCATTCTGACATTTCTCTATGGGAACATGTGTTACGTCCATAAACCGGCCATAGTACATGCTCCCATAGGGAAATGAGAAGTGGTATTAATCCCTGCACCCCGTGGCAGGTGCCTGTCACAGGTGCAGGAATTAACAGGGGGTTAGCATTGGTGCCCCCTCGGCCCCCAACCAGAGGCCGTGCACACACAGGGGCCCTGCTAGGAGCCCCTGAACATGCTTTCCGACAGGGTTACCATGTCAGAAAGGCCGGCATGGCAATCCTGCCAGGAACCATGCATCATAATCCGAAGGGCAGAAAGACTGTCCTTTGGGATTATGGGTTGGCCTCCGACTGGCTGATGGGCTCTTTGAGTCCATCAGAAGACATACGGAATGATCATCCAGTTTAAATTTTGACCGGCTGATTCATAATCAGCTGTTCAGAATTGGAATCAATGATGACGGTTGGAAAGCCTCTGACCAACGGTCGAAGGATTTCCGACCGATATCGCAATAAGCCCCTTAGTTTCTTTGGGAAAACCTTGTGGGATCTACACATATGACCCTTGCTGAATGTGGAATTTTGTCCACTTTTCAGAAATGTTTTGTTTTCCTGGATCATCCATGGATTTCACACTGGTTTCTACCACAAACTGGAATTAGGTTGAAAGTACAATGAAAGTAAAAATGAGCCACCTCTTTGAAAAATGCTAAAACTGTGGTAAAGAATTAGATTTTTTGGTTCAGCTCTGCATGTCCCTGAAAGTTTGGAACATGGAGACTTTAGCACAGCAAACCGTTTTCAAAAAAAATAAAACTTAAGCTATATTTTGTCTATTTTCTCGGCCCCCTCCTAGGGAATCCACAAACCTTGGGTACCTTTGGAATCCCTAGGATATAAAAAAAGCACATACATTTGGCATGGATACCTTATGTGGACAAAACGTTATGGAGGCCTAAGAACAAATTACTTCAAATAGCCAAAAAAAAAAGCTCAGCACGGAGAGGGCAGCAGTTCAGGGGTAAATCATGCATTAAAAACATATTTTCTGCATTGTGTATTTCCAAGTGCTGCAGGTAGGAACATGTCCAGCAGGTCCTCAGCAACAAAACTAGCCCCTACTGGCAGTAAAACAGGCTTCTACCTTGCCAGATCACAAAAATCACCAGTAGCCAGTCCGGCCCGGAATAAGCAGCTGCAAAGTGAGTCACAAACACACCAAAGCGCTTGAGTATTGACACAGTGCACAAGCACCATTTAGAAAATCATAAGCTATTGCCTCAGACGTACGTTTCAGAAATAGTCATATAAAGAATATATTTAGTGCTGTTTGTTATAACCGTGTGTGCCTCCAAAGGGATTCTGTATTACGAATACGTATAAGAAAGCTAATGAGCAATAAAGTCCTGAAACAAGAGATGTAGAATTCAGGGAAGTGTGAAGAGGTTCAAAGAGGGCCAACAAGAGATTATGGCAGACAACATTAATCTGGAATATGTTCAAATAAATTAACTGTAGCCACAGAAAACTGTGGGAGCAGCTGCCAGACCAACGTGGAGGCCAACACCTTTCTAACTAGTAGAACCACCCACTATGAATGCTATGCCTTCCACTATGAAAGCTTCCCTACCTTTTCCACTGCTGAACCTACCTCAAGGAGGCAGTTGACGACCTGCATAGGAAGTACTAAAGTCTGTGTCATGGGTGTGCGAGCTGCCATAGGCCCAAAAGCAAACCAGTAAAGAAGGCCATCTAAGCTCTGGAATGAACTCCCACTTAATATTAGGCTGATATCGTCCAGATCTCAGTTCTGGAGTCAGGTCAAAACTTGGCTTTTTCCTCCCCAACAGTGATCAAGCCCCTCCTGACTTCTCCACTGTCCTGCTTTTCCCGGTGCAAAGACGCCTTAACATTCATGCACTTTATAAGCTTTTACTTACTTACTTACTTACTTACTAAGGTCTCAATCCCTACAGTTAACCTTTATCCTCAACACAATCATCCCTGCCACAGGAGGCAACACTTTGTGGCTCAAGTCTGATCACATTGCTTCACGCATCTATACATTTTTGTCCTCAACATCTTCAGATTCATGCACCTTTGCGCAGCAAAAATGGTCCCGTCACTTTGGTACGGAGATAACGGAGCATGTGTCGTCGGACACTTGGCAATTGATAGGTATGTTCTCTCTGCGCAATATAATTGCTCCTTCTTTATTTCAATCCAAATTTTTCTCCATCAACCTTCTTCATTGGACTCCTAAGCGGCTTTGTTCTCTTCATTTAAAGGATGATGATTTATGTTGGAGTTGCGGATTGGAGGTTGGTGACTATCCACATATGTTCTTTCATTGTTCACTTCTCCAACCCTTTTGGGATCTTGTTCATAAACATCTCATGTTAATTTTTCAAATTAAATTTCCTCTTTCTTTTCCTATGGTCTTATTGGGACCCTGGGCTTCCCAGGTACCTCTGCCGTTAGATACCTTAGACATGCAATTGTTAGATCTTTTATTAACTGTGGCTGTTAAGGTGATTCTTATGGAGTGGAAGTCTTTTGCTTCCGTTTCTTACCACACATGGTGGGCATGGGTTTCCTTCTTGAGAAGTGCACACACTTCTGTAGGTAGGGCTCATCTCACTCCCACTATTTCTTTTAACGTTTGGAGAACTTTAGATACATATATGGATTTGGCCTCAAGGGGGTTGGTCGATCAATATCCCTTTGTGACGTCTGACTGATTGGTGTCTGTAATGTTTTGCTTTGCTGCGCCATCTAGTGAGATCCTTCTTTTTCCTTCTTTTCTTCTTTCTTCTTTCTTCTTTCCTCTTTCTTCTTCCTTCCTTTCTGTCTTCTGTCCTCTTTCCTTTTCCTTTTTCTCCTTTTTCTCCCTTATCTCTCTGTTTTCTACATAATGATGCCACTCATGGGTTCCTATGATTCACTAATGCCACTTTGTTTCTTGATTTTTATTCTTGTTCTACGTGATATCAGTTGTGGCGATTTATTGGCTATTATTGTCATATTCTGATGAACTGGTGGATCTTTCCTTATCTTTCATATTGGTATCATTATGAACTGTACCCAACTGTTTTTATCTTTTTAAAATCTTAATAAAAATTATTGAACAGAAAAAAAGAGAGATGTCTAGGGATCACTTTATGATTCACCTGCTCTCTTACCAAAAATATATATTTTTATAGCAGCCAAAGGCTTCTAAGGAACATAGGCTGCTTTAAAAAATAGTTTTCCATTTGGGAATGTGAAGGTAGGGATGGATGGTAGATGTCCCTTGCAGAAGAAAAGACAGCGGAAGTTAGATTCTAACTGGGAAAGATTAGTGAAGGTATCCAATCCTCTTGAAACATAACCTTCAATATGTTTGGAGTTCATTTGCATGCGACAACACAAGTTAACGTTTTTAGGGGACTTTTGAACACAATGTGGTTTGATGCGGCCCTCAAGTTTGCCTCAAAGTATTTCACAGCTTCGAGCCCTGGACTACCAGAGATCAACTTTAGTGTTTCATCCGCTTGAAGGCATATTAATTAAGAGTTGTGAATCAGAGCTTCCTGGTTAGTATTTAATGTTGAAATCCTCGATCTCCCACCGCCCCCAAAATACCGACAGAGCTACATGCTGGGCATAACATCATGAACGCCAAAACTATAAGCAAATAGGGAAATTGCACTTATTACTACTGGTGATGTAGTGTACATATTTCCAAAACAGGTATAGTATAGCGCACTCATTACCACCAGAGGCTCAGTACGCTCTCTATCACCAGAGACGGCAGGTATTCACTATCACTAAATGCAGAGTTGATCCACTACCACCAGCAGCTCACCAACACAACAGACAGTTTGCTATCACTACGACCACCACTATAGGCTACAGGCTTTCTCTTCCACTACAGGCAAAGTACCCTTACCACCAGAGCCACTACTATAGACAGAATGCACTCACCACCAACTCAGTTAGAGCACTCACCATCACCACTGAAGGCAAAACACCCTCACTACAACGACTATAGAAGCAGTGCCCTCATCAGTTTAGACCAAGTGCATTCCCCACCACCACTATAGGCCATGCACACTCATCATGCTCAGTATAGGATCGAGCGCTCTACCTTACACTATAGGCCTAGCACCACCAGTATAAGTCAAGAGCACTCACCCCCAACAATAGACATCATGCGTACTCACCAAAACCACCAATACTGACACAGCACACTCGCCACTTCCACATTCCAGGCTAACACCATTACAGAGATTGAACAAATTAGTCTGTGAACAGAGTGGGGGCATTGGAAGGAAAGGGGACAGGAGAAATAAGCATTAGGAAAATCTGAATATTGAAATTACAGGGGAGATAAGGGGTGCCACGCTTTCAAACCAACCAAACTGCC
The DNA here is from genome assembly GCF_964261635.1 of Lissotriton helveticus. Lineage (NCBI taxonomy): Eukaryota > Metazoa > Chordata > Amphibia > Caudata > Salamandridae > Lissotriton > Lissotriton helveticus. Next base: position 1,809,535,165 of record NC_136063.1, on the reverse strand, counting down.
AGGCCAGGTCCTCCCTGGACTGGAAACAAGCCTCCTAGGAAAGGTTTCGGTGTTTCAGTCCTCATCAGCCAGGATAGCTTGACATCAGAGGCATGGTGAGCACGGGACCCACGTCTGGGCATACCCGTCCCACGCGGGGTGACAAATGCAAAAAGAACAATTGATGGACAGAATGCAGAACAATGCCATACATGCACCCCAGTACAGAGATCAGGGCCTAAATCCATCGTTTTTTTTGCTCACCATGCCATTTCAGTTTGGACCCAGCCATATGCAAATCAGTCTTGACCCTGCGCCCAATGGGAACAGTCCAGCCCGAACTGCCAGGCCAGGTCCTCCCTGGACTGGAAACAAGCATCCTAGGAACGGTTTCGGACTTTCAGCCCTCATCAGCCAGGATAGCTTGACTCCAGTGGCATAGAGAGCATGGGACCCATGTCTGGGCATGCCCATCCCACACGGGGTGACAAATGCAAATGCGTGGTGGCCATTTTGAAAGGGGAAGGTGAAAGAGGAGTTAGAAGTAGTTGAGGCAGTAGAAAAGAATAAGGAGCAATGAGAACAGGGAGAAGGAGGGTCAATTTTTAAACATTGAAACAGCCTCAACTTACAGAAGAATATCTCCGAAAAAGGAATTTATAGTGCTGGTAATTTTACTGCATCGAATTACCAGTAACCACATAAGAGATATACAGGCGTGCAGTAATTACATTATAAATCAAGCAAAGAAGTACACACACTCATGATGCTTTCACAGTGTGCAATGAGCAGAGGTGAGACAATTGTTCAAATACAGTTATCAAGCACAGAAGGATGAGTTCACGTAGGGTACAGGGAATATGCATGTGAGTGACAAGGCACGAATGGGGGCGGGCGGGCGAGAAGGCATTGGACTGCGGGAGGGGGGCAGAAGAAAGTAGTCTGTGAAGTAAAGGGGGTAGGAGCCTTGGAAGGACACAAATGATGACATGGCCATCAGGAGGGTGAACTAACAAGGCTACAACCAATCAGAAGACAGCACTTAAGACAGAAGCCACTGAAAAAGATGGGCGGAGAGTGGGCAGAGCTTCCACGAAGATTCCACGCTATACCGAATACTGAATGCCTCACAAAGCGGGCAGCGCATGGGTTGCAACGCTAGGCTCGACCTAAAAATGAGCATCCATTAAAAAGCAAATGAGGTCAAAGACAAGTGGGAGTCTGTTTACAAGAAGAATGTCAGAGACCAAAATAACTCCACCAACAAGGATGCTCACAATCAGTCCCAGCAAAGGAAGAACTTATTAAAGAAGAATTGAAGGAAATAAAAGAACCCAATTATCATAGAGTGTGCCTTGGTAAGGCAAAAAAGGGACAACTACTACAAAGTGAAGCCTCCTAAAAAGGATGGCAAGGCCCTTCAGTCACACCCGTGTTTAAATTTGAACACTCTCAAATAAAGGTTTCTCAAAGTGGGAAGCATTTACAAGTGGCATGCATGAATGAATAAACGAATGAATGACGTTTTTTCTAAAGCGCAACAGTTGCTGTGGGAGTATCCCAGCACTGAGGCAGATGTCCAATAGAAGATGTCCCACAACCTATAGCTTAAACAAATGTGTTTTCAGAAGCTGGCGGAAAGATTTCTTCTTGGGGATGCATCCGAGAGGAACAAGGAGCTTGTTTTAGTGCTTGACCATAAGACCCAAGCATGCTAATCCATCCTATTTCTTCCGATTGACGATGGGAATAGTTAGCAACCTTGCAGACTGTAAATATAGAGTACCTTTGGGACAGCATTCTACTTTTGCAGGGATTCTGCTCCTACACAGAACTGAAAAAAGAAGTGCTTCTAATATTCCATTAGTTGCATCCCCTGGTGCACACCTATATCTCCTGGATGATTAGTCAAGGATTTCTTTCACAAAAAGTATTACACTGTTTTTGAATTTGATTCAATACTTTTTTATTCCATATATGTCATTGTTTTGTTTCTGAAATTATTTTCATTTCATATCTTTACGTAGGTATCATTTTTTCAATTGACATCATAGCTTTATCCAATGCATTTCGGGCATTGTGTGCCCTTCATCAGGGAGCATGTGCTATAAGGATAAACAACAGAAAATATATTCACTGAATGTAGTATTAGTCTACATGGTCAGATTATAAACTGTAAAGTTCACTCCATGCATAAAAAAAACGTGCTTCCAGTGCTCACAGTGTGTGGTGCCCAGTGTTCTGGATGTGTCTAGCAAATTTGTAACATGATGTATTTAAAAACAAGCGTGAGACTTACATGTCAGCGATATAACGTGTTCTCGCTTAGTGTTGAGCAGTTCACGAAATTCTAAAGATGGAAACGAGATCATAAGTAATCGTAAGAATACTCGTCATAACATCTGTACACAACGTTGTACGGATCCTCAAAGTCCGTGTTAAAACTTACAGTTTTAGAGCGCGTAGCGTCTTTCCCTTCGTTCTCGTTCTTGTATTTGGTTTGTCGTTGTGTGCTTTATTCTATGTGTTTTGCTGCTTCCTGGTAGTCAGACAGAAGCAATCTGATTGGTTATGGCGCCGGTCATGTGACCATGAGCATAAAGGAAAGACTAGCGAGTCTAGGGTGTGAGTCATGTAAGGAAATGTGAATATTAATGGTAAATACAACATCAAAAGCAGAACAAAAAATGTGTGTGCCATATTCTACCAACATATAAAAGTGACGCATGTGGAAAAAATTCAAATTAACAAATTCAAAACACATGATGAGAGAACCTTAAACAAAAACCTCACATCGACTTGGCAGAATGCAGAAATACAGTAACAGCATCAATAAATTGCCATATCATATTATAAATAGCATGCAAATTCGATGCGATCATTTAACCCATTTAACAGTTCATAGTGTGAATCCAACTATTCTCTCTTTGGAGGAGATGTTTATTGTTGTCCATTCCTTCTTTTCTGCAGACAGTTTCTAGGATGAGAAATTGTAATTGAGACACGTTGTGGTTTTCTTCAGAGAAGTGAAGTGCCAATGATGATTTCTGGTTGTGGGTCCTTATGTTGGATTTATGTTCATTAATCCTTGTTTTAATTTTTCTTTCAGTCTTGCCAATATACACTTTTCCTGCATGGGCATTTCAACATATAAATTACATTAGGGGTATCGCATGTCGCATTGACCCGCAATTTCATGTTGTATCCCTTCATTGGATGAGTTATGATAGATCCTTTTATGATGTTATTACAGTTCCCACAATGTAAGCATGGTCTAGTCCCTCTGTATGGTATGGGGGTGGGTGTTTGAGATTTGAGAAGTTCACCTAGATTTTTGCCTCCGGTGTACGCAAAAATGGGGGGACTGTCAAAAATGGCGTTGATATCTGGTTCGGCTTTCAAAATACCCCAATGACTTTTAATGATCCTTTTAAAATTCATGCTGGATGTTGAGTATTTGGATACAGTGGCTGTTCTTGCCTCATCGGTTCTTCTTCGAGCCTTCAGTAAGTTGTTGCATTTCATCTTATTAATCTTTTGTTCAGCTATGGAGACTACTTCGTCAAGATAACCTCTTTTAGTGAATCTCTCACCCATCTCTTCAATTCTTTTGGATGCCTTATCGGGGTCTGATGTGATCCTCTTTACTCTCATCATTTGAGAGAGGGGCAAATGTTGTTTGAGAGCTGGTTGGTGGAAGCTATTATAATGTAAGGTATTGTTCTTGTCTGTGCTCTTGCGGTAGATGTCTGTCTTAATGCCTTTAGTGGATAAGGTAATTTGGACATCTAAAAAAGGGACAGTTTTGTCTGAAATCTCCCACGTAAGCTGAATTCTTTCATCAGTTGTGTTGAGGCTAGTCAATGCTTCTTCCAGTTTCTCTTTAGTGTTGGTCCAAATGATGAAAATATCATCTATGTATCTCACTAACATCCTCAAATAGGGTGTCCAATTTGGATTGTTCAGAATGTTGGTTTCCTCATAAACCTTCATAAAAATGTTCGCATACACAGGGGCTGCGCAATTTCCCGGGGAGGTGCCCACGAGTTGCTGGTACCATTTGTTGTTATACTTAAAGTATCTCTGGTATAAGGTAAAAACCATTAATTCCATTAGTAAGGTTTGCATGGGTAAGTCAAGATCTGTGTTTAGTATGGCTTGTTCAATGGCTTCCAATCCTGAGCCATGTGGAATCGAGGTGTATAGTGATTTCACGTCAGCTGTACACAAATATAGTTGTTCGTCTTGTTTGACTTCTATCATGTTGAGTCTCGTCAAAAAATCAGTCGTATCTTTAATGTAAGTTGACATTTTTCTGACCGTAGGTTGTAGATATTTATCTATGAACTGGCCAATAGGTTCATGCAGACTCCCTCTTGTAGAGACAATGGTTCTTAAAGGTGGGTCATTCAAGTTTTTGTGTATTTTTGGCATCATGTAGAAGGTAGGACTCTTGGGATTTTGTTTTATGAGAAAATTCTTGTATGATGCCGTTCTCTTTGGGTCTGGTAATAATCTCTGTCAGAGACTTCATATATTCATTGGTGGGATTGTACTCCAAAGGTGCATATGTCATGAGATCTGATATGTGTTCCCGAACTTTCGTCTCATGCATATCGGTGTTCATAATCACTAAGCCTCCTCCTTTATCTGCTTTGACGCAGATGATACGTTCATTATTCGCCAATTTTTTTAATGTATTCAGATCTTTGTTAGTGATGTTCTTTTGGTAACTTTTGGGCATTTCAATTTTATTGAATTCTGTTTCACAAGTATTTCAAATAGGTCTAAAGTTTTATGGCTCATAGGCGCTTGAAATGAACTTTTCGGTCTAAGACCCATCAATTCGTATTGTGTCTGTATCGTTGGTTTGGGAGTAATGTTGTCAAAAAAATGACGCAATCTTAGTTTCCGGATCAATTTAAATAGACTAATCTCTAGTTCAAGTGTGTTGGTATGTGTGATAGGGACATAAGATGTCCCTTTTTGTAATAGTGTGAGTTCATAATCAGATATGCTGTAGTCCGAGATGTTGATGACAAATTGGTTTTCACTGTTGTCTTTTTTCTCTCTTTGGTTTTCCCTGTCACACTTCTTGTGTTTGGTAGCTCTTTTTCCCCTCCTGGGTCGTCTGTTGGCTCGGGGCCTTGTTCTAAAAAACGCGCATCTGCAGACATTGTATCTGTGGAAGTTGTTGGTATTCCCTCCCTCATGATCCTTGTAGATTTTTTGGTGGTTGTTGTTTAGTTGTGGGCGGTTTATTAGAAACATCACTACCTGATGAGGAGGTGTCAGTATACTGAGAATAAGGGCGATTTCTTCTCCTTTGGGCATACACATCTGCCCATGTGTAAACCTCTCCCAGTTTATAGTCGAGAGTATCTCGTCTAAATTTTCTAATTTAACTATCATTAATTTCTTGTGTGTGTTTCGGGATTTGTTCATTAACATCTTCTAATACCTTAGTTAGTTCTTCATTGGTCATCATACTTGCAAGTTCTTCAGAGATGTCATCCATTTCCTTCATCAACTCACTTAGAATACCTGAAAGTTCCTCGATGGTAAGTAGAATCAGATCCAACAAGCACTAGTTTAAGATGGCGTACCATCGTTCTTGGAATTTTTTTGAATTCTTGCATAGGGAGGGTTTAAGAGCAATCCGTAGTCCCCTCGGGATGCGTTGCACTCTGTGATATTTAATCAACGTGCTGGCATGTAGTTTTTGGTTAACTTGTCTTTTCGACAGATATAGTAATTATTTTATGTTCTGTTCCCTGGTTCTGTTGGTTGATGCTTGACCAATTACTTCATGTATTAAAGAATATATTCTTGAAGCTTCATCCTCACTGAATGCAAAGGTATCTGCTCTTGCTTCAGTACTTTCGAGATTTCCTCGTATTGCATTTTGTATTTTATTTTTTAAAAATAGCGTTCAATGTTAGCGTATGGTTTGGCGTGCCACTTGTCTTCTTGACAAGAATGAATCAGACAATGAATTAGGTAATGAAAACTGGTGCACTGCCTTAGGTTACATCGTTTTTGAATAACTAGCTTTTTGAAGTTCCGGGTGCCACCTGGGTGACATCTCCTGTCCTGGACGCCTGTATGGCACTCAAACAAGAAGTGCTTCTAATATTCCATTAGTTGCATCCCCTGGTGCACACCTATATCTCCTGGATGATTAGTCAAGGATTTCTTTCACAAAAAGTATTACACTGTTTTTGAATTTGATTCAATACTTTTTTATTCCATATATGTCATTGTTTTGTTTCTGAAATTATTTTCATTTCATATCTTTACCTATGTATCATTGTTTTCAATTGACATCATAGCTTTATCCTAAGCATTTCGTGCATTGTGTACCCTTCATCAGGGAGCATGTGCTATAAGAATAAACAACAGAAAATATATTCATTGAATGTAGAATTAGTCTACATGAGCAGATTATAAACTGTAAAGTTCACTCCATGTGTAAATAAACGTGCTTCCAGTGCTCACAGTGTGTGGTGCCCAGTGTTCTGGATGTGTCTAGCAAATTTGTAAAGTGATGTATTTAAAAACAAGCGTGAGACTTACATGTCAGCGATATAACGTATTCTCGCTTAGTGTTGAGCAGTTCATGAAATTCTAAAGATGGAAACGAGATCATAAGTAATCGTAAGAATACTCGTCATAACATCTGTACCACAACGTTGTACGGATCCCCAAAGTCTGTGTTAAAACGTACAGTTTTAGAGCGCGTAGCGTCTTTCCCTTCGTTCTCGTTCGTGTATTTGGTTTGTCGTTGTGTGCTTTATTCTATGTGTTTTGCTGCTTCCTGGTACTCAGACAGAAGCAATCCGATTGGTTATGGTGCCGGTCATGTGACCATGAGCATAAGGGAAAGACTAGCGAGTCTCGGGTGTGATACATGTAAGGAAATGTGAATATTAATGGTAAATAAAACATCAAAAGCGGAACAAAAAATGTGTGTGCCATATTTTACCAACATATAAAAGTGACGCATGTGGAAAAAATTAAAATTAACAAATTCAAAACGCATGATGAGAGAACCTAAAACAAAAACCTCACATCGACTTGGCAGAATGCAGGAATACAGTAACAGCATCAATAAATTGCCATATCATATTATAAATAGCACGCAAATTCGATGCGATCATTTAACCCAAAAGGTTTACTAAAGTTCATTGTGTGAATCCAACTATTCTCTCTTTGGAAGAGATGTTTATTGTTGTCCATTCCTTATTTTCTGCAGACAGTTTTTAGGATGAGAAATTGTAATTGAGACACGTTATGGTGTGCCTCAGAGAAGTAAAGTTGTGGGTCCTTATGTTGGATTTATGTTCATTAATCCTTGTTTTAATTTTTCTTTCAGTCTTGCCGATATTCACTTTGCCGCAAGGGCATTTCAACATATAAATTACATTAGGGGTATCGCACGTCGCATTGACCCGCTATTTCATGTTGTATCCCTTCATTGGATGAGTTATGATGGATCCTCTTATGATGTTATTACAGTTCCCACAATGTAAGCATGGTCTAGTCCCTCTGTATGTTATGGGGGTGGGTGTTTGAGATTTGAGAAGTTCACCTAGATTTTTGCCTCTTGTGTACGCAAAAATGGGGGACAGTCAAAAATGGCGTTGAAATCTGGTTCGGCTTTCAAAATACCCCAATGACTTTTAATGATCCTTTTAAAATTCATGCTGGATGTTGAGTATTTGGATACAATGGCTGTTCTCGCCTCATCGGTTCTTCTTCGAGCCTTCAGTAAGTCATTGCGTTTCATCTTGTTAACCTTTTGGTTAGCTATGGAGACTACTTCGTCAGGATAACCTCTTTTAGTGAATCTCTCACCCATCTCTTCAATTCTTTAGGATGCCTTATCGGGGTCTGATGTGATCCTCTTTACTCTCATCATTTGAGAGAGGGGAAAATGTTGTTTGAGAGCTGGTTGGTGGAAGCTATTATAATGTAAGGTATTGTTCTTGTCTGTGCTCTTGCGGTAGATGTCTGTCTCAATGCCTTTTGAGGATAAGGTCATTTGGACATCTAAAAAAGTGATAGTTTTGTCTGAAATCTACCACGTAAGCTGAATTCTTTCATCAGTTGTGTTGAGGCTAGTCAATGCTTCTTCCAGTTTGTCTTTAGTGTTGGTCCAAATGATGAAAATATCATCTGTGTATCTCACTAACATCCTTAAATAGGGTGTCCAATTTGGATTGTTCAGAAAGTTGGTTTCCTCATAAACCTTCATAAAAAATGTTCGCATACACAGGGGCTGCGCAATTTCCCATGGAGGTGCCCATGAGTTGCAGGTACCATTTGTTGTTATACTTAAAGTAACTCTGGTATAAGGTGAAAACCATTAATTCCATTAGGAAGGTTTGCATGGGTAAGTCAAGATCTGTGTTTAGTATGGCTTGTTCAATGGCTTCCAATCCTGAGCCATGTGGAATCGAGGTGTACAACAATAAACATCTCCTCCAAAGAGAGAATAGTTGAATTCACACTATGAACTCTAGTAAACCTTTTGGGTTAATTGATCGCATCGAATTTGCGTGCTATTTATAATATGATATGGCAACTTATTGATGCAGTTACTGTATTCCTGCATTCTGCCAAGTCGATGTGAGGTTTTTGTTTTAGGTTCTCTCATCATGCGTTTTGAATTTGTTAATTTTAATTTTTTCCACATGCGTCACTTTTATATGTTGGTAGAATATGGCACCCACATTTTTTATTCCGCTTTTGATGTTTTATTTACCATTATAATTCATATTTCCTTACATAACTCACACCCGAGACTCGCTAGTCTTTCCTTTATGCTCATGGTCACATGACCGGCAACATAACCAATCGGATTGCTTCTGTCTGAGTACCAGGAAGCAGCAAAACACATAGAATAGAGCACACAACGACAAACCAAATACACGAATGAGAACGAAGGGAAAGACGCTACACGCTCTAAAACTGTAAGTTTAAACATGGACTTTGGGGATCGGTACAACGTTGTGGTACAGATGTTATGACGAGTATACTTACAATTACTTATGATCTCGTTTCCATCTTTAGAATTTCGTGAACTGCTCAACATTAAGCTAGAACACGTTATATCGCTGACATGTAAATCTCACTCTTGTTTTTAAATACATCACTTTACAAATTTGATAGACACATCCAGAACACTGGGCACCACACACTGTGAGCACTGGAAGCACGTTTTTTACGCTGGAGTGAACTTTACAGTTTATAATCTGACCATGTACACTAATGCTACATTCAGTGACTATATTTTCTGTTGTTTATTCTTATAGCACATGCTCCCTGATGAAGGGCACACAATGCCCGAAATGCATTGGATAAAGCTATGATGGCAATTGAAAACAATGATACATAAATAAAGATATGAAATGAAAATAATTTCAGAAACCAAACAATGACATATATGGAATAAAAATGTATTGAATCAAATTCAAAAAACACTGTAATACTTTTTGTGAAAGAAATCCTTGGCTAATCATCCAGGAGATATAGGTATGCACCAGGGTATGTAACTAATGGAATATAAGAAGCACTTCTTTTTTGAGTACCATACAGGTGTCCAGGACAGGAGACGTCACCCAGGTGGCAGCCGGAACTTCAAGAAGCTAGTTATTCAAAAACGATGTAACCTAAGGCTGTGCACCAGTCTTCATTACCTAATTCATTGCCTACACAGAACTGTGCACAAAGAACCGGGACCTTAGTCAATTGTGGTGTACCAAAAAACTCACCTTAGTTCCTAGAAACCCTAACCAGCTAGCATCAGTGTCACATTAGCTCTTCATCCTACAGCAAAGGAACCAATGATTAGAAAACCCAGAACATGCAACTTAGGTTATACTCAGGAATGGTGGGAAGCAAGAACACTCTTTCGTTATACTCTCATACCAGTCCACAACACGAGTAAAAAGAGACACGGGAAAGGTTAAAATATGCTTTTTAACAACGTGCTCTTAGATGCAGTATCTTTGCTAACATAAGCAGACATATAATTAGAAATAATATGGTCAGCATTGTTGTATTCCATAAAACACAAAAGGAGAAATCATATTACAATGATGGTGAAAACAGGTCCTATAGCTCCTAGTAAATTACCCTCCCTAGGTAGGAACTATGTTTTATATAATATAGAAGGTCTCTTAGGTTTGTTTGGGGGACGCCATACCTCCAAGATCAGCAGGTGTGAATCACATCAGGATCTGCAAAAGCTCTCTGTCTCTCTGGAAAAACGGGATTCTTCCAAGTGCCTGAAATCATGCTTACAGTGCAATATTAAAGGCGCCAGAATCACGTTGGCTGCAGCTGCATGTATATTATGGCTAAAACGTGATCCGATCAGCCCGATCAACAGCTACCTTGTTATGATAACCTTTGAGGCTTTAGCACTCAGTGTGCAGACTAGAGTCACGATGTAAGTCTAGGGATGCTGAAAACAAGCCATTCTCATGTGAAGCATTTAATGCAGCCTAACTTACAACAACAGTAATATGCAGTGTTGTGTGAACAATCAGCAAAAAGGTAAAATGGGTTTTAAACTTCTAATAAGCCTATGCTAACATAGCAATGTGCGCAACAAGGCCCAGCCCTCACTACACCCTCCCTTGATCAGAGAACGCACAATAACAGGGGCAATTTTTAGAATGCAGAGTTCACGTTCGAATGAGACAGAACCAAGTTCAAAATTTCACCAAACTGGATAATTGGGAGTAAAATCCGAATTAGTAACCATAAGAATTTCAAAACCTAACAGGGTCAAAACACATGTAACTTGAAGAGTGAGAAAAAAAAATGAAGGGGATGAAAAAAAATTATCAGTCCATTACGTGTCTATGAAGCAGAAAAAAATTGAAAGTTCAAACCAACAGCGTATAGGCGCAGTACATTGCAACCGCCTCCAATAGGAAGTCATTGTTATCGGCAGTGAACATTTTAGCCATCCAATTTAATAATGGGAAATAACACACATGTTCCTCAACAGCCGGAGCCTCTAGCACCATCAGAGGACAACTCGGGTGTTCTTCGAGATAATTGCATGCCAGAAAGTCATGGGCTGCAGTCCATAAATTCTAATTGCCTAGGACCCAAGCGCTGCTGCGCAGGCCATAAATCCGACACCAGAACAGTCAAGTTCATTAGCAACTAAGAGACTCATTAGCAGATCATATTCCAGGTTAGGAGACACCGTATTGCAGGGACACAAATCCAGAGCCCACTCAAAATCGCAATTCAGGCAGTGGAAAACTTTCTGCACGCATGTAAAGTACGGAAACCGGAAAGATAAACCATACGCCACACTCAAAGTAGCCAGAGGTAGCGATCCATAGTATTCAAGCATCCGGTTACGATGTTGCAGCAGCGTGAGGCACAGAATGTGCAACCATTTTGCAGCAAGCAAATCAACAGCAGTACACCGGCAGCCAAGACGAGAATTAACGGTAAACCGCCAAAGACGCTGGAAAAAATAAAATGAAAAAAGGCCGGTATCACACCAAAGATAGTTTGGAATGAAGTCACAAGGCCAGAACTTACTACTTTAAGCATTAAAGATAGTGTGAATCTATGGTCCAAAATGCAGAGGGAGAGCTGTGCTGAGTAAGGCATGTAACTCAGTACGAGTATTAGCCAAGTGAAGGACGAATGTTTCATGGGCAGATGTAAGGGCGACTTTTTTTTTAGACAAAAGAGCCCTAATTCGACTCATCTTGTTGAACACTGCTTTCAAGGTCGGAATGAATGGCCAGATGGATATATCGAGCTTCCCATGCGGAGTAGGAAACAGTATATTTTTACAACAGACTACACGTTGAGAAACAGTCACTATGTATGGTATCTCTTCCAGCATACCATAGCAATCTTCATTATTTAATAATAAGTAACTACTGTTTGCTAACAACGTGAAAGTAGGTGTAATAGCTGGGGCTGGTCTACCTTTTAAAATGCAGGCCAATTTCAGTGCTTCTAGATTACACAAGCCTTGCAATTGTATATTCCTACAGACCAATGAGTGATCGGGTGTGGAAGCCCAACCTTCACCTTTCAAGTAAACTTCTTTTCCCACCCTTAGACACCTATAGGTGAACGGAAGAGACCAAACCTCATGGAGATACGCACTACCCAATGGCTCATATCTGCCTATGTTATAGTGTTTCATGCATGCTTCAAATTTAAACAGCAGGAAAGGTAGCGTTATTAACACATGAATAAGCTGCCGAATTTGTCTTGGCCACAGAAAATGATAGGGATTCTAACTTTTCAATATGCCAAAGTGAGAATGTAGCATCTTTCATTGACATAAATTGTTGTTTAACAGTCAGATTAAATGGTAAAAACAGCGAAGAAGTGTTCATATAGTCCCAAGGCACTTTCCCAACCTTCAACGTTGGAAAAGTCCATGCAAACTGTATAATCGAACGCAATTGATTTTGACAATCGTACAAAACTTAGACTTCATCTTGCACAATATCAACAACAGAGGAAACAATATTATCTAATGTGTAAATTCAGGAAGAAAGTTTGTTAATGCTATTATCTACAACTGCAAGCACTTTTTCTAAATTAGCTTGATCAATAGCTCTTAACCTAGAAGCAGCTTCAATTTGGGACAGTTTCCAAACTTCATTGTATACGGCATAAATCCATCTTTTGGATCTGCCTGCTGCAGGACCTTTTACAAAGTCATTCAAATCAACATCGTCAGACAATTTAGACAAATGAAGCTTAACTGACGCTAAAGTGGAGTGTTTGAGCCAGTTCTGACATAGCTTGCCTACAGAATGGTTAGTGACAGAATGTTCACTCTGAAAACGGGGATCCACTCTGGTGTAGGAAGGTGGATGTCTGACTATATGGTTACCCTAACTTTTTTGCCTAGTGTTTTGCTGGTTTTTGACTTAGTTGGCCCTGGGATCCTGCTATTCAGGGCCCCAGGCTATCTGCACTCCCTATAAAATGTGCTCCATGTACTTTAGGTACATACCTGATTGGGTATTGGGTCACCTTTGTGAGCCCCTGTATAAGTGTACCATAGGTACCCAGGGCATAGGTGCATCCACGGCCTACCAGGGGCTGCAGCATGTATTATGCCACCCCTGGCTGGCCATCCAAACTGACACCACAGGCTTATCACTCAGTTTGAGTAAGGTGGTGTAATCACCCCTTACTTAGATATAGTATACCTATATCTACCCATATATATTGACACATATGCACCTATAAGTCACTCCCATGGTAGCCCTCGACAATCCTGGAGGCAGAGTGCTTGATTTTATGTGAGAGGGTCCCCTAGCATGAGCTGAGCCCCTCTGCAGCTTTCGGAACCATCTCCTTATAGCTGTTCTATGATATAGCCATACCATATACCCTTAAGTGCATTATAATCCTCGCGGTTAATGCTAACTTTGGTTTGGCTTTATCAAAACATGTTCTGTAAGGTGTAAAACACTTTGGAATACTACCCCCCCCCCACCAATTCTGGCGGTGGGGGTAGCATTCCACACTTCTAGCGGGAAAAGTCATGTAGGTTACTGCTTTACCCAGTTAAAGTTAAACAGAGCCTCAGCATCACAAAATGGATGCTGCTGCCACGGACACGAGTCTGACCTCCTGCTGCTGGACGAAACTCCGGCAGTGGAGGCCTGGACAATAGGTTTCCTGCCGTGGGAGGTGCTAGCACCTCCCCAGACAGGTTTTTAGCATATTGGGGCAGGGAGGGCTGAAAAATGAGACACTGCCTGGGGCACACAAGGTGCTCCATGCATAGCCCGGTTCAAACCAGTTGCTGGGGCACTCCAGCCCCAGCTCTGGCGTGAAACTGGACAAAGGGAAAGGGGTGTAGCCACCCCCTTCCCAGGTCCACCCATAGGAGGGACCTAGCAGGTAATCCAGCCCATAAAATCAGTATAAAGATAGGAGCTGTGTCCCCAGGACTTTAGATTATCCTGGAATGAAACTCTGATGCAAACTCTTGGACCTTCGATGTTCTATTTCCACTAGAAGGCTGAAGACATCTCCCTTGTGGTCAAGGAGTGACCACCCTGTGCAAACAGACACCATCAGTAACTTGCCAGTCTGCTTTGTTGACGCTCCCGATGGAACCCGAAGACTCAGTGACACAGGAACTGGACTTCCAGACTTCTCCGACTCCGACCCACATCCACAGCAAAGCTGAGACCCATGGCGGACACGAGAGACGTGGGACCAGACACCCTGGACATCCTGCATTTTGCTAACAGCTCAACTACCAAGGTACCCTTGCAGTTGTGCATTGGAGTATGAGAAGGCTCAGACCCAAGCGCCATTTGCACCAAAGGTCAGCCCTCCACACTCTACGAGTGTTGCGTGGGGCCCACTCTTGCATTTCAGCTCAATGTGTCTTTCTGGTTGCTAGCCCGTTGGCTAGTGAGCCCCCTGAAGACAAACCTTTAAAACCAACTTGTTTTGCTGGTTGCTCCTGGCTTGCTCCAGCTTTCCCGCAAAGGAGAAGTTCCCCAGACCTTGCTGGTCTGACCTTAAGCCCATCTTCACTAACTGCGTGGATTGCATTTGCCAAGGCTTGTTGGGTCCAGTCCAGATACCGACACGAAAGTAAACTAGATCCTTTAAGGCAAAGTTAGAGTCCAGCTCCTGGTTGTCATCGACGCCTCCTGGTCCTCGTGGCTGCAGAGACAGGCTTCACCTCTTCACCTGAGATCATTGCGACATCGCCTGGTTCCTTCCTGGTTCCTTCCTGGTCACTGGCTAGTAACCCAGACTCTGTCCCCTCTGCTTTCAGGTTCTTCAGTTCCTCGATCCACCCTTGGATCCTCCCGGACACTCTTCCTTTTGCCGCCTGCAGCACTTCTTTCCAGATCTCCATTGAAAGCATCGACGAAACCCGACACCAAAAGGCACCTATGCACCCCGCTTCCCTGGGTGAGGTAACACAAGTACTCCGGTGCTCCCGACGGTCTTGACTCTCGAAGTGTCCCAGTCTAAAGGGGTTCTGTCGTAGTCCATCCGAAAGTGCCCTTAAACAGTAAGTTTGTAACTTCTTTGTTCTCCATTATAAGTCAATAGTAACTCGCGACTGTGTTTAGACACTGCACGCGTCTCTCGTGGGTCTCCTACTTCCTAACCTTTGGTTGTTTAGTGTAGCCCCAGCGATTCCCTAGGCCCTAGGCCTAGTCACTATTTCTGCAGTGGTACTTATACACTTATTTATTATATGGTTTGTGAGGCCCCCAGGGCAAAACTGTATTTGTGCAACTTATCGTATGCTAATTGAATAACTTGTGATGTACTTCGATCTCTGACCTCATAAAGAGTGCAGAGGGGTTGTGTTAGAAATAAATACATATATATTTGATATATACCTTGTGTGGTGTCCTTTCATTTGGTATTCAAGGGATTATAATTGGTAAAACAGCTTGCTTCACATGCTCTCTGAAGTCTTAGCCTATGACTGCTGGTCCATGCTACAACTAGGATAGCTTGTCTATAAGGTTGACTTTACAACCACCATCAATAAGGGTCGTTTAGAATGGTGCAAGGTGCCCACTAGATTAGTGGACATCATATGCCAGGCTAACCTCTCACACACTCTAACCTGGGTATAGCCAGGGGCCAAACTCAGAAAACGATGCTGGCATGAATCTTCACTTTTGTGCCACAACAGCCAACCATGGGGATCTGAACTGCAAATGTTAAAAGACGAATTTAGTAGCTAAGTCTGAAAATCACTAGGGGACCTACTGGTGTGGTTGTTCCAATTGGGGTAATGTCTCAAATCAGGAATAGAGGGGGCATTTAATTTTTAGACGTAGCCAATCCAAGGCAGGTAGTTTGTGAAATAGTCGAGTTCAGAAACAACATATGGTTCGAGATGAGACATGCACGATACAAAGCCTCAGTGCCTTGCACTTGCCAATTTTTAGAACCCCAAACAGATCTGAGATGAATCGTATCTTTCCACAGCTCATAGCCTCCTATTGCCCACTGATCGATAAAGGATTTTGAATATAATATTTTAGTGTGGGTAAGTCTA
The DNA here is from genome assembly GCF_964261635.1 of Lissotriton helveticus. Classification (NCBI taxonomy): domain Eukaryota; kingdom Metazoa; phylum Chordata; class Amphibia; order Caudata; family Salamandridae; genus Lissotriton; species Lissotriton helveticus. The sequence goes on along the minus strand of NC_136063.1, from coordinate 1,809,519,120 downwards.
ACTTTGGAAGAGGACTTCTTAGTCATCTTAAAATAAAATGCATCAGGGTTGGAGTGATTAAAATCAGTAAAGTATGTGGGTTAGTCGAAGAGCTTAAAGTAGACTTTTTACCCTCAAATATAAAATCCATAATAAAAACCCTTAATCTAACAAGAGCGGCAGGACCATATAATCTCCCAGCCCTGATAATAAAATCACAACTGAATTGGTGGACTGAATTCTTCTCATCTATGTTTCAAGTGATCCTAGAATCCGGGAAAATACCCAATAATTGGAAAGGAGCAATAGTCATACCGGTGCATAAGAAAGGTGACATGCACACACCAAAGAACTACAGATTAATACATTTGTTAGAGAAAGGGGAAAAGATTTTTGCAAAAATATTACTAGGAAGGCTTAAAGCATGGACAGAACAGTACTCGACTTTACCGGTAGTACAGGGTGGCTTTAAAGAAGGCCATTCCACCATGGACCACTGCTTTGCCCTTTGGGCACTTGCCAGGGAAGTCAATAGAGCAGAATGGGAAATTGTATTGCTGTTTTGTTGACTTCCGGGCGGCATTTGACTCAGTGGACCGTTGGTGTCTTTGGGAATGCCTGAATAAGTATGGAATTCCGGAGGGCCTATTGGTTATCTTAAAGGAACTACACACAGGAAACTGGGCCCAGGTAATTAAAGACACACAAGGGGCATTAACACACAAAATAGTGGTAGGGAATGGCCTGAGACAAGGCTGCGTTTTGGCTCCTCTATTATTTGCCTTATTCTTGGCCGACCTGCCCAAAGCGCTAGAAGTGGAAAGAAGGCAGGCCCTTGAATGAACCGAAACAAAGTGACATGCCTTTTATATGCAGATGATCTTGTGATACTCGATCAAACGGCGCTTGGTTTACAAAGGAAACTTGGGGCCAGATGTAGGTAATTTTAATTTACCACCTCTTAAATACCGATTCATACCGAATCGGTATTTAAGAGGTGGTAAAATAGAGGGGGGGAGATGTAGGTATTTCAGATTTGGTAAATACCGAATCGTTAAGATTTGGTATTTACCGATTCTGTAAATACCGATTCGGTATTGCCCATTGATTCCTATGGGCCTTGCAGCTTATAGGAATCAATGGGCAATACCGATTCTGTAATTACAGAATCGGTAAATACCGATTTTAGCGAGGGTGCAGGGGGTGTCACTTTGACACCCTCTGGCACCCCAAAAATAGGCATGTGCGCCATGTGGCACACAGACATGCCCTAAGGGCATGTCTGTGTGTCACATGGCACAGGTGTGCATGCACACATGTGCATGCACACCTGGATTCGGTATTTTACCACCCAATTGGATTGGGTGGTAAAATACCGATTCTTAAAGCCCTGTGGCACTCTGACATGTGCCAGCTACATCTGCATTTACAGAATCGGTATTTTACCGAGTCTGTATTTACCGATTCGGTAATTTTACCGAATCGGTAAATACAGAATCGGTAAAATACAGATTCTGTAAATGCATGCCCTACATCTCAAAATCCAATTACCGGTCGGTAACGGCCGAATTCGGCCGTTACCGACCGGTAATTGGCCACCTACATCTGGCCCTAAATGTTTTTAGAGACTATTGTGAGAAAAAATGTTTTGTTGTAAATATGGACAAAACAAAGATTTTATGCTTTGGTAAAAGCTCAAAAAAATGTTGCTGGTTTTTAGGGCATATCAAACTGGAGATAGTAAAAGAATATAAATATCTAGGTCTCTGGTTCGACAATGAACTTAAATGGTGTACCCACTTGGAAGCGCAAAAAGCAAAAACTTTTTCCTCAATCTGTGGGTTAAAAAAGTTTAATAAAGAATATGGTGAAATGTCCCATAGACCCATGCTAAAAGCATATGATGCCATGATAACTCCACAGTTTTTGTACGGGGCAGAAGTCCTGTACCTAAGCGGCAAATGCAGATGGGACCAGGAAGAGGGAAAGTGTTTAAAAACTCTACTGTCTTTACCAAGCTCAGCGATGATCCAGGCTGTAAGAATGGAGACAGGAACAACAGCCTGGAACATGCAGACCCAAATGTCACTGTTAAGATTTTGGAAATGCCAGGACCCGGGGGGATAAGAAGGTGTCACAATGATGTAGGGAGGAGATCCGAGCAGCAGCTTAAAGTGGGCAACAGAGGTAAAAAAGTAGATCTCGTCCTCAGCAAAGACATTAAATGTGAGTGTAAATCAGCACTCATTGGAGTTAGAATTTACCATGGCTTCACTTAGATCCCACGGTCAGGAACAGTCTAGGAAAAACGACTTGGTATATCTGAGCACGAAAAAATCAGTGAAAGAGATAAGACATGCTTGGATAAAAGAATCATGATATCCGTATCTGGACACCTTGCCAAATTATGTGCTTAGGTGGGAATTATTAAGAATACGAATTGGAATCAAACCGTGGCTATTGGAGGGAAAAACTAAGGCCGAAATGTCATATGATGATGGAATTTGTAAATGTGGTCTCGGAACTAAAAATGACATTCAGCATATATTGGTTGATTGCCTTGTGGTTTTAGTATTGAGGAAGCTGTTTTTACGCCCGATTTTTTCAAAGTATGGAATAAGCTCAAGAACCCAAGCCATAGATGTACTATTAGAAATGCCAAATCTTGATATAGCCATCGCTTTGGGGAACTATATGAAAAGCATAAAAACTTTTTTGAGGGTTAGTTAGAAGAGGGCTTAGTAATTCTATCCCTCCTCCTCTTTTAGTTTCCCATATCTAGCTTAGGCAAAATATTTTAGACAAAGATATATCTTATTGATCGGAGTGAAATGTAATAATTGCTGCTATTTGTGTATGAATTTGATAGGAAGTTGGCTTTTTTACCCTTTTTATGAATTTTACTGTAGGAATTTGTAATGTATAGATTGTTTTTATTGTGATCTTTGCAGTGTTTATAGACCATGGTCTAACTAAACAAAGTATTTCATTCATTCATTCAGTAAAGTATGAAAACTTTTTTTTAAAAGATGTGGAGCTGCCTTCAACAGGAGCGGGACAATGGTCCCATTGTGTATAATTAACCACATTCCTAAATGTGTTTGCTTTGTGCAGAAAATTATTCCCATAGTGTTGGTAACAAAACAAATCAGCATAATTTGCAGAGTCTAAATACAAATCTTCAGCATCAAAGGCAGCATTGTTAAAGATTGCAGGGATTTGTTAACATGAGCTGAAAGCCATTTTTGTACTTGGCAGCCATTTTAGTTAGCCATGTGCTCGCCATGTGCTGTTTCCCTCTTCAGAGCCTTGCACATGCTCAGAAGGGCCTAGCTAGTAGAATGCACCTGCTCCTCTTATATAACTGACAGGCTATTTTTACTGATGTATGCAGAAGTAACTCTCCTCCCACTTTGTTGAACAAGCAGATCTTGCATGCCCATATTAGGCATTTTGCATGCTTCCATGAGTGAGGACCTCCCCTTGGTTTTATGCTGACTATGTAACCCTAAGCATATATAAGGCCCCTGTTTTCTGTACTCCTTAGACTGCCTCATACAGTTTCTGAGGGTATTGTGTGACGTAGTCTCCCTCATCTGAGGTAATTAAATATGTATTTTATATTTCAGCTTCAGTGCCAATTTCTTCTTTGTTGGTTTAAAAGGACCAGGTATCAGTTGGACCCCTGAGACGGTTTCTATCTTTCTTCAGCATAATATTTCAATTCAGAAAACAGAGCCTCTACGGCTTGGACGTCCCAGTCATCAGAGCGTATATTTTGTTTAACCACATCTCCCATTGAAACACGTAGTACATTAGGGACATTAATAACCTCTGTGGGACCGTGAATCTGAAATTTGACAGCATCCCATACAATCCCACCTAAGACAGGCCAAGCAGTGATATTCACAAAAGTCTGGGCCCTCTTCATGATGTGTGATGAGGAGTGGGGTGCTAAAGTTCCATCAATCAGTCTAATTGTAGATCTTTCCTTACCATAATGTCCATTCACAAGACAAAAAAATACACCACAAATCCAATTGACATGAATAAAAAAATAGAAAGTAGTACCAGCCAAATGTAATTCCAGGGGGGTATCAAAAATGTTTTTAAACCAAACAGCAAAAATTGAAACTTTTGAGGGTGGCTTTGATGTGTTAGAGTCAGTGTCAAATGAAAAAGGTGACTGATTAGCCACACATGTCTGCAAATCGGGCATGGTTAAATCTCTGGGGTAAGTGTACTCAGTGTCCTCAAAAGGATCACCAGCCGGTGGTTTCAATAAAGGATTCGTAACTGTATTCATCTCAATGGTAACATCAGGCCTGGTGGTAGGTGCCGGGGCCAAAACAGAGTTCCGCAGCATTGCTGGACAAGAGACCGCAGGTGTCATAATAAGAAGAATTGGCCACTCCATGTAGTTTGACATTGTCAATGGAGATGCACCTGTTTTCCTTACGACCAGGAAGTGGAGGTAAAATGACTGCTCTTGTGCCCTGCATGCCAAGTACAGGAACTGGAGCACGATATGAGGGGCCACATTTCTTCTTGTTCTCGACCTTCTCTCGGACCAGTTAACCAACTTGGGGTAGCCAGCCAACTACAGGAATCTGCAACACAGCATCAGATGCGGAGGGCAAATGTTCCTTTGCAAGACTGTCTCTTGTCTTTTGAAGATTCTGGAAAACAGCACAATGTTCTTCTACGTCAAAGGGAGCGGCAGACAACGCCAGGTCTAGACCCTCAAGGTCCGGAACAAACATTTTGATATCAAAGAGCATTTCGTAAGGGTCCGCCCACCCAGAGATCTTCTAGGGAGATTATTAAGTGCACACTGCAGGCTACGGAGGTGCGCTAGCCAGTTCCGGCCTGTACCTAAAACTCTGACTGTCAAGGATTGCTTTAAGTCACAGTTCATCCGCTCCACAACACTATTGCCCCCAGGCCGGTATAGAGATGAAAATTTGACTTGGACCCCCAATGAACACATTGCATCCTTGTACGCCTTAGAGGCGAACTCTGGACCCTGGTCCGAGTGGAAGGTACCACATCCAAAAATTCTCACAAAGACACGCAAATCCTTTATGACAGTTCGAGAATCAGCACTCCTTTGGGGCCACACCAACACAAAGCGCTTGCAAGAATCAACTGCAACTAAGATGTACTTATACGCAGTATCAGAGGAGAATGGACCGCAGTGATCTAAATAAACACAGCCAAGTGGTTTATTAGATATATACAACTGTGTCTGGGGCGGGCGTGCAGCACTCAAAGGTTTAATCTGCTGGAAAATGCCACAATGAAGGACATAATCACGCATTTGTTTGTACAATCCACACCACCAGTAAAGCTGTTGTAAAAGTGATACAGGGGCAGAGACGCTGGCATGGGCGGATGCCATACCCTCGTGAGCCGCTTTAATTAGTGTGGACCTGCGGTCCACATTGGGAATCAACCTGTCTCCAACTTCGTTAATTCTCACATAAGGATTTTTTTCAGGACTTAAGTGATAAGAGTACTTTGAAGGGAAACCTTTAGGGTAATTACTTCCCTTCTCTGTTGCGGCAATAGCTGCCAAGATGTCATTGTCAATCTTACTTTTGGAATGTGTAACTGCTGCAACTGAATATGTTGCTACTGCTGTCTTCGCCGCTTCATCTGCGAGACTGATGCAAACAGCGTGAACTCCGACACGCTGGTGACCAAGTGTATGAATCATAAACACGAGTGGCAGCCGTTCTTTAAGCTCAGCCACTCGAACCCAGATCATTTTATGTTTTATTGTGCTACCTTTGGAATCACAATATTCATTTTCAGTCCTAAAGAACAGATTGTCATTGTAAGACTGGACACAGTAGTAAGAGTCACTTACGATAAGAGTAGTCACATTAGGATCAGCGTACTCCAATGCAAGTAGTAGAGAACGTAGCTCTGCCAATTGGCGGGTACAGTCCCCTAATGACTGCGTATGCATGACATCAGACTTGAATTCACCATTCACCATAGTACCAATCCCTATTGCGCAGGCAGAAGAATAAGCGTTGTTTAAAGCCGTGGCAGGTTGCGCCGAACCGTCAGTGTAAATGATACAATGGAAATCCTCAAGCAGGCGCATAGTCAGAGGAGCTGGATGAACGAATTCATACTGCAAATACTCCAGAGTCTGCAAAGAGGAGTCAAAAATGAACGTGACATCCGAAGATGTTAAGGACCTAGCCCATTGTATCCACTGTGGGTGCAAAGCTTTCGAATTCCGTACTCTGGCTTTCGCCACTGCTTCCAGGGCAGGATATGGAGTAACAACCAAAATGCGTTTTCCCTGCGACAGTGCACGTTCTTTGAGAATCGCCATCTGCACTGCTGTCAAAACTGTTTCCACAGTGGAAAACTGCAGCTCAGCCGAAGTGTACAAGTGTGACTTGTAAGCGATAGGAACTCTGTCACCCTCATTAAAAGTCAGGTACGTGAAACCCACCGCCCCAGGCACAATTCTTATCACCAGGTTGGTGTGGTTATCACGAAATCAATAAGAATTTAGATTCTAGAAGATCAGCCTGCAAAGATTGCAAGATGCCTGAATGAGCAGGCAGCCAGCAAAATTTGAAGTAAGTTGGTTGTACCAAAGCGTAAAGAGGCTTGATACGCTGGGCATATTCGGGAATGTAAGTACACCCGAAATTCAAAAAACCCAGTAAAGATTGTAATTTTGTCAGCGTTGTAGGAGCGCGCAGCTGAGCGCATTTCTCCAAGAAGTGTGGTGCTAAACCTCAACCTTTATTGTTGAGCTCATAGCCCAGGAACAACATAATTTGTCATCTGTGAGATAAATATCATCCACATACGAACATGCATCTGGGTCAAGCCTCTCTAAAAGAGAGACTATGCAGGTGGCAAAGACGCCTGGACTGTTTTTATAGCCCATAGCCAACCTTCTGAATTGGCGTTGTTTGCCACCGCAGGTGAAAGCTGTCCATTGACTACTAAGAGAGGACAGGTTATGCCTGAAAAAGCCGTTGGATATGTCAAGTGTGGTTTTAAACCTTTTACGCACAAGACTATCCACAAGGGCAGAACTGGGAGTATTTTGCACTGCACACGTACGACAATGAGAGTTTAAGAGCCGGTAATACAATACCAAACAGTACGAGCCATCAGGCTTAGTCACAGTAAAAAGAGGATTATTCATCAGAGACACACATGTTTCAATCGCACCTTGATATTCCAATTGTTCAAGGATTTCTGCCACAGGAGCTTTAGCTTCACACCGCATGGGGTATTGGGGTTGAGGCTGAGGCATAGACCGCAATGGTATCTCATGTCGGGGGGAAAATTTATCCCAGCCACAGTGAGTATGTTACAAAGCCGTTGCAAGCACCTTAGCCCAATCTTCTGCAAAATGCAGAGCCTGCTCCTTCGACACTGTGTACGTGAAACTAGGGAGGATTACCTCCTCCCCTTGTGGAGCAGCTAAAACGAAAGGCGGGGGCCAATCGACCTCTGCTAACAAAATGTCATGGGTAGTAGTTAGATTCTCCCAAAATACCCCTTTTACAGTACGCTGTATGTCACCTTCAATTAAAAGGACGATTTAAAAAAGTCTTTCAGGGGAGCCACTCTAGTGTCAGCTGTTTCAACAACAACAAACGTGTCAGTTGCTGTCACCTTCAGAAGTGGACGCAGCGCCTCCCGCACTATGGTAAATTCCATTGCGCTGTCCAGTAGCGTCAGCGCCCATGTTAGATTCCGAAGCTGCATTCTCACAATCCGTGGCATATCTTGATTTTAAAGAAGCAGCTTTCTTTTTCTGAAACTGGGGTCTTTGACGTGGAGAGTTGTCCTGCTTGCCTTTACCGTCTGCCTTGTGGGGTTGCTCTTGTTTTTCACCCCACCCCGTCCTCTGCTGCCGTCTCTTCCACCAGTGGGTGAGACCGATGTTTCCTGCAAAGAGCGAGGAGAGCGTTGATCAGGAACCAGAAAACAACCAGTTGACTTAATAGTAGCACGTTCGCTTAATTCATATGTGCGCTCAGTAGACGCAGATAATGGAGAAGCAGGACGGGAGCCCTGTTTCTTTTTCCCCTGTTTCTTATTTGTATTCCAAGTCTGCTTTGGAACATTGGGGCGATCGTCTTTGTCAGACTTAGCTGCCTGAGTCTGCTTCTGCACTGCTGTGGCAAAATGCTTAACACCCGAACAATTACTGCCAATGGTCTTATAAGCCACTGTAATCATTTTTGGTAACTGACGGGGATTCTCTGCATCAGGGATATCGTGCAAAGCATTAGACACCTGGAAGCTTACCGCATCCCCTTTGACATTTGCAAGGACTAGATCGGAAATTACATCAAACACTCCAATGAGTCTCATTCCCAACTCAACCGCCGCCTCCGGTCCGTGTTCGTTTTGAACACGTTCAATGATGGAGGGCAGGACAGCCATGGACGGAGTGCTGAAGCACTTATCATAGATTGCCGCAAGAAATCCTACCCCATGTGGCACAATCAGTTACTTCTGGCACCAAGACTTTCTGCAAACTAATAGTAAGAATCCTGTGTTTTTCAACAGGAGTTATGTTTGGAAACACTGCCTCCAGTTGGTCAAATTTCTCGGCAAGTCAAAAAGGCATATCATCCTTATCCTGAGGACGCTTGCCCATAATCGCATTAACCATGACGGGACTAAGCTTCATCCCGCCCGGTCCAACTAGATGCCCCGCAACATTAGGAGCCCTGCCCTTTATGTTGCGGGAAATGTACTGAACCAAGGCCCTTATAACCCCTACAGCAGAGGTATAAAGTGGCCTCAATTCACCAACTGGAACCGTTGCAGCACGGGGGTGCAAGGCAAATCCAGCCAAAACAGGCCAAGAAGTGACTGGGATGGACAAAGGAACTAATCTCACCTCCGTTAAGGAGTGAGGGAGGGCACCATTAAACCAAATGCGGTCCTGCCAAGCTGTAATCGGAATCTCCACTGTCCTATATGGAGTGTACTCCATAGGCATGACAGTGTGTGTGTAAACATGAAACAAATTGGTATCCGCATTCACTGCAGGAAACGTAACCCATGAGTAGAAAAGCTCAAACGAGTATGCTGCATCCTCACACATCACAAAAACAACTGCCATGCCCTCTAATGGGACGTTATAAGTCTGCAAATGATTGCGGACCGCCATCCTACTATGCTGTGGGATATCAAACTCAGCCATAAGGACACGGAAAAGAACAAGCATAATGCAAAGTAATGTATCACAACTGGGTAGTAATTCAAATAGAAACCGTTTTACAACTATCAAGCTTGAAAAGACCTATTTAACCATAGGTAGGTTAATCTGTGAACCGGAAACAATAGTGAGGGTGTTGTGGACACATATAAGCACTACTCGAAAGTCTCAAAAGAAGACCACTAAGTTGGGTGCACCATGTTGCAGGGATTCTGCTCCTACACAGAACTGTGCAGAGACCCAGGACCTCAGTGAATTGTGGTGTACCAAAGAACTCACCTTAGTACCTAGAAACCCTAACCAGCTAGCATCAGTGTCACATTAGCTCTTCGTCCTAGGAACCAATGATTAGACAACCCAGAACATGCGACTTAGATTATACTCAAGAATGGTGGGAAGCAAGAACATTCTTTCGTTATACTCTCATACCAATCCACAACAGGAGTAAAAAGAGACACAGGAAAGGTTAAAATATGTATTTCAACGACGTACTCCAAGATGCAATATCTTTGCTAACATAAGCAGACATATGATTAGAAATAATATTATCAGCATTGTTACAATTCCATAAAACACAAAAGGAGAAATCATATTACAGTGATGGTGAAAACAGGTCCTAAAGCGCCTAGTAAATCACCCTCCCTAGGTAGGAACTATGGACCATATGTAGGTAAATCAAGAATACCGAATCCTTATTACCGAATTTCACCGAATCGGTATTAAGAATTCGGTATATGCGATGTAGATAAAAAATCGGTAAACAATACTGATTCGTTAAAATTCGGTAAAAAATACCGAATTGGAACGAATCGGTAAAAAAAAAAAAAATACCGAAATTCCAATACCGAATCGGATTTACAGAATATATTACCGAATCGGTAAATACCGATTCAGTAATTCAAAAATTCGTAATTCGATGAATCAGCCAATCCTGTGTCACCCAATCACCTCCCAAACAGGAAGTGGCCACACCCAGGCAGCTGCACAGGACCTGGAGCTCACTGTGAGGTAGGCAGGCAGGTGAGCTGAGGAGCCAGCAGCAACAGAGCCACACAGCTACAAACAAGAAAACAAAAAAGGAAACAAGCATTGAAATGGCAAGCCAGGACAGGGAGAAGGAGGGAAGTGAGAGGAAAAGAAAACTGAAGTTCAGTGACAAGAAGCTGGAGGTACTGATCCAGGATGTCAGCCAGGACCATCACAGGCTTTTTGGACCGCAGTCCCACCAAGTGCCTGAGTCACGGAAGAGGCAAATCTGGAGTGGCATTCGGGACAAAATAAATGCCATAGGTGTGACCCAGCGTACCATTGAGGACATCAGGAAGAGGTGATACGACCTCAGGAAGACAGCAAGAGCAAGGATGGCAGAGAGGCAGAGGCAGGCTGCCAAAACAGGTGGAGGAAAGAACAGAGCACAAGCGCCAACACCACTAGAACTGATGGTGGAGTCCACCATCCAGCCGGAGAGTGTGAGTGGCGTGGGAGACGCAGACAGCTCTGCCAGAGCAGCAAGGAAACAAGGTAAGAAGCATGCCCAGCATGCTGTGCTACCCCCTCCCCAACCCCAATCCCCATAGTGTCATAGGGGTTCCCACTCCACTCCATGTCTTACTCATTACCTACAATGCATTTTGGGAGATGTAGTTAGAGGGAACTGATGCATAGGACAGTCAGGCTAGCAAACACAATAGCATGTTAAAGTAATTGGCTATGTCAGGACAATCACTGTAAACTGTAGGCATGATGTTTAATGTAATTCAAATGCAGACAGAGCAGTGAATATATCTACATTTGTGTCATTACAGGCAAGACATCTCGCAGGCCAGAGGGGAGGCAACATGAGGAGGAAAGCAGGCCTGCAGGGACCACAAGCTCGGCGCAATCACAACCACCAAATCCTCCGCCACAGGCTTCACCACAGCGCCAGGGAACGCCGCCATCCCCTCATACCCAGTCCCCACTGCGACGATCACCAACACCACCACCACCAAGTCCAATCCATGAGGGAGGCAACAGGGAGAGGGCTGGTACTCCATCTGAGGGCGCATACAGTTCATCCCGATGCCTCAGGGCAAGGCCGGACAGTCCTCAAGCATCCGAACAGGGTGAAAGTGTGTTTGCTGGACTGGAAGGCAACATGCTGAAAGTCCAGCGCCTGCAATGGAGGGAGATGAGATCACTGCACAGGGAGGTGGCACACATCAACAAGCACATGCACAGGATGGAAAAGGGCATCAGTGCAATGGGAGACAACTTGTGTGAGGGAATGGAGAGAGTAGCAACCTCTGTGGACAACCTCTGCAGCCAGCTGGAGCAGGACCGTCTTGGCAGGCGCAGGGAGAGGCAGAGACTCCAGGCCTATACCAAGTCTGTGAACCGGCTGGCCACTGCAACCTCACTGATGTGTCGCAGGTCCACCGCCATGCAGGAGGAGATGGTGCATTGCAGCAGGGATGTGGCCAGGGGCATGGTTTCTATGACCTCAGCATTAGAGCTCCTGCAGAATGCAAAGGCGGCCACAATGGAAGGGGGGGACAGTGAGGAGGCTACCAGCCGTGGTAGCATTACGCCCTCTCCCACCGAGGGCAGGAGGCGCAGCAAACGCCACGGCGCTGCGCAGGAACAGTCTGACACTACAGACAGTGTTGCCAGGGAACGTGCACATGCAGCGCGTGGATGCAGGAAGTAGGGGCCACTGCCTATTGCCAAACATTAGATGGGTGATGTAACCCATGTCCGATTGGACACTGCTCACAATACTGGTGGTGTGCTTATTAAACACCTTAATATAAGCCTGTTACTGGCTCTGTCTCGTTACTCACTCAGAAATAGTTTGACGTTATCTCTGCCCGTCTCTGTCTCCCATCATGTTCAACTGCAACACCAGCTGCGCAGGGCTCTGGCTGAGGGTTGTCCTCGTCCTCATCCTCAGAGTCAGTTAGTTCCACTGCTGTTCCTATTTTTTGTGGCCAGATTGTGTAGCATTGCACATGTAGCAATTATCTTGCAACATTTGATGGGGCTGTACAAACGTGCACCTCCACTTTTGTGGAGGCAACGGAATCTGCTTTTAAGCAATCCAAATGTGCGCTCCACCACGTTGCGTATGCTCTTATGTGCCACATTGTATCTCCTCTCCCTTGGGGTGGCTGGGTTGAGATATGGTGTGAGTAGATAAGGCCGGAGGGCATATGCTCTGTCACCTATGTACAGAAGAGTGTGCCATTAATTTGTGTGACCAACAGCTTGAGCCAGGGTGTACATCAGGGTGTTTCACATTGACTTACCTAGTAGGTATCCTTCTCCAAATTCACCAGCCAGCAGACATGGATGGATACCACTGTTCTGGAAGATGTACCAGTCGTGGGCACTCCCGGGGAATTTGGCCACGATGTCAGTGATGATGTACTTGGCATCACATATCACCTGCACATTGATGGAGTGGGTGGATTTGCGGTTTCTGTAGATGTATTCAGTTGCTGCTGGTGGGCAGATAGGTATATGGGTCCCATCGACGCAGCCAATGACGTGTGGGAACAGCGCAAGCTGGTAGTACTCCAGCTTTGTCCTCTGCAGCTCCGCCTGTGTACTGGGGAAGGTAATGTAATGTTCCATTCTTTCCCTGAAGGTGTTGAAGAAACGGGATAGACAGCTCTGTGACACACCACCCACTGCGGCTATCACACCCTGGAAACTTCCTGATGCAAGGGGTGCAGGCAACAGAGTACCTGGACATGGGTGGGGATTGCGTGCGCCCTTGGTGTCTGATGCTCCAGATTGGGTTTTAGGTCCCGTATTAGGTCAAGGATGGTGTGTGGGTGCAGTCTGTACCTTTCATGTATTTCAGGTTTAGTCAATTGAAACAATGTGATGCGTAGTCTGTACACCCGCTCTTCCCGTCTCTAGATCCTTACTCCTGCTGCTCTCAAGCATAGCCGCCTTGCTATGAGGTAGAGGCCCGCCATTGTGTTCACACAGTTGTATTTTGGGGCTGTTTTTATGCACTGCACCTGATTACCACCTGCTCTGGATAAGTGGTAAATACCGATTCGTTATTACCGAATTTGGTCAAAATCGGTAATACCGATGTTTGCTACATCGCATTTTGGTTTTTTTACCGAATCGATATTTCCGATTCGGTATTCATTGTTTCGGTATTCTCCGATCGGTAAATAAGGAATCGGTAAATATTTACCGATTCGTTATTATCGATGCTATTCAGTATTACGTACATCTCACATGGCTAAATACCGGTCGGTAAAGCCGAAATCTACCGATTTTCGGCTTTACCGACCGGCATTTGACCACCTACATATGGCCCTATGTTTTATAAAATATAGAAGGTCTCTTAGGCTTGTTTGGGGGACCTCATACCTCCAAGATCAGCAGGTGTGAATCACATCAGGATCTGCAAAAGCTCTCTGTCTCTCTGGAAAAACGGGATTCTTCCAAGTGCCTGAAATCATGCTCACAGTGCAATATTAAAGGCGCCAGAATCACGTTGGCTGCAGCTGCATGTATGTTATGGCTAAAACGTGAGCCGATCAGCCCGAACAACAGCTACCTTGTTATGATAACCTTGGAGGCTTGAGCACTCAGTGTGCAGACTAGAGTCACGATGTAAGTCTAGGGATGCTGAAAACAAGCCATTCTCATGTGAAGCATTTCACGCAGCCTAACTTATAACAACAGTTATATGCAGTGTCGTGAGTAAAAGCAGCAAAAATGTAAAATGGCGTTTAATCTTCTAATAGATCTACCCCTGGATTCCTCTCTCCACCAGAAGGGCTCTGATACAGTCACTTCTAGTTAGTAGACTTGACTACGGAAATGCTCTACTGGTGGGGATGAGGGAAGACCTGTTCTCAAAGCTTCAAGGCATGCAAAACACGGCGGCACGCCTACCTCTGAATAAGCCTGCAGGCACTCCCTCTTTTCCATTACTGAATGAGTTGCATTGGCTCCACATGATTTTTAAACTTTTGTGCCTGGTCTTTAAAGCCCTGGTCGATTGGGACCAGGATATCTAACGAGAAAGTTAATATGGTGTACTCTGGCCAGGCAGTTAAGATCTAGTGGCCATAAGCTCCTCCAAATCCAGAGCATTAAAAAGGCTAAGATGGGTGGGCATGCCTTTTCCTATTTGCCCTTCAAATATTGGAAAGCACTGCCAGAAGATCTGCGGGCTTGTCCCACTTTCACAACCTTTAAGAAACAATTAAAAACCTGACTATTTTAGATGAATGATACTGTATGTTGTTGTCTTCTCCCCGGGCGCCGAGAGATCCCTCTGGGGATGATTTGTGCGCCATATAAATAATAATAATAATACATAAATAAATAAATAATAATAATAATAATAATAATAATAAAATAATAATAAGCCTATGCTAACATAGCAATGTGCGCAACAAGGCCCAGCTCTCACTACACTACCATTGTATTGGACAGGCAATTAGGTCCCATCTTATAAAAGGTGGCATGAGCCATTGTCAGTGCTTTGAACCTGATTCTCTTTTTAACTGACAGCCAGTGCAGTTGGCTACAGTAGTGGGAGATGGAGAAATGCTTGAGAAGCTTAAACAAGAGGCGAATCGCCATATTTTGCACCATTTGTCATTGATGAATTAGATAATCTGAGGCCCCAAAGTACAGTATGTTTATGTAGTCATGTCTGGAAAGTTTTCTGGGCATTCCATGGCAGGAGGTTCAGAAATGTTCTCAGCATCATCAAAATCAAACAGGAGGTTTTAACCACAGCTGAGATCTGTGCTCTGAAGGATAGGTGAGTGTCAATCAGCATCCCTAGAGTCTTAGCTACCTCTGTGAGTGTAGGCAGTGAGGTACAACTCGCCAGCCATCCCCCTAACCAGTCAGGCAGGAGGTTGGCACCAAACAACAAGATCTTCATTTTTTCTGGGTTGCATTGGAGAAATATGGCCTTAAGCCACTTCATTACTGTTACTATGCAGGCGGCAAATTTTGACCTAGATTCTGTTGTATTATTGTCGTAGGTTTGCAGAAGCTGGATGTCATCTGCACATGACACCACTTGGATACCAAATGATTAAATAAGGTATACCAGTGGTGTCCTGTAGATATTAAAAAGTGTGGGGCTCAGGGCAGAGGCCCAGGCACTCTACACTTAAGGGTTTTCACATGGGAATATAACAGTTTCAGTCACATGGCATGTTCTCTGTGCTCCAAATAGGAACTTAACCAGGCTAGAGCAGACCCATTCACATCAATGGCTGGCACGCGATGCAACACGATCTCATGGGAGTTCATGGCAAATGCTGTGAAGTGGTCTAATAAAATTATGACTTTATTTTGGCCGACGTCCAGTGTGAATTGTAATGGAGTCTGTTATTTCCATAAGTGCTGCCTAGGTGCTGTGAAGAATCTTTAAGCCAGAATGTGAGGGGTGGAGGAGTTTGAAGGTGTTCAGGTAAAACAACAGTTAGGTATTTACAATCTTCTCAATGATCTTTGAGACCTCTGGGAGCAGAGAGATAGGTTAGCGAGGATTTTAGGGTCCGCATTTGGCTTCTTAAGGAGAGGGATTACGTTCGCCCTTTTCCATGAAGTGTGGACTGTTCCAGAACTTAGTGAAGTAGCAAAGATTTCCTGGCAGATTGGGCTTAGAATTTCCCTTATTTGCCTCACAATCTGTGTGGGGGACCATGGGGGAGCCTGGTTTGCACTTGGCGAGGAACACAATTAGTTGAGGGAAGTATAAAATGGTCAGAGCAAAGGACCTCTTGAGGCTTTTCAAGATTAATTAGCGTATTAGAAAATATAGAGTTGTGACCTGATCTATGTGTCAGTCCGATGGGGCTCATAGATAAGATGACAGTTGCGAGTGTCTCAGTCAGCTTCTGTGCAGAGCTTTCAGAGGGGTTGTCCAAATGAATGTTGAAGTCACCCAAGATGGTAAAGTTAGCATAGGTAATGATTTTGTTACAAGTTTTTCGGTGACAGCTTTGATGGGGACCATACAACAGGACCTCCGTGAAGGAGTAGTTAGCGGAGGGAGAAATGCAGAGGCCTAAGCTCAAATGGCGTAATTCAAACCATGAAGATGGGTAAAGTGTGACACAATAAGGCTGGTTAAATACTTGAACATGAAATAAAAATGTGTCAAGAAGGACAATTAACTGTGGACCAAGAGTTAAGTCAGAAAGCACGCTTAAAAACAATGTTAAGCATTGGGGGTGGTTACTTTCGGAGGAGGGGTAGATCGGGATCATTGGGGGCAAAATTACCCATTTACAAACACAGTGAGATAATGCTCCTTTTAAATGCTACTTCATTCGGCCTGAGAGAAAGCCAACTAAGGTGAATTTTAAGATTATTTTGTGAGTGGGAATATTGTTTTAAGTTTAGGCAGTACGTAAAATGTAGCCATATGAATTTAGTTATAGTGAAAATCATGAATTAATGTGTTTGGCAATCTAGTACGTAAAATGTAGCCATATGAATTTAGTTATAGTGAAAATCATGAATTAACGTGTTTGGCAATCTAATAGATGTGAACTTTTACATATATTATAAAGTGTGCCAACACATATTTGTGAGTCTTGCCTCTGTGTCCAGAATAATTTTCACTAAAACATTCCAATGTACAAAGCACTTTGTAGACTATGTTTTACATAGATCTACATGAGGATCTTCACTGGCTATTGATAACAGGATATGGGCTTGTCACAAACAACCTGGAGTTCCTTTTTTATTAAATAAAAATGCCTTTTTCTGAGTTTGTGACCACTTTGGTACTACTCTGTCCATAATTCTGACGAACTGGCCCAGCATAAGTAGAACCTAATTCTCAAGATATCCCCATGGCATCAGGAGCAAATTTCACCCACCAACCCTTCAGTGACGTCATCACTAATGCAGGTGAAAAGGTCTTTCTTTTCAGCTTGATGATGTTATATCAACCACAATTCCTATTCCTATGCTGCACATAATAAAGTACACCATATTTCCTCTCTTATAATTGTTGTATTGACCACCATTGCTATTCCTATGAACCATATATATATATATGTTCACCATAATTCTACTCTTATCATTTTTGGCCATTGTTCTGCTCATGTGGCCACCATGAACCAAACTGAAGATTCTGTTTCACACACATATGGAGTATAATTTTCTTTATCTAAAGCTACAAACCACTATTAATATTGACTTTTAATAATCTTTCACACTTTAATTTGATTTGACATATCCATTTAACATAGTTTGTTTACATTCTAGATTCTCATTACTCTGCCATGCATTCTATCCCTTCTCTTCTCAAATAACCATAGCTGTCCCCTCCTCTAAGTGTTTCATGAATCATGACCCAGATTTACTTATATTTGAAACAACTGAGCACAACAGCCAAAGCCCTGTAACAAAAGGATAGAGAATCAATGTGCCACATCTACTAAGCTACGCCACATTTTTTGGCTCCCCCAGTGTAGCGCCCCTTTAACTGCCATGCGCCAATGCACACTGCATTCACTAAATCATAGGTTTTATAGTGTAAGTGCAAAAACTATAATAAGACTTTCCCACTTTCAGTGTGTGCTGGACAATGATTGGAGTGGCTGGACGTGTGCTCAATAGATGTTGCTTGGATGGTGTGGAGGGATTGTGCAGTGGAGTTTGACGCAATTTAATTTAATTTAATTTAAAAGCATTTATACAGCGCGCTTTTACCCAGCGGTTTCATGGCGCTATGAGTGAACCAGAAGTCAGCAGCATTAGGAGAGGGTTAAGTGGTATAAGCTAATGTGAAGAGATGGGTTTTGAGGTCCTTCCGAAACTGGAGGTAGGAAGGTGATGTCCGCAGGGCAACAGGAAGGGAGTTCCAAAAAATTGGAGCCAGAGCAGCAAACCTCACTCCACCGACCCTCTGTTTTTTGAAGCGGGGGATAGCTAACAGGGCCAAGTGAGTGGAGCGAAGTTCCCTGCCTGGAAGATAAGATTTAATGGCAGAGCAGATAAACTCAGGGGCGGTGCCCGACCTGGCCTGGTAGGTAAGGCAACCTAGTTTAAAAAGGGCGCGCTCTTTCACAGGAAGCTAATGCAGTGCTTTAAGCAGCGGTGTGGCTCGATGGTTCTTCGGTAGGCCGTGAATCAGGCGAGCAGCCTGATTCTGCACCAACTGCAAGCGATGGATTGCATAAGCAGGAGCCCCGTTATAGATTATGTTCCCGTAATCTATACGGGATAGTACCATGGCCAATATGATTATTTTTAAAGCAGAGGGGGAAAAAAAACGGGAAACTTTCCTGATTATTCTGAGGGAAAAAAAACATGAGGATACCACAGAGCTAACCTGTGGATGAACAGTGAGTTGTGGGTTTAGAAGGATCCCAAGAGTTTTTACTGTGGATACGGGGAGTGGAGGTACACCAAGGGATGAGGGCCAGAAGGAAGGGGACCATGGGCTGCCACCACCTCCGGTCAGGACTAACTCGGTCTTGTCCGGGTTGAGTTTGAGGTGGTTGCAGTTCATCCAATCCTGGATGAATGTCATAACTGTACGGACATTCTGGGCGGATGAAGATGGATGGGAGAGGTTGAAAATTAGTTGGAGGTCATCTGCGTAGTTGAACACGGTGACCTCCAGCTGCTGTAACATAAAAATGAGGGGATATATGTATAAATTAAACAAAAGAGGGGAAAGTGATGAACCTTGAGGGACCCCGCACTCTACCTTGCGGGAGGCCGCGGTGAAATCAGCCAATTGGACCGCCTGGGCCCTCCCAGTGAGAAAGGACTCGAGCCATAAAAGGGCCGAGCCCTCTATGCCCGCCGCCCTGACACGGCGGAGAAGGATGGAATGGTCCACCGTGTCAAAAGCGGCGGACAAATCTAGGAGGATCAGGGCTTGCGGGAGGTTGATGTCAATGCCTTCGCGCAATTTGTCCATTACTGAAATCACCACTTTCTCAGTAGAGTGCAGGGGACGAAAGCCGGCTTGACAAGGAGAGAGGCAGTGATTTGCCTCTACGTGAGTGCTCAGAGTGGTCGTGACGTGACTTTCAAGGACTTTTGCTAGGTAGGGTAGAAGGGAAATGGGGCGGTAATTGGAGGGGGAAGATGAGTCGGTGTCAGGTTTTTTTATGATTGGTATGATGACCGCCGATTTGTGTGAGCTGGGGACAATACCGTGTATGAGCGAATCATTGAGAAGGGTCAGGGGGGGCGTGGGACAGGTTGAATATATTTTCTTAAGGATGTGAGCAGGGGCAAAGTCCAAAGGAGAGCCAGATTTGACCCGGTGGAGCAGGGGAAGGAGTGTGTCATTGGTTAACAGCGGGATGTTAGTAAGTTTGAGGGTGGCAGGGGGCGGGGAAGGATTAACAAATGTGGGGGAGGGCAATGGGATGTTGTGTTTAATTTTAATAACTTTGTCAATGAAGAATTCATTGAGCAAATTGCAGAGGGACTGGGAAGGGGGGGTGATGACCGTAGCTCTAGTGGATGATGCTAGCTCATGGATGGTGGAAAAGATTTCCTTAGAACGGGATTCGGCTGTCATAATCCTGCCCGTGTAATATTCGGTTTTGGCTGCAAGGATGCCCTTTTTGTAGGTATGCAAGACAGACAAATAAATTGTCTTCTGTGCGGGGCTATAGGTTTTCCTCCAAGCTCGCTCGGCCCTTCTTGCAGCTAGTTTCTTTTCTTTGAGGTCTGGAGTAAACCAACGGTTGGCTGCATGGGCCCGCTTGACTGTGAGTCGCCTTAAAGGAGCAAATTCGTCGGCCGCCAGGGTAAGCCAGTTGTTAATGGCGGCCAGCTGGGAAGTAGCTGCAAGGCCAGAGAGGTCAGGGCTGGATTTGGCCAAAGTTGAGCAGAAAGAGGGTAAGTCTGCTTTGCCCCATTTCCGGACCCAAGTATTTTTGGGGAGCTGGGGTTTGGCTGGGGGCGCTAAATCGAGGGAAAATGTGATGATAGAATGGTCTGACCAGGAACATGGGGATATGGTTGGGGATGTAGACGGGACATTTAGCGACCAAATTTGGTCTAGTATATGGCCATGTATATGGGTAGGACTGTGAATGACCGGCAGGAAATTCAAGCTGGTCATCAAACTGGTGAACTCTTTTGATTGAGAACTTTCGGCAGAATCGTTGGGCCAAAAGTTGAAGTCCCCTAAGACTAATACAGAGGAGTTGTTAATTACTAGAGTTGCCAGAAGAGTCTGAAGGCTAGAGAGGAAGGAAGGGGTGGATTGGGGAGGACGGTAGATTAGAACAATAGTGAGGGGAGCCTGATGGGAAGTTGAACGGACTGCAAGAAGGTCTACATCAGGAATAGGGGGGAAAGGAAGAACCTGGAAATTGAAGTCGGTTCGGGCTATTAAGGCCACTCCTCCTCCCCGCCTGCCTTCTGGGCGGTCGGCCCGGATGGCGGAGTATGAAGATGGTAAGGCGGCTAGCACATTGGGCAGGGAGTCGGCCTTGAACCAGGTCTCGGTTAAAAATAGGAGATCTGGTTCATGAGAATCGATATAATCAAATAGCTCATATTGGTGACTGACCGCAGACCTGGTGTTTAAAAGTGTGGCCGAAGTGTCAAATGAAGTGGCAGGGAGGGGCAGTGGCGGGACGGAAGCAGAGAGAGGAGCAGAGGACAGCGTGATTAGGTGTGGAACAGTCCCAGGAGGATGATGAGGGGGAGGGGTATATAAACCAAGATGCAGCAAGTGAGTAATTATAGAAGGGGCGATGGCGCCAGGAGCCCAATACGAGCATAGCTGAAAGGATGAATATGTGACAGGACTAGTAGCATCACATGCCCCTTGCCCCGACCAGTCGCGGACGGGCGCAGACGGGCTTAACACAGGCGCAACTCCGGCGCGCCTTCGTCGCGCCCGCTGCGCCCGTCCGCTGCGCTCCCGGAAGCGCATTGCGTTTTGTATCCTGCCTCCCCGAAAGCGCTGGACCGCTAACTCCGGCCAGGCTTCCCAATCAACACAGCCCAAGATGGCGCCTCGCCCTCCACTCAATCAGCACTGTCAGCTGCGGTGGAACGGGGCGAGGGAGGCCGCAGGAGGGGCAGTAAAGTGCACAGAATGCAGTAAGTAAAATCAGTATTTAAAATTAGTGCTCCAACATGAAAAGTGACAGTTTTAAAATAACTTAGGCGCCGGCATCTAAATCATGCCTGCGCACGCTGAGTAGGCTCACAAGCTTAACGAAGGAATAGGCGAGCTTTTAGATAGAAATTCAGCTCGCGCTGCACATAAGCTCTCCAGCAAACCCTAGGCGCTGCCACCGACCTAATGGTTCACAGTGAGCCCTGCGCTGCTTGTCGTTTTGTATCCTGCCTCCCCGAAAGCGCTGGACCGCTAACTCCGGCCAGGCTTCCCAATCAACACAGCCCAAGATGGCGCCTCACCCTCCACTCAATCAGCACTGTCAGCTGCGGTGGAACGGGCGAGGGAGGCCGCAGGAGGGGCAGTAAAGTGCACAGAATGCAGTAAGTAAAATCAGTATTTAAAATTAGTGCTCCAACATGAAAAGTGACAGTTTTAAAATAACTTAGGCGCCGGCATCTAAATCATGCCTGCGCACGCTGAGTAGGCTCACAAGCTTAACGAAGGAATAGGCGAGCTTTTAGATAGAAATTCAGCTCGCGCTGCACATAAGCTCTCCAGCAAACCCTAGGCGCTGCCACCGACCTAATGGTTCACGCAATGCATGGTATGCATACGTGAGCTATATATGTGTGTTTATGTGTGTGTGTCTCTGCGTGTGTGTATATATATATTCATTGAAAAAACTATAGGTTTCCGGGGTGTTATAGTTAGATGATCATTTCAGTCATATAGGTGTACTAACTGTAACTCTCGCGCCCGCAATCCACTGGTGATGATGTCACATATTACATCATTCATGAAATGGTCAGTGACATCACTGATGACATCACTGATGACATCTCAAATGGCATCACTGATGACATCACTGATGACATCATCCAGTGAATGTGGTTTAGTTTCATATTTAAATATGTATTATATATTCAGTGACGTCATCACTAATGCAGGTGAAAAGGTATTTCTTTTCAGCTTGATGATGTTATATCAACCACAATTCCTATTCCTATGCTGCACATAATAAAGTACACCATATTTCCTCTCTTATAATTGTTGTATTGAAATATTATTCTTATATTATATTATATTATATAATATTATTAAAATCTTCAAAGCAATCTGCTTTGAAGAATGAGTGGATATATAAAAATCTGGATAGAGGATTTAATAGCACTGTGATTGATTGTTTATTTGAGTAGTTTATAGTGTCTCACTAAATATATTGGAAAGTGACTAAACTGTGTGAATATCTGTACTACTTGGTCAGTTGTTGTGTAAACTGCTGCACCAGTTGGTTACTTGCTACCTGAAAGTCTATATTAGTTATTGATTAGTTAACAGATTATTTGCAATGGAGAGTGAATGTGTGTTTGCTTCGGTCGGGGATCTGTGACTGCCCAAAGATATGTGAATAGTTAATTCAGTACATATATGAGGTTAAGACTACGTATTATAATACTTGTTTGGGTGAATGAATATCTTTATGGGTGTGGTGATGAGGAAACACATTTCTCAATAGTACATGTCCAACAAAGTAGAAAAAAGTAAAAGACAGTGTATGTGACAGTTGTTGTATATAATTAAATGGACATAAAACTGATTGATTGCATGAGTGACTGTATAGATAATTGTATACTTGTAATAGTGATTTCATAACACCCTAAGTATGAGTTACTATTTATATTAATAAAGTAAGTGATATTTGTATAAGTGTGTAGCTGAGTAAATATAAATAAGATACATTGTTTGCAAAAGTGAGAAGTATGACTGCATAACTGAATAGGATGCGTGCTGGTGTGTAATGTTAATATAACTGTATGAGTATATGTGATAGTGTTCTATTGATCATTGACAACATGTATGAGTGAATCTATAGGTAAGTGATTAAATGTGGGTGTGTGAATCTAGGAATTACTGAGTGAGTTTTTAGATACTTGTATTGCTGCATCGATGGATTGAAATACGGTACTCTGTATTTTACACTGAGTGATGAAAGGTTATAGTAGTTTATGATGAGGTGTATCTGATTGTCACGTGGATGATGTCATCAGTGATGTCATTTGAGATGTCATCAGTGATGTCACTGACCATGTCATGAATGATGTAATATGTGACATCATCACCAGTGGATTGCGGGCGCGAGAGTTACAGTTAGTAAAACTAACTATAACCGAGGAATTTCAATGGTTTTGTATGAGTGAAATGTCCAGCTAACTATAACACCCCTGAAACCTACGTTTTTTTCAATGAATTTCTAAGGTTTTTTAAATGATAATTCCTAACTATAAACTGCTTGAAACCTATGGTGTTTTCAGTGAATTTCAAAGGTTTTTTAAAAGATAATTCCTTAGTATAACCTGCCTGAAACCTATGTTTTTTTTTGTGATTTTGAAAGATTTTTTCAATTACAATTTTTAAATGTATTGATTGTTCCATTTATTTCTTTGATACTGATTTACTACATTTTTTTAATCTTTATTTTTAGATATCTTATTTTTTAGGGTACATTACACATTTTTAATATATATTTTAAAAAATATATGATATATATATTTTTTTCAATTTTTAAAAATATTTTTATAATATTTTCTTTTTTTCCCAATTTTTTTGAGGATTCGCGCATGCAAAGACACCTTTCTCAACTACTGCACGGAACATAGCTGCCATTTTACAATTGCTCTGCAGGATCTGCGTAGGGTGTGCGATAGGTGCGTATTTTCACGCGCGATCGCTATGCGACCCGTACGTGACTTCAAGCGCATACGCAACATATACGTATCACACCACACCACACGCACGCATTTCCGCATGACGTCATCTACGTGTTCAACGCATGGGTGCGCGAGTTCGGCGACATTTTTCTATATACAAAAAGATATATTATCTACTAGGAAATCCGCAACATTCTATTTGGAATAACTTTGACGCCGATGGACGAATCTGCGCGAAATTTTCCAAACTTTTGGTCCGCTCCTATCCTGAAAGTTTCACGATGATTCGTCAAGTGGGTGCTGAGAAAAAAGGGGAGTCTCAAAACACGTTTTCCCCATGCAATTTCCCTTAGGACCTCTAGCCGCAGCTACAGCCCCAACTGCTGAACGGAATTACACCAAATTTGGCAAAGAGGTAGTCCTTGGTTCAGACTTGTGCCTTTTGCTTGATTGGTGTAAATCCGTTCAGTAGTTCCTGAGAAAATGACAGTTAAAGTCATTTATATATCTATGGGATCGGAGGGTCCACATACCCTAAGCGCAGTCTACGCGCACCATGCCGTGCATGAGCTGCTTTTTAATTGTCTGTCAACACTTCAAATCAGGAAGTGTTGGCAGCCATCTTACAAGAAACCAAAGAAAAAACTTTGCAAAATGCGAAAAGGGGGCAGGGTAGACATACCCTGACCCCCTAGGCCTGCTTTTTAAAAATCGCGGGATGCACATAGGATCCACGCACCCTACTGAGAAAAAAAAAAAGAAACGCGTTCTCCCACGCTAAATATTTTAATTTGCCCCCGAGGGGGCCAAATCCTGGGGGCATAATTAAAAAAAATAGTGTGGGGGGTCCCAATCCCCCCATACTACCCCGCAGAGCGCCACCTCCCGGGGCTTCAATTTAATGTATGCGGGGGGCTCACGGGGCACCCTCGCAGCCCCAGGGACCACCACCCCCCGTGGATACCACAAAATAGGTGGGGGTCTCTCAGGCCCCCCAGCCCTGGGGATTGCCACCCCGGGCTCGAATTTAATGTATGCGGGGAACTCACAGGGCCCCCCCCACAGCCCCAGGGACAGCCACCCCCGGGGCTACTTTGAAATGGGTGGGGGACTCTCAGGCCCCCCCAGCCCCAGGGACCGCCACCCCCAGGGTTTAATGATATTTGAAAAGGGGGCTCTGAGGCCCCCCCAGCCCCAGGGACTGCCACACCCGGGGCTTCTGAAGAATGTGGGAGGGGGGCCGCGTGGCCACCCTCCTGGAGCCCTCGATGGCCCTGGGGACCACCACCCCCCATGTCCCATTCCTGCAGTGTCCTGGGGAGCCCACGCCCAGGACACTGCTGTTCGCAATGGCAGGGCGGGAGCCTCGCGGCTCCCACACTGCCATTGCAAACTTCTTTGCTTCATTGAAGCGAGAGCAGGTAAACCTGCTTTCACTTCAATGAAGCATAGCAGATTGCATGTTAGCTGCTCCCCATATTGAAAAGCAATGCTGGCTCATGCAGGAGGCGGGGACCCGGCAGGACAGTGGGGGGATTGGGGACCCCCCCACAGTCCCCAACAGTGAGGGCCAGCCCCGGGGGATGGGGTCCCCGGGGCTATCAGTAGCCTGGGAGGGAGGCCACGTTTTAATTTTTTAACCCCTCCCCAAAAGGAACATTTAAAAAAAAAAAAAAAAGGGCCAGTCCCGGGGGATGAGGTCCACGGGCCATAAGGGGCCACAGAAGGAGGGCAGACTATGGCCTCAGTAGGGGGGCAGGGGCCCCCTTCCAAATCTTTTAATTACAAAAAAAAAAATTGGGGGTAGGCCCTGGGGGATGGGGTCCCCAGGGTCCCAAAATTAGAAAAAGAAGGGGGCTACAGAGACCCCTTCTCCCCCCAAAAATATTTTAAAAAACAGGATTGTAGCCAGAGGCCGCGCCCCCTTATTGCACCACTCTGCAAACGCGCCTCCTGGCATGTTTGCAGAGGGGGAACAAATTCCCCTTGAATACTGGGGGTCCCTGGGGGCCCCTGGGGGCCAACTAGCCCACCAGGTACCTCGAGTATGTGCCAGGGGGCCGTGTTGCAGAGAGGTGTTCTGAGGCCACGCCTCTTTTTACACCTTTCTGCAAATGCAGCTCTGTGGAGCTTACTGGAGGTAGCTGGTGTTCTAGTTGCACCCCAGGGACCCTCAGTATTCTAGGGAAGTTAATGCCCCAACTTAAAACACACCACTGGGTGCGTTTGCACAGTGGTGAAGGGAGGGGGCGGGCCTGAGTTCACATGCGTGCAAACACGTCCTGTGGCGCAGTTTAAGTTGGAGAATTAATTCCTTGTCAATACTGAGGGTCCCCAGGGGCCAACTAGCCCACCAGGTACCTCTAGTAAGCGCCACGGAGCTGCGTTGCAGAGTGTTGTAAAAAGGGGCATGACCTTTGAACACCTCTATGCAACGCAGCCCACTGGCGCATACTAGAGGTACCTGGTGGGCTAGTTGGCCCCCAGGGGACCTCAGGATTCAAGGGCACTTAATCCCACAATTTCAAACGTGCCACAGGGCATGTTTGCACACATGTCACCTCAGGCCCCGCCCCCTTCCTTCACTATTGTACAAATATTCCTCTAAAATCAGCCGAACTACGAATTCCGATTTACCCACCTGCTGTCAGGAGAGAACCCAGTGCGGCATCTTTTAGCCCAGCACCGACCCTGAAAAGTAATTCTAAGCATATTTACAGTATTTTGTATTTCCTTCCATCGGAATCCATTGTGTGGTTTTCAGCAGAAAAGTTTCTAAGTGTTGATTTTTGAAACGTACAAATATTCCTCTAAAATCAGCCGAACTACGAATTCTGATTTACTCACCTATTATCAGGAGAGCCGTCAGTGCTGCATCTTTGAGCCTAGTACTGATGCTGAGAAGTAATTCTAACCTTACTTACCATTAACTTGAATTTCCTTCCATAGGAATCCATTGTCTGGTTCTCACCAGAAAAAATTCTAAGGGCCTCATTAGGATGACGGGCAGACTTTGCCCGCCCGCCATCCCATCGTAAATCGGGACCGCCTGCCATAAGGGCGGGTGTCCCGGGGGTGCTATTAGGATGTGCCCGCCACAGTGGCGGGCACATCCTGTATTTTCAGCATTGTGGCGGGCGGTGCTCTCTGCACCGCCCGCCACAATGCTGAAAATGCACTTTCGCATTGTCATTTACAAAGCGGCAGGCACCACGGGTGCCTGCCGCTTTGTAAATGACAATGAAGGGGGGTAACACAGGTACCCCCCATGTGCACCCCCCACCTGTACTTCACTCTGGGGGCCTGCAGGGGGCCCCCAGAGTGAAGATCGCATGTCTTTCCGTGGCGGCATCACCGCCGCGGAAAGGGACTGAATACCAGACATCATAATATGGCAGGCGGTGTCTGTTAGACACCGCCACCATATTATTCCTTTTCCGCCCCGGCCGCAAGGCGACCGGGGCGCAAAAGCGGCGGACGGTCTTTCTGTCCGCCGTGGTCCCCCCCGCCATCCTAATATGGCGGGGGGAAATCTGGTGATGATATCGGGTGGATTGTCTCCGCTAGGCTGGCGGTGGCTACCGCCAGCCTGGCGGAGGCAATCCGCCCAATATCATAATGGACCCCCATGTGTCTATTTTCACAAAATAAAAATATTTCTTAAAAATTGCCTGTATGACTTAAACGCATTATTCCAACTGTTTACAGGAGATGCCCCTGTGCTGGAACCAGGATCGACCACTGAGTAAGAAAAAGTAACGTTAACACTACTTACCTGATAAGTGAATTTCCTCCCATAGGATAAGATTGGTGATTCTATGTGTAAAAGTTTCTAAGTGTCATTTTTTAAAATACAATTAAATTCCTTAAAAATCACTACTGTAACCAAAACACTTTACTCAACTGTTTACAGGCGATGTCTCAGGACTGAATTTAGGATCCAGTCCTGTGGTTAAAAAAGTAATCCATAAAGTAATTAATTGCTTTAACTAGAAATTCACATTGACCTCAATGTTGCATTGTTTTCGAAATTGAGTTGCCCATTGCAACAACCGTAACTACGGTACTTAAAAGTCCATTGCCTATTTGCAAAGTATTTAAACTAAAGTAATTCATTCTGAGAAAGTATATTTTGTGATGTAATGTATAATGTAATTATAATGTAATTTAAAAAATTAAATATCTAAAAATAAAGTTTCAAAAAATGTAGAAAATCAGTATAAATAAAATTAAAATAACAATAAATACATTTAAAAATTGGCATTTACAAAACCTTTGAAATTCACTGAAAAAAAACATAGGTTTCAGACATGTTATAGTTAGGAATTAGCATTTAAAAAACCTTTGAAATTCACTGAAAAAACTATAGGTTTCAGACATGCTTTAGTTAGGAATTAGCATTTAAAAAACCTTAGAAATTCACTGAAAAACCCATAGGTTTCAGACATGTCATAGTTAGTAATTAGCATTTAACAACCTTAGAAATTCACTGAAAAAAACATAGGTTTTTGGGGGTGTTAAAGTTAGCTGGACATTTCACGCGTATAAAACCATTGAAATTCCCCTATTATAGTTAGTTGTACTAACTATAACTCACACGCCCGCAATCCACTGCTGATGATGTCACATAATACATCATTCATGACATGCTCAGTGACATCACTGATGACATCACTGATGACATCTCAAATGACATCACTGATGACATCATCCATGTGACAAACTGATACACCTCATCATACAGTGACCGATGGCGGTGACTTCAGCAGGCAGCAGAAAACGGAAGGACTTCCTCCCATGTGCAACGCGATTTCAACCAATCCTAGAACTTTTGGTTGAAGGATTCTAACCCAGTGGTCATTTTGTAGCTAGGAGCCTGTGGTTGCAATCCCTCAGCTGATACTCAGCCCTGGGATTGTGCAGGCTGAAGTGTGCATGTAGGCCTGTCCGGCTGTAGGCAGCTGGCCAATCTGACATGTGCACTGGCAGGGGCTACAGTAATAGTGCAATTGCACAAATCATCCCCGCCTCTGCCCTCGCGCTGTAACAGCGTCAGCCTGCAAAACCAAAATAAGATGGTATTTATTACGTTTTTATTAATGTGTGTGCCTCCTGCACTCGCAGTTGGCTGGGCGATGCTCCTCTACCATAACGGAGGAGCCTCCTCTGCTGAGAATATGTTCTCCAAGTGAGTCCCAAGGGACTGAGGCTCTCTCAGACTGATTATAGCAATGTTGTCCGTTAGAGGTACATGCGCCAAAACAACCAGCAAGCTTCAAAGGGGGCCTATCTACGTGACTTAACCGAACAATACTGAAAAACAACAGACCACATCGCAGTAGCACCAAAGTATCTTGACCAGGAAGCAGTCAATCCAACTGACATTTAGGTGTGGCCTGCCAACATCCACATCTTCTCTTTTCAGAAATATACAAATAGTTTGGGGAGCACAGGTGCAGTTTCTTGCTTTATAAGGCTCTACCCTTAGTGAATTTAGTAACTTTGCTTCTCTTTCTGATGCAGTTGAGACAATAGTTGTAAAGTCCAACTGTGTCTTTTTCTGACAAGTATATGACCTACATTCTGTTTTATTTTCTCCTGGTTGTCTCCTCTCTTTTTCACGGTCTTCCTATGTAACTCTCATCCAATCCTTCCATGAACAGCTCTCTAAAGCAGTTATGAGGAGGTAGAAGTGCTACATGGAAGTAATATATGGGATAAACTACCCTCTACCTTACATTTAAAAGATATTTCAAGTCACAGAAGAGTTACCTGGCTAAATATAGAAACGAGCCTGAAAGGCTAAACACATTTATAAGCTTATGGAAACCTGAACTTACTTTCAATTTATTTTTAATATACAGCAGGGGGTACATTTGGTAGTCTACAACACATGGTCACATCCTCAGTCTTCTCTTTGGAATCTGTTAGGAAAATATAAACACACTATTATGCAGCTTGTAATATGCTGCAAAGACATACAGGCACTCATTGGAGCAGAATGATCGGGGAATGCTGCTCCAGATTACAGTGAGTTGCCCGGTGTTTCCAGGCCTGAAATTACTGACTATGGCCACACTGGGCCTGGTTTTGCTAGCTGCGGGTCTGCACCCAGTAAAACCGAGGCTTGAGAGTGACCTGGCTGTGAGCAGAGGCACCACCTAGCACTGCCCATCTCACCCAGAACCTCGTGGTAAGCAGACAAAGCTCCCTCCATCGAAGCCACAAACTCAACATCACCCAAACCACCTCTGTATCTACTGCCCTCCACTACCAGTCCTGCACCGGTCTCACTGCTATTACCAACTTCTCAGAGCAAGTGGTAAATGTCAGAGGGTTTGTACCTGGAATCGAGGACCTTGAGCAGAAAAGGACCCAGTATTTTGGTGCTACATTGTTATTTCCCCATTCCAGGGAAAACTACTTGATAATGAGAGATTTAGGTTTAGGGATTCGAGCCAGAATATGATATTCTGTGCCCCTGTAATCCCCACACCCACATTAGGTAACACTTAATGAGGTCTATTATCTTCAGCTTAATATAAATCACTTTTAAAAATGTCTCTACTACAGAATGGCAACATGCAGAGAGATTGCTGCAGTACAGGATGCGTGTCAACCTGCAGAAAGATTTCTGTTCTTGTGTCATATAGTCTTGCAGTGCAAAATATACCCTTATGTCCATAAATATTTACATCTCCATAAAGACTGTTTATTTTATGAAGCAAATATTTGGAGGAGATGAAAATCTAGCGGCCGCCCCTCTTTTATACTTAATAACAACTCCTCACCAGTGCTTTATCATATAAACATGGGCTGGCTTTGGGGTCAGGCACTAAGATAGACCTGAGCAGAATTTCGATTACGCTGGTGTATTCAGAGTAATTTCGATAATTCTGCATTATTCTTCGACACTGAATTACCCATAATTACTGATTACTCCTTCTCGAGTCATTAAATGTAATTTGGGGGAGGGGGGGCTCCTACAGCAAGAGCACATTTAGCAACCATGAGTGGTCATGAGTGCGCTTCTTATTTGAGTTATGCTGCATTCATCGCTGTTTCTTGCCTCAAAAAGCCTCCTCATGCCCCTTTTGGACACAAAGATTCATTTTGCATTAAGAAAATAGCACTAAATGTTGGTAGTAAATTGGGAGAAAATCCTACCCGAAGAGCACACTTGCCAAGAGTGAGAGACTGATCGCGCTTGCTATCTGTTTTCTGTAGCATTTAGCGCCATGTGCTTCCTCAAGTCGATTTTCGACGGGAGGGGGCATTTCTGTGCTAAGAAAAGGCACTAAATGCAGAATTACTCTTTTTGTGTAACTCAAGGGTAATCTTGCAGAATTCTTAGTTAATTCCGCTATATTATGCTACACAAAATTAAGAGTTACGCCCACCCTACTTATGATGTCAGCACTCTGTGTCATTTTCTTATTACGTATACATACCATACCTAGTTACATATCGTAGGCATTCCTGGATTACAACCATCATACACTTTTGCAAGGCTGTTCAAGAAAGGCAATTGATACACTTGGCTTAAACTTTTAGATTGAAATATTCATTCATGTGAAATGTATTTTGTGTGATAGGGCTGCTAATAATGCCATGGTATGGAACACTTCCACCTGTTGAGAGATGCACGGGCAAAAGTCAAAGGTTCTCAAGAACAGAACTGTGGAAGTCGGAACTTGATTTATGAAATGCTCTTCCATTCAAAGTCACGTGTGCGGAATCAGAAAGCAGGTTCCGTGCCAGGATGACACAATATGTACTCTTTCCTGTCTCGGCGCTCCGATGACTTTGACTTGATTCATTACATTTTGAACCTCACTCTCACAAGAAGCCCGTCAAGGTTACAGATAAATGGTGTAATTCAATGGAATCTACTGCACTTCCTTCCTTGTCAAATCATGCTGCCCGTCCTCTAAGTGGGTTTAACAAAGTTCCGGGTTTCTCCAAGTCAAAGTATATTAACCTTTATCGTATTCCTCAGACAGAAGTAATCAAATGTTCTTCTTTATCACAAATCAGTTCGCTTTCTTGAGCACTGCTGGTCTGGCTGCCTAGGACTACACCGGATTTTGTACTTAGAAATATGGAAGTGGTGAAATAAAATGGATTTGGTTCTCAGGAGCTTTCAATGACTTTCTCTGTGACCTAGTTCTGTTATGTGTTTACTCCAGTTCACAGATCTGGGCACATTCCATCACTTAGACTTTGTAGACTAGGTATTGAGGGTGACATTTGAGAAGCTGTAAGAGTTTTTAGTTATTTCTGTGTTTTTGTTAGGCAAGTGAAACCTTTCCTAGCACTGTTTCTTACCATACTGTAGTTCTGAGTGCCACTGTATTAGTATATTTGTTTTTTGAAAACTCTGCGATGTTTCATCATGAGTCTTACATAGATGGTGCTGAAAATGGATGTGTTTTTTCTCATGAGTTATTTTAACAGTTTCAATTAAGTACAAGCAAGCATGTCATGGCCACTATTGGTCTATCAGATATAACAAAAGACCAATTGGCAAGAAAATTAACACTCAGTAGGCTGCAGCAACACCATTATATAGCTCTTAGACTTTTAGGACTCTGGGCACTTTACCACTGTTATTCAGTGCTAAAGTGCACATGCTCTCCAGGTAAATTATATTACGGATTTGTGATTCAATGATTGGCATATTCAATTTACTGGTAAGTCCCCAGTACAGTGCACTGCGGGTGCCCAGGGCCTGTAAATCAAATGCTGCTAGTGGGCCTGCAGCACTAATTGTACCACCCACATGAGCAGCCTGTAAATTTAACTCAGACCTGCCACTGCAGTGTCTGTGCACAGTTTGGTACTATCATGTTGACCTGGCAAGTGCACTCAAGTAACAGGCCCTAGCTTTCCCTTTTCTTACATGTAAGACACCCCTAAGGTAGGCCAAAGTTAGCCCTATGGGCATGTTGCAGTGTATGTGAAAGGTAGGACATGTACGGAGGTGAGTGACGTGTCCTGATAGCGAAATACAATGTATTTCGTTTTTCACTATTGAAAGGTTTCGGTCCCATATGATAGAATATGAATTTATTTATACCATCTTATAAATATAACTTCCCATTGGGACAAGATAGAAAGATGGAGTTTAGTTTGACTGAACTCAGAATGTAAATATAAAAATGCATCTTTTAGTAAAGATGATTTTTAAATTATGTGTTTGAAAATACGGCTTTTAAAAAGTGGGTATTTTCTTGTTTAGCCATCCTGTGTGCCTCTGCTGGTTTGTGGATTGACTGTATTTCTTTGGAGTGACTGGGGCTGGGGGTAAGCAATCTCTCAGATGGCCACTGTGGGGGGTGGTGATGTGGGTCCTGCCTTTCCTGAATGAGTCAGGGCTGGGCTAAATATACCTGGGCTGCATTCAGGCTAGTGGTAGGAGATTTCACTAGCACCTGAATAGGCCTGGCCTGCATTTAGAGTGGTGGTGGCGGTGGCAGAGATTTCCATTGCACCTGAATAGGCCCTGTCGTCTTGGACAATGCTGTCTCCAACTCTTGCTGGGAAGCTGGGCCAGAGAGGACCAAACTGGTTTGGAATAATCATAGACATTCTCTGCCTGAGAGAACAAAGGGATTTTGAGAATAAATATTGGGGCTCAGACCCCAGATCTTTAGAAATAGCTGGAATCAAGGAACCTGCCAAGAAGAAGAGCTGGAAGAGCTGCCAGGAATGAGTACTGCCGCTTTGCTGTGTTGTTGCGTTGTTGGATTGGCCTGCAGTTGCTGCTTCTGCCTTGGGCAGTGAAAGGACTGGACTGAACTTTCTTTACTTGTGCTCAGTATCTGCAAGGGCTTGAAGTAGAGATTGCATCCTTTTCTGAAGTCTCAGTGACTCCAAAGACTTCACCAACCTGTGGGCACCTCTTCTGGAAACCACTGTTTCCGTTGCCACAAAGAAGGGAAACGCAACCAACTCCGTCTCTGGCTCTGTGTCCTGACGGCAACGCAGAGGGCACCATTCTCATCTTGCACTGCAACCCTGGTCTCTCCGGCGATGATGACCGCCGCCGCCACTGAGCTGCTGCTTGCACCGTGACCTATGGGCACCGCACTCTGCACTTCCTCACTTCACTTCTCCATCTTGGTCCAACCGATGCTGTGGCTGCTGCTGATTTTGACACCTTGACGAAATTGTGGCTGGGGGCACCACTCGTAAGTTTAACGATGCACCCCCTCATCTCACACAGCTATCTGGGTCGATCAACGTCTGCTCCCGGTAACCGGCTTTGTCGCTTGCTTTGTAGCCTGACAGCACTGCATCAAGCACCGCATCGCCCAGCACCTAATCCTTGGTCTCACGGGCGCCATCTGGACGATAGTCACCGAGTCGCTGCCTGCACCTCATCGCTAGAGCACCGCTGCCATTTTGCAATATGACTGCGATGGTTTCCACGAATGGCTCACACCCATGTGCCAGCTGCAATGAGAAATGTACTGTTCACAAGTCTGTTCACGCTTTTGCTGGCCTGTAGAGACGCTGTTTGACTGTTGTTTTCAGCATCGCTGTAGGCCCGGACAGAGCTCCCGACTCGTAGGAACTGTGTTTTTGAGATATTTCTGCAATTTTAAGGATATCATGCAAAGCATATATCTATAAGTACTGCATGTTGGATTCCTATTGTTTTTTTTTTTTTGGATATATAAAGATATTGGATCTTTTTCTAAACTGGGGTAGTGTCTTTTTGTAGTATTTTCATTGTATTATTGTTGGTTTTGTGCAAAATGCTTTACAAACTGTGTTGGACTTGGCCCTTTTGACAGGTTCACCCTGAAACTTTTTGCGTTCTCCTAGCCTGTTTCTGACACCTTATGTTGGTGATTTTAGGCCTCTGTGCACTTTAGCACTGTGGCCCAGTGTAAATTGTGTGCCCTCTCTGTGTATGTGTGGTGAGATGGGCCTGCCCTCCCATAGAAATGCATGGGGATATGTGTGTCCTTGGTAGTTCCTGGTATGAGAGGAGTGCAGGGGCGAGTTTAGTATGTGCGAACTCGTGAGAATAAATGCTGCGCAATGGTGTGCACAGATTTATTGTGACTAGTGGAGAAGTGCCACTTTTAGAAGTTGCCATTTCTGTGTGCAGTGTGTGTGCCTGCCTGATGTAAATTGCATGTCTGCCTATGTCTGCCTTGTGATTGACAGGTGCTGGATGATGTGGGTGGCTCCAGGAGCCAGGATGGGTCTGTCCGGTGGTGAATAGGGAGATCTGCATGTAGATGAGAGGGAGGAGTTGCACCTGGGACCTGAATAGGGCTGAGCCTTCCCTCCACAAGGCTGGCTCCACCTCCTGTGGTGCGTCAGATGTCTCTGGCCTGTCCTATGAATGGAAGAGGGTAGCTGACCAAAACAGTTTTATCTGGTTCTCCTATTGCCAGCACCTTTTAACAAAGGGAAATGCTGTTTAAAAGGAGGGGCTGTGACCCATGGGGTTATTTTCTTTTGGATCCTGACAGAGAGGGGCTTGCTGCTGGTGGGGCCCAGGAGGGACCACCATGTGGGCCGTCTCCTTGCTGGAGGGACCTGTATGCTGGCCCCTGGGCCCTACATTGCCCCCTGATACCTCCAGGACTTTCTGGATCTTTTTGTTTTCCCTTTGAGACTGCCAAGGCTTGATACAGCCTTCCAGTGCCCTGGGAGCGCTTCATCTTGAGCTTTTCATAGGAGAGGTAGAGCCTGGGGGCTAAGCAGCGCGGAGCTGCAGCCCGTGCTGAGGGAATCCCCCTTGTAGGGATTCACCCCTCCTTGTGGGCTTTTGCGGGTGCCCATCCCGCTTATTTCTCTTTAGTTAAGCAGATGCCCACCCTGCGTCTTTGTGTGTTATTTTAAGGGATCAGCACCTGCCCACCCCACGACTTTGCCCTTAATTATGCGGGTGCCCACCCCGCTGTATATTTTTAATTATGAGGGAGCCCACCCCTCATTTTGCTGCTACACGAAGAGTCACCGCTGCGGCCAGAGGCAAAACTGGAAGTCAGGCCCACGCCGCCTGACTGTGGGCAGGGCCTGGAGTGATCCACTTCCGCTTCCCCCTGCCTGGGGCCCGGGTGAAGTAGATGGGTGATGGCTGCACGGGGCTCCCAGAGGTGAAGGGATGCCCCGCACCACAGAAAAGGTGCTGCCGTGTTGGGGGAGGTGAAGCGGAGTTCAGCAGCAGGATCCCCGCGGAGGGGGCGCGAGGCAGATTGCCGGTGCCTGACCCTGATGCATCCAAGTGAGGAACCTTTCCCCTGCCAAGAGCCGGTGAGTGGAGACGGCTAGGGAGGGGAGGCCAGATGCAGGCCCGCGCTGCCACTTTAGTGAGCGTGCCGCTCCGACAGCGGGCATCTTTTGTTTTAGAGCCCGCGTGGCCCTAGTGATGGGCATAGTTAATTAAGAGGCCCCAGTGGGGCCCCGAGGGCCAGTGATGGTCATACCATACCCTGACAGTGGAGATACGGAGTCAGAGTGGCCCCAGAAGGCAGCGGGCCGCTCCAACGTGGCTGGCATCATCATTCTAAGAGCCTAGGTGGCTCCAACGTCCGGGGGCATATTGGTTTCCAGGGCGAGAGGGACTCGTGGTTGCCCCAGTTGGGCATGATTATTTCCGGAGCCAGTGTGCTCCATGGGGACATAGTTATTTTAGATCCCTGTGTGGCTCCAACCGGGGCAATATTGCTTTAGGAGCCCCAGCCAGGCCCAGAGGGCACAGTTGTGCCAGGGCCCATTTGTTCTATCGCCTGCTGCGCCGCACCAGCGCGAGCAGATGTAACCTTTTTGTGTAATTCTTGAGAAAGTCCCTGAGGGGGACAGAAGTGGTACAGAGGTGCAAGGGCTTCCCCATCATTTACAGCTTCGCAGCAATTAGTGCCAGCTGCACCATTTATGTGCACAGTTCTTTGGGGGCATGCCTGAGTGAGTTATGAGTGAGTTGCACTTCAGTGCCCATGACATTTCCAGCTGCCCAGCAAGTAGTGGGCAGCTGCAACGTTTAGGCCTGCGCAGATGGCGCATCCTTGACTTTCGCTGCATTGGCAGCGCGGCCTGACTTTTGGAACATAGGGCATTTGAGCCCCTGTTTGAGATGGCCAGTTGGCCGGGGGGGCTGTTGGGATTGTAGGGCGCCAGGCCCTAATGTGATGGTGGTACTAGGAAATGTAATTCATGTAGTATGTTTTACGCACCCAGTGTTATACCTCTAAAAATGTGTTTTTTATGATTATGAGGCTGTTTTGCATATCATGGTTTGTGCTAGTGAGATTATGTTTCACTGTGTGATTTATGCCCCTAATGTGAGTTATGCTTAGGGGGTTAGGGTCTAATGTGTTTAGACTTGTGAGATGATGGCATAATGTGTTTATGCTGGTGAGGTTGGCGCAGAAGGTAATTCGGGCCTGATGTGATACTGTGCATAAAGTAGTTTATGTTACAGGCTGAGGCTGAGTTCAGTGATTACCAGTGTTTACTGGTTGTACGTTTATGATCATCTTTTTTACTCTTTACTAAGATCGCTTTGTGATGGTTCTGACAGTGGTCCATGTGGCCCTGTCATGTGTAGATAATCCCTTGTAAATATGGCCCAGTGCCAGTTGGCACAGTGCATATTGTGTGATTACTATTCTAATGTGTTAAGAGAATACAAAGGCTATTTTTTATATAACCTTGTGTGGAGTTCCTTTTGTAGTGTGCCTGGGGGTATACACCTGTTACAACGCATTTTTTACTCCGCACTACCATTACAACGCGACCATTACTCCGCATACCATTACAACGCATTGCGCTGGGGGGCGCTCTAGGATAGGTAATAAGTATAATTTACTATCCAACACCTTCCCTAGGGTCCACGGGGACTGGAGTTAGAATAGTAAATTATACTTACCACTATCCAGCGCCCCAAGGCGCTATGCGTTGTAACGGTATGCGGAGTAAAAGTCGCGTTGTAATGGTCTGCGGAGTAAAAGTATGCGTTGTAACGTCATACATCCGTGCCTGGGATGTTGTTGCTGTGTGAATGCGCAAATGCTTTACACATGGCCTCCGGGATAAGCCTGACTGCTCGTGCCAAGCTACCAAGGAGGTGAGCAGGGGTTATCTTTGGCGTGTAACTCCCTTGCCCTGACTAGAGTGGTGGTTTCTGCCTGGCTTTGGCGCAAGCCTTAGCCAACCAGAAATCCCATTTCTAACACACTTTCTCTGTGATAAGCCTGATTGCTCGTGCCAAACTACCAATGGGCTAAGCAGGTGTTATTTTAGGAGTGTGACTCCCTTACCCTGACTAGGAAGATTGGTACCTACTTGGACAAAGGTACCTGCCTCTGCCAACTAGGGACCCCTATTTGTAACAATAGCATTAAAGTATTACACAGCGGTCAAGCAGGTGTGCTTAAAGGCCATCCAATGCAGATAATATCCCTTAAGTAGAGCAAAGAAATACAACAGTTAAACAATAATATATAACAGTTCTGGTCAAAGCGGCTTAAGAAGGGTCAAGTATGAGGATGTTGCTACATTGTGGGACATGAACTAAAAGAGTGGTTGTGGGGGTTAGGTACCCAACACATGGGTCAAGGTAAGGACAATCAAAGAGTTGCAGGGCTCACGGCCTCTGGGGGTGGTGGGGTGAAAGCAGGTGTGCTCCAGGCATGCTAGGTATTGTATCAGTGGGCTT
Organism: Lissotriton helveticus; assembly: GCF_964261635.1. Lineage (NCBI taxonomy): Eukaryota > Metazoa > Chordata > Amphibia > Caudata > Salamandridae > Lissotriton > Lissotriton helveticus. The sequence goes on along the minus strand of NC_136063.1, from coordinate 1,809,480,427 downwards.
AAAACAGAAAAAAGAGAGAGGGGCCCTCCTCACACCAAAGGGACAGGGCATCAAAATGACTGTAAGTCCAATAAGAGATTTCCCTTTGGGTTTATTCACACTCCAACTCTGATTTGCAACTTGTATTATTAATTCATTCCAAAATCAAACAGATATCGCCAAGATAGATACCCTCATCTGGTATGTACGGATATCACCAAGATAGATACCCTCAGCTGGTATGTATTAAAATACATACCAGCTGAGGTATCTATCTTGGTGATATCCATTTGACTTTGGAATGAATGAATGATACAAGTTGCAAATCAGAGTTGGAGTGTGTTAAACATACCAGCTAAGGGTATGTATCTTGGTGATATCCGTTTGACTCTGGAACGAATGAATGATACAAGTTGCAAATCAGAGTTGGAGTGTGAATGAACCCAAAGGGGAAATCTCTTATTGGACTTAATGTACCAGTGGGTACCGGATACACTGGAATTTGGCCTCAGTATTGTGTTAGATTATGAGAGAGTTGTTCCATCGCTAGCACATACCATAGTTGGGAAAACCATTGAGCTCTGGAAGGAGCAGTCGCTTTTTCCACTCTAGAGCAATTAACTGCCGCGCAGCATGGCGCTATTTTAACACACCCCTCATTTTCTGCCCTTTTCTCTTCTTCCTCGTGATATAACTGATTCCTGTAGCTCCTCATTGGTTCTCAGTTAAAATGGCAGACCGCTTTAGGTCAGACATCTCCAGAGCATAACCAGAAAAAGGAGGTGGGTTGGTTCAAAAGAGAGGCTCTCACCTTTCTGAGGTGTACTACTTTGAGGTGAAATAATATATTTTATTAATGCCAATGTCTTGGTGCTGATGTTTCTGAATTCTTGGAGCACTAAAGTGATGACAAATATAATGTGTGTGACTCAGATAGAGATTTTCTGGAAAATGTGGCTCTACTGCCATGTGGAAATGCCAGCTGTAATGTAAGCATTCTGGGCAGAGATATTAATGACATTTTTAGCTCTTACTTAGCTGTCACTTGGCACCTTGACATTTATGACACATTCAATAAGCCCTGGATTTTTAGCCATCATCTCTTTTCATTGCGAGTCATATGCCATTGCTAATACTGTTATGAGTATGGGGCTAAAATGAAAGGTTGTTAGTTAAAAGCTAGAACAGTATAAGGTGTCAAACATGATGTTGAGCTATTTGGTAGCTATGCGTCAGAAAGCACCATCTTGTAGTCAGGATCCAACGGGAGTGATGTACAGATCCAAACGTTGTTTCATCCACAGTAAATCACTCACACGTGCAATTTTAGGCTAACAGTAGACACAGGGAAAGGTGAAAGGGATAAGAGAGAAAACAAAGACACTGGATATCATCACTTTGACTCATACCTCTGCCAGATATTACCATTACAGTGAGTATAGTGAGTATCAAAAGACAAGAAGAATATTTAGTACCGGCCCTTACAGCACATTAGAGCACGTCACCTATTCTTTTCTATATAATTCTGTTGAACTGGATATAATTAGGCGTCTACCTTCTAATTATCAGTGCATGCTTGTTGCTGTAATGCTATATAATTGGCAAGCAGAGATGCAAGAACATTCATCAATATTAGGTGGCTCACATGTAATATCCGACTAGTGTCTTTGATAAAGAAGACCGAAGCAGTATCTCCGCGCCAAGCCAAGAGAGCAGCTCAAGATGGAAAGAACTAAACGAGCTAAAAGGAGGGACTACGGTAGGAATAAAAATGTTTTTAACAGTTTCCTAAATGTCAGATGGTTGGTACATTGTCTAAGGGAATCCGGAAGTTTGTTCCATAGACATGGGCCTACATAGGAAAGTGCTTTTCCACCCTGTCTGGCCATTCTAATGGTTGGAATTTGAAGAAGGGACTGGTTGCTGGAACGAAGGTTGCGTACTGGGTTGTAGAAAGTAAACTTTTCTGCCAGGTATGCAGGGCCCAAGCCATGTAGGCCCTTAAGGACAACACAACAGGTCTTAAACTTAATCCGTTGACGGATCAGCAACCAATGTAGCTTTTCCAGCAACGGGCGTGAGGGAGACCTGGGTGGAGCATTCAGAACCAGCCTAGCGGCGGTATTCTGTACCACCTGAAGTTTACAAAGAAGACTATCGTTTGCTGCAAGCAACAGTCCGTTGCAATAATCCAGGCGACTAAGTATCAGGGCCTAAACAAGGGTCTTTCTGACCTAGTCTGGTAAAAGAGGGAACACTCTATGGAGAAGTCCCATTACATGATAACAGGATCCAACTGTTTGATTTACATGATGCTTTAATGTAAGCCCCTGATCTATCTGTACACCAAGGTTCTTCACAACCTGCTTAGGGATGGGGACCGAGCCTAAGTCTGCCAGCCACCAGTCCGGAGTCCACAACAGTGTGGCTTCCCCAAAAAGCAACACCTCGGTCTTGCCCTTATTGCACTGTAGGAAGTTAGAGGCCATCCATCTTGCCACGGCCTTCATACCTACAGCGAAGGACTGTTTGACCGTGGCGCTAAGTGTCTTAAAAGGAAAAAGAAGCTGAGTATCATCAGCGTAAGATACTGGGATGAATCCGTGTGATCTCATAAGGCCTGCTAGAGGGGCCACGTAGATGTTAAAAAGAGTTGGGCTCAAACAGGAGCCCTGTGGCACCCCCTTGGTAAGCTCAACAGAGGCAGATCGAAATGAACCCATGCTGACACACTGTGTACGACCCAATAGAAAAGTCTGATTCCAAGCCATTGCCTGACCTTCCAGCCCCACCTCTTCCAAGCGACTGAGCAAAATGTCGTGGGATATAGTATCGACGCTGCTGACAGGTTCAATAGCACCAGAATCATTGAATTCCCCTTATCCAAGGACATTCCGATGTCATCTGTCACTGAAAGGAGAGCTGATTCGGTGCTATGATTGGGCCTGAAGCCGGACTGGGAATAATCCAGGCCCCCAGTATCTTCGATAAAGCTCGACAGATGGATGTTGACGTGCTTTTCCATTAATTTGCTCAGGAACGGGAAGAGAGAATTGGGATGGAGGTTGGATAACTCTGTCCAGAGAATGGCTGCATTTTTGCAGATAGGTCTAACCTGAGCCGTCTTCTACTCTTGAGGTACTTTACCCTCAGAGAGAGAGAGGTTGACCAAAGACTGAACCATCGGGCCAAGCAGTTTGCCTAATGATGGAATGATTCTAGCTGGAATAAGATCTAGGGGGGGTCCACTCTTAATTTGGCTCATAAAAGCTTCTACCTCACTCAGAGAGACCACTAGGAACTCAGAGTGCGAGAGGGCATTAGGGAGCCCACTCTTAAGAGAAGATGTTAGAGGGCCGCTCAAAGAGAGGCTGGAGGTGATAATTTTGTCATAAATCATCTCTATTATGTTTGTAAAATATAGGGAGATATCATCACATAATTGTTGTGAAGATAGGTCTAGACTCTCACAGGCAATGGGTTTAGTAAAAGATTGAAGAATCTGATATAACACCTTAGGAGCATTGCCCGCCTCAGTAAGTTGCGAAGCAATATGGTTCTTTCTGGCCAATCTGATATTCTTGTGATACTTGGCCAGAGCGGTGTAATAGCAATTCTTGTCAGCCTCAGAGCGGGATGATCTCCAGGTTTTTTCTATTTTTCTGCAGACCTTTTTTTGTAAGCGCAGTTGGTCAGGGAACCAGACTTCCTGCCGTTGGACAGGGCGCAGTTTAGATCGTTTTATGGGGGCAATGACGTCTGCTGCAGTGAGAATGGCATGATTATATTTAAGCATTGCCATCTCTATGTTATCTGAGGCTATAATTGAGGGATCGATCAGTGTCTCTTGAAGAGTTTCCTATGTTATTGTGTGCCACTGTCTGCGCAATAAAGGAGGAGGGGCAGGAAAATTTCTAGATTTACCTATGTTAAGCATGGCAAATTCAATAACAAAATGGTAAGTCCAGTTGACCTGCATAGGGGGTTGCACACAATCTTAGGGGAATTGGACAGGACCATGTCTAATGTGTGGCCTGTAGGTAGGTGGAGCCCTTATTAAGCTGTGTCAGTCCTAATGAGGATAGATCAGCCAGGAGGGACTGAGCCTCAACATTGTCTACTAATTCACTATGTACATTAAAATCCCCCAACAGTAAAAAGTTGTTGCCGGATTTAATATGTGGGGCCAATGCTTCCACTAAAGATATGGCAAACGTCGTACATGGGCCTGGTGGGCGGTAAACCAGTACTCCTTTCCAAGTAGCCATTAAGGGAGTGTTGGCCCTAAAAATCATCAGTTCCATGTTTTCGGTGCACCTGTGGTCAAGTATAGAGATGGTAATGTCACTTTTATAAATTATGGCAATGCCACCACCGTTTTTTTTGGGTCTGTCCAGCCATGTCATTTTATATTCTTCTGGAATACCCAAGGCAATTGCAGGGACAGAGTGGGGCTTCAGCCAAGTCTCCGTCAGAAAACACAGCTCAGGCTGTGTAGAGGAGATAAGGTCCCAGACCTTAGTATGATGTTTAGGCAGGGATCCCACATTACAGAGCAGGTTCTTCCAACCCTTTGGGGAGTATTTAGCCTCCCGGGGGGATATAGAAGATTGGTGGACATACGAGGCCTGGAACTGACAATACCGGCATGAAAACGGGCCTTCAGGACATGACCAAGTCTCCCTTGCGCACCCCTGCAACGGAGTGGGCCGTAGATTTAACAATGACTGGGCCGAGTAGCGGATGTGGCTAACTATTTTGGGATCCTGACCTGAAGAATCGAATTCATGGCCCCTTGCCCCGTCCGGTCGTGGACGGGCGCAGACCGGCTTCTCTTTGACTTGTCTTCGGTGCATTAAGGCGCTTCCCCTGCGCGCAAACGCTGCGCGCTCATAACGTTAAAAGGCTAAATAGCCCTTCCCTTGCATCAACTAGAGCGCTAACTCCTCCAGAGGTAGGGCGGAAGTTCCTGGCTCTCCCTGTCCCGCCCTCCGCTCAACGGTACTGGCTACCGAGTCGGACCGGGCAGGCAGGAGCAACACCGAGCATATTAGTGGCGTAACGAACCTTGAGAGGGCCATCCCTGCCAGGTACATATAGGGGGCCCTCGCGCCCTCTGGACCCAGTCAGGAGCTTTCTGGCCAGGGGCCCACTGTCCATGCATAGAGCCAGAGGGGGATGCTTGGAGCTTGGGGGCCGTCCCACACCACGGAGTGCAGGGGCTAATGTTATGCCACGGGTCTATATTTCAAAAGTCTTTTGGCAATAGGAACAAATCCTCTCCATTGCTTCACATAATGGGTTCAATCAATGTTCAACAAAATATTATAGTTCTTTACTCTTTCAAGAGAATTCAAATTTACTTAAGAATCTTGATTTCTAAACAAGTAGGCAGTGAGGAAAGAGCCTTCAGAAATTACGGCAGCCATTTTCAAAAATGCGAGTCTTCCATGTAATCATGAGAAATGTAGTTTATGTTCAGACACTAATAGTGTGTCATCAAGATATGCGAAAGCTTTCATCAAGCATATCAGTCATTTCATAATCAACTTCTACCTTTCCTCCCTTTGAATATACTTGGCTCTAGCAAGGTTTGGATTATGACACTCACACACCCTCTAAGTGCTGCATGGTGAGCACCGATCCTGCCATTATTGTGTTACTTTGAAGTGCTGAATTTTTAATAATAGGGATTGATTATATTAAAATGCAATATTGGGCCTCATATGATTTCAGAGATATAACGCCAAAAATATGGACATTATTTTACAACTAGAATTTTCTATGTACAAAAATTGCTAACATGGATAAAATACTTTCATTGGTAGCGTGGTCATCTGTTCAATTCAAAAGCAGCCTTTTCTAGTTTCAAATAAAATCATTATAATTTTTTAATAAAATGAGGTGCAGATTAGGTTCTGATTGAAGTTAAATGAAGCTAAATATTCCCCCTCTATGTTATACATGGGCCAACAGGTCACAGTCCCAGCATGCAAAATATTGTTGAGTAAGCTATAGCAGCAATATCTCATTACTAACATGCATTGATGGAGAAGAGACTCGTAATTGACCCTGCCAATACTGCTGTCCGGGGCCTGCTTCAGCGGTGGTTGCGCCTGCTGCGACAATCATTTTGGGTGCCCCCACACCTGATCACCGTCTCCTCGGATTCTCTAACCCCGAGCAAAAGTGCCCCTCATCTCTCCAATCATAAATTATTACTAAATACAATGCCCCCTGATGCCAGCGCCCCCCATCCAAAGGTCAGCGGCCAGTGTGGCAGCACCACTCACACTGCCCTAAAGCCGGCACGGCTGCTGTCATCAGCAGTCAAATGGATTCCTGAACCCCTTCTTAGAAACAAATTCAGCCCAAGAATCACTAGTCCCTATTCTATATTGTAAAAGTCTGTTGGCAACTACTTTTTGCAAGAGAAGCAACTCAATTTAGCAACCTGTGCTGGCAGAATGATCAGGACAAATCTACGTTTCATGGGGCGATTCATAACATAGTAGATTTTAGGAGCTTTTGGAGATTGGAAGGAAAGCCACTCTTAGGCTATAGTACTTTATCTTGGATGTTCCGCCCTCAACCTGGCATGTGCAGCTTTATCCAAAAAGGCTGCCTATGTTTTATTGTCCACTGATTTGTGGAACTACAGTAACAACACATTTAACATCAGTTAACGTCCTCATGGCTGTCCCAAGGCTGCATTTTGCTAACGTACTAGCCCCTGATTAAAAACATGACATGCTTTGCTGAATTTCCTTCTGCGCTTAGAAGTATCTTTCTCCAAAGTGCTGGAGTAATTAACACTACTAAGAGAGGATTAAATGCAGACAACTCCTGTAGAATAGGAACTTTGGGGCAGATTTATGAAGGCCTTGCACCGCCGGTGCGTCACTTTATTTGACGCAACGGCGGCGCAAATAATGCACCCTGTTTACAACGTGACGCATCTAGTAGATGCGTCACGTTGTAAAGCCCTGCGCCATAAGGAGGCGTTCCTGCGCGGGGGGGGCGTTCCTGCACAGGAACGCCTCCTAAAAGTGGCTGAGTGAAGTCACTTTCAGGACAATGCTGCGTCAAAACCCTGCGCCTGCTTGAAGCATGCGTAGGTCTTGACGCAGCATTGTGGAGATGGGGCACCCCCGAGCCTTGCTGGAGCTGCGTCGCGCTTGCGACACAGCTCCAGCAATGCGCCACCTTTACGGCACAGATGCGTCACGCATCTGTACGGTTTTGCCCATGGTGCGCCACATTGGGTGGCGGAGCAGCGGCGCAGGATGACTGGCGCATCCCTGGGGATGCGCCAGTCATCATAAATCTGCCCCCTTGAATCTACCCCAAGTGACATGAGTCTGCGTAGCTGTTGGACTTGGCCCTCTCTGCAGGATACCCCAAATGTTGAGATTTCACCCCTCCTGTTTTCTGAACCCGTTACTGTTGGCTTTTTGAACTTTGTGCACTATACCAATGCTAATCAGTGCTAAATTGATTTTTGCTTAAGAAGGTTTCATACCTACTTCCACCAATAACACAATTTCTTACAGTAGCAAATTTTAATTACCAATATCTTGGAGTGACTCAACCGCCGCTCATCAAAATAGAGGCCAAAATAGAGATGTAAAGAGAATGAAGCACCCTGCATCCGGTCTTCGCAGACCGGGCTGTTGAAAGTCCCAAGAATATTTAAAGCTCGCATGGGAGGCAGATCTTTCAGATACCTTGCTCCCAAGCGCTGGAACAATCTGCCACTGGAACTTCGGTTGGAACCCTGCGAAGTCCAGTTTAGAAAAAAACTTAAAACGCACCTGTTTCAGTAGATAGCTTGGTTGGGAGGAGGGGGGGACAGCCACACCACTTGCCATAGCGCGGAGACACGCCAGTGGCGTAATCAGGCGCTTAATAAATTTCCAAATAAAAAAAATAAATAAAAAATGAGATGCTGCGTTTAGACTGAACATGGTGTATTTTTAAGTCACCCTTGCAAAATGGTAACTCAGTGGTTTCTTCATATCTTATCTGCTTGAGCTTTGTCAAGGACTGCTCCACAGGTTTCCTTATATTTTGTCGTACAGCTTTCAAAGAAGTTGGCTCTGTCTTATTTTAAACAACTGAAAGCAGTAAATTGCCATTAAAGGCCTGCAAATTTTGCCAGCTGATCTTTCCCTAAACTTTTTCTATTCGGGTGAATCAATGAATGCTCCACATCATCCTGTGCGACCTTGCAAGTAACGAGCCAGTAAAGATAAATTAGTGGATAAAAAGATGTAAACTTGCAGAGAGTGTGGGATTGTTGGGGACCACAGACTGCTTTACGCACTCTTGCACGCAAAGGGACGTCAGCCTTGCCGAGATAGAGAGCACTGAGCCATGGCACTGGGGGAGAAAGCTGCCTGGAAGCGGAGCAGGTTTCCCCGTCAGTGAAGGATGAGAAACAACAAATAAGGACCATGTAAATGAAAACAGAAAATGCAGAAGGAAAGAAAATCATACAATTGCAGCAAAATGTAAGCTAAATGAGCAAATAACACCAGATAACTTAATTTAATGCAAGCTGTAACATCCCCCTGTAGGTATTGAGAATTCCCAAATAGAAAGTACCTTACTGTGGAAGAAACAAAACTCGAATTGTGACTTGAAGTCTATGATGCATTACGAATGGTATTTATTTGTGTTATTTTTTTTTAATCCAGAGATTCTGGGAATTGATGTTTAGTTTTGTTCTTACTTATCTTGGCTTCTCGTTTAAAATTAAACAAGAAGGAAATTGCATAATCAAGTCTTGCCATGAGATGCGACTGTTGAACGGGGTCTGAGTGATTAAAACCGTCTCTCCAAATCCTAAGAGGCCGGGAGTGCTGAATGAGTTCAGCCAGGGTTTCCCCGTAATTATCCACAAAAAGGTCTCAAGGAGCATTCTCCCTGCGCCGCTGCAGATTTTCGTCATTAGCGATTCACGTGGGAAACAAACAGCAGATTATTTTCCTGCGCACTGCATTGCAATACTGGGAGTCGCCCGGGACAAAGGCTTTGCAGCACCAACGTAGCAATTTCACTGATTTCTGGGCGTGCGTTCAATTAGGCATCACCAAGACGACAGCTGGAGAAACTCGTGGGCTCGCGCTACAGGTGTGCCCCTGTCGGCGCCTTGGCCGGTAATCCGCACTCTGAGCCACAATGGCGACATCATTCAGATAAAAATATTGCAGGTCCTCCCAGTTTACCGTTTATAAACGCGATCAGCCTAGGACAGGAGAGAGGAGAGTGATATGGTCCCTTTTTTTCATACTATTGCACTGTGAGTTATGGGCTCGCTTCAGCGGATACAATGTGGTGTCACTGCAAATCATGGCAAATCTTCACAGTATCGCGCATCTTATCGGGTTTTCTCAATATTATTCAAAGCAGAGAAAGAGAAATGGCAATAATTCCCAGCTGACAGCTACTTCTCAAAATATCAACAAGAAAAATGTGATGTGACACACGGCAGAAGAGCAATTCGATCAGCCTCTGTAGCGTGCTGCATGAAGGAAACAAACAACGCACAATGACTCACGGACCACAAGTTCTTTATTTTAGCAATAAAGGCCACTTTATTAAGACAGGTGCCATTTATTTTCTCAAAAACACATTTCGCAATTTTATTATCAATCCAAACCCCAAGCTTATACCAAACTATTTACAACCTAACCCCCCAAAATGTTGACCCCCCAACAAACTCAGAAGAACTGACCCCCGTTGATAACTCCCCCCTCATTCTCATTTCCTTTCCCCCTGACTGTATAATCCCACCTCCCCCCTTTGAGGATGGACAAACCCGCTCAAGGCTGCCCACCTCCCCAGCAAAATTCTATGTACCGAAAAAATGGCTAAAGAAAAAACCTGTCTTATCGTAGCACGAAAACAAGGACAACAAAAAAACCCTGGCAGTAGCCAAGGAAAAAAGGACTTTGTACTAAAATGAAAAACAAATAATTAAGAAAAAAGAGGGAAGGGTGGGTGGGACAAAAAACTCCTCCGTACCTACCACCTCCCGAGGGCACAGTGTTTTTCCCGCTCTGCCCGCCCGCCCTTCTAAATAACTTCGCCCGCCGCGCGCTGGCTGCCCTAATCATCCCCTGCCTCACTTGTGTAGCCGCTTCCATGTGCGAAACAGCCCAGGGGGAGACCGGCTCGTGTCCTGCTCCCCCTGGATCCTCCCTCGCACAATGACTCAGGGACCACAAGTTCTTTAGTTTAGCAATGAAGGCCACTTTATTAAGACAGGTGCCATTTATTTTCTCAAAAGCATATTTCGCAATTTTATTATCAATCCAATCCCCAAGCTTATACCAAACTATCTACAACCTAACCCCCCAAAATGTTGACCCCCCCAACAAACCCAGAAGAATTGACACCCGTTGATAACTCCCCCTCATTCTCATTTCCTTTCCCCGTGACTGTATAACCCCACCTCCCCCTTTGAGGATGGACAAACCCGCTCAAGGCTGCCCACCCCCCCAGCAAAATTCCGCCAACCAGGAAAACCAAATAGAGTTTTCCTGCCCCACACAGGAAGAAAACCATAAAATTGTGTTAGAGCATCATATATTCTCCTGCCAGATTTCCGCAATCAAATCCCTCAATTCAAGTGAATAGAAGGCCAGCCCCATTGTCGACAAAGGTACCCCATCCTCACAGAAAAGATGTCCCTCTGTGCTTTGTATAGAAGGATGTGATAGCACCTTGACTCCAATGCCCTCTCAGTAAAGTGTCATTGCTCTATTGAGCTTCAGTCTCACCTTTTCGAAAGCTGCATTGTTCCTTGCACCTCTCCAGTGCAGCCGCAATGAATGCAGTCCATATCACCATTGTGGCAACCCAGATAGACTTGATGGCGGCAAGATCCAGCTTCATCAGTTTTATTAGAGTCAGGCCAGACAAGGCAACAAGATCATTTTCCCCAAGGTGAATGACAAGCAGATCCGGAGGGCTCCCTCTTTTAAGGCACATCATAGACAGCATTGGAAACAAACCCTCCCAATGCATTCCCCCATTCCCCCTCCATACCACCTCATGTCGAGCACTGGCGAGGCCCAATGATCACCCACAAATATGTTGTTCCGCATAAACAGCAGCCCACTTTACGAAGGAGTGTCCTACAACCCAAGTAGTCTTTTTCAAACTTACAAGCCTTGAAAGCTGACCTAGGTGGAAAAAGAAGCATTAACAAAAGGAAAACAACGTAGTACTGAACTTCATTTCCTAACGTATTTCTCACAACACTTGGACCTCCATCTCTCAATACTACGTATGGCTGACCAAGATCACCCCAAACTGGCAGCCTCCATTGCCGCCCCAATGCGAATAGAATGTGTGCCAAATTGCAGAGGTTCTTCACCCAAAGCAAGGAGTACCTTCCTCATCACCGCCAACAACTGAGCTATGGAAATCTGACGACCCTGCCCATGACAAAAAATGTCACCTGGAGTAAAAAATTTGGAAGCTGTGAAAACCTCCCATTCTCTTACCGGACAGCACACCCCCATCCCACTCCTGTTCAAGGAAACCCATTTTCCCCTGCCCAATTGATCCGTCTTGGAAGCCCTCAACCAAATCCTCAATCTGTAGTCCTCAATTAAAACTTCCGCACTGCTAATGCCAACCCTGTTGCGTAAACCTAGCAACTCCCGATGCCCTAAAAGCCCCAAAAAATAACCAAGCAAAACATAACCTAAACTTGCAACACTCAAACTCATTGTAACAGGACTCAGCTAACTGCGCCACCATCCGTTGCAACAAACAAAATGTCACCGACTGCCGTAGCTTTTTCCTACCCGCCTGTTCCCTACTGAGACCCCTAAGAACCCTCTTCACTAGCACCCCACCCACCGGATCCCTCCCCCACCTCAACTGCCCATAAAAAGAAATCCCGGCCAACTTACCAGAAATAGTAGTGTGTGAAAATCCTTTATCAGGTGTAACACAAAACCCAATAAAAACCTCTCACCATACACCGCCTCCCCTTGCGCAGCAACAGAATTAGCATAACTCAAGAACTCGTCCCAGGCTTGCTGATAGCTCAGTCTCGTTGAGGCCGTTACTGATTTCTCATCCAATTCGACAATTCTCATCCCCCCCACACCCAGACACACTGAGGGATCTGAGTCTTGTGAGCATCTGCCCCAGGAGCCAGCCTGCGAAATTTCGCCCACTGCAAACGAGAGAGAGCGTCCGCTATACAATTATTGTTTCCTGGGATATGCCGTGCTTTAAAGACAATGTTAAGCTGCAAACATTTGAGCATAAAGGCACGTAGTAGTCGCAACACTCTCAAATCCCTGGCCTTTTGGTTATTGATCAAGTCCACCACTGCTCTATTTTCCACATTAAACAAAACAAAACAGGTAAATTCTGGAATTCTTTGCCACATACATGCAAAGCCACAAGAAGAGGAAAAAACTCCAAAAAGGTGATACTGCAACCCTGCTGTAACCAATGTTCTGGCCAGCGTTCGGGCACCAACGCCCTTCCCAGAATATACCGAAACCTTGTGCACCAGAAGCGTCTGAGTATATCTGAATTTGCCAAATCATATCTTCGTCCGCAAAAAAGATACTCCATTAAAGTCTGCCAGAAAAGTCAAACAAATGTACAAGTCAGACCTCGTGGCTGCCGAAAGACGCACCCTGTGGTGAGGGAGATAAGCTCCTGACATGGACATAACCAAACTCCTACAAAATGTTCTCCCAGCGAGAACCACCCTGCACGCAAAGTTGAGGTAGCCCAACAACTTCTGCACCTTCCGAAGCTCCAGTCTATGCTCTTTAATCACCGAAGACAAAAAGGCTGAAATCTCTTGCATTTTCTCGCCTGGCAACCTCGCCACCATGGCAATAGTGTCAATTTCAATGCCTAAAAATGTCATTCTCATACTGGGTCCCTCAGTTTTGTCAAGCGCCAACGGCACACCTAACTCCTGAGCCATATCCTGAAAAGTTTGTAAAGCCTGTAGACAGTACCCTGTATCCTGAACACCAATGAACATAAAATCGTCCAAATAATGGCAAACAAGTTCATGACCACTAATGTAAGTAAAGAGCCACTGTAGGAAGGTGCTGAATGTTTTGAATAAGGCACATGATAGTGAACACCCCATGGGAAGAACTTTATCCACATAAAATTGGCCCTGGAAGTTCATGCCTAACAATTCAAAATCAGAAGGATGTATGGGCAGGAGCCAAAAGGCAGACTGGATGTCAGTTTTGACCAACTGCGCCTCTCTCCCTGCAGACCTGACTACTCTTAGCGCATCATCCACAAAAGCATAGGACACGCTGGAATCTACAGGGTATATAAAATCATTAATGGAGGAGCCCTCCTGCCAAGACAGGTGGTGAATGAGACAGAACTCCCCAGCTTTCCTTTTAGGCACCACACAAAGAGGAGAGACAATCAAGGGACACATTGGACAATGAGAAAAGGGGCCCACTACTCTGCCTGCTTCTACCTCAGCCCGTAACTTCTGCTGAACAACCTCCGGAAACTGTTTAGCTGACTTCAAATAATCAGACCACCTGCTCTGCCGGGGCCCCTCATAACCTATCCAAAAGCCATCTTTGAAGCCCGAAAATAACCTGGAAGCTGCATCCGTGTCTCCCAACCAACGTGCCAAGACGTCCAGCTTAAGTGGTGTATGAGCCCTTTGGTACAAACTGGATAGTCTGCCCCTGCCCCTCTGTCCCCGTCCTTGCTCTCCAAATCTCTGACCTGGGAAACATTGAGTAAGGGGATGCCTGCCCCCACACTGTGAGCACTCGTGTTTATATCTACAGAATTGCCAATTACAAAACCCTCTGTTGAAGTGCCAACATGCTCTAAAAACAGGTGGTTGACCCCTGCCACTAAACCCCGCCCCTGGCTGGACAGGACGGAACTGAAAGGGCCGATAGGATACTGGCAATCCACCGGTGGTATGAGTGGTAGCAGGCGGCTGAGAAGACGCCATCCACTGTAACCACAACTCCGAGTCCACATCTCCCCAAGGTCTGTCATGGAAAATGCTCATGCCTGCTCTAAACTCCTCATCAGAGGACTGCCAAGCGCAACCCCCAAAATAACTCTGAACTTTCCTTATGATGTCCATGTACTTAAACATCGCTATTGCTCTGTCCTGGTGTTTTTCGCAATATCTAGTAGCATATATAAGAAATGCTGGAGTCCAGTTTTCAATTGTTTTAGGGGCCCTATGTCTCCTGACCAGTTTCCACTCCTCTTCCTTTGAGCCTTCTTTGGCCTGAATATCCAGATGTAACAACTTAAAAACATCCACAAATTTGTGTCGCCAAATCCTGCTTTTAGTTTTTTCCGATAGGTGGGAGCCTAATGGCTTACCAATCCCCATGCAGGCAGTTTCTTGTGAATATTCTTATCCTCCTTCCCAGCCTCTGAGTCCTTTGCCCCCAATGCCTTGTCCTCCATAACCACAGTTGCAGGACCGCCACCCACCCCTGACTTGTCACGCAGAGCAGCTGTCTGACCAGTCCCAGCAGATACTTGACCCTCATCCTTGTCTCTCCCAACTCCAATAGATCTGCCACACCGACCACCAGCCCTGCTTACCGTTCGGTAACTGGGACGCTCTCTGCTGCAAGTCCTGATGATCAATGTGTGGCTGACTGACATTCGGAGGGTCCCGCACTTGATGTCTGCAAAAGACTAAGAACACTGTTGCACCCCGACACACCCCTCTTACCCCCCGCCATTCTCAAAAACTTCTCCCCACTTTCCCCACAATCCCCATCTCTCAATTCCCCTTCTTTCAGATCATAACTTTCCCCATCAAAAACCAAAGAATCACCAATTACCCCAGAAATTTCCCCACTTCTCCCCAGCATTTCCGAGTCCCCCACACCCCAATCATAAAATTCCCACTGAATACTCTGTGGAGCTTGTGGTGGCAGAGAATGAGAGGGAAAATCCGCTCCAGATTTCCCCTCCGCTGAGTGCCCGCGTGGCAGAGATGTGGCGTGCTCTGACCCAGCCGCTCTTTTTCCAGCCCCCTTTTTTGTTAAAGCTGGCATTGCTTTTACCAAGCCACTCCGACCTGCATGTTCCTTCACACCAGGAGTACCCTGTTTCCCCTGTTTCTCACCCCCCTGGGCCCCAATGTTCGAAACGCCACTGCCCACTCATACCCAGTGACCACCCCCACCTTCCTGCGGGACCTGGCATAAAGGACCGCCCACCGTTGCGCCCTGCTGACCCAACAACATAGCAGGAGGGGCCAATTGCCTTACCACCTACCCGGCGCCCACTTGCTGCGGAAAATGCGTGCTCGCACCCACCACCTGTGAGGACCATCCCGGCCACTGCCCCGCCTCCTTGCCATCCATAAAGTCAGGCCAGTGCCAAAGCGTCCCACTGTTGAGAACCTGTTCTGCCCGAAAACCACCCTGCTCTGGGCATACAGCACCAGGTGACAAACCCCACATGGGGCACAAACTCAGATGACACAGCCTGTGAGAATGAGCCATTAAACACTGGGGAAGGGCTCCAGAAATAAGCATGCCCCTGAACATTAAGCAATTGTGGGTGTTCCTGCACAGTCAAATCAACTTGAGGGGTCACTTGGGCAGCAGAGGCTTCCTGGCACTGACCCAGCTTAACAGCTGTGGCCACAGCACTCTTCAGGAGCTTGCTCTTTACTACTGTTTTGTTTACCAAAGTCAGCCGGCCCAGGGCGCCACCCCTTAACCTCCCAGCCTGTCCCACAGAGCTCCGCCCCCTCCTGCCGCCCACCGCAGCTCTCCTTCCTGCAGGGGAAGACCCAGAGCCAACACCAGTAAATACCTTAGCGGCACTGGGGGCTGCCGTGCCTGTGTTGTCTCGTTCCTCCTCCCCTGACTCGTCTTGGACAGAGTTGAGCGGCAGCTCCTCCACTCTATTCCCGACGTCCTGCTCACCAGGGGACAAGCAAGCAGCCACTGCTGCAGAGACACCGCGAGCCACCTTCCGGCTTGGTTTCCTGCGAGCCGCTCCCCTCCACGCCGGTCCCGGAACCCCAGGCACCAGTAAATCGCTCCTCTCGGCCTCATATAAAACTCGCACGGCCTCCCTGATGTCCTTATTGCCCGCCATGAATAAGACACATGAGCATGGTGAGTGACGTCGCAAACAAATTGCCTATGTCAACAAAAAACTCCTCCATACCTCCCACCTCCCGAGGGCACAGTGTTTTTCATGCCCGCCTGCCCTTCTAAATATCTTCGCCCGCCGGGCGCCTTCTGCCCTAATCATCCCCTGCCTCACCTGTGTGGCCGTTTCCATGTCTGAAACCGCCCAGGGGGAGACCGGCTCATGCCCTGCTTCCCCTGGGTCCCCGCCTGTCTTGGCTTAGTTGAAAACTCATAGACACGTGAGATCTGGACTCTGAATACCAGGGCCCACGTGGGAGTGAACCTACAATACAAGAGTAAGATGTGAAAGTAATTTAGAGTGTACAAATTGTGCTCTGTTGTGCCCCGACTTTTAGGCAACATTTTATTTACTGTAAGTGTTTACCTTAACTCTTTTAAAAAAAAAGGCAATATCCTGCAAACCCCTGAAGCTGAAAGGAAACAAAGAACAAGCATTTACAATGCAATGGTTTCACCTTTGGAAAAGTTAGAGCTATTGGCATTGTAAATGACAAAATTTGTATTTATGTGTTGGTTTTGAAAACAGATAAATAAATGGCATTGTCATTTACATTGCCATTAGCTTAATCTCAGCAGTCACTCTGCAGTCACTCTGCACTCCCTAGCATTCTGCAGTCACTCTGCACTCCCTAGCATTCTGCAGTCACTCTGCACTCCCTAGCATTCTGCAGTCACTCTGCACTCCCTAGCATTCTGCAGTCACTCTGCACTCCCTAGCAGTCACTCTGCAGTCACTCTGCAGTCCCTAGCACTCCCTAGCACTCTGCAGTCACTCTGCACTCCCTAGCACTCCCTAGCACTCTGCAGTCACTCTGCACTCCCTAGCACTCCCTAGTCACTCTGCACTCCCTAGCACACCCTAGCACTCCCTAGTCACTCTGCACTCCCTAGCACACCCTAGCACTCCCTGGTCACTCTGCACTCCCTAGCACTCCCTAGTCACTCTGCACTCCCTAGTCACTCTGCACTCCCTAGTCACTCTGCACTCCCTAGCACTCCCTAGCTCTCCCTAGCACTCCCTAGTCACTCTGCACTCCCTAGTCACTCTGCACTCCCTAGTCACTCTGCAGTCACTCTGCACTCCCTAGTCACTCTGCAGTCACTCTGCACTCCCTAGTCACTCTACAGTCATGCTGCACTCCCTAGTCACTCTGCAGTCACTCTGCACTCCCTAGTCACTCTGCAGTCACTCTGCACTCCCTAGTCACTCTACACTCCCTAGTCACTCTGCACTCCCTAGTCACTCTGCACTCCCTAGTCACTCTGCACTCACTACTCTGCACTCACTACTCTGCACTCACTACTCTGCACTCTCTACTCTGCACTCTCTACTCGGCACTCTCTACTCTGCACTCTCCACTCTGCACTCTCTACTCTGCACTCTCTACTCTGCACACTCACTCTGCACACTCACTTTGCACTCTGCACTCACACTCTGCACTCACTAGTCTGCACACTCACTACTGTGCACTCACTACTCTGCACACTCACTACTCTGCACTCTACACACTCACTCTGCACAAAGATCCATTACAATTAAAATAAAATAAAACGATGTGTAAAAAATTATATGAAGTAATCTTCCTCGAGTTTTTCTAGCACCCGATTCTCTCCCTTCCTTCCCCCTTCTAGCTCCCCACCTCACCTTCTGCCCACACTTTTTCAGATTATGCTGTGAATGGGTGCAAGTATTTATTTTACTTAATGCAGTTTTATATAGCGTAAACTTTTCTAGCACCCGATTCTCTCCCTTCCTTCCCCCTTCTAGCTCCCCACCTCACCTTCTGCCCACACTTTTTCAGATTATGCTGTGAATGGGGGATGGCGGGCAAAAAGAGATGGGGTGAAGGAGGGACGAGGGGGTCGTAGGGAGGGGGGTGGGGCGCCAAGGACGGATGGTGGACGTGGTATACAAGGACGAGGGAGGGATAGAGTTATTGGGTGTAGGGATAGGGAGGGTCGTAGGAAGTGGGTATGAAGGGAAGGGGCCGGAATGGAAGAGGGGAGACGAGGGAGGAGATGAAGAGAAGAAACGGCAGGAGAGCTGAAGGAAGGGGGCCGGACAAGCTGGCTGCAGAGGGAAGAATGGCTGAGTGAAACCGGGTAGTGGAGAGAAGGAGGGACGAAGTGAAGGAGATGTGAGAAGGATAGGATGAGAGGGTTCGAAGGGAGCCTGGCTGAGGCTCGGCAGGGGCTGGAGCTGAATAACAGACGGGATGCAGCGGGGGTCTGGGTGGAGTGATGGAGGGGTAGGTGAGGCGAAGGGTCGTGAGCTGATGGTGGGAAAAAGGGGCACCAGAGGAGAAGACGGACTCAGGAGAGACAGGCAGGAAGGAGGAAATGAAGGGGAGGTGGACTGAGAGATTGGGGTAACTGGAAGGCGTCTTGGAATGAAGGTTTGGCAAGTATAGAGCCGAGACAAGAGTGAAGGGATGGGTGAAAGGGGCTTAGGGGGTCATGGTAGATGACACTCGGGAGGGGTGGTGTTCGAGGTGATGTAGAAATGACCACACATCATTGATAGGCTGGTGCAGACGAAAGAGGCATATCTATGTGTGAGCAAAATGCAGACATAGAAAACCTGCCGGACATGTCATCATGGAAATCCACAAAAGCGGTGAGCAGGGTTGTACTATGCATAGAGTACACATTGTGATTATTTTGCCATTTTATATAGCGCAAACTCGACCCGAAAGTATCAGTGCGCTGTATGCGAGAACCAGTTGCATTACGGACGGACACATTAATTTTTAGGCAGGGCTAGATAAAGTGATTTGTCCAGAAACACAGGATGTCGAGGCTGCCAAGACTCGAACGCGGATCCCCAGCTTCAGAGTCGGCCGTTCCAGCCCTTAAGTCATGAGAATGGCTGCGCTGCGTCTCTGCGAGGCGTTCACAGAAGCTAGAGCCAGTGTTTGTGCGCAGCAATCTACATAGATACATCAAAAGAAGCAACGAGACAAGTGGTGTGCTGCACAGAGACCCAGCCTGTGCGTGATCCTCCCAAAACACATTTACGCGAGCACATACCCAGAGACTGCAGTGTGCACCCCTCTCTAAAAGCATTCACGCTAGCACTGAGACCATGTGTGCACCCCTCTGTAAACACACACTGCATGTTTGGTCGCTGGTACGAGAGTGGGAGGGGGGCGGGTTAACCGGCACACGGACAGCGGGAGGGGGGGCAGGAACGGGCACACGGACACCCCTACAAAGGACACTTCCGAAATGATGGAAAACAAAGCTGTAAAAAAAAAAAAAAAAACACCGCCCACCGCCGCATGACGATCGCAAGGGGGCGGGATGAGTAAAAATGGCCGGAACGCCCACGAATCTGCTCCGGCCATGACGGACAGATCTCTGTTCCAATGGCTAGCCTCCATTTATGGAGCTAGCCAATGGAACAGAGGGGCGGGACATGAGTACACATCTCTAGACATAAGCTTTCGCCTTGCGCAGAAAGTCTGCTGCGCAGCCTTTCGGCGAGGCGAAACCTAAAAATGAAAGTAATAAATAAGATTATTGTACATCAAAGGGGTCTTTTAGTGGTGCTGTCACCGGCATAAACCTGTGCTATTTAGAGTTACGTTATGTGCTTATTTTACGCCAGTGAAGCTTTGTTCCTCTCTCCACCAGAGTAATTCTGTGACCTGATGTCACGTCTACAATAGGCTGTCAAATCACAGTGATGGCCACCCCGATCTATTTAGCATCTGTCAGCCTTGATTTATGTGTCCTACGCACCATGTGCAGATGCCCAAAAATTCACAGGTGAATAAGCATTTCAGACCAAAAGCTCTCACTTTTTTCCACACGTTTGGAAACACTCATTGTATTAAATATAGAATCTGGGTTAAAACGTGGCTGTGCAACCCACATCACATGTGCACATCCTTCACCTAGTTTAGCATGGAGTACTCATTGCACCCATAACTTTTTGTGGCAGGTAGAGCATCCATCATATAACTTTTGCTTTGCAGTAGTAGGGTTTTCTCTAGGAACCTATGCTATTTACATTCTACACACCCAGTAAATACATTGCTGGATATGATCTACTCTTTACTTGTACATTTATTTTTTTAATCATGGAAAGCTATTTAGTAGTGCAAATATTCATTATATGGATGATGCCATCAGTGATGTAATCAATGATTTCATTTGAGGTATCATACTTGATTTAATAATAATAGGACATTTATAAAGCGCACAGCTACCTCCAACTTATTTGTCCTGGCGCTAGGCAGACTGACAGCGGGGGAGGAGGGGAAAGACTACGGGAGGCTAAACAGCCAAGTTTTCAGCGCTTTCCTGAAAGCCAGCTATGACTCCAGCTTACGAAGATGGAGAGGCATAGAGTTCGAGAGAGAGGCAGTTCTCACTGAGAAAGCACGTCCGCCTATCCTTAGAGAAGCGGGGAATCCTGAGCAGATTCTGATGATTAGACCTAAGTGCCCTTTCAAGGTGATAGTGCTGGAGTCTCTGTTTCAAGTAGCCAGGTCCCCGATTTCTGGTGGCTCTAAAGGCAATAGATAGAGCCTCAAACTCAATTCTCCTTCCGACAGGCAACCAGTGGAAGCTACGCAGGTGAGGGGAAATGCGGTGCTGAAACGGAACATTCCTAATAAGTCTGGCTGCCGCATTCTGGATAATCTGCAGTCTATGGATCAAGTATGGTGGTAGACCAAAATAAAGACTGTTAGAGTAATCCAGCTGGGACGTAACCAACGTGTGGACAGGTCTTCCGGCAATCCATAGGCAGGAGATGGAGGAATCTCTGCAGGGCTCTCAACTTCCAAAAACATGCCGAGGAGTCTTGACAAATCTGGGCTTTAAAGACAGAGTCGTATCAAATTTGAAACCTAAGTTACTGGAAGAATCTACTGTAATCAGCAGAGGGTTGAGCTCTGACGGTCACCTTATCTCAGAAGATAAAGGAGCAGATTGATTAAAAAACAGTATCTCAGTCTTATCGGTATTTCATTTCAAGCACCTATTTGTCATCCAATCAGAGATATTAGTCAAGCAGAGCTTAAATTTGACAAAAGCTATCTCCGATTGTTCTCTAAAAGAGAACATCAATTGGGTATCGTCAGCGTAGGATACCACTTTATCTCACCCTTGCTCTACTAGAGTCGCGAGGGGGGTGAGATAGACATTGAATAACATAGGACTCAGAGCTGACCCATTGGGAACCCCAAATGCAAGGGGTTTTGCTGAGGAGACGTAAGGTAAAGAAGAAAGAAGTACCTGCTGGGACCTACCCTACAAAAACAACTGGAACCAGGCATTTGTGGTTCCCCTAACTTCAGCAATGATGTAATTTAACATGTCATGAGTGACGTTATCAGTGATGTAAAATGGAAGGTCATAAGCAGTGCATGAGGGGTGCAAGTTCTAGTTAGTTGAGTGACCTATAATTGGTGAAATTCTGGCCTCCGTGTACTGTACCAAACACAAGCACACATGGATCACAGCACGCACAAATACACAGTGGCGGCTGGTGACATGTGAAAGTCAAGTAAAAGTTGTATATGAATTTTATATAGCGAGCAACACAAGCAAGTTTAATGGACAAATGTGGGGTCCTGGGTGGGTCCCCTTCCTGAGAAAAAAATTACAAAAAAAGAATGCCAATGGTGTATTTTAAAGCAAATTAATTTAGTGATTACACTTCACTACTTCCAATCATACACTGCACTTATTCACATTTAGGCAATGTATTTCGTTTTGCCTTGTTAAAATTTTGTTGACATCTGGGTACCCTAATCACACATTTCCACAGAATTTCAGTTGCAACTGGAATACATGAACATTGTTCTGTGTGCTCTGGAGAAAGGCCAGCCCAATTCAGACACTTTGTCAGTCAGTCAGTCAAGATATCTTTATTCGATTTAGTTAAAAATCATACAAAGAGATAAAAGCATTTCAGACATTATAAAATGTATACAATACAATTATTTACAAATTATTTACAACAGACAAAACAGAGTATGTGTTGAGTTAATAAAAACATAATTCATTTAATAAAACACCAGGGTCTCACATCTTAATTTACACTTTTTACAAAGGTCGTCAATCTAATGGATCTGTTTCTTAATTCTAATTGCAGCCACCAAAAAGTTGGCCATACAAAAAGTGGTACGTGGGTTGATCAATAATTGTAAGTAGAGTAGGGCTGGTCTCGCTTGTGTGAAACCAGCCTCGCTCAATACCGGTACCAGGTATTTTTTTCTTGGCTCTAGATAAAAACCACAAAACATGACAAAGTGCATAGTGTCTTGGGTAGAAAGGTGATCACAATTACAAGGAGGGGCTAAATCAGGTTTTTCCCATGTTTTAAGATTCCCCAAATAAAAATGTAACAAATTAAACCTGAACTTAGTTAAAAGGGACCTATGGAAAGGAATAGTGACAAAACCAAGGTAGGGTGCTAGTACAGGTGAATTAACAAGTAGGTAATGTCTCCTCACTGCAGGCTTCGCTAGTTCTCTTTCCTCGCGACATGCTCTTGCCCTCCCCATAAATAGCTTTTTAACAATATCGATGTCTTGAATCCCAATGTCTTCAGGAGAGGTGAAGAGCTCTGGCCGTCCTATGTCTGCAAATGCCCTCATCAAATAGGCCAGCCATGGACTCCTTTTAAAGTGATCAAAAGCCAGAACGTCGGCCATGATCTTGTGGTTGAGTGGCAATTCTTCATTAAGCCAAGTCTTCAACCAGAAGATCAGGGGTGCCATGTTCAACCCATCGGTAATAAAGTCTAGACCCACCTCCATATGAATAGAATAAGTCGGTGTGGACTGAGGAACAGATAGTAGTGTCCGTATAAATTTATCCTTTGCTTTCTGGATTGGCTCCAAATTTACATAACCCCAAAGGGGTGAGCCATATGAGGCCAGGGCAACTGGTTTACTTTTATAGATATTTAGGAGCGCTTCCATGGGCCTAGCGCCTAACCTACCCGCAAAACCCATAAGAGCTGCCGATGACCTGGTCACTGCCAACCTTTTTGCCCTCACTTGGGGTCCCCAGGAACCCTTCTGATCAAAAATAACCTCCAAGCAGGGAAAAGTGGAGACTCTGGAAACAATCTTACCCTTGCATTCAAATGTGTTGGATTTTCTCTTGCTACTTTGTCGGCCCACGACCATGGTGTGAGATTTGTTTGGTATTAATTTTTAAATCTAACTGGTCCATAAATGTCCCAAAAGAGTTAAGCAAACGTTGAAGGCTGACGCCAGTGCGTGCTATCAGCACGGCGTCGTCCGCGTACAGGAGCGCAGGTATCTTAACCACTCCTGCACGCGGGACGTCTCCCTCAACCTCCTCCAAGTAAGCACCCAGTCCATTGATATAGATGGTAAAAAGCAGGGGGGCCAATATACAACCCTGCCTAACCCCCCGCATGGACTTGAAGAGAGATGTACACCTTCCATCGTTGGTGACCCGCACCGCCGCAAAAAGCTCTTGGTGCAAAGACACCATAAATTTGACCAGTCCTTCGTCTATCCCCATCTTTAGCAGGATCAGCCATAACTTAGACCTGTTGACCATGTCGAAGGCCGAGGAGAGGTCCATAAATGCCAAAAACAGGGACCCCTCCTTGGCCACCGTGTATTTAGCGATCAACAAGTGTAAGTTAGAACACTGCTCAATCGTTCCCTTTCTCTGTCTAAACCCATACTGAACCTCCGCCAACCCACCGCAGCTCTCTACATTATCCCTTAGTTTAGACAAAAGGACTCTACCCAAGATCTTTACTGTAGAGTCCAAAAGGGATATGGGCTTCAGCCTCAGAGCTCTCAATCAAAGTATACTTGTAATGTAGTATACTTGTAAAGTGCACAGCTGCCCCAGCAACGGGGCGTCCCGGCGCTGTATAACTCTGGGGAACCCGTCCTGGCTTTCCCTGTGGGATGGTCCCTGCTGGGCGTCCCCAAGGTGGAGCCAGGCATCCCCGGAATTGGTTGGGTCGTTGTGGAGATTAGGCAAGCTAATGCCCAGAGTTGCCGAGTGTGATCTCTGATTAGAGTAAGCACCGAAGCGAGAAATATCGAGTCTGCTGACCAAGGTCCACGACCCTGCCGCGTCGGGAATCGAACCCTGGTCCCAGGCCGACTTCTGCTCTCGGGTCTGCCGCCTCTAACCAGTGAGCCACACTACTCCACTGAAGCACAGAAAAATTCAGATAAACAGCACAACAACATTATAAATAGCTAACTTTTGGGGAATGCAAGATTAAGTAAAGCATGTGAAATAAGAGAGGAACTAAATCACTGACATGCACTGCCTTAACGTTTTTACCATTCATTGTTTGTTAATCAATCCATGTTTTAAGTATCAATGTTAAGTTAGGAGGGCCAGTTTCAATGTCATACATCAGATAAATGTCTACTGTAAGCACATATTTCTCGCTTTGTGATTGAGACTGATATTCGGATCATATTCTTTTGGTTGCACTTTTTATATAGTGCAAACTCGACCAGAAGGTATTGCACCGCTTTACATGAGTACCATCTTCATTAAACAAGGACACATTAATTTTTGGTAGGCACGGGGAGATTAAGTGATTTGCCCAGAATCACAGGTTGTTGAGCTGGTGGCTAGACTCGAACACGGTTCCCTAAGGTCAAAGTCAGCAGCTCTGGCCATTACGCCACATCCTTTCCCCAAACCATTGAAATTGTCTTCAACTCCGTTGACCAACCCACGTATGACATCACCTACTGATTTATCAAATAACATCAGAAATTGGTTCACTCGTGACCTCAAAGGCACAATTATCGGCAGAATCGCTGGCTTAGTTCACTACACAAATTCACGATGACATAACTGATCAGTTAACCTGTGACGCAGTAACTTTAGCAGAGTAGGGATTGGGAAACGCCTTCCTGAGAGATTAGCATTTAGCACCTCACTACGAGATAGCACCATAAAGCTAGAGACAATGTGGTGATGTGTGACTGTAGTGCACTGGCGCTTTTTGTCTGCTGCAATAGTTCCATTCCAGGTTGATGCTATGGTATCATCTCGATTTTAAATAGGGCAGCTGCCTTCATTTTGTAGGAGACACAAGCAGGAGAAGGTGGCCATCGTGTTAGTAAAACTCCACTGAAATCAAATGAGCCCTGTGAATGTTTAAGGCAGGCCGTCCAGAAAGGTGCAGAGATGTTTTAATGCATGGACAAAGTGGGCTCTGGCCCAGGGCCCCAGCTTTTCAGGGGGCTCCCTCATAGGCTCTGACCAAAGGCCCCAGCCTTATAGGGGGCCCCCTGATAGAGAGAGTTCTGTTCAGCAAAGTCTTGCCCAGATGACCTTGAATATTTCTTAAACAGATTGTTTTAAATACTGTTTTCCTTTAATTTACTTTTAAAGTCAGTGATGTGTGAGAGTCCAGTACAGACATTTTGCTGAGAATTGTTGTATTTATATTTCATGCATCATCCATTGAAAGTTTCTATTAGATCTAAACAGGGCATCACATATGAGAAATGGGAGGGTGTCACAGATTATTTGCAATAATATTAGTGAGCTGCTTCTGTTACTATATTGAAACACACATCACAAGCCCTGAATGTTCTATATAAACACATTTAGAATTTGGCAAGTGTTCGTGTGCGCGCTGTCAGGGACCTAGACAAAGAAGGCATGAAAGAGCTGACACTGGATCAGAAATTCATTGTGGTTCCGCACAGGGGCCCCCAAAGTACGTTTGGCCCAGGGCCCCCCAAACACTTAAGATGTCTCTGGAAAGGTGCACACATTGTAGCAGTGCTTCAATATCAAGAAGCTAAAAGGCGTTGGGCGCTATGCCATTGGTCAATACCAACAACTTGACAGTAGTTTGTTTGAATATCCCTGCTATTGCTATTAATAATTAGACTCAACGTGCCTCTGAAGGTCAACAAAATAGTCTTTATTCACTAACTAATTCCATCAATGTGTCTGAAGATGAAAGGCAGATTAAGTTACGAACGTATCCAAAGTCAGCCCCCAACCCACAGATTTTTCAATGTATGGTCCAGTGATATGGCCTCCAGCCTTTCTTGCAGAACAGCGTTCATCTGCATGTGCAAGCTGCCTGACTGTTTCCAAGCGCCAAGGATCTGGCTTGCACAACAGCAGTATAAAACAAGCCAGTGCAGCGCTGCAGCCTGGTCTCAGGCCTGTGCATTCCCTGGCAGGCAGCTGCTCCCTCGGGGTTAACGTTGTTTGGATCAATTTCTGGGGAAACAATTACAGCAGCTTCGCTTGTAAAGGGGCCAGAGACCTGCAGCAATGAGGCTGCCCGAGGCCACCGCAGGGGGCCACTCAAGAGGGCGGCCCTCTAGTACCATTGGGCTTCCCCCCTGCCCCCTCCATCCCCCCCTTGTCCACCAAAGGAGGGGATGGCTGAGGGAGAAGTCAACTCTGGGGTCGAGGGCATGCTACGTCACGTCCGGTGCACCAGGCAGGGCGAGGGGTACTTAAGTCCCCCTCGCCATGTTTTCTGCCTTTTGGTGCGCCTGACGCACTGTGGATGCCTGGGGGGTGGACACGCTGTCTCAGTGCGTTAGTAGCGAGGTGAGTGCTACCCCTTACGCCAACCCCTCTTGGGTCCCACCACGCTGGCCATGGCCCGTGTGGGACCCCGTCCCAGGAGCTATTTTCAGGCCCTGCCCCGCAGGGTTGTGGTGTTAGATTGGGACGGGGGTAGTTCAGGGGGGATGGGCTCATGCCACAAGGCATCTCGCCATGCTGTATTGTCCGAAACCAAAGAAGTTTTGCTAACTCCTCTCGCCACCCTCTTGTACGGTCCCCTCCCGACTGTGGCATCTGAGTGTAGCCTCGAGGGCTGGGCGCTTTGCTCTGGCGCTTGCCTACCAGGGTTCTCATCCCGACGTGGCATGTTTTCAAATCGTGTGCAAATAATCCGATATGCCGACACCTTTCCAGATGGCCAGGGGAAACATCCAGTTGTTTTCACTCCCTAGCGCCTCGACGATCTCCACAGGATGGCCTCCCCGATTCTCTTTCGTTTCGGGGCAGTAGATGTGTCCCCTGCCGCAGCCATGCAGCTGTTGCACACCCAGGTGACTTTGCGGTTCAGTGCAAGTGAGATGGGGTTGTCACTATCTAATGAGCCTGCCATCATATTTTTCCTGTCCCCCATAGCTCTGTGCCGGAGTTGGAAGTGAGGTTAGTTGTGCCAAAACCAACACTCCAACCCCCCCCCCCCCCTCCCCTACAGTGAGCACTGGTGCCCTTGGTGGCCACAGCCTGGCACTCTGGTGGGGGGCAGTGGGTTTTAGCTGTTTAGATCACTCGTTCCCTGCACTCCTCATTTCCCCACAATGGTCATGCTGCTCCCGTAGTCCGACACAGAGCACCTAAAGAATTTATCGCTTCAAGTCCCGCGGCAGACTTCGAGGGTGATAGCAGGGAGCTTGTTTGGTTTGGGAGGCATGCTTTCTCCTCTGGTTGGGCATTCTCCCCCTCCACCCGTCTGGCAAGGTGGGGGCATCCTGTGGCAACTCCATTACTGGGGCGCTGCAGGGCGCAACAGATGTGGCTGGCGATGCTCCCAGCGCCACCCCTTCCTGGCGTGCTGGTGAGAACCATAGTCCCATCAGGACAACAGCACCCCCCGCCCCAACATACCCAACATCCCGCAAATAACATACAGACACCAGTGTTAGATTGGGAAAAGTTGCTGCAGGTTGATTTTATTACATACAACATTATGTAATCACGGTGGGTTATCTTACGGGCGATCCAAGGGCAGGCCGCATTCTCGCCACCTGCCCGCCTGATGAGCCAAGCAGCGCAGTGGCGAACCACCCATCTGCTGCGTAATTATGGTAATAACTCTACTCACGCCCCTTGCGGGGCGTATCTAGGCAAACCCCCGGTTGCACAGGCACACAACCGCCCGAAGGACTACTGGGGCGCCGACTCGGGTTCCCGGCCTCCCATGAGGTTCCAGGTTAGGCTCTGGCACCCCTATGTGCCCGCTGAAGTACAGTGCTGCATCTCTCTGCTTCCGGATCGCCCCGTAACTCCGCCTGCAACGAAAAAGAACACATTAAAGTTCCCACAGGAACCCCCCCCTTAGCTGACACTCAGGGTAAGAGGCAGGGAGGGAAAAGAGGGTCCCGTGACCCGACACGCGACGTCCGGAGCGGCAAAGAGGCTGATAAGATGGCGAGGGGAAAATATAAACCCCTCGCCTGCCTGCCGCCCCGGACGTGCGTCACGGCCCGCCCACGCTCCAGCCGGGCACCACCTGCCCACGGAGAAGTGGCTGGCTGACCCAAGTATGGGGGGGGGCGGGGGAAGTCCTCCGGGACCAAGGGCCCGCCCTCCTGATGGCCACAGGGTGGCCTCGGGCAGCCACATAGTCCCATCAGGACAACAGCACCCCCGCCCCAACATACCCAACATCCCGCAAATAACACACAGACACCAGTGTTAGATTGGGAAAAGTTGCTGCAGGTTTATTTTATTACATACAACATTATGTAATCACGGTGGGTTATCTTACGGGCGATCCAAGGGCAGGCCGCATTCTCGCCACCTGCCCGCCTGATGAGCCAAGCAGCGCAGTGGCGAACCACCCATCTGCTGCGTAATTATGGTAATAACTCTACTCACGCCCCTTGTGGGGCGTATCTAGGCAAACCCCCGGTTGCACAGGCACACAACCGCCCGAAGGACTACTGGGGCGCCGACTCGGGTTCCCGGCCTTCCATGAGGTTCCAGGTTAGGCTCTGGCACCCCTATGTGCCCGCTGAAGTACAGTGCTGCACCTCTCTGCTTCCGGATCGCCCCGTAACTCCGCCACAGCCCGGCCGGCGGCCACCGTCGCCGTCCGGGCCCCCCACCACTTCGCTACTTAGGCAACCTGCAATCTTTGCTCTGCAGAGCTTCTCTTAACAAGAGGAACAAGTCCAAACCGACAGGTGAGAGTGGACCCTTTCCATCTCAACGGGACCTTAGATCCTGTCCTAACAGATAAAGGCCCCTCTAATACTAATCTGCAGATTACCCCCGGGTCCATATCCCTCTACAGCAATCGTGTAGACCGACCAGGATCGAGGGGACATACCCCTAGGTGAATGATACAGTGTAGAATAGGGGGGCCCCCCAGCTGCTAGCGCTCTTAATTTGACAACAAGTACCAGCGCAAGCCACTGAGACCCAACCCCACCCCTCACATGAAGTGTCAGAAGACTACACCCAGGATGAGTTTCAACTTCTGCCGGAGCGCGGTGCCCAGAAAATCAATGTTTAATATAACTTGTGTGGTATCCCATCATTAGACACACAGGAATGCACCGATTGGAACAACTGGCTTCACCTGCCCTCGTGAGCTTAGCCAGGAGGCTGCCTAGTCCATGCTACCTCTAGGATAGCTCGTCTAAGGTTGACATACAACCACCCCAAAAAGGTTTGTTTTGACAGATACAGGTGCCCACAGAATTTGAGACATCATGACCAGGCAACTTCTCACAATGGGAGGGGCTTCCCAGGTAAACTATAGGTGACTAAGTGTATTCATGAGGCTATTCCGGCCAAGCCAAGGGAGCCCACCCACACGTGATCGTGTTCGAGAAGGCGTGAGTCCCGATTTACCGCAAGGAGCCCACAGTGCAAAAGCCACTCCCCCTGGGTGACGAGCTAAGAGGAAGGTTGGGTTACCAGATGGATCAGTGTGATCCCCCGCAAACTAAGCAGGGAAAATGAGGGCCCCTCCCCAAGAATGCCGCCAGGGTAAGCCCTGACAGCAAAACTGTAAATGGCATAATTAAAGGAGCCCAGGTGGATTGTCGCACAGCAATCAAGGGGGTTCGCAATAGCTTAGAAGGCAATTCCAATGGCTTAAATACACCCACTATTCGCTGCACGTGAAGCTGAACTGCCTCCAACCAGCCCAAACAGGAGGGTGACAAGCGTCGCCTGCAAAACCACGTGCTTGTGGTAATTAGCCGCTTGAGTACAACACTACTCAAGGTGTAGGTCAGAAGGCAGATGCCCCAATACTGTAGCGTGAAGAGCTCTACTCCTGCCGCTGCAGAGCGGCTCCCTGGCACATCCGGCCCAAAGCAATGGAGCACACTGCAACTGTGTGCCCTTTTCCAGGGTAAAGAAGGAGGGAAAGCCCAGGTGAACGGACACTGTCGACACTGGCTCGACCCTGTGCAACCCACTTTCTGTGCCACAACCTTGATAGCTGCGCCTACCTCCACCCGCCTGCTGCCCTGGCGAAAGCGGGGGTGGATATGTCTTAGCGAAGCGGGCAGATAAATTGTCACATCGCTACCTCGGTTTACCCCATGTGACACCGCACTACTTCTGTGCCTTATGTGAACATGGCCACCCTAGTATGTCTTAGCGAAGCAGACAGATAAATTGTCACATCGCTACCTCGGTTTACCCCATGTGACACCGCACTACTTCTGTGCCTTATGTGAACATGGCGACCCTAGTTTGAGCAGCGCCCCTTTGACGTATACTTGGCTTCGAGGCCAATGACGCACCAGGAAGGTGAAGAAGTAGAAACAATACTGCAGAGTCCTGGTCAAGACCGACAACAAATTCTGATTGCCACCATGGCACCTGCATGAATCGGACATGCCGGAGGGCCAGTTGCATAACTCCTGGTGGCACGAGGACCATGATAGTCAAGCA
Organism: Lissotriton helveticus; assembly: GCF_964261635.1. Taxonomy (NCBI): domain Eukaryota; kingdom Metazoa; phylum Chordata; class Amphibia; order Caudata; family Salamandridae; genus Lissotriton; species Lissotriton helveticus. The sequence goes on along the minus strand of NC_136063.1, from coordinate 1,809,449,594 downwards.
GCGAGACTTCGCTCAAGCCATAATCCAAAACCAACTTCTCACAATGCACGCCACCCGGCGCCAAAATTGGACCCAAAGTTTTCCCGAAATTCCAACCACCAAAGGAAAGGCACCACGAAACAGGCTTCTCACAGGGTGCGCCACCCCTGCGTCAAAACAGGACACCCCGGATACTCTGAACCGCCCAACACCAAGGAGGGGGCCCCTAAGACGGGCGCGATGCCTGGTGTGGGGGGGTGCACTAATGCTGTGAATGGGGTGTGAGTGGGACTCTCACTACCGGGGCAAGCTATGTAAACGTAACTGAAAACCACAGAGTGCGTAGCTGCATCTGTTTGCGCTGCTATGCTGCGGGAGGCTGGCACAAAACCGGGTCCTCGAGGACACATGTCATGAATGACAACCCAAGGTACCAAGGCTAAACGCACCCCTTGACCCAGGATCGTACGTACAAAATTGGGGCTTCCGTACCACACGTACGCAGTCGCAAAACCAACCGCCTCGCAGCCACACTTCCAGATAAAAGGAAGATACCCAACCTGATATGCACACGAAAGAAGCAGGAGGGAGGATTAAAACAAGCACCCACTAGGCCTCGACAATACCATGTAGAGGCTTGGATCTACCATGGCGTAAATTGACCGCCCCGCGCAAGACAGCACATTTTTAAGATCCAAAACATGTACACGACAACGCTGGCTGCAACTTCAAATAATCGGAATACCTTCTTGACTACCTACGATTGTTAGAGCTTCCATTTGCGCCGCTCCATGCAAGTGGTAGTACACTCAGCCCCTGCTGGCCTGCGTTTTTATTCCAAGCAAAACATCGGGTTTGAGAAAACAGACTTGATACAAACATATACTTCAACTTCCGTTATTCTCACACTCAGCCACTGCTGCTCAACTAATCCCCGAAGTCCAACTTGAAAACAGTTGGGGATACAATCTGGCATGGCCACCTAAACCCATCACCGCTGGGACACCCTTTGTCTTAAGACACATCTTTTAACTCCTCCTGACATGAAGTTCCAGCCAGAGGCAGGTGTAAAGCATTGAAATACTGCGGCCCACCATATGGGTAATTAGCCCAGCCCAATGGGCCACAAGGGCAGGCGACAAAGTACAAGTTCTGTGTCATGGTACAGCGTTAAAACTAGAGCGATTAATAGCCCAGCTTATGCTAGCCAAAACAATAGCGCGACCGCAACAACATCTCTAACGTGTGCGCCGACCTAAGGGATCCATTTAAGGGATCCGAACTGGCAAGGCATGACTAGTGTTGTCGGAACACGGATATCCTGGCAAAATAGTATTATGCCCACAATTATACTTGTAAATTGCCAGATATAATATCCCAGCCCTCTCCAGTCCAGCAAACACCACAACGTAAGTACCGATACCTCGAGAGGGTAGCCTACGGTACACACAACGACCCTTCTCGCCCTGTCCCCAGTCCCAATGCAAGCCTCCAGCCACACATGGCAGTCTGGCGTGTGCCTAGCAGGGGCTGGGCCGGCACCCGTAATTGGAAAGGGATCCCTCCCGGGCATGGCCCATGTGGGGGGGCGAAGTATTTGATTACCCAATACGCAGGCCAATAGGACCCGCACGCCTGCCTGCCCCAGCGGCCCGCAGCTAAACATGCCGCCTGGCCCAGCTGCAAACCCCGAAGGGGGGGGGAGCGAGCAGTACAAACTCACCGCAATAGAGCAGCACTTCAGGGCACCCCAGCGGCGCAGGCAGGCACCGGACGACCATTACAGGGAACGACTGGACAATAGCAACCGGGAGGACAGAAGAAAAGAGTGACATCCGGAGCGGCAAAGAGGCTGATAAGATGGCGAGGGGAAAATATAAACCCCTCGCCTGCCTGCCGCCCCGGACGTGCGTCACGGCCCGCCCACGCTCCAGCCGGGCACCACCTGCCCGGGGAGGAGTGGCTGGCTGACCCAGGTATGGGGGGGGCGGGGGAAGTCCTCCGGGACTAAGGGCCCGCCCTCCTGATGGCCACAGGATGGCCTCGGGCAGCCGCAGAGTGCCACTATATTAGAGAACAGCGCGCGGGCTACCTCTTGTGTTTGCTTTCGGCGGAGCGGTCACACTTTACAGTGGCCACGCTCACTTTTGACCCGGTGCTAAGTGGCCCATCTGGACAGATGCTTCGGGGCTGGTGTCCTGATTACTCCCTTCATCACTCCAGACGGGGCTCAGCCATGAGGGGAACGAGTTAAGTATGAAGATGTCCCTTAACAATGACATCGACTTCCCCTGTTTTTATTTATTTATTTTATGCATTTTTATATAGCGCGGACTTTACCCGAAGGTGTCAGAGCACTTCACAACAGCAACAGTAGTGATACAGGAGGAACAATTACAAGTCAGCATGTTACAAAAGCAAATGTTATGTTACATGAGGCAATAGTGACAATTGTGCATGTATCAAGAGCAAGCAAAATACAAGAGGTAGCAAACGATATGGTACAGGAGGAAGAAAGTAACGTGCACATATTACAAAAGCGTACAAAGCACAAGTAGAGGTATAACACTGCAATACATGGCAGATACTCTAGCACAAAAACAAACGGTTCGTTACATGAGGCAATGGTGGCACTCGTGCATGTATCAAAGCAAACAAGGACAATAATTCAAGGTTTGTGAGGCTCGCGGGACAGGAAAGGCCCGGGATAATAATAGCTGTAAAAAACTGCATGGACGACGTGCCCCCGTGCTGTATTAGTGTCGACGAATTACAGAGCAATTAATGTGCAATCCGTTCGAGGTAGCTCGGGGTGGGAGTGCGCTCTACATCTATCAAGGTGGACTTTTAGGTATGTTTACCAGATACTACAGCTGTAATTGCGTTGAGTATGCAGTGGTTTGTTACCTTGTGTGAATTCAACAATCTACTGTATTCCGATGGCACCAATGGTTAAGGTGATAAATGCATTGAGGCTGTCTAAGTTGAGCATGTCACCGTCATCTAGACACCCACTGTCTGCCGTCAAGTACTTTAACAATTCACGCATGCCTGGCCGATTTGCCTCACTTATTTGGACACAGCTGTCCAGGACAACTGTGTGGCTGCGCCCTGTTTAGATTTGCTGCAGGTGCTGTTGTGTCACAGGGTTCGGAGATTTGAGGGTGTTGGGCTGGCTGCGGTGGGGGTAAGCCATTATGCGGTCCCGCTTCAACACTGGATCTGACCGAGTGGCTGCCCAGAGCAGGGCTTTGGGTTGTACAGAGTGCCATATACCGGGTATGTTGTTCTGGCCGACCTCACTTGCACACTATTATGAAGTACGGAATGGGTGTGCATGCAAATACAACGTGGGCCACGGTCATCGCTTAATTACTGCTTAATGATTGACGCTTGACACGCAGTCGGAGCTCGGGCCTAGAGGGGAGGCTCGTGTTTCCTACGAGCCCGGGAGGGGGACATTGATGCTGCTGCTGTCGAGGGCTGTTCTGTTCTTTTCCACCACTGTCTATGGGCGTTCCCTGAGCAGTGGGGTGGGGGGGGCTGCGTGCAAAGAGTGAGGGCATGTACGGAGTGTTACCCAGGTCAATGAGAGAGGCCGCCTTCATGCTGCACTGTCCACACGCAACCCTCGCTATTCACCAGTGCTTCCAGCTCACTGAGTGAGGGTCACTACTTCATGTATTCTGCGCCCAGTAGCACCTCAAACCTGCCTCACCTCCCTGCTACCTCCAACTTGCCGCCTGGCTGTTATCGGATTTGGTGGCCACCCCAGGTGCTGTTCCTACCCCCTTCCCCTTAGCAGTGAGTTGGGCGAAAGGCAGGCACCGATTTGGGAAGGGGGCCCACGGCCTTGCATGGCCGCAGGCTTACCTCGGCTTGGAATGGTGGGGTGGGCGCTTCATGCTGCGGTTTCGGGTCCCTGTGCCGCGTCTGTGCTTCTATGACCCTAAGTGCCGTGGCACACCAGGGTTTTCTGGTGCGGCCGAACTCGAGCAGCAACCTTCGTCGTAGGAGCTGAAAGGAGGCAATTAAGTAAAGATAAAGGGACGGAGCCTAACTGCTAGAGTTACCAACTTTGGAGCTGAGGAGCAGGGTTCGGGCCTCGGGTCTTCTCAGCATCCGGTGATGCTGGACAAATCCCTAAACCTCCACGCGCTATCCTTGAAAACAACTATTCTACCCATTTTCAGAATTGTTTATTTTCCCTCAGGCAACCAACATCCATTGTCAAATATAATAGGCCGGGTGTGCTGTTACTTTAACCTCATCACTGCGGCACGAATTCCGCCGGGAGCCGTCATCAGCGGCGAAGAGGTTAAGATACATTCGGGCGGCACCATGCTAACTGTTGGATGAAGATTGCCGGCCAGGCGGGGTCTCTCGCATTCTGGATGCAAGGAAGGAAACAGCCACTTACAAATCAGGCGGCACACTAGTCACTAGTTTTAGCGGTTGGAATCGGCAGCAGCTTCACCTTGCAAAACGTGAAGGGGAGGGGTTGAAAGGGTCGAGATTTAGGCCTATCCCACATAGGCCTTGTGCAGGATTGGATTTCTGCCGGGCAACTCAGTCGTTCATCCTCCTGAGGTATTAAAAAAAAACAAAAAAAAAAACGGGTGAATGTATTTCTCCCATTGAACTCATTGAAGCTGAGGCAATGTCAGGCACGAAACAATCAAAATAAAGGTCTTTTGGGCCTAGGTGCAGCTGCTGCTTTGGGGGCCATTGGGGTACAGCACGCTGAAGGCACCATGGGTCAGTGAGTGGCTTGCTCAGTATGAGGCTAAGCTGGCACGAGTCGGTGTTCCCCTTTAGCGCAAGAGGGATGCATCGCGCAAGGCTGGCAGATTGTATGTGCCCATCTTATATGTTAATGTAGCACATACGCACATTCCAAGCTCAGAAATATATCACAAAATCAGCCGTAAACCGTGGTTTTCTGAGAGTCAAATGGGTGCAATTACTGATACCCGTATGCCACCCTCATCTTCAAGGTCTGATTTTGCTTGCAAGAAAGTGCCAGTCAAGGTCACTCATATTGCACTGAAATGATAGAAATGTCACATATGGCAATTGAAACCTGGCAGCTATGGAGGGGGCGGCCAGCTCTCGGTGGGCTATGCAACGAAGCGACAATTGTGGCTTATTTATTTTATGCAACTAATGAGCATTATCTAAGCTAATAGATGGGCTTTTCGTAGGGGTAGTTCTCAGTTGGCAGTAAATACAGGGATGCACGGACATAGCGGCTAAATACCAGGCTAGGCCCTGCATCCCTCAACACCGGTGCGGGGGCGCTGACGCGTTAAAAAACACGGCACCCTGAGGGTTTGAGGTCAGGAGTGCAGTTACTTGTAAGCAACAGAACTGCTGCAGTACTTACAGCTGCCCTGGATCAAATCATTGGGGGCACTGGTTTGGAACGGCTTTAAGTGACACAGTGCAGTGCTTTAATGCCCACTGTGAAGGGTTCTGACTGCACTTAATTGGCACTCATACTTTAGTCCTCCATCAATCCTACTACTCAGAGTAGCGCTCATACTAGGTCGGATGCTGTGGAGAAGGTGGAAACATAGCGATAATATCTTTTCACTAGATTGCTGCAAAGTCCGCTGTCGGGTGCTGCAAAGTGGGGTTTGTGTGTTTTCCCCCCAGAAGCATAACATGTAGAGAGCCCTCCTCTGGGTAATTGAGTGAAGGTTGTGTGCCTGGTTTTTCCAGTTTGGGCCTTGGAGCTCCAGATTTGTTGATTTATGCATCACGGGTACCGGGCTGTGTGGTGCCGGTGAGAATTGCCAGGTTAAGGATAGATATTTACAACAAGGGGTGGTGAGGGACAGAGTCTCTGAATTAAGCAGAATACTCTCACCCAGTCAAGAGATCAGGGCTAGATCCAACACCGTTTTTTAGCTCAATGCACCATCCCAGTTTCAGAACCTGGCTGTATGCAAATTAGTCTGTTCCTGTCCCAGTGCATGATGGGAACAGGGCAAACCAAACTACAAAAGCCAATTCTTACACTGGGAAGGAAACAAGCTTCCGGGGACCGGTTTCTGGCATTACAGCCGTCTTCGGCCCGGCTTGCTTGAATCCTGATGGCGCAATGAGCAAGGGACTCATGTCTGAGAATACCCTTCCACGCTTAGGGTGGACAAAAATATTTACAACAAGGGGTGGTGAGGGACAGAGTCTCTGAATTAAGCAGAATACTCTCACCCAGTCAAGAGATCAGGGCTAGATCCAACACCGTTTTTTAGCTCAATGCACCATCCCAGTTTCAGAACCTGGCTGTATGCAAATTAGTCTGTTCCTGTCCCAGTGCATGATGGGAACAGGGCAAACCAAACTACAAAAGCCAATTCTTACACTGGGAAGGAAACAAGCTTCCGGGGACCGGTTTCTGGCATTACAGCCGTCTTCGGCCCGGCTTGCTTGAATCCTGATGGTGCAATGAGCAAGGGACTCACATCTGAGTATACCCTTCCACGCTTACTCTCACCCAGTCAAGAGATCAGGGCTAGATCCAACACCGTTTTTTAGCTCAATGCACCATCCCAGTTTCAGAACCTGGCTGTATGCAAATTAGTCTGTTCCTGAAGGGTACACTCAGATGTGAGTCCCTTGCTCATAGCACCATCAGGATTCAAGCAAGCCGGGCCGAAGACGGCTGAAACGCCAGAAACCGGTACCCGGAAGCTTGTTTCCTTCCCAGTGTAAGAATTGTCTTTTGTAGTCTGGTCTGCCCTGTTCCCATGATGCACTGGGCCAGGGACAGACTAATTTGCATACAGCCAGGTTCTGAAACTGGGATGGTGCAATGAGCTAAAAAACGGTGTTGGATCTAGCCCTGATCTCTTGACTGGGTGAGAGTATTCTGCTTAATTCAGAGACTCTGTCCATCACCACCCCTTGTTGTAAATATTTTTGTCCACCCTAAGCGTGGAAGGGTATACTCAGATGTGAGTCCCTTGCTCATTGCACCATCAGGATTCAAGCAAGCCGGGCCGAAGACGGCTGAATTGCCAGAAACCGGTCCCCGGAAGCTTGTTTCCTTCCCAGTGTAAGAATTGGCTTTTGTAGTCTGGTCTGCCCTGTTCCCATGATGCACTGGGCCAGGGACAGACTAATTTGCATACAGCCAGGTTCTGAAACTGGGATGGTGCAATGAGCTAAAAAACGGTGTTGGATCTAGCCCTGATCTCTTGACTGGGTGAGAGTATTCTGCTTAATTCAGAGACTCTGTCCATCACCACCCCTTGTTGTAAATATTTTTGTCCACCCTAAGCGTGGAAGGGTATACTCAGATGTGAGTCCCTTGCTCATTGCACCATCAGGATTCAAGCAAGCCGGGCCGAAGACGGCTGAAATGCCAGAAACCGGTCCCAGGAAGCATGTTTCCTTCACAGTGTAAGAATTGGCTTTTGTAGTCTGGTCTGCCCTGTTCCCATGATGCACTGGGCCAGGGACAGACTAATTTGCATACAGCCAGGTTCTGAAACTGGGATGGTGCAATGAGCTAAAAAACGGTGTTGGATCTAGCCCTGATCTCTTGACTGGGTGAGAGTATTCTGCTTAATTCAGAGACTCTGTCCATCACCACCCCTTGTTGTAAATATTTTTGTCCACCCTAAGCGTGGAAGGGTATACTCAGATGTGAGTCCCTTGCTCATTGCACCATCAGGATTCAAGCAAGCCGGGCCGAAGACGTCTGAAATGCCAGAAACCGGTCCCCGGAAGCTTGTTTCCTTCCCAGTGTAAGAATTGGCTTTTGTAGTCTGGTCTGCCCTGTTCCCATGATGCACTGGGCCAGGGACCGACTAATTTGCATACAGCCAGGTTCTGAAACTGGGATGGTGCAATGAGCTAAAAAACGGTGTTGGATCTAGCCCTGATCTCTTGACTGGGTGAGAGTATTCTGCTTAATTCAGAGACTCTGTCCATCACCACCCCTTGTTGTAAATAGGTTAAGGATAGATGCAGCTTCCTCCATGACTTTCCAGTTCACCGGAAGTTCACCGGAAGAGGGCAATTCATTGTAAGTACCATGGTTAAATAAAATATATAGCCCAGTGTGGGGCAGATGCCGGCATGAGCCAAGTTTGTCTTCTATGTGAGGATTGTGCACTGCCATTCCATTTTCAAAACTGCTGCTGCATTCTGCTTTCGGCACCTGGCATGCATGCGTGTGACCTGTCTGGCTGTTGCGGAAGTACCGAGGGTCTTGAGGGACTCCGGTGGTATCTACTATTCCCTGATAGACTGCTTCTAGAGGTCTCGTTTGGTGACGGCTTGATTTTACACACATTTAGCTTCTTCATGGGGCGGTACAGAATCTCAGTTGATTCGTGATGTGGGTTGCTTAGTGGTAATGATCTCATTTGCGGTTCAACTTGCTTTCGAGTGAATTGAGACATTTTATTCAATGGTCAACACATTAAGAGTGACAGACCCACCATTAAAGAATGGAGCATTCTCACTGCGCTATGCAACAAAGCTTAAATTAGGGCTTAATTTACCTTATGCAAGTAAATAAGCATGTTTAAGACAATGGTAGTGACATATTGCAGGTATAGTGTCATTGTGTAGTATACAGCTGGAGGCAAGAACAGAAACTGCGAAATGCCAGCTGGCGGCACACTAAGCTTATTCAAAATGCCTGCCTATGGGTCTCCCACACACATATCCATTGACCATGCATCCAGGAGTTGCCGACACAGCATCTGGCAGTGCAGATGACGGAAGTGTTTGCTGGCTATAAGGACGGGGTGATCCACCCTTGCCTTGGTTTCGGCGAAGTGGCACACGAGCGGCCTTTTAGGGCATGAGATAATGTAATTTTTGCGCCATGTCTACATGTTTATTGGCTGGTGCAGCACTTGGTTTTCAGTCGGTACCCTCGTACTGGGGATCATCCATGTAGGGGGGCCCTTCAGGACTTAGTCACCCCAGAATGGTATGCACAAAGAGGCGCTGTGAAAGGCTGAGACTGCATAGGGCAATTGGCTACAAGGGCCTATATGAGGAACATCGGCTGGCACCATATAGATACAGGTCAAGATATACACTGGGGGGCATTTCTTTGCATCCAAGGGCAGGTTTCAGGTCGCTTCAGTTAAGACGTATTCTCCCGCGCTTTAGCCAGGGCCGCAGGTGGGTGGTGTAGGTGTCATCTAACAGGCGTGCAGCGGTGCATATAAGTTTGGTAAACACAACGTTAGAGCCACATGGCGGCAGGGTATTATTGACTATTCAGCATTCTCAATATTCAGGAAGGGGCAGGTATTTGCACTGAAAGGTATGCGGGTCCCCACAGACAGGCCTGCCCTCTGGGTTCTACTTCTTAGGGTTAGAGCCTGAGACTTAAAGGGGCATCTTCTGCTCTGGTGTCCCAAATATTTTGATAGTCTACACTGGGGTGGATGTATGACGTTACAACGCATACTTTTACTCCGCGTACCATTACAACGCGGTATTTACAACGAATACCGTTACAACGCATAGCGCTTTGGGGTGCTGGATAGTGGTAAGTATAATTTACTATTCTAACTCCAGTCCCCGTGGACCCTAGGGAAGGTGTTGGATAGTAAATTAAACTTACCTCTTATCCTAGAGCGCCCCCCAGCGCAATGCGTTGTAATGCCATGCGTTGTAATGCCCGCGTTGTAATGGTAGTGCGGAGTAAAAGTTGCGTCGTAACGGGTGTATACCCACTGGGGTAGATGTACCATGAAGGGCCTGATTACTACTTGGGTCTTCCCCAAGCTATGGGGTCAAACTTGTTGGGAGCATTAAGTCTACAGTCCTTAGGAAGCATCCAGCATTCCTTCAATCCTAGTAAGGGCAGTTAGCGGTAGATAAGTACCAGCAAGAGGGTAACAGACACCAGCTCCAGCAACTTCATGCCTCGTGGGCACGCGTGCTGCACAAACACAGAGCTTCAACCACAAGGGTGCCAAGTAGCAAGAACCAGTAAATAGATTTAAGAGGTGTGTCTCTGGCCTTACAGCTGTGTGAAGCCACTATCATTTAGAGGCACGCCCAGGCGAGAATTGGGTGCTTCCTATTGTTCTAATGACCAATGCGGTTTGTGGTATCACCCGGCGGATACACTGGAAGTGTGCTGCAGGTAGCATGAAACAGGAAACCAGGGTTTCCGAAACTTACCATGCTTGGTGGGGATGCGGTCAGCCAACCTAGTGTGCTGCCGTCCCAATTATGGGATAACAAGGTGTCAAGCACAATGGGCACACCAAGCTGATTGTTTAAGGTCATCCTTTAGGAGGAGCCCATTAGGAGCGTTAAAGCGGGGTAGAGCCAGTCCCATTTAGAGGTACTCCTGGGGGAAAATGGTGTGCTCCTTAAGGTTCCCATGACCCAGGCGGTGTGTGGCATCTACCACATCAAACGTTAGGCACCATATTACAGACAGTGCACCCAGTATCGAATCAGACAGATTCTCTAAGCTGGTATGCCTAGGGGGCTTCACCAGAGGGAGCTGAGCGGGCGAAATTTCCATAAGGAATAAGGGATGCGGGGCAAGTGCTGGAGGGCAGCCTTGCTCATGGTCTCATATGCCTAGTGATGGACATTCCTGTTAGACTTACAGGAAGCTTTAGCGCAGAAGGGTTGCAGGTAAAGACAAGAGCAGTTAAGTGGGGGGCCCTGGCGTCGACGGTGGCCACCTCCAGGGCTGTGGAGGAGTTACAGGGTGATCTGGAAGCATATCGGTACAGAAGGGTACCTCAGCGCAGCATATAGGGGTTTCAGAGCCTAACCCCAGGGTCCTCATGGGAGATTCCTGGAACCTGTGTCGGCGCCCCGTTAGTCCTTCGGGCGGTTGTGGGCCTGAGCAACCGGGGGCTTGCCTAGCTCCGCTCCGCCCCGATAGGGGCGTGAGTATAAGGGACCAATGGTCATGTAATCCTGGAAGGGGATTAGCAGAAGGGGCAGTACATAGGTGGTTTGCCACGGTGCTGCTTGGCTCATCAGGCGGGCAGGTGGCGAGAATGCTGCCTGCCCTTGGATCGCCCGTAAGCTAACCCACAAGATTACATAACGTTGTATGTAATAAACATGCAGCAGTTTTTCCCAAGTTAATACTTGTGTGGTGTGTATTTATTTGCGGGATGCATGCTAAGTTGGGGGGAGTGGGTCCTGTTGCCATGATGGTACTATGGACTTGGGGGAGGGGGTCACAGTGAGGCAGGTAAATATCTTCGCAAAGAGAGCTCTCAACAAGTAACTAATAGCATGTCAGTAGCCATGTGTAGTGCACACTAATTTGAAACATTTCCAGGCGCTTAGTGCCGGAGAAGAAATACCTGCACCCCTAACTTAGCACATAAACATAACGAGAGCCCATTTTTTGGGCATCTGGCACGTTTAAATAGCTATCTTGGACGCCACTAGGGTTGTGATTGCTTGTAAGGTGTTGCAGAGCTCACTTCCCAACCCCCGGGGTATACAGCTGCACTCACTGCAAAGAAGCAGCGGGGCGGCCCCTGGCCCCATGCTCCGCACTTCTGCCTCTGCTCAGCCTCCTGTACCATGGTATGGGGGCCCTCACTCCTTCATTATTCTTCACTCGTGGCGTGAGGTGCTGCTTCTGGGTGTTCAGCTCACTTCTACCAGGCTAAATCCTACCCCGCAACTAAAGCAGTGCAAGGATTGGCTGAGCGTTGGCAGCCTCTGACTCAGCTATTGGCTGGGTCAGGGGCTGCCAACACTAATTTGAAGTCTTGGGGGCTGCGTCAGCAATCCCCCAGGCTCCTACTTTGCAGAGACTGTCGAGGGCTCAAGTGCACATGTAGGGCTGGCCGCAGCAAGGCTGGTGTCCAACCCAACATGCGCACTTCATCCCAAGAAGGCCCGGGCTGCACCTGCCAATCATCGAGCAGGTTCGGAGTAGAAGCTTTCCCCTCACGGTGGCGGTGATGCCAAGTGGCGCGCAATGCAGTAAAACAAACAAAAAAAAACATGAATAGAACTGATTAAACATAAAACATTTTTAAATATAGCAAAGAAAAAGGCCCATATAAATAAACCGCCTCTGCAGATGCACGTGCACAAAGCTGGAGGCCAGAGTTGAGTTAAGCACACAGCAGTGGGCCTGTACATGAGTGGGCTAGTAGACCCCATTGTAGTGACACAGGTAACAAGTCCTGTTCACTTTACTGTATGTTATTAAAAAAATACAGAATGCATGTTACCAAAGCACTTGTGTTACTTAACTCCTGGTTAGGGCAGAAGCTCTTTACCACTGCGAGGGTAGCACTTTATGCGCCCCTCCCAGTCTAACAAGACCACAATCCGAGCATGAAGCAGGCCTAGGTCATGGCACACAAACGATCCATGTTTGCCGATTACATAAAATTGGCATCAAAGATCCAGATATCGCTGCAGCTGGGCACACAGGGGAGAGGATGCACGTTCAAATCCATGCAGGAGAATTTTCAATCCCAACTGTATCAAATGAACTTGGAAACTGTTAACATCACAAATTGCTTAACACATACAAATATGGAGTGAATGTAGCTGGCTGACCTGGAATGCCCCCAAGCCCTTAGCAATGCTACTGCCTACTGGTCATGCAGCTTTACCCCTATATGTATGACCAGCCTCTTTTGGCTTACCAAACTGTAAATTGTGAGACGCAAGGTGGAGAAACATGTCTCTGGATCCCTCAGGTTAACACATTTGTCAAAATTCTGTAGCAAAGCCAGTATCACTTTACTTTAAAATATGAGTGTTGAGACATTGGCTTCGTGAATGCTTGCATGCTTTGGTTCTTCCCAAAAGTGAAGAAAAAATGTACATAGCCACCACTGCGTTCTGCATGCACCATGCATGCCCACACACAGGCATCTATCATGGAATGGATTAATTTTCCTTTAAGAAAAAAATCCTACAAGGCCAACACTGTGTAATCTGACCATTTTTTCCATGAACTGTTGCTAAACGTTCCTGAGGTTCTGGCAAAAGCTATGTGAAGAGGTTTAAAAGAAATACTTGGTAGGTAAAGATTCTCTTGGATGGCCTTTCTGCTATGCAGTGCAAGTATTTTTGGAGTCGTACAAGATCAGTAAAACTAATTTGACCTGCATTGCATACCACAGTCCTTAGAGCAGACTGGAGGATACATGTTTATCATACAGGATTGCCCTACATCACACGTGTGTGATCGTCTCTCGCCCATAGTTGTGTGCAATGCGTGTATAAATGTGGATTTTGAGATACCTTGCCTAAGAAATCTGGAAAACTGTTCTTGTGGTACAACACGCCTTGTTTGTTTTTTTTGTTCTCTACAGCAATATGCTTTAGTATAAATACCTGCCACCAACCATTCAGGTACTCTCGAAAGTGTTTGCCGTACCTGATTGCCTTTACAAGATTACCTACAGACCCAAGAACGTGTTAAACAGGAGATGAGAGAATAAAGCGTGCGAGTTACTTTATTGTTATTAGGAAGAGTCACAAATCATCTGTCTGAGAATGGGACAAGAATACTGTTCCCCACATTCTTAATAGAAAACACCGAACATTATACCTTTAGTAATTTATTCAGAAAATATACGAACCTAAAATGTCCCATCATTCCCTTTCCAATAAAAAAAAAATAATAATAACAAACGCTCAACTTTGGAGAAGAAGAAAGATTGACCATTCTGTCGGTCTTTGTAGAATCAATACTGTTCAATTGGTATTTGTGTTTTTTACGAACCACGAAGATCTTTTAGGAATGCTGTTTACTGTAATCCCCCAATTTTTGTTCAATATCATGCATTTCCAGATGTTTGTTTAATCATGACATTTCAGAAACACTGTCTTCTATCATTTCTGTTTCTGCTTTTGTGTTAACACCCCGATCGGCATTGCCATATTCCATTTTAACATCCTTTAAAATGTGAAGCATTCCTAGTTATTTACTTTTCTTTAAACAGTAATTTTAGAACTTTTGAGACTTGTCATTGCACAGGCGCAGGATCAAACATGCTCTCACATTTACTTGCCTATCTTTGCTTGGTCAAATCTAGGGGCATACAGAATGTCTGTCATAATGGGTTACCCGTCCCCCAAACTCCATATCATCCACCAAGACTCCAAAGTGATGTTTCCTTGTTCGTTATGCTCCATAATGTTTCATTTTTTTCCTTGCGAACTTTGTCTTTATTTTCATTTTTTTTTAGTTGTTGAAGCTTTTACAGCTGTCTTGGGTAATTGAGCTTGTCAGGTCAATGAGTTGTGGGCATTTTCATTTGGTCCCTTTGCAGCATTTCTACTATCAAGCAGTTCTTGACAAGGAACATGGGGCCAGATGTAGGTAGGCTTTTACCGGTCGGTAACGGCCGAATTCGGCCGTTACCGACCGGTAAAAGGAATTTGAGATGTAGGGGGCAAATTATTACAGAATCGGTAAATTTACCGATTACCGATTCTGTAAATTACCGAATCGGTATTTTTACCGATTCGGTAATTTTGAGATGTAGGTGGGACTCTACTGAGTCCCACAAGCCTTACAGAATCGGTATTTTACCATCAAATTCAATTTGATGGTAAAATACCGATTCCGGTGTGCATGCACATGTGTGCATGCACACCTATGCCATATGACAGGCAGACCTGCCCTTAGGGCAGGTATGCCTGCCACATGGCACCGAGCCTCTTTTGGGGGTGCCAGAGGGTGTCAAAGTGACACCCCCTGCACCCTTGTGACATTCGGTATTTACCGATTCGGTAAATACCGAATCGGTAATGCCCATGCATTCTATGGGCTTCAAAGCCCATAGGAATGAATGGGCATTACCGGTCGGTATTTACCGAATCGGTAAATACCGATTTTTACCGATTCGGTAAAAAAACATCTGGATGTACCTACATCTCCCTGCTTCTATTTTACCGATTCATAAATACCGAATCGGTAAAATTCGGTATTTATGAGTCGGTAAAATAGATTTACCTACATCTGGCCCATGATTCACTGTTACTTCAGCTAGTTTTCACCTTTTAAGAGTTGCCATCATATGATTATAGCCACAACATGCACATTTTTCAATGTATCACATCCATGTAATCTAAAATATTTGTAATTTCTCTTTTTAAAGGCAGAACAGTATCCATTTCTAAACCCTGAGGCATTCTCCTTGTTGAGAACATGTATTCTAGATCAGGAACTAAAGACGAATATCCAGGAGAAAACATTGAATATTCATCCTCATTTACAAATAGACAATGTCTATTTAAAGCCACTGGACCATAAAAATCTGCTGCTAATGTTGACCACGTTGCACCAATTAACTCTGACATTTTCAGTTCCTCTGAAGGCAATTTCCTTGCTGTGCACCGGCATAAGTGGCAGGTTTGTACAACCTTTTCTACTTATCTATCTAATCCTGGAAACAACACTTTGTCAAATTAAAAACCTCTTTATTGAAGTCATTTATCTATGATTTTCATTTGCAATATCAATTATATATCTTTGCAATGTGTGCAGAATTACTCATTTTGTTCCTTGTAACACAATGCCAGATTATGCTACTCTTAGATCATCGAGAATATTTTTTGAAAGAAAGAGACTCTTTCTTTCTGATGCTTGTTGGAAAACATATGGCATTTTTCCATCTATTTGAAGGTCTCCATCTATTTGTGTTGATTATTATTTTGATTTTCTCTAGGATATGATCCTCCCCTTTTATTAAATCTTTTTGGAAGATTCTTTCTGCTTATGCAGTCTTACCTAGGAATCAACCAGTTATATTTTTCAGCTATGGGCGTTTTGTTTTGCTCCTAATTTTTATCAGCAACAAAAAGATGCTGAACTAAATAATCTACTACATTGTGTTCTTTTCCCAGTGTACGTAGAATTTTGAAATCATTATGCACTAATCCCACAACTCAACTTTCTATACATGGTGGCTGATAGAAATGGGGGCTCTATTGGGCAGTGGTCAGGGTAAGGGAGTCGCACAACTAAGATAACCCCTGCTCACCCTCTTCATATCTTGGCACACGCAGTCAGGCTTTTCTCAGAGGCAATGTGTGAAGCATTTGCACATACACCCAGCAACACAGTGAAAACACTACAAAAGGAGTCCACACCAGTTTAGAAAAATTTCCCAAAATTATCTGAATAAAACAAGACCAAAAAGACAAAAATCGAACATACATAAATCAAAATATCACTTTTAAATGATTACGCAAGTTAAGTCCATAGAAATCAATGGATGCATTCATTTTAGCACAAAATACATTAGATGGGTCAAAAATCAAAGTCAGTGCCAAGCTCAAGGGAGGAGAAGCGCTGAAAAAGCAGAGCGATGCATCGATTCCTTACTGATGCAAAAAGAACAATTGATGGACAGAATATAGAACAATGTCATACATTCACCCCAATGCAGAGATCTGGGCCTAAAGCCATATTTTTTTTGCTCACCATGCCATTCCAGTTTGAACCCAGCCATATACAAATCAGTTGCATGAGAACAGTCCACTGGCATAGAGAGCACGGGGCCCAAGTCTGGGCATTCCCATCCCACTCAGGGTGACAAATACTAAAAGTACAATTGATGGACAGAATGCAGACCAATGTCATACATTCACCCTAGTACAGAGATCTGGGCCTAAACCATTGTTTTTTTTGCTCACCATGCCATTCTAGTTTGAACCCAGCCATAATCAATCAATCATAGCATATGCAAATCAGTCTTGACCCTGTGCCTCATGGGAACAGTCCAGCTCGAGCTGCCAGACCAGGTCCTCCCTGGACTGGAACAAGCATCCTAGAACCGGTTTTGGGGTTTCAGCCATCATCAGCCAAGATAGCTTGACTCCAGTGGCATGGAGAGCACGGGCCCACGTCTGGGCATACCCAGGAATAACCTGGCTTGGCAGTTCGGGCTGGATTGTTCCTACAAAGAACAGGGTCAACACTGATTTGCATATGGCTGGGTCCAAACTGGGGTGGTGTGGTGAGCAAAAGAATGATGGATTAAACCTAGATCCTTGTGACTAGGGGTGAATGTTTGAATTATCCAGCATTCCGTCCATCAGTTGTTTCTTTCGCATATGTCGCTCTAAGTGGGATGTATATGCCCAGATGTGGACCTCATGCTCACTACACCATTGGATTCAAGCTAGCCTGGCTGATGAAGGGTGATGCCCTTAAAACCAGTCCCTGGAGGCTTGTTCCTGGTCTAGGGAGGACTTGGCTTGGCAGTTCGGGCTGGACTGTTCCCATAAGGAACAGGGTCAAGACTTATTTCTTTTGGCTGGGTCCAAACTGGGGTAGTGTGGTGAGCAAAAGAATGATGGATTTAACCAAGATCCTTGTGACTGGGGGTGAAAGTTTGCATTGTCCAGCATTCCGTCCATCAATTGTTCCTTTTACATATGTTGGTTCCTTACTACACATGTAAGTTGGTACATCGGTTCCTTATTGCTAAGTAGGGGAGGTGATGTGTTGGTTACTTACTGTCAGGGAAGGGGATGTGTCAGTTCCTTACTGTCAGTGGAGGTGATGCGTCAGTTTCCGGACACTCGGCCTCAGTTCCTTATTGCAGTGCAGTGTCGATGAAGAATCGGCATCGGAGGACAATGCGTCAAAAATCTAGATGTGCTGTGTCATTGCAGCACAGCAGGCGCTAGATCAATTTTCCAGCTGCGAAGTAGGTGCTGCATCGTAGTCAGAGCAGGTGTCGCGGACGTTGGACATAGTGCTCGAAACTCACGCTGCTGCAATTTTTCTGATGTGCCTGGGCCTGCAGTGAAAGCCTTGGTTGATGCACTAATCGGGAACCACGCTTTGGGACAGACGATGCTTAGAGAAGACAGGCGTTGGGAGTCAATGCATGCATTTTTTCCTTAAGATCACCAGATTCTACTTGCAAGGGCCCAGGAACTGAATATGGCACCACTTGGCAAGTTAGGATTCTCAGCAGAAGGTACTGGTAGTTTATTTATTTATTTATTTGGGTTCTTATATAGCGCAGGAATCGACCCATAGGGTATCTCCACGCTTAGTTGAAGTCTTTGATGGCCATGAGACTTCTTAACAGATGGCAAGTATGCACAGGCCCTTGGAGAACCTTGGAGTCAGGATACATAAAGAAAAGTCCAGTCCTTTCACTCCCAGGACAAAAGCAGCAAGCAGCATTCCAGCACAACAAAGCAACCAGCAGATTGGTGGTTCCTTCTACAGCATCCAGCTCTTCTTACTGGCAGAATGTCCTCAGTCTTGAAGTATTCTGATTACGGGTTGTCAGAGGTCCAATACTTATACCACTTTGTGCTTTTAAATTAGTCAAACTACAAAGGACGGTCTTTGTAGTGCACAAGACAATGCCTCTCCCTGACCTGGTTTTAGACACACTTTAGGAGGTGGAGAGAGCTTCATGTGAGGCCAGGCACAGCCCTATTCAGGTGTCAGTGACAATTCCTCCCACCACTTTAGATCAAGAAGGTCCATCAGCCTGGTGAAGGCTCATCAGGATGTAATGCACAGCTTAGCTCTTTTTGTGTGACTATCTAAAGTGAATGCACAAGAGCCTAACTGTCAACCAACCCAGATGTGTATTCTACGGACAGGCAGTTGAACAGAATGGTTAAGCAAGAAATGCCCACTTTCCAATAGTGTTATAGAAATCCAGGGGCAACCCAGTAATCAGGGACTTGGGCTGGACACATTTTATGAAAACTGAGTGGCCCCTGTGGGGGAAGTATGGCATTAGACTTCCACATCAAAAATATCTTACAAGGATATAAATTATGTGTTTAATGCATTTATTTTAACAAATTTAATTAGCAGAATGCAATCAAATAAATATTCAACATTATAATCCAACTTTCGTACTTATTCAAATAACACATGTGCTCCTATCCAGCAGCAGCGCTGTGAAAGTGAAGTGAATAGCTGTGTGCAAGTGTTACATACAAGAATATATACATGTGAGTGATTATGACAATATGATGTTGCCGCCAGCACTCAAGAAATGACTGTTGAAACACACAATCAAAATTAAAACCAGTCCACATATTTTAATGTCGACGTTTCGACCCCTAAATACAATGATTTAGTACAGGGTTATCAACAGGACAAACCAGTATGTAATTCTGACACCTACAAGATAAATGAAGCAATCATGTATCAATGTATGCATTTGTGTGCTCCCCAATATATTTAAATTACCACATGTACCGATTAGTTGGGGTAAAGAGACCCACAACCGAGCTGAGTTCAAATTTGGTAGAGAGGATACTCCGTCGCAATGGTCACAGGGTACATCTCTGCCAAACTGAAGGTCTGCCCCCCTAATTTACAGTCAGGGAGACCTTGAATATGTCAGCAACAGAGACTACTCCATTTCTGTCACTGACATACTCCTCTAAGGGCCACAGAGTAAGGAATGTCGGAGGTTTGGCATGCATTATTTCTTTCAGTTAAAGAACTACTGTTTAGCAAGAAATACCTTCCATCAACCATCCAGGCAATTTCCAACGTTTGTCAATGTGATTGCCTTCACAAAAATACTGAATGTGTTTACTTGTCTTCAGCATGGAAACGTTTTGAAAAATGTACTGAAGATTTGGTAGACTACCCCACACTCTGCTTTAATATGAAAATGTCTCCCAATTAGAGCCAACAGGCAACATTTGAGTTAGCAATCTCTTGGCTCACAGCCATAAGACCTACTGTAAGTACACATGTAACTAGCCCAGAAAATTTAATATACAAATATGGAAGATTAAGCCAGGTGGTCAAATGAGCACCAGTCGTGTGAAGACACAAGGCTCTCCCTTTCAGGTCTCAAAGGCCAGGTTATGGCAGTGAAACAAGTTTGGTATAGTTTAATACTATTTTTGAAAGATAAGCTAAATATTGTGCCCTCTGTGTGTTCATTTTGTGAAGGTATGGTGATAATGGGTAGATGTCACAGTGGTTTTTTTCTGCAGTTATTGTGTTTCCAAGCACTGTAAGTTCCTATCATCCAATTGAAAGGTAATTTCAGTTTGCTGCAAAAAACAATATATTTAGATTTCCTTGGCAAGGGATTCAGACTCCTGATCTATACATCAAATACAGATTTCAGCAAATAACATTTTACTTACTGATTCATTTTGACAGTTATCAGTTGATAAGGGAGGGCACAAGTACCCTTTCCTCGAGGAGGAAGGACCCACAGCGTTCTTTGGGGATGGTGTAGGATTTGCTGTACTGGAAAATATGTTATAATTGACTTTATATCACCACCTTGATCTAAGCCCTGGTGAAGAGACTGCAAGGGAACTCACTTTCATACTAAATGAGATTTCTGCTGATGGAGGTCCGTACACCAAATAATTGTTTATTAAAATATACACAGTTCCGTGGGGAAATAAAACAGAGATGAATGGCCTAAGGCCTTTCCTAACCAAGGGCTTCCTGACAATGTTGCTACACAAAAAGACAGTGGATGAAACAAAATGTGTATTCATATGCTGATAGACGTTTCACTGCAGATTTCACACAGCCACAGATAACGTCTAATAGTCATGAGTTGAACTTAATTTATATTGTTGCAGTCATAGCCATCTGATATTTGTTGTACCGAACAGTTATCCTTATATAGAGTTAAATTATCTCTGGCAGCCAAGTACAGGTACGGTTTAATCCTTTTGCTTCAGGGCCACTGGGGGTGACTTTGAAAGAGTAAACTACATCTGTTCTTTGCCAGACAGAAGTGGGACTAAACCAAGTCGGAGCATAAGGGGCACAAGGGCAGATCTTTATGAAACATAAACAAGCCCTTCCCTTACTAAACACTGAACTGAATGAAGGACGGTCGGGAGGCTGCAGGGTGGCGCTCAGGCCAGCCAGGTAGGCTGAGAATGGCATTGCACCAGCACTGCTAGGAGACAGCCTGCAGTCCAGTGCTTAATTTGTAAAAAAAGAAGTGCAGGTGCTGAGAATTTTGCCAGGGAGGCCACAGCTCACTTCTTCCTCCAGAAACCATGCAATGTAAGTTATTCTTTTTATTTTGAATTTGAACAATTAATATTGAAACCACCACCTGCAGGATCAGAAATTGTAGCCCCGGCCCTGTGAAAGAAGTGCAGGTGCTGAGCACCTGAAAGCTCTTGCTCAAATTAAGCACTGCTGCAATCCCTGCCGGTCTCGCCACTTGTCGCCTGCTGACTCGTCTGTCATATGATCCTTTAGGGGTAACTCACCGCTTGCTTGCACTGCCTGCTGTTGCCTTAGCTTTGGAAAGGAAGGGACCCGGGGGAAGCAGTCACAGGCTCGTTTTTATCCACGAAAATGTCTGTGTCACTAGACCAGAAAAGGGGATAGGAAATTAAAGGGGGAAGGGGTGGGTTATATAGGGAGGTATAAAGGAGTCTGGAGTAGTGGGAACATCCTCTTCCTGACTCCTTCAGCATCACCGGTGGGTTGCGGGGTATTGTGCTCGAAACCACCCAGCCACCCACCCTAAGTAAGCATACGATTTGTGGGGAGTTGCTCTGCACAGCGGTCTTCCATAATAGGACAGTTTTCAGGGGTGTAGGCGGTATTTGGAGGGGTGGAGAGTCACACGTGGGCGTATCCAGCCCTCGGGGTGAAGAGAGCACAGGTGAAGAAAGATGGAGTGCCGTGTTCTTTGGAACAGGAGAAAGAGGTGTCATTGGAGGAGGTTTGGTAGGGAAGTGAGAGAGAGATTTGGGAGTGCAAAGAGTTCAGTGAGTGAAAGGGGAAAGAATTAATCCATGTATGGGGCACTGGGGTGAAAGTCTGGTGAGAACTGGAAACTGTTCGGTGAAGTACAGGAGGATGTTTTAGAGATAAAGGACATTATGTTAATGATGCGTGACAGTTGTTTAGCTATATTACAATCCTGTCCTAATAAATGGCCTTTTACACTATAGTTGAGGTATTGTGTGTGATTATTTCATGAAAAGGAGAACATGTAGCAGTAGGCCTGGGTGCCCGGACGGTAGCATCCACTGCATGAATGAACCACTCTTCAAATGCAGGAAGAATTTCTGATCTGTTCTTCTGCTGTGGTTCCACTGACTGCTGATTAGCTGTTACGAGGGACTAGGGAAGAGTTTGTGAGTCCATCTTCCTGGAATCCAGCTTGCGCCGCCCACTCACACTTTGACTGTGCTAGTTGGACCTGCCCTCCATCATTAAACCTATGGTGATAAGTTGGCCCCACCCAAGGTCATGCAATATTTTCCCTAAGGGCTGGCATACACCTGGCACTTTTAAAAGATCAAGCCTCTTATTACTCAAGCATTCTAACTTGGGCTTCAGGGGCAAGTGAGGACATACACCTGCACAGGTGCAGCTTCATCTTCTGCAAAAAAATACTCACACATTCTCAGCCCTGATGGAGCAGCCAGTCCTTATGCTTAGCTGAGTCTGTACTCCATCCCACTCCTCTTTTCTCTCCTGAGTGGCGTGGTTCTGCCCTTTTCAATCACAAACACCAGCCACCCATGAAGGGATCCTGCACATAGTTCTGTGATACTAACTAACCAGCACAGCAGTTCACCGCCAAGCCAGCTGCTCTGTCTCTGGTTGGCAATCAGTTGGTGATATATTGATGCCACACTGGAAAGCTGCATTCTCTTTTTCAGGATACATGTAAATGTGCCAGCCATGTTGTAATGCAAATGTTCATATGAGCATATAGTTTCCCCAGAAAAACATGAAATGCTTTAACATTTTAAACATAAAGTAACTTGCTGAATCTAAATATGTCCTACCATCTAAGCGTCATCACTTTTTTCCTAGCACTGAATGGCCTACTACTCCCCTATCTATGGAGGCCTACCTGACAAGTAGTTTGGCAGCACACAATTTCACCAAAGAGGAAATCGTATGCACTCGTTGTCCCTTTATCAGCTCCCAAACAAGCGTGTTTCAATTCTAAATGTTTTGCCTTGTACACACACTTTGTTGGGTGTGTCTGGTTTTCGCTTTTTAACGTTATGACTCCATATTGGTCAAGGAGATACCTAGCTTAGGCTTACTAAAACAGTTTTCCGACCCACCAGGTGAAATGCAAATGTTTTGGGGGCAGAATACAAGGTAAAGAAAGCTTATTCTCTGGAGCTCAAAACTTCTGCCAGTCTGAGTTTTATCAGAGATTGTGAGGTTCAAGACAGTAATGAAGACTCATCATTTCAGATCGTCCTTTGGATTATGAAATGATGCCATCTCTGTCAGCACTCTGCTCTCCTCCCTTTTCCTCTGTATCCTCTCTGACCAGCGTCAGTGCTAGCGTTATAAAATAAACAAAAAATAGTTGGTGATGGGAAGTCTCACTTTTATCATAGCTACGCAGGTGAGTATCAGTTCATATTTATATTAATTAGGTTTTCAGAACACATGAATATTATTATTTTCTGTTCTTCTGTTTTCTCATATACTGTTACCCCTCCACCAACTGATCGATTACATTTCAGAAGGCTGGGGTTTGATAGGAACACCGACTTCATGTTGCATCTTTTTTTCTCATATTTTTTTTTATCTGAACAACATCCATCAGCAGCAAAAAGAATGTGTTGTCTGTAGGGGATGGGTGATTAATCTCTGGGGTACTATGATTAGTATTTCGTTTATTATTATTTGCTTGTGTGGGACTTACCTTGGCTGCTGGTCTCAAATGAAACAAGAAAATGGCTCCTATAAGTTTCTTTACGTTTTAGTAAACATTGAACTTTTGAACGCTCACTAGTTAGAAAGCTCTACGCTTACCTCCGTAGTGGGTGATAAACCAATAAGAAAAAAATATAGAGAAACACGCCATGCAGTCAAATTAGCTGAAGTTCGGATGCTCACAATTTCTTCTAATTCAAGTTGGTTTTCCAACTGTGAGGACTTGAGAGTTCTGTTCCCTGAATCAAACCTTTGTTGTAAATCTTTTAAATACTTTGCAGTTGCTCTGTTAACTGATATATTCAATTGCTGTCTGCACACGTTGTTATGGAAGTATAGAGAGAAGAGCTGACCTTAACTGTGCCACTTGCTATGGAGCCAATTAGAAGGCAATTGTTCTTACTAGAGGCGCACTGAAAATGATATTCGATAAACGAATCGTCAAGCAATTATCCGCCTTTGGCGTTTGGTAGAATAATGAAAAATCCTTTGAAACACATACGAAAAGGCAATTATTTCACGTTTCATTGCCGCAAAGGGATAATGAATTGTGGGAAGCATGAAGTGATTCAAAAGTGGAGGGCCCTTCAAACATGCATGAGACTCTTTCCCTTGGAGACATTCCACACCTTGCAGATTGGTAAACCACGTGCTTCATCTTGAGCCAATCACACATGCATAATGATCTCAAGTTGTCCTACATCAGTCCTAAAAAAGTCATCCACCCTGACATTTTTTCTTTGCATTCTGGGGGGAATTCTTAGCTTATGACAAGAAAACAAAATAAGTAACACAATTCTAAGATTACAGCCCGAACCAGATGAGCAACTTATGAAAGTCATGTTGCAACATGCTAACAATGACAATCAGTACCACTTCTTATGGCTGTTTAGTTCAACATGAGCAATGCTGCTTAATGGGAACAAGCCATTTGTTACCAAAAATTATTATAGTAATATTTAGCCTCTGGTCAACCATGAATTAATATATTACTTTAAAAGACCACCCAGACACTTATATCAGTTGCGTAAGCCTATGTCTACTCAGGAACAAAAACCATTTATATTTGTAAATCATACATATAGGTAACCAGCTTGTGTACCCGATAAACACGAAACACCTAAAAGATGATGGGAGGAATGTCTGCAATAAGTCTAACCACTGGCAGTCGCTCAGGGTAGCATCCAACCTTTCGCTCTTTTGCCCATAATGCCAACTGAGATTAGACCTGGGCATATGCAAATCAGTCTTGGTCCTACTCCAGTAGATACAGTCCTACTCCTACTGCTAAGCCAGAACACTAGCAACCCAGGAGAAGTTTTGCCCTAATTGGGGCTGGTCAGTCTGTTGCTGGTTGGTTCCAGTGGCACAGGGAACACAACAAAATGTCTCTGAGACTACTGAAAATATATCATCTAGGTAAAACATTAAATATTCAACATTGCAGCGAAACCACTAACACCAATTTTGAGAGTCTCTATATGCTTTTCTACACATAGAAATAAAAAGTTCCAAACACAGACTTGAAATGTGTCTTAGAGCACACAGAAAGTCCACTTTTTATGTCCTTCACAAATAGATGTTCCAGTTCACTCGGACAAACTTTATTGATGCATTGTTTTAATCTTTTTTGGGCATGGTGATTAGTCTTCGCATCCACAGGGGTCCATGTATGCCAATTTTAATTAGGTTTACAAGAGTATTAATCCATATGATTTACTTTAATGGGAGAAATGGTTCTCGAACTAACCTGTCCACTACCTTGGTGGGAATTACTCCCTTTTTCAATTCCGTAAAGTGATCCCGGCTTGACTCTGTAGGTTTCCATTGAAGTGTGCAATTTCACAGGTTCATGATTTCATAGGGTGAGTGAAACTAGAAATAAACACTGCATGCCATTTTGACACCATCTACTACCAGTGGCTTTTTAGCTATTAGATTTTCATTCTTGGAGTTACAGGCAATTTGAAGGTACATATACCTTATCGGGAGATAGACAATTGTAATGGAATGCCAACAGTTATTTGCTAACAAGTCAAGCCTTCCCAAGCTGTCGCATTTCAGCTAGACTTTATTTTTCAGCAAAGACTGCTTTGCATCTTGATAGAGCAAGATTCTGTTTGTCCAATATACAGAAGTGCTTCTATAGCAACACAATATTGGATTGGACGAAGGTGTTAAGCACAGATAGATTGTTCTTGGTGCCTTTTAGTTGGAAAATACGGCCGGCTGTTGCCTTTGTTCAATTCTGAGAGTTTTTTTGCCTGGATGACGGAGTAAATTACTCAGCCGCCCTGACAGAGGTCCCACATGTCAAATTTAGAAATGTCCTCTGACCCAGTGGACATTTCTAGCATTGCAAAGAACTGCCTCACAGCTGTTCAAGTCATTCCATTGTAAGTCTGACGGACGGCTCCGTCAACATGACAGATCCCTACAGCAAACCTACAATTATTTTTAAATAAAAGAAAATCCAAAAGCATGATGTTTTGGGGTAAATAAACAAAAGAATGCCCCCTCTCCATGGGAGTTTCCTCCCATAAGAAGGGTGTGGGGGTTTTGGGGGGCATTGAGCACTGTTCAATGGTCCTTACTGCCAGGTTTTTGCTGGAGGTAAAGGACATTGAAAATTGGTTGTATGTCTGTTGGAGTGGTTTGACCACGGCAGAGGCAGAGTAGTCTCTGCCATCATCAAATCATAGTCCGCTTGGTTCTAAATCGGAGGGGTGGAGCATAATGTTGACTGGGAGGAATTCCGTTGCATTTGCAATGGAGTTCCCACTCCAGCAACATTTAAATTGGGCTCTAAGTAAGATAAGAAAGGGGACAGAGATAAATCAAAAGAAAGAGGAGGCTAGCAAGAAAAAAGAAGGTAGATGGTATGAAGGAGAAGGCGAATGAGAGGAAATTACAGGTAGGAATCAAGAAGTGCCGTGAAAAAGAGAGTCGGTAAGAGGAACAAACGAAAGAAAAAACTGTGAAAGAAACTTAAATATAAATGCAGAATAAATAAACCAAGATAGAATATAAAGTGAACTTGGATTGAAATAAGGAAAAAGATGGGGAGAGAGTAGAGGCTGAAATAGAGAATGAAAGAGAGAAAGATAAGCAGGTACGAGTGAATTGGAGAACTAGAAAAAGAAATGCGGAGAGGTCTTAAAGCAAGTTTTATATAGGTCGAGGCTTGGATAGCCATATAAAGGTGGAAAAAGAGATAAGTTAAGTAAGGTGGTCCTTAACATAACAGAGATAGATGAGACATAGGTTTGGAGAGGGAGGTGATGAGAGAGACAGCTGGAGAAAAAACAAAAGGGAAAGTAGGAAGAGAAAATAAATGAGAAAAGGTACAGATAACACATCGGTTGGTCAACAAAAAACACTTTTTGTACAACCAATGCAGTTTTTTGACAGTAATAACAGATGTTTATTTTAATATCCCTGCTGCATGTGCTGTCAACAAATCCACATGTCTCTGACAGACCTCTATGCCAGATGTATTGTATCTGGCCAGGGTAGTTTGTACTTTTATAATATTAATTTGCAACTGATTAATTTCCTCTATGTGAAACGTTTAGAGGAAGTACTGGGCAAGAAATGAAACATGGTTTAAGTTCAGTTTGGGATATCGCATGTGCAAACAGCAGCAATCAAGCAGTATGTAGTAGGTTTATACCTCAGTTTGAGAGCACTTTAATGCACTCCTCACATATATAAAATGTTTTTTCCAGACAGCATACTCCAATAAACATTATCACACCAATTTACCACAAATGGTGGCATTTATATGCCATACAGAAGGACAGTATCTCTCCTTATCACAGTCAATCCCACATCCTAGAAAATAATGCATATTTCCTTAAGGTGGGCCTTTTTCCCCATAACCCTAATATCATTTTTCTTACATCAAGATCTACAGAAGTGCATGTAAACAGTCAAATAGATATGGTATTAACTCATTCTAAAAGAACTGACTAGGGGACATTGCCATATGACATGGTATTATGTCCCTTATTATTCACTGCTTCTTACATTAAAATGTTCCCGTATCATTACAAACCTATGCAATTTTACCCTTCAAGAGCTTATGTTGTAGCTGTTTAACACCTGAGCACATGGGCTCATCCATGGGAGATATTCATGTCTCACACCCCGTCCATCTCATTCATCTATCACATATTTACAACCAACATCCCTCTTAGCTTTTCTAGAGTATTTGTCAGATTATTGGTCAGGGTTTTATAATCCAGCTAACTGTGTGTCTCTGCAGTAGGGAAGAATCCTGCCTTCCTTTTTGGAATGGACAGCGCCTTCCTCTCCGGAGTTCCAAGCCTTGAGTGGACTTGAGTTGACTTACTCCACTTTATCCAGAAACCACGTTGTTCCGCTATTTCAAGGGTCATGTCTGTACAATAGATCGGGTGCTGGATATTTTAGGAAGCTATTATGACCAGAATTATTGCTTGTTTTACAGACCAGTTCATGATCTACAGGGAATCAGAGCACACCCACAGCCAGAGCACCATTAAAAAATCAGACTATGAAGTGAAAAAAAGAAAAAACAAGGCAGAATGCCTTTCCTATCTATGTACCCAGGACATTGAACAGCATTCCCATATCCCTCAGTAACCTCCCATACACTGATCCAATTTGGGTACTCGATTACTTTATTTTTGACCATATACAGTGCTCTACTGCCTTTAATCTAGGTTCACACTACAGAATTACCATTATACATACATGCAGTCATAACAGGCCATTGGCATACATAAGGATATACTATTCTCCCATTTATGATTCCATCTCATGTCTCTTATTAACGGGTTGTACCTTATTCTGAATGCTAATAGCACCATGGTGAGAGCAAAGGTAAGATGGGACCGGTGGCATCCCTGTCTCATGCCCCTCACAAGGAAGGAGTACAATTACACTGTCCCATTCTCTTCAACGTTCACTAGTTACTAAAAATATACCAACAACTTTCATGATATAAATTATGCTCCAAAGTTCATGCCTCTTAAAGTCATGAATAGAAAAGTCCATTAGATAAAGTCAAAAGCCTTTTCAGCATCCAAGGAAAATATAATCACCGGTAAGTCTAATCTATATACATACCACAAACAGCAATACAGCCCATTCAAAGTATAGAAAGACGATCTCTTAGGAACAACATCACTCAGTTTGGATGTGTAAGGGAATAAATCACCTTATGTGCTTTGCCAGGACTTTCGCCACCATTTAGTATCCATGTTTAGGAGAGATAAAGGCCTATTAGAGGCACATTCATCTGGAGGTTACCAGATATATGTATTAGTATAGTCTCACATGGAAGGCTACCCTCCTCTCTAGCAAGTAAAAACAGTGTCTAGTAACAGAGCTCCTACTTGTTTTTAGTGCCCATTGTGACCTGGAATCTTACTACCCTTCAACTTTGTGCCACCTCCAAATCCTCAAACACCCTAAGGGCTTCCTCAAATGTAAAGCTTACATGGGTATCAATGTGTGGGATTGAAATTTCTCTCATAAAATCCTAAAGATTGCTTTGATCCTTCTTCCTAGAACTATCAAAAAGACAGAAAGACATAAAGACTTCTCAACATCTTCAACCACTGCCATACCTGTCCGATATTTCATGCCATGAATGTGCCTCAGTCCTTCGTCTCTTTTCTTCAGCTCCAGTAGCATATTTCCTCTCCTATTAGCAGTCACATATTAGTGGTGCTGCTTGCTGCAAAAATATGTCTTTCACCCCCTGCACTAACATCCAATAATTGTGTTTAAAATGGTTATGTGTCCCCCCCTCCGATAGCTTCTGTGCAGCCTGTCCATATTTTCTACCTCACAAAGAAGTTACCACTACTTTTTGCTACCATTCTGCTTCCTAGCGGTTAGAAATTGGGTCCCTGATTTGCAGAGGTTTGCTCCTTGTTCAAGTAGGTACCACAGACCACAGTCCTATTTACTATAAATTAGATACACACTTTAAATTAAATTAACCTGTGTTCACCCTCAGATTTCTTGGCATATAGCAGGCAGGCTTAAACTAAGAGGCAATGTTTAAAGTATTTGTACCACACTGAAACACCACAAGAAGACACCACACAGGTTTAGAAGAATAATAGAGCATACTTATCTGAGTAAAACAGACCAAAACGACAAAAAATCAATCAGTAGAGGCTAAGATATACTTTCAAATGAATACAATCAAAAACAGTGCTTTGAAGTTAATAGTTCTAAAAGTTTACTTGAGATTACGAGGGACTGGGGTAAATCCGAAGCTCAGAATGACCACGATGGAGGGATGACCAGCTGCAAGACTCACAGGTCCAACTGAAAAAGTACCTTGGAGGGAGAAAAGTGTCGATGCTGAGGGCAAGATGTGATAATCTTTTCCATGCAGTTGGGTCGGGGCAGAGCTTGTGGAGTTTCACTCAAATTCAACAGAGTTCTGCGAGTGGGCAGAGTATTGTTTGGCTACCCCTAGCCAAGAGCCTCCTCTGTGAGGTGGGGGGTTCTCTGCTCTGAAGGCATTGATAGGTTTTCCGCAAGTATAAATGGATCTTTTGGGGGACTTTGTAGTATGTCAGTCAAGATTTTAATATCTTGAACAAATGGGGTGTGCAGCATCTTTGCAAGTTGCATACACCTCTCCAGTCCCTGGTAGGTAGTGACGACCTCAGGGTAGAGAAGCTATTGATTGGGTTGTTAATGGTTGCAGGGTGCATTTGTATTAAAGGTTGTGAGGATGACAGTGATGCAGAGAGGACGATGAAGGCAGGAATGAGGGTGATGATTGATGAAGCAGTAGACAGGGCTGATAATACCTGTAGTCAGAGAGATAGCACTGCAGAGTGTGTAACAGGAATCCAGTGAGGATGATCCTGGCAGTTACGGTGACAGTAATGCATTGAAAGTGACACAGGCAGTGAATGAAAGGGTAATGCAGTGGAGGAGGCAATAAAGGAGTGAACGTGAGGGTAAAGCAGTGAGGCGGACAAAGGCAGTTGAGAGTGATAGTAATTAAGGTGGCGAGCTGGTAAGTCTCTTTTGGTTTTAAGAAGACTGTTCAGCATGAACCCACCAGGCACAGTCTGGAGGAGGAGGGTGTCTGTGAACAATGGCAGGGTTGTGCAGGCACGCATGGTTCACCTCACGTAGAGTACATATCATCCACAAACGTACCCTACAGAAATGCCATGAGAGAGCTTTGACTGCTTTCTGCACCAACTGTCAATGTGAATATTATATACAAGGTTTCCACAGTTTGTACAAGTCAAACATTATTAAAATAATTCTGATCAAGCTGACTGACGCCGCGTTTTCTGAATCTACACGAGGAGCACTGTCCGCTTTTCTAATCTTCTACTGAGAGAAAATCCCAATGCATTGTCACTGTTAATCCACAAAGGGATACTACAATTCTAAGGCTGTGGTGTAAAATTAATTGAGCCCCTCTGGCCTACCTACATACCCCATTGGATTGACTGCCTGTCCTCACATTGAGTACCCGGACAGGTCCTCATGTGAGTAAACCCTTTTCCTCTATTCTTCACGTGTGGCACATCATTTTCAGAAGGCTGCGCAATCATAAATTCAGATGTCCCTTCAGCAATAGTCCTGAAGAGACCCCACATTCTTTTGAGGGTCGAAACGCCGTTTACAAATCGAAGAAGTGAACCATTTTCCCAGAACATATCATTGTATATAGCTGCTGTTCACATGGAATTATTTTGATAATGGTCGACTTGTACAAACTGTGGAAACCTTTTATATAATATTCACGTTGTCACTTAGGTTTAGGTTCCCTTTGTCACTTGAGACACTATGCACAAATGTTGTTTTGATGTATAATGTTTACTCCTAACTTTATTGTTTAAAAAATCCAGAAAATATACTACACTGGAATCGGTGTGTTAGTAGTTCCTTCGCACTCTGCCATTATCTAACCCTCTATATTGCGATTGTGCTTAGTTATCATAACCTCATAGTATATCATTCCACAAGAACCACTGTTTTTCCTATATAACTATTACGCTGGTTCCTTAGTGTGTAAGGTTCCCCTGTTTCTCTTGAACTTCTGCACCAAGTGGGCAGCCAGAAACACCTTTCTATCAGGCCTGCTACTCGTCAAGGGCCTCACCAACCCAAGCAAGTTCAACATGACTAATTTAGTCATCGCTAGTGCAGGTCATGTAGGCCTGCTGGAATATGAGTAACCCCTCACCCAAGACCACAAACAGCACCTGTCTGCCACATGGCAGTCTCCTAAATAAAATAACTAAGGTCCACTGGAATGACTAACCACTTCCAGAACGGGCTTCTGAGCCCCAACGCCAACTGCTTCCTACCACGATCCAGGCACCGGTCTCTTGGCACCAGGCATTGAGGGGGGATAAACGGGCCATCCAAGGCCCCAGACAGTTCCATTTGTTGCTCCCAGCTATGGGTGGGACTTAGCCCCACAGCTAGACTTGAAGAGGCGCAGAAGGTGACATCAACCTCCTGCGCCTCTTCCTAGGCCTCTCTCTATAGCAATGCGGGTCTCCACAAAATCACCTGCTTCCTACCAGGCTCCAATAGACACACAATTGATGGACAGAATGCCGAATAAATCAATACATTCACCCCCAGTCAAGAGATCTGGGTTAAATCCATCATTCTTTTGCTCACCATGCCAACCCAGTTTAGACCTGGCCATATACAAATCAGTCTTGACCCTGTGCCTCATGAGAACAGTCCAGGCCGAACTGCCAAGCCAGGACTTCCCTGGACCGGAAACAAGCATCCTAGGACCGGTTTCAGGGTTTCAACCCTCATCAGCCAGTATAGCTTGAATCCAGTGACACAGTGAGCCCGGGACCCACGTCTGGGCATACCCAGCACACTTGGGACAAGAAAGCAAAAGACACATAATTGATGGACGGAACGCAATCAATACATTCACCCCCAGTCAAGAGATCTGGGTCCACATCTGGGCATAGCCGGCGCACTTAGGGTGAGAAAGCAAAACACACAATTAATGGGCGGAATGCAGAACAAATCAATACATTCAGTCCCAGTCAAGAGATCTGGGTTAAATCCATCATTCTTTTTCTCGCCATGCCACCCCAGTTTAGACCTGGTCATATATAAATCAGTCTTGACCCTGTGCCTCATGGGAACAGTCCAGCCCGAACTGCCAAACCAGGTCATCCTTGGACCGGAAACAAGCATCCTAGGACCAGTTTCAGGGTTTCACCCCTCATCTGGCAGGGTAGTTTGAATCCAGTGACATAGTAAGCCCGGGATCCACGTCTGGATATACCCTGCGCACTTAGGTCGAGAAAACAAAAGACACACAATTGAAGGACGGAATGCAGAATAAATCCATACATTCACCCCCAGTCAAGAGTTCTGAGCCCCAATGTCACCCCTTCCTACCAGGCTCCAGGCACAGGGCTTTTGACACCAGGCACCGAGGGTGGATCAAGGGGCGGTCCGAGGCCCCAGACACTGCCATTTGTTGCTCCCTGCTAAGAATAGGACTCAGTTCTCCAGCAAGACTTGCGGCAGCGCGGGAGTAGACATCACTCTCCTGATGCCTCTGCTTCGGCCACTCTCTCCCACAGTGTGGGTCTCCACAACAAGCTTCTGAGCCCCAACGTTACCTGCTTCCTACCAGGCTCCAGGCACCGGGCACTTGGCACCAGGCACAGAGGGGGGATCAACAGGCCATCCGAGGCCCCAGACACTTCTATTTGTTGCAACCTGCTGGGGTGGGACTCGGTTTCCCCAGCAAGACTTGCAGCGGTGCGGGAGGTGACATCACCCTCCCAATGCCTCTCCCTCTCTCTCCCACAGTGTGGGTCTCCACAACGGGCGTCTGAGCCCCAACGTCACCTGTTTCTTACCAGGCTCCAGACACTGGGCTCTGGGCACCAGGCACCGATTGGGGATCAAGGGGCCATCCGAGACCCCAGACACTGCCATTTGTAGCTCCCCGCCGGGGTAGGACCTGGTCCCCCAGCAAGACTTGTGGCAGGTGGGAGGTGATGTCACCCTCCAGACGCCTCTTCCTCGGACAATCTCTCCCACAGTGTGGGTCTCCACAACGGGCTTCTGAGCCCCAATGTCACCTGCTTCCTACCAGGCTCCAGGCACCATGCTCTTGGCACCAGGCACTGAGGGGGGATTAATGGGCCATTTGAGGCCCCAAACTCTGCCATTTGTTGATCCCCGCTGGGGTGGGACTCGGTCCCCCAGCAAGACTTGCGGCAGCACGGGAGGTGACGGCACCTTCCCGACCCCTCTTCCTCAGCTGCTCTCCCCGCAGCGCGGGACAGACGTGGGCGCACACAAACGAAGCCCAAGCTAAGGTAGACCCATCCGCCCCCGTCAGAGCCTGGAGGAGGCTGGGTTGGGACACCCCCCTGAAATATGGATCCCAAGGACGGGGACCGCTCCTCAGACCAAAGTACTGTGCTCAATTTGGCATTCACAATAAGCTACAACCAAGCCTTTTATTAGCCAAATTGCAACCGATTCCCATTGTACTGTATCTTTGCATATATGGGGATAAGGAAAGTGAGTCAGGGTGGGCTGGGAAGTGCTGTGAAGAAAAAAATGAAGGAACAAATTCGAAACCCAATCCCTGAGATAGGGAGGAATGGGGAGCGTTGGGATAGTATGTTCGATCAAATTGATAATATATTATCAGATTGCGAGGACCTGCTTATGACACCTGCACTATCTTCTGACACTCCTGCTCTCACACCCAAGGTCCCCCAATCACACACTCCCACTGTGTCCACTAACCTAGGGTTTGGGAACATACCATGCCTATTTAAAAAGGTAGCTAGCAAGAAACATCCATTGATAGTCCCTGAATTACTAGAAGAGCCCCCATTAGTCCATCTAGTGATCCCAGTGAGACTTAACGTTCGATACCAGCAAACCTTCCATTGAGCAATAGATCTGCACCCCTCACAGAACAACCAGCAACAACTGGCACACCCATTTGCAAAGATGGCCCGGGACCCATGAGCATAGAAACCAATAGGACACATACGGTTCCCTCATTCTGGTGGTAGAGCGGTAGATAATGAAATACCACCCTCTAATCTAGATCTCCAGAGGGAAATATTTGCCTTAAGAGAAACGATAGTTCAAGTTCGAAAATTTGTATAGCGCACTACTCACCCAGAGGGTCTCAAGGCGCTTGTGGGAGGGAGGTGAATTTACTTATCGAATATCCAGGTTTTCAGTTGCTTTCTGAAAGAGAGGTGGTTCTGAGTGAGGCGGAGGTGGGTGGGGAGAGAATTCCAGGCCTTAGCCGCTAAGTAGGAGAAGGATCTTCCCCCCATGGTGGATCTGTGGATGCGCGGGATTGTGGCGAGGGCTTGATTGGACGATCGTAGTTGGCGGGAGGGGGTGTAGAAGGATAGACGCGTGTTGAGGCATTCGGGTCCTAGGTCGTAGAGGGCTTTGTGTGCGTGGGTGAGGAGACGGAACGTTATTCTCTTGGTGACAGGGAGCCAATGGAGGTCTTTCAGGTGGTCGGAAATGTGAGCTTGCCGAGGGATGTCCAAAATTAGCCTGGCTGAGGCGTTTTGGATGCGTTGGAGTTTTTTCTGTAGTTTGGCTGTGGTTCCGGCGTAAAGGGTGTTGCCGTAATCCAATCGGCTTGTGACCAGTGCGTGGGTGACTGTCTTTCTCGTTTCGGTGGGGATCCAACAGAAGATTTTTTTGAGCATTCGTAGGATGTTGAAGCAAGATGATGAGACGGCGTTGACTTGTCTGGTCATCGAGAGGGAGGAGTCTAGGATGAAGCCCAGGTTACGTGCGTGGTCCATAGGTATGGGTGCGGTTCCGAGGGCCGGTGGCCACCATGAGTTGTCCACTTGACTGCCATTATTTCTAAACGGTACCTCAGAATAGAAGATCGAAGTAGCCTTGAAATCCTACCACCCATGTGTCTCCCAAGTGCTGCTACGAACCAGAACTCGAATCGTCCCACCCTCCATAGCACACAAACAACATGCAATGCTCCAATCACTAACCTTGCACCCTTGATTGGCATGTTAGGTCATCATGACAGGGCCCTTTGCAACTCACCAATCACGCAAAGCAAATATCATAAGGGTCCCTGGGGGAATCCAGGGGAAGCAAAGGACCTATAATGGCCATAGAACAAGAACCACCACATTCGAGCATAGGTTGTAGCGAGGGGCCTCCACTTCTTAGGCCTCGCCCAATTTCTCATATTGCTTCCCAGTGCACCATCTATATGGTCAATGTACCCAAGGTCGACTGTAAAATCAAATACGAGAATGGTGAGACTCTAAAAAAAGAAAGCCATGCACTGGATCAGGCACGTAAGGGGGTGTAGATCTGTGATAAGGGATGACATCCTGAGGGCAAGAGGATGCGTCCAGACCAACAACACTGCCGACGTAGTAGAACTTACCCGAGGAAGCAAAAGTCTAGTGCACAACCTAGTTGCCCTAGAAGCTAGCACTTGTCCACCACCCACCACAAACATTCAATTGAAGTTGAACAGTCCTAGTTTGGTGGATACAACAACGACCGCTATGACACCCCTGAGGGACCTTCTCCTCTCGTCCCTATCCCAGAACAATTGACTTCTTCCAGAGTCTTTTCAGGAACTTTTGCACCCTTTTAACATTGATTTTGACCTCATTTATTTTACGATGCACATAGGTTAGGAGGGCCTACCTTTAGAAAATGAGTCAACGACTTTCAGTCTTCAGTCTGTTCTAGATGTAAAAACTGCTCTGCAAATAGGAGATGATCTCCAGGATAGAGACACAATTACATGTATCCATCCAACTACTCATGTGACCGAAACTGCTGTTTCCTCTCCCCTCCGTATCCACCCACAGACCGCAGATATAAGGAAGCTCAAAATAGCATCATGTAATGTGGCGGGCATAAGGTGGAAACTAGGTCTCCCCGATTGGCTCTAGCTCACTAATCGGCAAGATATCTGCATCCTGCAGGAAACAATTTCCTCTAAGCATAGCCACCCCACAGGAGGGCTGCTTATTTTGATTAACATCAAACTAAATTGTAACATTACGTAACGGGTAAGAGCATCGATATTTTCAACATCTATACAATATTATTATCGTAAATTATGCGGACGACACTCACTGATCCTCTCCTTCGAGGGAGAACAGTCTACATCTCTTGAAGTGTTTCATGACTGCATGCAAGACACAGCTCAGTGGCTGAAGGAGAACTCATTGCAATTTAATGCCGATAAAACCAAGGTTCTCTATTGTCTAGCAGGGAAGGCACCGCCCATGATTCCCTCGAACTTTTGGCCATTAGCCACAGCATGCTCACTGATGCCTGTTGAGAAGGTTCGGAATTTGGATATTATGTTTAATAATAAGCTGATGCTTGAATCACAGGTTAATAAAACCGTGGGGAGCTGTTTTGCTATTATTAGAGTCCTTCGCAAAATTCTCCCGCTCTTGCCATTTAATGCTCGAGCATTGGTAGTTCAAAGCACCATCTTAAGTCGATTAGACTATTGCAATGCTTTGTTGTTGGAATCTCCGAGATATCTAATAGATAGGCTCCAGAGGATTCACGCAATAGCAACTAAACTGGCCTTGGGGAAGTCAAGCCGCTTCTCTACTTCCTCGGCTCTGTCTGAGCTGCATTGGCTCCCAATATTGCAGAGAGTCCAGTTTAAATCCCTCTGCATAGTGTTTAAATCCTTACATGGATCTGGACAGTAAACTTATGCTGAGGAAATTCGATTGGTATGTACCTGAGAGAAGTCTTCACTCCTCGTCAGCTAGACTGGTAAAGGTGCCAAGATTAAAAAAAATAAAATCAGGAAGTAGAGCCTTCAGTGTCTCTGCTGCCCGATTATGAAATAAGCTTCCACTGGAACTGAGACAACTGGTGGATCTCATTCCATTTAGGAAGAGACTAAAAACCTCGCTCTTCCCTAGTGCATAATATGGTTATTCTGGCATCTCTCCGGAACAGTAGTCTCTCGATGCACTTATATGTTAGTACCAGGATGCCTGATAGGTGATAGTGCACTTTATAAATGCTAAAAATAAATAAATAAATCTAAGCAAGGAGCTTTAGACGAGGCAGATCAACAACCCTCCAAGCTTTGGCTGAGACATTGGATGCATAGCAAGCTAGCCACCCCCTAATCGTGGGTGGTGACTTCAATGTCACTTTTGAGCCAATAGATTGGGAAGATATGCAAGAGGCCAGTGAGGAGGCCAAAATGTGGTCCGTCCCATCGGTGGAGCTTCCTCCAATAAAGAAGTGGTCACAAGCAGCACTGCAGTTGAATGCCATAACCCTGGAATATAGGCTACAGGCCGCAAATGTAAGAACCTACTCTGACAAAGATGGGGGGATGACTTACACTGGGCCAAATGGGACCAGTCGGACAGACTACATACTTGTGGACCTTACACTAGCCACTAGCACAAGACATGTCTATAATTCAGACCTGTGAAAGCGATCACAATCTCCTTAGCCTGATTATTGAGCATCCATGGGGCGAAAAGGTGAGGGCAGCCGTGTTATAATTGCCACCAAGGAGGTGACCGCTTCACATGACAAAATAGATGACTCAAATGGCCCACCATCACGGCAGATGAACTCAAGCTCAAAACTTTAAAAAGTGACCGTGAGATATATTTGGGGGTGTTACTATCCACACCAGACGAGCCGACCACAGTGGCAAACTGTAGTGGCCTACATTAGAAGTTATTTGGACATCTGGCCAGAAATGTTATTGTCCACTTATGTAGGGACAGGCCAAACCAGGAGAGACCAGCGAAAATTAACTTTGTGGTTTACAAAGGAGTGTAGATCCCTAAGAAGGCGCCTGTCCATAGCTATAAGTCAAAGGGACATCCCTTTGACATGTGACCGAAGAAGTCAATAGAACCTGGCACAAATAAAGACAAAGTGAGAATGGGATGAAAGGAGATGGGAAGAACTTCGGGAGTCCATTTCGCACCCAGATACTAGGATGTTTTGGGCACTTGTGAGCAAGGACAACATTGAAAGGTCACCTCTTTTGGCTAATAACATTCCTGCAAATGTGTGGCAAGAACATTTTGGTGCCCTGTATTCTATCTTTTGCAGTCAAGATAGGGATCCGATGTTGTTTGATTTACACCAACCAACATATGGCCTCCTGTTCACCAGAGAGGAAATCCTGGCCTCTCTGGAGGCAATTGTACCTGCTTAATCCCAGTGCCTGAATGGCATCCCAGAACAACTTTTTTGCTCTGACAGGGAGAAATGGGCAACTTATAAAATGACATTGCTGGCGTAGGGAGGATTACAGAATCATGGAAAGGACCCGAAGTGATCCCTGTCTTTTATAAGGGCGATAGGACCAATCCCTCCAACTATCGGACAATTAGCTTGATGGATTGTGTCTAAGAGGTCTTCTGTCACTCTCTTTGAGCTAAAGTACAGGATTGGATGGATGAGAATCATATCCTCTGCCCGTTCCAAGCGGGTTTTCGATGGGAGACAGACACAATCGATCAGGTCTTCCGCCACCTCATGCTGTACTCGAAGGTGGTTTTGCTGGGCAAGGCGAGTCTATACATAGCTTTCATAAACTTAAAATCAGAATTTGATCTTTTCCCCGGGGACAAATTATGGTGAGTGCTTAGAGATATGGGTATACCCCTGGCAATCCTAGCACTTTTAATTAGGCTACATGAAGAATACTTTGCCAGGGTAAGATGGGTTAGTCAGGGACAAGTCACCAATCCCATTAAAATACTGCGGGGGGTTCGAAAGGGTTGCATCCTAGCTTCAACCTTGCTCTCACTTTACATAAACCAAGTGGTTAAACTTCTATCTACCATCTCAGCAGACTCTCCCTCTTTAGCAAACCAAAAGAATCACAACTATCCTATTTGCAGACGACATCCTTCTTGTTTCAAAGACCCCTATTGGCTTACAAAAGTTATTAAATCAATTCAAGCTCTACTGCGATGGGAGGGCCTGGAAATAAACACCTAAAAAACTAAGATAAGGCTGCCCCCATAAGTCCTTCAAAAGAAATCTGCTCTTAGACAATACTGCCCTAGAGAGAGTGAGCTCCTTCGATTACCTTGGATTCAAACTATCGGAGGGTATCTCAACAAGGCCTAACTCAAATTCTCCCAGGTACGCGGAGCTCTGAGGAAGGAGCATTTTCTCTCTCATACCAAGACAATAGCACCTGCACTAAAACTATATAGCTGCAATGCTGTGAGCAGCACCCTTTATGGGGCAGAACTGTGGGGTATGGTAAGAGCAAGTGATCTCACAGCTACAGAGAACAAGTTCCTCAGACATCTGGTATCTCTCCCGCAAAGCACTCCTCTCTGTCCATTAAAGCTCAACATGGGCATTAAGCCTATTAGTGACCTAGAGAAGCTTCACCCCTTGCTATTTTGGCGGAGAATGTTCACCTCTCTCAAACTGACAGCCTATGCTGTAGCTTTTAATGAGGTATGTGCCCTAGACACTGCGAATAAAATAGGCTGGCTCAAACATGTTAAAAGCCTTATATCCAGCCTTTGCCTATCAGGACATACTATTGGTTGTACACCAAACCATACCAGAAGTCATATCAAACTACTATACTGGGAATGGGTTGAGCAAAATGCATACTCCAATAGCAACCGGGGCAGACTAACTGAAGAAGTTCGAGACTTGAGTGGCT
This sequence comes from Lissotriton helveticus, assembly GCF_964261635.1. Lineage (NCBI taxonomy): Eukaryota > Metazoa > Chordata > Amphibia > Caudata > Salamandridae > Lissotriton > Lissotriton helveticus. The sequence continues at coordinate 1,809,409,263 of NC_136063.1, read as the reverse complement.
GTCACTCCCTAGAAAGCTTTCATGATATTATCAAGGTGCCGGTTGACAGGAAACTCTACATCCAGTTAAGGCATGGTAGTCTGCCAAATAATGCATTTACAAACTCCCGGCTGATTAACAAAGCCCAGCCAAAGGGCTGCCCCTTCTTCCCCTGCCCATATAAATCGATAGGTCATTTTATCTTTGTTTGTACAGTATATGCAAAACCTAGGGGTAATGGTTAACCCCGGTCTGTAGACATCTTGGTTGTGCGCGGAACTGCGAAATACTTGGACGATCAGAAGGAGGGGACTGTTAATCCCCTTACCCACCCCTGAGAGCCACAGATGTGACAACCCACCCTACCTTGAGCAATTGCCATAATTGTCACTAATTTTAAAACATAAATAGTCTTTTTACCTTGAACATCAACAAATTCTAAATCTTCCTTTTCTGTTTTATGGTGAATACTGGCGTTTTAACAATCATTTTAATTTTGTGTAATGTCAATGAATGTAAACATAGGTTCTGACGACCGCACAAATTTTATTGAATGCATTTGCACTTTAGACAAGGGATTCTGTCACTTTGTACAGTAACCTTTTGCTCGTCCATGGCCTGGAAGCTATGAATTACATGACAATTGTTGCGTTTAGGTACCCCTGCTCGCTGCTACAGTCTCGACAACTTATGTTATCTTTTAACTGTATTTCTTTTTAATACTTATCTGAATGTTTCTTGTTAAACTGGAATGTATGATGTCTATCTTGAATGTTTGTATCGTTTATGGTATTTTACCGAAATAAAGAGTTTGTTGAGGACTAACCACTTGCCTCACATCACAGAACAAGAATCGTGCAATTTTGTTAAACAAAATATATCCACTGAGCTCATGTAAGTAACCACGTCAACACAGTGTGGAGTGTAAAACGCACCTGAAAGCAGGAGAGTTGCTTTAGAAGCAACTGAATCAAAAGATAATCCCACTGGCATTTACCGACTCACCCAAGAACAGACACTGAGTCCTGTTGCCTGCACTCAACTGAAACCACCAGAGGTCCAGTCAGAAGTGACCATGCAGACAGGATGTTAGATGCCTTTTCATGTACTAAATAGCATCACACACTACATTGATGCATGTCATTCCCCAGGTTAGTGTATACTTTTTCCTTTTAAAGTTAAGGTAACTTATCCCACAGAAACTAAAGATAGCTGCACATGTGTCTTTACTTAAGGGCACCGGTCAGTCAATGTAAGCTGTGAATGTTTCGATGGTGCTTGATGAAAGTTTTGTTTCTCGTGAGAATAATTCCTGGGTCTGTGGGAAAGCACTATGATCACTGCCTCTCAGTTTACACACAGAGCAATAATTTCCCAGAAATAGCACCAAAAGCCATGAATGAGGTTTGTCCGTTTCACTCTGGGCAGGTCTCTGTAAAATGTCACTCATGCTGGATATACAGTTCCTAATCCTAACTCCATTGTGCGATAAGAAATGATTGTGCTTGAATTGCAACAATCTGGTATGCAATTACCTGTAAAACTTCAGTTGACCCCCTAAAGAATGCTCTGAGCCAGGTCTAGAGTAGAATATGTGTTTATTCTAACGGACCGCCGGGGATATGCGTGCACTCTGTATTGCCGCGGGTGCCACACAAAATGGCCGCCTTCCAGTTCCAGTCGGGGACTTCCGGATCCGGCGCACATCCCCAACGACTAGAGCGTCGCCACATATCTCCCCCCTTTATGCACTCAACACATGAATGGGATAAACAGTCTTACATAATGTCCATATCAAAGTCATCGAACCTCTTGGGAGTTCTCATGACTCTTCCTGCTCTCGTTCTCACCACTCCCTTTACCTTCTCGCCACGTTGCGCGTCTGGCAGAGTGGTCATTCCAAGTGTCTCTGTCCCTTCACCATCTCCTTTATATCTCTCTTCTTCGTTCCCCATCCAGTCCGTGTTTCTACCTCTCTCGCTCTCTCTCTGTTGCTCCCGCCGCACGTGTTCTCTTCCTCCTCCACTTGCTGAACCTCTCCTTCTACTTGCTCTCGCATTTTTCCTCTACATTCCTCGTTCATCATCTCTGCACTACCTTCCACACCTTCTTCTGTTCCCATGGTCCACTTCAGTATTTTGCTGCATTTGGCCATTCTGTCCTGCGACCATACTTTGCCGTCGCTGAGCAATGCTGACCGGCCATATGGTTCCACTACCTGCAGGGGTGGAGTGAACTTGCTCTCTCCCTTCCTCCTCATGGTCGCCACCTTCACTCTCACCCAGTCTCCTTTCTCCAATGACACTCCTTGTACATTCCGTCTCTTGTTGAATTGTTTAGTGTACGTCTCCTGAGCCTTCTCTAGATTCCTCCTTACTATCGCCGGCGACCACTTGCTTTGCACCACCATTTGTCTCCACGCAATGTTATCCTTGGTAAACGGCTCCCGACCCCTCAACACCTTAAAGGGGCTGAAGCCTGTGCTGCCTGGAGTGATGCGGAAGGCCCATAACATCTTGGGTAATTCTCTCTCCCAATCCTTTCCGTCGTTTATGGCCGCTTGGATTGTTCCCATTATCACTCGGTTGAAACGTTCCACAAGCCCATTCCCAGCCGGGTGGTATATGGGAGTGTGCTTGACCTCTATCCCATTCCTTGACATGTAAGCTTCCCATTTGGCTGAGACAAACTGTGGCCCATTGTCACACGTTATCACTTTGGAGATGCCTTCCTTAGTGAATACAGCGTTCAAGAACGATATCACCGCCTCCAAGTCCACTGTGTCCTTCACCGCTACCTCCGGCCACTTGGAGTACCTGTCCATCAATACAATGGCATACTTCTGTATTCCTTCAACGTTCAGGATCAGTCCAATGATGTCGATAGACAACATTTCCCATGGTCCTCCTGGCATTGGAAACTTCCCTAACTGGGGGCGTAGCATGACTTGGGACTTGGAGCATGAGTCACATTGTCTCACGTATCTTTCTATCTGGGCATCAATTGCTGGCCACCAGTACGCCTGTCTGGCTAAAGCTTTGGTCTTCGTGATCCCTTGATGTCCTTCATGCAACAACGTCATCAAATGTTCAATGAGACTCCGGGGGGGGATGACTTTGTCTCCCCTGAGCAGGAACATGGGGTCCTCCCCAAGTGACAGCTCATCTCTCACTTCCCAGAATCTCCTCAGGTCCTCCTTTAGATGCCTCTTCTCCGGCCACCCATGGGTGACATATCCCTTGACTGCCTCCAAATCCTCGTCTTGCCTGTAGGCTTCGGCCCATTCCTGCGCACTAATCACTTGCTCCATATCCTGTATGGTCGCTACCGTGTAGCCTTCCCACCCTGGTGTTTCCTGTTCATTCGCTCCTTCCTTGGCTGCTGCTCGACTTAGGAAGTCTGCAAATTTGTTCTGGGGCCCCGGTATGTACTCCACCTCGTACACAAAGTCTAACAGCCTCAGTGTCATCTTGGCTATTCTCGGGGTGGCGTGCGCATGCCCACTGGACGTCAGGACCTTGACCAGGGGTTTATGGTCTGTACGGACCAAGAACTTGGCTCCCCACAAGTATTGGCGGAAACGTTCCATCGCCCACACCACCGCGAGCAGCTCCTTCTCGATGACACTAAACTTCTCTTCGTTTGGTGCCAGGGACCTGGATGCGAAGCTGACTGTAGTTAACTTTCCTTTGTCATCTCTTTGCATTAACACTGCCCCTAGGCCCCGATCACTGGCATCGGTGGTAAGTATGGAATCGGCAGCCGGGTCAAATCCTTCAAGTGGTATGGCTTCACCCATTTCCCGTTTAAGGGCCTCAAATTCCTCCTGCTCTTCTTTGGTCCACTTGAATCCGTTCCTCTCCTTCAGCAACTGGCGTAGGTTGTGCGTTTTGGTAGCAAAATTGGGGACAAATTTGCTATAGAATTCGGCCATTCCCAGGAATGACCGGACATCTTCCTTCTTTTCTGGCTGAGGGGCATCCTGTATCGCAGTCATATGGTCTCTTTTTGGCTTGATCCCCTTCTAGCTAACTTCATGCCCCAGGTAGGTGACGGAGGGGACTCCAAACTTGCACTTTGTCCATTCCGCAGTGAGCCCATTTTCTTGCAGTGTGCATAGGACCGTGTGTAGCTTCTCGTTGTGCTCTTGTTTTGTTTTTCCCATTATCAAGTCAAGTCAAGTCAAGTCAAAAAGGCTTTATTTCGATAAAAGTTATCATAAAAGCTTCACAGTAGAAATACATGAATTCATTTGATTTAAAAAGAGGGAAGAAAAATACAACAATTTAGTTGCAGTCAGCTTTAAAAAATATTGGTTTTCATATAAAAGAAGCATTTCATAGGTAATTAATTAAAAAGGAATTAAACAGTTGCTTTAAGCCTTTTGCTTCTAATAAACCAGGCCCATGATAAAAATTTAGAGAGAGTACAAACATACAGCGGGCGAGAGTCTGACATTAATATGCGTAGTGCCTCCACATGGTGCCTGGTCCCCAACAGGCGGCACAGATGTTTAGGCCATTTTTTTCTTGGTAGGGCATACTCCCGGCACTCAAACATAAAGTGCGCCACTGACTCTTGTCTAGATATGCACATTGGGCAGAACTCTGTGGTTTGTGCTGGTGGTTTCCACCGGGATGTGAAAGCATACAGGGAAAGAGTTCCAGTTCTAAATTTAAAATAAAGGGCCCTATCCAATGGTTTCTCAATAATGTCTAGGTAGAGTTCCCGAATTGGTAGGTTCTTGAATTTCAGAAAATCCTCCGTGAGTCTACCCAGTGTGCAGTTGGTACTCCGTTGGGTCAGAATCCAATTCCAATAAAGGCTCTTGAGCGTTGCCTTTGGGGGAGAAGATCTATTTGCCCAGGCTTCACTAAGGCCCAAGTTGCACAAGAGTGATTTCATATCTCTTAGCCATTTGATTCTGTGCCACCCTAGTGATGACATAATTTCTGAGAGCCCTTGCGCGTATTTAGCAAGCTCCGGGACTCGCCACAGCCGGGCCCATAACAGTAGGGGCCGGAACTTAGCTAGATCTTCAATAGGTCGACATCCTAGATCAAGCATTAGTGGGGCCATAGGAGTGCCTTGGGGAAGTGACATAATGGCCCTACAGAACTTCCTCTCAGATCTTGGCAGTTCGTTGGTAATACATGAGCCCCATAGTTCTGCCCCATAAAGAGCAGAGCTAACCCCCTTTGCTATGTAGATTTCAATGACAGGGGCTATAGGTCTAATTACACAAGAGCGCTGTCCTTTCAGGAGAGCTCCTGTTACCCTCTTGTGGGCTAGCAGCATTTTGTCTAAGTGAGGGGCCCACTGCATATTATGTGACAAGCGAATGCCTAGGTAATCAAATACTTCTACCCTCCCCAAAGGTATAGCATTCAACTTCGGGGGACATACAGGTTTTTTGGGGGGATTCATCACAAGGTATTTCGTTTTATCGGTATTGATTACCAGGCCCCGTTCTGTACAGAAGGACTGAAAGTTGTTAAGAAGTTTTTGAGGCCCATTGGGGATTTAGATATCAAAAGCGTATCATCGGCAAAGAGAAGAGTGGGAATACGCTCCCCCGCCAGGGATTGTTCATCTGAAGGATCTTTCAGCAGGTGCTCAACCACTCCGTTGATATACAGGGAAAAAAGGGTGGGAGCTAAAACACATCCCTGGCGGACCCCTAACTCCACCGGAATACTACTAGTTTTTTCACCCTCTATGCCCCATCTTATCTGGGCGAAACTATTTTCGTGGAGCCTTACGAGTAACAAAAGAATGTAGTGTGGCATCCCCATATCAGCAAGGACTCTCCAAAGGGTCTCCCTGGGTACAAGGTCAAAGGCAGTCTCTAAATCGATAAATGCGAGATAAAGACTGCCTTTGCCACCTTCCAGTACACCAACATCAATCTGAAGGCTTGTTCTATTGTGCCAGTGCCTGCTCTGAATCCTGCCTGGTAGTCAGAGAGAATATTATTATCATTAATCCATTCCAATATTCTAACCAGCAGAACCTTGCCGACTACTTTTTGGCTAATGTCCAACAAGCTTATAGGTCTATAGTTGGACGGGTCGTCCCTAGCACCTTTTTTAAAAATAGGGACGACCTCCGCCCCTTTCCAAGATGTGGGAATCAGTGCACCCCTGCAGATGGCAATAAGCAGGCAATAGATAAATTTCCCCCATTTCGGGATGTCTGACCGCAGCAGGTCCCCGGGAATGCCATCCGGACCAGCCGCCTTTTGGGGCATGATGGTACTAATGGCATACTCTACTTCTTTTATTGAGAAGTCTGAATCTACAAAATGAACCTCCCATTATCAGAATGTCATCCTGGAAAAACTGAACACCGTCCACCTTCCGAAAAAGTCTGTGCATCAGGTTCTGAAACACCGCGGCGGCCGATGCCAGTCCAAACGGCATTCTCACGAACTTATAACACCCAAAAGGTGTTATGAAGGAGGTTAAGTGGTTGCTGGTCGGATGCAGTTTTACCTGGTGGTAGGCCGACGACAGGTCTATTGTCGAGAACCACTTGACGTCTTTGGTCATGGCCAGCATTTCATTGATGCGTGGGAGCGGGAATTTGTCTACTAAAATGTTTTTGTTAAGCTCCCTGAGGTTTACACATAGCCTCACTTTCCCATTTGGCTTCTGAGCTACCACCAAAGGCGATAGCCATTCCGCGCTCTCGATAGCTTGTATTACCCCGCTTTTCTCCAGTCTGTCCAACTCATCTTGCACTGCCTTCCTGCAGCGGAATGGTATGTTCCGTACCTTGTGGATGACGGGCTTCGCTCCTTCCTTTAATCTTATGACGTGCTTAAACTTGGCCAATTCTCCTATTTGTCCACTGAACACTTTTGGATATGCCCGGTGCCATGCCTCGCCTTCCTGTCCGCCTTCTGTGGAAAAGTAAATTTTGCCATGTTCTGTGTCCCTACGTGTCATCCATCATATGTTATGTGTGCATGATTAAATATGCATATGTATTCCCCATGTTCGATTCAAGACGCAATTACAGTTGTGTCCATCTCTAGTATGCCAGTTTCCAGTTCTCGTGAATACTACGAATATCAGGCCTATGTAAAGCTACGCTGCCACGTTTCTCAGTGAGCACGTTATTCCATTATAAAATCCCCGTTTCTAGGCCTCAAAAGGGCCTGGACACCAGATTCAGCTCCTGTCTCCTGAAGCCCTCGCTGAGGAGCGACACGGCCCCCACCTGTATCCTCGACCCTTCACTTACTTCCTGCCTCGCAGTGCCCGGTTCAGCTTGGCCCTGCCTCTGAGTCTGCCAAGAATATGTTATGATTCCAGTTATCAGTTCAGCCCTCCTTCCCTGCATTCCTAAAGCTACTGAACTGCATCAATAGTTTCCGTCATGGTCTAGCCTTTACGTCTCCACGTTAGAGAAATACTGTATTAATGGTCATTTAATATTCTTCATCACGCACTACATGTAGAATAATGCATGGTCCATTCTTAGAATCAAGTTAGCCTTTCCCCTCCTGACTTCTAGTTTATATCAACATGTTCTCTAAACATCAGATACTAGATACTGCTTAGGTACATGTCGCCCTGACTCTCCAGACTTCAGTCTCTGCTCCTAGCACAGAGTTCATAGCCCCCAGCTTCTCCTAGTGATACGTCATTGCTAGTTTGCGCGCACCATCAGGTTAGAGGTCCCGGCTCCTCAGGTAGCCCCCTCCATGGTTTCCGCCCCATTCATGACATATTCTGTTACGTTTGCATCACATGTCTATGTATACGCCCTGTTACACCTCTTTTCACCCTTATCTTTCGCGACTGCTACGCGTCACGCCTTTTGCTCCACCCACTGCTACGCCTATTGCAATGTAATGCTATGTGTTTGCGTTATGTATATATGCTCATGTACTGTTATTAAAAAGTTATCCTGACGCCGTCATTCCCGATCCTGTCCCCGGCAGCTGCCATCCTATTCCCGTGCAGGTCGTCCTGTTCCTGTCCTTATGCTGTATTAAACCTGCAAAACTCCTACTACCTCGAATCTTGACTCTTATTTATTGAGCTATCTGTTATTCATTTATTCATTCAAAAATAGGGTATTATTTATTTATTTACCACATAATGGCGCCCGAATAGGGACTTGCCCTTTCCCCACGCGTCGGTGAAGCCACGCCGACCCCCTGACCCTCTGCAGTCGTGACGGAACTCTTCTGCGCACCGGCAGATATTTCTGCTTCAAGTATCCCTCAGGCCCACGGAGGAGACGGAGGAGGCGGTCCAGCATCCAGACGAGACGGTGGAGGAACGCGGCGAGTCCCGACCAGAGCCCAAGCCGAGAGTCCAAGGTCCGAGGTATCCGGAGGTCCACCCGTAACTGAAGTCCGAAGTTCGTCGTCCGTCGTCGTAGCAGTCCAGTCCAGTCTGAGGCCTTCCGTTCTTGCTGCCCGGTGAGTACCGTTACTGGGGTGGTATCTAGACAGGGTCAATCTAATTGACTCTGGTCTGTGGGTTGGTGGTACACAGACCCACAAACGAAGTGTCCATTTCGGTGGATGCGGGTCCTAAACGTGTCTCTTTATGAGACCGGTAAGTTTCGTACTGTTTCAGCAGTGCATCTAGTTTCTGTTCTAGTCAGTTCTGTTCTCGAGAAAATTCATGTATTCTGTGTTCCGTATTCCAGGTAGTATTCTGTTCGAACTGTTATTTTAAATGTTCTTCACGTATTTTAATGTCGTGGTATGAATGGGGAATAAGTATCGTGTTCATTGTGTATTGTATTGTGTCTAGATTACAGTCCAGTCATGCCCCTGTTTTCCAAGTTACGTCAGTTAAAAACTAGAAAGGGTCTGCTGGAAGCAGCAGTTCCAGTTCCGCCTAGGGACAGTCCAGGTCATTTTATGTATCAGAAGCATGGCATAAGTGCCATATTATATCTAGATTTATGGGTAGATTATACCAAACAGTTAGAAGAAAAGTATAGATGGCCCGTATCGGGCACATGGGATGCCGAGTGCATCATGCGAGTAGAAGAAGCATTATGGAAAAAGAAAGCCAGACAGTCACAGAAAGATGCCATCGAGTTATGGCGCAAAGAAGCTCATAAAAGAACCGAAAAAGAAATCAGAAAGTCAGAATTAAGTAGAGAATCCTTAGAACGAGCACAAGAAAAAGAACTAATCGAGATAGGTGAACAAGTCAAAGCCGAACAGTCAGACAGACAGAGGCATGCCCTTATTAAGGGTATGTATCCTCTTCTTGCCGCGGGCTTGCCAAAAGCGACCCCAGAGGCATCCAGTAATTTCCCGCCACTATTAGTTCCGACCAAGTTACGTCACAAACAGACCGCAGCTGATATTTTTATTTCGTCCTATTTGGACGACACAGTCCCAGAATATGCAAATCCTGTTCGCGCTCCGCCAGTCCCTGTAGATCAGGCACTTCCCGCTCCTCCAGACACCGGAGTACCTGTTACGGTACCCCCGGTCCAGCCCGCCATACAGGTCCAGCCCGCATTTCAACTTCCTGCCGTGCAAAGACGAAAAGCATCAGTTGATGATTCTAGTTTAGGGGCCGCAGGAGGAGGTCCTCCTCAAACCCCGCCGCCACATAAGCGTTTAACGACAGCCGAATTACATATGCAAGCGTCACAACGTACGCCCAGACATCAGTCTGTTGCAGAAATAAGAAAATCCCTTGCCGAATGCGGCTATGATCCAGTCCCAGGCGAGGATAATATGGTTTTATATTCATTACGCGTAAGAAATGTGGCCGAGTATCTAGTCACCCTACCGAATATGAAAGAAGATCTAGACAGAATATATCGTTTCATCCGTACGGGGGAAGATCCAGAAAGCATTGGCGAGGCCATGTCTCAAAGGAAAGCTGAGACCCAGCTCATGATATTAAAGTTTCTGATCAATTGTCTAATAAGAGAACAAGATTACCCGTCTAAAGATCCAGCCGAAATGAAAACCCTGACAAGGTGGAGTGATAATATAGCCGAGGGTAAGCACAAGACCGTCGGTGCTATGGACAGTATGTACAAGAAAATTCGTAAAGAAATAATAAGGTTACACGATCAACGTAAAGCAGCACAAGTAAGCGAGAAAGAAAGTAACTCTGATACTGAAGAGGTAGAGGACGAGAATCCCGACAGAATAGCGTATGTAGGAAAATCTAGATTTCCAGATCGCCATTTACGCCTAGAACACAAGTCTACTTTCCATCATCCAGCACCAGAACAAGGTTCTCTAGAACAAGTATTCCAAGCTACCGATCACATTCTGAAATCACGAATCGGTTACAGTGAGTTGAGTACCATGCATGAACAAGAACTAGTCCGATCAGCAGTCCGATGGATTACTGATTCTACCACTTTTCCAGACGAAATAGTCTCACAAATGTTTCTGAAAATGCCCCCAGCCGAGCAACGACTGGCGGGTATGTATATGATTCAGCACCTCATTACATTGTATGAGGGTCAGCACTCTGATCCAGGCCCGTTACATGATATCCTGAACGAGTTACTCCAGTATAGATGGAAAGGTCTAGGTACCGATTTAATTAGTGTCATTCTAGAACAGCGTCACAAATATAGAACGTTTTTGAACCCGCATTTTGTTCATGTCTCACCCCCAGAAAGTAAACCATTTTACATGGAGAGACAGAATCCGTTACGAGAAGTCCACCCAGTTAGAGGAACGGGTGGCGAACTAGAACGAGTGTTTGTTTACACTCCGATTACAAAGATGGAACTCCTAGAGATGAAGAAATTAATCCCCTGTCATGATAAAGATCCAGCAGGGTTCCACCGAGAATTAAAAGACATGCTCCGTATGGGAGAATACACGTATCCAGATATAATTAAAATGTTAAAGGTTCTGCTGCCCGCAGGGGTGTATGAAAAGCTCAAGGAAAAAGAATGGGAGGTGGGAGAGAAAAAGATCGATTGGGCAGTTCTAGAAGCTGAAGACAAGGCACGAGTACCAGGTACCGGTCTTGGAGCGAAATGTAAAGAATTACCAGAATTATTAATACAAGTTTTACCCAGATTATTGACAACTAGAAAAGAAGACTGGGATGCAATCTCAGCCTGTAAACAGAAACAAGATGAAGATATTAGTGATTTTTATTCTAGATTTGAGAAATGTTTTAGCATTAACAGTGGCCTCAAGACAAGTAGTGAGTCATACCCTCACCTTTTTGTTACTAAATTAGTCGAGAATTCAAGCCCACAAATTAAAAATCGAGTTTTGAAAGTCGAAAGTACCTGGCAAGCTAATACCCCGTCCCAGATGTTGCAGATGCTCCAATACCACCAGAATAGAATCAGGGAAGAGCAAGAACACGAGAGAAAACGTATGAAAGACACGAAAATGAAAGTACTAGTTGCACAATCTGTTCCTCAAGACAGTCAGAAGAGGGGTCCAAATCAAGCCAGTCATCCTGCAGCTCCCGTTAAAGGGAACTGCAATTATTGTAAACAGCCAGGTCATTTTATAAACGAGTGTGCAGTTCTGAAACATAACATAGCTACCGGTAAGACTAAAGAAAGACCACGTCCGCCTAGACAAGAACAAGTTTCACAGATTCCTCAGCCACAGAATACACCACAGACAGTTACAGTACCGCAGCCTATCGCTGCAACACAGCACGTCACACAGCAGATGTACCAGTATGCACAGTCTGAGTATCCAGAGTACCAACAGTATTCATGAAACAGCCTAGAGAGGGAGGTAGGCTTGCCTCTCATCGAGATACCTGTAGATCAAGAAGGTCCCTATGTTCATAGTCAAGTATTAGGGAAAGACAGAAAGTTTTTGATTGATACAGGGGCAAGTAGGACCACAATTAGTCACGCTGAAGTTCCAGGGGCTCCGCTCTCAGGCTCTAGAAATGTTTCCCTTGGATTTTCAGGAAAACCTATCGTAAATGAAATTTCAAAGCCAGTTACTCTAGAAGTAGGTCCATTGTCCCGTACTACTGATCTGTTACTTACTGAGTCATGTCCAGAAAACCTATTAGGCATTAAAACACTGAAAGAATTAGGTGCAGTTATATGTTGTTCCCCAGAGGGAATACGTCTGTTCCTACGTGACTTTAAGGGTCACTATGTATTACGAGATTTTGATCCCAGATTGTCTAATGTTCCGCAGCATCTATGGGCGCAAGGTCCAACTGATGTAGGTTACATGCAAATCACACCCCATCGTGTGACTCTCAAGCCAGGTGTGGTGTTACCACGAATCAGACAGTACAGATTGCCACCTGAGGCTGTAGCAGCCTTATCCAAAATTATTGACGAGCTCATGGCTCAAGGAGTAGTTGTAGAAACTGACTCCAATGTATGCAATTCTCCGATCATTCCAGTCATGAAACGTACTGATCCAAATGCACCCCCAGTATATCGATTAGTGATTGACCTACGAGAACTTAATAAATGTATCATTCCCCAGTATCCAGTTGTCCCAGATATCTCTTCCCTATTAACAGCCATTGATTCCGAAGCTTCATTTTTCACTGTCATAGACCTCAAGAACGCGTTTTTCAGTGTTCCTATTCATCCAGACAGCCAGTTTCTTTTCGGATTCTGTTTAAATGGAAGGAGCTATATGTTCACACGAGCTCCTCAAGGTTTCACAGAAAGTCCTAGTATTTACAGTCAAGCACTCAAGAGACAACTAGACAACATTCACATGCCAACTGACACTGCCCTGCTCCAGTATGTCGATGATCTACTGATCACAGCCCGTTCTGAACGTGCTTGCGAGCGAGCATCCCTTACAGTCTTGTATTTCCTAGCCGAGATGGGGCACAAGGTGTCCCCTTCTAAGCTTCAATTCTGTGTCCAGCAAGTGGTCTACTTAGGACACTTACTGTCCAAGAGGGGTAGGCAGTTGACACCAGACCGTATCCAGTTAATAGCGAGTCTTCCTCAGCCCAAGACCCAGAAGGAGGTACGTGCTTTTATCGGCCTTACTTCTTATTGTAGACAATGGATTCCTCAGTATGCATTCCTAGCCAAACCACTGATACAGTTAACGACACAGGAGGCAGCCGTATCGACTGTCCTCCCTTGGACATCTGAACATACACTCAGTTTCAATGAGTTAAAGAAAGCCCTATGTCAAGCTCCAGTTCTAGCTACACCAAACTACAGTAAGCCTTTTACACTTTTCGTCACAGAACGCGAAGGTACAGCATTATCTGTTCTCACACAAGATCAAGCAGGACAATACAAGCCCTGTGCTTATTTTTCGAGCACATTAGATCCTGTAGCCCAGGCTCTGCCTGCGTGCCTCAAGTCAGTTGCAGCCACAGCCCTAGCTATCAGACAAAGTGATTCCATAGTCTTAGGACATACCTTGACAGTACAAGTTCCACATTCCGTGGAAGTTCTTTTAAACCGAACACAAACTCAGCACTTGACAATTGCACGTTTAACAGGTTATGAATTGACACTGTTTCAGCCACACATAGAAATCAGACGCTGCAACATCCTGAACCCTGCTACACTGTTACCATCAGTTAATTCAAATTCTGACACACACGACTGTGTGGAAGTAGTTAACATTACGACAAAGCCAAGACAAGATCTGACAGATATTCCGTTACCAGATCCCGACCTGACACTTTATGTGGATGGTTCATGTATGAGAACAAGTACAGGAGAACTAGTCGCCGCGTATGCAGTGACTACCGACACCGAGGTTATTGAAACACACCGTATTGACACCCTGTCCGCTCAAGCAGCAGAGCTAGTTGCTCTGACACAAGCCTGCATACACGCTAAGAACCGGAAAGTTAATGTTTACACAGATTCACGCTACGCATTCGGAGTTGTACACGACTTTGGAGTGCTCTGGCAGGAGAGAGGTTTCATGACTTCTCATGGAACCAAGATTCAGCATGGTCTCCTTATTCAAGCTCTGTTAGATGCCATACATTTACCGACATCCATTGCTATCATGAAGTGCAAAGCACATACGAAAGTTACTGACATTATTTCCCAGGGTAACGATCTAGCAGATCGCACAGCCAAGCTTACAGCACAGACTCCAGACATTCCAGTCAACATGACACACACTCCAGATCCGACTACATGCATGACAGTTAAGGACCCTACTCAAGATGTCATAGATATCCAGTTACACGCTACTCCCGATGAAATCAAGAAATGGTCCGAACAAGGAGGGGTCCAGACAGATCAAGGATGGTTAACGAAGGGTAGAGCCACATGGTTTCTCCCCGACTCTATGGTTCAAGTCATTATCAATACCGCACATAGTCCAGCACATTTAGGAGAAAAAGCTATGTTAGACAGTATCCAGAACATCTGGTTCAACAAGCATTTACGAGCTGCAGCCAAGCAGAAAGTCCGTACCTGTATGATATGTTGTCAGTTTAATCCAGGTAAAAGTGTCCCGGTGGAACAAGGGGGATTCCAGCCTCCTGACCACCCTTTTGAAGTCCTCCAGATGGATTATATTCAGATGGAGCGATGTCGAGGTTTCAAGTATGTCCTTGTAGTTGTATGCGCTTTGTCCAGGTGGACAGAAGCATATCCAGTCCCAGATTACACAGCTGCGACCACTGCCAAGCAGTTGGTTCGTGAGTTTTTCCCCCGTTATGGACTCCCTAGAGTCGTATATTCTGATAACGGCCAGCCATTCTCATCAGAGTTAATGAAGCATGTTTCCCTCTTGTTAGGATACCAGTGGAAGTTCCATTGTGTACGCCATCCTGAAGCAGCCGGTCTCGTAGAGAGACATAACCAGACCCTGAAAATCCGCATCGCTAAAGTGTGTAAAGAGAAAGGTGTGGACTGGCTAGTAGCTCTGCCAGTTGCCCTGTTCTATATGCGCATGGTCGCACATTCCAGATCAGGTCTGTCCCCGTACGAGGTCGTATTCGGCCGCCCGCCTAACATGTGGGGTACTCCTAGACCCCGAAGTATTACCGATGTTTCAAGTAATATGCTGACAGATTACCTAGCTTCCTTGATGTCTGCCCTCAACTCTTGTCGTTCACAGGTTGCCGCCGCATTTCCAGACAATACCGAGGTGGCACCGCATGAAATCGTTCCAGGATCCATGGTCCTTGTCCGGAATTTTGACCGCTCAAGTCCGCTGGAGCCTCGTTGGAAGGAGCCCCGACAGGTCCTCCTCGCCACCCGTACAGCCGTGAAGTTGGAAGGTCGCAAAGGCTGGGTGCACCTTTCGCACGTGAAGAAGTTTTACGGACTGAAACCCGTCTCAAAGAACATTTCCCAGGATTTGAAGGATTGCCAAAATATTGTTCTCAAGGACTGTCCCGCAAAAGACATTGCTACAAACCCTCCCCTGTTAGAGAAAACTCCGCAACAGGAGTATAAACTCAAGTTAAGGTCTAGTAAAATAAGTCAGCCAGTTTGATTGTCTAAGTCCTCCCCTAGGTGAAACGGTTAGACTGTTTCTGACATGTATAAAATAGACCCCCATAGTGAGAGAGTTAGTCAAAACTCAATCCGATGTATCATTTTTCTATGTTTCATATTATTTCTCAGCATTATGATTTCCTGCACCAGTTATGCATTTTACCTGTATTTCCCAGTTCTTCATGTAAACAGATCTTCTAATGCTACAGTAGAACACACGTTTAGTGATCTGCCTCCTCATGAACTCTCTTACCGCCTCGCTATGCGAAATAATTCTTTTATCCGCATGTTACATTATTCACACCAGACCAGCAATGCCACTAATTGTTGGGTGTGTGGTCGACTCCCCCCTTTCCAGACACCGAAGGGAGTTCTGCCACTCTTTCCTTATCCATTTTCACATAATGGTTCGTGTGGAGCATGGTCCACGTTAACGTCATCCTCAACAGATATGTCTTTTCTTAACAGTACATGTTTTCCAGACAAGCAAGGTCTCCCCCACAGAATCGGGTTAGATCTAGAAAATGAAGTTTACAATTTAGGTAATTATTCTTCGAATTTCATGGTCCTGAATGTTCAGTCTGATTCCACTCCAGATTTACCTGCAATTTCAGTACTACCAGTCAAAGGCGAATTATGTGTCCGAAATAATGGTTCCGTACATGTAGGACATAGTGATTGTACTACTATTGTCAAGTATAGTGACAGTGGGAAATCTATTTTCAAAGCTTCACGTCATTCTTATTTTATTTGTGGTCAAACTGCATATGTTCGTCTGCCCCTCGATTGGGAGGGAACCTGTTACATTGCCTTCCTACTGCCACCAGTTTTCCTAGCCCCATCTGATTATCATAGAAACACACATCTAGTACACATTAGACATAGAAGGGAGTCCCCAATTGTCGATTATACTGAAACTGCCCTAGAACAGTATACAGATTTCAACAGAGGTTTCTTTTTCTTTATAGGACCTATCCAGAATAGTAAACTAATCCGCAGGTTAACCAGAACCCTTGAAGCTGTAGTCAATGAGACTGCCTCTGCTCTAGGTAACTTAACCGAAGAGCAATCTGCTATGAGATTTGTCGTTTTACAGAATCGTCTCGTCCTTGACGTCATATTGGCCGATAGGGGCGGGGCCTGTAGAGTCATCGGATCTAGTTGCTGCATTTTCATTCCAAATAACGCGCCGTCTGTTTATTCAGCTATAACCAGACTTCATAAAATTGCCCATCTGTTACACCAAGATCCAGGCACCTGGACATGGTCCGGTTGGTTCTGGAATATAATTTCCGCCTGGGGATGGAAAGTCTTGTCCTTTCTAGGTATTGCAGTAGCGATCATATTCAGCTGCTGCCTCTGTATACAATGTGGCCCTGCGATTTGCGGCATTTGTGCTACCTCTTGTATTCCTAGTCCCAAGCCCCGTTCTAAATCCCGTTCCAAAAGAATTCGAGACGAGCAAATGATACTGTATGAAATGATAGATGGTATCATGAATATTGATGTTTCCTGAAGGAAACGTAGTGACAAGGAGGGAATGTGGAAAAGTAAATTTTGCCATGTTCTGTGTCCCTACGTGTCATCCATCATATGTTATGTGTGCATGATTAAATATGCATATGTATTCCCCATGTTCGATTCAAGACGCAATTACAGTTGTGTCCATCTCTAGTATGCCAGTTTCCAGTTCTCGTGAATACTACGAATATCAGGCCTATGTAAAGCTACGCTGCCACGTTTCTCAGTGAGCACGTTATTCCATTATAAAATCCCCGTTTCTAGGCCTCAAAAGGGCCTGGACACCAGATTCAGCTCCTGTCTCCTGAAGCCCTCGCTGAGGAGCGACACGGCCCCCACCTGTATCCTCGACCCTTCACTTACTTCCTGCCTCGCAGTGCCCGGTTCAGCTTGGCCCTGCCTCTGAGTCTGCCAAGAATATGTTATGATTCCAGTTATCAGTTCAGCCCTCCTTCCCTGCATTCCTAAAGCTACTGAACTGCATCAATAGTTTCCGTCATGGTCTAGCCTTTACGTCTCCACGTTAGAGAAATACTGTATTAATGGTCATTTAATATTCTTCATCACGCACTACATGTAGAATAATGCATGGTCCATTCTTAGAATCAAGTTAGCCTTTCCCCTCCTGACTTCTAGTTTATATCAACATGTTCTCTAAACATCAGATACTAGATACTGCTTAGGTACATGTCGCCCTGACTCTCCAGACTTCAGTCTCTGCTCCTAGCACAGAGTTCATAGCCCCCAGCTTCTCCTAGTGATACGTCATTGCTAGTTTGCGCGCACCATCAGGTTAGAGGTCCCGGCTCCTCAGGTAGCCCCCTCCATGGTTTCCGCCCCATTCATGACATATTCTGTTACGTTTGCATCACATGTCTATGTATACGCCCTGTTACACCTCTTTTCACCCTTATCTTTCGCGACTGCTACGCGTCACGCCTTTTGCTCCACCCACTGCTACGCCTATTGCAATGTAATGCTATGTGTTTGCGTTATGTATATATGCTCATGTACTGTTATTAAAAAGTTATCCTGACGCCGTCATTCCCGATCCTGTCCCCGGCAGCTGCCATCCTATTCCCGTGCAGGTCGTCCTGTTCCTGTCCTTATGCTGTATTAAACCTGCAAAACTCCTACTACCTCGAATCTTGACTCTTATTTATTGAGCTATCTGTTATTCATTTATTCATTCAAAAATAGGGTATTATTTATTTATTTACCACACTTCCATGTCCATCAACAGCACCTTTTCGATGCCTCCTGGATTCAGCTGGATTCCCAGGGCGCCTTGATCCTTCCAACTGAGTACTGATGGTCCTTATTCCGCTACATATAGTTTGCACTGTGCTTGTCTTCCCTTAAATTCAAATAGCAGTGGACAATAACCCAGCATGGGTATCCTCTGCCCCGTGTAGGTGACTGGCCTCACATCCATGGGGCATAGTTCTTCTTTAACTTTGGTCATGAACTTCTCTTCCCACACTTGTCGTTGCACAATCGTGATGGGGGCACCTGAGTCCGCTACTATTTCAATCGGTATTCCTCCTATATGCATGTTGAGTCTCGGCTTGTCTGTTTCTTTGCAGCCCACATCCAGGACTTGGACGTCGATGTAGAGGAGTTCTTCCAGGTCATCTTCCTCCTCTTGCGTTTCTTCCTCTGCCTGGCCTCCTTGGTCTATGTATTTGACCGTGGCTTCCTTGGTTTTTCTACGACACACCTTCTCATATTGTCCGAACACGCCGCAGAACGCACACTTCGCCCTGAACGCTGGGCATACTTTGTCGTTGCCCAGGTGCGACATGCTTTCACATCTGTAGCAGCTTGGTCTACCTCCTCTACCTGTCTTCGGGTATGCTCACCCAGTAGGTTGGCTTCTTATGGATTCCAGGCCTTTTGGTGGGTCACGTTGCCTCGGTTTATCTCCTTTGTTCTGCATCATGATCTTGCAGACTGTTTGCGTGTTTCCGCTGTCCTTTCTAGCGGCTTGTGCGCATCGCTTTGACATCTCTGCCTTCTTCACCAAGGCCCACACTTCCTTCAGGGGAGCGTCCCCGTTGACCCACAGTTTTTCTTGAACGTGGGTGCTAGTCGTGTGCATTATGATTTGATCCCTTACCAACTCATCGTGGAGGGTCCCAAATTTACAAGTGAGCGCTAACTTCTGCAGTGCAGCCACATATTCATCCACCGTTTCTCCGCTGCCCTGTTTTCTCTGGAAGAAATTGTGTCTGTCAATGGCCACGCAAACCACGGGTCTGTAGTGCGCTTCCAGGTCCTCCAGGGCATGTTGAAAAACGTCCGTATCCGTCGCTGCCCTTGGACCCTTGACTATGGTGTCAAACACTCTTAGTCCTTCCGGGCCCAGATTGTGTAATAGTATCTTCCTCCTTCTCGGGCTCGTGTACGCGGTCTCACTCTCTTCTCCCAAGGCCTCCAAGTAATTTAGGAAGTATCGTTTCCAGTCTTCCCAGGGCATCGTGGGATCTCCCCTCTTTGGGAGGAACGGCACCATGTGGGTCAGAGAAGTAGACGGCGTCGCCATCCTGACGTTGCCCCTCGGGACTGCCTGGGCGGGAACCGTGTGGTAGGGCGGGCTGCCTGGCGCTTGTCGCGCGTCTCCGTGCTCCTCGTCGTCCTCTCTGCTGCCTGCGCTGCCCCTCGCGCCCTCCGACGATGAGGTCACCTGTGGTCTACCTCTGGTTGCTATGCTGGGCCCCTCGACTTGCCCCCGCTGATCCGCCAGCTTGCCGTGGCCGTGGGGTAGGTGTGCACTGGACCGTGCTGGTGTCTCTTGGCCGCGTCTGGAAATGGGTAGGCCGTGTGGTCCCTTTCTGTACGTGATGGGCCCGTTCCTCTTTTTGTTTCCCCTGCTGGGCCCCTTTCCTGTTCTCACCGCTTCCCGCCTTTACCTGGGTGAGTAGATTCCGCGTCGACGCTGTGGGGTTCCTGCCGTGCGTCTCGCTGATGCTGGGGAGTTGAGGGTGCTTCACTGTTCTGGGCCTACTGGCCGACTCTCGCCCTCTGCTGCGCTCCATGCTAGGCTCCTGGTGCTCTGTGTTGGGGTGGTCAATGGGTTCTTTTCCAATGTATTTATGTATTTTTTTTTATTTCTATTTGAGCCTCTATCTTTTCTGTAGACTCCGGTCCCATCCTCGTCGCCATTGTAAAACTTCAGTTGACCCCCTAAAGAATGCTCTGAGCCAGGTCTAGAGCAGAATATGTGTTTATTCTAACGGAGCGCCGGGGATATGCGTGCACCCTGTATTGCCGCGGGCGCCACACAAAATGGCCGTCTTCCGGTTCCGGTCGGGGACTTCCGGATCCAGCGCACATCCCCAACGACTAGAGCGTCGCCACATTACCCTTGTGCAAACAGTCATTTGGTCAGTACTTGAATCTGAAATTGAGTCACTCGTATGCGTGCACCAGTAAACTCCGGTCTGCCAGCGGCTTGCAGAGTTTTTGCCAAACTTTGCACTCCAAGCTTGGAGCGCAGAGTCGCAAAACTCCACAAACATTGACAGCGGAGTTTACCGAACACCTCTAATCGTTACTTCATCGTGGAGCTCTGTTGAGATGGAAGCAATGCGTTGTCATCGAGCTGTGAAGTGAGCCATCATCATGCTACACAGCCTGCAGAACTGCTGTCATTAAACAGCTTCTGCATTGGCCTCAAAGGGCGATGCTCCTGTTCTGATCACTGCAAAGGTGACAATGCATTGGTTTTGTAACAAAACAGCTTCCAAACTCACTTCGGAGACCCAGGACTGGAGAGGACACCTCATGCAAGGATAGGACTCACTGATGACAGTTGTCCAGCAGCACCAGCAGGATTGCAGGAAGTGTTTTGTGATTTCAGAAAACAGGGCG
This sequence comes from Lissotriton helveticus, assembly GCF_964261635.1. NCBI lineage: Eukaryota > Metazoa > Chordata > Amphibia > Caudata > Salamandridae > Lissotriton > Lissotriton helveticus. Next base: position 1,809,388,485 of record NC_136063.1, on the reverse strand, counting down.
CAAGACAGGGAGCCCGTTGGAGTCACTCTGGGTTTAAGTGAGATGGGTCCAGTCCTTGTCCTCAGCAGGGCAGAGATCATCATGCAACAGGGCAGCTCAGAAAAGCAGAGGAGCAGTTCCTCAGAACAGTCTGTCAAGGCAAAGTGGTAAGCCTTACAGCCCAGCAGTCCTTACTCCAGCAGAGTTATTCCTATGTCCACTAGTGTGCTTATTTGGCAGGGCAAGAGCCCCAATACTTATACCCAATATGCCTTTAAAGTGGGGGGGGGTGAATTCAAAGCAGCTCCTTGAAGTGCACAGGTCCTCTTTCATCCCAGTCCTGTCTGCCAAGCTATCCGTGAGGGTAAGCAGTCCTTTGTGTGGGGACAGTACTCAGCCTATTCAGATTTAAGTGTCAGCTCCATCCCCCTTCCTGCCCAGAACGTCTATCAGAATGCATATGAATGCAGATGTGTCCTCTGTCTTAACCACTCTTCCTGCGTGTGTGGCTGTCTAGAGGGCATGCAAAACAAAGAGCGAGCACCCAGCCCAGATGCATATTGGAGACAGGCTGCAGGCGCAGAGAGCAAAGTTAAGAGCAGAAAAAAGTCCACTTTTTAAAAGTGGCTTCTCTAAAATAGTAATTGTTAGAAATGGGTGTCTCTAGTGGTCAATGATTTGCAACTTGTCCAAGTAGGGACCCTTCCTTCTAGTCAGGATCAATGAGTTACACTCCTAAAATAACCCCTGCGCACCCCCTTGGTAGATTGGCACGAGCAGTCAGACTTATCTTAGAGGCAGTGCGTAAAGCATTTGCACATAACCAACAGTAATACATTGTAAGCACTACAAAAGGACACCACAGCAGTTTAGAAAAATATACAATATTTTTATATACTTAAGACAAGAGCAAAAACAATAAAAATCCACAATACAGTACTTAGAAATCTTCAGTTATCACAATAACCTTGAAAAACAGTTCCCTGAAGTCAATAACTCCCTGTGGGGCTATATTTGCATTGTGAACAAACAATCCAAACAGTTCTGGCTAACGGTGGCCGTCGCAGGCCAGCTACTGTGTCAGGAAGACCCGCAAAACAGTATATTTAGTTTGTTGAGCTTCCAAAAGCATGCCATCAGCAGGCTTCTATTCTGGAGGTCGGTGCAGGAGTCGTCGGGCCCTTGAAGTCACGCGGGTTGCAGGTCGAACTCCTCGCGGTCGAAGCCAGGAGCGCTGGCATCTGGTACCGCAGTGCGAAGTGCAGTGGTATGGTGTGCGATGCCCTCAGGTCATGGTGCGAGCAACGGTTCGGTGGCAGCATCAGATGGCATCGTCGGTGAGACCAGGGTCCCGGTGCTAAGTGATGCAGTGCTCATCGCGGTGCTGGCAGGTCAAGGTGCAAGCAGCGGAGTCATCGTTGCTGAAGCGCCGTCATCGGCTGACGAACTGGAGTCAATGGTGGTGGCGTCGGTAGGCCAAGAATGCGGTGCAGGATGAGGGCGGTGCGCCGTGTAACTTTATGAGCCGTGCCCAAGGCGGAGTCGTCAAACGAGGCAATGCGGAGGGCGGTGCTCACAGGTCACGGTGTGTGCAGAGGCTCTGTTGCAGCATCAGCAGGCTTTGTCGGTGAGACCAGGGTCGTGGTGCGGCGGACCCTCTGCGGTGCCTTCAGGACACAGAGTTGGAAGCAGCGTCGTAGACGGCATCGGATTGGTTTTTCTTCTGTTGCAGCACAAACACACAGTCCCCAGTGCTGAGGGCAGAGGAACTTGAAGTCTTTATTGTTCTTGAGACTTCTTAAGCAGGGGGCAAGCTCTACCTCAAATTGTTGGAGAAACTCACCAAAAAAATTACAGAAAGTTCAGTACAGCCCTTTCACTGCCCAAGACAGAAGCAGCCACTGCAGGCCAACACAGCAAAACACTCAGCAAAGTTGTAGTTCCTCCTCACCGCGTATCCAGCTCTTTTTCTTGCAGTCTTCTTGGTTCAAAAGAGTTCTAATGTTCTGGGGTCTGGGCCCCAATATTTATACCACCAAATCCTTTGTTCTCTGAAGGCAGAGATTGTCTGTACCCAACCCAAACCAGTTCTGTCCTCTCTGGTGCAGCTTCCTGGCATGAGGTGGAGACAGCATTGTCCAAGGCAGACAGGGCCTATTCAGGTGCAAGGGAAATCTTCTCCCACCACTCTAAATGCAGACTGGGTCTATTCAGGTGCCAGTCAATAGACATCCTAACTGAGGCACACAGGATGGCTAAGCAAGAAAATACCTACTTTCTAAAAGTGGTATTTTCAAACACAGAATGTAAAAATCCCTTTTACTAAAAGATGCATCTTTAGATTCTGAGTTCAGGCATTCTAAATGTTATGTTCCTATCTGGTCCCAATGGGAGGTTATATTTATAAGATGTTATAAATTAACTCCCATGCTTTCCTACGGGCCAGATAGCCTTTCAATAGTGAAAAACGAAATTGGCAGTAGTTCACTATCAGGCCATGCCACACACACCAGGGCATGTCCTACCTTTCACATTGACTGCACCCAGCCCATAGGGGTACCTTGGGCCTACCTTAGGGGTGACTGACAGGTAAGAAAAGGGAAGGTTAGGGCCTGGCAAGTAGATACACTTGCCAAGTCGACATGGCAGTTACACACTGCAGGTAGACTTTGCAGTGGCAGGTCTGAGTTACCTTTTCAGGGCTACTCATGTGGGTGGCACAATCAGTGCTGCAGGCCCACTAGTATCATTTGATTTACAGGCCATGGCACACTCAGTGCACTTTACTACGGACTGACAAGTAAATCAAATATGCCAATCATTGAAACACCAATCCATACCACAATTTACACAGAGAACATATGCACTTTACACTGATCAGCAGTGGTAATGTGCCCAGAGTCCTAAAACCAACAACAGCAGGTCAGGAAAAAATAGGAGGAAGAAACAAAAAGTTTGGGGATAACCCTGAAAAAAGGGCAGTTTCCTATAGGATTGTTAAATCCAACTTTACCATTGAAGGAGGTTTATAATTACCATTCCAAAGATATGAAACATGATGCAGCTACTCCTTTTGAATCAGAAATGACAGCTTTAAAGTGTTTTAAGGGATTCCCAATGTTAGTTTAGGAGAGGAGTAGGCCTCGCAGAAATGAAAAATGAATGTAGCTGTTTGTCACTACAAGGACATGTAAAATTTAAAGTACAATAACTGTTGCATGTCCACTAGGAGCATTTAATTTACAGTTCCTGGTTATATGACATTCCACTTTACAAGGGACTCACAAGTGAATCAAATATGGAGAGAGAGATATGGAGAGAGCGCAGGCACATTAGCACTGGTAAGCAGTAGTAAAGTGCCCAGAGTAAAACAAAAAGAAGGCCAGACAAAAAGGAGAACGAAGGTAAAAAGTTTGGGGTGACAAGCCTGCAGAAAGGGCTGTTTACCAACATTATTGTATTTCATACTTACTATTGTCGTGTGTTTCTCATATGGCCCATTGTCGTTTTCCCTATGTTAGCCTAATGATGCACATTCTAGGCCACTTTAGTTTTGCACATGTTAATAGATAACACGCTTGCCTTTGTGCCATATTATATTTTCACACAGAACCAGCACACGTTTTTGGCTGTTATTCTTTTCCAGGGATTTACTCTGAACAACCTTGGTCAAACAACATTGCCCCTTGTTATGCTGTCTGGTCAGAAAGTAGCACCTAGTCATAATAAAGGAATGCAGCTGCTCCTTTTGAATACACATATCTTGCTAGATACCTGAGGTTCTGGAAAAACGCAGACAGAGCGAAGGTCCTGAGACAAGAGTGCGGCATCAGCTGGGATTTAGAACATTCATCTGTGAATGGTAAGGTACGGGGTCCACCACAAAACCCAGAGATATATACTATATAATCAATGAGCTTCAGTAGTATAGGAGGGGTTAGGTATGTCTATCCATTAACATGACAGGGATTTTCATGGTATATGATTTATTAACTCTGCTGATGGTATTATTGATATGTATGTGTTTTCTCATTGTAACACAATTATTGCATCTTAGAGCACAATAGTTTAAATAAACATTGTAAACTTCCTACATGTCTCTTTCATATCTCATTTTGGATAGGTATGTGTGAGAGAGCAAAAGAATGTGTCCTGCTACCACGATCCCTGAGAGGATCGAAAGTGTTGTGTTCTGGGGTACCAAATCACTTGTCTCTCTGGAAAGGTTAGGAGGGCAAGTGAGGCACAATAGCTAGTCAGCCTTGGGCTTTTACTACTGAGGTGGTATGGTGACTAAGTCCCTACATGCTGATGTTCTATTGTCCCAAGCATAGTTCTGTTCCCAAGCAGAATTCCTGATAAACTATTGTTGTGAAGGCCTGTCCTCCAAGAATCAATTTACATGCTTCACATATAGTCACAGCTGATGGGACTGAAAACCCATTGCCCCCCTTCACTAACAGATACTTTTTCAGGGCTGGAGTGAAAGCTGAAAAAAAGAGTAATTAGCAGAGTGCTAATTTATATTTTTCCTAAAGTGTTCAGGCTTGTTGGAGGCCAGTAGCTGAAGAGGATGCCAAAGGCCCTAGTGGTATTTGATCCCAGGAAGTTCTGGTCCAGGGCGCCAGTGCTTTAGTTCTGAATCTGGGTTACCTGTGAGGTTTCTTTGGAGAGCTACCAGTTAGCTTGAATCAGTGTTATGTTTGTTATGTAGATTTATGCATAGTGCTAATCTCCTGTGAGGGCATCCAGGAATTTGGGCAGGTGTGTAGGTGCTGGGCCCTGCAGAACTAGTCGAAGAGCCAGGACTTCAGCTTCTTGTTGAATTTAAGAAGCAAGGAGAAGGCTCTGATGAGTTGAGGGAGTTCCTACCAGAATTTGGGTACAACGTAGGAAAGTGAGTGACCTTTAGTTGTGCTTTCGTGGATGCAGGGTGTGTGTAAACATTTTGGAACACAACACAGATCGATAAGATGTTGCAGGGCATCTGTCTGCCTTTTTCACTCCAAGAGTCTTTGAAAAATAGATTGGTAGATGTTGGTAGAAGCAATCTGATAGGTTCAGTGCTTGGGCTATAAATATGTGCATGGATGCAGACATACATAAAGATTCTTTTCTCAGTATTCATGTATCCTTGACTGAGCTCCAACAATGGAAGTGACATTATGTCAGTTTAGAAAATCCCATTATAGTACATTTTAGATTGTGTTGTAGTAAAGTTTCAGGACATGCTGCAAAAGAGAGTTGAATTAAATGTGGTTATGCTTAGGGCTCATTGGCAATCTCTAGCCAATGACTACAGTAAGCAATAACTAGGAAGTAACAGTTATAAGCAAAGCTCCAACCTCAGATACTTTGGAACACTTTGAAGACTGCTGCTGCAAGTCTGAGAAGAACTGTGGACTTGGATCCTGCTTTCCAACTGAACCTACTCTTTGAAAGTGTTTTCAATGTTAAACCTGCTGATCCCAGCATTCTCAGGGAGAGAAAAGACAAAGAAGGGCACCTCTGTGTGAACCAACTGACCAGCTGAGACTGGACTCTGGCTGAGCCTTGCCTTTTGAAAGTGTCTTCCACTGTAATGTGTTCCTTTTCCCCAAAAGTTGTCATTAGCAGCCTGGGAGCTTTAGACATGGTAGTAAATAAAGTCTCAAGGCTGCATAAAACAACGTCCCAGTTTGTGCTACCCAAAGAGTTTTGCCCATAGAAATAGAACTTCAGAAGTACTTTGTGGGTGAGGTATCTGATCCATGGAGACATGCCTTGACTCAGCTCCCAGTGTAGCCCACTACATTTTGAGCTCCAAAAAAATAACTAATTGAGCAGTCTCTGAAAAGAAGATCAGTCAATTTTTACAATTATAACAAAATACTCATGAGTGTGAACTAATTTTGTCTTAAAGAAAACATCTTCATACATGATGAGGTCCTCTTCCGGCGGAACATGGGGATCCCCATGGGCACCTGAAAACCTCGTGATGGGCTGATGGGAGGAGCGGGTAGCCTGGAAGGAAGAAAATCAGGAATACACCCAACCCATTTTAATCTGGACACGTTATTTTGATGATGTATTCATCTTATGAAATGGCCCCCTTTATAAAGCATGCACATTTTTTAACAAGTTGAATAACAACCCTTATAACTTTAACTACCATGAATGCCACAGGAATTGATTTTCTAGATGTGAAGTCAAAAGTGCTGGATGGTAAAATTCAGAACACGGTATATCAAAAGGACACTGCTGAGAAGAGTGCCTTACATTACCATAGCCTCCATCCTAAGAAATGGATCATTAGCATTCCCTACTGGGCAATGTAAGACTCAAAAGAATTTGTAGTACGGAAATAAAATGTACTACACAGATTGCAGATCCAAAAGAAACAATTCAGAGAATGAGGCAATTCTAAAAGAATTTTAGACTTGTTGGCTAAAAAAGCTATTCCCTTGACGATGAAGCAACTTCCCATCCAAATGAGAAAAGTGAAAAAACAATGCATTCAGTTTATTACAACATACAACAGTTGTTCACAAAGAATTTTCAAACTTACTTGTGAACACTGGGTGATACTCAAAAGTGATGCAGTCATAGGCTCACATTTGTCTGCTGAGCCAGCCGCCACGTACAGAAACGGAAAAACATTGAGAGGCAAGCTCACACGTAGTTACCACGGGGGTATTCACAACCAGGGACCATCTACGACCATCTAATGCTACGACCATCTAAATGCTTCCGCAAATGTGGAAATTGTAAAGCCTGCAGATCCATGTCTAAGACTGCAATGCACCACACATGAAATGTACATAAAAGAACAATTTAACAGTTCCTTAACTGTGCCTCAGACTTCTGTATTCATGTCCTGGCATTTGCATGTGCATTAATGTATGTGGGAAGTACTATCTTTCCACTAAGAAAGCGGATCCTAGAGCATCAATGTGCGATCAGGAACCTAGATTTTACTTACCCAGTGGCAAGCAATTTCACAGACAAACATCAAAGTGATGTGTCTGAATTAAATTTCTTTGCAATTTACAAGGTAGATCTACGTATCAGAGGTGGCAATAGGGGCAGGCAACTAAGATAGTTGTAGTCCAGATACATTATGAACTTACATAACAAATTTCATCTGGGGCTCATTAAGGATGAAGAAATGGAAGTCTATGTGGGATAAAGGTTAAGACTGTGTATTTAGGATTCATGTCTTGTTAATGGTTATATCTTGATTACCTCTTTACATTTGTGTATCTTTTAAAATGTTTTAAGAGTATGATCTGTGAGTAGAAAATTATTGCATTAAGAATAATCTGAGTTTACTATTATAGGTCTTTTAATGAATGATAAAAACAGCTAAAATTATCTAGCTTTTGATGGAAGTACAGATTATCAAAATGATCAAGGGCTTGTTTCCGGGCTTTTTTTGTGTTTTTTTCTGTGTTGTGTTTCATTATGCATTTTACATGTATTGATGATGTTTATAGACTGTGGTCACTTGCCCTGAATTCAAGAGTATTGAGTACAGCAATATAATTACATGATTTGCCTCAATTGTAATTAAGAACATGGTGGCATTTGCCTACAATGAAATTTTGAATAACCTCCATATCATATTTACTATCTGGAGGTCTTTGACCAGTAAAATGCTGAAGAGCATTTGCCTTGTAATTTGTGGATTATCAGGTGCATAATACTGAATGTACTCTTGTAGTCATGGATAGATGGGCATTTGCCTTTTGGGATAAGTCACACGTGGAATATTTATTTCACAGATTTGAAATGCCTGTATTAGACATTTCATGACCATTGGCATGCACAGAACAGTCGTCTCATCATGTGTACGTGAGTACGCAATCACTGAACTCAGTAATACATAAAAGCATTGACTGACATTGGGGGTCAGAATATTTACTGCCTCCCTACTCTCTGTAGAGCCCGATATTACTTTTGGAGTAATGTTGGGTCTATGTGAACAATGGGAGATTTTTATTATGGTGTAGATCTATATATTGTTTATTTTTTGTATCAAAACATTCTTATGGATACATATGAATGGATTTGTGCACATCTGCAGAGTTATGTAGCACTTTGTTACTTTGGAATTTCTATAGGAGCAATGCATGAAGTATGGAATGGATTAGGCACGCTAACTTGACTGTAAACATGATGTTAGTATTTTGCCCTTGTTCTTGCTGCCCTGATGTATATTTTCATAGTTGGTTGGGTTTGTATTTACCTTTACAAAGGCTTGTCTCTGAGTCAAATGTGTCAAAGCAGTTTGAGTCTGCGCAGTTGATAAAAAAGGATTTTATGTATATATATTTAAAACAAAAAGTTTAAGATTAGGTATTGTTAGGAAAACTTCATTTAATATTTCTACAAAAAAAAACTCAAACTACACAGACCTTAGGAATTCAAACATCATAGTTCTAACTTAAATTTATAACTTGCTCCGTGCACACAACTCATTATAACTTGTGCACCTCCATAAATAGTGTTCTCAACTGGCTAGGCACACTACGTTAACTATTAGCCATGGCATCCCTGTGCATTGCTAATACCCTTTCATATTACATCACTTATAGACTGTTATAGTTTTGCATTTATAACAAGACTCACAACATTTGAAATGCCATCATTTATGAGAACACTGTGTATGGTATTGGGACAGGTTTTAGTTAATGTAGAGTGCCTGGAGAGTTAAGAACTCTATAAATGGAGGAAAGACAAGTTACACTAAGGAGCCAATTCCAATGTCGAATGGACCGGAGTCCATCTGACATCGGCTGGGAACTGGCTTCAGCCAGCCCAGCAAGTAGGATGCGACCAAACCCTGTTCAGTTATAATCCTATAATTTACAATTGGAGCATGCATTCTGAAGAGAATGTATGCTCTCATTGTAATGAGCAGAGGTGCAGTTCATCCCTGCACCCCTTGGCACCGGATGCAGGATTCAGCAGGGGGGCGGGCCCCCTAGGCAGCCATTCTGTGTCCTTTCACCCATGGGGGGCCTCTAGGGGGACCCCAAATGCAGATTTCCAAAGCCTGTGTCATAAAGGCTGGCATAGACAGGCTGTGGGAATCTGCCATCGTAATCTCTTGGCTGGAAACAGCCGGCCGAGAGATTACTGAAGGCTTTCCGAATGGCGGATGTGCTCTCCGAGCCCTTCGGAAATCCAATTAGGATTCTCTTCCGACTGACGCAATCAAATTGGGTCGGTCGGAGAGGAATCCTACCAGCCGATTATGATGCGGGCAGAAGTGCTCCGACTGATGGTCAGAGCCGTTTTATCCCGCATCGTAATCAGGCACTAAGTTGTGGCAGGGGTGCAGATTCTAAATTTAAGTTATAACAAAAATTGTATAACTATACCTTTTGAATTTCTAAGTTTATATAGTTTAAGTTGGTTATCTATAGCAATAATACATGCAGTTTTTCTAATGATAACTAGCCCTTGTTAAATTTGATCGATCTGAACTGCATCTACCATGATGCCCAGGGGCGACTCTGCTCGGAGGTGAAGCAGTGTGCTCCACACCAGTTTCTTACTTAAAGGCTCCCTCGAGCCACTTTGAGCTGACGAGCTCGTGGAGAGGCACCTGCGCACCTGGAGAGATACTGCGTTCCAAGAATACGGCAGCCTGCTCAGCAACCCCAAATAATTTTGCCTAATCTCTGCTGATGACGGATAATAATCCAGAAACACGTGTCCAGAGATGGCCAGCACTAATCTGCACCCACCTGGTGAAACACTCAAGACTTTCCAAGTGTACTCGCTTGTCGATCGGAACTGCATCTACCATGATGCCCAGGGGAGACTCTGCTGGGAGGTGAAGCAGTGTGCTCCCACACCAGTTTCTTACTTAAAGGCTCCCTCGAGCCGCTTTGAGCTGACGAGCTCGTGGAGAGGCACCTACATGCCTGGAGAGATACTGCGTTCCAAGAATACGGCAGCCTGCTCAGCAACCCCAAATAATTTTGCCTAAGGGCCATGCTGCTACCCTCTCCTTGCAGTAATTGTCCTGGCCTCGGGTGATGGGGTCCCCAGGGCCACATCTAGCCCTGGGAGTGCAGCAGCACACCCTCCTACCCTATTAGTAATTGGCTGGGTCCCAGGGTATGGGGTACAAGGTGCCAACATCAACCCGGGGAGGGGCTATGTTGCCTCCTCCTGGATTGCCTGCTTATGTGTGGTTGGCATCAGTACCTGGCCTTAGTACAGGCCCTGCGTCTGACCCCACAACGAAGACGGGCGAAGGCCATATGAGGCACAGGGGTGGTGCCTGCAGTGGGTGGGCTGCAGGCTCTGCAGCCCACCAACATTGGCGCATGGCCGAAGACCTGATTGGAGAGGGGCTGAGTGCCTGTGGCAGTTTCCTGGCACGCCTGGCCAAAGGCCATATGCATTGGGGTTGGGTTGGATTAACATAAGGTAATTAAAAAGAAATTCACTAAAACAAACAAAAGTTACAGGGACATTATAGTTAGGTTCAGATTTTACATGCAAAAAAACATAGAAAGTCAACTTAGCTCAAGAAGGTATAACTCGTGCCCTAGGGTAACTATAACTTGCCCTCTCGATATGCACTGCTTTTTACTCTACTTATTGCATATATGCTGGCGGGTGGGCAGCCTTGATTTTTCTTGATCCCTCTGCGGCATTTAACACTGTCCCTCACTTGCTGCTGCGCACCGACTTGCTGAGATTGGCATATCTGGCACTGCTTGGGACTGGGTCAAATCCTTTATGGAGGACCACATGCAACAGGTATGGCTCCCCCCCTCATCATCATCACCACAGAGTGTGTCTACGGGGGTCCCAAAGGGGTCCTCCTTGAGCCCCCTCTTTTTTAACACTTATATCACTCCCTTGGTCCAATTGGCGGAGGATCTGGGGGTCAAAATCATTGCCTACGCTGACAACACCCAGCTTTTGTTCTCATGGGGGGAAATGAGTGCTCCACTTCCTCCATTAAAAGCTGTTTGACCAAAGTCTTTCAGTGGCTTGCCTCTGCATTACTTAAATGTAATGAGGAGAAATCTGAAATCCTCCTGTATGAAAAGATTCCCCCTCAGTTTAGAGAAACACTGGCCATCTGATTTCGCTAGGCTAGCCTCAACAGAGCAACCCTCCAAGAACCTTGGGGAGAATCTTCAGTTTGCGATCCAGATCAAGAAGTTAGCTGGAAACTGTTGTGGGCTACTTAAAAAGCCTTCAGGGGGTGTGGCTAAGATGGCAAGTGGGTAGAACGTGACTCGCTGGTCTCCCTGCTCTCGTCGGCCGCCTGTAGTCTTCTCGGCACGATCATTAAGTGTCAGACCCCGTATGAGCTCATGAAGGGGGTGAGAACTGCATAGTGAGCTTTGCAACGAAATCTGGCAGAGAGAAGTGTACTAAACAAAGAGACTAACAGCTCGCTCTTAGCGACCCAAGTTGGCAGCTGTGGAGCCGGAAAAGTGAGCGAGCGCCGACGCCAAGGGCAGCCAAGTTAGAGAGGTCATCGGACTGGGTGGCGCCCTCGGCTGCAATCGGATTCGATGGAGAGAGGTCATGGGGCGCCTCCCCCCGTGCCTGTGCATGACAGAAGAGCCTGCAGAGAAGGACAGCCAGGGCACGGCCATCTGTGCAAGGCTTGTGCTGGCTAGGCGATCGGGACTGTGATGCAGCCCCCTCAATCAAAGCCTGCAGTGGACTGAGGATTCTACACTTGGGGCGGTGTGTGCCCAGGGACCCTTTAATCACCCGCATACTGCAGAAGACTCACTGCGTGGCCCAACCGGCCTCACGGACAATTGGTGGCGGTGCCCGCCTCGCTGCTGGATGCAAGAGGGCCCGCTGCGTTCGGGGCTCGTAGCATGTGATAGATCCCAGGAGTGACAAGAAGGCAGCTGAAAGATGCGCCTACCCCGGGGACAGCTGGATACTTGGATGAGTCCATCACTCAACATACAGCCCCCTCCACTGTGGCATAGGGGACAGCAGGCCCTAGCAAGATATAAGCCAGCTACAGAGACCGCAAAGAAAATACGGCGACCATGGTTGAGTGCAGGAGGTGGGGGCAAAATGGGTGGCTCCCAGTGATCAAGGTCACATACTCAGCGAATGGTTTGGTGGTCGCCAGACCATTTCTTTTCCGCGCAAAGGACGGCATGTGGAGCTTCATAGTGCACTATGCGGAGAGGAGCCTGACAGTCTTGGGTGCTGTGTGCCACAGAAAGACAGCGCCTGGCCGCTATTTGTTGGGGCGACATTGCTGAGGTCGTACCCGAAGTGATTTAGCTTCCTGCTTAGCTGTACCCATATGGAGTCTCGCACCACCGCATAAGTGCTCCGGGACGAGTGGCTGAAGTGAGATAGGGTGTTGCCTCTCTGGCAAAAGCCTAGGCTATACAAGCTTCGCACTAGACATTTCTCCTCACGGCAGGGCGAGGACAGGGTGAGCCAACTTCCTGGCGCAGATTCCGGACCGCATCAGTACACCACTGTCTTCCGTGCCTAGCTGCAATGCGCCCTGGACATGTCCTCAACCAGGGCAAAGAAGGACAGGACTGTCAAAGATATGATCGCCAAGAGTATGGGGCTGAGTGGAGGAGATGGTCATGCTTCCCCTACTGCGTCAGTAGGACAGGAAACTGATAATTTGGAGGAGCCGGTCACACGTGCATTCCTGATGCAACTATTTTCAACCTTGCAAGACGACTTGCAGGCCCTCCAAAAAGATTTCTCTGACGAGATAAAGGAGGTTCGGCGAGGTCTGGACACACTGGGTGAGAGAGTGGTCACAATGGAAGACTACGAACAGTCTCGGGATGAAGAAGTGGAGCAGTTGCAGCTGCAGCAGGAAGTGATCCGCCTTCAAGAACAACAAATCGAATTTCAATCACAAGCGGAATATTTTGAAAATCGCTCTTGAAGTAATAATTTCCTCGTGAAAGGAGTTCCATCTAAAGAAGAAGACATTACTCAGTATCTTCAGGGACTCTTCCACCACATATTACAGGAATCCCAAGGCTTTGCAATCAAAATAGACAGAGCCCACTGTGTAGGTCTACAAAGGAAGGCGCCAGCACCGCCTCTGGACATCTTGGCCTTCCTTCCAGTTTTCCAACTCAAAGAACTCGTTTTGAGGAAAGCAAGGGAAATGAAACCACTAACCTACCAAGGGTACACTATCACTCTATATCAGAACTTGGCAGCGATAACATTGCAAAAACGAAGAGACTTCCATCCGTTCGCGACCCAAAAAAAGCTTGATGCATGTGCCCCTTGGTACTTTGAAGATTGTCACAAGCACAACCTACACCAGTAATCAAGATGTACACAGTTGTCAAATGAGTTGTGTTCACTTGTGGGTTTCCCATCAGCTGTGAACTTCTGAAGGAGACTCCCGTTACTTGTAAATCATTGTGTGTCACAGTGACTTCTAGTAGGCATTGTGTTTTATTGGGGCAATCTTGAATGGCACTCAATTGTATTTGGACAAAATATCAGAACAAATATATCTTGATACAAGAATATCATGTCAAGAATATCGGGTTATCACAAATATCGTTGATAGGAATATCAAAGGTAGCGATATTATTTTTAGTGTGGTTTTTAATATCGTAATACATATTGATGTAGAAAATATCATTGTATGCAATATTGTTTGTACATTTTCATAAGTATATCATTTATTGAAGTGTGTTTGATTTATATATTTATTTATTTGTGTTTTTAGTAATAGGTTTTATTTAGGAAATTGTTGAAATGTGTATTTTTATTTTTATTAATATACAAAAAGTACTGTTGAATTTTTTTAGAAGCAGGATATTGGGTTTTTCAGAGATTTGGGTGGGAAGATTGTTCTAAAGAATATTGCAAATTAATAATTTAGAATTCAATTTATTTTGTTATATTGATATTTTGCAGTAGTACATATCACCTCTTAAGTGTAAAATGCCTTCTTCAACTTGGTTTAGATTGGAGTCAGAATAGTACATGCCATCCCTTTAGTGTCCAATACCTTCCCCATATAGCTTTAGATTGTAGTGGGAATAGCACATTTCACCCTTTCAGCGTTCAACAGCTTCCCCAAAGGTATTTAGATCATAGTGACCTGCTAGCTACCCTGAGGCGGAAGCCGGGGTGTTTGCTCTTTGACTGAATTTTAATTTTGTATTGCACGCACACTGTTTTATGTTGATTTTAGAACTTGAAGCTGTGTAAATCTTTGTAGCACTATCTCGAGCGCTTTAGGGGGAAGATCAATTTCCCTCCTTAGCGTCAACACCCACGTGACTCTGGGCCACGCCCCTCCCATGTAGCCACGCCCACTCCCGGAAGTACAAAACGCCACGCTGAATCTGCAGCCGGTGTTGACCTGCTAGCTACCCTGAGGCGGAAGCCGGGGTGTTTGCTCTTTGACTGAATTTTAATTTTGTATTGCACGCACACTGTTTTATGTTGATTTTAGAACTTGAAACTGTGTAAATCTTTGTAGCACTATCTCGAGCGCTTTAGGGGGAAGATCAATTTCCCTCCTTAGCGTCAACACCCACGTGACTCGGGGCCACGCCCCTCCCATGTAGCCACGCCCACTCCCGGAAGTACAAAACGCCGCGCTGAATCTGCAGCCGGTGTTGACCTGCTAGCTACCCTGAGGCGGAAGCCGGGGTGTTTGCTCTTTGACTGAATTTTAATTTTGTATTGCACGCACACTGTTTTATGTTGATTTTAGAACTTGAAACTGTGTAAATCTTTGTAGCACTATCTCGAGCGCTTTAGGGGGAAGATCAATTTCCCTACTTAGCGTCAACACCCACGTGACTCGGGGCCACCCCCTCCCATGTAGCCACGCCCACTCCCGGAAGTACAAAACGCCGCGCTGAATCTGCAGCCGGTGTTGACCTGCTAGCTACCCTGAGGCGGAAGCCGGGGTGTTTGCTCTTTGACTGAATTTTAATTTTGTATTGCACGCACACTGTTTTATGTTGATTTTAGAACTTGAAACTGTGTAAATCTTTGTAGCACTATCTCGAGCGCTTTAGGGGGAAGATCAATTTCCCTCCTTAGCGTCAACACCCACGTGACTCGGGGCCACGCCCCTCCCATGTAGCCACACCCCCTCCTCCTCCTCATTACCATGCTCAGTCCTCGAAAGCGCAGCGGTCGAGCGCAGGGGGCACACCTTCAGCACGCCGAAGACACGCCTAAGACTAGCCCGTCTGTGCCCGTCCGTGACAGGACGGGGCACGAGGCAGAGGCTCTCACTTCCCCTACATCTTCAAGGCTGGTAAGATCGTCATCTGATTTGAAAGCACTGCGCCCCACCCCCAATCCGAGGTGCTCAATATCTAACCTCCACAAAGTCGGAATACGCTCTTGCTCGGAATGTAAACTGTCCACCTCAATATGCCAACCCCACCCTGACACTTCCAGGAGACATAGGAAAAGCAAATTACTGCGCAAAACTGAACCTCTAACTTACGTATTTTACAGTACAAATTGCCGATCATTGCCCAAACATAAATATGATATCTTCAACCTCCTAGCTGAAAACGGTCCCAGTGCCCTTTTCCTAACCGAGACCTGGCTGCACGACAGCGCCGGACCAGATGTTGCTATCGCCCTCCCCGACAACTATGCCATTGTCAGAATAGACAGGGATAAACAGCTAGGTGGCGGGATAGCTATTATCTTTAATAGAGAACTAAAATGCACCCTGGAGCCTGTAGCTATTCCAGACTGTGAAGCGGGTCTATTCAAAATTTCCTTGAACCCGAATTTCACAATGTCAGGCCTCCTGATTTATCGACCCCCAGGCAATTCCTCTCAATGGGCATCCAACTTAGCCAATCTTATCACCCCTTATTACATTACCTTAAGCAATTTTTCCCTGCTGGGTGATTTGAACCTGCACCTAGAGGACCCCACCATCCCCTACTGTTCTAACCTACTTGAAGACCTAAAGGCCCTAAATCTGTCCCTGATAAACTCTAGCCCTACTCATATAGCTGGCCACTTGCTGGACCCTATAATATCCAACATCAGTGAACTAAGTTGTATTGCCACCCTGCCCACAGGCTGGTCTGACCACCATCTTATAAAATTCAACATTAGTTTTCCATCCTCACCCAACCTGCAATATGATGCTCAAGGCTCATGTAGGAAAAATTGGAAGCTAGTAGACCTAGAACTACTAAACTCGGCACTACAACATAACCCACCAAGCTGTAGCTCTAACATGGACTGCCTAGCAACCGAAGCGCAAAATTGGCTCAGCGATGCAGCCAACAAATGTCTGCCCTCTACTTGTATCAAAGGGAGCAGACACCGCCCTCCGGCTCCATGGTATAATGATAGCCTAAAGATCGAAAAATCCAAATGCAAAGCGCTCGAACGCAAATGGCGTAAGAATTACGCCCCTGATGCAAAAAGAAGCTACCAGGAAGCCAGGAATCTTTATCACTCGGCCTGTGCAAAAGCAAGAGCTGCTTTCGTCTCAAAAACTATCATGGAAGCCACAAATATGCCAAAAACCCTCTTCAACAAAGTTAAAGAACTGGCTGGTGCACACACTACAGCTGCTGCACCCCCATTAAATACTCAACAATGTCAGGAGTTAGGATGCTTTTTTACTGAGAAAATTGATAAAATCATCCTAGATATCAAGGCAAAAAATACAGAACTATCCGCTCCCTCTGACCCTGCACCAACATCCCTTGGCGACAACTTACTGGAATCCTGGCCTGCTCTTTCAGTAGACAAGCTGAAATTAATTCTTAAAACCATAAAATCCGGCTCCCCCAGGGACCCCATTCCTATCAAAATCATTAAACAACTTGGTGAAAACTCATTGGAGATCATTGCTAATCTCCTGAATTCATCCCTTGATTTTGCTACTGTCCCAGCCTTGTGGAAACATGCCATGGTTACGCCCCTTCTGAAAAAACCGACTGCAAACCCGGAAATCCTCGCTAATTACAGACCTATATCCCTGCTCCCGGCATTTTCCAAATGTTTGGAGAGACACGTTCATTCTGCTTTAGCTACCTTCGCAGAAGAAAACTCTCTACTACATCCATCACAATCTGGCTTTAGGGCCGGCTTCTCTACAGAAACCGCCCTGCTCGGAGTCACTGAACATATCCGAAAGCTACTTGATCAAGGTCAGACGGTCGCGCTCGTGCTATTGGACCTGAGCGCGGCGTTCGACACCATCTCCCACGAAACTCTTATCAAAAAACTGCACAAAAATGGTGTACGAGGAAAGGCACTGGATTGGATCCGGTCCTTCCTGACAAACCGAACCTTCCAGATCACATCTTCACGAGCCGTTTCGGACTCCTTACCTGCATCCCATGGAGTGCCCCAAGGGTCTATTCTAAGCCCTCTGTTCTTTAATTTATATCTCAAACCCCTGGTCGACCTTGTTGAACAATCGGGTCTCACTCTTATGAACTATGCCGACGACTCCCAAATCATCTTTTCCCTATCCGAATCTTGTCCTCATTCCCCTTCGTTACTCAAAGACGGACTACTAAACATCCTGAACTGGATGACAAAAAACCAGTTAAAACTAAACGGCGACAAGACGGAGATACTGGTCCTGGGAAAAGATCAAGATCTGTGGAATTCCGCACACTGGCCTGACCAGATGGGCGCCCTTCCTACTACGGTGACCCACGCTCGAAATTTGGGCTTCATTTTGGACAATTCCCTATCCATGAACAAACAGGCCAGTAAAGTAACGGGCCTATGCCTCACTATAGTTAAATGGTTGAGGAAGATCCTATGGATGCTGCCTTTGTCCACGCAAAAGACCGTAGTCAATGCCCTCATTACATCAAGGCTTGACTACGGCAACATTCTGTACCTGGGCGCAAACAAATCTGTAATCGGCCGACTGCAGATGGTGCAAAATGCAGCAGTTCGGCTACTATGCAATATTCCCAAGAACTCCGGTGTCTCGAACCATCGTCGGAAACTCCATTGGCTCAGGATTGAAAACAGAATCCGCTTTAAAGCCCTGAACTACATGTTCAGAATTAAAGCGGGTGCAGCACCTAAATATCTTCAAACCCTCGCCTATCTTTACAGTCCCAAGCGAAACCTTCGGTCGCAGACGGCAGCCTTTTTCTGCGTACCGAGATTCAAACGGGCGAGAACAGGAGGCAGATCCTTCGCCCATCTGGGACCCTCCCTTTGGAACACGCTCCCTCCCTTCATTCGGAAGGAAGAAAATTACATCAGATTCAGAAAGCTTGTTAAGACCTGGCTATTTGAACAATAATACTCAATAGCCATTTCCCCCTTTTTTTCTGTCCTCAAACTAGCTGTGTCTAGGCGCCGGGAAACCCTTTTTGGGTAGCTGTTGCGCCCTATAAATTGAAAAAATAAATAAATAAATAAATAGTGAGAATAGTAAATGTCACCTCGTTAGGGTCCTTCACCTTCCCAAAATTGGTTTAAATTGGAGTGGGAATAGTAATTGTCAACCCTTTAGTGTCCAACATCTTCCCTAAATTAGTTTAGATTGGAATTGGAATAGTAAATGTCACCACTTTAGTGTCCAACACCTTCCTTAAATTGATTGTAATTGTAGTTTGGATAGAAAATGTAATTGCTTGAGTGTTCAACACTATCCCCAAATTAGTTTAGATTGGTTTGGGGATGGAAAATGTCTACCCTTTAGTGTCCTACGCCTTACCCAAATTGGCTTAGATTGAAGTGGGAATAGTAAATGTCAACCCTATAAAGTCCATCGTTTTTCCAAACTGGTTTAGATAGAAGTGGGAATAGTAAGTGTCAGGCTATAGTTTCCGTCTTCCCCAAATTGGTTTAGATTGGAGTGGGAATAGTATACTTTAGTACACTTTAGTGTCCATCGTCTTCTCCAAATGGGTTTAGATAGGAGTGGGTTTCGTATGTGTCAACCCTTTAGTGTCCATCTTCCCCAAATTGGTTTAGATTAGAGTGGGAATAGTAAATTTCACCACTTTAGTGTCCGATGCATTCCCCAAATTGTTTCCGATTGGAGTGGAAATTGGAAATGTCACCCCTTTAGTGTCCAAAATCTTCCTACAAAATGGTAGATTAGAGTGGGAATAGTAAATGCCACCCCTTAAGGGCCTGATGTAGATCTTGGCGGATCGGGTCCCACTTTGGCTTTTTTGTAGTATCCTACCTGCCGTCAGCTTGGCCGCCTGCGCACCAAATTTAGATGTTGGCTATTGCATAGATGAAAGACCGCTGTGGTCCTGCCGTCAGTGCCTTGAAATCTCCCATTATGGCTTATTATCCCGACTGAGCACTGCTCATTGTCAGGCTATGTTATCTGCAGTCCGAGGATCATGATGTCACATGAACACAGCCTACTCTTAACTCTTATATGCAAAAATGACGTTGTACCCCTCTAATACATTACCTCAAAGCTGTGTGGTACTCTGTAGGGGTCTGGGAGCTACTGGTAACTCCCATACAACAGTTTAGAGATCCATGACATAGGTTGAGTGATTTGTGGGACCATACACATAGCTAACATCACTTTCATTTTGTTGGTACAGAATTTTTTTTTATGTACAGTGATAAAGAGTATATAATGTGTTTAATAATTTCCATGATAAGAATTTTCAAGGTAAGACATATAATTCGAACATACATAGACACATCTCTCCATAAACGCCAATTGCAATCTATGGCTTTAAACGCACAACACATACTAATGTTGTTGTTTTTTAACATTGTAAAGTGCTTAAAGATCCCCAATGTCATTGTCCTCCATAAGGAATGAAATATATGACAGTTGACATCACTAACTGCACTGCAATAAGGAACTCAAAGGGACATTGTAGCATGTGTAAGTGGAAAAAAACACACAGATTCCCTTATGCATTTGGACATGTACCTGTTCTTCTGGTGAGCCTTTGAGCAGGCCCTAAAGGGAGAGGACCTGCTGTGCCAGCAACTTCAGCCCCTCTGGCGAGAAGGCAGTGGCCCTCTCTCCAGCTCAACCTGGCATCGTCAAAAAATAGCCGCAAAAGTGGAGGCGTTCTTGATGGCAGCAGTGTTAGTAGGAGAGTGAGATTTTTCTACAACTGCTGCATACATGTACGCGATGTATGTGATCGTCAACGACGACAGACACAGCCATCAGCCTTCTTACATTACTTTCACCAGAGTTAGTCTATGGCAGTGTCCGTCGTGGAGTTTATGTTATGTTATGTTATGTTAACATTATTTATTTGGCGCACAGCTGCTCCAGCAAAGGAGCGTCCTGGCACCCGACAAGATAAAACATAACACTACCAACACAAAAGCTAAAAAAGAACAACTACGGGGGACCTAAAATAGAAAAGTTTTGATGGCTTTTCGGAACTGGAAAAGATCCTCCAGCATGCGGATCTCAACTGGAAGAGAGTTCCAGATAGCCGCAGCCTTCACACGAAAGGAACGGCCACCGGCACGACAGCGCTTAAACCGAGGGACCACGGCAAGCGCCTGGCCCAAAGATCGGAGAGAGCGCGCCGGAACATAGAAGGACAGGAGATTGGACAGGATCTGAAGGGCGGTACCTTTCAAAATTTTAAAAGCCAAACATAGAACCTTAAAATGGATTCTCATCCTCACCGGCAACCAGTGCAGGGAGCGAAGGACATTGGAGACAGGGCAAAACCTAGGCAAGCCCACTATAGCTCTGGCTGCAGCGTTTTTGACCCGCTGCAGACGGGTGATTTCTGCCTGGTTGGCCCCCACCAAGAGGGAGCTGGCGTAGTCAAGCCGGGAAATAACCGTCGCCTGGATCACCAGCTGCCTCGTCGGGGCATCGAAAAATTTGAGAACCGGTCTTAGACCCCGGAGCATGCCAAAACAACAGGCCACGGTTTTTTTAGTGTGGCCAACAAAGTTGAGGCTGCAGTCCAGCCAGACTCCCAGGTTTCTTAATTCTGAAACCGGAGTCGGGGATGGACCCAGTTCCGAGGGCCACCACCTATCCCCCCAAAGCTCCGCTCTCTTTCCGACAATCATAATCTCGGTCTTAGTTGCGTTAAGCTGGAGACAGTGCGCCGTCATCCAGTTGGCCACCGCCTTCAGTCCATTCTGAAACCTGGGGGCGTCAAGCTCCGCATCCCTGCTGAGAGTGACCGCCAGCTGAGTGTCGTCGGCATACGAGACCATAGTCAGGCCCCACTGCCTTGCGACCTCAGCCAGCGGTCTCACGTATAGGTTGAATAACGTGGGACTCAGCGAGGATCCCTGCGGAACCCCCATGGCCAGAGGATGTAGTTTGGACTGAAAGGGAGGGATGGCCACGCAGAAAGAACGATTGTCGAGAAAGGAGCGAAACCACTGCAGGGCCTGTCCCCCAACCCCAGTCTCCTCCAGCCGGTGCAGCAGAATGCTGTGAGAGACGGTGTCGAAGGCGGCGCTGAGGTCTAATAGTACCAGCGCCGCCGTCTGACCAGCATCCAACACCGCACGCAGATGCTCCACCATCGCAAGAAGAGCCGTCTCCGTGCTGTGCCCAGCACGGAAGCCGTTCTGCGTGGGATCGAGGACATCGGCCCGTGTAAGATGGTTTGACAGGGCCAAGTTGACATGGGCCTCTACAACCTTCGCCGGCCAAGGGAGTAATGAAATAGGGCGGTAGCTCTCGGGTTTCAAGGGATCCATCGAAGGCTTTTTCAAAATTGGTGAAACCACCGCCTGCTTCCATTTAACAGGAACCACACCCAAGGTCAGCGAAAGGTTGATTAGGGAGCACACCGTGGATCGTCCCAGAAAAGACTGGTCTCTAAAAAGAGCTGATCTTACTGGATCCGACGGAGAACCAGACTTGACTTGCAGAGCAAGTTTGTCAAACCCCTCCGGCAATAGCGGGGGAAGGAGTGCAATGTGATGTGCCCTTGAATACCATCATGGACACCCGAAGCGGGCCCCATACTAGGAAAGGCTTGGTAGATAGCTTGGACCTTCTCCAGGAAGAAGGAAGCTAGTGCCTCACAGTGGGAGATGGAACCAACTGCCGAGGAGGAAGTTCTTTTCACCAGAAGATCTTTAACGGCTTTAAATATGGTCTTAGACGGGTTCGAGCTATTGCGGAATTCCAGTGCATAGAACGCCGCACGAGCTTTACAGATAGCTCGATGATAGATCTTGACGGAAGCAACATATGCGGCTTTCAAATTAGCATCATACGCCTTCCGCCATGCTCTCTCCTCCCGTCTACATGCCCCCTTCAGGGCACGTAATGCACCATCATACCAGGGACTCGACTCTCTGGAGCTCACTTTACTCGAGACGATGGGAATCAGAGAGTCCAGTGCCCTAGAAATCCACTACAAAACTGATCGTAGCCCGCTTCCACGTTAACCAGAGGGCCTAACGGCTCTTCCTGTAGGAACCGGTGCAGGTCTTCCAACCTGAGTTTGTTCCAATGTCGCTTGGCAACCCGCCTGACCGGTGGAGTTTACTGCCCACTATGTGTTGAACCTCCACCAAAACCGTCTGATTCCAAATGTCTTATCTGTGAGGTCAGACACCCACCATTTTAGAAGTTTGAAATAGTGTGTTTGTGACCATTAAGTAAAATGATGGCTAGTTTGTTTACATGTTCAAACTTTTATGGACACTCATTCTTTAAAAAAAACACTCATATGTACTGCGTTACTAGGCTTGAAAGCGATACTCACACAGTGTTGTTTATAACTATGTTGACAATATTTGTAGAGGAAAATATATTCAAAAACTATTGTGTAAATAATACATTTGAAATATATTATTGACAAGTTTAAAATTTTATATTTGGCTTTGAATGTAATTTATGAAGAAATAAGGACAAATCCAAAGGTTGGATTAAAATATGTAGTTAAACCATATTTATTTTGTAGAACTCTATGATTTTAGTGTTAATTTCCAAATCTGCGGCTGTGGAAATGGTGCCAAATGTTCAAATTTAATTTCTAACTCAGACATATGAACCCTTGGAAAGAGAGGAGATGGCAGCCTCAGGTGTAACACCCATTTCCAGACCTTGCCACCATGGAAGAAAGGGATATAATCAAGAAGTTCAGATTTAATAGGCATACTCTACTGGATTTATGTCATCAGATGGAGCCTGATCTTTATCCTCAAGACAAAAATCCCATTTCTGTTACACCAATTGTCAAACTTTCAGCAGTACTTCATTTTGTGATCCTTCCAATACACTGTAGCACTATGTGGTGGAATGTCACAACCAACTTTCAGGGGTGTGCTACAAAAAAAACCTCTTCAATGAGGAGACAGCTCAACAGCTTCGTCCAGTTTCCCGGGCAGCAGTATTTTGAGAATGTGAAAGGTGATTTCTATGGTTTGGGTGGCCTGCCACATGGGCTTAGAGCAATTGATGGCACACATATTGCTTTACTGCCACCACACACCAGAGAACAGGTCTACCAGAATCAGAAACACTTCCATTCAATCAATGCACAAGTTGTCTACTTACCTGATTTGTACAGTGCAGGCATTGGTGTGGATTTCTCGGGGTCTACTCATGATTCTTTTGTACTACGGAACAGTCCCATTTCTCTGCAAATGTCCTAACTTGGACCTGAGCGGTCCTGGCTTGCTGGTCAGTACAATTTTTTATTATATTGTTTAGGATATTTCTAGTTGAAAAATCTGGAATTGTGTTACATTTTTGGGCACTTTTTTGTCTTCAATCTAGGTTGTTGGCACCTCTGAGAAATCCTACAACACCAGGGGAAGTCTGCTTCAATGAGCACATGAAAAAACACAACGGCCAGTGGAGTGGGCTTTTGAGCTCCTAAAGGTCAGACTTTGTTGTCTGGATAAAACCGGTGAATCCCTCCTCTACTCACCCGATAAGTTGTTCCAAATCACTGTGGCTTGCTGCATACTCCACATCACACTGTGATGGGACACCCCTCACATTGTAGATGTTGGAGGCCATGAAGAGCCACAGTGTGAGGATCCTGAAATACCAAATGAAGAGGAGGGAGTTGACTTACTTCAAGATGTCATTGACAACATCTTCTCATGAGTGTAAGTATATCTTTATATGTTATCACTTTCACTGTTACACCAACTATAGATGTCATGATGAGAGAAGTATAAAGTGGTAATTTGCTAGGGAGGTCATATTTAGGGACAATCAGGCCAATGGTGTTTGTTAATCAAAGTTTGGACACATTGACTACTGTGTTCAGTTACATGTTTTTCTCTGATTGTTTTGTTAAACTGTGCCCTCAAAAGTTTGCTTTGTGATGTGTCTATCATGTTCTGTGTGATGTAGTAATCTTTTAGTTTTGCTCTGTTTTAGGTTCCTTCATTATATCACATTCAGTTGGCAATTTCAGAATTATAACATGTGCAGGGATATGGTGCTGTTTCCACGTACAAAGGGAAGCTGGGTTGATCCTGGGAAAGACAGACAAAGACTTGGGGTGTGCACATCTTGCATCAAGGCAACTTGCTCTGTGATTGAATAGAAGATTTGAAGATTATGTTGGGCTTGTTCTGTGTCGTGTATTGTCACTAAAGAGGTATGTGTGCCATCATTTGTTCAAACCCCATGCAGAGCCTAATCATGCTAATCTCCCTTCACGTTGGCAAAATCCTCAGTGTGTTTAAAGTGTATGTAAGTGTTGATGTGTCTCTTCATTGTAGAACATACTTCTTGTGGCACATCACTGAAACATTTTTGGGATATTCCAACTGATACTGAAATAGTGGTTTGAAATGATCCTGTGTCTATAAAATGTAGTGCTGCCATGTTTTCGTCTATTGGTTTTTATTGAAGTGGGATCCCTTATGTGAGCCAGAGGATCTGGCTCCAGCTGATGACATGAGTCAAGGATAATTTGCCTATTCTATCTTTTTGATTTGGTTGTCTCCCCTTCTTCCATGTTGGCATGGTCTTGAACTGGAAATGTGAATACTGGCACTATTAGTGTAATGTATGGATTATCCTGTTAGTGAAAATGTTGACAGAGAAGTATTGGTCAATTGGAATAAACATAGTAGTAGATGAATAAATGGTGTAACAGTTTTGGGAGTTATGTATGGGAACTTGAGATAAACCTTACCTACTTGTAAATTATCTATGTTTACACAATCTTTTGATTTTTGTTATTGTTAAGTAATGATGGAAGAAAACAAATGCATGGATAGAGTTGATACATTACCAGTCTATGAGTTTTTGACTTGTACATTCATTATGTCAAATGTGAAAAAAGTAAACAGGGTGAAAATGAAAAAAACAAATCAAAAAGTGAAGAAGTCAGTCGGGGTGAATTAAACCATAATTAGAGAGAAAAAACTTGTTTAAGCCCAATGCCCAAAATAATATTGGCATCAGAAAGGCAAATGTGCCCAGAAATAGTACACAGAGTGAATGTTAGGCACAAACTGGAGAAAATTAGGGTAGGGGATTCTTGCTTGGAGAAACGTACATTACAACGCAGGCATTACATCACAATGCATTTACAACACAACTTTTACAACGCAAGTACCTTTACATCGCATACATTTACATTGCATGCCATTACATCCAATGGCACTACAACGCATGTCATTACAACACATGCCACTGCAATGCATGCCATTACAACGCATGTCGTCACAACACATTATAAGGTTAGTAATGGAGAATTTTAAGTTTTAGGGTGGGTATGGGTGTTGGGGTAGTTGAGCAAAGTAATTTTTACCCCTATGCTATCCAACACTTTCCCTACTGTTGCACTCACTGGAGTGGGAATAGTAACTTTTACCCCTACACTATCCAACACTTTCCCTACTGTTGCACTCACTGGAGGGGGAATAGTAATTTTAACCCCTGCACTATCCAACACTTACCCTACTGTTGCACTAAAAGTATTATGCATTGTTATGGTAAGTGTTGTAATGGAATGCATTGTAATGGCATGCATTGTAATGGTGGTTTTAAAAAATGTGTTGTAATGGTATGCATTGTAAAATCATGCCATGTAGTGGTAGTTGTGTTGTAAAAACTGCAATGTAAAAGAATGCGTTGTAATTGTTGCGTTGTAACGTCATATATTCTTTTGCTGGTGGCAGAGGTCTGGCCATCCACACCTCCTAATACTATGCATGGACGTCCTGTCCTGCAGGGGGGGTCCTTAGTTGCAGGGACAGGAGGGGCTGCAGGTTGTTTGTCCGGTGTCAGGGCCTCCCTTACTGTGGCTTTAGAAGATGTATATGGGCCAGATTTTGTCGGACCACAGGAAGGGGTAGATGGTAATGGGAAAGCCCTGCAAATATGGGTTTAAATGTGCTGTAGCACCCCAGTCAGGGTGCCCATATTGGAAATGTGAGCTTCCATGTGATGATTGAGCTCCCTCTGCAACTGCTTCATCTCCCAGTAAGTACCTGTCCCATCATGTCTTGGGATTGATGATAAGCTTCAAAGACTTGGTCGGTGATGGTCTGGGTGATGATGACCCAAGTGAGCTCAATATGCTGGCCCACAAACTCCCTCTCACAACCCCTAACCCCACTACCTTGTGTCTTGGCCCGTGTGATCGGTGTCTCAGTGCTAGGAACACAGAAAGTGGAGTATTCAGTTTGTTGAGGTGGTACTGCTGGGGTGGAAGGTGGCAGTGTGGGCGCAGTGAGTGTCACTGGAGCCGTCTGCCCATGGTGACCAGATGGACCAGGCTCCTCATGGAGTGCTGTCCACACTGACTGCTTGATCGTGGGCTGGAGTGTAGGTCTCTTCAATGTCAGATTCCTGGCCAAGTACTCTACCACTCAAACCTATGCCTGAGTACTAGGGACTGCAGTGGGACGGCGGTAAGACCACCAAGAGATAAATCATACCCTTACTCTCTACAAGAGATCCAAAACCGAATTTCCTCCAGTGTGGGGCTACCAATCACTCTGTCGACTATTTTTGGATACATTTACCTCTCTGATGCCACTTTTATTTTGGACATTGGACTTAAAACATTTTTAGCTCTTTAACAACGGTTTCATTCACCAAGACTATTATTTCTTATTTTTGGTTTACTTGTTTCATTTTCATCCTGTTTTAGTTCATTAGATTTTTGATGGTGTCCTATTCCTCAAGTTGATTATTTCATTTGATCCCTTTCATCATCAATTAAACTGTAAAAAAAAAAACGATTGTGTAATTATAAATGAATTGCAATTAGGCCATGTTTCTCTCAAGTTTGCAACCATGGCAACAGAATACAAATACCCATAACTCATCAACTATTCATTTTTTACATTTGTCAAAGATTTGTCTGTCAACATGTTCACAAATATAACAATCCACATGTTGGACTTGGCCCTTTTGGCAGGTTCACCCCTAAACATTTTGCCTTTTAATGTGACCTATTACTATTAGTTTTTGGCCTCTGCGCACTTTAGCACTGTGTCCCACTGTAAAGTGCGTGCGCACTTTGAGTGCGTGTGGTGAGATTGACCTGCCCTCCCATAGGAATGCATGGGGGATATGTGTGTCCATGGTACTTCCTGGTATGAGAGGAGTACAGGGGCAAGTTTGATATGTGCAAACTCGTAAGAATAAATGCTGCGCAATGGTGTGCGCAGATTTGTTGGGACTGGTGGAGAAGTGCCACTTTTAGAAGTTGGCATTTCTGTTTGCTTTGTGTCTGCCTGCCTGATGTGGAGTGCATGTCTGGCTTGTGATTGACAGGGGCTGGATGGGGTGGTTGGCTCCGGGAGTCAGGATGAGTCTGCCCATTAGTGAATCGGGAGATCTGCATGTAGATGGGAGGGATGAGTTGCACCTGGGACCTGAATAAGGCTGTGCCTTCCCTCCACAATGCTGGCTCCACCCCCTGTGGTGCGTCTGAGCACCTAGTCCCCACCTGACAAAGGAGCGAGGAGCTGAGCACAACAAAGTGCTCCAAAACTCCTCCAAACCAGTTGCATCTGGTTTTCCCCAGCCCTGTGCTGTGTTAACAAAGAAAACATGTGTATAAAAGATGGGGCTGTGACCCCATGAAGATGTTCTGCTGTGCCTGTCCTGGCGCTGGGGGCTGCTGCTGCTGAGTTCCAGGAGGAACCACCACAAGGGACGGCCTCCCTGCTGGAGGGCCCTGTGTGCTGGCCTGCCTGAGTCCAGCCTTGTGCTGTCAGGACCCCGCTAATCTTACCGTAGTCTGGTGGGGCAATCTCACAGAGATGACATGAACATCCACCACCGTCTCCACCTACCCCTGGTAGAGGCTGACACTAACAAGGATGTAGATTAAATCGGGGGAAGATACCAAGAAAACAAGGGATGGTTGTGGACAGAGTGGATAGGTGACCTCTGGTTCCTTGTGACCCCTGGAAAGATGCCACCTGTAATGGGAGAGTAGGGGAGGATTATTACCAATGAAACATACACACCCTCACTCTCCTCCTGAACACGATCTACAGGTTCATTAGCATAATCACCTTGTGAAGGCACTCGGGGATGTGTTAGCAAGGTCAGCAGGCCATCAACGTGGACTGTAAAGCATATAGCGCTCCTGCGCGCGAACCAACTGAAAACAACAAAGCGCTCCTGCGCACTGTAGACCTGGAAGCCAGCAGGCACTCATGGAAATGTCAAGGAAACAAACAAGGCAACCAGCGCTCCTGTGCATGAACGGACAAATGAAACAACAGGCAAGTGCTCCTGCACTAAGATTACCCCCAAAAGCAAACTAGTGCTCCTGAGCATGGAAATGACACACAAGATTAAGGTGACATCAGCTTCCGGTTCCTGGAAGCTAGCCCGCTGACCTTGTTCCCCACAACAAGGATGGATTCAGCCATCAGCAATCATTCAGGGACACGGGGAGCTGTAACCGTGGCAGTGCCCCCTGAACTTTGCCTCTCTTTGGAAGAGCGATTCGCTGTTTATTGCTGGCCAGAGTGCTCCATTCTTTTTCCCTGGATTTTGGGACCGCAAGCGCCTGGGAAGCACTATATCTCTATTTCCTTGAGAGCGCTCTATTTTTCTGCCCAAGAGGAGCAGCTCTTCTGTTTTTCACTTGCAGCACGAAGCTGCAATCCTTTCTGAAAGGGAATCCCCGGCGTGGAGATTCCCCCGCAACTCTACTTATTTACGGCGTGAGAGCCCACCCGCATTGCCTGCCGCATTGGTGGAAGATGGAAGCCTACCCCATATAAACGATTTTCTATATGCGACAGCGGGTGCCCACCCCGCATATGGATACTTTTAAAAACTAGTGGGAGACCGCCCTGCATTTTTAAAGTTCCCAGAATCACTGCCGCAGGACGGGGAGACGGAGCGCCGCTGTGGTGCCAAGACCGGGGGAAACAACCCTTACAACGCAACTATTACAACGCACACCGTTACAACGCACACCATTACAACGCAGGATCCGTTACAACGCATGCCTTTACAACGCATGACATTACATAGCAGATGCTATTACAACGCATGCCATTACAACGTAAGTATTGGTAAGTATGTTATTTTTTTTAATCATTTTTTTTAAATGTAAATTAAATTAATTAATTTAAGTAATAGTATATATTTAGTTTTGGGTTATGGGGTACAGGGGTATTTTTAGGTTTCAGGGCTAGGTTTGGGTTTTGGGGTACAGGGGTATTTTTAGGTTTCAGGGTTAGGTTTGGGTTTTGGGGTACAGGGGTATTTTTAGGTTTCAGGGTTAGGTTTGGGTTTTGGGGTACAGGGGTATTTTTAGGTTTCAGGGCTAGGTATGGGTTTTGGGGTACAGGGGTATTTTTAGGTTTCAGGGATAGGTTTGGGTTTTGGGGTACAGGGGTGTTTTTAGGTATCAGGGCTAGGTTTGGGTTTTGGGGTACAGGGATATTTTTAGGTTTCAGGGCTAGGTTTGGGTTTTGGGGTACAGGGGTATTTTTAGGTTTCAGGGTTAGGTTTGGGTTTTGGGGTACAGGGGTATTTTTAGGTTTCAGGGTTAGGTTTGGGTTTTGGGGTACAGGGGTATTTTTAGGTTTCAGGGCTAGGTTTGGGTTTTGGGGTACAGGGGTATTTGTAGGTTTCAGGGCTAGGTTTGGGTTTTGGGGTACAGGGGTATTTTTAGGTTTCAGGGTTAGGTTTGGGTTTTGGGGTACAGGGGTATTTTTAGGTTTCAGGGTTAGGTTTGGGTTTTGGGGTACAGGGATATTTTTAGGTTTCAGGGCTAGGTTTGGGTTTTGGGGTACAGGGGTATTTTTAGGTTTCAGGGTTAGGTTTGGGTTTTGGGGTACAGGGGTATTTTTAGGTTTCAGGGTTAGGTTTGGGTTTTGGGGTACAGGGGTGTTTTTAGGTATCAGGGCTAGGTTTGGGTTTTGGGGTACAGGGATATTTTTAGGTTTCAGGGCTAGGTTTGGGTTTTGGGGTACAGGGGTATTTTTAGGTTTCAGGGTTAGGTTTGGGTTTTGGGGTACAGGGGTATTTTTAGGTTTCAGGGTTAGGTTTGGGTTTTGGGGTACAGGGATATTTTTAGGTTTCAGGGCTAGGTTTGGGTTTTGGGGTACAGGGGTATTTTTAGGTTTCAGGGTTAGGTTTGGGTTTTGGGGTACAGGGGTATTTTTAGGTTTCAGGGTTAGGTTTGGGTTTTGGGGTACAGGGGTATTTTTAGGTTTCAGGGCTAGGTTTGGGTTTTGGGGTACAGGGGTATTTGTAGGTTTCAGGGCTAGGTTTGGGTTTTGGGGTACAGGGGTATTTTTAGGTTTCAGGGCTAGGTTTGGGTTTTGGGGTACAGGGGTGTTTTTAGGTTTCAGGGATAGGTTTGGGTTTTGGGGTACAGGGGTGTTTTTAGGTTTCAGGGCTAGGTATGGGTTTTGGGGTACAGGGGTATTTTTAGGTTTCGGGGCTAGGTTTGGGTTTTGGGGTACAGGGGTATTTTAAGGGTTCAGGGTAACGGGTATTTTTAGGGTTCAGTTTTTAAATAAATAATTTTAAATAATTTAAATAATTAATTTTAATAATTTTATTATTTTTTAATATTAGTTCTTTAATAATAATTGTTCTTTTTAAAATAAACTATTTTTTAAAGTATATATATTTACAATTTAATTATTAAAAAATATTTTAATTTATTAAATTAATTAAATTTTAATAAATTACATTTAAAAAAAAATAATATACTTACCTATACTTACGTTGTAATGGCATGCGTTGTAATAGCATCTGCTATGTAATGGCATGCGTTGTAAAAGCATTCGTTGTAAATGTATTTGCGTTGTAAAAATTGCGTTGTAACGGTGTGCGTTGTAAAAGTTCGCGATGTAACGTCATACATCCCAAGACCAGAAGTCAGGCTGCGTATTGCCGGACGTGGGGCTGGACTTCCGCTGTCCCGAGGGAAGACCCGCGCCCACGGAATCCCGTGAAAAAAAGCCGGTATCCGACGGGAGCCCAACCCGCACTCCAGTGCACAGAGGAAAAGCCGGAAGCCAACTGGAGCCCACCACGCGCTCCGGTGCACAAAGGAGAAGTGAGGCGGAAGAAGAGTCCAGGCGGGAGCTCACCCCGCACTGGACGGTGCCCTAGGCAGCCGTGCCTGAACCAGCAGAGGAGAGTTCTGGGCAGGCCCAAGGAGATGCAGGACCAGAGAGACGACACTGAGCCGGAGAACCCAGGCGGGAGTTCCCCCCCGCGCTGGGACGGGTGCCAAAGAGAAGGTCAGCAATGGAGGAGAGACTAAGCTCCGGGTCCCACCAAGCACTGGAGAGGAGTCTAGCCCTGTGAGGGTAAGCCAGTCGATGGAGATCTCGCTCCGTGGAGATCAACCGGCCCGGCAGAAGGAGACCGCAACGCGACAGTTAAGAGAGGCTCCCTCCGAGTGAGCCATCAGTGCCGATCTCAGATGACTACTGAGTAGGGCCATGTTGGGAGACCAGTGTGGGGTGTATGTCAGGGCACATTGCCAGTGCCCGCCCCCCTAGTGATACTGCAAAAGGTACAGGTGGTGCGAGGCCCTGATTATTCTTCCCAGCTGCCCCGCTACCGCTGCGACGTGGAGTCCATTTACTTTAAAGTCCCAGTGGGGCTTTAATATCACAGTGAGTACCAGTGCTGGTTTCTACATCAGCTGCACTGCCAGTTAGCGGCAGCTGCAATGTCTGGGTACATTTATTTCAGCTAGAGTCCCAGAGAGGGGCTCATAGGGCACGCTGGTGCCCATGCTAATTTTTACAGCTGCCCAGCAAGTAGTAGGCAGCTGCCCTGTTTAGGCTTGAACATTTGTGCACTCTACTTTTGCTGCATACACAGTCAGCCCTGACATTGTTTGATATAGGGCGTTGGAGACCTGTGAGAGGCCAGTTGGCCTGGGGACAGTTTTCATGTGTTGTGCCCCCGCTTGGTGCACACTCTATTTATGCCTAAATGTGATGTCTACTGCACAATGCCTTTATGCCCTGATCTATGCCTCTAATGATGTTTATGGTTATGATGTTAGTGCGTAATATGGCTATGCTTAGGGTTTTTATGCCTAATATGTTTTATGCCTAATGTGATTATTATTGCATAATGTGATGTATTGCTTATGAGGTTGGCGCATCATGTATTTTATGCCTAATGGGATTATTATTGCCTAGTGTGTTTTACATTGCAGAACCTCACGCTACGTTCCTAACTTTTACCAGTAGTTACTGGTTGTGCTCAACATTTATTATTTGTGCTACATTTACAATTGGTCATTTGAGATGGTTATGACAGTGGCCCCAGTGGCCCTGTCATGTGTATATAATCCCCTGTAAGTACTGTCCAGTGCCAGTTGGCACAATGTACATTGCGTGATTATGAGCTAATGTGTTTATGGTAATACAAAGACTATTTTCATATATAACCTTGTGTGGAGTTCCTTTTGTGGGTTGCCTAGTGTGTCGCTGCTGTGTGTTTATGTTGCGCAAACGCCTTACACATTGCCTCCAGGATAAGCCTGGCCGCTCGTGCCAAGCTACCAAGGGGGTGAGCAGGGATTATTTTTGGCGTATAACTCCCAAGCCCTAACTAGAGTGGTGGTCTCTGCCTGGCTTTGGCGCAAGCCTTAGCCAACCAGAGATCCCATTTCTAACACCACACTTGACACAAATATGCACATTGCCAATTCCAGACCTTGAGAACATGGAAGGGACTAGAACAAAAACAGCCAGATTCAATAGGCAAATCGTTATTCATGTATGGCATCAGGTAGAGCTAGATCATCAAATTGAAAACACCAGTAGTCAATATCATGGCAGTACTACATTTTGTAGACACAGTATCATTCCAATACACTGTCCGAGTATCTGGGAGAATGACTGAACCAATGTTTAAGGGGTGTGCTACAAGACGTTTGTCCTACAGTGATGAGACACATGAACAGCATCATATACATTACACTAAGGCCCTGATTACAATGTCAGGCAGACTCTCGTCCAACCGACACTGTTGCGGAATGGGAACCGACCGACCTCAGGTTGCCTGTTCCGCCTGCATCATTTGGATTCGACCTCACCTAGAGTCGTCGGAATCATCAATTATTTTATGGGAGCTTGTGCGGCAGGTGGAAAATGCCTGCAGCTTAAACTCCCATAGAAAAATGGGTGTTTCCAAACATCCCTGCAGCATGTGGCAGGCACCTCACAGTGCCTGGCACTTGGTGTAGGCATGTTTAGGGGGTCTCTATAGTTGCTCCCCAGGGCTAAATGCGGAGGGCCAGGGGGGAAGGGGGCCCTGCTCTAAAGTCAATTTCTGACAGCCAATCCATGTTGGAAATGCCGACATGGATTGGTTGTCAGAAACTGACATCATAATGCCGACAGCAGAAATGCTGTCCTTAAGGGATTATAAAGCATTTCCAACTTGCCCACTGTGAGAAGTTGGCCTGGCATATGATGTCCACTATTCTAGTGGGCACCTTGCACCAGTCCAAACAACCCTTATTGATGGAAGGTAAAGACAACCTTAATAGAAAGCTATCCTAGTGGTAGCTGTGAAGAGCAGCCTTCAGGCTAAGTCTTGAAGGAATGTAAAGCAGCTTGTTTTACCAGTCTATAATCTTGTGAATATCCAAATGAAAGGAGAACAACACCAGGTATATATATATAATATATGTATTTATTCTAAACACATCCCTCTATTCTCTTTATGAGGCTAGATGCAAAAATACATTTAGTAAACTTAATAACACACAGTAAATTCGCACAATATACGTTGAGCCCTTGGGGCGTACCAAACCATATATTAAGAAAGTGGTATAAGAACCACGACTGACATAGATACAGGCCTAGAGCCTTTCGAACCACTGGGTTCACCAGGAACCACCCAAGGTAGTCACACAGGGGACCCACGGGCGACACTTACAGTGTCTAAACACAGCCGCGAATCACCATTAACTTCTATGGGGAAAGACGCAGTTGGAATTTCAAAGATAAAGGACACTTAGAAGGGGACTTGGAACAAATCCCTGTAGAACTAGTTCAACATCCACGAGAGCACCGAAGTACTCGAGTTACCTCACCCGGTGAAGCGGGTGCACAGGTTTTTTTTTGTGTCGGGTTTCGTTGTCGTTTTCAATAGCGAACTGCTGCAAAGTGCTGCTGGTGTCCAAGTCGAAAGTGTCCAGGTGGATCCAAGCCTGGATCAAGGATGAGAAGAACCTGAAAGCAGAGGGGACAGAGTCTGCGTCACTTGCCACTGACCAGAAAGGCGATGAGCGGATGCCCATCGATGTTGGGTGATTTCAGGTGAAGAAGGTGAAGCATGAATCTTCAGCCACGAGGACCTGGATGGGTCGACGACAACCAGGTGCTGGGTTTGAGTTGTCCCACAAAGGATGTCGAGTGCTGCGGTGTCAGTTTCTGGATTGGACCCAACAAGCCTTGGCAACAGCAACCCACACAGAAAGCAGAGATTGGCTTCGGTGCAGACCAGTAAGGTCTGAGGTGCTCACCACTCAGAGGGTAGTCAGGGCACATCTGGGGCAACCGGGGAAGCCCAAAGGAAAGTAGAGTTACCTTCATGGGGATCCACCAGTCGACGGACCAGGGACTGCGAAGGGGCCTCAAGCAGAAATGCTAGAAGCAGGCTCACAGAACACTCGTGAAGTGTAGGCCCACAATCTTCAATGCATATGGTGCTCAGGGCTTGGACTATAAGTAGCCTAATGCACAACTTTGGGTAAGCTCAGGAAGTTGATGCACTTGCAAATGTGCATGGTGTCCAGGAGTTCCGGTTCCACATCACTCGTGAGTGCTGTGGATCTCAGCTTTGCTGGGATCTCCTGTTGGCCTCTGAGAAGTCTGAAAGTATGTATCCTGAGTCGCGAATACTTTGGCGTCCGATGGGAGCTTTGGAAATGCAGACCAGCAAGATGCTTTTTTGGTGCCTATTTGAACAGGGAAGTCACGTCTTGACCTCAAGGGAGATTCTTCAGTCCTCGAGCCGATATAGTGTGTCGAAGTTCCAGGATTCAGCTTCAGAGTTTCGTTCAGGTATAATCTGAAGTCCTAAGGACTGGGGTCCCTTACTTATACTAAGAAAAAGGGTTGCACATACTCTGGGGACCCACCTATGGGAGGGTCTGGGAAGAGAGGTGGTTACACCCTTTTCACTTTGTACAGTTTCGAACCAGACCAAGGGCTGAGCGCCCCTGCAACCAGTTTGAACTGGGGTATGCACAGGGACACCTAGTGTGCCCCCAGCACTGTCTGAAAAGCATTCTTTGAATGCACCCACCCTGCCCCAATACACTAAAGCCTGTCTGGGAGGTGGTTACACCTCCCTGTGACAGGAAACCTATTGTCCAGGCCTCCCCTTCCAGAGTTTTGTCCAGCAGCAGAAGGTTGGACTTGTGTCTGTGGCATCCATTATGTGATGCCAGGGCTGGTAGTTTAAACTATTACCGGGCAGACCAGTGTGTACATGTCTTCTTCCTCTAGAAGGGTGGAATTCTACCACCGCTGCCAGGAGGGGCGAGGTAGGACTCCAAAGTGTTTGAAACCAAACATGACATGTTTCCATGCAGCCATTCCAAAGTTATTATTTGCTGCAAGGTTATAATGCACTTAAGAGTATATGGTCTGGCTGCATCACAGAACAGCTTCAGAGAATAGATTCCAAAAGCTGCAGAGGGGTCACACTCATGCATGGGCACCCCCTCACAAAAAAACAAGCACTCTACCTTCAGGATTGATAATGCCTGCCATAGGAGTGACTGATAGTTTTATATGTGTCAGTGATTTACAAGGTAGATATAGGTAACCTATATCTCAGTAAGGGGTGCATGCACCACCTTACCCAGGCTGCAGTAGCAGTCCTCTGGTGCCATTTTGGATGGCTTTCCAGGGGTGGCATAAAACATGCTGCAGCCCCTGGTAGGCCTCTGGGATACCTATGCCCTTGGACCTAAGGTACATATACTAGGGACTCACAAGGGTACCCCAGTAACCAACCTGGAGTGTACCTAATGTACATGCAATAATTTTAGAGAGGAAGCAGCTAGGCTGGGGTCCTGAATGGCAGGACCACAGCCAGACTAAAGTCGAGAAACAGTGAAACACCAGCAAAAAGTGGGGGTAACCTTAGTAAGCAGATCCTACTCTCCTACACCCACCACATCAGATACCCTGGCCGATTTAAACTCATAATACTGTGGTCTGACTTTAAACCTACAATGTCTTGTGAGGTGCCCTCCCTGTAAGATGCAGGGAGATGCCAAGTTCAAATACACTTTATGTTTAATAATATTTCAAGTTTATTTGAGCTCCGGCTGTGGATCACTTTCAATCTCCTTGTTCGCCTACACCATTTCCATGTAGGCCTTCGCCAGCCTTCCCATGGGATACCTTGACTTTGACCACTGGTGTAACAAAACTTGAGGCCCCCACCCCCAAGAGCGGTCATGTCTCTGTTTCGAAGTCAAGGAGTTTATGATTAAGCCCGGGCGGGTAACTCTGCTCCGCCAGCGGAGATTACAGAGTTTTGCCTTCTCCGCACTCCTTGAGAACGCAGAGTTCAGGCAAAACTCCCGACTCCGTGGCAGAGCGGAGTTAGCCGGCCCCTGCAACCTCCCTAATGTAATTATAATAAAAAAGGCACTTACATGCAGTGGCTTCCTCCTCCTTGCCATGGTCTCTCTCTCCTTCCTCATCCTCGCCGTCCTCGTCCATGGAAACCCCTACGATGTACGACTTGCATGCACGCATGCACGCATGCAAGTCCTACAGTGTAGGACGGCGAGGACGAGGAGGAGAGAGAGGCCATGTCAAGGTTGAGGGCAGCCCGGAGACGCCCCAGCAGGTAAGTGCCTTTTTCTGTTATAATTAAATTCGGGAGGGTGAGGGGCCAGTAAATTCTGCTCCACTGCAGAGTCATAGTTTTGCCTGAATTCCGCGTTGCCAACCAAGCGAGCAGTAGGCAAAACTCCGTAAACTCCACTGGCAATCTGACTTGCTTGAAACATGTTACTTACATACACTTGTCAATACCATGAACCTGGTCATCCGAATTTTGCCGGGTGCAATTG
This sequence comes from Lissotriton helveticus, assembly GCF_964261635.1. NCBI lineage: Eukaryota > Metazoa > Chordata > Amphibia > Caudata > Salamandridae > Lissotriton > Lissotriton helveticus. The sequence goes on along the minus strand of NC_136063.1, from coordinate 1,809,351,058 downwards.
GGTTTATGTACATCACTTTTAATGAAGATGAAACAGTGCTGATTGCATATAAATTACATTTGCTTTCAAAAGCGGAAATATGTTTTGCTTCCCCTGAAGAAATACTTATTGAAATGAAGATAGCCATCCTTAAAGAACAGCCACTGCACAAGGGAAACACATTATTGTTGTAACTCCGGTGCTGGCCTTAGAGGCTGTCACAAAAGCTAGCATTCCAAATGCTTAAATCCCTCCATTCCAGTTGGATACAGTGGGTGCATCCTTAACAGCTGTTGATGTAGACTTTGTCTTTGGCCCCTTTTTAAAGACGCAAACATTTCTATAGTTTGAGCATGTTTATCCCATGCCCTCTTCTGTTTTGCCTTTTGATCAGTATAAATATAATATTTACACTAATAGTTCAGCTCAACCTGCCATATTTTCTAAGCAGCAATATTCAGTGGCATGCACTACTGTTATTGATGTTATGTTGGACAGCGAATTCCAACCTTTAACAACTCGCACACAGTCTTTAGGTAACTGCACTGCGCAGTTGGCTGAACTGAAGGCTTTCCTTCTTGCACTTGAACATATGGATCCTGAATTCCTCACACTTATGGTGTGTGATTCGTATTACTGTGTTCAGTCCTTTAATGATAATCTAAATTATTGGCAACAAAATGGAGTCAACATTTCTAAATTTATCTCAGTAAAGTATACGAACCTTTGGGTTACGGTGGCAGCCCTCAGAGACAGGTTGCAACAGACTCTTGTAACGTTTACATTGAGTCATCAACCTGTGGAAGCACACGCTGTAGGGACTTCCTTGGCTGATGAAGCAGCCAAATCTGCAGCCGCCACAGTTACTGTTGCAGTAATTACTCATTCTAATACAAGAATAGATAGTGATATCTTGCCTGCCATTAATGCAAATAAAGACAGCACCCCTTTACGTAAGAGCTTTGCTTGTGAATATTCTTATCACTTGAATGAACAAAATATCCTCCTTGTCACGATTCCAGGGGTTGGTGCTCATTTGATTCCCAATCAAGACAGCAGACTTGCCTTAGTGATAGTGGCACATGGTAGTTTTGCTTTGGCACATGCTGGTGGCCACAATTTCCTTGCTAGAGCAACGTTATTGGTGGCAAGGCTTATATTAAAAGGCCCCAAAATATGTCCTGTGTTGTGGCATTTGTCAACAAATTAAATCATACACCATGACTCGCCCACTGCAGACACACCTGTTGATCTCCAACGAGCCTTTCAGTTGCATTTATTTGGATCACTGTGGTTGACTGATTTTGTTAACTGCACTCACATTTATTTTAGTTGCAGTTGATTCTTGATCTAGATTCCTCTGGGTTTGGCCACAGCATTCACCTGACGTTCGAACTGTTATTAAAGACAAGCAAGTCTTTCTTGGGTCACATGCATGCAGTGCATTCCACTCGGACCAGGGCCCAGCTTTCACGTTATAGGCGTACTGGGATTCTATGGCATCTCTGGATGTACAGGTGGGATATTTTGCTCCATACCTGCCCAAGGGCAATTCTGTTGTGGAAAGAATCAACCATGGCCTAAAGCAGTCTTTAACAACTAGAGTATTAGGCACTGAGCGTAGTTGTATCCATTACCTCTGTGGGGTTCAGAGGGCTCTAAATAAACTCCCTATAAGATCTCTGGGTGGGTGGATCCCACACAAAGTACTTTTGGCATCAAAATGTATGTGCTGGACCTTGACGGTCCAGACATTGTGGCAACTGCCGTGACCTTTGATATAGATAATTGTTGTGCTGTCTTACAGGATCTACAAAAGTTCAGTGAACCCCAGACAAGCGAATAATTGAACATGTCTCCCTCTTTGAGTACCAGCATGAAGCCCGACCTTTCTGGCTGGATTCCAAAAATGTAAGATCTTGTTTGAGAAAAGGTGGTGATTAAAAAGTAATTTGGGGCATCATATCAAGTGCCAGTGCCTGTCCATGGCATTTGAGGTACAATGATTGTTTTCCTACCACCACTTTGTGTTTCTAAAGAAAACGCTTTGTCTTCATGAACATGTCAAATTACATCATGTGACTGATTCACCACAGTAGGACACAGGGTATCCCTGCTACTACACAGGACATTTCTCTGCAGCTAGTGAGCAGATGTTACTCCCTGGCTGGTGGGGAGAATGAGTCCGCAACCAGCAACACAACCAAAGAGAGTACTGTTCTTACTACTGTGTCTTTTGCAGCTGATGTTTTTTACTGATCCACTATCGGTGCATCCACCTCTTTTGGATTTTTTGAGTCCTGTTAAACAACCGGAGACTCCTGTTTTTCAACTAAGTGCTCCCGGGTATTATAAGGATCACAGTTCTTCTGTTATAAAGACTACACCAGCTCGGATCTGTGCTGTCTTTTCATGGATGAAACACACTTATCTAGTCCCTCCTTGAATGTATGTTTGAATGACACTTTCCTTGGTTTTACTCTTCCTGTGGACTGGATTTGTGAGCATTTTTTTCCTGTCGATTAATGGCCACTAACTCCCAGAGTGTTCTGCAACAGAACTGTTCGACGGGGTAGTTGCCCTCCATTCATCTTCACATGAACTGAAAAGAGACTTGTACCTCGTGAATGTTTCAGCCATACCAGTAACTGATGGAATTGTTTAGAACAAAGTTCCTTTCAACGTATTCTATCCTGCAGAGATCCTGTAGATACCATATGTGTTCAAATTATCTATGGGTGATGTAATAGTACCTGGCTTACATTCAAATGATTGGGATTTTGAAACTGTAAATGCTATTCTGTCAGACCTGGAATGTTATACTGTTTCCAATCAGAGGATTCTGCTAATTATGCTGATATGTTCTGTTATCACCATTGCCGTCATCATTTCCTAGATAGAGCCAGTGTTCAACGTATACTTTTTCATTATATACAATAGGAACATTGTCTGACTCCCCCACAAGGGAGTTCCAAAATGCATAAAGATAAATCCACATATTTTTAGGAATTGTCCCTTCGGATTCTATAGCATATTATTTTAAATTAGTTCCTTCCACCCCCCAAAAAAATATATGCTGACCCAGACTAAGCTAATATATACTGCTTAGTGTGTCACCCAGTTAGCCCTTTATAGGCTATGATTGATGGAAGGACACAATTGAACTGAAATCACTTTAGGGAACCAAACCATGGCAAGTTCAGGGGACAAAAACCTTGTTTATAGAATATGTAATTCCAATAAAAACGATTTTTTTGACTGATGCCGTCCTGCAGACTACATGTCTGGGACTGGCAAAAATCAAAGAAATGAATGCCCTCTATAGTCCCTCCATTTCCACTTCGATAAATGGCAAAGTTTGACAAATTATACTGAACAACAACTCAATAGTATGGTGCTGAATGGTACACTTACTTTAACACTTTCAGGTCGACATAAGTGGTTATTGTGGCCAAGCTTGTTTTCCTAATTCCACATGTGGGATTAAATCAACCAGCTTGACCCCTGATATTCTCACTCACAAAGTTCAGGTATTGTTACCACATACTCAGTGGGGAAATTGTGTCAATAATGGTTGTAACATTCGACGCTGTCTGTTGTGAAAAATCTTTCTCTCCTGTACGAAGACATGGGCTGATTAAAATTTTTATTAGGCCCTAAATCTCCACATTCTAAAATATGTATTTATGCTACATATAATGAAATTTAGACATTGTTGCAACTGGAAGCTGGTGCAGTTTGAGGCAAATTGATCAGGATAATTCGAATAAGGTGCTTGCTGTTGTTGGTTATAGTATTACTACGCTATCTTCCCACTTTTATAATTTGAATAACATTGTGTCATCTGTTATTGATACTATGCAAAGTGTCCTGTTGGCATTGAATCATGGGCAAAACCAGCTTAGATATTTTATGCAGTTTAGTTGGACACTTCTAGTCCTTAAGAATGGTCGCGTGCCATGCCGTTATCTGGATTCCAGTAGCTTATTTTTGCCTTTTAATTTAACATGCAAACAACTGGTGGTAAATAATTATGCAACCTATACAATGCTGCATTTGGAGAAGTTAGAACAGCTCCCATTTACCATAGCTGAAATTGTTTAAACTGTGCGGTTAATATACGGTGTAGTATTATTGCCTACTTCAACATTTCAATTTACAGCTTGCATTAAACATTTTCCTGGGGGTAGATATAAACCCCTAGAAGGAAATTGTTTAATGTATTATGGTCAATCCCCTTTTCCTATTGTTGTGACCGTACTGGGAAAATGGGTTTCCTCTGTTTCACAATAGAGAATGAGAGAAAAACAGGTCAGTTGCAATCTCCCAAATATAATCGTATCACATGTAAGCAACTGCTGCCGCCTAAATTTCCTTTCGCATATCAAGCCTTTCCCGGAGGAGAAGGAAAAGGAGGGAAATCGGGTCCCAAGGTGGTATGTTGGTATTCCTCTGCCTAATCTTTGGGTGAAGAGGTATCCAAAGATATTGGAGTAGGCGCCTCACTCACATATCGTGACATGCTTCATCATAGGCATCTATCCACACCAAGGTAAGATGATACTACCAGGGCGGACTCAACCAAAGATGTGATGGGAGTTCTTATATAAAGCAAATGCTGGTAATACAAGGAACCAGATGAGTGGTAGTAAAAATACCTTTAGGTATACCCAAACAGTATGTTTATTAGGAGGGTACCTGGGGCATGAATAAAAACATGAAGTGTTAGGGTTTTCTGAATATAATTGCTCAGTTGTACCCCTTCCAAGGTGCCAACATGTCTTGGCGCGCGCTGGGAGCCCAAAGGGGTCTGGGGCCTTCATCAGGGTTTATTATCTACTGTTTAGTGTCTTTGCTTGTGAAAAAATGCAAGGATTTCATGCACTAAAGTGAGGCCTAATGCGCTCAATTGTCTTCACTGTGTCTTTAGTAGATTTTATAAGTAAAGGAGGAACACGAAAGTGAAGTTTGGCTTCAAACCTGAACAAGTATTTAAAGCAGGTTGATTCCACTGTGATACCTCCATTTCTATATACTGAACCACATTGTAAATGTAAATGTAAATGTAGTATACTTGTAAAGCGCACAGCTGCCCCAGCAACGGGGCGTCCCGGCGCTGTATAACTCTGGGGAACCCGTCCTGGCTTTCCCTGTGGGATGGTCCCTTGCTGGGAGTCCCCAAGGTGGAGCCAGGCATCCCCGGAATTGGTGGGGCCGTTGTGGAGATTAGGCAAGCTAATGCCCAGAGTTGCCGAGTGGAACCCCTGATTAGAGTAAGCACCAAAGCGAGAATTATCGAGTCCGCTGACCAAGGTCCACGACCCTGCCGCGTCGGGAATTGAACCCTGGTCCCAGGCTGACTTCTGCTCTCGGGCCTGCCGCCTCTAACCAGTGAGCCACACTACTCCACTCCACTCCACTTGTCTTAATCTTACCAACTATTCTGTGTGATGTGTTTCCTGTGGCCTCGGCGGACCCCACTGACCTCGAAAACTACAGACCCATCATCCCTGCTCCCGTTCCCAGCAAAATTCATTGAGAAAGCCATCAACAGCCAACTCGCCACATTCTTTGAAGAGCACAACATCCTCGACTCCTCCCAATCCGGCTTAAAAAAAAAACACAGTACGGAAACTATCATCCTCGCCGCAACAGATGACATCCATACCTTACTGGACAAAGGAGAAACAGCAGCCCTCATCCTCCTCGACCTCTCAGCTGCGTTTGACACAGTCTCTCACCGCACCCTAATACGCAGACTCCACCACGCAGGGATCCAAGACAATGCCCTCGACTGGATCTCTCTTTTCTCTCCAGCAGAACGCAGCAGGTCAGACTCCCCCCATTCCTCTCCGATGCTACACCTACCACCTACGGAGTCCCCCAGGGGTCCTCCCTCAGCCCTACGCCATTCAACATCTACATGGCTCCACTCGCCCCCATCATCAGAACCTACAGACTCAACATTGTGTCATACGCAGACAACACCCAACTCATCCTCTCCCTATCCAACAAACCCAACACCGCCAGGCACAACTTTCGAGAAGGCATGAAAGCCATCGCCAAATGGATGAAAAACAGCTGCCTACAACTAAACACCAACAAAATGGAAGTACTCATCATGGGCCCAAACCCCGGTGCCTAGAACGACACCTGGTGGCTCCCCGCCCTCAGAAGCCCGCCCACCCCCACGGACCACGCACACAACCTGGGAATCATCCTGGACTCAGAGTTTAAAATGGACCGCCAGATTAACTCTGTCTCGTCCTCCTGTTTTCACACCCTCTGCCTCCTACGTAAGACCTTCAAATGGATCCCCCTCGAACACAGAAAGACAGTCACTCATGCCCTGGTCACCAGCAGGCTCGACTATGGCAACGCACTCTAGGCCGGAATAAACAAAAAACTCACCTGCAAGCTAAAGAACATCCAAAACACCGCCGCAAGACTCGTCCTCAACCTGCCAAGACACTGCCACATCTCCTAGCACCAGTGCACACTCCACTGGCTCCCTATCAAAGCTAGAGTCACCTTCAAGATGCTAAACCACGCTCACAAGGCCCTCCACGACACCGGACTAGCATACCTGAATAGCCAACTCAAATTCCACGCACCCCAAAGGACCCTACGATCAGCACAGCTCTCCTATGCCATGGTTCCCCGCACAAGAAAGACAAGTTCAGGAGTCCGCTCCTTCTCCTTCTGCGTGGCCAGAGCCTGGAACGACCTTCCGCTCCACCTCTGACAGAAAACCTCGCTCCCCATCTTCGCAAGAAACCTCAAAACCTGGCTCTTCGACAGACCACCTCCTTGATGGCTAGGAACCTGTGACCCTCCCCACCCCCCCACCGCCTTGAAACACTTACAGGTGAGTAGTCACGCTTAACAAACAACTGATTGATTGATTAAGTGTGCAAACATCCCTTTCAAAACTACATTAAACTGGTCACTTGTCATGCAAAATAAAACTTTCTATAGGTATTAATCATTGCTGATTGTGATGGTGTTGCTATGTATTTTTAACAGCTGTTTTATCATGTGCAGACTACACTAGGTCCAGCTGTCCAGACTAGGTGTAGTGGTAATAGGTTTAATTCATACCTAAAATCCTATACAATCCAGATTGGCTTGTAATTTGAATGTCTCATGGTGCCCTACTGGATGTTTATATTCAGGCAACATGCAGATCAAGTGGTTGGTGCTCCCTTATAGTCACACTCTATGGGGAAAAGAGGAGTGTATAAAAATGCATTCTCAATGATCCAATACAGTTTGAGCTATTTAGGCTCTGGAAGCTCTTGTAGTCTTTTCACACATCATTCCGGATAGTATAATGCATGCATGATTACAATCATTCTTCCTATTGTGATTCATTTGTGCCCAAATGCCCACCGGTACATATAGTGATTCAATAGATTGATAACGGATGGTTCCTGTGTCAACCCATTCTCTTTTTGTGCTCACCCTCACTTAGGATGTGATTATCAATGAAAAACCTCAGCGGGAGTAATCATATTGAGGATTGCTCATAATTAGCATACAGGTTCCCGCGCGGAAGTTTCAAAAGATGGGACACTGATCACAATCATCCATGGTGAGGTAAAACCGTGCCGAGGTCACAATCATCCATGATGCAGTGAAAACCGTCCTTTATCCCCGAGGTGATGGTGGCCTTACTTGCCCACTTCGTGAATGTTAACACACAAAGCCATGGACCCCACTTACTTCATCAAAGGTCTAGCACCGCATGAGTACCTTCATATCTCACGACGTCTGTCGTCGGGTGCCAGAACTAGTACGGTGGGTCTGTAAGTACCCGCAGGGCTGTGATAATTATCCCTGACGAAGACCGCAGACCCACGTGGGCTCCTAGCGCGGGCCCAAACATGTTGGCACCTTGGAAGGGGTACAACTGACAATTATATTCAGAAAACCCCAAACTTTTCATGTTTTTATTCATGCCCCAAGTACCCTTCTAATAAACATACTGTTTGGGTATACCTGAAGGTATTTTTACTATGACTCGTCTTGTTGCATGCATGACCAGCATTTGCTTCATATAAGAACTCCCATCACATCTTTGGTTGAGTACGCACAGGTAGTGTCATCTTACCTGGGTGTGGATAGATGCCTTTGATGAAGCATGTCACAATAAGTGAGTGAGGTGTCTGCTTCAATATCTTTGGATACACCATCGCTCAAAGATTAGGCATAGGGATACCAACATACCACCTCAGGACCAGATTTCCCTCCTTTTTCTTCTACTCCGAGAAAGGCTTGATATCCGAAAGGAAATTCAGGCAACAGCAGTTGCTTATCTGTGATACGAAAATGGTTTTCCGAACTGGAAAGGAATGCTACTCTTCTGTCAGACACTACCTCATTTGTAAACATGTAACATTCCATGGTGCCTGTAATTCTTCCATAGTAATTTTGGCCTGTTTTAAAAAGAAAAAAAAGGAATACCAGTTCCTGCAATACTTCCACTTATTATTGTCCTTTCAAATTGTAGTTATTTGGGGCCAGATGTACGACCATTGGCAACTGCGACTCGCAAATTGTGCCAAATTGTGGGTCGCAATTTGCGAGTCACAATTTGCCAATGTACAACAGGGTCTGAGACACAGTTTGCAATTCCCAATGGGGTCGCAAATTGCATACCTCATGCATACTAATGAGCCTGTCACAATTTGCGACTCCATTGGGAATGGCTGGCACTCCCAGGGATGGTGGCCTGTGGGGTTATCAGACTTCCATGTCTGGGACTGTTTATAAATAAAGCAGTTTTTTTTAAGTGCAGCCGTTTTCCTTACAGAAAAATGGGATGCTTCGGTATGCCTCTTCCTAATAGCGAGTCGCTAACCCTATTTTGTGAGTCACTATTTAATTAGTAATTTGCTAAATAGGGTTAGTACATGGCTCACTAATTTTCTGCATGCACAAACAGGTCTAAAACCCATTTGTGCATGCAAAAATCCCGTCGTACATCCGGCCCTTAATGCTTAACGATCAAGAATGCATCTGGGAATCCCATACAATTTATTGGTTTCTCAAACCGTTAAATGTTGTAATAAAACTAGCTTCCACCCAAACAAAGAGCTGTTGATAGCCCGTTGAGTACTTACATTCCAACTTTGAAAACAGACTTTAACAAGCTAAGCAGACTCAAAGCACTATTTTTTCCCAAAAAAGTAGCACTCACATGTGCCCAGAGGACTTTCGAATTACAGGTTGCAAGGGCATCCAGCGAGTTACTGTCCTTATTAAACCCAGACCTCAACATAAATGTTGGTGAATTTGTTCATCATATTTTTAATGCAGCTAATACTGTCAGTCTTGCACATTTCTTAAAGATTAAATGTTCGGACCAAGTCAATTAATTCAAAACTATCTTTATAGTAAAACTGGCTTTTATTCATTCACTTTTTTCTAGTGTGTTTGGAGGATTCCCAATGCTGCCATTCCTCATTTGTGGCAGTTTGGTCCTAAGCATGGGCAGATTTTGCGAATTGGCAATCCGCGAAATTGCGTATTTACGGATTCGCAATCCGCAAAATCCGGGAACTCTCGCAAATTTTGCGGATTCCTTTTTGTTTTGTGTTCGCAAGTGTTTCTGCCATTTCGCAAGGGTTTTTTACCAGTTCGCAAACGCGAACGTACTTGTCGGGTAGCAACGGTCGCGACCATGTTGTTTCTACGTCTGGTTCATAACAGCACCCTCTGTTTCACCACTGCCACCCTCTGTTTCACCCATGCCACCCTCTGGCTCACCCATGCCACCCTCTGGCTTACCCATGCCCCCCTCTGTTTCATCACTGTAGATTATGGGGGGAAAAGCACACCTGCCCTGCCTCAACTGACATGAATGAATTAGGGGCTGATTGATTAATGTGTCACTGAATTTGAACTTCCAGTCTGGCACCTGCTTCCTTATCTGTAATTGCTTTCTGTTGCAGTGTAATTGTTTTTAGCAGGACCTTTGTGGCATACTTGCAGATATTCTCTGAGCCTGCTGTGAGGGTCAGAGCAGGGTCATAGAATAGTTGCAAGTAGGCAACTGAACTCTGAAGGGGCCCCTCAGGAAGCACTACAGGGAATGGTTACTAATGATAAGATTGAACTTTTGCACCTGCTGAGTGCTTTCAGTTTTGCAAAAATCCAAATATCCAGCAGCATCCCCAAAAAGTAATCCTTCCAGGTCAAGATCCAAATCAAAGTGACCAGCACATGAAGAAAGCACTGGGAGGAGCCTGCTGGACAGGAACAGGAAGTTGGAGACTGTGTGGCACTTCCGTCCTCCCACACCCCGCCCCCAAAATGGACTCCTTGCAAAAAGAAGTGCAGGCAAATGTCAACCTGAGGAGTTATTCTGATAAAAATCATAATTTTCAAGGTTTATGCTGCCTGCTGGTGGATTTCTTGTGTGAAATTGCAAATTTTGCAATCTCGCAACTGCGAGATTGTCGCTTCCCGCCGCATCTACGTGTTCGCAAGTGTTTACTCCCGCGATGCGTGATCACGGGCCTTTATGATGTACTCGCTTTGCCAAACTCCCGCTGTGCAAGGTGGCAAGCCGCGATGTCGTCGACAAACTCCCGCGGGATCCCGCAGCAAGATCCAAATTGGCGCAGCACACGCAAACATGGAGAAAAACAACTCTGCAAACGCTGAATGACGGTAAGTGAACGCTGCGCGCCGCAAAATTGTATAGTGATGTAGTTGGCAAGTGCGACCAAGCAAAAAATCCGCTTCGCGTGGATTTGCGAATTTTCGGCAAGTTCGCGAGAGTTCGCGGATTGCGAATTTGCCGAAAATCCGCAAAATCCGCGAGCGGAACGGATTTTACTCCCATGCTTAGTCCTATTTTTGCTTCTCAGCAATCAATGTTTCTTTTGCAAGCCCCCTGGAACTACCACTGCTCCAGCAGTGTTGTGAGCGTATGCTTCAATACTTTGGAATCTTGTTGCTTCAAGAACTGGACCTTGATTGGTCTCTAATATTCTGACCTGCCTGGTTTGCCTACGTACAAACCGTGTTTCACTGTCACTGGTGCCCCTTTGAATGCACACCAGATATTTGCCTGGCTTTGCAGATGCCTACTGCCATGGACATTGAACTGCTAATTAGTCTCTTAGAGACCCATATTCAAGACTGTCCCTTGGGTTTGGCGCTTATCCACAATGTGAGGTATGAGCCACTTCATTTTGAGGAGATGTGTGCAAAAACGCATGGACCACTAAATACTGGCTCTATAACACGGATGATGGTTATCCGGTAGCTATCTCAGCATTAGCTGAGACCAAGGATCATGTCTGTTTTCTGTAACTTGTGACCTGAGCTGTCAATCACTCATCTTCTGGGGAGACTGACTCCTTTTTGGAGTTCCTGGCCTTTGAATTTGCAAGTGACATCATGCATATCTTCGACGCACCATCATTTGATTATTTTTCTAAATTGGCATTCGTTTTTTATATATTTGTTATCTGTCTTATATTCATCCTCAGTAGACCTGCATTGAATTTGCTTATCTTTTTCTTTTATTCATATTATGTAGTTACTTGTTGTGCTATTGCCCTGACCAAAGGGACGAGGTTGTGTGTTCCCTATATGGTCCATTGTAGTTTCCCTAAGTTTGCCTAATTATGGTCATTGTAGGCTGCTTTTGCTTTGTACACATTACCAAATGTCATGCTTTGTGCCACATTGTATTTTCACACATAGTCAGCACATGTTTTTTGTATTTTATTCTTTTCCTAGGATTTAGTGGGAACATCACAGGCAAGTTCATACAACATTGCTGCTCATTATTCTCTGTGGTCGGACACTAGCACCTAGACATATTAGATAAAACCCAGCTGCTGTTTCTGAACGCACCTGTTTTGTCATATAACCTGGGACGTGTCATTTCTAAAATACACAGCAGAGACTTGCACATATCGGAAAGGTCCTGAGACAGAAGGGCTGTATAAGCTGCGATGTAGAACAGCCATATATGTATGCCAAGGAATGTGGTTTGCCACTACGCCCAGAGATCGATGATATAACTCTTTGCTTATATATTGGGGGATGGGTTTAGGCAAATCTGTCAGCTAATATGACAGGGTATTTTACAGTGTATGGTCTTTTAATCATGTTAATGACATTACTGACCTGCAAATGGCTTCTAATTATGAGGCAGTTATTGCATATTAGAACACAATAGTTTCAATAAATATTGTACGTTTCTTTAGAGTTGCTTATCTATTAATTGTGGAAAAGTACAAGTGAGAAAACTGAAGGGGATGACATGCTACCATGATCCCTGAGAGGGTTGACAGTGTTGTGCTCTGGAATGCCAACTCACTTGTCTTTCTCGGAAGGTTATGAGTGCAAGTGAGGCACTATAAGCTGGTTGAATTCAGGCCCATAGGTGCTGATGTGGAATGATGACTCAGTCCCGGCATGCTGATGTTCTGTGGTCCAAAGCATTGTTCTATTCCTGAGCAGGATCCCTGCAGAAGGTGTCATGGTAGACCAATTACATACTATGCACGTTTGATACAGTGGATGTTCCAAATGTCACATTTTTAAGTTGAGATTTTACTAAAACTAGAGTGAGCATGTTAGCCAAAATCACTAGTCACATCATAATTAATGGCTACATTTTGGAGTTTACACATATCCCAATTGTGCTTTGCATCAGATATACTCTTTCAAAAATGTTCCAAGTGAAAGATTTGCATGATGTATTACTCCTTCTTAAATGTGTATGTATAACAGTGTCAATTTGTACAAATACTTGTGATAGGCATACCATTTTTGTAGAAACACAGACAGGAATGTGTACACAACAGAGACAGAGTAACACATACCCCAAACCATTTTTCATTGTCCTTTGTTATGTCCATATGAGAACTCAATGATGGAGAAAAGTGGGACACTTGAAGGGATTTTGGCACATTGCATGTTCCATCACATATATGTTGGCGTATCCCATCGTAAAGACTCAAAATCAGGCCAAACTTATGACTAATTTGGAAACTGGTGAAATGCATCAAGATGTGATCTGTTTCATCTTGTGAATTGCAATTGATTATTTAATGTAGGTATCATAAGTGAATCAGTGTATGATATATTTACTGTAATGTGGTACCACTTTTTGCCTAAGGCTTGTTCAATAATTTCACAATGGTGAGAAAGTCTTGAAATAGTTTGAAATATTTTGAAGTCAAATGTAAATAAGCAATTGATCAGTACTAAAGTGGATTAGAAATGTATTAAGCCCTATGTATTTACTTATGCTATTGGAGTCATTTGTCAATTCACAATGACACATGTCTACCTTTCTACAACTACTGAGAAGGGGGGTCCCAGCGTGAGTGTAACAGTGAACATACAATTTGTTAAAGAATTTAGAGAAACAACGAATGAATCCTCATTGTTTTTATTCACAATGGGGATGGGTATATTCAATATACTATCAAATGATTGCAGATTATAAACGGTTGTACAGTGCCCCAAGGGGGGGAGGAGGGAAGTGAATTGGTGAGGATTGTGCGGTAATGGGATTAGTGACAGTAAAATCAATCAAATATCAAAGGTACATCTGTATATGAATTTCAATGTACAAAACAAAAGACCGTCGGTTCAAAGCATCAGTCAACATGTATCATGCTTCACAAATTACATTTAATGTCACAATATTGGCGTGAAGCTGACAAATAGGGAACTATTGTCGACGTTTCGACCCTCAGTAGTTCGCAGGGATTAGTGATGCCCTTGCTGTGGGGTCTTCATCAGGACAGGGTGCAGGGCAGGCAACCTAATTAATATATGTCAAAGAGAACTGTTTTAATGGTTGCTCAACTAGTCGCAAAGGACAACATGAATTAATCATAGGGAATAAGCACACCAAAGAGCATACCGTTCTGGTTGATGCTCATCATGTGGATGACAGACAGGGCTTGCGTCTTCGTAGAATTGGCCAATTCTAGAGACTGGGAAATTTAAAGAAAGGAATTCACTTAGTAAAGGGAAATCTGTAGGTCAGAGATTGAGGGAATAATCACATTATTATTCCAAAGGGGGGCGTAGCAATATAGCATACCCCTTGATTAAATAAGTAAAATTGACTTCCAATGAGGACGTTTATTGAGCGGTGGAGATCGTAGTCTGGCCCAGGGACAGTGGGTATGGCAGTATCTGGAACAAGACAGTCATATTAGAATTCTAGAGCCAAGCGGGACTGATTCAGTGCACATCGCTAGTGGGATGACAAGGCTTACCCAATTTCTAAGTTGCGTTGGTACTTGGTCCGAGGGTAATTTAGTTGAGTAGGTAATCGCTCCGTGGCATCTGTTGAGGAACACGGAGAGCGTGTCATGGATTTAGATGCGGAATTAAAATGCAGTTTAGCGCTATCTGAGGCCGGATGGTAAAGAGGAGTGACTCACCGTGCGCCGAATGAATCTGGCATACAGTGCCGCTCGTGTTCTGCAATGGCGTACTCAATTCCTAAGTTGCTAGGGCAATTGGTCCGAGGGTAATTTAGTTGAATAAGTGAACGCTCCGTGGCATCTGTGGAGGAACACGGAGAGCGTATCATGAATTTAGATGCCAAATTGAATTAGCGCTGTCTAAGGCCGTGTGGTAAAGAGGAATAACTCACCGTGCGCCGAATGAATCTGGCATACAGTGCCGCTCGTGTTCTGCAATGGCGAACAGGGCTTCCTGAGTTTCTTTTGTGAATTTTGGGTATGGTGTAAATGGTGGCCACTCGAGGTTTTTTTTTATTGAGATAGAGAAACTCATTTTCAGACAGGAAACCTTGATCACGGCCGGCTTGTGTCAACTCCAGGATTTCCAGGGCAATAGCTTTGGAAGGGTCAGATCTGAGTTGTTGATAACTCACGCCGTCATTCAATTGACGAAAGATATAGTAATCTGCAAGACCGAATGTTATTGACCAGTACTGGCCTATACCCTCCTGTGAGAGGTACGCCATTGTAGTAATGAAATATATGTGTATACCGCCTGAGAAATAATTACGTGTTATTATCATCACTCATTTGTAATGTTTTCTAATATGGCAACAAATGGCTTTACTATCTCACGACAGGTACGCCATACGAATATAATTGGTTCCCTTGATCCTACTTGTGATTTCAAGAGTATATACTTTGCATTGTACCAATTTAATTCCATGAGAGACTTTCACCAATTTACAATTAATATAGCAATTATTATCGCCAATATATGATGTTTTCTTTCTTGGTTCAATGTCCAACCATACTCTATCAGGTCTCATCCCGTGATATGTGGATCATATGCCCCGGTCTTTCTTCTATATCTAGTCTCCGGACTCAAAGTCACGTGATGCCGTTTCCATAGCTACGGGAAACTCAGGAAGCCCTGTTCGCCATTGCAGAACACGAGCGGCACTGTATGCCAGATTCATTCGGCGCACGGTGAGTTACTCCTCTTTACCACCCGGCCTTAGACAGCGCTAATTCAATTCCGCATCTAAATTCATGATACGCTCTCTGTGTTCCTCCACAGATGCCACGGAGCGTTCACTTATTCAACTAAATTACCCTCGGACCAATTGCCCAAGCAACTTAGGAATTGAGTACGCCATTGCAGATCACGAGCGGCACTGTATGCCAGATTCATTCGGCGCACAGTGAGTCACTCTTCTTTACAATCCGGCCTCAGATAGCGCTAAACTGCATTTTAATTCCGCATCTAAATCCATGACATGCTCTCCGTGTTCCTCAACAGATGCCACGGAGCGATTACCTACTCAACTAAATTACCCTCGGACCAAGTGCCAACGCAACTTAGAAATTGGGTAAGCCTTGTCATCCCACTAGCGATGTGCACTGAATCAGTCCCGCTTGGCTCTAGAATTCTAATATGACTGTCTTGTTCCAGATACTGCCATACCCACTGTCCCTGGACCAGACTCCGATCTCCACCGCTCAATAAACGTCCTCATTGTAAGTCAATTTTACTTATTTAATCAATGGGTATGCTATATTGCTACGCCCCCCTTTGGAATAATAATGTGATTATTCCCTTAATCTCTGACCTACAGATTTCCCTTTACTAAGTGAATTCCTTTCTTTAAATTTCCCAGTCTCAAGAATTGAACAATTCTACGAAGACGCGAGCCCTGTCTGTCATCCACATGATGAGCATCAACCAGAACGGTATGCTCTTTGGTGTGCTTATTCCCTATGATTAATTCATGTTGTCCTTTGCGTCTAGTTGAGCAACCATTAAAACAGTTCTCTTTGACATATATTAATTAGGTTGCCTGCCCTGCACCCTGTCCTGATGAAGACCCCACAGCAAGGGCATCACTAATCCCTGCGAACTACTGAGGGTGGAAACGTCGACAATAGTTCCCTATTTGTCAGCTTCACGCCAATATTGTGACATTAAATGTAATTTGTGAAGCATGATACATGTTGACTGATGCTTTGAACCGACGGTCTTTTGTTTTGTATATTGAAATTCATATACAGATGTACCTTTGATATTTGATTGATTTTACTGTCACTAATCCCATTACCGCACAATCCTCACCTATTCACTTCCCTTCTCCCCCCCTTGGGGCACTGTACAACCGTTTATAATCTGCAATCATTTGATAGTATATTGAATATACCCATCCCCATTGTGAATAAAAACAATGAGGATTCATTAGTTGTTTCTCTAAATTCTTTAACAAATTGTATGTTCACTGTTACACTCACGCTGGGACCCCCCTTCTCAGTACTTACAGAACCCAGATCCCAGTGACTATGTTTGGGTAAACCCCCCTATATATATACTACCTTTCTACAACAGCATAGGTAAATAAATTGTGTGTGATACATTGATAAGCTACTTAAGTATGAAACCATATACTATGTTGTACATTTGTGCTATACTTGAGTTACTTGAAGTAATTGTTTATCATTGTGAAATTACCAAAAAAGGGAGACAGGCTTTCAGTTTCTAAGAATATTGGTATAACAATGCAGTATTTGTTGACATGCATTGATTCATATTTTACTTTTAGTGTACGTCATCAATGCAAGTTTGTTTAACTTGTGCACACAGTGTCCAAAGGTATTTTTGGTGTATATCCTTATTGGTGACATAAGTTAATTATTCTGGAGAACAAATGCCAACCATTCAGAGTTGAGCAACAGTTCTTTTAAGAAATGAATTTGGTTAAGAGAAAAGATCATATATGATGTAGGAGCTATCATGGGAAATTACAAAACTGTGACCAAATGGTTTCAGAAGATGTTCCCTATATGCTTGAGATGATGATGTAAAGAACCAAAGTTTGTGAGCATTGTAGCAGGTGAAAAATGGAAACTAGGAGAATGTTTTGTGCTCAAATATATTGATCAGTTCTAGTCACACAGCTACTCTAAAGCTATTGTATTTGCCTTTTCAGCATCATCCAGAGCAGGCAAAGGAGGCATTAGCCATGTAAGCGGGGTAGCAGCTAGCCACTGTGTCTCAGCTGGTGAGGCCACCAACACAGAGGGACACACTGCCACACAGGGTGAGGGGACTGACATGGAGGCCTCCAGCTCTACATCTTCTTTGGATGCTTCCCAAGCGACCAGTCCCTAGTGGTGGTGGACCGTAATGCTCCAGTTACACCTATATCCTTGTTCGACACCCAAATATCCATCTCCACCCTCCCTCGTGTTCCTGCCCCCAGTTGGTCAATCCCGCCCCATAAAAAGGGCTGGGATCTCCTTTTACTCAGGCACCTCGCACCCAAATCCTGTCCCCCAGCTGTGCTGAGTGAGGAGCTATTCACTTCCTCCACAGCATCATTGTAGACCAGACTGCACTACTGAATGCTATCCATGTGCTTAGCTGCCATGTGCAACAACTGGTAGCTTACCAGGAAGGCATTCATACTGGTATGTCTGGCCTACAGCGGTCTTTTCAAGGCCCAGTCATTTTACTGACCGCACCCTTCCCACCACCCCAACCTTGAGCCCCACCTCCTGCCCCTTCCCAGTTTCCTATTCCCAGCCCTGTCCCAAGCACACTTACCCCTTTGCATGCACCCACTCCAACAAAGACAAGCAACACACACACACATAAACACAGAGACAGCAAAAAGCACAGCCACACACCCAAATATACAGACTCCACACCCCCCACTACAGCCACATGTGCCAACACCCAAACACGCAAGATGATGGACGGAATGTTGCACAATGGAAAAACTTTCACCCCCAGTCACAGATCTGGGTTTAATCCATCTTTATTTTGCTTGCCAAGCCACCCCAGTTCAGACATGGCCATATGCAAATCAGTCTTGACCCTGTGCCTCATAGAAACAGACCAGCCCGACCTGCCAAGCCATGTCTCCCTGGACCGGAATCAAGCAGCCTAGGACCGGTTTCTGGCTATCAGCCGTCTTCAGCCATGAGAGCTTGACTCCAGTGGCTTAGTGAGCACGTCCCGATTGGTACAGGTATGCTCAGAAATGAGTCCCGTGCTCTCCACACCACTGGAGTCAAGCTATCTTGGCTGATGACAGCTGATAGCCAGAAACCGGTCCTAGGATGCTTGATTCCGGTCCAGGGAAGACATGGCTAGGCAGTCCGGGCTGGACTGTTCCCTGAGGCACAGGTTCAAAGCTGAATTTCATATGGCCATGTCGGAACTGGGGTGGTGTGGAGTGCAAAAAAATGATGGATTTAGGCCCACGTCTCTGTACTGGGGTGAATGTATGACATTGTTCTGCATTCTGTCCATCGACTGTTGTTTTTGCATTTGTCACTCCGAGGGGGACGGGTATGCTGAGACGTGAGTCCCATGCTCTCCACACCAATGTAGTCAAGCTATCCTGGCTGATGATGCTGATAGCCAGAAACCGGTCCTAGGATGCTTGATTCCGGTCCAGGGAAGACATGGCTTGGCAGTTCGGGCTGGACTGTTCCCATGAGGCACAGGGTCAAGTCTGATTTGCATATGGCCATGTCTGAACTGAGGTGGTGTGGAGTGGAAAAAAATGATGGATGTAGGCCCAGATCTCTGTACTGGGGTGAATGTATGACATTGTTCTGCATTCGGTCCATCAACTCTTGTTTTTGCATTTGTCACCCCGAGTGGGACAGGTATGCTCAGACGTGAGTCCCGTGCTCTCCACACCACTGGAGTCAAGCTATCCTGGCTGATGACGGCTAATAGCCAGAAACCAGTCCTAGTATGCTTGATTCCGGTGCAGGGAAGACATGGATTGGCAGTTCGGGCTGGACTGTTCCCATGAGGCACAGGTTCAAGGCTGATTTGCATATGGCCATGTCTGAACTTGGGTGGTGTGGAGTGCAAAAAAAAAGATGGCTTTTGGCCCAGATCTCTGAACTGGGGTGAATGCATGACATTGTTCTGCATTGGGTCCATCAAATGTTGTTTTTGCATTTGTCACCCCGAGGGGGACGGGTATGCTGAGACGTGAGTCCCGTGCTTCCCACACCACTGGAGTCAAGCTATCCTGGCTGATGATGCTGATAGCAAGAAACAGGTCCTAGGATGCTTGATTCTGGTCCAGGGAAGACATGGCTTGGCAGTTCAGGCTGGACTGTTCCCATGAGGCACAGGGTCAAGGCTGATTTGCATATGGCCATGTCTGAACTGGGGTGGTGTGGAGTGCAAATAAACGATGGATTTGGCCCAGATCTCTGTACTGGGGTGAATGTATGACATTGTTCTGCATTCGGTCCATCAGCTGTTGTTTTTGCATTTGTCACCCCGAGTGGGACGGGTATGCTCAGACGTGAGTCCCGTGCTTTCCATACCACTGGAGTCAAGCTATCGTGGCTGATGACGGCTGATAGCCAGAAACCGGCCCTAGTATGCTTGATTCCGGTGCAGGGAAGACATGGCTTGGCAGTTCGGGCTGGACTGTTCCCATGAGGCACAGGTTCAAGGCTGATTTGCATATGGTCAGGTCTGAACTTGGGTGGTGTGGAGTGCAAAAAAATGATGGATTTATGCCCAGATCTCTGTACTGGGGTGAATGTATGACATTGTTCTGCATTCTGTCCATCAACTGTTGTTTTTGCATTTGTCACCCCAAGGGGGACGAGTATGCTGAGACGTGAGTCCCATGCTCCCCACACCACTGGGTCAAGCTATCTTGGCTGTTGACGCTGATATCCAGAAACCGGTCCTGGGATGCTTGATTCTGGTCCAGGGAAGACATGGCTTGGCAGCTCAGGCTGGACTGTTCCCATGAGGCACAGGGTCAAGGCTGATTTGCATATAGCCATGTCTGAGCTGAGGTGGTGTGGAGGGCAAAAAAATGATGGATTTAGGCCCAGATCTCTGTACTGGGGTGAATGTATGACATTGTTCTGCATTCTGTCCTTCAACTGTTGATTTTGCATTTGTAACCCCGAGTGGGGCGGGTATGCTCCGACGTGACTTTCCTGCTCTCCACACCACTGGAGTCAAGCTATTGTGGCTGAGGATGGCTGATGGCCAGAAACCGGTGCTAGGATGCTTGATTCTGGTCCAGGGAAGACATGGCTTGGCAGTTTGGGCTGGACTGTTCCCATGAGGCACAGGGTCAAGGCTGATTTGCATATGGCCATGTCTGAACTGAGGTGGTGTGGAGTGCAAAAAAACGATGGATTTATGCCCAGATCTCTGTACTGGGGTGAATGTATGACATTGTTCTGCATTCTGTCCATCAACTGTTGTTTTTGCATTTGTCACCCCGAGGGAGACGGGTATGCTGAGACGTGAGTCCCGTGCTCCCCACACCACTGGAGTCAAGCTATCCTGGCTGATGACGCTGATAGCCATAAACCGGTCCTAGGATGCTTGATTCCGGTCCAGGGAAGACATGGCTTGGCAGTTCAGGCTGGACTGTTCCCATGAGGCACAGGGTCAAGGCTGATTTGCATATGGACATGTCTGAACGGAGGTGGTGTGGAGTGGAAAAAAATAATGGATGTAGGCCCAGATCTCTGTACTGGGGTGAATGTATGACATTGTTCTGCATTCGGTCCATCAACTCTTGTTTTTGCATTTGTCACCCCGAGTGGGACGGGTATGCTCAGACGTGAGTCCCGTGCTCTCCACACCACTGGAGTCAAGCTATCCTGGCTGATGACGGCTGATAGCCAGAAACCGGTCCTAGTATGCTTGATTCCGGTGCAGGGAAGACATGGATTGGCAGTTCGGGCTGGACTGTTCCCATGAGGCACAGGTTCAAGGCTGATTTGCATATGGCCATGTCTGAACTTGGGTGGTGTGGAGTGCAAAAAAAAGATGGATTTTGGCCCAGATCTCTGAACTGGGGTGAATGCATGACATTGTTCTGCATTCGGTCCATCAAATGTTGTTTTTGCATTGTCACCCCGAGGGGGACGGGTATGCTGAGACGTGAGTCCCGTGCTTCCCACACCACTGGAGTCAAGCTATCCTGGCTGATGATGCTGATAGCAAGAAACCGGTCCTAGGATGCTTGATTCTGGTCCAGGGAAGACATGGCTTGGCAGTTCAGGCTGGACTGTTCCCATGAGGCACAGGGTCAAGGCTGATTTGCATATGGCCATGTCTGAACTGAGGTGGTGTGGAGTGCAAAAAAATGATGGATTTATGCCCAGATCTCTGTACTGGGGTGAATGTATGACATTGTTCTGCATTCTGTCCATCAACTGTTGTTTTTGCATTTGTCACCCCAAGGGGGACGGGTATGCTGAGACGTGAGTCCCATGCTCCCCACACCACTGGGTCAAGCTATCCTGGCTGATGACACTGATAGCCAGAAACCGGTCCTGGGATGCTTGATTCTGGTCCAGGGAAGACATGGCTTGGCAGCTCAGGCTGGACTGTTCCCATGAGGCACAGGGTCAAGGCTGATTTGCATATAGCCATGTCTGAGCTGAGGTGGTGTGGAGGGCAAAAAAATGATGGATTTAGGCCCAGATCTCTGTACTGGGGTGAATGTATGACATTGTTCTGCATTCTGTCCTTCAACTGTTGATTTTGCATTTGTCACCCCGAGTGGGGCGGGTATGCTCCGACGTGACTTTCATGCTCTCCACACCACTGGAGTCAAGCTATTGTGGCTGAGGATGGCTGATGGCCAGAAACCGGTGCTAGGATGCTTGATTCCGGTCCAGGGAAGACATGGCTAGGCAGTCCGGGCTGGACTGTTCCCTGAGGCACAGGTTCAAGGCTGAATTTCATATGGCCATGTCGGAACTGGGGTGGTGTGGAGTGCAAAAAAATGATGGATTTAGGCCCACGTCTCTGTACTGGGGTGATTGTATGACATTGTTCTGCATTCTGTCCATCGACTGTTGTTTTTGCATTTGTCACTCCGAGGGGGACGGGTATGCTGAGACGTGAGTCCCATGCTCTCCACACCAATGTAGTCAAGCTATCCTGGCTGATGATGCTGATAGCCAGAAACCGGTCCTAGGATGCTTGATTCCGGTCCAGGGAAGACATGGCTTGGCAGTTCGGGCTGGACTGTTCCCATGAGGCACAGGGTCAAGTCTGATTTGCATATGGCCATGTCTGAACTGAGGTGGTGTGGAGTGGAAAAAAATGATGGATGTAGGCCCAGATCTCTGTACTGGGGTGAATGTATGACATTGTTCTGCATTCGGTCCATCAACTCTTGTTTTTGCATTTGTCACCCCGAGTGGGACAGGTATGCTCAGACGTGAGTCCCGTGCTCTCCACACCACTGGAGTCAAGCTATCCTGGCTGATGACGGCTAATAGCCAGAAACCGGTCCTAGTATGCTTGATTCCGGTGCAGGGAAGACATGGATTGGCAGTTCGGGCTGGACTGTTCCCATGAGGCACAGGTTCAAGGCTGATTTGCATATGGCCATGTCTGAACTTGGGTGGTGTGGAGTGCAAAAAAAAAAGATGGCTTTTGGCCCAGATCTCTGAACTGGGGTGAATGCATGACATTGTTCTGCATTGGGTCCATCAAATGTTGTTTTTGCATTTGTCACCCCGAGGGGGACGGGTATGCTGAGACGTGAGTCCTGTGCTTCCCACACCACTGGAGTCAAGCTATCCTGGCTGATGATGCTGATAGCAAGAAACAGGTCCTAGGATGCTTGATTCTGGTCCAGGGAAGACATGGCTTGGCAGTTCAGGCTGGACTGTTCCCATGAGGCACAGGGTCAAGGCTGATTTGCATATGGCCATGTCTGAACTGAGGTGGTGTGGAGTGCAAATAAACGATGGATTTGGCCCAGATCTCTGTACTGGGGTGAATGTATGACATTGTTCTGCATTCGGTCCATCAGCTGTTGTTTTTGCATTTGTCACCCCGAGTGGGACGGGTATGCTCAGACGTGAGTCCCGTGCTTTCCATACCACTGGAGTCAAGCTATCGTGGCTGGTGACGGCTGATAGCCAGAAACCGGCCCTAGTATGCTTGATTCCGGTGCAGGGAAGACATGGCTTGGCAGTTCGGGCTGGACTGTTCCCATGAGGCACAGGTTCAAGGCTGATTTGCATATGGTCAGGTCTGAACTTGGGTGGTGTGGAGTGCAAAAAAATGATGGATTTATGCCCAGATCTCTGTACTGGGGTGAATGTATGACATTGTTCTGCATTCTGTCCATCAACTGTTGTTTTTGCATTTGTCACCCCAAGGGGGACGAGTATTCTGAGACGTGAGTCCCATGCTCCCCACACCACTGGGTCAAGCTATCCTGGCTGATGACGCTGATAGCCAGAAACCGGTCCTGGGATGCTTGATTCTGGTCCAGGGAAGACATGGCTTGGCAGCTCAGGCTGGACTGTTCCCATGAGGCACAGGGTCAAGGCTGATTTGCATATAGCCATGTCTGAGCTGAGGTGGTGTGGAGGGCAAAAAAATGATGGATTTAGGCCCAGATCTCTGTACTGGGGTGAATGTATGACATTGTTCTGCATTCTGTCCTTCAACTGTTGATTTTGCATTTGTCACCCCGAGTGGGGCGGGTATGCTCCGACGTAACTTTCCTGCTCTCCACACCACTGGAGTCAAGCTATTGTGGCTGAGGATGGCTGATGGCCAGAAACCGGTGCTAGGATGCTTGATTCTGGTCCAGGGAAGACATGGCTTGGCAGTTTGGGCTGGACTGTTCCCATGAGGCACAGGGTCAAGGCTGATTTGCATATGGCCATGTCTGAACTGAGGTGGTGTGGAGTGCAAAAAAACGATGGATTTATGCCCAGATCTCTGTACTGGGGTGAATGTATGACATTGTTCTGCATTCTGTCCATCAACTGTTGTTTTTGCATTTGTCACCCCGAGGGAGACGGGTATGCTGAGACGTGAGTCCCGTGCTCCCCACACCACTGGAGTCAAGCTATCCTGGCTGATGACGCTGATAGCCATAAACCGGTCCTAGGATGCTTGATTCCGGTCCAGGGAAGACATGGCTTGGCAGTTCAGGCTGGACTGTTCCCATGAGGCACAGGGTCAAGGCTGATTTGCATATGGACATGTCTGAACTGAGGTGGTGTGGAGTGGAAAAAAATGATGGATGTAGGCCCAGATCTCTGTACTGGGGTGAATGTATGACATTGTTCTGCATTCGGTCCATCAACTCTTGTTTTTGCATTTGTCACCCCGAGTGGGACGGGTATGCTCAGACGTGAGTCCCGTGCTCTCCACACCACTGGAGTCAAGCTATCCTGGCTGATGACGGCTGATAGCCAGAAACCGGTCCTAGTATGCTTGATTCCGGTGCAGGGAAGACATGGATTGGCAGTTCGGGCTGGACTGTTCCCATGAGGCACAGGTTCAAGGCTGATTTGCATATGGCCATGTCTGAACTTGGGTGGTGTGGAGTGCAAAAAAAAGATGGATTTTGGCCCAGATCTCTGAACTGGGGTGAATGCATGACATTGTTCTGCATTCGGTCCATCAAATGTTGTTTTTGCATTTGTCACCCCGAGGGGGACGGGTATGCTGAGACGTGAGTCCCGTGCTTCCCACACCACTGGAGTCAAGCTATCCTGGCTGATGATGCTGATAGCAAGAAACCGGTCCTAGGATGCTTGATTCTGGTCCAGGGAAGACATGGCTTGGCAGTTCAGGCTGGACTGTTCCCATGAGGCACAGGGTCAAGGCTGATTTGCATATGGCCATGTCTGAACTAAGGTGGTGTGGAGTGCAAAAAAATGATGGATTTATGCCCAGATCTCTGTACTGGGGTGAATGTATGACATTGTTCTGCATTCTGTCCATCAACTGTTGTTTTTGCATTTGTCACCCCAAGGGGGACGGGTATGCTGAGACGTGAGTCCCATGCTCCCCACACCACTGGGTCAAGCTATCCTGGCTGATGACGCTGATAGCCAGAAACCGGTCCTGGGATGCTTGATTCTGGTCCAGGGAAGACATGGCTTGGCAGCTCAGGCTGGACTGTTCCCATGAGGCACAGGGTCAAGGCTGATTTGCATATAGCCATGTCTAAGCTGAGGTGGTGTGGAGGGCAAAAAAATGATGGATTTAGGCCCAGATCTCTGTACTGGGGTGAATGTATGACATTGTTCAGCATTCTGTCCATCAACTGTTGATTTTGCATTTGTCACCCCGAGTGGGGCGGGTATGCTCCGACGTGACTTTCATGCTCTCCACACCACTGGAGTCAAGCTATTGTGGCTGAGGATGGCTGATGGCCAGAAACCGGTGCTAGGATGCTTGATTCTGGTCCAGGGAAGACATGGCTTGGCAGTTTGGGCTGGACTGTTCCCATGAGGCACAGGGTCAAGGCTGATTTGCATATGGCCATGTCTGAACTGAGGTGGTGTGGAGTGGAAAAAAATGATGGATGTAGGCCCAGATCTCTGTACTGGGGTGAATGTATGACATTGTTCTGCATTCGGTCCATCAACTCTTGTTTTTGCATTTGTCACCCCGAGTGGGACAGGTATGCTCAGACGTGAGTCCCGTGCTCTCCACACCACTGGAGTCAAGCTATCCTGGCTGATGACGGCTAATAGCCAGAAACCGGTCCTAGTATGCTTGATTCCGGTGCAGGGAAGACATGGATTGGCAGTTCGGGCTGGACTGTTCCCATGAGGCACAGGTTCAAGGCTGATTTGCATATGGCCATGTCTGAACTTGGGTGGTGTGGAGTGCAAAAAAAAAGATGGCTTTTGGCCCAGATCTCTGAACTGGGGTGAATGCATGACATTGTTCTGCATTGGGTCCATCAAATGTTGTTTTTGCATTTGTCACCCCGAGGGGGACGGGTATGCTGAGACGTGAGTCCCGTGCTTCCCACACCACTGGAGTCAAGCTATCCTGGCTGATGATGCTAATAGCAAGAAACAGGTCCTAGGATGCTTGATTCTGGTCCAGGGAAGACATGGCTTGGCAGTTCAGGCTGGACTGTTCCCATGAGGCATAGGGTCAAGGCTGATTTGCATATGGCCATGTCTGAACTGAGGTGGTGTGGAGTGCAAATAAACGATGGATTTGGCCCAGATCTCTGTACTGGGTTGAATGTATGACATTGTTCTGCATTCAGTCCATCAGCTGTTGTTTTTGCATTTGTCACCCCGAGTGGGACGGGTATGCTCAGACGTGAGTCCCGTGCTTTCCATACCACTGGAGTCAAGCTATCGTGGCTGATGACGGCTGATAGCCAGAAACCGGCCCTAGTATGCTTGATTCCGGTGCAGGGAAGACATGGCTTGGCAGTTCGGGCTGGACTGTTCCCATGAGGCACAGGTTCAAGGCTGATTTGCATATGGTCAGGTCTGAACTTGGGTGGTGTGGAGTGCAAAAAAATGATGGATTTATGCCCAGATCTCTGTACTGGGGTGAATGTATGACATTGTTCTGCATTCTGTCCATCAACTGTTGTTTTTGCATTTGTCACCCCAAGGGGGACGAGTATGCTGAGACGTGAGTCCCATGCTCCCCACACCACTGGGTCAAGCTATCCTGGCTGATGACGCTGATAGCCAGAAACCGGTCCTGGGATGCTTGATTCTGGTCCAGGGAAGACATGGCTTGGCAGCTCAGGCTGGACTGTTCCCATGAGGCACAGGGTCAAGGCTGATTTGCATATAGCCATGTCTGAGCTGAGGTGGTGTGGAGGGCAAAAAAATGATGGATTTAGGCCCAGATCTCTGTACTGGGGTGAATGTATGACATTGTTCTGCATTCTGTCCTTCAACTGTTGATTTTGCATTTGTCACCCCGAGTGGGGCGGGTATGCTCCGACGTGACTTTCCTGCTCTCCACACTACTGGAGTCAAGCTATTGTGGCTGAGGATGGCTGATGGCCAGAAACCGGTGCTAGGATGCTTGATTCTGGTCCAGGGAAGACATGGCTTGGCAGTTTGGGCTGGACTGTTCCCATGAGGCACAGGGTCAAGGCTGATTTGCATATGGCCATGTCTGAACTGAGGTGGTGTGGAGTGCAAAAAAACGATGGATTTATGCCCAGATCTCTGTACTGGGGTGAATGTATGACATTGTTCTGCATTCTGTCCATCAACTGTTGTTTTTGCATTTGTCACCCCGAGGGAGACGGGTATGCTGAGACGTGAGTCCCGGGCTCCCCACACCACTGGAGTCAAGCTATCCTGGCTGATGACGCTGATAGCCATAAACCGGTCCTAGGATGCTTGATTCCGGTCCAGGGAAGACATGGCTTGGCAGTTCAGGCTGGACTGTTTCCATGAGGCACAGGGTCAAGGCTGATTTGCATATGGACATGTCTGAACTGAGGTGGTGTGGAGTGGAAAAAAATGATGGATGTAGGCCCAGATCTCTGTACTGGGGTGAATGTATGACATTGTTCTGCATTCGGTCCATCAACTCTTGTTTTTGCATTTGTCACCCCGAGTGGGACGGGTATGCTCAGACGTGAGTCCCGTGCTCTCCACACCACTGGAGTCAAGCTATCCTGGCTGATGACGGCTGATAGCCAGAAACCGGTCCTAGTATGCTTGATTCCGGTGCAGGGAAGACATGGATTGGCAGTTCGGGCTGGACTGTTCCCATGAGGCACAGGTTCAAGGCTGATTTGCATATGGCCATGTCTGAACTTGGGTGGTGTGGAGTGCAAAAAAAAGATGGATTTTGGCCCAGATCTCTGAACTGGGGTGAATGCATGACATTGTTCTGCATTCGGTCCATCAAATGTTGTTTTTGCATTTGTCACCCCGAGGGGGACGGGTATGCTGAGACATGAGTCCCGTGCTTCCCACACCACTGGAGTCAAGCTATCCTGGCTGATGATGCTGATAGCAAGAAACCGGTCCTAGGATGCTTGATTCTGGTCCAGGGAAGACATGGCTTGGCAGTTCAGGCTGGACTGTTCCCATGAGGCACAGGGTCAAGGCTGATTTGCATATGGCCATGTCTGAACTGAGGTGGTGTGGAGTGCAAAAAAATGATGGATTTATGCCCAGATCTCTGTACTGGGGTGAATGTATGACATTGTTCTGCATTCTGTCCATCAACTGTTGTTTTTGCACTTGTCACCCCAAGGGGGACGGGTATGCTGAGACGTGAGTCCCATGCTCCCCACACCACTGGGTCAAGCTATCCTGGCTGATGACGCTGATAGCCAGAAACCGGTCCTGGGATGCTTGATTCTGGTCCAGGGAAGACATGGCTTGGCAGCTCAGGCTGGACTGTTCCCATGAGGCACAGGGTCAAGGCTGATTTGCATATAGCCATGTCTAAGCTGAGGTGGTGTGGAGGGCAAAAAAATGATGGATTTAGGCCCAGATCTCTGTACTGGGGTGAATGTATGACATTGTTCAGCATTCTGTCCATCAACTGTTGATTTTGCATTTGTCACCCCGAGTGGGGCGGGTATGCTCCGACGTGACTTTCATGCTCTCCACACCACTGGAGTCAAGCTATTGTGGCTGAGGATGGCTGATGGCCAGAAACCGGTGCTAGGATGCTTGATTCCGGTCCAGGGAAGACATGGCTAGGCAGTCCGGGCTGGACTGTTCCCTGAGGCACAGGTTCAAGGCTGAATTTCATATGGCCATGTCGGAACTGGGGTGGTGTGGAGTGCAAAAAAATGATGGATTTAGGCCCACGTCTCTGTACTGGGGTGATTGTATGACATTGTTCTGCATTCTGTCCATCGACTGTTGTTTTTGCATTTGTCACTCCGAGGGGGACGGGTATGCTGAGACGTGAGTCCCATGCTCTCCACACCAATGTAGTCAAGCTATCCTGGCTGATGATGCTGATAGCCAGAAACCGGTCCTAGGATGCTTGATTCCGGTCCAGGGAAGACATGGCTTGGCAGTTCGGGCTGGACTGTTCCCATGAGGCACAGGGTCAAGTCTGATTTGCATATGGCCATGTCTGAACTGAGGTGGTGTGGAGTGGAAAAAAATGATGGATGTAGGCCCAGATCTCTGTACTGGGGTGAATGTATGACATTGTTCTGCATTCGGTCCATCAACTCTTGTTTTTGCATTTGTCACCCCGAGTGGGACAGGTATGCTCAGACGTGAGTCCCGTGCTCTCCACACCACTGGAGTCAAGCTATCCTGGCTGATGACGGCTAATAGCCAGAAACCGGTCCTAGTATGCTTGATTCCGGTGCAGGGAAGACATGGATTGGCAGTTCGGGCTGGACTGTTCCCATGAGGCACAGGTTCAAGGCTGATTTGCATATGGCCATGTCTGAACTTGGGTGGTGTGGAGTGCAAAAAAAAAGATGGCTTTTGGCCCAGATCTCTGAACTGGGGTGAATGCATGACATTGTTCTGCATTAGGTCCATCAAATGTTGTTTTTGCATTTGTCACCCCGAGGGGGACGGGTATGCTGAGACGTGAGTCCCGTGCTTCCCACACCACTGGAGTCAAGCTATCCTGGCTGATGATGCTGATAGCAAGAAACAGGTCCTAGGATGCTTGATTCTGGTCCAGGGAAGACATGGCTTGGCAGTTCAGGCTGGACTGTTCCCATGAGGCACAGGGTCAAGGCTGATTTGCATATGGCCATGTCTGAACTGAGGTGGTGTGGAGTGCAAATAAACGATGGATTTGGCCCAGATCTCTGTACTGGGGTGAATGTATGACATTGTTCTGCATTCGGTCCATCAGCTGTTGTTTTTGCATTTGTCACCCCGAGTGGGACGGGTATGCTCAGACGTGAGTCCCGTGCTTTCCATACCACTGGAGTCAAGCTATCGTGGCTGATGACGGCTGATAGCCAGAAACCGGCCCTAGTATGCTTGATTCCGGTGCAGGGAAGACATGGCTTGGCAGTTCGGGCTGGACTGTTCCCATGAGGCACAGGTTCAAGGCTGATTTGCATATGGTCAGGTCTGAACTTGGGTGGTGTGGAGTGCAAAAAAATGATGGATTTATGCCCAGATCTCTGTACTGGGGTGAATGTATGACATTGTTCTGCATTCTGTCCATCAACTGTTGTTTTTGCATTTGTCACCCCAAGGGGGACAAGTATGCTGAGACGTGAGTCCCATGCTCCCCACACCACTGGGTCAAGCTATCCTGACTGATGACGCTGATAGCCAGAAACCGGTCCTGGGATGCTTGATTCTGGTCCAGGGAAGACATGGCTTGGCAGCTCAGGCTGGACTGTTCCCATGAGGCACAGGGTCAAGGCTGATTTGCATATAGCCATGTCTGAGCTGAGGTGGTGTGGAGGGCAAAAAAATGATGGATTTAGGCCCAGATCTCTGTACTGGGGTGAATGTATGACATTGTTCTGCATTCTGTCCTTCAACTGTTGATTTTGCATTTGTCACCCCGAGTGGGGCGGGTATGCTCCGACGTGACTTTCCTGCTCTCCACACCACTGGAGTCAAGCTATTGTGGCTGAGGATGGCTGATGGCCAGAAACCGGTGCTAGGATGCTTGATTCTGGTCCAGGGAAGACATGGCTTGGCAGTTTGGGCTGGACTGTTCCCATGAGGCACAGGGTCAAGGCTGATTTGCATATGGCCATGTCTGAACTGAGGTGGTGTGGAGTGCAAAAAAACGATGGATTTATGCCCAGATCTCTGTACTGGGGTGAATGTATGACATTGTTCTGCATTCTGTCCATCAACTGTTGTTTTTGCATTTGTCACCCCGAGGGAGACGGGTATGCTGAGACGTGAGTCCCGGGCTCCCCACACCACTGGAGTCAAGCTATCCTGGCTGATGACGCTGATAGCCATAAACCGGTCCTAGGATGCTTGATTCCGGTCCAGGGAAGACATGGCTTGGCAGTTCAGGCTGGACTGTTTCCATGAGGCACAGGGTCAAGGCTGATTTGCATATGGACATGTCTGAACTGAGGTGGTGTGGAGTGGAAAAAAATGATGGATGTAGGCCCAGATCTCTGTACTGGGGTGAATGTATGACATTGTTCTGCATTCGGTCCATCAACTCTTGTTTTTGCATTTGTCACCCCGAGTGGGACGGGTATGCTCAGACGTGAGTCCCGTGCTCTCCACACCACTGGAGTCAAGCTATCCTGGCTGATGACGGCTGATAGCCAGAAACCGGTCCTAGTATGCTTGATTCCGGTGCAGGGAAGACATGGATTGGCAGTTCGGGCTGGACTGTTCCCATGAGGCACAGGTTCAAGGCTGATTTGCATATGGCCATGTCTGAACTTGGGTGGTGTGGAGTGCAAAAAAAAGATGGATTTTGGCCCAGATCTCTGAACTGGGGTGAATGCATGACATTGTTCTGCATTCGGTCCATCAAATGTTGTTTTTGCATTTGTCACCCCGAGGGGGACGGGTATGCTGAGACATGAGTCCCGTGCTTCCCACACCACTGGAGTCAAGCTATCCTGGCTGATGATGCTGATAGCAAGAAACCGGTCCTAGGATGCTTGATTCTGGTCCAGGGAAGACATGGCTTGGCAGTTCAGGCTGGACTGTTCCCATGAGGCACAGGGTCAAGGCTGATTTGCATATGGCCATGTCTGAACTGAGGTGGTGTGGAGTGCAAAAAAATGATGGATTTATGCCCAGATCTCTGTACTGGGGTGAATGTATGACATTGTTCTGCATTCTGTCCATCAACTGTTGTTTTTGCATTTGTCACCCCAAGGGGGACGGGTATGCTGAGACGTGAGTCCCATGCTCCCCACACCACTGGGTCAAGCTATCCTGGCTGATGACGCTGATAGCCAGAAACCGGTCCTGGGATGCTTGATTCTGGTCCAGGGAAGACATGGCTTGGCAGCTCAGGCTGGACTGTTCCCATGAGGCACAGGGTCAAGGCTGATTTGCATATAGCCATGTCTAAGCTGAGGTGGTGTGGAGGGCAAAAAAATGATGGATTTAGGCCCAGATCTCTGTACTGGGGTGAATGTATGACATTGTTCAGCATTCTGTCCATCAACTGTTGATTTTGCATTTGTCACCCCGAGTGGGGCGGGTATGCTCCGACGTGACTTTCATGCTCTCCACACCACTGGAGTCAAGCTATTGTGGCTGAGGATGGCTGATGGCCAGAAACCGGTGCTAGGATGCTTGATTCCGGTCCAGGGAAGACATGGCTAGGCAGTCCGGGCTGGACTGTTCCCTGAGGCACAGGTTCAAGGCTGAATTTCATATGGCCATGTCGGAACTGGGGTGGTGTGGAGTGCAAAAAAATGATGGATTTAGGCCCACGTCTCTGTACTGGGGTGATTGTATGACATTGTTCTGCATTCTGTCCATCGACTGTTGTTTTTGCATTTGTCACTCCGAGGGGGACGGGTATGCTGAGACGTGAGTCCCATGCTCTCCACACCAATGTAGTCAAGCTATCCTGGCTGATGATGCTGATAGCCAGAAACCGGTCCTAGGATGCTTGATTCCGGTCCAGGGAAGACATGGCTTGGCAGTTCGGGCTGGACTGTTCCCATGAGGCACAGGGTCAAGTCTGATTTGCATATGGCCATGTCTGAACTGAGGTGGTGTGGAGTGGAAAAAAATGATGGATGTAGGCCCAGATCTCTGTACTGGGGTGAATGTATGACATTGTTCTGCATTCGGTCCATCAACTCTTGTTTTTGCATTTGTCACCCCGAGTGGGACAGGTATGCTCAGACGTGAGTCCCGTGCTCTCCACACCACTGGAGTCAAGCTATCCTGGCTGATGACGGCTAATAGCCAGAAACCGGTCCTAGTATGCTTGATTCCGGTGCAGGGAAGACATGGATTGGCAGTTCGGGCTGGACTGTTCCCATGAGGCACAGGTTCAAGGCTGATTTGCATATGGCCATGTCTGAACTTGGGTGGTGTGGAGTGCAAAAAAAAAGATGGCTTTTGGCCCAGATCTCTGAACTGGGGTGAATGCATGACATTGTTCTGCATTAGGTCCATCAAATGTTGTTTTTGCATTTGTCACCCCGAGGGGGACGGGTATGCTGAGACGTGAGTCCCGTGCTTCCCACACCACTGGAGTCAAGCTATCCTGGCTGATGATGCTGATAGCAAGAAACAGGTCCTAGGATGCTTGATTCTGGTCCAGGGAAGACATGGCTTGGCAGTTCAGGCTGGACTGTTCCCATGAGGCACAGGGTCAAGGCTGATTTGCATATGGCCATGTCTGAACTGAGGTGGTGTGGAGTGCAAATAAACGATGGATTTGGCCCAGATCTCTGTACTGGGGTGAATGTATGACATTGTTCTGCATTCGGTCCATCAGCTGTTGTTTTTGCATTTGTCACCCCGAGTGGGACGGGTATGCTCAGACGTGAGTCCCGTGCTTTCCATACCACTGGAGTCAAGCTATCGTGGCTGATGACGGCTGATAGCCAGAAACCGGCCCTAGTATGCTTGATTCCGGTGCAGGGAAGACATGGCTTGGCAGTTCGGGCTGGACTGTTCCCATGAGGCACAGGTTCAAGGCTGATTTGCATATGGTCAGGTCTGAACTTGGGTGGTGTGGAGTGCAAAAAAATGATGGATTTATGCCCAGATCTCTGTACTGGGGTGAATGTATGACATTGTTCTGCATTCTGTCCATCAACTGTTGTTTTTGCATTTGTCACCCCAAGGGGGACAAGTATGCTGAGACGTGAGTCCCATGCTCCCCACACCACTGGGTCAAGCTATCCTGACTGATGACGCTGATAGCCAGAAACCGGTCCTGGGATGCTTGATTCTGGTCCAGGGAAGACATGGCTTGGCAGCTCAGGCTGGACTGTTCCCATGAGGCACAGGGTCAAGGCTGATTTGCATATAGCCATGTCTGAGCTGAGGTGGTGTGGAGGGCAAAAAAATGATGGATTTAGGCCCAGATCTCTGTACTGGGGTGAATGTATGACATTGTTCTGCATTCTGTCCTTCAACTGTTGATTTTGCATTTGTCACCCCGAGTGGGGCGGGTATGCTCCGACGTGACTTTCCTGCTCTCCACACCACTGGAGTCAAGCTATTGTGGCTGAGGATGGCTGATGGCCAGAAACCGGTGCTAGGATGCTTGATTCTGGTCCAGGGAAGACATGGCTTGGCAGTTTGGGCTGGACTGTTCCCATGAGGCACAGGGTCAAGGCTGATCTGCATATGGCCATGTCTGAACTGAGGTGGTGTGGAGTGCAAAAAAACGATGGATTTATGCCCAGATCTCTGTACTGGGGTGAATGTATGACATTGTTCTGCATTCTGTCCATCAACTGTTGTTTTTGCATTTGTCACCCCGAGGGAGACGGGTATGCTGAGACGTGAGTCCCGTGCTCCCCACACCACTGGAGTCAAGCTATCCTGGCTGATGACGCTGATAGCCATAAACCGGTCCTAGGATGCTTGATTCCGGTCCAGGGAAGACATGGCTTGGCAGTTCAGGCTGGACTGTTCCCATGAGGCACAGGGTCAAGGCTGATTTGCATATGGACATGTCTGAACTGAGGTGGTGTGGAGTGGAAAAAAATGATGGATGTAGGCCCAGATCTCTGTACTGGGGTGAATGTATGACATTGTTCTGCATTCGGTCCATCAACTCTTGTTTTTGCATTTGTCACCCCGAGTGGGACGGGTATGCTCAGACGTGAGTCCCGTGCTCTCCACACCACTGGAGTCAAGCTATCCTGGCTGATGACGGCTGATAGCCAGAAACCGGTCCTAGTATGCTTGATTCCGGTGCAGGGAAGACATGGATTGGCAGTTCGGGCTGGACTGTTCCCATGAGGCACAGGTTCAAGGCTGATTTGCATATGGCCATGTCTGAACTCGGGTGGTGTGGAGTGCAAAAAAAAGATTGGATTTTGGCCCAGATCTCTGAACTGGGGTGAATGCATGACATTGTTCTGCATTCGGTCCATCAAATGTTGTTTTTGCATTTGTCACCCCGAGGGGGACGGGTATGCTGAGACGTGAGTCCCGTGCTTCCCACACCACTGGAGTCAAGCTATCCTGGCTGATGTAGCTGATAGCAAGAAACCGGTCCTAGGATGCTTGATTCTGGTCCAGGGAAGACATGGCTTGGCAGTTCAGGCTAGACTGTTCCCATGAGGCACAGGGTCAAGGCTGATTTGCATATGGCCGTGTCTGAACTGAGGTGGTGTGGAGTGCAAAAAATGATGGATTTATGCCCAGATCTCTGTACTGGGGTGAATGTATGACATTGTTCTGCATTCTGTCCATCAACTGTTGTTTTTGCATTTGTCACCCCAAGGGGGACGGGTATGCTGAGACGTGAGTCCCATGCTCCCCACACCACTGGGTCAAGCTATCCTGGCTGATGACGCTGATAGCCAGAAACCGGTCCTGGGATGCTTGATTCTGGTCCAGGGAAGACATGGCTTGGCAGCTCAGGCTGGACTGTTCCCATGAGGCACAGGGTCAAGGCTGATTTGCATATAGCCATGTCTAAGCTGAGGTGGTGTGGAGGGCAAAAAAATGATGGATTTAGGCCCAGATCTCTGTACTGGGGTGAATGTATGACATTGTTCAGCATTCTGTCCATCAACTGTTGATTTTGCATTTGTCACCCCGAGTGGGGCGGGTATGCTCCGACAAGACTTTCATGCTCTCCACACCACTGGAGTCAAGCTATTGTGGCTGAGGATGGCTGATGGCCAGAAACCGGTGCTAGGATGCTTGATTCTGGTCCAGGGAAGACATGGCTTGGCAGTTTGGGCTGGACTGTTCCCATGAGGCACAGGGTCAAGGCTGATTTGCATATGGCCATGTCTGAACTGAGGTGGTGTGGAGTGCAAAAAAACAATGGATTTATGCCCAGATCTCTGTACTGGGGTGAATGTATGACATTGTTCTGCATTCGGTCCATCAACTGTTGTTTTTGCATTTGTCACCCTGAGTGGGACGGGTATGCTCAGACGTGAGTCCCGTGCTCTCCACACCACTGGAGTCAAGCTATCCTGGCTGATGACGGCTGATAGCCAGAAACCGGTCCTAGTATGCTTGATTCCGGTGCAGGGAAGACATGGCTAGGCATTTCGGGCTGGACTGTTCCCATGAGGCACAGGTTCAAGGCTGATTTGCATATAGCCATGTCTGAACTTGGGTGTTGTGGAGTGCAAAAAAATGATGGATTTATGCCCAGATCTCTGTACTGGGTTAATGTATGACATTGTTCTGCATTCTGTCCATCAACTGTTGTTTTTGCATTTGTCATTCCGAGGGAGACGGGTATGCTGAGACTTGAGTCCCGTGCTCCCCACACCACTGGAGTCAAGCTATCCTGGCTGATGACGCTGATAGCCATAAACCGGTCCTAGGATGCTTGATTCCGGTCCAGGGAAGACATGGCTTGGCAGTTCGGGCTGGACTGTTCCCATGAGGCACAGGGTCAAGGCTGATTTGCATATGGCCATGTCTGAACTGAGGTGGTGTGGAGTGGAAAAAAATGATGGATGTAGGCCCAGATCTCTGTACTGGGGTGAATGTATGACATTGTTCTGCATTCGGTCCATCAACTCTTGTTTTTGCATTTGTCACCCCGAGTGGGACGGGTATGCTCAGACGTGAGTCCCGTGCTCTCCACACCACTGGAGTCAAGCTATCCTGGCTGATGACGGCTGATAGCCAGAAACCGGTCCTAGTATGCTTGATTCCGGTGCAGGGAAGACATGGATTGGCAGTTCGGGCTGGACTGTTCCCATGAGGCACAGGTTCAAGGCTGATTTGCATATGGCCATGTCTGAACTTGGGTGGTGTGGAGTGCAAAAAAAAGATGGATTTTGGCCCAGATCTCTGAACTGGGGTGAATGCATGACATTGTTCTGCATTCGGTCCATCAAATGTTGTTTTTGCATTTGTCACCCCGAGGGGGACGGGTATGCTGAGACGTGAGTCCCGTGCTTCCCACACCACTGGAGTCAAGCTATCCTGGCTGATGATGCTGATAGCAAGAAAACCGGTCCTAGGATGCTTGATTCTGGTCCAGGGAAGACATGGCTTGGCAGTTCAGGCTGGACTGTTCCCATGAGGCACAGGGTCAAGGCTGATTTGCATATGGCCATGTCTGAACTGAGGTGGTGTGGAGTGCAAATAAACGATGGATTTGGCCCAGATCTCTGTACTGGGGTGAATGTATGACATTGTTCTGCATTCGGTCCATCAGCTGTTGTTTTTGCATTTGTCACCCCGAGTGGGACTGGTATGCTCAGACGTGAGTCCCGTGCTCTCCATACCACTGGAGTCAAGCTATCGTGGCTGATGACGGCTGATAGCCAGAAACCGGCCCTAGTATGCTTGATTCCGGTGCAGGGAAGACATGGCTTGGCAGTTCGGGCTGGACTGTTCCCATGAGGCACAGGTTCAAGGCTGATTTGCATATGGCTAGGTCTGAACTTGGGTGGTGTGGAGTGCAAATAAATGATGGATTTATGCCCAGATCTCTGTACTGGGGTGAATGTATGACATTGTTCTGCATTCTGTCCATCAACTGTTGTTTTTGCATTTGTCACCCCAAGGGGGACGGGTATGCTGAGACGTGAGTCCCATGCTCCCCACTCCACTGGGTCAAGCTATCCTGGCTGATGACGCTGATAGCCTGAAACCGGTCCTGGGATGCTTGATTCTGGTCCAGGGAAGACATGGCTTGGCAGCTCAGGCTGGACTGTTCCCATGAGGCACAGGGTCAAGGCTGATTTGCATATAGCCATGTCTGAGCTGAGGTGGTGTGGAGGGCAAAAAAATGATGGATTTAGGCCCAGATCTGTGTACTGGGGTGAATGTATGACATTGTTCTGCATTCTGTCCATCAACTGTTGATTTTGCATTTGTCACCCCGAGTGGGGCGGGTATGCTCCGACGTGACTTTCATGCTCTCCACACCACTGGAGTCAAGCTATTGTGGCTGAGGATGGCTGATGGCCAGAAACCGGTGCTAGGATGCTTGATTCTGGTCCAGGGAAGACATGGCTTGGCAGTTTGGGCTGGACTGTTCCCATGAGGCACAGGGTCAAGGCTGATTTGCATATGGCCATGTCTGAACTGAGGTGGTGCGGAGTGCAAAAAAACGATGGATTTATGCCCAGATCTCTGTACTGGGGTGAATGTATGACATTGTTCTGCATTCGGTCCATCAACTGTTGTTTTTGCATTTGTCACCCTGAGTGGGACGGGTATGCTCAGACGTGAGTCCCGTGCTCTCCACACCACTGGAGTCAAGCTATCCTGGCTGATGACGGCTGATAGCCAGAAACCGGTCCTAGTATGCTTGATTCCGGTGCAGGGAAGACATGGCTAGGCAGTTCGGGCTGGACTGTTCCCATGAGGCACAGATTCAAGGCTGATTTGCATATAGCCATGTCTGAACTTGGGTGTTGTGGAGTGCAAAAAAATGATGGATTTATGCCCAGATCTCTGTACTGGGGTGAATGTATGACATTGTTCTGCATTCTGTCCATCAACTGTTGTTTTTGCATTTGTCACCCCGAGGGAGATGGGTATGCTGAGACGTGAGTCCCGTGCTCCCCACACCACTGGAGTCAAGCTATCCTGGCTGATGACGCTGATAGCCATAAACCGATCCTAGGATGCTTGATTCTGGTCCAGGGAAGACATGGATTGGCAGTTCAGGCTGGACTGTTCCCATGAGACACAGGGTCAAGGCTGATTTGCATATGGCCATGTCTGAACTGATGTGGTGTGTAGAGAAAAAAAACGATGGATGTAGGCCCAGATCTCTGTACTGGGGTGAATGTATGACATTGTTCTGCATTCTGTCCATCAACTGTTGTTTTTGCATTTGTCACCCCGAGTGG
Source organism: Lissotriton helveticus (assembly GCF_964261635.1). Lineage (NCBI taxonomy): Eukaryota > Metazoa > Chordata > Amphibia > Caudata > Salamandridae > Lissotriton > Lissotriton helveticus. Next base: position 1,809,311,919 of record NC_136063.1, on the reverse strand, counting down.
GGCGGGTATGCTCATCGTGACTCTCATGCTCTCCACACCACTGGAGTCAAGCTATCCTGGATGATGACGGCTGATGGCCAGAAACCGGTGCTAGGATGCTTGATTCTGGTCCAGGGAAGACATGGCTTGGCAGTTTGGGCTGGACTGTACCCATGAGGCACAAGGTCAAGGCTGATTTGCATATGGCCATGTCTGAACTGGGGTGGTGTGGAGTGCAAATAAAAGATGGATTTAGGCCCAGATCTCTGTACTGGGGTGAATGTATGACATTGTTCTGCATTCTGTCCATCAACTGTCTTTTTTGCACATGTGCCACCACCAGCACACCCACAAACACTGCGCCCACCACCACACCAATGTGCACTACCACTAGCACACCCACAGACACCACTACCACAGACACATGTACCAACCTCCACCACCAGCACATCCAGAGATACTGTACTCACCTTCAGACCCACATGCACCACTACCAGCACACCCAGACACCGCACCCACCACCACACACACATTCACCACAGCCAGTACACCTATAGACACTGCACCCACTACCACGCTCACATGCACCACCACATCCACATGCACCATAACCACACCCAGCACCTCAACAGCATACCCATCCACACACACATGCATAAGAAAACACACCTAAAAAACATAAATGTCCAAACTCACCCAAAGAACAGACACCTAGGAAATAACACACTCCCAAACATACACAACATATGCCAGACTCACAGGCACCTGCACCCTCAACAGACACATGGAGATCAGCCACTGTCACTCCCTCTAGCTCCCAAACCCAACTCCCTGCTGAACAACTTACCCAATTTCCCAGTGAGAGTTTGTTCTTTGCCCTTGTCTTAACCCCTTCCAAAGCCCAAACCACCCCTCCCAAAATGAAAAATATCCCTCCCAAACGCAAAAACACCCCTCCCAAACACAAGATGACTCCTCCCAAACAACCACTCACCTCCCAAAGAAAGATCTTGAGGTCCTTGATCTGCCGACTAGAAGGCACATCCTGGGAAGGTTCCCCTTGACAGTGAATTAGGATGCAAGATTTGTGTCACAGCACTACAGTGCACATAACTTTTTGAATATCATAGATTTGCATCATTTGAATTTAGTGGCAGCATTCATCATGGTAATGGACACTTGCATCAACAAATAGATGTTTAAAAGTATTTGTGGATGTGTTACAACAGGTGTGTTTGTTTCACAGTGATTACTGATTAACACATATGCTTTATACCTTATTATATATTGTGACAATTGAAATTGGATACAATACAGGACTTGCACTAGACAAGGAGAAATGCTATAAGGATGAATATGTTGGATGATTCCAATTTGGGAATGAAATTGACTTTACAGGTAATTAATTGGGTAAAGGTTACACCTTGTCTATTGCAAGTTCTACATCATGTCACATCTCACTTATCCCAATGATGTGTAATGCATATGTTTTAAATATTACAATTTTTGAAATTTATTTAAACACATCTGTATGGTGCCTTTTTGATTTTCGATTTCATAATCTTTTTTGTGCATGCTCCCATTTTTTTTTAGCTTGCATCAAATGTATAATTGCAATGTGGTCAGACACGTGTGCTTCTTTAAATTTCTTACATGTCAACATTACAGACCTATGCATTGCACATTGGTATGCTATTACTTGTGTCAGTGATTTAAAAATAAACACATCCAGAGAAAATGTAAACAGCCAAGTAAAAAGATGACAGATAATGGAGGAGTTTACCTTTTGTTCCAGCGACGACGGTGTTGATTTGCATCATGGTCAAGTAGCAGCGGTAGGACTTAGAGGATCGGCTCCATAGTGAAACAGGAAGTGTGAAGGTGAGGAAAGGTGAGTTTCTCCCTTATATTGATCTAATCTACCAACTTGTGTGTAGGTTTTACTGCTACAGCCACGTTAGCTGTAAGGTACATCGTGATTGGCCCGGTGGACAAACTGGCGGTCCTCCCTCTGACCGCCGGTTTTTCCTATTGCAGCATCATACACGACATATGCCAGACTCAAAGGCACCTGCACCCTCAACAGACACATGGAGATCAGCCACTGTCACTCCCTCTAGCTCCCAAACCCAACTCCCTGCTGAACAACTTACCCAATTTCCCAGTGAGAGTTTGTTCTTTGCCCTTGTCTTAACCCCTTCCAAAGCCCAAACCACCCCTCCCAAAATGAACATACCTGGACGAGTCAGGGGCACCCCAACAGTCCTTTGTCCATAGAACCACCAGCATCTACATAGAGCAGGAGGACCACCTAGTAGGTGGGTGGAGAAACCGTCAAAAAAAGTGCTGTCAAGAGCAGGTCCACCAAGATCTAAATCAGGCCCTAATAATTTTTTTAATGATTTATGTTGCAGTGGGATTATTTAAGTTTAGAATTTTATTCTGAAATATTTTATTTTACTTTTATTTGTACATAGTATTAATAGATTGTGTTATTTTACTAGTATTGCTGGTGATCAGAAATATAATGCAACATATAGGGCCAGATGTAGGTAACTACAATTTAGCGAGTCCTTAATAACGATTTTTACTGAATCGCTATTAAGGACTAGCTAAATTGAATGTAGGTAAGAATCGCTAAAATATTAGCGATTCCTTGGAATTCCTTAATAACGAATCGGTAATTGAGATTTGTTATTAAGGAATACCTAGCCAGGGCCTAGTAGGCCCATAGGAATGAATGGGAAGATATTCACTATTAGCGATTCGGTATTACCGTAACGCTAATAGCGGGAGCTATTTCAAGGGTGCCAGGGTGTCCAAAGGACACCCCGTTGCACCCCTGAAAGGTGCATGTGTGCACATGTGGCGCACATACATGCCCTAAGGGCTTATATGTGTGCCACATGGCACATTTAAAAAAGCAAAAAAGTGCTTTTTTAAAGTAAATCGCTACTTACCGCCAACTTGAAGTTGGTGGTAATTAGCGATTCCTTAAGGCTGAAGTGCACTATTTGTAGTGCTACGTACATTGCATTTAAGCAATCGGTATTTCTGATTCCTTAAATGCAAGAGCAAAATAAGGAATTGCAATTTTGCGATTCCTTATTTTGCAGGGAGGTTTCAGCTCATCTACATTGCACCGGTCGGTAATGCAGAAATTCGGTATTTGGCCACCTACATGTGGCCCATAGTTTTTTGAATGTTTGGAATCAATGTTATCATTAATGACATCTTTTTGTATAATAAAGACATGATTTATTGTATATTTTTACATTCTTAATCATATATCCTTTAAGTTAAAAAATATATATAAGAAAGTTTAGTAAATACATTGTGTTTATTTTTTATTAATACAAAGTGTAAATTATATTTCAGTACTAATATATGATGTATATTTTCAACCTTTATTTTCCATTGTTTAAACTGATTTTCAACATTCCTTGACTTTTTCATGTTCATTTTTGCAACATTATTTAAATATACTTTTTTGTATATATTAAATAATTGTAGATATTTTGACTATTATTTAATTGATACTTCATTTTTTTTTACATTTTATTGCACCATTCTTGACATTTCCACAGAACCATGTTGCGGTAAGGTGCTGCTACTCCTCAAACCAGGTAAGCCCTTTTTAAGGTTTTTTTTTTTTAGGGGAGAGGTCTACAAGTTAGTTATAGTGTTGTTTGTTGCAAATTTAGAAGTATTACTATTTTTCACCAGTCTGTTGTTGTGTCTTTTCATACACTACTTTAGTAATGTATCACTACTAATGTATCACTATGCTACATTAAATAGTGTTATGTTAGTTATATTTTTATAATTAACTGTGATGTATATATATTTTTGGAATTGCAATGCGGTTTGTGGGTTGGTTTTTTGTCTATGACCGTGTCCTATGGGCACTAGGATTTTGTGTATTTATTAAAGAAATCATTTTTGGTTTATAATAAACTTTTGATTTCCTTTTATGGGGTTTTCCAGGAGCGTTTATTTTATTCAAACACTCCCAATTTCATATGGTTCCTAGACACTTTAACTTACTCCGAGGGATCAACACCCTTCCAGTGGGCTTAAAAAATCCATCACATATCTAGGGATTAAAACTACCCCTGTGTTTTAGTTCTCTATCACGCCAACTATCCTCCACTTCTTCGATAGCTTAAAACTCACCTTAAATGATTGGTCCCTTCGTACATATCATGGATAGGATGTATCAATGCAATTAAAATGATGGTCCTGAACCGGATTCTATATCTTTTTCAAAGTCTTCCAATAGAGTTACCTAGAGAATTTTTCTCAGAAATAAAATCTCTGACAACACAATTCATATGGCAGGTCAAAGAACCTGTCTCATTTTAAGCAGCTATGACTCCCTAGAGAAGCGGGAGGCCTAGCGCTCCCTGACTTTTCTCCATACTATGAAGCAGCACAGCTGTGAATGATGACTGAATGGGCCATGAGGGAGTCAGAGAACATTGGCTACATATGGGCAGGCAGTGGCTGGACGATACATATGGGACCTGTAATGGAAGCCTATATCAGACAGAAACCCCAACGCATATCTTAGTAGACCTACTCGCACATAAACAGTGTAGGAGTGGGTGTCTGAGGTGCTGTTTGGGTGTGAGAGTGGCAGTATGGGTGAATGAGTGGGTGTGTGAGTAGCTGTATCGGTGAGTGAGTGACTGAATGGCTGTATGAGTGTGTGTGTAAGTAGCTGTATTGGTGACTATTAGTTGGCTATGCAAGTGGCTCTAACAGTGGATGAGTGTGTTTGTGAGTGGCTGTATGGGTAACTGAGTGTCTGTGTGAATATCTCTGTGGGTCAGTGACTGGGTGTGTAAGTGGATGTATGGGTAAGGGAGTGGCTATTTGACTGGATGTATGGGCAAGTGAGTGGGTGCATGAGTGCCTGTTTGTACAGTATTTGTGTGGGTGACTCTATGAATGAGTGAGTGGGTACATGAGTGATTGCATTAATGTGTAAATGGGTATAGAAGTGGTTAAGTGGATGAGTGAATGGATGTGTGAGTGGCTGTATAGGTGGGTGAGTAGCTGTTAGTAGCTGTATGGCTGAGTGAGTGGCTGTGTTAGTGACTGTATGGGTGAGTGAGTTGTGTGAGTGGCTGTGCGGGTATGTGAATGGGTATCTGTGTGGTTGTGTAGGTGTGTGAGTGAGTGTGCAAGTGGCTGTATGGGTCTGTGAGTGGCTGTGTAAGTGGCTCTATGGGTCAGTGAGTGCTTGTGTAGGTGGTTGTATGAGTGAGTGAGTCTGTGTGTCAGTAGTTGTATTGTATTGTATTTATATAGAGCTTACTAACCCTGTTGAGGTGTTGAAGCGATTTTTCGGTGAGTAGCACGCTGCTCCGGAATCCATAAAGGATTAGTGTTGAACTAGTATAGTGAAATATGAAAGTGATTTAAGTTGTTTATAGGTTAGTCAAATATTTGGATTCAGAAAGATAGCGGAAGGACAGAAGAGGGAAAAAAGGTTTGTATATATATATATAGCGCTTGTTACCCCATATGGGGTATTGAAGTGTTTTTTTTGGGCGAGTAGCATGCTACTCCGGAAACCCATAAAGTATTAGTGGTGAATTAGCATAGTGAAATATGAAAGTAATTTGAGTGGTGGATATGTTATTCAAATATTTGGATAGGCTAGCGGCGGGATAGAAGAGGGAAAAGAGGTTTGCATTTATATAGCGCTTGCTACCCCTGATGGGGTTTTGAAGCACTTTTTTGCCCGTAAGGATTAGTTTTGAATTAGTATAGTGAAATATGAATGCAATTTGAGTGGTGGATATTTTAGTCAGTTATTTGGATTGAGAAGGGTTGAGGAGGGATAGAAAAGGGAAAAAGATTTGCTTTTATATAGCACTTGTTACCCCTGATGGGTTGTTGAAGCGCTTTATTGGTGAGTAACACCCTACTCCAAACCAATAAAGGATTAATGTTGAAATTTAGTATAGAAATAGGTGTATATAGCCACTCAGGGCCATGGAAGGTGTCCTTCTGTGATTTGATAAATCAAACTTTGCATAGCGCAAAAGCAACGCAATACTTTGATAAATGTGCCCCACAGGTTTTACCAATCAAACTATATGTCGCACAAACGATAACATGTTGAAATGGTATCAACTAGTGTATCGATATGTTTTGATCATATTGAAATATTTGTTTCCAACACACTTCCAAATTAACCAAAAATGTGCTTCATTTGTGCTTTGCTTATTATGATATATTCTGAAACACTTTCACAGTTCATTTAAATGTTGTTGTGTGCTTGAAAAAAACCCATAAAAAAACATTTCCTCTACCCCTAGTATCCAGCAAGATTCTCACATAAACCCTCTCACTTTGAAGTCAGAGAAAGAAAAGTATACACCAAGCTTCCTTGGTAGACAGAGATTGACATTTGACCCCTGTCATCTTTGAATGCACAGCAAATGTGACAAGATAAGAACAAGATTCACAGTCCTCTTTACAGAAAGGAGCACTTGTGGAAGAACACAACGAAAGGTGGTGTGAAAAGACTTTGCTCCTTGGGAGGGACACACAGAACCTGGACAGCCTAAAACAAATAAAGCCAGAAAAATAAAAAGACAGAAAATGTTAGTTGCAAACCACAAAACCAATGATAAGCAATGGGCAGAATGCATTCCAACGGTAGCTTCTGAATGTCCCCAAGATGTCTTTAGCAAACCAGACAACTGAGCTGTCTGGTTGACCACAAGTCGACTCTTCCTGACACCCCCCGCCCCCCTCCCTTACCCCACCATTGGACAATGGGGAGAGTATGTCGAGGTACAAGAAATAATGATTTTGTCAAAAACGTTTTTTTTCATATGATCATTCTAATTTTGTGATCCACCTCACCTCCATTCCAGTGGCCTTCCATAAGTTGAATGAAACAGAGGAGGGGTATCGGCCAACTGATATTAAGTCTTGTTTGCTAACAGCTGACCAGCTCCTTCATGGTCATCACGTAAATTGTGAGTATGAAGGAGTAGGGTTGTACATCCAGTGCTATCTTTGCAAATGTGAAGATGGAACCAGGGCAGCTCACAGCTGCCCCTAAAAATGATAACAGACTTCTATTAACCTTGGGCTGGATAGAAGGTGTTATACTACATTAAATTCCCTGTACCTGGGTATTATGGGGGGAGCTTAAGCCCTCTAATGCCCCCTCAATTTTGGGCAAGGTGAGGGTATGTAATCTATTTTTGTATTAACTCCTTATATTCATGAATATAAAAAAAAAGAACACATGCCCAAGAGGTTGTCCTTGGGATTGGTGCAGGGAGAAAGAACCCGACAATGGTTTTCATACCAGAACTGCAATTTCAATCAAACCATCACCACTGCAGGACAAAGGAGTCGAGGAACTGCTCTCAGCTTTTGTATTTCTCAGACACAACTGTGTGAGCAAGCAATGTAGTGCCCGCTTACCCATGGTCCAGGAGGGAGTGGGAGTGGCAAAAAATACATCGACCCTTCAAAAAGACCCCCTGCCCTTGACCAAAACCAAAGGGAATAAGTTATCTAATGTCCTCTACCCTGCTAATGCAGAATTGGTGAAGAGTAATAAAAACAAAATTAGCCCTCTCAATGTTTATCAACATGGCTGGGTACTTAAATAATTTGTAGCTCTCCCTCCACCTGGACTAAGTAATAGGAAATGAAAAACCTTAATGCCATATCCATTCTTGGGCAAGATGAATGGGGAGTGGTTCAGAATTTAATAAATCTCCAATCCCATACACACTCAGTGCCCGAAGCAAACAGTCAACAACCGTTACATGGTTAAACATCCATACACCTGCTCAGACATCCATGCAAATAGTGAGACACCCATGAACATTGTCACACTCACATGTGCACACACACACACACCCAAACACCCTAGGACATCCACATACCAGGAGACTACCACATACACCATGAGACACTCATTACTTTCCAAAGTAATGCAGCTGCATGGAAAGACATACTGGCCCCTCCATTCCAGCAGTGGTTGGCTAGGCTATTGCATATGCATAATCTTGAGAAAGCCATCTACGCGAGAAAGGGGAAAAAAAGGAGAGCACTTGGGCTACAGTTGTGGAAACCGATTGCCGATTGGAAAGATAGGATGTTAAATGTATAAGGGGGCAATGTAAGATAGCTGGCCCTGAAGAAGTGGGTTCTGGTTCCTTTCTCTTTTCTTTCCTTGGTGGGCAGTCAGAGTTTTGGGTTTATGGACTGATATACTTAATGTTAATGGTATGGCTAATGTCTATTTCCTTCTTTCCCAAATGCCTAATGTCTTAGTTGGTATGTCTAATCTGGATTCCTTCCTTTTTTTATTTTTTGTTATTTTATATCATATTTTGTAAGAAACGAAATTAATGTATTATGTACCATCTGTAAATGGCAAATGAGAAATGACAGTCATTGTCTGGCGCGGGGAGGGGGGTAAAATTGTTGTAAAATGTTAATAAAAAAATAAATAAATAAATAAATAAATAAATAAATGAGACACTCATTACTACTACCAGACACATATACATGCCATCACACACCCAAAACACCATCTTACAGGCATTTATACCACAACACACACATGCATTACACTTGTATATGCTTTTAGAAACCAACACACTCAGAAACTCACATTCAGACACTCACACAAATGTTCAGCACTAATGCACAAAAGCAAACCCACACGCATAAAGTCAGAAGACCATGCGCAGAGACAAAACCCCTATCAGACACTCACCTACGCACACATGTACACCACCCATAAGAGGCCCACTTAGGCACAATCAAACATTCACAAAAATGAGGCACTAAAACCCATAAAACCCATTGGATGAGGACACACGTAGCATCATGCACACTCCATCACCAACACACATTCTCCTTAAGACACCTGCACTAAATCAGAATTCTGAAAACACTATCATATACAATCAGAAAGATACACCAATAGATGTCCGCAACCCACTATCAGACACCCACATCAGACTATCAAGTGCCATCTACCCATCATCAGACACCTACACACACCCTTCTGTCATTCCCATACACACCATCACATGTGTATTAACCCACCATTAGACACCTATACACATGCCAATAGATGTCCACACACTCACCATTAGACACACAAAATATACACCATCAGATTAACACAAACAATAATGAGATGTGTGCACACTAATTTGAAGCTCCCCCACATCATCAAAGATCTACAGGGACAGACTTAGGCACACACTTACACCATCAGACTGCCACACTACTCATAAACATCCATGATCTCTATTAAACATCTCACCCTAATAGACAACCAAGCACACAGTACACGTCAGTAGACACTCACCTCACACTAATCATAAGACACCCACACACCCATCATAAGATGCAAACACATTCACTATCAGACACCCAAACATACACTATAAAATGCCCAAAAGCTCTGATAAGATGTCCCCAAAGAATCACCTGAAAACCACCATCAGACATCCCCACTCACCATCAGAGACCATACTTGCACACAAGAGATGCCCACAACATCTGATGTCTATGCATACCATCAGACACCCATGCATTCCATCAAATGCGCTCACCCTCCATCACACACTTGGGATGGTATATCACACCACACACATCATTAGACACCTTTACACAATCACGCACCCTCATATCCATACATCATCAACACCAATAGGAAAAACAGTGTTAGACAGCCACATTTACCATCACACATCTGCACATCCAGAATCAGATGTCCTTCACGCCCAACATCAGATACCAACATATCCATCTTCAGTCTCCCAAACCCCCGCCATCAGACTCCCAAACATCCACTACCAGACATCTATGCACCCACCATTAGACAGCCCTCAAACACATGAAATGCCCAAATACCCATATCAGACATCCAGCCACACATCATTAGACACACATGATCAGACATCCAAACATATCATCAGACAATCAAGCATTCCATAAAACACCTACACAAACCAGACACCTGTACAGAATCAGAAAGCCAGACACACCATCAGACATCAACTCACATTTATGACAAGGCACCCACAACCCACATGTCCTCACAATCACTATCAGAAAACCCCAAACATCCTTTAATAGACACTCAAACACTACCATCAGATAACCACAAACCTATTACCGAATACTTAGACATTTACCATTGCATTCTTATAAATCCATCATCAGGCCCCCTCAAACAACCACCATTAGACACCCACAGTCTCATTATCAGGCACACACCAGACATTTCCACATACACTAGCAGAAGCCCACATCCATATATCATCCACATCCAGGCACAGACAAAGTGATACACACGAAGCATCGGATATTCATCAGAAAATCCTTATCTTAATGAAAACAATGAAGTTCTCTAAGTTAAACTGGGGATAAGATTGACTGATACACTGGTAGTATCTACAGAGAATCTAATGCAATAGGAAATATATAAGTTAAGATAGACTCTCACTCTCATCTTTCATCAACAAAATCACTTAACCTTCACTACAACTCATGCCACAAAAACAATAAAATAAAAATTTTCAAGAAAATTATTTGCACCCAGTATAATTCAGTGAAAATCCCAAAGAATACTCTAAATTAATACGCAGTAGAATTAATAACAATATATAATACATGGCAGAACTGGACCACATTGTATTCATATACATATCACTGCCATCTTGTTAGAAATGGGGTTTCTGGTTGGTTTGGTATGCACCTAAATGAGGCAGAACTCACCACTCTAGTCAGGGCAAGTAAGTTACACACCAAAGACAAACTGTGCTCACCCTCTGGTAGCTTGGAACAGAGCAGTCTGGCTTATCATCAGAGGCAATGTGTAAAGCGTTTGCGCAACACACTCACACAGAAACACAACGAACACACCACAAAATATACTCCACACAGGATTATATAAAAATATATATTAGATTATACATAAAACAAGACCACAACAACATGAACCATAAATACATTGCAAATTATGCAAATCCTGAGATAGTACTCATTATCCTGACAGTGTAAGAATCAAAACAACACACGTCATACCCTCAGTGAATACTTTGAGCATGAAATGCAACAGGTTATGAAATAAAAACATGAATTACCAAATGTCACCCTAAAACCATAAATTCATGGCAGGTAATGTAGAATGTGTAGGATAAATCTCCCAACATTACAATGAACACATAGACACAGCACATCTGCGCTCATATTACTTGTTATACGAAAATTCAGGCAAGTAATCCTCTAAAATCCAGTGAACATATCTGCATAGCGCATCTACTCTCTGATTATAGGTTACGTGGTACTTTAGGCAGTTTCCTGAATGTGGCTATACTTGGATCAGGGGGCCTTCATCACAGACTCACCCCGTAATTCCACCGGTGCAAGAACCCCAGGTACGGGAAAACAGATGGGTGGGTACCCACACACTGCAATTTGTAGCAGGGAGACCTCATGTACTCAGTCACAGACCCATTCAGAGACTAAGACACCCACTTGCAGTCCAACTCAGACACTCATGCACCCATTCACAGCACAGATCCACTCAGACACTTACAGACCCACTCACAGACCCACTCACGGAATTGTAATTGTACCATGTATTATCCATTCAATGACATTGTCCATTACAGACAGTGATTTTTCCAAATTAATACGATCAATTTCTCGTATTTTTTTCAGCAGTTTCAATTTGCATTACTTTCCAAGCTTCGTTGTAAGCAGCGTATATACCGGCGTATATGAAACGTTTTTGACGCTGTTTGCGAGGTCCCATTACGAAATCTTGCAAGTCAGCACCTTCTTTAAGTAAAGTCAAGTGTTGCTTAATTTCAGGCAGTGTGGATCTCTGTAGCCACTCAAGGCATAGTTTTCCTACACTATATGTTGTAACCATCCCTGGATGTTGTCTCTGGGAGTATTTTGGGTCTGGCCTAATCTGTTTGGACCCCGGTGTTTTGTTCAGGAATCTATCTTGACAGTTATTTGTGTCTGTGGGCCAGATCAACCATTTTTTCTAATCAGGATTTGTTCTGTTTTGTTGTAAAATATGGGATACGTCTATCTCCACATCTGTAGTGCTATTACTATCAGGTATGGGCTTTGGAATAGACGGTTTATTTAAATCTTTAATCTTGGCTAGGCCAAGACAGGTTGTTTGTAGAATGGTGTCATTCAGGAATATTATTTGTTCTGGGATCATGCAGGCTCTAAAAAGTGATTCTAAACCTTGTACCTGCCAGTCTTTTGTATCCCAAATAGTTTTTGTTTCAATGTTGTTTTTCCAAAATTCAAAACCAAATGTAGACATTTTTTCATACATTTTTCAGAATAAATCAATTTAGTATTTGTCAACATGTTTTTCATTCCTGTCTTATTTAACATTTTAAAATAAAATGTTTCTGGATCAGTGTTGTTAAACCCTGAGAAGTATGGGAATTTCTCATAAAATGTTTTCGAGCTGCCTTTTGGCGGTGTTGGGCAATGTTCCCATTGATTATAAGTAAAAACATTTCTAGGATTAGCAGATTTATGCAAATAGTGATGACCATAGTGGTTAAAACAGTACATTTCTTCATAGTTCGATGAACCCTGCAAATAGTCATGTTCTGTGAATTTTGCTGACATTTCTAAATCTGACATCATCTTATTCATTTTTTCAAAGTCCCAATCATCAGAGAAAGTACTTGGTGTCACAAAGTCACTTAATGAAATCTTGAACTGATGTGGATATTTCAAGAGTTCAACCAGGCCATAGATTTCGTAATCAGTTTTGTCCCATGCTACACCACCAGATATTGGAATGGCTGTGATGTTCACTGATGAAAGTTCTCTTTTTTCAATGTGAGAGGATCTGCGAGGCTTTAGGACCAAGTTGATGTTCTGACTTGCTGTGCCCATTGTACTATATTTTCCCTCAATTAATTTTCCCAAGTTTAAAACTAAAATAAGCCAAAGTAGGAGGAAAAGTACACCTAACACAATCCAAAATTCAATCCATGGTGAAATCAGATATGTTTCTTTTAGTTGATGAAAGAGTTCTGTAATTTTTTCTTTGAAAGTTTTAGTTGCTGGCGTTTCTTCATGTTCACTTGGAACATCAGAAAAGTCATCGAAATTGATGAAGTAGCCAGATGCAGTTCTGTCAATTGTTGGAATAGCTTCCGGATTTTCATTAAACTTTGCACTCGTGTAGTCAGAGGCTACATCATTGTAGATTGGTGTTTCTTGACGAACTGTTGCAATTTGGGTTTCAAGAGGCACTAGTTCCATGGCTTTGTTGCATAGTCCTTTTTTATTCTCTGTAGGTTTATCAAAAGTGATTAGTCTCTCAGTTTGAACCTCTTGGATTGTAGCAAGGTTTGGTCTTCTGCTACTTCTTGGTAGTCCACTGGGCCTACTACTTATTATTGGCCACATGATTGTGGTTTTACCAGGTCGATTGATACAACTCTGTTCTCCTTTTTACCAGCAAGGGGCGGTAGTACTACTGATCTTGTTCCGCTGACAGCTAAGACAGGTACTGCTTTTCTGTAAGAAGGCCCAAATTCCTTCTTCACCGCGATCTTTTCTCTGACCAGATCCCCAATCTTTGGAATCCAGACAGGTCTTGCTGGGACAGGTGTTTTTTTTTCAGTGGCTGTTGGCTTTAGCTTTGTGTTACTTAGACTTCTTCTTGTTTCATTTAAGTCCTGTAAAACAGCCAAACGATCTTTGATATCAAAGGTTTTTTGTTCCACCACTGAAGTGTGACGATCAAGGTCATGAATGATCATTCTGGTACCAAAAAAAAGTTTGTATGGAGTGATACCTCCTAGAGAATTTCTTGGCAGATTTTTAAGACTACGTTGGACACTTGTTAGATGTTTGACCCACCCGTCACCCAAACCTAATACCCTCGCTGTTATAGATTGCTTTATGTCACGTTTTTTTCTCTCCACTACCGCATTTCACTCAGGATGGAATGGACTAGAGTACATCAATGCAATGCCCATGCTGGTCATGGCCTCCTTGTAAGCTCGAGAGCTAAATGCAGGACCCTGGTCAGAATGTAGCATGCCAATTGCGTCTGTGCCGATAAAGACTTGCAAATCTTTTATAACAGTTCTGGCGTCAGCCGAGCGCTGGGGCCACATCTAAATGAATCTCGTCTTAATAATTATGGGATCGCCTTTTTCCATCTGGATTTTTGCGTATAGATAGCCTAATGCTTTCTAATAAAGGTATCTGGGCTGGTGTCTCGTCCGGTTCACAACTGCGATCTCTATTGCAGTCCTGACACCATTGCAAAGTTGTAAATTTGCACATTCATTCCCGGCCACCAGTATTGTGATTGTAATTCTATTAGAGATTTCAAGATCTCTTGGCGCCTCAGACCCATTCCCATGTGTGCTTCTTGAATCAAGTAAGCTTTCCGGTTCGTGTTTGGAATTACTCTATCCCCCACTCCAGGGATTTGAGCAAATGGAACGGAGTTTGCATCAATTATGTATGTATTTCCGAGTGGATAATTTAGAGGTAACGCAGCATAGTTGCCTTCCATTGAGGCTTTTACCGCTAGTAGCGTTTCACCGTCTATTTGTTTTTTAGAACGCTTTTTTGTGGCTACGGAAGCTGGTTTGACAGCTGCCACTGTGGCTCTGTTAGCCAATGATTTCCCTGCAATGTGAACGCCATCACGTCAATGACTCAGTGTATGTATCACGTGAGTCTTTTGTAGTTCTTTCTGCAAAAGTACTACTTGTTCCCAAAGTTTTTTATGCTTTATTGTGCCACCTTTTCCATCTTTGTAACCGTTTTTGACCCAAGTCTGCATGTCATTATTGTAAGACTGGATGCAGTAATGCGAATCGCACACTATTAATGTGGGGAATTCGCGATCGGCATTTTCAAGCGCCATCTTTAAAGATCTTTTTTCAGCTCGCTGAGCTGTACAGTTTCTGAGTTATTCAGTTTTGGTGACCATCGGTCTGAATTTACCTAAGCGCCAGCGACCTTTAACAATCGCGCATGCTGCATTGTAAACTTGTTTTTTCACAACGTAGTGTTGTGCAAATCTGTCCGTGTAGATTACACAGGTGTATTGTTCGAGAGGCAGAATTTCGATTGACAGAGGACATTCATGTTCGTATTCCAGATTTTCTAGTTTTTTCATTTTTGGATCAAATGCGTGTTTCAAGTCTGTTGCAGCTAGAGAATTTACCCATTGTATCTATTTTGGATCTAATGCCATAGCATTTGGAATGCTTAGTCTTGTTACTGCCTCAAGGGGTTAATACTGCTGTTAAAACAGATATGCTCTTCCCTTGGGCTAGGTCTCTTTCTTTTGCTACAGCAGATTGAACCGCAGTTAGTATTTTTTCAGTAGCACTGAATTTCATTTCAGCTTGTGTGTACAAGTGTGATTTATAAGCTATTGGTACCGTTTCTCCCTCATTAGAGGTCAGGTACGTGAATCAGTATCTCGCTGGGATGACTCGGATTACAAGGGTGCATTTGTTTGCGCGTGTTTGCAGTTTTGTTTTAGTTAACATGTCTGTTTGTATTGATTTTTGTG
Source organism: Lissotriton helveticus (assembly GCF_964261635.1). Lineage (NCBI taxonomy): Eukaryota > Metazoa > Chordata > Amphibia > Caudata > Salamandridae > Lissotriton > Lissotriton helveticus. The sequence continues at coordinate 1,809,296,333 of NC_136063.1, read as the reverse complement.
TGATTTTGTGTCCAAATAATTGGTTTGAAATCAGGTTTTATTAATTCGTAGAGTGGTTTAACCCTCTCTGCGTAATTTAGAATGTATGTTCTTCAAAATTCAGGGAACCTAGAATTGATTGTAAGTTCTTCAGCGTTTTTGGAGCTTGGAGTACTGCACACTTCTCTAAGAATTTGTCTGCTATGCTTTTGCCTTCACTTGATAACTCATATCCCAAAAATAGGACAGTGAGGTGGGCAATTCGTGACTTTTTAAAGTTGAATTTGTACCCCTCAGTTGCGAACCCAAGTATAATGGTGTTCACTCTTTTCAAGTGTGTCTCTTGGTCGTCGTCTGTAAGATGGATGTCATCGACATAAGATAATGCCTCATCATCATACATTTGTAGTAACTCTGTTACCCTGGCTGAGAATAATCCTGGGCTATTCTTGAATACCTGTGGGAGTCGACAGAATTGTTTTTGGGCCCCCATACAGGAGAAAGCGGTCAAATACCTGCTTTCTGGTGCTATGTTTTGACAAAAGAAACCATTTGAAATATCTAATGTCGTTTTATATTTTTTGCGCACGATGTTATTCATTAGTGCTGCACTGTGTGAGTTTTGTACTGCATAGGTTTTGCAACAAGAGTTTAGGTGTCTGTAGTCCAAAACTAGACGATATGAATCGTCTGAATTGGAGACAGGAAACAAAGGATTGTTAATTTGTGAGGTGCATGTTTCAATCACCCCCTGGTATTCAAGTTGATCTAGGATCTCCCTGACTTGTTTTTTAGCTTCTTGCTTAACAGGATACTGCCTCTGTGCAGTCAGTTGATTTTTTAACTGGGTTTTATGGTGAGGAGAATCCTCATCCCATCCTACATGATTTTTATATAATGCAGGAGCTTGGGCTACTGCCCATTTTCTAGCAAATGTGTATTTTTTATGAATTGGAATGTGATTTGAGAAGGCAGGCATAATAATTTCTTCGCCATGTGGGCACTCCCTGACAAACTCTGGTGGCCAGTCTTTCTCTGCTAGAAGGATATCATAGCCTTTTGATAGGTTCTCCCAAAAGAGACCTCTTATTTTCCTAGTTTTGTCCCCTTCTATACGTAATGTTATTTCATATAATTTATGGGGTATGCTAACTCTGGTGTCTGCAGTTTCCACTTGAATGTATTCATTCGTGTCCACTGTCTCCAGAAGATTCATCAGGATCTTGCGAGCTATGGTCACTTCTGCTGCGCTATCTAGCATTGTATGGGCCCATTCTCCGTTTTTCAGTTGTGTCCTCAGAATCCTCTGCATGTTTTATTTTAATACTAGCTACCTTCTTCTTTGGAAATTGTAATTTTTTACTTTGATGAGCAGGTTTCTTGTCTTTGGACTTGACGTGCTCTTCTTTGTGTTCTGACCGTCCTCTTCTTTCCGATTTCTGTGAGGAAGTCTGAAAAGATCGAGAGGGACGTGTATCAATATCTTGATATCTGTCAGGTTTTCTTAATTGATCCCTATCTCTAAGGTTGTATGTTTTCTCAGAGGGCTCCCTGTGGGGAGACTTGCCTCCTCGTTCTGGAGATCTATCTCTCCGTTGGGGAGACCTTCCTCTGGACTGAAACTGTTTTTCTCTGGGAGTAGTTTGTTTATTACCCTCCCACCTCTTTTTTGGAGTAATGATATTATTCTTGATAAATGTTTTTTCAGGATTTTCACTTAGTTGGGGTTTTAGTGGTTTCCCACCCATACTATCTCTACCTAATTCTTCATAGGATTTTTCTATGATTCTGGCAAGTTCAAACGGTTGTTCTGCTATATTTGTTTCTTTCAATTTCTGGCGGATCGCCACAGATGCTGCTTCTCCTTTTATGTTGGCTAGTAACATAGCTGAGACCTGCTTAAAGTCTTTCAGTAATTTCATACCTAGAGTTAAAGCAGGTTCTGGACCGTATTCATTTTGAATCTGTCTTAGTACGTCTGGTATAACCGCCATGGACGGAACACCATGTGTTTTTGTGTAAATCGAAGCAAAGACTGTGCCCCAAGTGTCACAGTCCTCCACATGTGGTGCGATCCCCATTGGGAGACAGATAGTCAGAATTCTGTGTTTCTCATTAGGAGTAGTATCAGGAAACACTGCCTCTATTTGAGTGATTTTTTGAGCTAACCAGAATGGAATTTGTTCCCGTTTTGCGGGTATTTTGCCAATGACTGATTGTATAGTCTGTGGTGTGATTTTATTTGTATTCCCCTGGTGAGGGTTGTGTTGTGGAATTCTAATTGCTGGTTGGACTGTTGAAGTCCGCATGACATATTGGACCAATTGTCTATGTATTTTAATTAGTAGTTTTAGCTGAACTAAAAGTTCTCGATCTGACATTTTTTCAGTGTCGGGATGTGGTGTATAGCTGGCTAGAACCGGCCATGTGGCTCCTGGTCTACCTAGTGGACCGAGCCTGGTAATGTGATTTTGATGTTTTAGGGCGCCATTAAACCAGAGCAGGTGCTCTTGATGTGTCAGTGGAATTTCAACGTCCTCGAAAGGGGCATATTCCGTTGGAGGTTCCTCTATTTTGTAATAGTGGAAATCTTGTGTCACAGCATGTCCTGCCGGAAAATGTATCCATGAATAGAATACCTCTGCCTGCCGATATTCATGGGCCTCTACCACAAATATGACTGTACCACCTCTTGGTGATAGTCCATTTTCTATAAGTTTAAGAGTTATAGTTCTTCTTACGTTTACCGGAATGATTATAACATTCGGGTCTTCATTTTGGAGACTTGTGTCATCCTCTAAAAGTTGAGCTGCTATTCTAGCTCTCTCTCTTTCATCCTCACTTTCCCCCATTTTTCTGACAGAAAGTTTTTGTTGCAGAGCAAGTTTCAAGGAAACAAAGATTAGGTGCACAATATTTTGGAACACTGTATCCTTCAACGTTGACTAAACCAAAAACTAATACATAGGATTCTCATCCTACTAAGTTCCGGCGGATATTAACCTTTCACCCACTCCAGACGTCTATTGGAGTTTTTACGGGAAAAAGGGGTCTGTGTGAAAAGCACGACTGAGTTACTCTAGCATCTAGCGTTAGATTATCGCCTACCAAACGTTGGGCGCCATGTAGTATAGTTCCTATATTCCCAATAGGCTCTGCGCATTGGAATAACATAAACAATAGTTTAGACGTAGGACTGAGGCCGACTAGGTCTCTATTGAATATGTTAGACTTAATTATGAATGCCAGCTAGCTCAGAGGTCACTAGAAACTATCTTGAGTAAACAGGAAGGAGTTAACTTTCCTGAATAGACAAGAAGGGATTAGCTTCTGACAACCGCATTAACATGACAACTTTGCTCCCTCCAGAATAAGGAGTATATCTCCAGAGTCGTGTGAAAACAATAGACAGCTATTTTACTCAGTCAATCGTGCATGCTTAGTTTCACCAGAGTGCAGAGAAATAGAGAGACGGGCGTTTTCAATAAAAGTTGTTATTTATTGAGCAGTCCTCTTTCCCGTGCAAGAGAAGTGAATTGCCACAATTGCAATACTTGTCATAAAGTAAAGTGCGTACAGTAAAAGGAGTATTATGAAATAATACTGTAAAAGCATTTATATGGTTTCTGAGCCATATGATACTTAAAACTGATAAAATACATACAATGATAAAAAGTTGACTAAACGTGCTCAACTGGTGTTTCTAAAATACGCCTATCCCGGTGTACCTGACCTAAGCCTAATACGTGGAAAGGAGTAAGCAAGTTAAGATAGTTTTGCCAAGAATCTGAATAAAGAATTCTCTAAGGATCTAATCAGCTCCGTACCTTGGTTATAGAATGAAGGAGGTCTTGTATCTCGTTCTCAGGACTCGATCTCACAGAAACCCGCAAGGGTGACTGGAAACACTGGAGCTGGATTTCTCGGCAGGAGAAAAGACAGCGTCTCTCTCAGTGCGTCAAATGGGAGGGTCGGCTTCCTTCAGCACTCGCATCAGCTGGGCGTCGGGCAAGTAGATAGCCGCTCTGCTCCAAACCACTGGGTGTTTGCTTAAGGCAAATGCTGGTATATTTATACCTGAAAGGTGCCGAGTTTGACGTAAGGTTGGACATAAGACGTCACTAAGAACTGACAGTTCTTTCAGGACTCCAGGAGTTCTTGCACAAATCAAAACAAAAGCAGGGGGAATTCCCGGGCTGCTGGAGGCTTGGTTTGTTTAAAGAACGCGTTGTACTTTCTAGGAGTCTATGGGAGTAGCCTTGCCGTATTTGGACTGCATAGGCTATTACTAAATATGGATGTGATTCTTATGCCTTTATAAGGATATTATTTGTTATAACCACATAAGGGCATAATCGGGAATATTTAATTAGGGTCCTAGATATGTTTACAACAGCCTCTTCTGCTTATTGCTAATCTTTATTATACCTCTTTCTGCTCATTCCAGACCTTGATTCTGGCTCTCATTCCTTGTTTCTGACCTCTATTCTGCCTCTTTCTGCTCGTTTCTGATCTTCATTTTGCCACTTTCTCCTTGTTTCTGACATTTATTCTGCTTCATATTGCTCATTTAGGACCTCTATTCTGCCTTTTCTGCTCATTTTGCACCTTTATTCAGCCTCTTTCTTGTGGTTGCTGATCTTTATTCTGCCTATTTCTGTTTGTTCCTGACCTTTAATCTGCCTCTTTCTACTCATTTATCACTTTTATATTGCCGCTCTCTACTTGTTTCGGTCCTTTATTTTGCCTCCTTGTGCTCTTTTTCTCCGGGACCGTGGATGGAGCCTGAAGGTCCCTGCAGTCCAAGCTGCCTTTTGCGGGAGCCAGCATTGCTACTGCACAGAGGGAGCTGCTGGAAACGCAGTGCCCTCCATGCAGGATTAGGCGGGACCACTTTGACTGCTCCCACCTGATGGAAGGGGAGTGTTTGCTTTAGCTTGCTGGGAACTGTGAGATCACGCCAAGCTAAAGCAAATAAGTATGTCCTGGGGGTGAGCACCCCAGGACATGGCAGGAGTTGGCAGTGGGGATTGGTGGTCCCCAGGGTCATTATTGGCTTCAGGAGAGGGGCCGCGCAGCAACCCTTCTTTAATTTTCAAGAGCCTGCCACGGTGAGGTGGGGCCGAGAATGCCCAGGAGGGGGTCCACGCAGCCCCTCTCTCCTTGTTTTTAAAGAATTTGTCCCCGGAAGGTGGATGGCCCAAGGGCTCGGGGAGTCCATGAGTTCACCCCATTAGGTGTTATTTAGCCCCGGTAGGTGGTGGTCCCCCGGGCTCTGGGTGGTTTGTGCGGCAATCCGTCAATGTTTCAAACAGCCCCGGGAAGGTGGTGGTCCTTATAGAGCCCATGGAAGAGGGCCCTATTCAACCACTCCTCTTTTTTTTACAAATGAAGCCCCGCAGGAGGGGGTGGTCCCCGGGCTTCCATGAACCTCTGCAGGGGGGCCCCTCTCTCCTTCTTTTAAACAATTCTCCCTGAACCTGGTCCACTCGGGGACCCTTTACAAAACAAGCGTGGGAGCCCGTGCTTTGTTTTGTCACAAATTAGTGTTCTTCCTTTTTAATCAAAAACACATATTTTTATTAAGCCTTACTATAATGGTATTTTAACCTTGGTTTTTTTCAGTGAAATAAAAATATATAAAAAAAATACAAAGAAACTAACTATTTCAACAAGGGTTGCGCTGAGAATGTTCAACTTCTTAGTTTTTGTAACTCACATTCAGAAATATTCCCAGCATAGTTTTCATGGTCTTTGTATGTATCTACATAAACTTCATGTTTAAACTTCATGTTTAAATTTCAATAAGACAATGATCAGTTTTTCGTATGCTATAAACTATGTGTTTTTAAGGTATACATCCATTTTTAAGTTGTGATCGCTCTCACGGGTGGCTCGCATGAGGCTCACGAGATTGTAGAGTTATACATTTTGTTCTAATATATTGTACAGAGATCTTTTTCACACAGTCAGTTATTACTGAATGCTACTAAAGCCAGTGCAGCATTATATTGTATTAAATATTTTGTTTACAAACTTACCGCTCTTGTTAGACAATCGTGGATGTCGAACACACAAGCCCCTGCATAGACTGTGAGGGGACTATTCTACCTGTCTGTACGGCTGACACAAACTGCCCACGAGATAATACGTTTGGAACTGAGGGCCAAATGTATGACCTTTTTAGCGGTCGTAATAGGAAAATAGGCCGTTTAGGACTGCTAAAATGTGTTGTGGCACATGCAAACCCTATATTGCGAGTCATGGCCTATTACCGACTCGCAAAATAGGGTTTGCGACTCGCTATTAGGAATGGGCGTGCCAAGGGTGTCTCTTCCTTATAGCGAGTCGCCGGAGGATGTACAATTGTATTGGGACCGCAAATGTGGTCGCAAAAAAATCCATTAAAATACCATTAAATTTAAATTGGTGATAAGCCAGTCGCAATCAGGCAGCGGTCCACAGGGAACCTCCTCTCCTTTGTGTTTAGCAGGGGACATATTTTTTAAGTGCAGGCAGTCAGTGGTCTCACGGACAGCTGTCTGCCCATAAACAATAAAAATATACTTTTCCTTTTTTCTTTTATAGGCATCCCATGTTCTTTAACGACAACAGTCTGCATTTGAAAAAAGAAATGCTGCTTTTTTTAAAAAAAAGCAAACACAGACATGGTGTTCTGCTGTCGCCTGCAGGACACCATCCATGTGATTGTAGCCCATTACCAATGTTTCGCAAATTGCGACCTGCCTCATTAATATTGATGACGCATCATTGGAGACCCCATTGGGATTTGTAAAATGTGTCTGAGACACATTAGTGGAGAAGCGTGGCTCAGTGGTTAGAGGCGGCAGACCCGGAAGCTGAGATCGACCGTTGACCAGGGTTCGATTCCCCGCCTCGGCGGGTCTCGGGCTCAAAAATTCCACGGACTCGACAATTCTCGCTCTGGTGCCTACTCAACTCACGGGGTCACACTCTGCGACTCTGGGCAATAGCTTGCTTAATCTCCACTACGGCCCCTCGCGGCAGGATGCCTGGCTTTCACCTTGTGGACACCCTGCTGGGGTTTCTCACAGGGGAATACCAGGACGGGTTCCCTAAGCAAGCGCCGGGACGCTCACGGGCAGCCGTGCGCTTTACAAATCCAGCACATTTACAAATCCAGCACAGCGCTTTACAAATCCAGCACATTAGTACATTCTATTTTGTGAGCCACAAATTACGAGTCACAAAAAATCTCAATTTGCGACCCGCAAAATGGAATGGACATACATCTGGCCCTTAAGTAAATAACAGTGTATTTTGTCATTTTGAAGAAAGCAAGACATGAGAAGTGTTGCTTAAAGAAGAAAAACAGTTGATGTATTGTTGCATTTGCTATATTAAGAAAGCTTTCTCTTTTTACAATCTTGTGGGCCTCCCCAGAAAACAAAAAGTAAGATGTCCAGGAGAAGAAAGGCATCCCATGAATGGATTGTGATTGGTTCCTCTCTCTCAGATGATGTGTGTGCATAATAGTGTGTATTGAGAGAAACAAAGCTATTTTCAGACCTCGTTCTCAGATGTTGAGTGTGCATAGGGTCTAATGGCGGGGTGCGTCCTCTGGTAAATCCAATCCCGAGTGACACCTTCTCTTCCCCACCAAATTCAGATAGTGTAAAATCTTTGGGAGCCGGAATAGCTTGGGGCCAGCGTAAAATCATCACTTCTTATATTCAGAGGGCTAAACATAGAAAACCCCTAGCTCCATTACCCATTAGAAATAGAGCCCCACCCGCCACAAAAAATAGCTTAAGCCACCCTGCAAAGGAAACGGTGAGGGAAAACCTGAAATTTGGAGTGAGATGGAATACCTGTCCACCGGTAAATCATCAACATAAGTCTCAAGAAGGAAGGTGGGGTATGAATGTAGGTAAAATACATAACACTAACAAAATCTATATGACGAATGTCCCGAAGCTAGCACCAGAGAGAAGTAACGAAAGTACAGACTCTCTGACTAACAAAGCTATTCACTGGTTACGTCACATTAGAGGGTGTTGATCCGTGATCAGGGATGACATCTCTAAGGTGCGCAGGCTTACTTCTGCTACTGAACAATCTGACTGTATCGGACTGACACTACAAACAGAGGAGGTGGCTGAAAATCTATTTTCCCTGGAGTTTAGAACTAGCCCCCCATTTTTGTATCCAGCTAAGGAAGGCTCTACCTGACAGCCAGGTGAACCATTATTCTAGGCAGTGGCCGGTAGGCCGTGTGGAACTTCTGGACTGGAAAACAATGATTGACTGTCTGGCGAATATGTACAAGGGCCCTGCATTGACAGTAAAAAGGACCTAGTTGCCACTATTGAGAAGCACCAGCCCGATAGCTGTGACATTGCTAGTCATACCCCCGAAATGAGATATGTACATGGGTCATGTATTGATAGTGAAGAGGACTCAGTTGCCCCTACTGCTAGATACCAGCCGGTCCGCTGTGACATTTTTAGTCATATCCCCGAAACGAGATTTGACAATGTAATGCGATCTATAGATGCTCCTGGCTCTGATCTTCAGCACCAGTCTAGGACCAATCTCTTAAGGCAAGGTAATGCTCCATCATCCATCGCATGGTGGTTATGCCCCTACTAGGGGCTCACTTTTGTCATGGAACATTGCAGGTCTGGGTTCGAAAATATCAAGACCTTAAAGAAGCAAGTTCGCAGAACAATAGCAAACTATTCTGGAGCATCATAAAATGGGGCAGAGGGGGTCAACCAGATCAGTCTCAAAATCATGTCTCGCAGAAAGATTGGGTTAATTATTTTAAAACTCAATATGCCTGTAGCCCGTCAGAGAATCGTAGACAAGATCCTAGTTATGTATTTTATCTGGATGAGACTTTTAATGATAGGGCTGTTTCGCTAGCTTTTAGTGCAGTGGCAGGAGGTAGAGCGCCGGGACCCAATGGTGTCCCCGCGGATGTGTTCCTCAATGACAAAGCAAGATGGGGCAGATACATTTTGCTGATGGCAAACGCAATGGCCCGGGGGGCCCCATACCAGATTCCTGGAAAGGGGCCAAAATATTCCCAGTATACAAAAAAGAAGATAAATCGCTCCCAAGCAGCTACAGACCTATCAGATTGATAGATAAGATTTAAAAGGTAGTTGGGGGTTGATTCTGAATAAAATCCTAGACTGAATTGATGATAGTAGTATACTGTTCCCCTTTCAAGCAGGCTTTCGTAAATATATTAGTACTATCGATCAGGTCTTCCATTTTATTCTTTTGTATTGGAAGACAGTGACCCTGGGCAAAGGTAGCCTTTATGCTGCATTTGTTGACTTAAGAGCAGTATTCAACCTTGTTCCGCGTTCCTGTTTGTGGGCGACGTTGAGTGAATTGAGTGAGGTCTAAAGAGCTGTCAACTCTTATAATGAGGTTGCATGAGGGAAATCACTCTAGAATCCGGTGGGGGACACAGGGTAGGGTCACCACCCAGTTTCCCGTAGAACGAGGGGTCCGACAAGGTTGTGCTATGGCATCAACATTATTTTCTTTGTATATTAACAGAATAGTGGATTGCCTCTTGCCAATAAATACAGATTTACTGGCAACCTATTTTAGCTGGTGTGAAAATCCCGATTTTAATGTTCGCGGATGACACATTAACTATCTCAAAGACTCCTAGTGGCCTTCAGCGAGCCTTAGTAATTTTTGAAGATTTTTGTTTTGCTCGCGGCCTAGAAGTTAATATGGCAAAAACTACATTCATGACCTTTAACCCACACAGAAATTTTAAAGGAACATTTTTAATGAATAACCAACCACTCGAAAAGGGTAGGGCTTTCACTTACCTGGGATACACGTAGAGAGGGACCTAAAGTGGAACTACCACACAGATACAGCTGCACTAAAGCATCAGCAACTTACGAGAGCCCTAAATATAGAACATAAAAGGTCATTAACAAAACCAGTGCTCCAAGTTTATGATTCAAAAGTTGTCAGCTCTGCCTTCTATGGTGGTGAACTCTGGGGGTTCGAGAACGTAGCCAGCTTAAGTGTTTCTGAAAACAAGTTCCTTCCTAGTATTACCAACCTCCCCCAAAGCACTTCATTAAGGCCGCTGAGGTATGATTTGGGTAGAAATGCCATTGCAGATGTTGCCAAACTGCGCCCTATTCTATACTGGAGCAGGTTGTGGACAACACCTGTACTGTCATCATGCGCCGTGGGTTTCCTTGATGTAATAAAATCTGATGGCTTCCATAAAATCGGCTGGCTAAAGGGAGTGAGAAATAGCCTTGTGGGTTTTGGCATGAAAACGCTATGGGAGAATCCAACAGAGGCCTCTTTCCCCTCTAAAAAGATCTTAAAAGAGAAGTACTGGGAAGGGGTCATCCATAATGTTTTGATTAATACTGCATCATCTTCATTGGCGGGAATCTTTTTGGAATTCAAATTTATCCCCAAACTTGAAACCTACTGGGACACTATTACTAATCCAAGGGACAGGAAATTTTATTTCCAGCTGTGGGCAGGTTCACTGCCCCTAAGATCTCTTACTTCCACGTGGAAACCGCTAAGTGATAATATATGCCCAGCTTGTGGAATCCACAAAGAAACAGTCGCCCATATACTCTTTGCCTGTTCTCCCTATTCCACCCCAAGGAGGGATTGGCTGAGTCCCATGTGTAAATTACTTGGTACAAACAGGAGTGCTGAAGCTGAAAGGCTGATACACACCAGTACTCTGCCAATTATAATAGTGGCGGTTGCTAAATATCTAGGGTGGGTGTGGATAATAAGGCTGAAATCAATATCTGGGTAAGCCAATGTTGGGTAAAATGTCTAGCCTGTTCAGTTTTGATTTAAGAATGTGACTATTCTATATTATACTGTTTTAGTTTTTATTAGAAATAGACTTTTATTGAAAGGAAGCTGGTAACATGAAATCTGGACCTTCCCTACATGTTTAGATCTTAGTTTAAATTAATTTTTCCACCAACAGTACTATGTATAATCTAGTTAAGACATTTTTAAGTGTGTATATTTAAATGTTCTTTGTAATGTGCTTTTATGATCACATGTCGAATAAAGCTTGTTTGGATTGGCATAGTAGGGTGTGGGTTGGGACTGCCCTCTCTTTTCAGACCTCTCTCTCAGATGACAGGTGTGCATAGCAGGTTGTGTGGACGGACTGGCTCCTCTGGTGAGACCTCTTTCTGTTATGATAGGTGTGCTTAGTAGTGTTTGGAGAGGAACTGGCCTCACATTTTAGACCTCTCTTTCAGGTGCTGGGTTTGCCTAGTAGGGCATGGGGAGGGACTGTTCTCTCCTTTTAGAACACTCTCTCAGATGATGGGTGTGCATCGTAGGGTATGTGGGGTTACTGGCCTCTCTACTGAGACCTCTCTCTGTAATGATAGGTGTGCATAGCAGGGTGTGGGGAGAGACTGAGCTCTCCTCTCAGACCTCTATCTCAGATGATGGATGTGTGTAGTAGTATGTTTGGGTAAACCTCAACTCTACTCACAACTCTTCTCAAACAAATGAGCATAAATAGTAGAGTCTGATCAACACCATCTGCATAAGTCTCCTTCATACACAAGTGTACATAGCATAGTGTATTCAAACATCACTTACTCCTTCATGCTTTATGCGAACCCCCACGAAACTGTCAAGATCATTACATTTAAAAAAAGATTTAACCTTCTAAGCACCACAGTTTTTATCTCTTATACACTTCCTTTCAAAAACAATGAGCACAATATGAATGTCTACTACTGGGTAGTAATACCTTAGACACTTCCTCTCTAAATCTAGAAGGACAGCCTGCCTTTATGCTGCCCACTTATACAGCTTTTTTAATTTCATTGCAAAACCAATTTTTCACAGTAAACACTAATGGTGGCTATTTCATTTCATTTCAGTTCTGCATTCCGTCCATCAACTGCTCTTTTTGGCTATATCATTTCTCACATTCAAACAGCCAGCCAATCAGAGCACTCGCTTTCGTGAGACTCGTGGGAGACTCTTGCCCCAGCGAGAGCATGGCGTCTAATGGGAAAAACAGGACTCTTGACCAATCACAGGGCTCCAGTGTTGATTTTGCACTCTCACAGGAGATTTATAGGATTTTCGAGAGCCAAACTGCCAAGATATAATATTTTTTTCCCCTTAATTTCTCAAAAACTACTGAACAAATTTACAACAAATCACAAGAAGCAAATTTGGTGTAATCCTGTTCAGCACTTTTTGCTAAAACCTGTCTTAAAGAAGTTTCATTTAAATGTATGGCGATTTTGTATTTTAAGAACCACCATTCTTCTTACCCCCCACTCAATGGATCAACCCAAAACTTTCCAGGAAGGAGCTGAGGTGGATGAGCTTTTCTTTTGGAAAGTTTTGTGGAGGTTTTTTGGCTTTGGGTTACCTCTATAATATTTGCCTTTTATGATTTTTTCCTAATTACTTTGTAGATCTACACTTCTGGTTTAATTAGGTATGTATTTTATAAAAAATCTTTTTTAGACATTTTTCATAATGAATTAGCTATTCCATTCATTGATGTGACCCAGTACCATGGTGCTGGCCATTTTCTCTATTTGAGCACACCACCTTTTCCCTGTCATTAGTGGGGAAAGATGGTAATTTCCACACTGTATTCACTTTGTGCCAACTCCCTAAGTGGACTGTACGTATTCTGCAAGTGACTGAGCCCTACATTAGACTAAAACATTAAATGCACCACTTACTCAGTGTTGCCTTCTTGGGTGAGATTTGGTTCTTAATACTGTCTAACTTCTCTAGTAAAGTGATATTTTTTCACCTAATCTTGGAACTCTTGACTCACCTGTGAGAAGCCCTTTTTAGTTTTCACCTGCATAGCTCTTGTGCTGTGCTTGTGAAATCTCTTGTGTTTAAAATAAAAATCTTTAAAGGGCTTGCCCATTACTTGCTTTTGGCTACCACGTGGTTCCCACGTCACTTTACTTACCATTGGCTGGAATTTTTCCAAGTGGACAACTTCGTACAGGGTTGCTTTCCTCCTTTCTCCTCCCCAGGCCACTGACAATAATGTGTCAAGTTCCCCTCTCCTCCCCATCTCTAGAGTCCACAGGGCCAGACTCAAGTCTACAGAGAGTCCCTCCCGCACAATAATTTTGTTCTGCTACGGGGCAACTGCACAATTTCAAACCTTAATGCTTGAAACACCCATACTTTAAACCCAAATTCAATGCAACAGTAAATATGGCCCGACCTCTCACCTCTCCACCCTGCATGATATGCAGCTTTCAATTGTGTAGCTGCTGAGCACCAGAACAATAGTGACATGTTTTATTCGAAAAAAAACACATTTACATTCTGACCATGCCATCTTGTAAGAGAAAAGAGATTAAGTGATTTGCCCAGAATCATAGGATGTTGTGCCAACATTGAGTCTCAAACCTGCTTTATAGTCAGCAGCTCTGGTTGTTATGTTATGTTATGTTATGTTATGTTATGTTATGTTATGTTATGTTATGTTAAAGGCACTTGTTAAGCGCACATACACCAAACGGTTTCATGGTGCTGATACGCTACATCCTTTCCCCAAAGAAGATGGTCGCTTGTAAAAAAAACAAGCGTTCTACTTATGCGAAATCTATTGGCTGTGTCAATGTTTTTTTACAAGTTGCAACATAGCTTAAAGTAAAAAAAAAATGCTATGATGCAGCCAGCATTATTCGCACCATAGTTGCATAGTTGCATAGTTTTTTGTTAAAGCCATGTTGCACAGCAGCACAACTGCGCAACATGTAAAAAAAATTGACAAACCAATAGATATCACATAGACAAAACCTATTGGCTTTGCCAATGCTTGTTTGACTTCTGGCTTTCAAAGCCTGATTGATACATTGCTTTCTTACCACCTTGCATTCAAGTAGAGAAATTCTCCTTGTAAGTATTGTTCATAATTTTCATAGACATGCTTTTTCTATTTTGATACTCATTGCTATCATTGCCCACCATCAAGGTCAAGGCGAGGTCTGATTTGATCATCATTTACCTCCAGACTTTAAATGTCTACATTGCGAGCATTCTCACCAGCAGTGCCTTACAAATTTCTGTATGGTGTGTGATGGATAGGTGGAGATTTTTATTACTTTTTTCCACATCAATTGCATTGCCTGTAATCTTTTTGACCTAAGTGGTAACTTCTTACTTTACGTTGCTTTTCGGACACATTACTGCTTATTTCCAGCTGCACTTTCCTTAACTAATTTTTATTCGTGTTTCAAACTTCTTATTCAGTATACTCAGATACTTTCCATAATTTATAGGGGTTCATCTTTGTCCAAGGTTCCCTTAGGGCGAACTGCTTATGTGCTGGGACACATATGAACCCCTACTACATGACAAACAAGCACTGGCAACGGCAATAGGTCTCACTTTTAAATGCAATGTGAAGAGATACCTCAACATGTATGTAGGCTAATGACAGCCCGCCTCCCTTCTGCGTTGTTGCCAGAGAAAAACACCATAAATTATCTAGTTGTCTAACACACTTTAATAGCATTACAATGTTATGTGCATGTCCCTGAAAGTTTAACCTCAGGCAGCTGGATAAATAAGCATCATAATAGTAGCTGTGTGGAGGGCAATCACGTTTTCTGGAAGCACACAGCTTTTGCCCACTTAAAACAAATACTCCTCACTTCCAACATGTCGGTGGAGTCAGAGCCCCTCTCTAGCGTTGCTCACATAATTGTCTGGTGGGAGCTATACTCTCAAGCCAGACCATAAAAATGTTGCCCCATGGACACTAAAATAGCACTTCCGCAGGTAACAGTTTCATTTGAAGTATGAACCCTGCTATTACAGACTTCAGGTCTTAAGTGATAAATCGAGTGCCACACAATAGTGTTTTGTGCCACAATCTCCCATTGTTTGTATGTAATTGTGTATATTGTTGTTGTGCATTATGTGTAGTAATGTATTGTGTTAAATGCAACATGACCTCTAAGAATTAAGCTTCAGTCTGATAAATGTGCTTACATTTGTAACTCAATATTCGTTTTTTAAATAATATTTAGCAACATAACGCATTATGGTCATGTTGCTCTAACGGAAAAATTACAAAGGTATGGCGAGTGAGAGCAATGTGATACATATGATAACTAAAGTTATGTAGATCTCTTTTCAAATCTGGCTCATATTTCCCTAATTACAAATATTTTTTGTCTTCAAAGTCGGTCTAGGAAATTCAAATTCGTCCATTCATCCGCAACACACACCCAAAATCAGACGTGCCTGTTCCGGTCCCAAATCATCACTACTTCTTCAGTTTCCAATATACCATTTTTACTAATGTGGTACCACAACGAGCATCCTCAATATATCACTTGCCTTTTAAAAGCTTTATATAAAAAAACATTTCTCGATTTTTCATCCTTAGTAGTATGAATGGCTGAGTCAACCCTGCTAGGATTGATGCATGTGAGCAGAAAGTTTGCCCAGATCTCAGCTGCTTGTGCCTAACTCGTTAGTCTATGTCCCTCTCTCCTACCCTCTGTCTTACCTGACTGACCACAGAGTGGAAGCCAGCGTCACTTCTGCTTCCCACTCTCAGTGCGGAAGATTAAATAATGCAGCTCCAAGGTCTGAATGGAAACACTTTCTTGGGGCGATTACTCAGCACTGCATCGTTTCTACATTTTAGCAGATATATTTTAATCTTGCAGTTTGCATCATGATAATTAAGGAGGTGTGCTGAAGACAAATGATTTATAAGTAACCTTCCTGCACACATTACATCATCTCTCATCTTTGTCTCCTTGAAAATATTGAGAACACAATGGGAATAAAGCCAGCTGCCAGCCCAAGTCCAATTCTCCTGTGAATGCAAAGGAGCTTCCTAAACTAGAATAATCTGAAAATTCAGATTGTGCTCACATAGGATATTTTGATGAGCTGGGTTCGATGGCAAAACATATCATCAAAGTGAAAGAAAATCTGTCAGTACAGAAATAATGAAAGTGACATTAGCCTGGCTATTAATGCATAAATATGCTTTGTGGCAGAAACCAATTATCTTATTTAAATGTGATTCCAGCATTGTTTTGTCATGAAGAGGTGTGTATGGCTTTTATACTGCGGTATTTAGTCTTCATTGTCATCATTACACAGGCTCCTCGGATACTTAATTAAGATTCATTGTTTTAGAAAGCACTTCATTTGCTAAATTCAAGAGCAAGCGGCAAACGCTTCCCATTGAATTTTATCTTTAAACCCTGTCATCCTTCCGAGATTGATACACTGACTGCCGTTGATGTGGGTAATAATAACACCTGTTAGCCACAGTGCTTTGAAGCAGCAAACCGCCATAGAAATAGCTTTAGAAGAGGACAAATGAACAGTGCCGACAATCTATTTAATGAGAACCCTTATTTAACCTCTGATCCTGGTTTCTGAAAGCGAAGGCGGGTGTCTTGCAGCAAAAAAGCTGCCTGTCTGAAACAAAAAAGTATTTCAAAATGAAATAAATCCCAAAGTAATGCATTTGATCCGCGAGAGGTTTCATTGCGCGAATCTGGCCCTTTGCGAGCGCTTTTTTTGCATTTGGGATTCATCATCCCAAATGCAAAAATCGATAATTTTAAAATCGGTAAATTGCGAGGAATTGCATTTAAGGAATCTCTATTTGAGATTTCTTAAATGCAATTCATGAACCATTTTAGAATTGCGAATTCGCAATTCTTGGCCGCTATTTACCGCGAAGTCTGACTTCGTGGTAAATAGCGAAAACTTAGAAAAATGCACTTTAGTTCATTTTTCTAAGTTGTATGTTACACACACACATGTCCTTTGGACATGTGTGTGCGCAACATCAGTCTACATTTTCATTTCAGGGGTGCTACAGGGTGTCCTTTGGACACCCCTGGCACCCTTAAAATTGCATCCTTATTTGCGATTAGCAAATTGCTAATCGCAAATAAGGAATGACTACCCATTCATTCCTATGGGCCTTTAGGCCCATAGGAATGACTGGGGAGTTATTCCTTATTTGCGATAATAAGGAAGCTGTAGAAATCGCAATTTTCTTTGCGATTTCTACATGAATCCTGTTTTGCGAGTCTTTAATAGCGATTCCTTAATAATCGCTATTAAGGACTCGCAAAACGGGACATTGATGAATCTGGCCGCAAGTGGAGGCAGCCTCTTCTCTCCAGAACTGCGACAAAAGAAAGGAGATTAGGGAAAAGACAAGTGGGTACATACTCTGTCACACTTCTGTGAAGGTGAGTATGCTGTGTGAGGGAAGCGTGAATCCCATTCCAACGCTACATGCCCGCGCTCCTCAGCACAGGGGAACACTGCCCAAGTACTGACTCCTTCGCAAAATTCACCGGCCACCTGCAGTTTTCTTTTGCTTTGCTATTTCGAAGTTTTGATTGTAGGCTGAGAACTTGGCGTCTTGGTTAGCAGTGACTGACTCCAAGCATCGTGGTAAATGCATGACACTTGGGCCTTGATTTACGAATTCTTCCTCCCCCTTGCTTAGGCAGAGCAATGCAGTGGCTTATTTGGATTTTACTCACCCACAAAGCCGGTTTTGCAAGGCCTTGGGTGGGTGGCTTTTGTAAATAAATGTTATGCAATGCAGCTGCCTGCACTGTGTTATGTTACCTTTCAACTTGGGAGGCATTCCATGGATTCCCATGCATCCGCCCATGGATTTTGGCACATTCCCAGATTTACTAACGCAAGTAAACTTGGGAATGTGTCAAAATGTAACGCCTTCCACAGTGAGACATAATGAGGAGAAATGTCTTGATTTCTCCGCGGTATTTTCTCTTTACAAATATGCTGCATTCTGCAGCACACACAGAAAGAGGAAAATGTCTCTTAAGATTGCTTTTGTGCAGGCGGTGTCATCTCCTGCATAAAACAATCCTGCTTGTAATGCAAGCACCCTTGCAAGGGTTCGTGCATTGGTGCTAGGCAGCACGGAGTGCGCCAGGGCAAGGCTAAAGCTGAAATGCTCAATATATTTGTACTTATGGAGCAGTACTGCTCTTTCCCTTTCACACAATGCAAGAGAGCAACTTTGCTTGCTGACCTGCATTGCTCGAAAGAATAGTAAGTCTGCCCCTTGGTTTATAAACATAAGTGTTTAAATCAAAAAAAGCATATCAGCACTCCTACAATGCACAAGAAGCATCCACTGTGTGACGTGTGGTTTAAAACACTAGTGTGGCACAGGAACAGTGCTTGCTTTGGAAAATAGAAGTGCAGGGAATCCAACTCTTTTCTTAATAGCCCACTAATGTTGCTTGGTTTGATTTCCCCTCAAGCCTTTTTCTTCCACCACACTACAGTTCCTGTCTCTTTTGTCTCATGCTTCCTGGATCTTTTGCCTTCCTGCTTTCTTCCTTTATCATTGTTTTCCTATGTTTCTCTTCCTCATTCTTCCCCCTTTGTCTGCCTTTGTGTCTCTTGATCTGCATGAAAGCCTGGTGTTGAAAAATAATTTCTGGTGCCCAAAAATTGTGCCCACCACTATCAGCAAACATCTCCAAAACATAATCATTATGCTGGAACATTTTTAAATGCAAAAGAAATAATTGATGCATTTGACACCCCGAGTGGGACAGGTCTGCCCAGAGGTGGGTCCCATGCTCTCCATGCCATTTGAGTCAAGCTACCCTAGCTGATGAGGGGATTAACCCTGAAACCGGTCCTAGGATGCTTGTTCCCCGTCCAGAGAGGACCTAGCCTGGCAGTTCGGGCTGGACTGTTCCCAAAGGGAGCAGGGTCAAGACTGATTGCATATGGCTGGGTTAAAACCAGAATGGCATGGGGAGCAAAAAAACGATGGACTTAGGTCCAGATCTCTGTTCTGGGGTGAATGTATGATATTGTTCTGCATTCTGTCCATAAATTGTTCTTTTTGCATTTGTCACCCCGAATGGGACGGGTATGTCCAGACGAGGATCCCGAGCTCTCCATTCCACTGGAGTCAAGCTAGCCTTGCTGAGTGCTGAAACCGGTCCTAGGATGCTTTTTTCCTGTCCAGGGAGGAAATGGCCTGGCATTTCAGGCTGGATTGGTCCCATAGGGTGCATGGTCAATACTGATTTGCATATCGTTGGGTTCAAATTGAAATGGAATAGGGAGCAAAAAAACGATGGATTTAGGCCCAGATCTCTGTACTGGGGTAAATGTATGATATTGTTCTGCATTCTGTCCATCAAATGTTCTTCTTGCATTCGTCACCCCGAATGGGATGGGTATGGCCAGATGTGGGTCCCTTGCTCTCCATGCCACTGGAGTCAAGCTAGCCTGGCTGATGAGGGGTGAAACCCTGAAAACAGTCCTATGATGCTTGTTTCCAGTCCAGGGAGTACCTGGGCTGGCAGTTCGGGCTGGATTGTTCCCATAGGGAGCAGGGTCATGACTGATTTGCTTACGGCTGGGTTCAAACTGGAATAGCGAGCAAAAAAACGATGGAATTAGGCCCAAATCTCTATACTGGTATGAATGTATGACATTGTTCTGCATTCTGTCCATCAATTGTTCCTTTTGCATTTGGAACATTTTTAAAGGCAGGTGCTTCGGACATTGTCAAATAGCTGATAGAACAAATGTGCTCATTTCGAGAACTAAACATATTTAACATGACAATGTTAATTTCAATGCTGAATAACACACACACATATAATGCAAAAAATGTTAGTAGGTAATAATGTTCAGGCATTATAAGCAAACACAAGTAGATTAACATAATGTATTGATTTAAGTTAGCCTGACTACTGTCGCTATATTAAATGTCGACTTTACACATTAGCGTTAAGAACTGTTTTCACATTAAGCTCTTGTCGTACATTATATGTATTTATTATTCCACTGCAGATGCTGTAATTTTTCAGAGGTCTTTGGTTAGCTAGTGAATAATAATTAGTACTATAATAGTCAACTGTTAGTGAGGTTCTCACTGGGAGGAGAGAAGATGGCAGAAAACCTGACTTGTAGGAAGGATTGTCTGAACCACAAGATTTGATCAAATGTAACGCACCAAGGGCATACTTCCATAGTGCACTGTGAAGATCTGAGAAACTAGGGAGTTTATCTGCTCTCAGATTTTGCTGGAAAATAATTGGTTGTCTGGATTGGTGAGTGTAAGGTTTGTTGCTATTGATGTTTCGGTAGAACCATATTAGTATGTGTTCCTTAGATTAGATGAGAACCCTTCAGAGTCCTTCCCAAAGAGACCTCCTTCTTTCAGAGAGCTTCCCTTTCTCACTCAGAGACTAGGTACGGAGAGCTTGCTGCAAACTAGGAAGCATACCTTAGGGATGCTTGCTGGCTTGAGCGGTGAACATTTTCCAGGTTTTGCTAATTTCTAATGCTTGAGTGCGAAAGCTTCCTTCTTATGCATTCTTGTTCTCTTCTAAGAGCTCTTTATTTGGGTTTCTGAAACTGACACCTTACATTGCCTCATGACGAAAGTGGCCTTTGTGCCTGCAACATGCATTAATTTAGATTAGGTGTTTCCCTATATGGAACACTCCTGTTGCATTTTCTCTATTTTATTTGTAATTCTTTCTAATGTGGTATTTTGTCTGGTCTTGAAATATCGACTAATGGATTATTTGAATCTAAAATCGAATGAAGACTAAATGAAATACTTGCTATATGAAAAAATCAATTTGGATTAGTTTGTTAATAAAAAATGTTAAACTTACATCAACTCTCTACATCAATTCTCATAAAGTCCCAATTGTACTTCACTGTTCATGGTGTTGTTTGATGTAAATGATTGCTCCTTATCATCTCTCCTTGTCGACTACCATAGGTCCACACGACCAATGGCGGGGGATATTTAAGGATAATACCCATCATTGCGATTCAAGCATCTCTGCTCTGGCATAGCTCGGACTGTTTTTGCAGTCACAAAATTACAGGGTTTACAGCATCAAAATTCCATTTGGAGGCTGAGATGCAAAAGGGATTCTGCGACTCATTCTAAATCACAATTAGGAGGAATGTGAAAGTCGCGTTTCTTCCAAATTGTGATTTAGCAATGAAACCTTTCAGTGGTTCAGACATGGGCATCCAAGTTGAAGTGGTATCTAACTCACACAGTGAGAGGCTCCCATTTGGAAGTCATGTTAGGTAGCCTCAGCAGGAAGAGATGGTTGTTCCAGAGGAAGCAGGAGCTGTCTCTTTAAGGGACATGGATGTTTTAAAAGAATGTTTCCCTTTTGTGAATGGAAATG
This sequence comes from Lissotriton helveticus, assembly GCF_964261635.1. Lineage (NCBI taxonomy): Eukaryota > Metazoa > Chordata > Amphibia > Caudata > Salamandridae > Lissotriton > Lissotriton helveticus. Next base: position 1,809,275,103 of record NC_136063.1, on the reverse strand, counting down.
CAGGGATGGAAGTCTGCTATCTCTTTTAAGCCACCATCTAAGTTATGGTATGTTATGTTATGTTAGCCGGATTTGTAGAGCGCACAGATGCCCCAGCAAAGGGGCGTCCTTGCGCTGACAGAACAGAAAAACTGGGCAAAAGCAATAACAGGAGCCCAAAACACAACAACACTAGGGGCCTAAAGGAAAAAGGAAAGTTTTAACAGCCTTCCTGAACGACAAGAGTCCGTCAATCATACGGATAAGGACAGGAAGGGAGTTCCATAACTTGGCAGCAAGCACTCTAAAAGAGCGGCCGCCAATCCTAGACCTCTTGAAACGCGGTACTGTAGCCAAGTGGAGACCAGAGGACCTCAGAGACCGTGATGGACCACTAAGTGGTCATGTCAACCACAGTGTTTTGCAAATATTAATTAGGCAGTTCATTTTGTGATTCTCTCCAAACTGGCATTTTGCAATACACTTAATTATTTCATAGTTTGCATCACAAAACGCAGGCAAGTCGCAAAAAGTCATGTGCAATGTGCATCCAATATTTGTGTCCTTCCTGTATGTACACCAAGTCTTGGATGGCTAAACTGGCCAGCAGTACAGTCTGGTGACACCAAGCTTTGAATTTGGGGAGATAAGGGCCTCGATTCTAATCCTTGCTTCTGCACTTGACTGAACATCATGTGATTCTAGGCAGCTCAATCAATTTCCCTCTCACCAAAATTGTAAATGATTGTGAAATTGAAAGTAATTATAAATATGTGAAATGTGATGTAATAGTACAATTCCAATAATTGAATCCCCACAGAATGTTTACCACATGCAAGACCTTTTTTCAAATCCCCACATCAACATTAATGTATAGCTCTCCTATGCTCCACAGCTAGGTCAGTGTACTATAATTCCAATACAAACCTACATACAATACATACACAGAAAAGTGAATGCAGCAATAGGTGCTCACTGTGATTCCTAGCAATTTTGGCAGAGCAGAGATGACATGCGCATAAGTTCATCCAACAATACCTGTTTGCTCAGGCCAGACGCACTGTGACGGAAAAAGATTCTTTGTCCATAGTGTAGCGGTAAAAAAGAAGAGACATAGCTAAGAAAACAACAGAAAGTATAGAGAAAAGGAGGGTGAGAATTGACAGCAACAGAAGACATTTTGAGAGGCTATTGTCGACAGGCTAGGGAAACAAGGAAACAAGGGCTCCGTATCGGTTTAGGTAAAACCAAATCCAATTTGGAGCCCTTCCGACCGAGATCAGAATCGGGCCCTAAGTTGTAACAATTCTAAGTTCAAGTGGGTAATTTTTTCATTCAAGTCTACTTTACTGCTTATAAACTACATTTCTAACCTTCTGATATATCAAGTTTCTAAACAATGATCTATGTAGGAGTAGAAACATCAATAGAATGAAAAGAAAAATATTCAGCATATCCACCATTCATAGTCTTTAAAAATGCTGCTCTTTGTATATGAACTTTTCATTACCCTATTACATTTGAAATACATTTTATTTTCAATAAACACACAAGTTAATACTGCACATTATTATAAACCAAATTATTTAATGATTTTCTTAAAACGCCTATTTCACACCCCTCTGAGCTCACACAGATGAAAGCAAGATCATTTTTTAATGTTTGCCCACTCTTAACCTAACTATAATCTTCTTTTTCTCTTTGAAATCTTGTGATCCTCTACTCGCAAAACCTCCATTGGCCCGCTCTCGTCTTTTCAGATATACACATTTTCCCCCATATTTGTACTCTCCCTTCTTCACGGTTTCGACAATCCATTCTGTTTTTTAAAATTCTCTGTTACTCTCTCTCTCCATGTTAATCACAGAACTCTTATTTAATTCATCACCCATCTATGTTCTGTTTAAATCTCTGTCATCCACATTATCTGCTTCTCTCACTGTGCCTCTTCTGGTCTCTTTACTTCTCCCTGTTTTCACACCATGTTTCTGTTCTTCCAGTTGTTTATGTAATTTTGGTTAGTCCTGAGAATGGAAAAAAGAAGCAAATTGAGAAGGGGACAGAAACATGATTAAAATAGAAATGATGCCTGAATGAAATAGGGATGGAGAAAACATGAAACTAGTAATAAGAGTGAGAAAGCAAGAATAGTGTAGGGAAACTGAAAGATGGGGGGGAGAGTCATGGAGAAATAGTAAAACGAGAAAAGCAGAAGATAGGATGAAGGGATGGAGAAAAGAAGCTGATGGATGTGCGACAGTGATAGTAGTGAGAGCAGTCTTTATTGCAGCTTGTATGCAGTTGCAGCAGGTAGGGAATGGTGGCAAGGGTGCGGGATGGGGGTACAGAAAAAAGGTGACTTTCCTGTTCTTCACCGGTCACCAGCCGCAGCCTCTTCTTTGTTTTTGCTGTTTTTCTGGCACCCGGCATCAATCAGGCTCCCCTAGGACTATCGCGACGATGCTGTCATTCTGCCGGCAGCGACATGATTGGTCTGAGCACCATGGTTCAGCACTCAGGCAGGGACCGACAGCCTGTGAACGGTCTTTACTCAGGCTGTGCATTACAGCCCAGTGGAGAACACGCTAAGTGCGCATTGCGAGTTGGACAGCCCAAGACAGCCAGCCAAACCATCATGCACACTTAAGATGCAGCAACCACTCCTCCTCCCTCTGGCATTACGGGAGCCCAGACACACACCACCCTGCCCTAACCCGGCTGCAAGATGCTAAAAATAAAATGATAATAACTGCTGTCATTATCATTTTATTTTTCCTTTTACACTGCTCCTAGAGTAGTGAGGTGACACTTCTCTGCCTTATAGGAGGAGCCGGCACTGCTTGTAGAACATGGGGCCCCACAATTTTATGACCAATGACCAGCATTTGTGTGCCGGCCCAAATGGTGAGCAACATTTAAAAGTTAATGTAATGTATGTGTATTGTTGTGCTTTAAAAGTATTAAAACATGAAATGGTACAACAAAAAACACATTAAGTATAAATAAGTTGCCTATAGTTGTACTCATCAACAGTATTTTGAAGGGTCTTTTACTAGCATATTTTGCATGTAAAGCACAATATATCATCCGGTAAGAATAACCAAAATTAGTTTTGATATAAAGACAAATTTGCCAAAGAAGTATTCTTCTCAGTGAACATTTGAAGAGCAATAGCAAATTCCGAATTATAAACAGTGGGCCAGGAAGACCAGTTTGATTTAGAGACTACTCTGCAAAGTTGCAGATTGCTCTTCCCATAGATTCTTGGACACTTGTGACAAATGGTGCCTTGTGTAGCACATTATCAGCCTGATTCGTCAAGCTTAATTGCGCTCGCAAAGGGCCAGATTCTGAGAATCTGGCCCTTTGCGAGTGGAATTTTTGCATTTGTGATTCATCATCCCAAATGCAAAATTCGCTATTAAAGAATTTGCATATTTGCGAGGAATTGCATTTAAGGAATCTCTATTTGAGATTCCTGAAATGCAATTCATGAACCATTTTAAAATACCGAAATCGCTATTTTGGGCCGCTATTTACCGCGAGGTCAAACCTCGTGGTAAATAGCGAAAACTTAGAAAAATGCATTTAAATGCATTTTTCTAAGTTGCATGTTACACACACACATGTCCTTTGGACATGTGTGTGCGCAACACCAATGTAGATTACATTTCAGGGGTGCTACAGGGTGTCCTTTGGACACCCCTGGCACCCTTGAAATCGCTATCTTATTTGCGATTAGCAAATTGCTATTCGCAAATAAGGAATAACTCTCCATTCATTCCTGAGAGCCTTTAGGCCCATAGGAATGAATGGGGAGTTATTCCTTATTTGCGATTAGCACTTTGCTAATCGCAAATAAGGAATGTGTAGGAATCGCATTTCTTTATGCAATTTCTACATGAATCCCGTTTTGCAAGTCCTTAATAGCGATTCCTTATGAATCGCTATTAGGGGCTCGCAAAACGGGAGAATGATGAATCAGGCTGTATGTCAGTAACACTGGTGCACATATTTCGGGATTTCTATTTCTATACATGTTCACGGGTCTGGGCCTAGAAACCTTAAAGAATATGGATCTCGAATTAGAGTGCTTTGGTAAATTCTGGTATATGTGGCTATTGCTGTACCTACACATATGGTAAATGTAAGTTGTGAGGATGTATTTCATCTGCCTACTTTTCAGATTTTGCATCACCAACATACATTTCAACAGGTCAAATGACAGAGTCAGTGCTGAAGAACTGAATGTTATATAGCATAGTTTATGGCACATGCCGGAAAGGCAATAATTATTCAATACATTCCTAACATAGTGGTATTGGATTTTATCAGTTATGATAATGCTCGCATCATACATAGTGGCATTGGAATTGTAAGCATTCGTGGTAAATGATGAATTGAAATTGTAATCAAAACGTGGCACAATTAAAATCCCTTTACTTGTAAGACCTAGGAAGTACCTCTATGGACCGTCCTGTAAATCTAGAGATCCTCGTTCTGTAAAGTTGTTTAACTACAACAAGATATAAAGACCACTTTGCGGGAGATTTGGGGTATTCTACCCAAAATGTTTTGAGAGCTACCATGGAATAAAAAGTGCATCTTTAAGCAGGATAGTCAGGTAACATTGTGAAAAGTTATTGTGATGTAAAAGCAAGTTACATTAGGGTCCTAGCATAACTTGTAATTTTCGATAATGTCCTGGTTACCACACTAGCAAGTTTACAAAAGCATCGCTTAGTAAACACTGCTCAGCTAGCTTTCACAAAGATCGTTCTATGCAGACTCTTCTATTTGCATAATGACACTGGTGGAAAATCCACTGGCAGAATTTGCCACTTCTGAGTTCCGAATATACAGCCTGATTCATCAACGGGCCGTTTTGCGAGCCCCTAATAGCGATTCATAGCGAATCGCTATTGAGGACTCGCAAAACGGTATTCATGTAGGAATTGCTAAATAAATAGCGATTCCTACACATTCCTTATTTGCGAGTAACAATTTGCTACTCGCAAATAAGGAATAACTCCCCATTCATTCCTATGGGCCAAAAGGCCCATAGGAATAAATGGGGAGTATCCCTTATTTGCGAGTAGCAATTTGCTACTCGCAAATAAGATAGCGATTTTAAGGGTGCCAGGGGTGTCCAAAGGACACCCTGTAGCACCCCTTAAATGCACATTTGAACAGGTGCTGCGCACACACATGTCCAAAGGACATGTGTGTGTGTAACATGCAAAATAAAATGCACTAAAGTGCTTTTTACACTATTTTCGCAATTTACCACCAAGTCAGACTTGGTGGTAAATTGAGACCAAATATTGCGATTTCGCTATTTCTAATTCGTTGATGAATTGCATTTAAGGAATCTCTATTAGAGATTCCTTAAATCCAATTCCTCGCAAATATGCGATTTCGGTAATAGTGATTTTTACATTTGGGATGATGAATCCCAAATGCAAAAATCGCACTCGCAAAGGGCCAGATTCTCACAATCTGGCCCTTTGCGAGCGCAAATCAGCTTGATGAATCAGGCTGTAAGACTTATATTCTACTTTCAACCTTACGAGCCAGGGGCAGAAATGGTGAAAACCTAGCTTCCAGTTCCCAAGTGATCCAGATGCAACCGGTATGGTGAACTGCACTTCCACTGTTACCATAACATTTGCTAGATATTAATCTGTAATTTTGCCTATTGTCCACCTGGGACCCCTTGAGAGGCAGTCGGGTTAGTCCCATAGTAGCAGGAGGCGCACTGAGAGAAGCAAGCCACGCAATAAAGACGAGCAATTGTGCCAGAGTTATGTTTAGGAGACTTCTGCCCACAAGAGAAGTCACAAATCCAGGCAGCAACATCCTAAAATAAATGGCGGGAAAAAATCATTATACCTGAAATCTCTCCAACGTCCCAATTAACAGTTTCTATGATGCTTAATTTAGCAGAATTTGTATTTCATAATTCTCTAGCTAGGTGATTGCCCCATATTTGGCAATACTCAACCAGCAGACCTTGCTATTGTGTATAATATTTCAGCCATAACTTTGCATTTTTACATTTAACTGCTGTCACTTTGCTTTTTTTATCTTTTACAATGCAACAATAGTATGCACACTCTGCCAATTCCATAATGTCCTTTATCACACTTTGTCATTTTAATAATATTCCACACAAATCACTATGCCATCTCCATAACCCTGTTAATATATATATTTCGCAAATTTTAAAATGTTCAATGTTCTGAAAACCCCATGGTTCTTGTCTGGCTCGTTGGGCAATGGCCCAATGGGTGAAGTTCATTGATTAGACCAGACTTTCTGTTGTACTTTTCCTGATCCTGAGTTCCACCTCCCACTCTGCTGACAAGGAAGAACTCATCAGCATAGGCGATAAGAGGCATTATGACAGGTTCAGTGCTAACAGCAGGAAGGCAAGAGGAGCAGAGACAGTGTGTCTGTCTTTGTCTTATCCTTTCCCGAAATGCTTTGCTCATCAACATCCACCAAATGGATTCTGCTCTTGCCGCCAGTGTGGACTTCAGCTGTCAAGTACCTTTTAGAGATGGAAATCTGCCTTTATAGATTATCCGACTCTAATGGGTTGTACTCTGTGATACTGACACCGCTCTGCTTTTCCCATGCAGTCCTTCAGGAAACAAGTGATGGAGAGTAGCTGGAAAGGGGGGAATCAAACAAGACATCCTGCTGATACTCCGGTTTAAAAGAGAAGAAATTACTTCTAGTGTAGCAACGAATTGTTTTTTGTAAGGATCACGTGGTGAGCAACACTTTAGGGTCAGGGGCGGTGGGTGACATTTCAAAGTGGGGGGGGCGCAAAGTGATTTGCATACAGCACCGTAGCGAGCGAGCGAGCCTAAACCCCAAAAGTGGGGTTTGGGGGGGGTTTGGTGGGGTTACCCCCCTCAAGAAAATTTTGAAAAAAAAGAAGAAAAATCGTGCATTTTCAAGGAAATTTGAGAAAGCAGAAAAGTTAATAAAGCAATTGTGAAAGTGCAGTTATTACATTAATAGATGGCATAACATAGGTAGCTGCTTATTCAGTATAACCACAGAATGACCATGCAAGGTTCTAGAGCATATTCTAAAGCAGAACAAAACAAAACGCCCACCGTGCGACGTTTCCCACTTTCACTGAGCTATGATGGACTCTCTGCCCTCCTGCACTCTATGGCACCCATACACATAAACTACCTCTTGTCTGACCTATATAATTTCAATCTGGCAGCCGCTCTACTGTTTCTTAAGTGCACAGGGCATAAACATTTAGAGGAAACAAAACCTTAATTTCCATGCAAGTATTATTTTTCTTTTTCTTTATTTTATTTTTTTATGGCACCCATGCCCTGTGCACCGTCTACCACTGCGTCACAATCCCCCATGCGCATACCACTCGGTTTGTACTTGTAACCCCATCTTCGAGCCTTCATCCGCTTTTTTTGTTGTTGCAGTTTTTATATAGCGCAAACTCGACCAGAAGGTATTGCAGCGCTTTACATGAACACCAATCACAATACACATCATTTTCGATAAACACCTGTAGCGCTTCGAAGCGTCCAGTATCTGGCATACGCGCTACAAAGACAATTAACCTAGAACTGGCACAGACTCTGAACAACGCAGCTCTGGTAGAGCGATTGAGACACCCCAGAGGTCTGGCAGAGGGATTGGGACACCCCAGAGGTCAGTCAAACAAAACAGATTGAGAGAACTCCTCAGCCCCCCTGAGCGAGGACTGTCAACACCCCCCCATTCCGGCCTTCACCCCCACCACTCCCCTCCCTGTCGCGAGACAGCACGGAGGGCAATTCGAGAGAAACATACATTCCTGGAGGGTTCACAGAAGGTGAGGTCTATTAGACAGAAAGAGACAGAGAGCCGATAGAGACACATAGGGGGTCTACAGGAGGGATTAAGACACACACCTCTGCTTGGGTCAAAGTGTCACGCGGGGCTAAGAGACAGACACGCCTAGTGCTAAGTTAGAAGAAGAATTGACGCCAAGGACTGTTCTAGAAAGAGACACCCTGAGCTGAGCTGTTAGAGGACAGACATATGGTGAAGGAGACGCGGCCAGCGCTCTGCGAGAGAGACAGGCGGACACACAGGCCTGTGTGAGAGAGAGGCTCAAAGAGACACCCTGAGCTGTTAGAAGACAGACATACTCCCTTCCCGGGGTTCCTTGTACTGTGGGGTCCGTCGTCACCAGAGGCGCCAGTCCTATAACAAGTTTGACCCTCAAGCCCCAGCCGTGAGCAGCTTTCATCCCTCCACGCCCGCCCGCCCACCTGCACCAGCTCCCTTCCTGCCCCCGAGCTCCCTCCTACACGAATGCTCTAATCCAAAACACAAAACACCGTAAAATGACAGCGCAGCCAGCTAATATAATCTCTGAACAACTTACCTGATTATACCACGCGTCTGGAGCACACGAAAGAGACGCTGACCGCAACAGAGGCAGAGCTCTTCCTTGACAGGATGTCCCACCCCCACCACGCGCAGCATCCAATGATGGATGCTGCGCGGTGGACCAGCCAATCCTGGCGCTGCATGCAGCGCCAGGATTGGCTAGGGGGGCACATTTGCTGCTCGCCCTGTCGCCCTTTGGAAACCCGGGCTGTGGCAGCAAACAAGCACCCCTGGGTCCCGCTGGGGAACTTACAGTGCGCATGCTTGAGAAAGTTGCCAACTTTCCCAAGCATGCGCACTGTAAGTTCCCCAGCTGGACTGTCACTGCGTACTACGGTCTGCTGCAGCCTGAGTGTGGACTGTCACTCAAGCTGCAACAGGCCACCCCCCCTGCGCAATTCCCGCCGGCGGCTGTATTTTATTTAGACGATACTAGGATTGTGGCCGGCGGCCGCGATGCGGGTCCATGGTGGCTGGTGGGGCTACGCCCCTACGCCCCAATGGACGCACCACCGCTGTTTAGGGTACTGTGAGCGACATCTTACTCATGATCTATACACTGCCATAGGACATCAGTTGGGGGTTCTCAATAGTTCCATTGCAGTGCTTGGTTGAGCTATGTGGAATTCTGCAGACATTAATCGCGGTATAATTTGGAAATTTTATGCAGTGCTTAGATGAATTTAGAGGAGATTACTTTTTGCAGTATGAGGTGCTTGCAAATACTCAGGGGTATGTATACTAGGGTTTGCTCTGGCACAATTTTATTGTACAGTAAACAGATGCAAATTTTTGTGCTATGTTACACCAGACTAGCAACTAGGAAAAACCTATAATTCCCTCAATGTGGTACCTGCATTTGCCTCAGACACGTTTTTTCAAGAGATCTGTTCTTATACCTATGGCGGATAACATAAGTTACAAAAGCAGCTATCCTGGAGGCCTACAAAGTTCAGCTGGGTCCGGCAGAAGCTTTTCTGGGGACTCAAAACTCTTATTCATGGCTACACATGATTAGCTGGGTGGCTCCAGGTGGTTTCTATGGTGCCTATTGTTGATCAGTTTTAGAAATTGGGTTACTGGTTGACTCGGGAGTGAGCCCCAGTCAACCAGCATCCACAATCCTAGCCAGTGTAAGGCATCAGCAAACCCCAAATTAAACTGTGCTCACCCTCTGGTAGCTTGGCACAGAGAAGTCAGGCTTAACCTGGAGGTAATGGGTAAAATATTTGTGCAACACTTCAAACAGTAAAACATCACACAAAAAGCTCCCACACCAGGTATAGAAAGACACCGTTTAATCAATAAAACAAGGCCAAAATGAAAAAATGCAATCAGGAAAAATGAAGATATTGAATTTTTATGTTTTCAGATAAAATAATTCCAAAAAGCACAACATGCCAACAAGGCATATCTGGTTGCACCAGATCAGGACCGAGTTGGAAGTTGAGGCTGACTGCGATGGACCCAGTTAGGCCTGCTGAACAAAGTACTTTAAATCCTATTCATGGCATGTTGCGTGAATCCGAAGTAAAGAAGCGTAGAGCAGTTGATGCGATGCATCGGTTCTGAGATGCAGGCTGTGTTGCAAGTCGTTTTGCATTGACGCCAAGTATCTCTTCGATGGAGCTTGCGATGCAAAGCCCTAGTGTAGAGGATGCACTGCGCAGCTGGAGATACGTCAGTTCTGGAGGAGCTTCAAGGCTGCCATGTAGCGGCCGTCTTCATTGAGCTGCCGTGGACAACAGATACGAGGATCTGGGTCGGAGATGTGACACATCTTAAGTGATGCATCAGTTCCGTGGGTTGCAAGGGCAATGCGGACCTTCTTTGCTGAGTCAAAACCACGCAGCAGCTGAGTGCATCAGTTCTGCTTGTGGATGCTCCTCTCAGACAAGGATATGCATCAGTTCAGCTGGTAAGCACATTAGGCCCACTTCCAAGGGTCCAGGACTGGGGTGGCACAACTTGGCAGGGTAGACTCACAGATGGCAGAGCACAGGTGCTGGGCTTGAGGTTGTTGGAGCCTTCGGTCCGGGAGGCTAGAGTCAGGAAGCCATCCATCTAGCCCTTGGAGTCACTCTGGGTTCTGGGTTCAAAAGATGCAGATCAAGTTCATCACATCTAGGCAAGCGAGCAGCAGGCAACAGGCCTGCACTCAAAGCAGTAGTCCAGGAGAGAAGCAGTCCAGCCAAGTGGCAGGCCTTTTAGCAGCACATCAGTCATTCTTCCTGGCAGAATTTCCACTGGTCCAGAAATGTTCTGAAGTGGTGGTGTTTGAGGTCCAGTACTGATACCCAGGGGTGCCTTAGAAGTGGGGTAGACTTCAAAGACATGCCTTTGGAGTGCATATATGTCCTCCCTTCTTGCCCTGGTTCTAGACTCACTACAAGGGGGTATGCAGCCCTTTGTGTGTGGATAGGAATGCGACTATTGAGGTGTCTGTGACACTGTGGCCAGTTATTCCGGATGTATGACGTTATAACGCATACTATTACTCCGCAGACCATTACAACGCGACTTTTACTCCGCATACCGTTACAACGCATAGCGCCTTGGGGCGCTGGATAGTGGTAAGTATAATTTTCTATTCCAACACCAGTCCCCGTGGACACTAGGGAAGGTGTTGGATAGAAAATTAAACTTATTCCCTATCCTACAGCGCCCCCCAGCGCAATGCGTTGTAACGGTATGCGGAGTAAAAGTCGCGTTGTAATGGTAGTGCGGAGTAAAAAATGCGTTGTAACAGGTGTATACCGTTATTCCTTCCCATCCTGCCAGAGATGGCATATTGAAACATACCTAAGCTTCCATTGTATGTGGCTGTCTGCGAGGAATACACAAAGCTCAACTGCCAACTACACCCAGTCATGTGATCAGAGACAGGCTACAGGCAACAAATGGGTAAAGCAAGAAAATGCCAATTTCTAAAAGTCCCATTTTCAGAATTATAATTTGAAATTCGACTTCACCATAAGTTAGGATTTTTAAATTAGAATTCCAGAGACACCAAACATGAACCAGTTTTATCTTCCCATTTGGGAATTAGGCATATAAAAGGTAAATGGTAATTCCGATATTATTCTATGGGATTTATAGGCCTTACAGTAGTGAAAAACGAATTTAAGAGTTTTTTTTACTGCCAGGACATGTTAAACTCACAAGTACATGTCCTGTTTTTCAAATACATTCCACCCTTCCCTCTGGACTGTCCATGGCCTACCCTAGGGATGACTTTTATGTTTTAAAATGGAAGGTTTGGGCCTTGAAAGAGGTTTATCTTGCCAGGTCGACATGGCAATTTAAACTCTACATACAGGCTACGCAGTGGCAGGCCTGAGATATGTTTACAGGACTACTTAAGTGGGTTGAACAATCAGTAATCCAGGCCCACTGCCAGCATTTAATTTACAGGCCCAGGGCACCTTTAGGGTTCTTTATTAGGGACATAAAAATATTTAAATATGCCAATTGGGAACCCTCCCACAGATAACACAAGCCCAACATGCATCGCTTGAGATCACTTTATCTAAAACCGAGATCTCCGAAGCCATCAAACAGTTAGCTAGACGCAAGGCTCCGGGAGCAGATGGATGGCAGGCAGATTTCTATGTGACTCACTATGATGAACTACCTCCCACTTAATTACTCTATATGGGGAGGCATTCAAATGCTGCAAACTCCCACCCTTTCTACGTGAGGCGATACTGGTAGTATTACCTAAGCCAGGCAGGCACCCACTCCAAATGGGCTCCTATCCCCCACTGTCTTTGTTGAACTCAGATTACAAAATTCTGGGAAAAATACTCGCCAATAGAAGGATGTAAGTAGTGCAAATACTAGTCCACGACGACCAGAATGGATTCATCCCAGGGAGAAATGCTGGTTTAAAGTTATGCTCTTTAAACTGCTAGAATGGGCATAAACAGAAGTTGATTTGCCATAGATAGCTGCCTTGGACATCGAAAAGGCATGCAATACCCTCGAATGGCAACATTTACTGGCTGTGTTGGCACGATTTGGTATGGGCACTAACTTCATACATTGGGTAAAGATATTATACACTAAGACGCAGGCCAGAGTCAAGACAGGTAGCACCATTTCTCCTTCTTTCGACATAGAACGTGGAACGAGCCTGGGGTACCCTCTATCAACCATTATTTTTGCACTGGTCATGGAGCTCCTAACATGCATGCTCTGCAACCGTGTCCTAGACTGGGGCATACAAGCGAACACGCATTGCCACCTCGTTTCTTATTAGGCAAACATTGCATTAATCTATCTGCGAGGCCAGAACATAGTTTTGCAGGAACTAATGGAGCTACTGGACGAATGCACCAGAATATCTGGACTATGGGTCAATTTGTCCAAGTCCGTAGTATTTCCAATGAAACCACTATCTAGAGATCAAAGGCGCACTCTACTCAATACCCCACTCACCTCGCCTACTGGCACCTTTAAATATCCAAATTCCAAAGTCCAAATTACCATTCTCAAGCAGACCTGAAAGAAGGTAACTTAGGAAAAGCAATTGCTAAAGCCAGATCCGCTATTCCATTCTGGACGAGCCTACCGTGATCTGCCATGGGCCGAGTTGCCATCTCTAAGATGCTTTTCCTTCCTCAACTCTCATATTTTTTCTCAACTCTCCCCTACAGACTACCACATGGGTTTTTTAGGGACCTAGAGCCACTTCTTGTGTCTCTGATATGGAGAGGCTATAGGGCCAGAGTGGCACTCCAGAAATTATATCTCCCTCTATCTGTAGGGGGCCTAGGGGCACCTAAATATAAGCTTTATTATGCAGTGGCGCAACTCTAATGGCCCATGAGATGACTTGCAAACAGTAACCTAGTTGAGCTAGACCCCTGGGTTGTAGCACTGCGGCAGCCAGCCATAATAGAATGGCTATCAGGCTTCAAAACACCATTACAAGAAATGCAGGGCAACCTCCTGATGTCTGCGGAAAGACACAGCTGGTCGAAATATGTGCTGCTTAGTCACCAACCCTCACCATACGCCCCAAATCTTCCCCTAGAAGTGCTCCCTGGCCCTTATACTTGTCATAGGTGACTGGAACCATGGCGAACTGCAGGACTTGATATATGGGGGACCTATTTGTAGACTTGAACCTAGCTCGCCACAAACCTGTAAGCCAAGCCAAGGCTTACACGGGATATCCTTTTGCCGCCACCGCCAAGAGTTATTTTCACTTTTCCTGGGAGCATCTGGAGGAGCCGCCACCGCCATGAGTCACCGGCGCCATTCCAGGGAGCACAGACACCGGGTGAACTGCGAACTACACCTCCCGACATCCCCAGAGGCGCGCTCGCCGCTAATGCGGCCAGGAGGTGCCCAAAAGGGCGGTCGGGCTCCCGCGGCGCGGGAGCTCACCACAAACCTGCAAGCCAAGCCTTACCCGGGATATCCTTTTGCCGCCACCGCCGAGAGTCATTTTCACTTTTCATGGGGGAATCTGGAGGAGCCCCCACCGCCGAGAGTCACCGGCGCCATTCCAGGGAGCACGGACACCGGGTGAATGGCGAACTACACCTCTCGGCGTCCCCTGCGGCGCGCACGCTGCTGACGTGGCCAGGAGGCGCCCAAAAGGGCAGTCGGGCTCCCAGGGCGCAGGAGCTCGGCTCAAACCTGCAAGCCAAGCCTTACCCGGGATATACTTTTGCCGCCACCGCGAGAGTCATTTTCACTTTTCCTGGGGGCATCTGGAGGAGCCGCCACCGCCGAGAGTCACCAGGGCCTTTCCAGGGAGCACGGACACCGGGTGAACGGCGAACTACGCCTCCCGGCGTCCCCTGCGGCACGCATGCCGCTGACACTGCCAAGAGGCACCCAAAAGGGCGGTCGGGCTCCCGCAGCACGGGACGCATGCGAGCATGCCCGGGCGCTGCCCAGGGAAAGCCCGGGCAAAGGACGGGCCCGTCCATGCCCGTCACAAGCCGGAAGAGGCCGGGCTGGTCCACCCCCCTTGTGTTTGCGGTCGGAGCTCATCACTATCACCACAGGGAAAGATACGGGGAAGAAGCTCTGCAGACTGACTTCAAACTTCAATTAGCTGCCCTGCATCCAAGCACCCATTGCCAGGAGGACGGTTCCCAGATTACAAGGACAGAGGACTCCAAGGGACCCATGGACAGATCAACACTTGAACTCTATAAGCTATGAAGGTACTGACTATTGTTGTTGTCCCCTCAATCCAACTTCATCTGTGCCCTGTATAATATAAGTCTGAAACAAACCTGGTCTTCATAATCCCTAAAAAGAGCAAGCATAAGATTACATCCTCCGGGGTGGGGGGCAGAGTGAAGGGGACCCATGATGCTTTTCTTACATGAGCGGAGTCGCTGTTAACACACAAAATCCAGCTGACAGAGAAGAGACTATCGCTGGACACAATTTTAGCGCACAAGCGATCCTCCGAAGGAATTATAGCCACATGTAAATCGCCCAACATCGGGATTCTTTCAGGTCAATCAAACCATACCACCACTAACAGCACTAAGGCTCAAGTTCATGCCATTTGTTTTAGCACAAGGGGTGGGTCTGTCAGCACAACCTAGTGACCTGTCAATTATTGATTTAAGCCATTCACAGACCCCTTAGAAGAAATGGAGGGGCACCTTGACCAAATATCTGTGCCACCTGAGGTGGTGGGGTGGGGGAAGATGAGCCCGCATTAACAGTGGATCCATCTGGTGTAGGAATAACGCAAAGGGTAAATAGGGAGGTGATCACACAATCTAAAAAGTCCCTATTAGCTACAGGCGCCACACCTACGACCTCGCCGTCAGCTGACACCACGGCCCCAGGTAATCGAACTAGGGGGGGGAACAGCATCTGTTGAGACCCAAACCCATATGGAGAGGCGGGGGAAAAACAAATAGGGCTGAAGAAGCAGGGGGGATATTGTATACTCACAGTGTCAAAATTGTGGGATGGCGGAATTGACCCAGGGAGCGGAAAACACACTATGGTCAAAGTTGGAATTGGTGCTAATTACCCATCCGGTGCCTCTGCATGAGAAAATAAACACGATAGAAGGGAAACTTTGTAGACTACTTGAACAGGATAGAGGTCCGCCGCCCATAACCAGGTGGTCTGGGGGGGGGGGGCAGAGGTAGCGAAATTCCCAAAGCCAGCCGCCAATAACAAGGGAATAGCGGGGAATCCTGACTGTGGACAGCCTGAAGGCGAGAACGCGGTCGCAAATGAGGGACCAAGGGCAGAAACTAAAGATTCAACTAGTGCCAGGCCAGATCACAGCTTACCCTTAATACAGCCACTAAACGTAGTGTGGGAAGAGGGGAGATCGTCAATGATACAGACCCAAAATTAGCTGACCACGCACGTAGCTCCCAGGGCTTGCCGACCCTACACGTACCACCGGCATCACGCCCTTATACTGTAGTTTTGACAGGGGTCCCGGCCTGCAGTCATGACAGAGAAGAAACAACGAGACCCCTGATTAATAAGGCTGCACATTGCTAGTTAATAATACAGGTTTTAACATATCACATCACAGGCACATTCTTATGGCAAGGAGGGTGTCCTGGATAGGAGTCAGCAGGAAGAGGTTTGCAGGAGACTGTGTGATTCTAAACCTAAGGCACTCAGAGTTGGTTAGAGATCTTTTTTCTAGCCACCACATGGGCCCATATCAGGCAGAGGGTGGGTCATGTATTAAAATACTGCCCTTGGGTTTTTTCTACAGGGATTAGATGTGTGCGAAAAACCAAGATGACTATAGGCAGAACTTGGCTGGATTAGAACGGGAGGACCGGATAGTTCCGCTTACCAACCGGTACGCACCGCTTTCCAGTGCTTCGGCACTGAATGAAATAGATTGACTGACCCGTGGTTTGGTACCTGAGATTAGAGTTACACAGGAGGGTTTGCCCCATAGCGGAGACCAAGGAGGGACAGGTATGTCAAAGCCGAATGATCTGACTCCCTCGGCCGGACAAGGGGAGCATATTGGGAAGGGTATAGCAGGAACCTCACGAAAACTTGATGTGTCCCCCAGACTTCACACATGTCTCATATCGGAAAAGCTAGGTAGCCTAATAACCAGAGATATTAGAATAGTCTCCTAGAATATAGCGGGTTTATCTCCTAAAATACAAAACCAGGATTGGCTAGGCTACATAAGAAAATTTCACATCATTTGCCGACAGGAAACTTGGGAGGCAAATAGTAGTGCTCCTCACTTAGAAGGATATAAAATGTTCTTTGTACCTGCACGTTAGGAAGCCCCGGGTCGAGCCAAGGGTGGCTTGATCACCTACTTGGACCTGACACTGCAAGGGAGCTGGGAAGACATGGTCTGGGACTCGGATTTTATGCAAGGGATCAGGTATCGTAATAAGGGCTTAAATTAACTTTTATTAATTTCTATAACGCAATCATGGCGGGTCAGACCTTACTAAGATTGACCGAACTGGAAGACTGTTGGCAGGAATGAAAGAGCAAGGGGCAATGAGCCCGAAGCTGGTTCTAGTGGGCGATTTCAATTGCCACCAGTGCCCCTTTCAGAAATTTAGCAGGGGGGAATGGGCTTTTTGCCCACTGGCAGAGGGTAGACATTTGGAACACTCAAGGGAGAAAGGGGAGTTAAGTAAGGTCCTGGGCACACATGCCCTTACATGTACTATGGATTTGATCGGAGGGGGGAAGAATAGTATGGTTAACCCAACTTTTAAAGGCAGGGGAAGGGACACCGTTATTGATTTTATTTTTGTTACCAACACGTTAAAATGTTGGATTACAAATTTTAACATAGAGGCCAGTATTTTTAGTCATCATAATCCCTTGGTCTTGTCCATTAGGGACCCAAATCCGATCAACTATTATCGCCAAAGGGAGATCGGTGGCATAATTCAAGCGATCGATCAGGGCAGGAGACTAAGGGGTCGATTAGGATCGCGGACGGACCGTCGGCGACCCCAGAGTAGGAGGGAACGTCAGCATGGGCTGCGGCGTTCCCTCCGTGCAGATTAGGATGTGACCGCCAGGATGGCGGTCACATCCTCCATATTTAACATTGCGGCGGGTGCAGTTTCAAGCTGCACCCGCCGCAATGTTAAAGATGCATGCATCGCATTTGCCTGCACAAAGCAGCAGGCACTGCGCGGTGCCTGCTGCTTTGTTCACGCAAATGCAGGGGGGTACTATAGGTACCCCCATGTGCATCCCCCACCACCCCTTCACCCAGGAGGCCCGCAACGGGCACCCGAAGTGAAGGTCCGTATGCTTTTCCACGGCGGAAAAGCCGCCGTGGAAAAGCATACATCTTACACCATCCTAATATGGCTGGCGGTGTCTGATAGACACCGCCAGCCATGTTAAAGCTTTTCCGCCGCGGTCGGAAGGCGACCGCAGCGGAAAAGCTGCAGACAGATTTCAAGACCACCGCCATCCTAATATGGCGGTGGGTCTTTTGAGGCTCCGTAGCTGTTTTCCCGCATCCTCCGGGCCGGCGGTGGCTTCCGCCGGCCCAGAGGATGCGGGAAAACCGCGATCCTAATCGACCCCTAAGATGGGTTAATAGAGATGGCGAAGCCTTTTACAGAACGCTTCTGGTGCAGAGTGAAGACCAGCTCAGGAAATGCCTAGATCTAGCAGTGGAGGGGACAGACTTGATTAGAGCATTTGAGGGCATCGCCCATCAAATCGATGGCTTGCTTAGGAGCAAAAAGATGATACAGGACCCCGGTTCCCCTAGGTGGTTCGATCACCAATGCTCTACGGCCCTGAGGGAATTGAAGTTAGCCCTAAAAACTGTCCCAAAAGACAAGATGAGGGTGTCCTGCTGCAGGGCACAGTATAAAAAAGCTCTAAAATACCGTAAAATTTCACTGCAGAATCAGGCATGGGAGAACCTAAGAGAAGTGGCATAACGTAAGGACTCAACCGCTTTTCGGAAAGTAATTAGTGATCCCTGTTTCCAGGATTCAAACAAATCTAAGTTAGCTTGTCACATTCTACCAGAATCCTGGGTTGAGCACTTTAAAGGCCTTCATAATTATGGTAGCATTGACGATCCAATTGCAGTAGAGGTAGGAAATGCGAGTACAACCCAGATCATTTTCTCTCTAGGAGAGATAAAGGCGGGCATGGAGGGGCTGACATGTAACAAGGCCCCAGGTCCTGAGGGGATCCCTCCAGATCTTCTTAGGAGCCAGGTAGAACTCTGGTTTACCATACTAACCAGAGTAATAAATACAGCAGTGGAGTCAAGGATGCCAATGTCGTGGTCCACTGCTATAATAGTCCCCATTTTTAAAAAGGGTAACAGGAGTAACCCACAATGCTACCGGCCCATCTCACTTACAGATGCAACAGTGAAAGTCCTGGGTAGGCCCATTCTTAGCCGGTTAATGGACTGGGCAGATGAACACGACATTATTACTGACACCCAGTATGGGTTTAGGAATGGCCGCTCCACCTCTGACCAATGCCTCAATCTATATCTCCTGGTAGCCAAGTACACTGTGGCAAGCGAGGTGATGGTGTACCTGGCTTTCATGGATATGACAGCAGCTTTTGATTGGGTTAACCGAAGGAAATTGTGGGAACTACTTAGGGCCCTTGGAGTTGACCCAGGACTGATAAATATCCTGAGAGTGTTGCATCAGAATACTTCTGCACATTTCAGATTCAATGAGGAGGGAAACACCGCCGATCCCTTCCCATGTTCTAGGGGAGTGAGGCAGGGTTGTATCCTGGTGCCTTTTTTATTTACTCTATACATAAACGGTTTAGATCAAGCGCTCAGAGACCTAGGGGTGGATTGCCCATGGATAGGTAGGAGAGGAATTCCCGTCTTGCTTTACGCGGACGACGCAATGCTACTGGCACGCACCGCACTGGGACTCCAGTGTCTCATAGATGGCTTTGTCTGTTTTATGGAGAACCTAGACCTGTCACCTAACCTTATGAAATCATACACTATGGAAATGGGGAAAACCCTGAATAAGAAATCTAATTACACGATTGGTACCCACAGTCTGGAAAAAGTACAGGCCTTCACATATTTAGGGATTTTATTTGATAGTCGCCTTAGCTTTAAAACGCTGACTGACTAAAAATGCAGCACACTAATTAGCTCTGTGGGGGCAATCATGAATTTTGCAAAAAGGTTAGGTCGCTGGTCACCGAATCAAATATTGAATTTGTATAGCTCTGTATGTTGTGCCAAAGTCCTTTATGGGAGTGAGGTATGGGGCTTTATAGACATACAGAAGCTCCAAACTGAAGAAAATAAACACTTGAGAAGGGTCTTGAAGGTACCTCAGAGCACACCTTCTTATATTATTCATGAGGAGCTGGGTCTCGCCTACATTAGTGATATGCTCCCACTTAAATCCCTCACATGCTGGATTAAAATATGGACAAAACCCAGAAGCCTCTCTAAGCAGGCAGAAAATAACGGTCTGCATCGCCCGCGACCAGGGACGAAGTATCCCCTGGCTTAAATATGTGAGGGAAACCCTGGCGGGCCTGGGATATGCTGAATACTTCGACGACCCTACCAAACTAACATCTCAGGGCAAGGGTATTATTAAGATGGAATTTTTGAAGCAAGTGGCATCTGCAAGGGAAGACAGGGAGCTGATAAAACCATTGGTGAGAGCTCACCTGTTAACTAAATCATGTCTGGGCATGAAACCGTATCTGTCCTATATCCACAACGCACAGGATAGATTCCTCATGACCCGATTCAGGTTTAACTTGCTACCCCACATCCTGTCAGTACCTGTAGGGTACACAGCAGCATTAGAGATGAAGGGTCCATGCGGCTGCGACCAACACTCTCCACAGGACACGCTTTATTTTGTTTTATTATGCCCTTTTTATGCCTATCCCAGGAAATTATTTTTAAAAAGTATTTTAAAGAAAGCTAGGGTTAAACAGGCAAAGGTGGCCCTATTGTTCTTGAAACTGTCTTTAGAGCCCCTTACACGTTTTTGCAGTGTACATTTTTTAAGATCTGCTGCGAGACTTAGAAATACCGGAGGTGAGGGGTAAATGTTCATATTTTCAATACTTGCAGACTGGGATTAGAGTGGATACTCTGGTAGCAGATATGATCTATCGCCCGGTGCCCCACCCAGTCATAATTTATATGTAACGTGTTATTTTTTAATTAATTGTTGTCCCAATCTAGTCCAGGACCTTTTATGCCAGTCTCTCATGATGATTCTTGTGATGATAGAGTCCCATCCTTTAAATCGACTGGATATAGATTTTTAGCATTGTTTTAAATTGGTTGTGATGTTTTTATTAATATTGCACTTTTTATGGTATTGTTTTATACCGAATAAAGTAATTTGATGATGATGACTTGAACCTATGTAATTTTGAGAGTTTGACAGATGAATACAGTGTACCACTGGCAACATTCCTACTCCACACCGCATTGACACAGCAACTCCTTCAAATATGGGGGAACACGTGTACCCAACCCATCACATCTACGGTACTGCAGTGCAAACCCTAATTATGCATGGAAGGGGCAAAAAGGCAATCACAATGATTTGCAATTCCCTCAGACCCGTGCCAACACCCAGGGTGGCACCCATGTGCGACTATTGGGACTCAGCACTGACAACTAGTATACTGATAAGCAGTGGATGCATTGTATGAGCTATCCTAAAATTATATGCATGAACACTAGGCTAAAATACACGCAATTCAACTACCTCCACCACACATACTTAACACCTCATAGACTAGTATGCATGTACCCTACCTCCAACAACATCTGCCCTAGGCGCTTAGCCGCGGATGCCACATTCCCCAATATAGGGGTCGATTAGGATCGCGGACGGACTTGAGTCCGTCCGCGACCCAAGAGTAGGAGGGAACCTCTGCATGGGCTGCAGCGTTCCCTCCGTGCAGATTAGGATGTGACCGCCAGGATGGCGGTCACATCCTCTATCTTTAACATTGCGTTGCAATGTTAAAAATGCATGCACCGCATTTGCGTGCACAAAGCGGCAGGCACCGGGCGGTGCCTGCTGCTTTGTTCACGCAAATGCAGGGGGGTATCATAGGTACCCCCCATGTGCACCCCCCTTCACCCAGGGGCCCCGCAACGGGCCACCGAAGTGAAGGTCCGTATGCTTTTCCACGGCGGAAAAGCTGCCGCAGAAAAGCATACATTTTACACCATCATAATATGGCTGGCGGTGTCTGATAGACACCGCCAGCCATGTTATAGCTTTTCCGCCGCGGTCGGAAGGCGACCGCGGCGGAAAAGCTGCGGACGGAAAAAAGATCCCACAGCCATCCTAATCTGGTGGTGGGTCTTTTTTCAGTCCGCAGCGGTTTTCCCTCATCCTCCGGGCCGGCGGTGGCTTCCGCCGGGCCGGAGGATGCGGGAAAACCGATATCATAATCGGCCCCCCAGTTTGGCAATGCACCTAACTCAGGACATTTTGGAATTACGTGGCTCGCACATCAACAGAAGCAGCGGGCACCACGGTGGTAGCCCAGGGCCTACACTTCATACTTGCAGTCACGAAACGCAATGCCCGTCATAAGAATCTTAATAAATTCCTAGATTTGGCACCAGGCTTAGCAGAGCACAAACTAGCTATGGCCTGGAAGTCATCAACTGGCCCCAATGCACAAGCATGGCTCCTAGACCTCCGTACAGAGCTAGTGGCAGAACGCGAGACCCAACTGACCAATGTCTCGCGAATACCCTCATCAGCTAACCCCCAGCAATGGTAAGAATATTTAACCACCATAGAATCAAAGTTGAACACCACAAACCCAGTTCCACCATAAAACATACTACCACCCTACATCTCCAGAACAAAACGCCATAAATACGATACACATTATAAGATTGCCTGCTGTTCATACTTGAGAAGCCAGGGTTGAGGTTGATGGAACTGATGAAGCAAAGCTTCGCATATTTTGCGGCTTGCCGAAATCAAGAACCTCATTTATGTGTAATAAGGTAACCCGTGTATGTTTTACTAACGTTTATATTAAGTTTGAGTAAAGTTTAAGACGCTTGCCTATGTGTATTTCTAATGAAATTAATCCATGTCCTTTTAAAAATGGCCGTCGCTTGTATTTTAGTTACTGCGCATGCGTCAGCCACACTCACGTGTCCTGACGCGTCTGCAGAAGTGGAGGGAAAGTTATGCGCATGCGTAATTCATAGCTGTGCTTATCATGTGGTACTGCTCGTGCCACTGCTCTTGTGTTTCGTCTAAATGTAGCTAACATTTAATTGCATAAGTTTATTTCTTGATGCTGAGTTAAAAGTACAAACCCTGTGATGTGTTTTTCATAATGACATTATTATGTATTAATTTGTTTTCGCTTACTTTTCATGTACCGCGGGCAATGGGGGTCTGAGTGAGAGGAGAGCCATATTGGAGGTCCCTTATGCGCCTGTGCGACTTTCGGCAGCACGAGGGACCTTGGCTGATGGAACATAGCCAGCTGGCAGTGATGGGCGAGATGCTCCTGAGAAAGTCACCTCTGCCCTGCGAGAACAGCGAATGTGGCTTCTTATATGTTACATTGTATTTTTGCGCTACTGTTAGCTCATGGGAACCCAAAATCTGCTAGGCGGTACCCAAATATGTTAATGAAGGCTTCAAATTGTGTATTGTGATTGGTGTGTTACCCAAACCCTACCTTAGGACCAATCGAAATTGGGGAATTCTGACACTTTGCAACATTTGGGGGGTGGTACACTGTCCCAAACTGTATATCTACCCTGGGTTCACCCAGTGAACCGTCCGACTTGTCTGGTTTAGCTGACCTGTCACTGACCCAACGTACTCAATAGGTGACTGAAGATACAGAGAGCTGCGGAGCACTCTGTCCGAAATTGTCCATAGACTAAGGTTTTACTGAACCTTAAAGTGCTGGCAAGGCACTTAGCTGGGAGTTCGCTGACCCAATCGGGGTCTTGATCGATAGCTGCAGAGCGGGTGGAGCGCAGGCGTTGCTTCCGAACTGTGGATTTTGGTCCTGTCCTGAAGAGGGTCCTGTCCTGAGGGTTTGCTGTCCTGTCCTGAGGGTCCTGTCCTGATTCCTTTTCTGAGGGTATCCTGTCCTGTCCTGGGTGTCCATTCTGCACCTGCTGTCCATTGAGGGGTATCCTTCCTTGAGGGTTTCCTGTCCTTAACTGACCCGTGGCCAGGGTTTGGTTTCCACACCTTTTCTAGGTAAATATTACCCTGAACCTCTTGAAAATCTCGCACCTTCTGAATTTCTAACTTTTGCTTCAATAAAGTTAAACATTGCATATGTGATATTTTCCATGCCTTTCCGCAACTATTGAAAGTCATTTATAATTTTGCAAAGTTATTCCTATGCCTTCTCATTTGTTAGAAATTATATTTTGCATAGCAGTGTGTCATTTCCTGATATGGTCTAGAACTTCGTTGCCTAGGTTGTTCAAAGGCACATTCACCTTAAGTGAAGCGTGTTATTCATTATAAGTTCTTCTATAGTCACACACACTTAGTCCATCACTGTTTAGTTAATACTGACTTTGCATAGTATCTTTTCTCGTTACATTTTCATTGATACTTTGATGATTACTTTGTCATTATTTCTTTCTGCCTATGTGATTTACGTTATCTTGGTTATTGATTGCCTTATTTTACTGTATCTCATGCAAGAAAATATTGAACTTTAGATAAACATTTTAAAACTTCCAGTTGTCCGTGGTCATTTAAACAATATTGAATGTCATTTGAAATTGCATTTTGCTGCCTTTCCTTTTACAGCTAGGCCCCTGATTCATTGTGGTCATTAGGCACCCGCATCGGTGGATGGTAAGTCGGGTGCACTGAAATTTGGTAGCAGGGAACACACACACACCAACTTGATAGAGCTCGTGAAGTCACCTGATCGATGTATATGGTGATTTGAAAAGTATATGGGCCCTGAAGCCGGAAACGGCGAAAACTGTTGGTCGGGTGGCCTCGCGCGCTCTATCAGTTTTCTGGTAGATCAGAGGATGGTTAGGGAATAGCTAAAGGTTAGGTAGGACCAGTTAGACTAGTTGAGTCGGAAGCTGCTAGTATATTGATGCTGCTAGAAGAGCGGCTGTTCTAAGAGACCTGATCAATCTCTTGTGAATACGCACGAATAATATCTTGTAAAAATAATTCATGAATTACTGTATTGTTATTATTCTTGTTCTTATATTGTTATATGTACTAATCCATACAATTGTCAACCGTCTTGTTTCTTGTTGTCCGAACTCCCCGGGGAATTGAAAGGGCAAGTGGTGAATAGAATCCATTGTCCTGAGGTCACAGGTTCGAGGAAAGTTAGGTGCAGGTTAGGATAACCGGGAAGCACTAACTAGGGTTTTCTGAATACATGTGTGAATAAACGACAGTGACGGGGTTCATTGGCAAAATTCCCATAGTGGCGTAACCTAGTAAGGGTCACATCGGAAGAGTAGCAGGTTCCTCGGAGCTAGCGTGAAAGCAGAGGGGTCCGCTGAGAAATCTTAAACTCGGAACATATCCCGGAAAGAAGTGGATGAGTTTAGGGGAATAACAGGTTCATCGATGCTAGAGTGAAGGGTAGGCGGAAGAGATCTGCCCGCAGCGCGTGAAAAGTAAATGGAAGTAGTTTACTTGCAGTAAAAGAACTCTTTCTCTGTCTAGACACTTGAGCACTGTGGCGAATGTGTATTTGTTGTAAATTAACCAAGCACTGAGCACTTTAAAAGAAAGAAAGTTTCCGTTACCTTGTGAAGGGAGGGAGTCAGTCGCGAAGCGCCTCTGACGTCACTCTGTGCCGCGCTGGGATTGGTGGACACAGCGGGCGGGTAGCGGAGCTGAAATTGTAAAGGAGGGGTGAGCGCCGGAGCGTGGGAACTGTCTCACGAAGGGGCCGCGCACCCATTGGCGGAGCTTATTTTGTGTCGCGCACCCATTGGTTGCACGAATTTTCTGAAGCGCATTCTGATTGGAGGTAGTTTGTAAACAAAGTTAACGCAGAAAACGTATGTGGCACTCGTATAGTCCAGAGACTAGACCCGATCCAAGAAACCAAGGGTTTGAAAGGGATCAGTGGAAGGCTAACAGATACGATATTATGTACGGAACCAAGAGAAAAATGTCCCTTGTAAATAAGGTGAAAAATTATTTTAAAACGGACAAACCGATTAAATCAAGGGAAGGTGTTCTTGTCCCAGCACCCAATACTCCCGCCTCATTCATGATGTTTGACCGAGGGTACAATACCTGTGTGTGGCTGGAGAATTGGGTGAAGTACACAAAAGATGACGGAGTATTGGCTTTTCCGTTAGATGGTACTTTCAATGGTAGGATCTTATTTAATTTAAGAACCCGAATGAATGAACTGCATCCCAGACCGAGACTAACGCAGTATGAGGCATTAGAGGAATGGGAGATTGAGGCTTTTGAAAGAGAAAGACCCCGAATGGACAAGGGTTTGACCAAGTGGTACCCCAGGCTGAAACAGGAGTCCAGGGATAAAAGGATGAAACAGTGGAGGCAGAGCATGATTGTTGAGGGTCTGTTTCCCATGATGCCGGCATGTCGTAACGTTGGAGCGGGTGAGAAAAGTACTGAAAAATGTAAGCATTGGGGGGCCCTGGGGGATTCAGATGATGAACTAATAGATGACATCTGTACCAGAAGTCCGCCACCTTACAATGAGGGAACCCGACCTTCCAGTGTAGGAGATGTTCCCCGACGCCCCTTCCAAAAGGAAGAAGACAGGTCCCTGGGACTGGGAGGGGGTGGTCAAGTATTGCCCTACCATGAAAAACCGGAACTGGCGGAAACAAGGGACATATATCCCAAAGTGCCCGCAAGTCAGGAAGAAAAATATCCACGTACGAAAACCTTTTTTCCCAGACCCTTGTAAGAAAGCGAAGAGAAACCCTCGAATTCAGGACTGCCTTTTGTTCAACCTCCCTATAGGGAAGAGAGCAGGTCCTTTAATACTGGAACTTTATTCCCGAAACCAAATTATGGTGGAGGACCAAGTGAAACGCATCCTACTGCCCCGAGTTTTACTCCTCCATTGACCCCACAGATATTACATGACACAACTCTAAGAAGGGTACTAGTGGAAAAGGAGCAAGAGGCTCTAGCTAGACAAAGAACAGAAATAATTCAGAAAATTTCTCAGATAAATACCAGTCCTGAGGCATTGACTATTCCAGTAACTATTGGACCGGTGGTCCCATTATACGGAAATGGTCAGGGAAATTCGATTACTCCAGTCATGACCCCAGTCATAGCAACCCCGAGACAGGAACCAATCATCATAGATGATCAGTCCAGTGAATGCGAGTCTGAAGTTGCGTTCTTGGACTTGCCAAACAAACCGACCGGAAAGGGATTGCAGCAGAGGTATAATCCTTTTAATACAAAAGAAATTAAATTAGAGACAGCAACAGGTACTAGGAATGTCTCTCTGGTAACTCCGGATGAAATTGAGAGTTGGAGTCGTGAATTAGAGAAGCAGACTCCGCAAACAAAGCCTTTAGACCTTTACAAGCTGAGGGTTGAAATAGAGGAATTAATGGCAGGAAATGTGGGGTTGGATCGATTGAATACCTACTCTGAGGAAGAGTTGTCATTCATATGTAAGAGCTTTACAAGGAACACCAGAGTGCTCCATGAAAAACTGACCGAAACTGCAGTTAGTATGGGGGTAGATATCTCAAAATCCAAGCCCTTACAGAAACCGTACAGAGCAGACTTCTCAGACAAAGATATAGAACACCTGAATGTGGCGGGAAAGAAGTTGCAGATTAAAGAATTAATGGGGGTACTGCAAAAATGGGGAGATGTGGAAAAATGGAGAAGCAGGTGGGCGAAAAAGAGGGAAGAGGTTCGCTCCCGACAAGCGACTCCTGAGTTTGCTTTAAGAGAGGTAGAAAAACCTGAGCAGTTATGCCCCATGCGCGAAGTTCCAGGAGGGAAATATGTGCATGTCCCCTGGTCTAGGCAGGATATTGTGTCCTTCACGAACGATTTTCCAAAATTACGAGAGAAACCAGTTGACTGGTACCGGCAGGTGGAGAGGTTCGTGAAGGTACAAAAATGTCTGTGGAAAGACCTGGATGGGTTTTTCGACATTGTGGTTCCAGTAGATTTGTGGACCCAGTGTAAAATAAACATAAATTGGCCCAGTGAAGAGTATCCCAGAAACAAGGAAACAGGGGAGCCATCAAAGGAAGTTATGCGAAAATATGAGCAGGTAATTCAGCACTTGAAAGAAAAGGTGCCCGCTAAGGAAACTGATTGGACAAAAATCGATAGAACAACACAGGAAAGGGACGAGACAGTGCACTCTTTCTATGAGAGGTTGTTGCAGGTATTTAAAACATACAGTGGTATTGACAACATCGACCTGAAGGATATGACGCACTTCATTTACAGGTTTGTAAATGGTTTAAGACCTGAAATTTGTCAGTGGATAAAAGACAATAAAATCTGTTGGCATACTAAGAAAATGGATGAGGTCCTGCGGTACGCTAAGTACTGCGAGGACGAGATGGCAGAAAAGAAAAAGGCCCTTAAGGAGAAGGTTATGTGGGCTCAGGTGAAGCTCGCAGAACAACAGGAAAAACAATTGAGTAACATGGTTAAAAATGCTGAAAACAAAAGTCCTGGGGGAGGGGGTGGAGGAAAGCCCCGGCCCAAATTTAGCAGGGAAGAGGCTATGAAGAAATTTCCCTGCCATCAGTGCGGCGAAATTGGACACTGGCGAAACGAGTGTCCCCAATTAGTCGATGTTAATGAGACAACTCCTGATTTAATTCCACAGACGCAGAAAGAAAGACCAAGAAAGACTCAACCCCAGGTAAAAACAGTGCAGGTGCCTCGAGCACCCAAACAGGTATATAGGGGAAGACAGGCAGAGAATGAAGAGATAGAGGTTTGGGAAAGCGGGGAGAACAGAAATACAGCAACTTCGCAGTATCTACTGAATGATACCTTCCTTTGTAATGATCAGGACTGACGGGGCCTGAGAGGGGAGGACGAGGAGTGCGTACTTGGCGCTTCCTTGCCGGTAGACCAGTCTGGACCATATATTGAAGGAAAGGTTGACGGAAATGATGTCACCTTTCTGTTGGACACTGGCGCTACCCGTTCTACTGTGAGAACAGTGGACGTTCCAAACCTACCCCTCTCGGGAGAAAATATCCAAGTAGTAGGTGTATCTAATCAATTGATTAGTACTCCTGTTACCGAACCAATGGAGATTTCAATTGGAAATTTTAAACAGATGCATAGATTTGTCGTCTGTGACACCAGTCCAGTAAATTTACTGGGACGTGATTTGCTGTGCAAAATGAACTGTACCATCTTTTGCACACCAAAAGGTGTTGAAATACAGACCCCAGATGAAGACGGCATTTATAAATTATTGTTGCTTAGACCTGACGCAGAAATTAAAAGATTGACCCTGCAGGACTTGCCCCAAGAACTACAGGAAGCCGTAAAGCCAGAAGTGTGGGATTTCACTGGAAAAGATGTGGGTTTGATGAAAGATGTGGACCCCATACAAATAGCCATCAAGGACAACGCAGTATATCCTAACACTAGGCCCTACCGAATGAATGCTGAGGTGAAAGCAGGTGTCACTCTGGAAATACAAAAATTATTGGAAGGAAACATCATACAGGAAGTGATGAGCAGCCCATGCAACTCACCGATTATGGGCATCAAAAAGCCTAGTGGCAAGTATAGGGTAGTGCAGGACCTGAGAAAGGTTAACAAAATTGTAGTTCCTTGCTGCCCTATTGTCCCAAACCCTGCAGTAATTCTGTACCAGATTCCTTGGGATGCTGAGTGGTTCACTGTGATTGATTTGTGTCATGCATTCTTTTCGATACCCCTGCACCCCGACAGCAAATTTCTTTTCTCATTTGCCTTCGAGGGTCACGTGTATTGTTGGAACCGGGTCCCTCAAGGGTATACAGAGAGCCCCTCTATCTTTAATCAGATCTTGAAGAAATGTCTAGAGACTTTGACCTTACCTGGGAACTCTGTATTAGTGCAGTACATAGACGACCTTCTATTGGCGTCTAAAAGTCACAGGGACTGTGTAGTTGACACCATTGCCCTCCTAAATCACCTGTGTGAGAAAGGGCATAAAGTGTCCCCTGACAAACTACAGTTCTGTGCAAAATCAGTGAAATACCTAGGACACCAGATAGAAAAGGGTGTTAGAAAAGTCACTTCAGAAAGAGTAAGAATAATTCAAAAGATGCAGTTGCCCCGTACTCAAAAGGAAGTCAGAATGTTCCTGGGTGTATTAGGGTACTGCAGGCAGTGGATTCTGGGATTTGCAGCCTTAGCCAGGCCCTTGATAAAAATGACCACGAGAGGAATGCCAGATGTTGTACAGTGGGACGATGAAAGTCTAATGGCTTTCACAAGATTGAAAAACTGTCTGTGTACAGCCCCTGCGTTGGGAATGCCAGATTATTCAAAAGAGTTTGCCCTTTTCTGTGACACTCGCGATAATTGCGCATTGTCAGTCCTGACTCAAGAACATGGCACAACCAGGAGGCCTGTGGCCTATTTCTCTGCCACACTGGACCCAGTAGCTGCTGGGTTACCAGGCTGTCTAAAAGCAGTAGCTGCTACCTGTGCAAGTTTGGAACAGAGTGAGTCCATTGTCATGGGACATCCTGTGACTGTTTATGTTTCACATGGAGTGGTAATTCTATTGACCAGAACTAAAACACAGTATCTCACCCCTAGTCGGCTGACTAAATACGAGAGGATTCTGGTGGGCGCAGCAAATGTAAGCATTGTTAGGTGCGGTATTCTGAACCCTGCCACCTTACTCCCCGACCCCTCGGAAATGGAAGGTAGGGATGATGATGAACATGATTGTATTGATCTGACAGAGTTCAGTACCAAGCCACGCCCAGACATAAAAGAAGTGCCATTGCCTGAGCATGATAAAGAACTATTTGTGGATGGTTCCTGCCTAAGACATGAATTAGGAGGCTTGAGTGCTGCTTATGCAGTAGTGTCTTTCGAAAAGATTGAACGAGCAGGTTACCTATATAACATCAAGTCTGCACAAGTAGCCGAATTGATAGCCATGATAATGGCTTGCAAAATTGGGAAGGACTTACGCATAACAGTGTATACTGACAGTCAGTACTGTTATGGCGTTGTGCATGACTTTGGCCAATTATGGATGCAGAGGGAATTCATGACTTCCTCAGGTACTCCCATTCGGAATGCAAAAGTTGTTCATGACCTTTTAGAGGCCATCCAGTTGCCCAAAGAACTGGCAGTGGTAAAATGTGCTGCTCATCAAAGGAGCATGGACAGAGTATCACTGGGAAACGATTATGCTGATCGAGTGGCTCAATGGTGTGCCAAAGATCGATATATTATAAATCCAAAACGAGGGGGGCCAGGAACCAGCTGCCAGCTTCAGGTGTTTGAGGAAGTGCCTACATGGGATGAGGTGAGAGAGTGGCAGGAGTCGGCTCCTTGGCAAGAAAGAGAGAAATGGAAAGAGGATGGATGTAGACCGAGACGTGTGGATGGTGTCATCATAGGTCCAACTGGTATGCCTGTGTTACCCCGACACTTGCTTGGCACTATGGCAAGATTAATACATGAAGGATCACACATTGGTAGGGATGCCATGATTCTGGTATTTCAACAGACTTGGTACAGCAAGAAATTCAGGAAGGTAGCAGAGTCCCTCTGCCAGAGGTGCCTGTCATGTCAACAGATGAACCCAGGCAAAAGGACAATGGTTGAACTGAGCAAGATTGGGAGGTCAGGGGGTCCCTTTATAAAAATACAGATTGATTTCATCACTATGCCCCGTTGTGAAGGGAAACGATATGTCCTTGTCATTGTGTGCGTATTTTCGAAATGGGTAGAAGCTTACCCTACTCCCAAAAGTGACGCACTGACAGTAGCGAAGTGTTTACTAAAAGAACTGATACCTAGGTTCGGAATACCATACATTATTGAATCAGACCAGGGTGGACATTTCCACAATGAAATAATGGCTGAACTGTGTAAGGCCTTTGGGATAAGGCAGAAACTTCATTGTGCATACCATCCAGAGGCTTCTGGAATAGTGGAACAAGTAAATGGAACTATCAAAAACAGACTAGCAAAGCTGACAGATGCTACTGGCATGAACTGGGTGAAGGCCCTGCCCCTGGTCCTGATGGGACTGAGAAGTGTTCCAGACCGCAAGACAGGCCTAAGTCCCCATGAAATCATTATGGGAAGAGTGATGAGACAAGCATGGGTGCCAGGAAGCAAACTGTTGAGTATTACTGATGATTTGGTGCTTGAATACTGCAGAAGATTGGGTGACCAAGTGCGTTCTATCTCTCGCCAGATTGGAGACGACGGCATCCTTAATCCAACGACTCCTCTCCACAACTTGGTTCCAGGAGACTGGGTCAAAATAAAGAAGCACACTCGATCAAGCTGTCTGGCACCCAGGTGGGGAAAGAAGCGCCAAGTAATCCTGGTAACAACCACTGCAGTGAAAGTCGCAGGTGTTCCCCAGTGGATCCACGCCGGACACACCCAGAAGGTATTGCCAGACAAAGGATTTGAAGAACCAGGGCAACCAGCAGAGGACCCTGAAGAAGCCAGACCAGTAGCAACTGACAACGAGCAGCCCAGCACCAGTCAGGTTGCAGGAACAGCAGACGTTGGCCCAGGAGTAGTTGACTGCGAACTGCCAAGAAACCAGCCTGCTGAAGAGGTCCAGGAAACTGAGCCAGGAGTAGCTGAAGACGAGCTGCCAAGCATATGGCCAGAGGAATGGATACCGATGATTGATCTGACCGAAGATCCTATCAGAACAAGAGAACGACTTAGTGAAGGTAGAGAGTGGACTAGTCAGGAAAAGCAAGGCACAGGCGAAGAACCTCAGCCACTTGAGATTCAAATCAAAACTGAGGAAGGAGAAGGTCAGACAGGGACAGAGCACGTGATTGATATAGATCCAGTGAATAAGACTGAACAAATATCCGATACTGAACAAGTACCTGAGACTGAACAAGTACCTGATACTGAACAAGTGCAGGATACAGAGCAAGTGTTCGATACTCCTCCATTAACTCCTGATGTGGATAAGGGACAGACTAGACATAGAGTAATAGTTCGAGCAGAAGAAAATCAAGAGATCGAAGTGCTTGAACAGGATCAGATAGGGTTAGAAAAACGGGTTCAGGAAACAGAAACAGAAACAGAGACAATTGAAAGCCAAAAACAAAATATTCCTGAACAAGGCCAGATTAGCAACCAGGCAGAAGAATTTGATGCTAGCCCTGGAACTAGTCAGATAAGGGAAGTAGGAGAAGAAAGTGGAGAAGAATTACCACAAGATAAAGAGAACAAGAGAAGAAGAAAAGAAAGTGAAGTCCAAGTACCAACTAAGAGACTAAAGAAAAGAAACAACCTTGAGCCTAGGTTTGTAAAAAGACTGAGACTAAGAATAAAGACAGTGGAAGAAAAACGTGCAGAAGCAAGAAGAAGTGCTCGGATAGCAGAGCAGGAAGAAGACTCTTCCAAAAGAAGGAGTGAGCGAATAAAAAGACAAAACAAAAAGTACAAGTCTCCTGAATGGACACTGGTATTGGAGGAGCTTGAAGATCTTGATATAACTGACGTGAGTGACGGAGAACCTGTCCCAGAGTACTCAGCTGAAGAAGAAGACGAGCCACCGTGAATTTGCACAAAGTAAGCTAATTGTGTAAAGCCACAAAGAGGGGTTCAGGAGACTCCTTCTAAGCAAAAATGTCTGATTCAACAGTGAATGGTAGACCTAGTTGCAGCCGTTTTAAGACGTGTTGCAAGGTGTGTATATGTAGTGTAGTAGTGCTGATAGTTATCTGGATAGGATTAACAATTTTCATTCCCTTTGCTGTAAGTAAAGATACTAACATTGTCCCTACTGAAGTTGTAAATACTGACAATGAGGAGCTGACAACACAGAGTGTAGAAAGACATGAGAGAGCATTGAGACAAACTAAACGAGACTTAGAAGCATCAGATGAGAAAGGACTACATTATCATGGCATGAAGAACAGGACACATTTAAATGTTTTTGCAAACTTGTTAATACACTATGTAGAGACTATGGAAATTGAAGATTGCTATGTCTGCATGAAGCTACCTACTTCGGTGGCTGAAGGCGTGACATACCATCATCTGCCATTAACATATGGAATTTCCTGTAGCATTTTAGCTAGTTTATTTTACAAAAGGGGACCGTTACAGTATTATTACTCTAACAATGACGTGATCTTTTCTGAACTTCCTATACGTGGGAACATGAATCCTGTACATACCAAAACTGACACCATAAGATATATGGGAGACTACTTTCTGACTATAGGGAACATTGACATAGCAGACGCACACAGAGATAACTTGACTTGTTCTTTGCGTGAGCAGGAAAAGATGTTCCTGAACATGGCAGAGAAAAGGAGAATTAAAATTCAGAAGAAGGCTAATGACGAAAGTCAGAAAAAGCCAAAATGGGCAGAAAACATGGAAGGCACCTCATCTGGTGGAGCGGGTCCTGCTCTGTTGCTGGATTTTGAAAAGAAAGGCAAGCTATGTCTTCACCGCGAGAAGACTAGCTATTATAACAATGTTTTCATTGGTTCCAGTGAATGCGAACATAATTACAAGGTAATTGGAGGTTGGGGTTTCAAAAATGGGTCAGAGCCTGTGTTTCCTGGAATTTATTATATTTGTGGGGACAAGGCTTATTTCAAATTGCCGGATCACTGGTATGGAAGCTGCTACTTTGGCATTGTTTTCCCGAAAATATACCATGTGAATGGAAAAGCTGGAAGCAATGAAGATACTAATGGCTTAGTGCGTAGTAAAAGAGAAAGTATAGGTGAAATTATGGGTAGTATTTTCAGTGCACTGATACCTGGAGTGGGAGTGGTTCTGAACACTCACAGAATTTGCAAATTGTCTACTATAGTAGATGTGCTGTCTACTGAAACAGCTCATGGATTTCTGCTGGTCAACACTGAAATGGTTGCGATCAGATCAATGGTTTTACAAAATCGACTTGCTCTTGACACCTTATTAGCGAAAGAGGGCGGAGTCTGCCGGATGTTGAAGGCGCAACATTGTTGCACTTATATTCCGGACAAAAGTGTACAGATCAAAAGATATGTGAAAAACATTACTAATTTGGCAAAGGAACTGAAACCACTCGAGGTTGATAGTGCCTGGAAGAGACTGGTAGATGGTCTCTCAAATGTAGGTCATTGGCTTGCTGGCATAGGTAAAAGCTTATTATTCAAAATTCTGATGCCAATTGGTATTATAGGTCTTATTATACTTTCCATTTTCTTATGCTGTAAATACCGCAAGCGCACCAGAAAGCACGAGGTTAATGCAAGAGGAGTGAAACGAAGTGTGGATGAGATGGAATTAGAGGAAGTGAATGATCAAATATACAAAAAGGTGAAGACTTCTCACCCTGCTAAAACTGAAAGAGAAAAGCTAGAACGGTTGCTGGAAGAAATAGAACTTTATAAAGTGTGAAAGAAAGTTGGCATCTGGTTCCATTATAATTTGTGATGATAGTAGATATCATCAAAGAGGGGATTGATGAAGCAAAGCTTCGCATATTTTGCGGCTTGCCGAAATCAAGAACCTCATTTATGTGTAATAAGGTAACCCGTGTATGTTTTACTAACGTTTATATTAAGTTTGAGTAAAGTTTAAGACGCTTGCCTATGTGTATTTCTAATGAAATTAATCCATGTCCTTTTAAAAATGGCCGTCGCTTGTATTTTAGTTACTGCGCATGCGTCAGCCACACTCACGTGTCCTGACGCGTCTGCAGAAGTGGAGGGAAAGTTATGCGCATGCGTAATTCATAGCTGTGCTTATCATGTGGTACTGCTCGTGCCACTGCTCTTGTGTTTCGTCTAAATGTAGCTAACATTTAATTGCATAAGTTTATTTCTTGATGCTGAGTTAAAAGTACAAACCCTGTGATGTGTTTTTCATAATGACATTATTATGTATTAATTTGTTTTCGCTTACTTTTCATGTACCGCGGGCAATGGGGGTCTGAGTGAGAGGAGAGCCATATTGGAGGTCCCTTATGCGCCTGTGCGACTTTCGGCAGCACGAGGGACCTTGGCTGATGGAACATAGCCAGCTGGCAGTGATGGGCGAGATGCTCCTGAGAAAGTCACCTCTGCCCTGCGAGAACAGCGAATGTGGCTTCTTATATGTTACATTGTATTTTTGCGCTACTGTTAGCTCATGGGAACCCAAAATCTGCTAGGCGGTACCCAAATATGTTAATGAAGGCTTCAAATTGTGTATTGTGATTGGTGTGTTACCCAAACCCTACCTTAGGACCAATCGAAATTGGGGAATTCTGACACTTTGCAACATTTGGGGGGTGGTACACTGTCCCAAACTGTATATCTACCCTGGGTTCACCCAGTGAACCGTCCGACTTGTCTGGTTTAGCTGACCTGTCACTGACCCAACGTACTCAATAGGTGACTGAAGATACAGAGAGCTGCGGAGCACTCTGTCCGAAATTGTCCATAGACTAAGGTTTTACTGAACCTTAAAGTGCTGGCAAGGCACTTAGCTGGGAGTTCGCTGACCCAATCGGGGTCTTGATCGATAGCTGCAGAGCGGGTGGAGCGCAGGCGTTGCTTCCGAACTGTGGATTTTGGTCCTGTCCTGAAGAGGGTCCTGTCCTGAGGGTTTGCTGTCCTGTCCTGAGGGTCCTGTCCTGATTCCTTTTCTGAGGGTATCCTGTCCTGTCCTGGGTGTCCATTCTGCACCTGCTGTCCATTGAGGGGTATCCTTCCTTGAGGGTTTCCTGTCCTTAACTGACCCGTGGCCAGGGTTTGGTTTCCACACCTTTTCTAGGTAAATATTACCCTGAACCTCTTGAAAATCTCGCACCTTCTGAATTTCTAACTTTTGCTTCAATAAAGTTAAACATTGCATATGTGATATTTTCCATGCCTTTCCGCAACTATTGAAAGTCATTTATAATTTTGCAAAGTTATTCCTATGCCTTCTCATTTGTTAGAAATTATATTTTGCATAGCAGTGTGTCATTTCCTGATATGGTCTAGAACTTCGTTGCCTAGGTTGTTCAAAGGCACATTCACCTTAAGTGAAGCGTGTTATTCATTATAAGTTCTTCTATAGTCACACACACTTAGTCCATCACTGTTTAGTTAATACTGACTTTGCATAGTATCTTTTCTCGTTACATTTTCATTGATACTTTGATGATTACTTTGTCATTATTTCTTTCTGCCTATGTGATTTACGTTATCTTGGTTATTGATTGCCTTATTTTACTGTATCTCATGCAAGAAAATATTGAACTTTAGATAAACATTTTAAAACTTCCAGTTGTCCGTGGTCATTTAAACAATATTGAATGTCATTTGAAATTGCATTTTGCTGCCTTTCCTTTTACAGCTAGGCCCCTGATTCATTGTGGTCATTAGGCACCCGCATCGGTGGATGGTAAGTCGGGTGCACTGAAATTTGGTAGCAGGGAACACACACACACCAACTTGATAGAGCTCGTGAAGTCACCTGATCGATGTATATGGTGATTTGAAAAGTATATGGGCCCTGAAGCCGGAAACGGCGAAAACTGTTGGTCGGGTGGCCTCGCGCGCTCTATCAGAACCACACATATAGTCACACAGAGCACATATCATCCCCTGCAAAGTCGCCAAACATACATACAGAGACACATACCCGATTGCGTACAGCCAGACACAAACTTTAGAAATATGGCAGATGTGAATGGGCAGCTTTGGACTGATAACATTACTAACGTTAATGATGTTAGAATATCTCAGACTTGCGGCATAGAACACAAACACTGATTCACAATCACTATCAATACTACGGCTTGACACTCCACCCGTAACCGCATGTGTAATAATGTGCATATTATCATTAATATAACAGATTTGTTCAAATTTTTGAAAATCATTAAAAACTATTAAAAAAGTGCCAATTTGGGTTAATCCAATTCTGCCATGATTTAATGAAACAGCAAGGGCACTTTAGCTCCTGGTAGCAGTGGTAAAGTGTGCAGAATTCTAAGGCCAGTAAAACAAAGTCAACAAAAACAGGAAGTCTGAAGGCAAAGAATTAGGGGAAACTACGACAAGGATTCAAGTTCTAACAATCAGCTTTCTTCCTAGAGGATCACATTTGGTTGCCTGCAGGAGTTTCCTGGTTATCTGTAGGTGCTAGGTTGCAATCCTGCAGGTGCTCCATTTTGTTTCTGTGGTATCCCAATGAGGCGCCACTGTGTGTGCTTGCAAGAGTTCCATGGGTACCTGCAGGACCTCATACAGGTGCTATTTTGTGCTCAGTGGATTGAGAACTTGGATTTAATGTGAATAAAATAATGTGAGCTGTGCTTACATGGAATGAGTCTATAACCTTACATCCAACTAATTTCAAAGCAAAAAAGTTCTAAAGTTTCTTTTCCCAAAATATAAGAGCATGCAGTTTAGAATGTTTCCACTGTTACCATAAAATAACATTGCACAATAGAATGAGAGTGTTTAAGAGTTCTAAAATCATTACATTCCAAAGTGAATTAGGGATGCTCTGAGACTGATCAGCCTTCCAAGCCGCACCATTTATAGCAAACATGCAAATGGCAATGTTTTGATATTTTCACATGCTCCTCTGGTGATGAAAACGTACAAGTTATTTTGGGAACTCGTTCTCCTCTGTGCCTGTACGCAAATGTCAACTTGCATGTCATCAAGGGAACTAAAGTGAGAAGATCCAAAATGTTTCTGATAGAGCAATAAAACAGCATCTTGTGAAAAAGAAGTAGGTACAGGTTTTAAAAGCAGGACGTGTGATGGTAAAGGCTGTGTGTAATCAAAAATCGAACTTTAGAGGATGCTGAAGGACGATACCTCAGATCTAATAATGATTTACTGGAGTGAGGAAACATTACAGGGTCTTGATTTACCTGAAAAGGAAAACACTGATATGAGCAAATTCAAAGACTCTCATAGAAGTAGAGCACCAGAAAAACTAAAACAATTCATATATAATCTCAAAGGGGTTAAGAGGATGGGCATCTGAGCCTCTATGGGTATTTTTTACTCAAATTCTGCTTATTGTATTTCAAGATAGCAAAACATACACATTGTGCTGTCAGTATTTGTGCATAGGAACAATAGTCAGCCTTATCAGGACAGTAAAGTGGCAAAAGATATATCTGTGCATGTGATGAAACAACAATGAGGTAATATGCATTAGGCTTCTTACATAGGATGAGGGCCACATGGCGGCCCTCATCCTAATAGACCTCTCCGCAGCCTTTGACACTGTCTCCGACCGCACACTCACCACCAGACTCCACAACACCGGCATACAGGGCACTGCCCTAGACCAGATCAGCTCATTCCTCACCAGTTGATACCAAAGAATCAGACTCCCGCCTTTCCTCTCTGAACACACAGAGACCAGCTACGGAGAACGCGAAGGCTCATCGCTCAGCTTCACTCTCTTCAAAATCTACATGGCTCCCCTCACCGCCATTGTCAGAAAGCATGGACTCTGCATAGTATCCTATACTGACGACACCTAACTCATCCTCTCCCTCACCAAGGAACCCCACATCACCAGACACTGCTTCCAGGAAGGAATGAAAGACGTTGCATCCTGGATGAGAAGCAGCTGCCTGAAGCTCAACTCGGAGAAAACAGAAGTCCTCGTCCTTGAATTTACCCCCTCCGCATGGGACAACACCTGATGGCCCACCACCCTCGGCAACCCCACCAACACCCTCGGACCACAACCGCAACCTCAGCATCATACTCGACTCCTCCCTCACCATGACCTGACAGATCAACGCTGTCTCCTCCATGTACTTCAACACCCAATGGATCCTCTGCAAGACCTTCAAATGGACCCCCCCCCCCCGAATCCAGAAAGGCCATCACACGCACTCATAACCAGCAGACTGGACTACGGAAACACTCTCTATGCCGGGATCAACAAAGCTCTACTCCACAAACTCCAGACCATCCAGAACACTGCTGCCAGACTCTTCTTCGGCATCCCCCAACAAGACCACATCACCCAGCACCTACGAGACCTCCTTTGCTCCACCTTCAAGCTGCTCAATCACACCTACAAATCCCTACCAAACACCAGAACCCAATACCTCAACAAAATAATATCCTTCTACACACCCAAGAGAAGCGTCCACTCCGCTGACCTAGCCCTGGCCAAAACCCCATGCATCCGCAGAGCCAGAAAGGGAAGAAGAGCCTACTCCTACATCGAGGCCAAGACCTGGAACGAACTCCCCTCCAGCTTCAGACAATACTCCACTGTGCAATACTCCACTCTTTAGATGAGACGGAGCTACACGAAAAACCCCTCCCTCCCCCCATCACTTTGAGACCCTCCGGGGTGAGTAATGCACTTCATAAATCCCTGATTGATTGATTGATTGACTGTTTGATTGATTGATTGAGCAAGGGAGCAGCATCCAGTGCATGCAAAATACATTGCCTGGCAACACCTCAAGTCTTAAGAAACAAAAACAAGATGGAAGGAAAAGAAACATTTATACATAAATCTAGAAAACCATAACAAAACATGGTAAATTCCGGTCAGGGTCCACTGCGGAGAGGGCATGAGCAGGGGGCAGTGACTTCTTGTGGGTAGAAAGAGTGTGGTATTCCCTTGATAAAAGAATAGCTATTATAATAAAGCAGGGTATATGGGGCAGTTTTCCTTAAAGAGCTGGAGCATCTGGAGTTTCATGGGTCTAAAGCAAGTGAACTCTATAAGCACAACATATTGTATTATGGGCGTATACGGGTATTGGATTTTTTCTCCGTGCCGGCCAAGTTGGGTGATATCCGTTCCATTGCTAAAATGCGCCACACACGGATGAACCATTGTGCCATTGAGGGAGGGGTCACCTGCTTCCACATGAGTGCTATAAGTTGTCGCGCCACTAAAAGCAACTAACTGATGACGTGTCATTTCAACTAAGGCCGGGGGGCGGATGCCCAAAATGACCTTGAGATAGGAGGAAAGAAGCGGGTTTCCAACAATGTCTTTGATACGACCCAGTGTCTCTTTCCAATATGTGGTTATTAATTTACATGCTACCAAATATGTCAGAAGTTTCCTGTTTATTTTTTACAATGCCAGCAGAGGGGAGAGTTACTTGGGTAGATAGTGAAAAGACGGGCCGGTGTATAATACCACTGGAACATTAATTTGTATGCCGTCTCTCTAAGGGAAAGACTGTGGTAGGTGTTGGGTATGTCCCGCCACAGGGTTTAATTGTTTATATGTAATATCTTCCTGTGTGGTGTTGTGCCATGTTGACTGGTAGGCATGAGTGCACACTGGGGTAGAGTGCTAAAACGTATGGTAGATATTAGATATTAGGCCTCTTGAGCCAGTTTATGTTCAAACAAGCTTTTCAAAGTGGGTGTAAGGTTGAATAGCCACCGGGTAGACTGAGGGGTGTAACGCACAGTGTCTCAGTTGGCAATACTGAAGTCTTGAGGCATTTGTAAGTTGGTATTCTACTCTACATTGGTCGAAGGACTTCATGACATCTCTCGTGAAAAGGTCAAGTAGCGTCCAACATTCCCCATCGCAGCACAGCGGAAAAAAAGTAGTGAAAGTGCTGGGTGAAAGTCTGTTTCTTTTAGTAATAAGCATGTTTGGAGAAAGGAAGGTAGTCAAACCTTTCTTGAGGTCCCCCCTGTCCCAAATATCAAGTAACGTCTTGGTAGGGGTGGTGATGTAAGCATCACATGGCCGGGCATGCATGGGCGCCAGGCCAGGTCCCACAAGGGCTGGCATGCCACTGCTCGGTCCATGTGGAACCAGTGCTTTTCACTTTTTGTACCACCCACTCTTAAACGTCTCGAAGATGGGTGCCAACTAATACTCAAGAAAATTGGGGCATGCCAGGCTAGCCCTGTCCCACAGGAGCATCAACGGGGCATTGGCCATCCGTGTTCCTTTTCCATTACAAATGAAGGTTTGGCTGTTGCGTTGTAGACACAGAATATCATCCTGCAGGATCGATGTGGGCAGGGTCTGGAGAAGATAAAGGACTCGCTAGAGCACATGGAGTGGTGAAGATGAGGTCAATTAGCCCGGGACCAGGAGGAAAGTGTAGGGGTGATGTTGAGACCCAGGTATCCCTGACCACTGAAAAGGTGAAAGGGATGGTAGGTCTTGGTTAGGGCTAGTTAAATTGAGTACAGATGACTTGGTCATGTTGAACTTAAAGCCAGAGACAGCCTTGTAATCCTGTAAGCAGGCCACCACGCTTGGGAGGGAAACCTCGGGTTGAGAGACCATGAGTAGGAGATCATCTACAAAGAGACAAAATCTAGTGTGGCTGGCCACGGAAGGATATGCCTTTCACAGTGTCCCTGTTGTGAATCATGATGGCAAGAGGCCCAACTTCCAGGGCAAATAGTATGGGCGATTGGGGGCACCCTTGATAAGTGCCCTGAAGAATGGGCACATGGCTTGTGGGTTGTCCATAAACACAGACATTAGATACCACATACAAGGCAATTATCTTAGAGATCAATCCCGGCCCCAGCCCACTTTTAACCACCACTGCCAAGAGGAAGGACCAGTTTACCCTATCAAAGGCCTTCTCTGCATCCAGTGAGAAAAGGTATGCTGGAATATCATATTGATGCGATTTTCCAACTAAGTGAGCTATGCGATGGATGTTGTCCTCACCCTGTCTCTGATATATGAAGCCAACCTGGTCTGGTTTGACAAGGCCAATAAGATAGGTTTCAAGTCTAGAGGCCAGGATTTTAGTGAACAACTTAGCATGCATATTGAGTAGGGATATGGGACAATATGAAGAGCACGAGGTCGGGTCCATGTATAACTTGGGTATGAGAGAGATTTCAGCAGAGGCCATGTCTTGAGTTTGAAATAATTAAATAGCTACAATTGGTGATCCTTTAAGTGCGGTAAAAAGACATGATTAAAATGAAGCAGGAGGCAGTCTGGCCCCGGGGATTTACCCAGGGGCAGAGCCCCGACTGTCGGCACGCAGTTCTTCAAGAGTGATCGGTTCATTCAAGAGAGCTACGTGACATGGATGTAGAGGATTCCATTTGCAAGCATCTAAGTATGTTTTGATTAGCACAGGGGGTGTATCTTTAGGCCTTTCATGATAATAATCACGAAAGACCTAAAGATTGTCGCATTCTGCAATTGCTCATCCCCCGTCATCAGTCTACAACTTAGCAATATGTGTCTTAGTGCATCCCTGACGAAGTCTACGATCCAGAAGCCTGCCCATCGTGTTGCACCCTCACAGTAGCTCTGTAGCAGTACCCAGTAGTGCATGGGCCACCTTTCCCGTCCGGTGAATGCGAAATTGGCCGCGCAGCATGGCAAGCTGCCGTTTGGTCCGATGGGAGGGGGTGGCTCTGCCCAGCTGTTCTCATTGTTTGATTGCAGCAGTCAAGTTAAATTCTACCAGTCTGACCTCCCACCAGTGCAATAGCAATGGATATAATCGTGCCCCGGATGGTGGCCTTAAACCCATCCCAGAGAGTTTAAAGGGGGGTTTAGGGAGGAACATCAAGAGTGAAGTGGTCGTCGATACCTTTGCTTATCTTCGCCACATCTACGGGGTCACAAATAGGAGGTGTGGAGCAGGCACCAGCACGGTGGGCACCATGTGGAGACCACTAGCCTCCCATAGCAGCTCTAGGTGCGCATGGTCATAAATAGAGATGTCAGAAAGCTCCACTGTGTCTAGATGTTGAAGGAGGTAGTGTGTGACTAGTGCATCGTCTATACAGGAGAAGGAAGTATGTATGTGTGAGTAGAAAGAGTAATCTAGCATTTTGGAGTGTTTGTAATGCCATGCATCTATCAAGCCCAGGTTCTCAATGTCCTGCTTGAGCTGGGAGGACATGGCCCCTGCATTTTGAAAAGAGGCTACACTTTGGTCCAGCACAGGATCCCACACCAGATTAAAATCCCTGCATACTATAATGTCACCCTCCATCCCCTCTAATTGTTCCTGCAAAATATGTCTAGGGTAAGTGTACTGTGAGGTATTAGGTGCATATATGTTGAGTAATGTGAGCCTCCGCTGTCCCCGAAGGAGATGTAGAGTCAAATATCAACCCTTCCCATACTAGACCACTTTGGTAACCAACGTGTAGAAACCTGCTTTGCAGAGGATACCCACCCCTAGCGTTTTAGTATTGATGTATTCCCAATGGCACCTGGGATATGTCGGAT
Organism: Lissotriton helveticus; assembly: GCF_964261635.1. Classification (NCBI taxonomy): domain Eukaryota; kingdom Metazoa; phylum Chordata; class Amphibia; order Caudata; family Salamandridae; genus Lissotriton; species Lissotriton helveticus. Next base: position 1,809,231,349 of record NC_136063.1, on the reverse strand, counting down.
GTGCATGCAGTGGGGGTTGGCCCCCTCAGGTGCCCTGGTGCAGTGGATGGCACTGGAAGGGGCTCAAGGAGTCTGAGAGCAGGCGACAAACGTCCTACTCCATTCCCGCAGATTGTAATGACACTGACATTTGGAAGCCTGTTTTCACCCTCAGTGAAATGGTTGTATCAATAAGCACACAGAATAAATTGGAAAAGAACAGAGCAAACGGAATCCCACTAAATTTTTCAAAACTGAATTGAAGATCTGTGCTCCATATTTCCAATTGTCAGTAAATGCAATATTGACCTCAAACATTGTAAAAGCCACATATAGAAAGGTACAGGTTTACAAGAACTACCCAAAGATAATCTAGCCAATTATTGGCTAATACAATTTTTGAGTGAATGGAACAAAATATATATGCAAGCTTTTGCTTCATCAGCTTGAAGACTGGCTGATGAAAACTGAATTATATTGCACCTACATGCAAAGTGTGTGAATGGTTTTGACTATCAAACAAATTGTTAGACTATACTGTTCCTAATGAAGTAAATGTATAAAAAATGGGCATGTTGCTTACCGTATGTGTAACCCTTAAAACCGTGTTCACTTGTTCTGCCTTGATATAATCAAGCTGATTCTTTAGGCATGTTCCATGTAAGGGACGACATGCTTCACTTGGATCCCCTTCCCAAAGCATCAAATGGTCTAGGATTTGCACAGTTCCAAACCCAAAAGAGTTCAGAAATCTGGATGAGAATCTCTGAATTAATGTTCAGGCAGAAGGACTACATCCTACTCTCAGTCTGCATCAGTGCCTCCACCAACTTCAAATGTTACAGCCAGTCAGCTGAGTCTGGACATGTCCTGTCCTCAACATGCAATATAGTTGTCACTACCAATGTGCAGATAACCAAGCACACCACCAGTGGGCTGCTCAGTGTAATATGTCACGGAATCTCTCCAGATAGGCAGGGAGGCAAAACACCGTAGCATAAAAGAGAGGCTGGTGCTGTCCTGTGTGGGAAGCAGTCATTTGCCATCTCGCCACTGACATTCTTAAGTAAATGAAACTGCTAAGGATACCCATAGTTGAAGATGCAATGAGAAGCTGCACCATGTAAACTGTTACCAAAATGGTAGCAGGTAGCGGAACTTTCTGGTATAAAGTAAAATTATTGAGATGGCTCAGTTGCAGAGGTCATCAGGAACTTTCATCCTTGCAATTAAAGTACACAGCTAGAAATTTTGGAATTCCCTAACACAGTGGAGTTTCAATCTTTTATATTTCTTTACATTTCTAGAGGTTTAAAAATGTAATGAAGAGTCATCGACAGTGTTTTTTATGTCTAGTGCTGTCAGGGCAACAAGGGACTGTGCACCATATAGCAGCCATACATATCATTCATTAGTCTGAGCTCTGTGCACAAAGCAAGATCGTCTCAGTTGCACACGTTTTCTGGGGCAGCCAGGCTCTTCTGTGCCCCTCCACAACTGCTGCCCTGAACCTTTCTTTGTTTGCATGGGCCATACTCTGCCCCTAGCGATTACATGCCCTGGCAGCTCCTACCGATAATCTTGGGAGGTTTGCAGATTCAATTCGCCGTTTTCCGATAAAGGATTTCTCCCTCACTTGAGGTTCTGAAGCAGGAAATGGTTGTGGGAGGTGGGAGTTTTTTTTTTACCTGGTCTTGCATACTTGAATGAAATAGGAATACTTCCGCTGACAAGCAAAGGCAGAAATGTCATGATTTCACCCAACTGTATGGGTGTAATTATTCACTACCAAGTACAATCGAGTTGAGATAGATTTAAAAGAATATTCTTTGCTTCTAAAGTATAAAAACAAAGACATTTGCAAGAAAGGTGTGTAGTGACAGTACACGAGCTTGAGAATGTAATATGAAGCAGCAATGTAATTTGAACACTGTGACTATTAGCTATTTTCCTGGCCAAAGTAGTGGATGAGAGCAAAATGTGGGGGAGAGAATACATTAAATCAACACCAGTTTCATTATTAAAAGCCAGGAATGTGCAAGAGAGAATAGTTGGCCTTGTGTGAGGGAACACGTCCTGAGAGGTGTCATTCAAGGCAATTACTTGTCATTTAAAGCAACAAATAAGAATGGATTTGAGAATGGTGTGGAACCTGTGGATGGTTTTGTGTTGCTACAGCTTTAGGTGAATACTGTGGATATTGTTTATGGTCCTACTAGAATTGTGTGCGTATTATCATGTATCCAGTAATATCTTGGAATGTTTACCACTATTAGTAGTACCACTATAATACCTATGGGTCAAATTTTTAGTTTGACAGGCAGGGTACTCCATCACAATGGTCACGGAGTGCCCTGTCCACCAATTTTACAGTCGGCCCATTCAATTCTGAGTCATCTGAATCATCAGTTTTCTGACAGTGGTGGGCTTTGTGATCTGATGAGTCATGGGTTGAGGATCGGTCGATTGACTCTGAGGCAGTTGCAGAAGCCCTTGTAGACAGGTGAGGATTAATAGTTCTTAGCATCAACCACAGTACTCGAAGTATTCTTTTCATTGCAGCAACTTATCCAGTTTCATTACTACAATTCGGAACACTGATCGCCTATGCACGGTTCATGGAATATGTATGGCACAATAAGATTACGTTGTTATTATTATTATCAATATCAGCATCTTATAAAATGTTTTTTTTTTGTCAGAATACGTACGTTTTAAGATCATAAAATGTTGTCTTGCATGTAGGAACGCTGTACAAGAAAATAGTTATGCCACAGTGCCCTCAGCTTTACCCACTCCTGAACAGATGCAATCTTCCCTTAGATATAGGGAGAGGAGAAGATGCTGTCCGGCTGCGTGATCACCCATTTGGCACTCAGGCTCTATATATGGGTGTCTGCACACCATTTCTCCTTGCTAATCCTAAAGGGTGGCATGCACTCTCTGCCATGCCACATAGAGGAATGTCACAGTTCTGCCCACTTGTAGAGGAACGAGTTTCGGTGACCAATGCTCTGCTCAGAAGATCATGTCCGACGCTAATAAATCTCAGTGCACCGAATCTCAAGGCTGCATGGTCTTCAATCCACCTCATAGCTCCTTAATCATACTGACTGCTCCTTTATCAATCTCTTGCAGGTTCCTGCTTTCTCCCTTTGTGATGTTTTTCCAGCGTCGTGTCACTTTCTGTGTTTTTCCTCTCTATTGGTAAATGTCTAATGCAGAGAGAAATGAGTGCCGGGGGGGCCCCCAACCCCAACCACAACCACTGGCTCAAATTAAGCACTGGTCCTGTTTCTGCACGAACAGACCCCCAGCAGTAGCATTTCGAGTTCAGCAGGAGCAGAAAGGGTAAACATCACGTTTATGTCGGGACCAAACATATAACTCGCTGACTAACATCATAACATGGTCACTATCAAACCCCTTAGCAATCCTTGAGCGATAGATTAAAAAAGCGTGTTGTGTTCACCTAAGAGATGGAATGGACAATCACTGCTCTAACAAATGCTACAGCAGAACCATGTTGAGTCCCATCCTCTTCTAAGCTCGTGGATCAGAAACTGACTACTGTTGTCCAGTTGCTGAAATGTGCACGCATCGAAATATAAGAGCAAATTGCTGTATTGCCAAGCCAATCTCGGTCACACCTAGTCAAGCCCCATTAGCTCCAGCCAGTGAATGTATACCAGTTTAACATACCGAGTGGTGAATACTGACACGTGTTTTCTGAACCTCTCCTAAAAAGCATATTTTAATGGGTCACCAGACCATTTGCCCAGTGATAATGCACACAAGACATCTGGACTAGTATATTAGTCTACTTTATTGTAAGGCAAAGTAGTTTGCAACATAATAGAAGCAAACATCATAGTTGCAGTCGCAGTATAGAATATGAAGAATGCATGTATTATGGAAAGAGTTAACATGACATTTTCTGCATTCCCCTTTCCTACTGATTCTCTGCTGCTAATATATATCATTTAAAATGTCATCATGAAAGGTGAAATGCAGCATTGCAAATCTGTTTGCAAAGGCTCACGTGGCCCAGTCTATAGGAGTCCAACTGGGTTACACACAACTCCCTGTACCGAGAACGTGTGCATCTCCACCTTAGATACAATATGGCATCATATTTGTGGTATTTGTAGAGGGACATTGTGAGAAAATGCACCCCCTACACATTATTAATAATTTCCAGGGAATTGGAGATCCTTGTATAACACCTTACATCAAATTGTGGTAATATTTTCCAGAGAATTGGAGAGACGTGTATGACACCTTACATATAAAAGAACACTAGACCTCTGGAAAACAGAATACCACAGTAGATGTACGAGCATATGATTGAAAAGCACAATATAATAATTTAAAACAAAAGCAGGACACCATTCTGTGTTTATTTGCAAAACACATATAACCAAAACTATATCAACAAACCGCCGAGAGGGCTAAGACCACAGGTGGGTGCCAATGCAAATCAATGTGTAAATGTACATCAAGGTGAGATAATAGCATATTCATTAAGCATTGAACTGCTGCTAAAAGACTCCCATGCAGGATGACATAACATGTGAAACTTCCAGCATATATTTAAACTCCTACTGACTGGACATAGAAGACATATTATTACAGAAAATACCCGCAATCTCAAACCAATGACCACAAATCAAAGGATGGAACAATAATCTACTTAGTAGACAACAACTTGGCTCAAGAGAAAATCAGTCTTGACCCTACTCCAATGGGAACAGTACAGGTCCAACTGCCAAGCAGGGTCCTCCTTCACTGAAACACAAGCAACCCAGGACCAGTTTCACCCTAGTTAGGGCTCATCAACAAGGGATAGCTTGGTTCCAGTGACACTGTGCATGGGACCCACATTTGAGTATAACCCGCCCACTTAGGGCAACACACAAAGATGTACAAAAAAGTGATGGATGGAATGCTTGAATTTATCTCAGCCACAAGTAATCACACATGGCTGCATTCCAGTACATCATGATTTTGCATACCATGCCACCTCTGTCTGGGCTCAGCTGTTGGACCTGGCCCTTTTTTGAGGGTTATCCCCAGCTTTTCGACTTCCTCCTCCCTTTTTCTGACCTTTTTATTGGTGTTAGAACTTTGAGCACTTTGCCAGTCCTAACCAGTGCCAAAGTGCACGTGCTCTCTCCCCTAAACATTGTTTAACTGGTTTACACCTGTTTGCATATGCAGGTACTGCGTGTGCAGTTTACTGCCACCTCAACTTGGGATTAAAAACTACTTGCCAAGCCTTAAATTCCCCTATTTATACACATAGGTCGTCCCTAAGGTGGGTCCTAGGTGGCCCTATGGGCAGGGTGTGATGCTTGTAAAAGGCATGACATGTACCTTAATGTTTTATATGTCATGGCAGTGATAAACAGAGTATTTCATTTTTTACTGCTGTGAGAGTTACTCTCATGGGCTAACATTGGGAATTCCTCTATATACTTTTAAGTGGTAATTCCTGATCCAAAAGGGGTGTCATTGCCATGTTTTGCATGTTTGGAATGATAGAGATCTTTTTGGGTGATCTCATAATTTCAAAGTAAACTACTCATTGAGATGCCCATTGCCCACACCCTGAGTGAGGTTTACGAGTGTGCATGCGTAAAACCATTTACACCTACTAAGCATTCCTGACAGGCTTTAAAAAAGGTAACGTTGTTTGCAAATGTATGTATACAACGAAATTTGTCTTTGGGCTCACTGGCTCCAGACGTATGAAATATGGAAGTGCTGCATGCTTATTATTACACAGACTGAAAATCATGACTATGTATTCAGGAAAGGACCATATTTAATAATGCTTTGTACCTCTTTTGTGTTACTTTTTTTAACGCAAACCTTGCGCAAAGTATTATAATAGGATTTACCATCCAACGCAAATCAGTATTTGCACTGGATAGTTTCCCAAAGTAACACAAAGTTGTGTTATTTCCTGCTTTGCATTAGTCTCCATCAACAGGTCATTCCATACCCATGCAACCACCCATTGGCTTTGTAACAAATTCTTATCTACAAACATTTGCCTACAGGGATTTGCACCAAAATACTTCATCTCGTTTTTCCTTCTTTGCATTAGTGCTGCATTTCAGAGCACACACACAAAGCACAAAAAGTGTTAAGGAATAGTTTTTGTACATGAAAGGCACCCTTCCAATACAAAAACTATTCCTTACAGAATGCACACTGCTTTGCGCTATGCACATGATGTGTGCATTCAAGGGCATCCGCAGAAATGTTTCCGGGGGGGCAACATTTTAACTTCATCACCATCCTCCGACATGATTGAGCACAAGTATTAAATACATAAAAAAAATCTAATAAGACAAAGAGCTTAAATAAACAATGAAACCCATTGGGGGAAGAGAAAAATCTTGTGAGGTGCCACAGCAGACGACCTGGCAACTACAATAAAACAGAGGGAAAAACTAAAAATGACCAGAAAAAAACAAAAACATTTTAAATCAGGTTGATGCGGTTCTAGAGCATGGGTACTCACAAACTTTCTCTCAGGGGCCAAATTTAAAGTGTGGTTTGTGGCCGAGGGCTGCACTGGTGGAGGCGGGGTCTGTGGGGGAGGGGGGAGAGGCTAGAGCAACAAAAAAAACTATAGAACAATCGCAATGGACCGCACACCGCTAGCCCCTCCTCCGTATCGCCCCTCGGGAATCTGGTACATGGAGTTCTTGAGTGGTTCACCCAGGTGGGTGCAAGTAGGTACTTGTTGGACTGATGATCTCTAGACCCGATACATGTCCCGGGTTTTTGGATATCGCCCGAGACATGGCTCGGGTTTCGGGATAACTTCCCTCATCAGCAGAGAAAATAGTTAGGGGTGGAAGAGAAGGCCGCCAAACAACCGTCAAAGGCCTCGATGCCCGAACCGGCACGCAGGTGCGTCGTCCAGGAGCCCGTCGGCTCAAAGCTCAAGGGAGCCAATTTGTAGAACAATCGCAATGGACCGCACACCGCTAGCCCCTCCTCCGTATCGCCCCTCGGGAATCTGGTACATGGAGTTCTTGAGTGGTTCACCCAGGTGGGTGCAAGTAGGTACTTGTTGGACTGATGATCTCTAGACCCGATACATGTCCCGGGTTTTTGGATATCGCCCGAGACATGGCTCGGGTTTCGGGATAACTTCCCTCATCAGCAGAGAAAATAGTTAGGGGTGGAAGAGAAGGCCGCCAAACAACCGTCAAAGGCCTCGATGCCCGAACCGGCACGCAGGTGCGTCGTCCAGGAGCCCGTCGGCTCAAAGCTCAAGGGAGCCAATTTGTAGAACAATCGCAATGGACTGCACACCGCTAGCCCCTCCTCCGTATCGCCCCTCGGGAATCTGGTACATGGAGTTCTTGAGTGGTTCACCCAGGTGGGTGCAAGTAGGTACTTGTTGGACTGATGATCTCTAGACCCGATACATGTCCCGGGTTTTTGGATATCGCCAGAGACATGGCTCGGGTTTCGGGATAACTTCCCTCATCAGCAGAGAAAATAGTTAGGGGTGGAAGAGAAGGCCGCCAAACAACCGTCAAAGGCCTCGATGCCCGAACCGGCACGCAGGTGCGTCGTCCAGGAGCCCGTCGGCTCAAAGCTCAAGGGAGCCAATTTGTAGAACAATCGCAATGGACCGCACACCGCTAGCCCCTCCTCCGTATCGCCCCTCGGGAATCTGGTACATGGAGTTCTTGAGTGGTTCACCCAGGTGGGTGCAAGTAGGTACTTGTTGGACTGATGATCTCTAGACCCGATACATGTCCCGGGTTTTTGGATATCGCCCGAGACATGGCTCGGGTTTCGGGATAACTTCCCTCGTCAGCAGAGAAAATAGTTAGGGGTGGAAGAGAAGGCCGCCAAACAACCGTCAAAGGCCTCGATGCCCGAACCGGCACGCAGGTGCGTCGTCCAGGAGCCCGTCGGCTCAAAGCTCAAGGGAGCCAATTTGTAGAACAATCGCAATGAACCGCACACCGCTAGCCCCTCCTCCGTATCGCCCCTCGGGAATCTGGTACATGGAGTTCTTGAGTGGTTCACCCAGGTGGGTGCAAGTAGGTACTTGTTGGACTGATGATCTCTAGACCCGATACATGTCCCGGGTTTTTGGATATCGCCCGAGACATGGCTCGGGTTTCGGGATAATTTCCCTCATCAGCAGAGAAAATAGTTAGGGGTGGAAGAGAAGGCCGCCAAACAACCGTCAAAGGCCTCGATGCCCGAACCGGCACGCAGGTGCGTCGTCCAGGAGCCCGTCGGCTCAAAGCTCAAGGGAGCCAATTTGTAGAACAATCGCAATGGACCGCACACCGCTAGCCCCTCCTCCGTATCGCCCCTCGGGAATCTGGTACATGGAGTTCTTGAGTGGTTCACCCAGGTGGGTGCAAGTAGGTACTTGTTGGACTGATGATCTCTAGACCCGATACATGTCCCGGGTTTTTGGATATCGCCCGAGACATGGCTCGGGTTTCGGGATAACTTCCCTCATCAGCAGAGAAAATAGTTAGGGGTGGAAGAGAAGGCCGCCAAACAACCGTCAAAGGCCTCGATGCCCGAACCGGCACGCAGGTGCGTCGTCCAGGAGCCCGTCGGCTCAAAGCTCAAGGGAGCCAATTTGTAGAACAATCGCAATGGACCGCACACCGCTAGCCCCTCCTCCGTATCGCCCCTCGGGAATCTGGTACATGGAGTTCTTGAGTGGTTCACCCAGGTGGGTGCAAGTAGGTACTTGTTGGACTGATGATCTCTAGAACCGATACATGTCCCGGGTTTTTGGATATCGCCCGAGACATGGCTCGGGTTTCGGGATAACTTCCCTCATCAGCAGAGAAAATAGTTAGGGGTGGAAGAGAAGGCCGCCAAACAACCGTCAAAGGCCTCGATGCCCGAACCGGCACGCAGGTGCGTCGTCCAGGAGCCCGTCGGCTCAAAGCTCAAGGGAGCCAATTTGTAGAACAATCGCAATGGACCGCACACCGCTAGCCCCTCCTCCGCATCGCCCCTCGGGAATCTGGTACATGGAGTTCTTGAGTGGTTCACCCAGGTGGGTGCAAGTAGGTACTTGTTGGACTGATGATCTCTAGACCCGATACATGTCCCGGGTTTTTGGATATCGCCCGAGACATGGCTCGGGTTTCGGGATAACTTCCCTCATCAGCAGAGAAAATAGTTAGGGGTGGAAGAGAAGGCCGCCAAACAACCGTCAAAGGCCTCGATGCCCGAACCGGCACGCAGGTGCGTCGTCCAGGAGCCCGTCGGCTCAAAGCTCAAGGGAGCCAATTTGTAGAACAATCGCAATGGACCGCACACCGCTAGCCCCTCCTCCGTATCGCCCCTCGGGAATCTGGTACATGGAGTTCTTGAGTGGTTCACCCAGGTGGGTGCAAGTAGGTACTTGTTGGACTGATGATCTCTAGACCCGATACATGTCCCGGGTTTTTGGATATCGCCCGAGACATGGCTCGGGTTTCGGGATAACTTCCCTCATCAGCAGAGAAAATAGTTAGGGGTGGAAGAGAAGGCCGCCAAACAACCGTCAAAGGCCTCGATGCCCGAACCGGCACGCAGGTGCGTCGTCCAGGAGCCCGTCGGCTCAAAGCTCAAGGGAGCCAATTTGTAGAACAATCGCAATGGACCGCACACCGCTAGCCCCTCCTCCGTATCGCCCCTCGGGAATCTGGTACATGGAGTTCTTGAGTGGTTCACCCAGGTGGGTGCAAGTAGGTACTTGTTGGACTGATGATCTCTAGACCCGATACATGTCCCGGGTTTTTGGATATCGCCTGAGACATGGCTCGGGTTTCGGGATAACTTCCCTCATCAGCAGAGAAAATAGTTAGGGGTGGAAGAGAAGGCCGCCAAACAACCGTCAAAGGCCTCGATGCCCGAACCGGCACGCAGGTGCGTCGTCCAGGAGCCCGTCGGCTCAAAGCTCAAGCGAGCCAATTTGTAGAACAATCGCAATGGACCGCACACCGCTAGCCCCTCCTCCGTATCGCCCCTCGGGAATCTGGTACATGGAGTTCTTGAGTGGTTCACCCAGGTGGGTGCAAGTAGGTACTTGTTGGACTGATGATCTCTAGACCCGATACATGTCCCGGGTTTTTGGATATCGCCCGAGACATGGCTCGGGTTTCGGGATAACTTCCCTCATCAGCAGAGAAAATAGTTAGGGGTGGAAGAGAAGGCCGCCAAACAACCGTCAAAGGCCTCGATGCCCGAACCGGCACGCAGGTGCGTCGTCCAGGAGCCCGTCGGCTCAAAGCTCAAGGGAGCCAATTTGTAGAACAATCGCAATGGACCGCACACCGCTAGCCCCTCCTCCGTATCGCCCCTCGGGAATCTGGTACATGGAGTTCTTGAGTGGTTCACCCAGGTGGGTGCAAGTAGGTACTTGTTGGACTGATGATCTCTAGACCCGATACATGTCCCGGGTTTTTGGATATCGTCCGAGACATGGCTCGGGTTTCGGGATAACTTCCCTCATCAGCAGAGAAAATAGTTAGGGGTGGAAGAGAAGGCCGCCAAACCACCGTCAAAGGCCTCGATGCCCGAACCGGCACGCAGGTGCGTCGTCCAGGAGCCCGTCGGCTCAAAGCTCAAGGGAGCCAATTTGTAGAACAATCGCAATGGACCGCACACCGCTAGCCCCTCCTCCGTATCGCCCCTCGGGAATCTGGTACATGGAGTTCTTGAGTGGTTCACCCAGGTGGGTGCAAGTAGGTACTTGTTGGACTGATGATCTCTAGACCCGATACATGTCCCGGGTTTTTTTATATCGCCCGAGACATGGCTCGGGTTTCGGGATAACTTCCCTCATCAGCAGAGAAAATAGTTAGGGGTGGAAGAGAAGGCCGCCAAACAACCGTCAAAGGCCTCGATGCCCGAACCGGCACGCAGGTGCGTCGTCCAGGAGCCCGCTGGCTCAAAGCTCAAGGGAGCCAATTTGTAGAACAATCGCAATGGACCACACACCGCTAGCCCCTCCTCCGTATCGCCCCTCGGGAATCTGGTACATGGAGTTCTTGAGTGGTTCACCCAGGTGGGTGCAAGTAGGTACTTGTTGGACTGATGATCTCTAGACCCGATACATGTCCCGGGTTTTTGGATATCGCCCGAGACATGGCTCGGGTTTCGGGATAACTTCCCTCATCAGCAGAGAAAATAGTTAGGGGTTGGAAGAGAAGGCCGCCAAACAACCGTCAAAGGCCTCGATGCCCGAACCGGCACGCAGGTGCGTCGTCCAGGAGCCCGTCGGCTCAAAGCTCAAGGGAGCCAATTTGTAGAACAATCGCAATGGACCGCACACCGCTAGCCCCTCCTCCGTATCGCCCCTCGGGAATCTGGTACATGGAGTTCTTGAGTGGTTCACCCAGGTGGGTGCAAGTAGGTACTTGTTGGACTGATGATCTCTAGACCCGATACATGTCCCGGGTTTTTGGATATCGCCCGAGACATGGCTCGGGTTTCGGGATAACTTCCCTCATCAGCAGAGAAAATAGTTAGGGGTGGAAGAGAAGGCCGCCAAACAACCGTCAAAGGCCTCGATGCCCGAACCGGCACGCAGGTGCGTCGTCCAGGAGCCCGTCGGCTCAAAGCTCAAGGGAGCCAATTTGTAGAACAATCGCAATGGACCGCACACCGCTAGCCCCTCCTCCGTATCCCCCCTTGGGAATCTGGTACATGGAGTTCTTGAGTGGTTCACCCAGGTGGGTGCAAGTAGGTACTTGTTGGACTGATGATCTCTAGACCCGATACATGTCCCGGGTTTTTGGATATCGCCCGAGACATGGCTCGGGTTTCGGGATAACTTCCCTCATCAGCAGAGAAAATAGTTAGGGGTGGAAGAGAAGGCCGCCAAACAACCGTCAAAGGCCTCGATGCCCGAACCGGCACGCAGGTGCGTCGTCCAGGAGCCCGTCGGCTCAAAGCTCAAGGGAGCCAATTTGTAGAACAATCGCAATGGACCGCACACCGCTAGCCCCTCCTCCGTATCGCCCCTCGGGAATCTGGTGCATGGAGTTCTTGAGTGGTTCACCCAGGTGGGTGCAAGTAGGTACTTGTTGGACTGATGATCTCTAGACCCGATACATGTCCCGGGTTTTTGGATATCGCCCGAGACATGGCTCGGGTTTCGGGATAACTTCCTTCATCAGCAGAGAAAATAGTTAGGGGTGGAAGAGAAGGCCGCCAAACAACCGTCAAAGGCCTCGACCCGAACCGGCACGCAGGTGCGTCGTCCAGGAGCCCGTCGGCTCAAAGCTCAAGGGAGCCAATTTGTAGAACAATCGCAATGGACCGCACACCGCTAGCCCCTCCTCCGTATCGCCCCTCGGGAATCTGGTACATGGAGTTCTTGAGTGGTTCACCCAGGTGGGTGCAAGTAGGTACTTGTTGGACTGATGATCTCTAGACCCGATACATGTCCCGGGTTTTTGGATATCGCCCGAGACATGACTCGGGTTTCGGGATAACTTCCCTCATCAGCAGAGAAAATAGTTAGGGGTGGAAGAGAAGGCCGCCAAACAACCGTCAAAGGCCTCGATGCCCGAACCGGCACGCAGGTGCGTCGTCCAGGAGCCCGTCGGCTCAAAGCTCAAGGGAGCCAATTTGTAGAACAATCACAATGGACCGCACACCGCTAGCCCCTCCTCCGTATCGCCCCTTGGGAATCTGGTACATGGAGTTCTTGAGTGGTTCACCCAGGTGGGTGCAAGTAGGTACTTGTTGGACTGATGATCTCTAGACCCGATACATGTCGCGGGTTTTTGGATATCGCCCGAGACATGGCTCGGGTTTCGGGATAACTTCCCTCATCAGCAGAGAAAATAGTTAGGGGTGGAAGAGAAGGCCGCCAAACAACCGTCAAAGGCCTCGATGCCCGAACCGGCACGCAGGTGCGTCGTCCAGGAGCCCGTCGGCTCAAAGCTCAAGGGAGCCAATTTGTAGAACAATCGCAATGGACCACACACCGCTAGCCCCTCCTCCGTATCGCCCCTCGGGAATCTGGTACATGGAGTTCTTGAGTGGTTCACCCAGGTGGGTGCAAGTAGGTACTTGTTGGACTGATGATCTCTAGACCCGATACATGTCCCGGGTTTTTGGATATCGCCCGAGACATGGCTCGGGTTTCGGGATAACTTCCTTCATCAGCAGAGAAAATAGTTAGGGGTGGAAGAGAAGGCCGCCAAACAACCGTCAAAGGCCTCGACCCGAACCGGCACGCAGGTGCGTCGTCCAGGAGCCCGTCGGCTCAAAGCTCAAGGGAGCCAATTTGTAGAACAATCGCAATGGACCGCACACCGCTAGCCCCTCCTCCGTATCGCCCCTCGGGAATCTGGTACATGGAGTTCTTGAGTGGTTCACCCAGGTGGGTGCAAGTAGGTACTTGTTGGACTGATGATCTCTAGACCCGATACATGTCCCGGGTTTTTGGATATCGCCCGAGACATGGCTCGGGTTTCGGGATAACTTCCCTCATCAGCAGAGAAAATAGTTAGGGGTGGAAGAGAAGGCCGCCAAACAACCGTCAAAGGCCTCGATGCCCGAACCGGCACGCAGGTGCGTCGTCCAGGAGCCCGTCGGCTCAAAGCTCAAGGGAGCCAATTTGTAGAACAATCGCAATGGACCGCACACCGCTAGCCCCTCCTCCGTATCGCCCCTCGGGAATCTGGTACATGGAGTTCTTGAGTGGTTCACCCAGGTGGGTGCAAGTAGGTACTTGTTGGACTGATGATCTCTAGACCCGATACATGTCCCGGGTTTTTGGATATCGCCCGAGACATGGCTCGGGTTTCGGGATAACTTCCCTCATCAGCAGAGAAAATAGTTAGGGGTGGAAGAGAAGGCCGCCAAACAACCGTCAAAGGCCTCGATGCCCGAACCGGCACGCAGGTGCGTCGTCCAGGAGCCCGTCGGCTCAAAGCTCAAGGGAGCCAATTTGTAGAACAATCGCAATGGACCGCACACCGCTAGCCCCTCCTCCGTATCGCCCCTCGGGAATCTGGTACATGGAGTTCTTGAGTGGTTCACCCAGGTGGGTGCAAGTAGGTACTTGTTGGACTGATGATCTCTAGACCCGATACATGTCCCGGGTTTTTGGATATCGCCCGAGACATGGCTCGGGTTTCGGGATAACTTCCCTCATCAGCAGAGAAAATAGTTAGGGGTGGAAGAGAAGGCCGCCAAACAACCGTCAAAGGCCTCGATGCCCGAACCGGCACGCAGGTGCGTCGTCCAGGAGCCCGTCGGCTCAAAGCTCAAGGGAGCCAATTTGTAGAACAATCGCAATGGACCGCACACCGCTAGCCCCTCCTCCGTATCGCCCCTTGGGAATCTGGTACATGGAGTTCTTGAGTGGTTCACCCAGGTGGGTGCAAGTAGGTACTTGTTGGACTGATGATCTCTAGACCCGATACATGTCCGGGGTTTTTGGATATCGCCCGAGACATGGCTCGGGTTTCGGGATAACTTCCCTCATCAGCAGAGAAAATAGTTAGGGGTGGAAGAGAAGGCCGCCAAACAACCGTCAAAGGCCTCGATGCCCGAACCGGCACGCAGGTGCGTCGTCCAGGAGCCCGTCGGCTCAAAGCTCAAGGGAGCCAATTTGTAGAACAATCGCAATGGACCGCACACCGCTAGCCCCTCCTCCGTATCGCCCCTCGGGAATCTGGTACATGGAGTTCTTGAGTGGTTCACCCAGGTGGGTGCAAGTAGGTACTTGTTGGACTGATGATCTCTAGACCCGATACATGTCCCGGGTTTTTGGATATCGCCCGAGACATGGCTCGGGTTTCGGGATAACTTCCTTCATCAGCAGAGAAAATAGTTAGGGGTGGAAGAGAAGGCCGCCAAACAACCGTCAAAGTCCTCGACCCGAACCGGCACGCAGGTGCGTCGTCCAGGAGCCCGTCGGCTCAAAGCTCAAGGGAGCCAATTTGTAGAACAATCGCAATGGACCGCACACCGCTAGCCCCTCCTCCGTATCGCCCCTCGGGAATCTGGTACATGGAGTTCTTGAGTGGTTCACCCAGGTGGGTGCAAGTAGGTACTTGTTGGACTGATGATCTCTAGACCCGATACATGTCCCGGGTTTTTGGATATCGCCCGAGACATGGCTCGGGTTTCGGGATAACTTCCCTCATCAGCAGAGAAAATAGTTAGGGGTGGAAGAGAAGGCCGCCAAACAACCGTCAAAGGCCTCGATGCCCGAACCGGCACGCAGGTGCGTCGTCCAGGAGCCCGTCGGCTCAAAGCTCAAGGGAGCCAATTTGTAGAACAATCGCAATGGACCGCACACCGCTAGCCCCTCCTCCGTATCGCCCCTTGGGAATCTGGTACATGGAGTTCTTGAGTGGTTCACCCAGGTGGGTGCAAGTAGGTACTTGTTGGACTGATGATCTCTAGACCCGATACATGTCCCGGGTTTTTGGATATCGCCCGAGACATGGCTCGGGTTTCGGGATAACTTCCCTCATCAGCAGAGAAAATAGTTAGGGGTGGAAGAGAAGGCCGCCAAACAACCGTCAAAGGCCTCGATGCCCGAACCGGCACGCAGGTGCGTCGTCCAGGAGCCCGTCGGCTCAAAGCTCAAGGGAGCCAATTTGTAGAACAATCGCAATGGACCACACACCGCTAGCCCCTCCTCCGTATCGCCCCTCGGGAATCTGGTACATGGAGTTCTTGAGTGGTTCACCCAGGTGGGTGCAAGTAGGTACTTGTTGGACTGATGATCTCTAGACCCGATACATGTCCCGGGTTTTTGGATATCGCCCGAGACATGGCTCGGGTTTCGGGATAACTTCCTTCATCAGCAGAGAAAATAGTTAGGGGTGGAAGAGAAGGCCGCCAAACAACCGTCAAAGGCCTCGACCCGAACCGGCACGCAGGTGCGTCGTCCAGGAGCCCGTCGGCTCAAAGCTCAAGGGAGCCAATTTGTAGAACAATCGCAATGGACCGCACACCGCTAGCCCCTCCTCCGTATCGCCCCTCAGGAATCTGGTACATGGAGTTCTTGAGTGGTTCACCCAGGTGGGTGCAAGTAGGTACTTGTTGGACTGATGATCTCTAGACCCGATACATGTCCCGGGTTTTTGGATATCGCCCGAGACATGGCTCGGGTTTCGGGATAACTTCCCTCATCAGCAGAGAAAATAGTTAGGGGTGGCAGATAAGGCCGCCAAACAACCGTCAAA
Source organism: Lissotriton helveticus (assembly GCF_964261635.1). Taxonomy (NCBI): domain Eukaryota; kingdom Metazoa; phylum Chordata; class Amphibia; order Caudata; family Salamandridae; genus Lissotriton; species Lissotriton helveticus. The sequence continues at coordinate 1,809,215,153 of NC_136063.1, read as the reverse complement.
GGCCTCGATGCCCGAACCGGCACGCAGGTGCGTCGTCCAGGAGCCCGTCGGCTCAAAGCTCAAGGGAGCCAATTTGTAGAACCATCGCAATGGACCGCACACCGCTAGCCCCTCCTCCGTATCGCCCCTCGGGAATCTGGTACATGGAGTTCTTGAGTGGTTCACCCAGGTGGGTGCAAGTAGGTACTTGTTGGACTGATGATCTCTAGACCCGATACATGTCCCGGGTTTTTGGATATCGCCCGAGACATGGCTCGGGTTTCGGGATAACTTCCCTCATCAGCAGAGAAAATAGTTAGGGGTGGAAGAGAAGGCCGCCAAACAACCGTCAAAGGCCTCGATGCCCGAATCGGCACGCAGGTGCGTCGTCCAGGAGCCCGTCGGCTCAAAGCTCAAGGGAGCCAATTTGTAGAACAATCGCAATGGACCGCACACCGCTAGCCCCTCCTCCGTATCGCCCCTCGGGAATCTGGTACATGGAGTCCTTGAGTGGTTCACCCAGGTGGGTGCAAGTAGGTACTTGTTGGACTGATGATCTCTAGACCCGATACATGTCCCGGGTTTTTGGATATCGCCCGAGACATGGCTCGGGTTTCGGGATAACTTCCCTCATCAGCAGAGAAAATAGTTAGGGGTGGAAGAGAAGGCCGCCAAACAACCGTCAAAGGCCTCGATGCCCGAACCGGCACGCAGGTGCGTCGTCCAGGAGCCCGTCGGCTCAAAGCTCAAGGGAGCCAATTTGTAGAACAATCGCAATGGACCGCACACCGCTAGCCCCTCCTCCGTATCGCCCCTCTGGAATCTGGTACATGGAGTTCTTGAGTGGTTCACCCAGGTGGGTGCCAGTAGGTACTTGTTGGACTGATGATCTCTAGACCCGATACATGTCCCGGGTTTTTGGATATCGCCCGAGACATGGCTCGGGTTTCGGGATAACTTCCCTCATCAGCAGAGAAAATAGTTAGGGGTGGAAGAGAAGGCCGCCAAACAACCGTCAAAGGCCTCGATGCCCGAACCGGCAAGTACTTACTTGCACCCACTTGGGTGAACCACTCTTCTACACCAAGTACCAGAATCCCAAGGGGCGACCCGGAGGAGGGGCTAGTGGAGTGCGGTCCATTGCTTCTGTTTCTACAAAATGGCTCCCTTGAGCCTTGAGCCGACGGGCTCCTGGACTACGCACCTGCGTGCCGGTTTGGGCAACAAGGCCTTTGACGGTTGTTTGGCGGCCTTCTCTTCCACCCCTAAACCATTTCTCTACTGATGAGGGAAGTCATCCCGAAACCCGAGCCATGTCTCGGGTGACATCCAAAAACCCGGGACATGGATCGGGTCTAGAGATCATCAGTCTTACAAGTACTTACTTGCACCCACTTGGGTGAACCACTCTTCTACACCAAGTACCAGAATCCCAAGGGGCGACCCGGAGGAGGGGCTAGCGGAGTGCGGTCCATTGCTTCTGTTTCTACAAAATGGCTCCCTTGAGCCTTGAGCCGACGGGCTCCTGGACTACGCACCTGCGTGCCGGTTTGGGCAACAAGGCCTTTGACGGTTGTTTGGCGGCCTTCTCTTCCACCCCTAGACCATTTCTCTACTGATGAGGGAAGTCATCCCGAAACCCGAGCCATGTCTCGGGTGACATCCAAAAACCCGGGACATGGATCGGGTCTAGAGATCATCAGTCTTACAAGTACTTACTTGCACCCACTTGGGTGAACCACTCTTCTACACCAAGTACCAGAATCCCAAGGGGCGACCCGGAGGAGGGCCAAGCGGAGTGCGGTCCATTGCTTCTGTTTCTACAAAATGGCTCCCTTGAGCCTTGAGCCGACGGGCTCCTGGACTACGCACCTGCGTGCCGGTTTGGGCAACAAGGCCTTTGACGGTTGTTTGGCGGCCTTCTCTTCCACCCCTAAACCATTTCTCTACTGATGAGGGAAGTCATCCCGAAACCCGAGCCATGTCTCGGGTGACATCCAAAAACCCGGGACATGGATCGGGTCTAGAGATCATCAGTCTTACAAGTACTTACTTGCACCCACTTGGGTGAACCACTCTTCTACACCAAGTACCAGAATCCCAAGGGGCGACCCGGAGGAGGGGCTAGCGGAGTGCGGTCCATTGCTTCTGTTTCTACAAAATGGCTCCCTTGAGCCTTGAGCCGACGGGCTCCTGGACTACGCACCTGCGTGCCGGTTTGGGCAACAAGGCCTTTGACGGTTGTTTGGCGGCCTTCTCTTCCACCCCTAAACCATTTCTCTACTGATGAGGGAAGTCATCCCGAAACCCGAGCCATGTCTCGGGTGACATCCAAAAACCCGGGACATGGATCGGGTCTAGAGATCATCAGTCTTACAAGTACTTACTTGCACCCACTTGGGTGAACCACTCTTCTACACCAAGTACCAGAATCCCAAGGGGCGACCCGGAGGAGGGGCTAGCGGAGTGCGGTCCATTGCTTCTGTTTCTACAAAATGGCTCCCTTGAGCCTTGAGCCGACGGGCTCCTGGACTACGCACCTGCGTGCCGGTTTGGGCAACAAGGCCTTTGACGGTTGTTTGGCGGCCTTCTCTTCCACCCCTAAACCATTTCTCTACTGATGAGGGAAGTCATCCCGAAACCCGAGCCATGTCTCGGGTGACATCCAAAAACCCGGGACATGGATCGGGTCTAGAGATCATCAGTCTTACAAGTACTTACTTGCACCCACTTGGGTGAACCACTCTTCTACACCAAGTACCAGAATCCCAAGGGGCGACCCGGAGGAGGGGCTAGCGGAGTGCGGACCATTGCTTCTGTTTCTACAAAATGGCTCCCTTGAGCCGACGGGCTCCTGGACTACGCACCTGCGTGCCGGTTTGGGCAACAAGGCCTTTGACGGTTGTTTGGCGGCCTTCTCTTCCACCCCTAAACCATTTCTCTACTGATGAGGGAAGTCATCCCGAAACCCGAGCCATGTCTCGGGTGACATCCAAAAACCCGGGACATGGATCGGGTCTAGAGATCATCAGTCTTACAAGTACTTACTTGCACCCACTTGGGTGAACCACTCTTCTACACCAAGTACCAGAATCCCAAGGGGCAACCCGGAGGAGGGGCTAGCGGAGTGCGGTCCATTGCTTCTGTTTCTACAAAATGGCTCCCTTGAGCCTTGAGCCGACGTGCTCCTGGACTACGCACCTGCGTGCCGGTTTGGGCAACAAGGCCTTTGACGGTTGTTTGGCGGCCTTCTCTTCCACCCCTAAACCATTTCTCTACTGATGAGGGAAGTCATCCCGAAACCCGAGCCATGTCTCGGGTGACATCCAAAAACCCGGGACATGGATCGGGTCTAGAGATCATCAGTCTTACAAGTACTTACTTGCACCCACTTGGGTGAACCACTCTTCTACACCAAGTACCAGAATCCCAAGGGGCGACCCGGAGGAGGGGCTAGCGGAGTGCGGTCCATTGCTTCTGTTTCTACAAAATGGCTCCCTTGAGCCTTGAGCCGACGGGCTCCTGGACTACGCACCTGCGTGCCGGTTTGGGCAACAAGGCCTTTGACGGTTGTTTGGCGGCCTTCTCTTCCACCCCTAAACCATTTCTCTACTGATGAGGGAAGTCATCCCGAAACCCGAGCCATGTCTCGGGTGACATCCAAAAACCCGGGACATGGATCGGGTCTAGAGATCATCAGTCTTATAAGTACTTACTTGCACCCACTTGGGTGAACCACTCTTTTACACCAAGTACCAGAATCCCAAGGGGCGACCCGGAGGAGGGGCTAGCGGAGTGCGGTCCATTGCTTCTGTTTCAACAAAAAAAACTATGACCATGAGGTTGAACACAGGTCCCTGCAGCGGACGCCATCGTCCTAAAGTCTTCCAGCGTAGGGAAAGAGGAAAACTGCACCATATCTTAGTAGATATGTCTTTGTTCTGCTTTCTCCCTTTCAGGCAACATAGTGCTCAAGCTACTTTAAACGTTGCTTGAATGTTCCGTGAATCTGGGCTGAAATCTCATTCTTAAGGTGCCTTCCATTTGTCTCCTTACTGGATATGCTCCAAATAAATGCATGCCTATTGTAATTCATGCAGCAATTCAGGTATTAAGTGAAGCAGATTGGTTATTTAGTGTGATACTGTTCAAAGCATTGTAATAAGAAGTGCAGAGCTCTTTATTCTTATTTGGCACAGAGAACAAAGCACAAAGTGAGATTTTTCTCTGCTTTAGTCACAATGTAAAGACAACTGCATGAAACTGGGAACCCAGGTGTACGATATTGGGTTACAGTTTGAGAAGGTGAAACTCTACTCAAACAGAAACCACAATCTCTGTCAGTGTTAAACACAAGCAAACCCCAAATTATCCAATGCTCAACGCTCTGGTAGCTTGGCACAAAAACATTCAGGCTTAACTTAGAGGAAATGTGTAAAAGTATTTCTGCAGCACTTCAAACAGTAATAAAGTGAAAACACAACACAAGAAAAATACAACACTAATTTAGAAAAATAGAGTCATATTTAATAAATTATTTGAGACCAAAATGAAACAAATCTAATCAGTAGAACCGGAGATATGCAATTTGAAATTTGTAAGTGAAAACAATGCTTAAAAGCACAAAGCGCCAACTGTGTTTATCTGGTCACTCAAGACGTGGACATAGTCACAAGTTCAGGTCAACCATGATATAGCATGAGCCGGATACAGGAACCAAGTTAGACCTGCTAAACAAAGTACCTTTAATCCTGGTGCGTGGAGCATTGCTGGATACCACGGGAAGGATGCATCACACAGTGGTGTTTCTGAGGAAGCTGCAGTGTTGCAATGTTAAGTCCTGAGTTGTCGTCAAGGATGTCATCAATAAGGGGCTGTGATGCAAAGTCCAGCATGAGGATGTGTTGTTCAGAGGTAGTTCTGAGGAATCTGTGGGGCTGTGATGCGAAATCCTGCGTTGTCATAGAGGATACCATTGACAAGGAGCTTGCAATGCAAAAGCCTGCATCAAAGATGTAACGTGCTGCATTCTTTCTATGGAAGCTGCAGGTAGCAATACAAGGTCTTTCATCAGGAATGCACTGTGCTGTGGTGGTTCCAATGTGGCTGGGAGGAGCTGTGGTGCCCTGCATCAGTTCTGCTCACATAACAACAGTTGATCTTACAGAGCACCTTCACGCCCACTTCCAAGGGTCAAGTGCTGGAATGGCACCTCTTGGAGGGTAGGACTCACAGCAGACAGAGTCCAGGTGCTGGGTTCAAGGTGGTTAGAGCCTTTTCGGTCGTGGAGGCTCTGATCAGGAGGCCAGCCAAATAGCCCTCCCCTTTGAGTCACTCTGGTGGTTCTGGGTTCAAGATGCAGGTCCTATCCTTTTCACTCAGGCAGCAAGGCATTAGAGCAAAAGAGCCACAGTCCTTTTTGCAGAGCAGCACAACCTTACCAAGTAGGAGATCTCAAATTAAAGAAATGCGCATATCAATGAAGACTCTGAGGAGGCAAATAAAATGTAAATTGAATGAGCATTAAGAAGATATTGAATTCAAAAGGCCCACCCAGTTAGTCTTTCAGGTTTGCTAAAGTGCACTTCCTGTCAGTAACACTTCCTAACTGACCAGAATACTTCAGGTCATAAACAACAAAGCAGCCAGACTCACATCAGGCTTCCACGCAGCACACACATCATCTGGGTGCTCCCTACACCTCTCTGAGAAGGCAGGTGTGCGAGGCCCTCCTCCACCCGAAGGCTCCGGTCTGCGGCTCATCCCTTGTGGTCTATTGGGAGAGCCTTGCTCTTCTGCTGGTCTGCTGTTGTCTGTGTTTGTGTTTGTGCCTGTTTTCTGTCTTTCGTCTGCCTTTTTGTTATTGTGCCTTTGTAAAGTAATTTTCTGTCTTTCTGTTTATTTTGCTAGTTTTCATTTTTTGCTTGTGCAGTTGTTTGTGTTCTATGTGCCTGTTTCACCACCCTTTCCTGCTCCTGCTGCCCCTGTAGCCCCTCCCCTGAGTTGGTTCCCACTCCTGCCTCCCAACTGCGCTTCCTTCCCCATTCTCTATTCAATGGCGGCCGTTGCTCAGACATGTGAGCAAGACCTCTGACTCCTGGGAGGGGACTCTGCTCTCCGTCCTGGCAACTCCGCTGTTGTGCCACAGTTTCTGTCCCCTATACCTCTCTGAGAAGGTAGGTGTTCGAGGCCATCCTCCACCCGCAGGCTCCTTCCTGCACCTCACCCCTGGTGGTCCAGTGGGAGAGCCTAGCTCTTCTGTTAATCCGCTGTTGTCTGCCTTTGTGTTTGTGCCGTTTTATAACAATCGTCTGTCTTTTTGTTATTGTGCCTTTGTAATTGTTATTTTCTGTCTTTCTGTTTATATTGCATGTTTTAATTTTTTGCTTGTACCTGTGCTGTTGTTTGTGTCCTCCGTGCCCGTTTCGCAACCCTTTCCCACCGTTGTTTCCCACGCAGCCCCTGCCCCCTGCTGGTTCCTACTCCCACCTCCCAGCTGCGCTTCCCTCCCCTTCCCTATTTAATGGTGGCCACGCGCAGCAGCCGCGCCGCTGGCATGCCAAAGGCAAGCTTGTCTGTGCTCGTACATAAACTGACTGTGATCAGCGCCAGTGACCCTGGCTCTCTGACCACCCACCACTATGACTCAGCTGACCTCCACGCACTCAACCCCAGAAGGAACAACAACTGCCAGCTGTCTACGCCGAACATCACCCAAGGCCAGTTCTCCTGCCGACACCGCCCACAAACTTTCACCATCCTCTGCACCCCCACGGCTGCCGCCCTCACACCTGACGCAAGCACCCCGAAGACCTGAGGTGCATCCTCCTCAAGGTGGGCTCCTTGCACAGACATGCTGTAGAGTTCTGGGACCTCCTAAACACCCTCTCGCCAGACGTCACCTTCTTCACGGAAACCTGAACCAACCTCATCTCGACCCCCGACATTGCCACCCCATCCCAAACGGATACAATATCCAGAGGAAGGACCGCCCCAATCACCCAGGAGGGGCCCTCGCCATCGCACACAAGCGCTCCCTCCAACTCACCACCTCCAGCACGAGCGACTCCCCATCCACCACCGACCACCTCAATTTCCAGATCCGGACCAGCCCCAGAACTACCTTAAGCCGCACCCTAATCTACAGACCCCCAGACCTCGAACCGCGTTCCCCACTACCATCGATGACCTCATCGCACCCCACGCCATCCCCTCCATGCACTACACACTCATCAGAGACCAAGGCAGGACATACTCTCGACCCCATCTTCGCAAGAGGCAACAACATCCACTTCAGCCACACCAATAAACCCCCCTGGATGGACCACCACTGCGTACATTTCTCTTTCGACAAATCCACTGCTCCCAAACCTACACCTCACCCTCTGCAAAGGATCTAGAGCAAGGTCACCGAGGAGCACCCTCATCCATGATCCCCCCACCTCGACAAACGCCAACTCCGCAGCCAGAGAACTTAACAGATGGATCACCAACTGCGCAGACAAGGTTGCGGCCCTCTGCAACCCCGACGCACAGCTCTCCAGGAAGGCCATCTGGTTCACCGCTGACCTCCAAGAAACCAGATGCACCTGCAGACATCTTGAGAAGCTATGGAGAAACAGCAAAACCTCGGAAGACCGTACCACCTACAAGGATGACATAACAGAATACCACCAACTCATCAGATCCACCAAAATGAACTTCATCCAAAACAAAATCCACGCCAACACCAGCAACTCCAAGAAACTCTTCAGCATTCTTCAGGACTTCACCAAGCACCCCAGCAAAGCCACAGACATCAAACCCTCCCAGGACCTCTGCAACAAACTTGGCTCCTACTTCCACATCAAAATAAGATCCTTCTACGACAAGTTCAATGAACAGACTCCAAACACCTAACCCATTCCTTCCCCCACCAACAACAGCCAACCTACTATCTCCTCCTGGACACCAGTCACCACTGAAGACACCACATCGACCATTGAAAAGCATTTACTCAGGAGCCCCCATGGACCCCTGCCTTCCGTACATCTACCACAGAGCTACAGCCACCATAGCACCTGAGCTACGACGCACCATCAAGGCCACTTTCGAAGCAGGCACATTCCCCGATGACTGTAAACTTGCAGAAGTCAAGCCCCTCCTCAAGAAGCCCTCAGCAGATGCAACGGACCTCAAGAACTACCAACCCACCTCTCTCCTTCCTTTCACGGCCAAAGTCACTGAGAAGATCGTCAACACCCAACTAACGAACTTCATTGAAGACAGCTCCATCCTTGACCCCTTCAAATCTGGATTCCACTGCAATCACAGCACCGAGACCAACATACTCGCCGTCTCAGACGACATCTACACCCTCCTCGACCAAGGCCACACCGCAGCCCTGATTGTGCTTGACCTCTCTGCAGCCTTCATCATTGTCTCCCACCGCACTCTCACCGCCAGATTCCATAAATCCGACATACAGGGAGCAGCCCTCAACTGGCTCCACTCCTTCCTCACCGGAAGAACCCAAAGAATTGGCTAATGCGCTTCCTCTCCGAACCCACAGGGATCAACTGTGGAGTGCCCCAAGGATCGTCGCTCAGCCCCAAACTCTTCGACATCTACATGGCCCCCCTCTTCCCCATCGTTAGACAGCATGGACTCAGAATATTATCCTATGCTGACAACACCCAGCTCATCCTCTCCCTCACCAAGGACTCCCAAACTCATCTTCCAGGAAGGATTGAAGGACGTCGCATCCTGGATGAGCACCAGCTGCCTGAAGCTCAACTCGGAGAAGACAGAAGTTCTCCTCCTCAGACCCTCCCCCTCTGCTAAGAAAACACCTGGTCCCATAGGCCCTTGGGAGCACTCCCACCACCACAGACCACGCCTGGAACCTCGGCATCATACTCAACTCCTCCCTCACCATGACCCGACAGATCAACGCCGTCCCCTCCACCTGCTTCAACACCCTCCGCATCTTTTGCAAGATGTTCAAATGGATCCCCCGAAATCCAGAAGACCATCACCCACGCACTCATAACCAGCAGACTGGACTATGGAAATGCCCTCTGAGACTGAATCAACAAACCTCTGCTCCGTAGGCTCCAGACCATACAGAACACCTCAGCAAGACTTGTTCTTGGCATCCCTTAACATGAACACATCACCCAGCACCTGCAAGACCTCCACAGGCTCCCCGTCAAGAAGAGAGTAACCTTCAAGCTACTCACCCACACCTACAAATGCCTCCAAAACACCGGACCCCAATATTTCAATGAAAGAATCTCCTTCCACGTAACAAAGAGAAACCTCCTATCCGCAGAGCCAGAACGGGTGGAAGAGCCTTCTCCTACATTAGGACACAGACCTGGAACAACCTCCCTATCTTTCTATCAACATCAGGTGCGCCCCCACTCTGCACACCTTCAGGAAGAGCCTCAGGACCTGGCTCTTCGGCTGACCTGGAGCAGCATCACCCCCCCCCCCCCACAGTGCCTTGAGACTCTCACGTGTGAGTAAAGCGCTTCAAAATTCCCTGATTGATTGATCTCATACCTTTTTTTTTTAAGTTCAAAATAAGTTTATTTGATAATATCACACGGTAAGAATACAAAATATAGTAATAAATAAATAAATAAATAAATAAATACATAAATAAATAAATAAAATAAAAATAAAAATAAAAAAAGGGTCATGAGGAAAAACAATAGGGGGGGGAAGGAAGGAGGAGAAAGCACAGGAATAATAATCAAAAAACATTACATAGTTAAATGAGCAATAAAAAGCAGAATGAACTCATCATGGGTTGTAAGAGAGTAAATAGAAAGGGTATAATAAGTAAACAGTAATAACAAATATAAATATAATAATGCATTAAAATATCTTAGCAAAGAATGAGGAATGAGAAAGGGTATCAAGGGGGTTTGGATACCTCCTGCTGAGCAGGTCGTGGACGAAAGGAACGATTTATGCAGTTATCTAAATACAACGTAACAGGAAACCATAGATCAGCACGTTTAGCTGCCAACTGGGCAGGAAAAACAAAAGCAGTATCAAGTCTATGATTGTGACAAACCTTATACCACCATGCTTTGAAAGTGATAGTGGAAGAAGACTTCCAATTAACAGTAATTTGTTGAAATGCAACAGCCAATAATAAATCAACAATACGAACATGCAGATCTGTCTTATCCCAACAAGGAGACAGGCTTCCCAAGAAGATATGAGTAGGGGAGAATGGAATACTGGTCGAAAAAATAACATTAATTTGAGCCCAGACTTGTAACCAGAAGGCACGAACATTCTTGCAAAGGAATAGCATATGAAATAAAGTGGCATTAGGTAAAGAGCAAGACCAGCATGTATCTGAGGTAACAGGGAAACGCTTGTGAAGGGTGGAAGGAGTATGAAGTAAGCGGTTATATATAAAAAATATAGATTGTGTTAAAGATGCAGCCCTAGATGTTTTACGAATCTTTGTCCATATCTTGTCCCAAAGGGATATTGGCCAGGATATGGAAAAGTCATTCTCCCAATGTTCCTCCACCTTGGATTTGGATCTGGGAAGTGTGTGTGCATGAAGGTGTTTATAAATGACAGAGGCTTTGGGAAGGGTTTGTAAAATTGAGTGAAGATGAAAGGTGGGATCAGGTAAGATGGGAGAGGGGATCGAGTTGGAAAGCTTATTATAAGTTTCCATGATCGCTGCTTTGAGGAGGAGGTATTTGGGAGCAAATGAGAGGGGCAAGTCAAAAGTGGAACATAGAATATGGAAAGGTAAAAAGGTAGATTGTGAAAATAACTGTGATATCCAAAGCAAACCCTTGGTTCTCCAAGATTTCCAGTAAAAGGGCTTACCCCGGAGTAAAAGATATTTATTATGCCAAATAGTGGACGAAAGAAAGTCAGCGATACTAACAGGAGGGGGAGGATTAGAGGATAAGAGGAGTTTAAGAGTGAATTTATGGATAGGAGTAGGAATTGCGGAAGGCTTGCGCGAAAAGGAAATATACTCAGCAAAAGAGAAAGGGGAAAGAAAGAGGCGTTCAACCTTAGTCCACAGAGGGCAAGGGGAGTCAGGATCCTGTAGCCAAAAGGAAGATTGACGCAATAAAAAAGCCTTGTGATAGGCCAGGAAGTCCGGAAAGTTAACACCACCTTCAGAAGCGGGGCGGACGAGTTTAGCAAGGGACATTCTGGGTTTATTATTACGCCATAAAAAAGAAGACAAGACTGAGTTAATTTTCTTTAAAAACTTAGCTGGTATAAAAATGGGAATATTGGAGAGGGTGTAAAGGACAATAGGGGAAAGCATCATCTTAATAGTATCTAAACGACCCCACCAAGACAAGTAAAGAGGATGCCACTTAGCTGTGAGGTCGGATAGTTTCTGAATGCATTTAGTAAGGCAAATGGAAACAGTATCAGGAATGGAAGGGGTAATATGCAGTCCTAAATACTTAATATGCGAAGAGCTCCAGGTAAAATTAGAGGCGCTGAAATCAGGTTTAAAGGTGAATTTGATCAAGGGAAGGATTTCGCATTTATCATGATTGAGTTTGTAACCCGAGATTGAGGAATAGGTCCGTACTTCCTCCAGGAAAGCGGGATTCGAAATGAAAAGTAAAATATCATCAGCATATGCTGCAAGTTTAATGGGGAGATCTTTGGTCTGAAAACCATGGATATTAGGATTTTGGCGTAATCTGGACAAAAAGGGTTCTAAAGCGAGGTTGAAAAGAAAAGGTGAGAGGGGACATCCTTGGCGAACACCTCTACCAAGATCAAAATAAGGAGAGATTTGGCCGTTAGCATAGACTGCAGCTCATGGATGAGAATATAATAGAGAAATGAGGGAGGTAAATTTAGGGCCAAACCCGAACCATCAAAGAGTATGAAAGAGATAAGGCCATTCGACCCTGTCGAACGCTTTCTCAGCGTCTAGGGCTATCGCCGCGAGAGGATGTTGATGATGAGATGATTTAGTTAGTATGTTAAATAATAGCCTAGTATTGTCAGTAATGTAACGACCTTTAACAAAACCTGATTGTTCGTCACCTAAGAGGTTAGGTAGCAAATGATCCATTCTTATCGCTAATGATTTGGCAAAGATTTTATAATCGATATTGACCAGGGAGATGGGTCTATAGTTTTTGCAATGTTGGACATCTTTTCCGGGTTTAGGTATTAAACAAATGTGGGCATCTGAAAAGGTTCCTGAGAAATTACCTACTTCAGCGAAAGAGTAAAGAAGGGAATGGAGCTTTGGAATCAATAATTTGGAAAAATGGAGATAAAACTCAACGGTAAAACCATCTGGGCCAGGGGCTTTGTTGAGTTTAAGACGTTGGAGGGCAGTGAGCAATTCTGTCTGTGAGATGTCAGATTCTAAGGAGGAAAGATCAGGAGGAAAAAGTGTAGGTTTTTGAATGGTGGAGAAGAAATGAGTGAGAGATTGTGGAGAAGATTGAGTGTCAGAGGTATATAAAGTTTCGTAGAAATGGGAAAATGTAGCAAGAATGTCAGCATCCTTATGTTGTAAGTGTGCACTAGTATCATAAACAGATTCAATGTTCACCTTATTGTGCTTAACCTTTAAGTAATTAGCAAGGATTTTCCCAGCTTTATTCCTACCACCATAAAATTTGGCACTTGACTTTAGCAAATATAAAGAAGCGTCTTCAGTAGACTTCTCGTTAAATTTGAGCTTAGCAGCAACTAGAGCTGTCAGACTATCAGAGGAATGTGAAGTAACATAGGCGTGCTCCAATCGCTTAATGTCATGAAGGAGGGATTGAGTAAATTGGCGAGCAGACTTGCGTTTTTTAGTAACAAAACTAATAATGAAGTCACGTGCATTCGCTTTAAAAGCATCCCAAAGATTGTGTTTTGAAACGGGTGGGACATCATTAAAAAGAAAAAATTCATCAAAAAAGGTAGTAAAGGAATTGGAAAACTTGGGATCTAAAAGGAAGGCATTATTAAAACGCCATCTTCTGGGGCCATCGACTTTAGGGATAACGTCAAGGCTAACAACCAAGTGGCATGATCAGAGAGCAGAATCGGACCAATTTCTGCCGCAGTGAGTGATTGAGCAAGATCATGGGAAACAAAAATATAGTCAATTCGTGACTGAGAACGGTGAGAGGGTGAATAAAAAGTAAATTCTTGTAGAGTCGGGTTACATAAGCGCCAAGAATCAACAAGCTTATGATGGGATATAGCTTGGGTAAAAAGTTTATGTGATTTTGTGGGAATATAAGTGGCATCAGACTTCCTATCCAAAAAAGGATCAAGAGGGTGGTTACAGTCTCCCGCAAGGATGAAATTATCATCCATAAATTGGGTAATGCGTGCAGAAAACTCAGCCCAAAAAAGGGGTTCGCCGCTAGTGGGGCCATAAACATTAAGAAGAGAGATTGGAACACCTCTAAGTGATAGTCTGACATGTGTCCATCTACCGTTAGCATCAGAATCTTGGGAGATAACTGTAAAAGGGAGCGATCTGCGAACAAGAATAGCAACACCATTGCGCTTACCATCCCCTTGTGAAAAGAAAACTTCACCCACCCAACCTCTTTGAAGTTTAGCAGATTCTATGTCAGAAAGGTGAGTTTCCTGAAGGAAAGCAATGTCAACATTTAATTTAGCTAGATGGGATAAAATGCGCTGACGCTTAATTGGAGAGTTACTACCCTTAACATTCCAGGAAGTTATGTTTAAAGACATAGTTTAAACATTAAAGCAACAATTTTGTAATGTAATAAACCCATAAAGAAATCAATGAAAGTGAGAAAGTCAAGGGAGAAGAAAAAAGTGATAAAAAGTGGAGGAAGGAAAAGGAGAGTGAGTTGTACAGGAAGAAAACAGTGTGCATTGGAGATGGATGTAGCAAAAGGAAAAAGAGTCAGGAATAAGAAGGATAAAGTAGGTGAAGAAGAAGCGATATAGAAGAGGAAAGGAGAAGGAAAAAAGGAATTAGCAAAGAAGAAAGAACTTGTAAGGAGAAAAAGCAGAGGAAGAGAGAATATAAAATATAAAAGAATTGATAAAAGGAAAGAGCAAGAAATAAGAAAACTACAACTTGAGAAGAGAAAGGTTATATCCGCAAAATGAACAAGAAAATTGAGATACATGAAGGGAAGTATGAGAAAAAGGGAAACAAGTAACAAAAGGAAATCGGGGGAGAACATACCTACAACAGGAGAAGGCAAAAAAGGAGAAGGATGACGAGGAGCAGGGGAGGGATGGAACCACACGGACGAGATAACTGAGGGGGGTAACGCCAACTGGGGGAGGCAAGACATCCAGTGTGAGCAAACCACCAGGCCTGGGGGAACAGCACGCAATGAAATGTAGATTCTGTGGAAACAAAAAACAATAGATATGAGGGGAGGAAAACATCAAGAAACTAAACAGCGAAAGTACAATGCTGAACAGGGGTAAGAAAAACATGTGAACAGGCTATATAAATATGAGGGAACGAGAAACAAGGGAAGTCATATAAGGAGGAAGGTAACTTGACAATCATGACAAAATAAACATGAAATAAGCGATCCAAATCAAGATCAACAGCAACTTAAGTGAGTCATGGAGGGAAGGCAGATGAAGAGCTGGAAAGGTCCATGTCAGATGTTTGACAAGAATTTAGGATACTCCGAAGGCGAACAGGATCATCATAGGTTGTCGTCTTGTTATTATGAGTGACTCTGAAAGACAAGGATGAAAAAGACCATATCTGGCGCCAATGGAACGAAGTTCTGGCCTCATATCCAAGAAGGCTTTGCGACGGATGGCTGTAGCTCTAGCATAGTCCTGCGCGAAGAACAAGGTGGACCCTGACCATTAGAGGCGAGGAGAAGCTCTGGCTGCTGAGAGGACTTTAAGAAGGTCAGTATATTCCAGGAAATACATGATGACGCCCCTTGGTCTTGAAGAAGCAGAAGCAGAGGAAGAGATGCGGCCAAGCCTGTGTGCTCGTTGGATGTTGAGCATAGTACTTTCTGGTAAGTGAAGGAGCTTAGGAAGGAAGGATTTGAAGAAAGCAATGGGGTCACTTCCCTCACAATTCTCCGCCAGGCCGTAAATGTGTAGGTTGTTGCGTCAATTGCGATTCTCAAGCTCCTCGACCTGCTTCTGGAGAGAAGAAATCTGCGACTGCATGTGCGTAACCTTGGAGGAAGACTCCTGGAGAGAAGATACGCTTCGCTCCACTGTTGTAACTCTTACATCCATCTGTGACCAGCTATCAGTTAAAACCTGTAACTTAGTATTGGTGTCCTCCATGAAGGGTCGAAGGGCGCGTATCTCCTCCAACAGCAGCTCCATAGATACAGCTGAAGAAGAGCCCGACGGTGATGGAGGATCCTTTTTGAGGCGTTTCGTTGTAGCCTTCCCTGAGGGCTGAGCATGGTGTTCCGCACTGGACTGCGACATGAGGGCAACAGATGCCTGAAAGGCTTCCAAATGAGCCAGCGCAGAAAAAACTTTTGAATTTTTAATGAAGATGCATCGAGGAGTCTTAGGAGCGCGACCTGTTGCACCCCTATCCATAAGGCGAGACAGAAAGAACTAGGACATGGGACGCTCTAATCTTGTGAAAGTCAACAAATGAACGGAAGTGCAGTAGATCCTGCAGGAGCACGCAGGAGGAAAGATAGGATATCCTAAGAAAGGCAATTCAGAAGGACATGGAAGCAGTTATAATCACAAAGTCACAGAAAAATGTCCAGCTGGTTAAGTCATGTAGCCCTCACATGAGGATGCAGAGCAAAAAGTGGCCGTTGAGATGAGGAATAACAAATTGGCAAGAAGCAAAAAGGAAATAGCCAATGTAAGACGTCACAACAACTTAGCCATTAAAGGCATCCTGAGGGAAATGCGCAACAAGGAAAAAGCACATATGGTGTGAGGGGCTGCAGGCATAAAGAAACTCCAATACCCAAAGAGTATAGCAGGAGTATGTGAACTATGGTGAAAAGCCTGCATATATTGCTGCCACAAATGACACAGGTGAGGAGAGAGTGTCAGGTAGAGGCAAAATGGCAGTTAAAAATTAAAATAGTTGAAGCGACACTCATAAGAGCAAATAAAGAGGTCTGATGGCAGAAACATCCAAGTTAAGCAAATATCAGCTCACCACGAGCGCTGTGAAGGCCAGAATCTGCACAGGAGGTCGGCATGAGTGAAGAAGGGCAGTGCGCTGGATGCGCGTCAGGAAGACAAAATGGCGGTCGCGGCCGTCATGTAGCCGCGGCTGCCGAGTCCTTCGTCAGAAAAGCACCAAAAACTGCCTTAGGAGGTCGGAAATCAGTTCCGCGATGATCTCTTAATGGTCCGTTACTTCATTCCGCCGCTTCAGTGCGCAAATGGATTACGGGAGCTGTTGAAATCCCCGGCTGGTGCGGAGTGCTCACGTCGGAGCCGCCATCCACACCGGGCGCTAAGCCACGCCCCCATTGATCTCATACCTTAACGACCTCTATTGGCTACCCATCCACAAATGTATCCTCTTCAAACTCCCCACTCTCATGTACAAAGCCCTGTACAATCTAGATTCCTCTCACCTCTGCTGGATCAATTTCCGCACCATAACCAGAAACAGGAAATGTTTGGCTGGCCTTCGGCGCACTTGTGTCTCCCGCAATTGCAGAGCCAGAACTAATGACCATACATTGCACCCAAGGCTCGGAACAACCTTCACTTACACATCAGAGCCACCTCCTCAGTCCTAGAATGCCAAAACAAACTAAAGTCATGGCTTTTTACCTACATCTCAGACTCGGCCAGCTCAGTCCCCTTCCTGTTGAGCACCTGGATACCCTACCGGGTGAGACATGCACTCTATAATAATCACAAAATAACATTACATAACAGTTACAACCATGATTTTGTTGCACAAGCTCAGGAAAAGCTAAATGCTGAATATATAATCTAAATAAATAAGATGCCTGTCTATCTCTTGGAGTAAAACTCAGAAAATGAGGATGTGACTTAGGAGAGGAATAGTCTGCTGTCCCATTGAGGGCTGCTTTTGTGGTGCAATTGGAGCCTGAATCGTAACATGCCATCAACTTTCCCAGATTAATGAAACAATGGAGAGAGGAACATCACATTAGTTGTCCCCTTTTTTATAACTGCACGTATACTAATCTTTGGAGTCGTGAACTAACCAGTCTCTGAAGAATTCACCACAAGCCTGTGTCTAACATCTGTATTTACATTTTAAACTTTTTCATCAACCTCAATAAATATGGCTGTAATTAATGAAGGAAAAAACATTTTATTATTGTAACCCTGGTTTCTATTCTTGTAAACATGACTTCTGCCTGGAGGACCTAAATTGTTTTAACGATGTCTTCCAATGAAGTACTGAAAAGATTCATGCTGCTCCAAATAAAAAAGGCATGGGATTTACAATCTGTCAGAGTCCAGGACATTTGCAGAGCAGCTCTACACTCATCCCAACACAGTGTAAATCTGTTGGTGCACACAGAGAGGCTAGACAAACACTCGGGTATAAAGGGGGGGATCCAGGAAGAAGACAGGAATGTTGGTTTGTTTACTAGTGGAAAATTGAGACAGTGCACACTTTTATCAGGGTCTACTCCCATTGCCACTTTCCTTCCCTTTCATTTGCATAAAAATCCTAATTAACTGTGTAAATTATTTAAACTACAAGCAGGGTCTTCGCATATTTTTAAGTTATGTTAATATAATGTGTAGAGCACTCGTAGACCTTCAGGTGTCTTGGCGCTGACTGCACTAGAGCACAATTGTAAACCATTAGTTTATAAAAAGCCATATTTTAAGCTCCTTTCTAAGGAAAATCAGGGTGGGCAAGGCCCTGATATGAACTATTTATTCTAGTGACGAAACTTCTTCTAATGCTGATCATTTTCCTGAATCTGGGAATCACAAGTGTCTTGGCTCCTAAGGAGCGCGGAAGTCTGCTTGGTGTAAACCATTGGAAAACGTGCCTCTAAAACTCTGGCCCCGTGTTATGCGGTGCCTTATAGGCAGTGCAGAGGGCTTTAATTGTATACAACTTCTCACTGGAAGCCAGTGTAACTTAGGTATTTTGTGGAAAACTGATTGAAATTTGGGTGTTCCCAGTAGAATTCTAGCAGTAGCGTTCTGTACCATCTGAGGTCTGTTAATGTGTTTTGCCTGTAAATTTATGTAGAGGCCTTTGCAATAGTCTATTTTTGATAGAACTAAGGTGGTGATGATTCGTTATTTGGTGTTAGCTTGAATTTTGCCTGTAAATTTATGTAGAGGCCTTTGCAATAGTCTATTTTTGATAGAACTAAGGTGGTGATGATGATTTATTTGGTGTTAGCTGGAATTTAAGGGAGAAATACTTTGATCATCCTAAGTAAGTAGAAGAGGGGACAACAGCAGTAGCCTGGTTGCTATAATTGAGCCCAGGTACAAAATTGAGTCCTGAAAATTTTGTGTGTAATATTTACGTCTAATGTGCAACTAAGTACTTTTCCTCTTGAAATTAAAGCACTGGGTTGGATAGTCAGTTATTGTGCTGCTGTGTGATTTTTGAGACCTGGGCTTCAGGACCCACACGCGTGAGAAGCCTATAGCTATTTGCCATCGCTACCACTGCAAGTCAAGTGCTGAAGGGGTTTTAAGTGGCACAGTTTTGCACAGCCATAGTAGGAAATAACCCAGGACATAAGAGGTAAATGACCATAACTACCTTGGTTTAGCCCCAGTAGCGCCTGCTTGCCCCTGGGCCCACCGAAATAGGGCTCACGTAGAAGCTTCGCAATTTTATCTCGACCCGACTTAAAACATAGCTTTTACATTGCAACAACTGTTCAGTCCTTTGTTCGAACTGAATCCGCGATCTAACAGAATGGAAGAGCAATGAATGTCACCTCATAGTTCCTCAGTTCCAAAATTGTATGGAAACACATTTCTTATTTTGCATCCTTTCAGCCAAATTCTGAAACATCTCTCATATACAGTGCAAACGCAGTGACCGCAAAGAAACAACGTTGAGAAATAAATGAGGATTTCATATGACCGTTTTCCACTTTGTTAAGCGTTGCTCGTGCTTGCTCTCATCAGCTTCCTTTTAATGCGCGCTTTTACAGAAAGCATTCACTTACAGATGCAACCTCGATGCTGCTGACGCCTGAATTAGATGGTTTTCTGAATGAAAGCTAAACAAACTGTTTCTGGTAACCTTAAAATCCTCTTCTTTGTTAACAAAACTACATCCTGGCGTTTCCTGTGAATGATGATCTCTGTTCAGGACTGGGACAGCATGTGAAGCGCCTCAAGGTTATTTCCAATGTAGCTTTTGTTACAAAAGCTTTTATTCGCCATGTCACAAAATCTAGATCTTGTTTTTCATTGAGTGGTTCACAAGAATTAATTCTCCCTGTACTTGTTATAATTCTGACAATGGGTCACTGTACGACGCACACGCATAAAGCTACATTTACGTGCTTGTATTCTTCTTTTGTACTAATGACCTAGGTACTCTTAAACCACTTCTCTCCTGGAGTAATTTAATGCTTGCCGGATTTATTGCAGATTTCAGGAGGGCTTCTCTATTGTACGCTAGTGTTATGGTCCACCCGTTGTTCCCACTTCCGAAAAACTCCAGGGCACGAGTTAGTGATGAGAAGGGGCTGGAAACCAACTATCAACTTTCATATTCAATGATAATATCTATAAGTGCTGTGAACCCTTTCTTGAAAATATGGTGTACTATGAGACCGGCAGAGGAGGAACTGGAGCTGAGCCGCTGAATTTCAATCCGTGACCTCAATATATCTGTTCGCTCCCATTTCTTATTGTTAAAAATTATGTAATTTATTGTAGGGAAAACCTTCTTTTCGCCCCACCTCCTCCCACGCTCCACCAGGTATTGTTATAGATATGGCCACTGAAGCTGCTATATTAATAATTACAATATTTCTAATAATAATAGGTATATTTCTAGCATTTATGTTAACCCCAGAAAGAGCCTATTGGCGCTAATGAAAAAAACAAGCATTGGCATAGCCAATAGGTCTCGTCTTCGGGACCTTATAAGTGTTTAGTTAGTGGCGATTAAGTGCTAAAGGATGGGTGAAGCGTGCAGGTGAAAGGGGGAGAATAGTGTGCAAATTGAGAGTGTCATTACTCCAGCACTCAGCTCAAGAAGTTAAACTGCTCCTTGGGGACTACCTGTGCCCACCCTATCTCTCCGTATAATTTTCCCGAAAGATGCGCACACTGCAGGTGTAATTTCTCTTCTAATAGCTTATTGCCCACTGCATCTAAGGACCAGTTTAAAATCTTTCTATTAAACTGCAGATCCCTGTCCAAACATACAGCAGAGATCAGGATGCTCCTTAAAGACTCTGATCCGGATGTGCTGTTTCTTACGGAAACGTGGCTCAACGCCAGTTCTGAGCCAGACATTGTGCAAGCACTCTCTTACGGTTTTGTGATGCAAAGGGTAAACCGACTAACAAGCAAAGGTGGTGGGATTGCTATTATCTGTAAGGAACAATTCACTTATCGCCTGCTTGGGAACCCATCTTGCAGACTGTGAGAACGTCCACTTTACCATAGAACTCACGCCACTCCTTTCATTTACAGGCATTCTCATCTATTGTCCCACAAGGAGTGATAGCATCCTTCAGCAAATCACTGCTGGAGGCAGCAGTTAACATTACCAGTTCAGCGTATAATTTCACTCTCCTTTGAGATTTCAATCTCCATTTTGACGACCCACGAGCTGTAAATGCAGTTGAGCTGGCCAGAGACCTTACGGCTCTCCAATTGTCCCCAAAAATCCTGCATGCTACTCATGTTAAAGGACACCTCCTTTACCCAGTGTTCTCTAGTGTAAAGGACCCTGAAGGGATAGATCTCAACCCTCTCCCGTGGTCCGACTACCTCCTGGTCTCCCTTTCCTGGTCTCCACAGGTCACTAAATCTCTTGCTCAATCAATATGGACCCAAGGTCTCTCCTGGGCCAAACTCCCCCTGGAGAAATGGACCGTGGAACACGGAAAGGACCAGACCCATACCTAACCCATGACCAGTCAAAGCCAATGAGGTGTTCTCTAGCTGGATAGAGGAGTCACTTGACTCTGCCCTTCTGAATATCAGGATAAAAAAGCATGTTGGGTCTCATAACTCCCCTAGGTTCTCCTCCGAACTGCGCACCATAAAACAGCATTGTAAGGTCAAGGAAAGACAGTGGTGGAAAGACTTCCTACCCATTAAAAAGTTGGCATACAGGGCAGCTATTTGTGTCTATAAAGCAGAAATAAAAAAAAAGCCCAGGCCTCCTATTATGAGGGTAAGATTTTGTTAGCCACCAACTCTCCTAGAAAAATCTTCATTATTATTAAAAACACTACTTAAAGCCCCTATCCCACGAATAGCATCGGATACCTCCGGTCTACGTTGCAACAAACTGGCAGAACATTTCACCACTAAGCAATTACTGCCCTATCTCCCTTCTGCCAGGAATAGGTAAGATGGCAGAGAAATACATTAATCAAACCCTCTCCGGATCCCTTGAAACCCACAACCTGCTTCACTCCTCTCAAACAGGGTTCCGACCGCGTCAGAGCACCGAAACGGCCCTGTTAGCAGTGGTGGAGGAAAGTAGGAACATTTTAGACTCAGAAGGTTCGTCAGCCATTATTCTCCTTAACCTGAGTGCAGCGTTTGACACAGTGAACCATATGATTCTGGCTCATCATCTCAGGAGTATAGGAGTAACAGGCACAGTGCTTCAATGGCTGTGCTCCTTTCTGAAGGGTAGAACCTTTCAGGTATTTGAGGAGAACATCGCATCTAAACCTACCTTTATGCTGAGCGTAGTCCCACAGGGCTCATCGCTTAGCCCAACCCTTTTCAATGTGTATATGGCTCCTCTGGCAGCCATTGTAGCTCCCTCTGGAATCCGCATGGCGACCTATGCCGATGATACGCAATTGGTGGTAGCGTGAAACCAAGCAGATCAAAAAAGCAATGGCCTCTATGCTTGTCTAGAGGACGTCTCAGCTCAAGCTTAATGGTGGAAAAACTAAGATCATGATATTGGGCAACCCCCTTAGTTTTAAATCCAGTTACATGTGGCCAGCCGGCAGGGGTCCTCCCCCGGTTCCTAAGGCAGAAATAAAGAGCCTGGGCATCTGGTTGGATCAGGATTTGAACTTCAGGACACAGGCCAGGAAGACGGCAGCTATCTGCTATGGCCTGCTTAGAATGGCCTGCAAAGTCCTCCCCCTCCTTCCCTTTCAAGCTAAAAATGTACTGGTCCAATCACTTAAACTTTCCAGACTGGACTACGGGAATGCACTATATCTGGGTGCCCCCACAACAGCAGTCACCAAATTACAGTTCAAAACAGTGCCTGGCAGGATCTCCAGCGCGTCATCTGTTCCCACACACCTGGGTCAAGTGGAGTGTAAACAGGTCAAGCTTGTGCGACGTCTTTAACACCTAGCACCGCTGAAGGGATGCAGTCTATGACAACAGAGTAATGTCATCCTCTCTAACTGTGGAATGTTAGGCACTTATCAAGGGGTGCATACAATTCCAGCAGGGGAAGAAACAACTCACGATACAAAAGAAAGCTGTTTGGTTTTAGTGTTTACAGATTTTGGCAATTGCATCACTGCTATGTCAAACGCACATCACTTGCATCTGTGTGCATGTTTGCACGCATTGAACAGGCACTGGACATTATGTCCTTTTTATTCCAAATTTCCCCTGCCCCCTGTTTCACGCAAATGAGCCTTGACGCATCTCCGATCGCCAGGGCCGGACTGGGAACCGTAACTGGCCCTGGCAAACCGTTCGGCCAGCCACCTTGGGGTGCGGGCTAGCTGTTTACTAGGGCCGGTTTCGGCCGATTTTGTTACAGGAAGCCAATATTGCCAGCTCCCTGTAACAAACACGGCCCTGCAGGGGCCCAAAACCGGCCCCACCCTCGTGGCCTACCGGGGAAACGCCTGGTGCCCGCTAAGGCCAGTCCGGCCCTGCCAATCGCCTCTTTGCATCGTAATTGCATCTATACGGTGAGTTGTGTTATAGTGAATGTCGTTAATTAAAGTGTCCACTGTTGCACACATTGTTGAGCTGTTTTTCTATACAAAATTGCTGGCTGGATTATAAAACATGTAATCTCACAACAATATTTTAATTTAGGATAAATATTACGTAATATACGCGTGAGTATTCACTACACCACCTCTGAGGCTCTTTAACCCATTTTCGGAAGTGAAGAGGTGGCGGTGATGAAGTGAGGTGGGAGAAAGGGGGCACCGAGCAGGACAAAGGGAAGAGGAAGTCTAAGAAAGAAAGCTGGGTCAAGGGGAAACTGAAAGTGACCCACTATGAGTAAACATTTCACAACCAAGGAAACATGACACAAAACAGATGACCCCTGCGCACCTATGCTTGCTCCTGAGAGAAAAACGCTCTGGGAGTAAACATTTCCCAAGAAGCTGGGACATCCGCATGCCTTTGGCCGATTGCATGCTGAAGCCAGATGCAAAGGCCAATAGCGTGTGAGCACCACACGCACACGCTTCTACAACAGCTCAAGTGATTTCAAGAGGCCGATTCCTAGAGCAGCACATGCACGCTGCGCTAGGCTCGACCTAAAAACTGTGTTTTTGTTGATATGTTATAGATCATTTGAAGAATGAACAGCAAATTAGACGTCCTGATTCAAAGCTGTAACTATGTTGTGCACACTGATGATTGCAGTATGTGCACCAGTACGGCGATACACCACGTAAACATAGCCATTAATCAAGCCTAAGGTTATTGAGACCCAAATGTTTGATCAGTTCACTGGAATTATTTTCAAGAATGCATTATTGTTATAAACAGCTGAACATATTAAAACTGTTTCTGATTAAATAGGATTTTTTTTTTACTGATGTTAGCAGGGAAAAACTTTTTACATGTTTTAACTTTTTCAAATATAAAATTGCAAAATGTCCACTTTCAAAAAGTACAGACATACCACTCCCATTTTGAGAAGGTACAGTGATAACACATGATAATGTAAAACACGGTGGTAGATGATAGGCAGTGTTCAATAATTAGTGTTATAATTAATTCTGGTCTACTGAATTTATCAATCACTAAAACTACAGCTTATATTGCGGTTAAGTATTCTTTCTGCAAACATTACGGCCAGAATTATGTCTCAAACACAGAATTACGTCTCCTATGCATACATAAACAAGTCAGAACGTAATCGCTTGGATATTACTTGGATTATATCCACCAAGAAAGTTCCACAGCTGGCTCATAAATACCCAGATCATTTCTTCAATTCGTAGGACGTGTTCGGTGCTAGTGTGGAAGACCACTAAGAGCAAGGACACGGTTTTCACTATCAATTTTAGTCATGCTGATCCTTAGATCACACATGACATTTGTGAAAAATTGGTTGTTATAAATAAACGATGAATGTGCAGTCTTAGATATTGCAGCAGCACCCTCACATTTACATTGAAGAATGTGCAAATCCAATTACTAGACATTCTGGATGCAGTGAATCCATCCCAGCACTGGCGAACCTTGGATAAAAAAATTTCATTGTATGACCTGGCATCCTTGGTTTTGTTTCACCCCTTTTTGCCTTCAGACCTCCTGTTTTGCTTCGTTCGGTTTTGTTGGCCTAAGGACTTTACTCACTTTACCAATGCTAATCTTTGACACGTGCTTAT
Organism: Lissotriton helveticus; assembly: GCF_964261635.1. Taxonomy (NCBI): domain Eukaryota; kingdom Metazoa; phylum Chordata; class Amphibia; order Caudata; family Salamandridae; genus Lissotriton; species Lissotriton helveticus. The sequence goes on along the minus strand of NC_136063.1, from coordinate 1,809,190,461 downwards.
GCACTCTCCTTGATACATGGTAAGATCCGCTTGTGCCCAATTAGCATGTGTAATCTACCGGCTAGTTGTTAGCAAAATGGCACTACCTGTGCCCAAGGTCTGTAAATTGCTACTAGTGGGCCTGCACTACTGATTGTTCCACCCACTTAAGTAGCTGTTAGAAATGGGATTTCTGAGTGGCTAAGGCTTGCACCAAAGCCAGGCAGAAACCTCCGCTCTAGTCAGGGTAAGGGATTGACACACTGAAGATAAACCCTGCTCACCCCCTTGGTGGCTTGGCACAAGCAGTCAGGCTTATCTCAGAGGCAATGTTTAAAGCTTTTGTGCAACACAAACACAGCAGCAACACACTAGGAACACTAAAAAAGAAACTCCACTCAAGGTTATATCAAAAATAGCCTTTGTATTATCACAAACACTTTAGAAACATAATCACACATTTACACTCTGCCAACTGGCACTAGGCATTATTCACAGCGGATTATATACAGGACCAGACCAAATCACATTAGGCATAACTCAGGGCCGTAAATCACATTTGGCATATACCTCACATTAGGCATAAAATACATTATGCGCTGACCTCATAAGCATGACCACATTATGAAACCCTTAGGGCCTGGCACCTTTCAAGTACAAAGAGGTACCCCCATGCAAATGATCCCAGGCCAACTGGCCTTACACCGGGGCTTAAATGGCCTATGTCCAAAATGTCAGGGCTCTAGGGGGGAAATGACCCCCATGGCTACCTTGGTAGCAAACACAAAGCGCACACCGGTGCTGGGAAGGGGGTGCCACTCACCCCTTCTTTACTGACAAAGAACTGGCCCAAACGTTGCAGTTGCCAGATACGAAAAGCAACTGAACAAATATCAGGTACTGGCACTACTCGTGCCTCGTGAGCCCCAACGGGACTCCAAAACACAACTTGCCCCCACGGTGCAACTGCCCACTGTCAAACGGGGCAGCTATGGAAATTAGCACAGGCACTCACAGTGCCTCGGGGGAGCCCCACTCACTGGGGCTCTTCTGGTGTCACTCTCGGCACCCGCTATACTCTGGATTGAGCCCACACTCACCAGGGCTGCTCCTGGTTCAGGACACCGCTTTCAACTGTGGAGTCCTCACTCAGCTTCTGCTCTTTGTACGAGGCTTGTGCGCAACCCCCCCCCCCTCTATTGAGGGCTCTCCTCACCACGGCTGCCCGCAACCACGAAGGACAGCCACCTCATTTGGCGACCGGGACAGTAGTTATTAAAAACGCAGAGCAAAGTCTCTGCCAACTGCCCCGCATATACCCGGCTCTACTTCTAACACCTGGCCCCCGTCAGCTAGAGGCAGACCTCTGACTCCGCTTATAACGGCCTCAGCAACCCCACGGGGCTCATCTCGAACAGCCTCTGCCTTGCTTGAGGTCCTGCCGACGCCGCATCTCTGAAGCCCTCTTGTTCCGGTGATACCAGGGGCCCTCAGCTTCCTGTAAGCAACCAGTCGTCGGCACGCCTGACTTCCTCCTCTCGGTACTGCTCTCTCCGGCCAGCCCCGCCTACATTCAGGCAGCTCGCCAGGCTTCCGGCTCGGTCAGAAAGATGTTGGAGCCTTCTTCTCGGGCTCGAGGCAGGAAATTCCCACTGTGCCTCCCCACTTCCTCGGGCAAGGCTCTGCTTCCAGGGGCACGGAATGCAGGGTGGGCTCACGCTCCATCAGCACACAAATGCCGGGTGGGCTCCCACTCAAAAAGTGGCATTAAAGTGGTGTGGGCACCCTCTTTGAAAATAGGCGTCAAGTGGGGTCGGCACCTGCTACAAAGGCGCAAAAACACCGGGTGGGCTCCCGCTCTGATCAGCAGGAGGGGGAATCCCTACGCCCGGTATTTCCTCTCATAGGAGGTGCAGCTCAGTGCTGAAGATGCAGGAAACAAAGGCTCCTCCTAGAAATCAAAGTATAGCGCTCATCATGAGGTGCTAGAAGCCAACCAAAGTCCTTAGGTCCATGGGGCATAGTTGGGCCCAGGGAGACCATCACACAGGGCCCTTCAGCAGGGAGGCAAGCCATTGTGGCGGTTCCTCCTGGCCCCCATCAAAGTCAGGAACACCATGCCCTTCATGGGGTCACAGCCCCTACATTTATACACATATTCCTTCTTTGTCTGTGCTGGCACAGGGGCTTTGGGGTACCAGCTAGAACTGGTTCTGGAGCACTCTTTTTACAGTGCTCACACCCTTCTTTGGAAGATGGGGACTCGGCCATCAGACACACCACAGGGGAGCGGAGCCAGCATTCACTAGGACTGGCACCATCCTATTCAGGGAACAGGGACTTCTCTTCCCAGCACTCCAAAAGCAGATGTCCCATTCAACCTAGCGCTGACTCACCCTGCTCCTTCTGGAGCCTGGAGCCACACACACCTCAGCAGACCCTGTCACTCAGAAGCAAGACATGCAATTCACATTAGGCAGGCAGGCATAGCACACAGATATGCCAAATTCTAAAAGTGAAATTTCTACAATAGTTGAAATAAATCTGTGCACACCATTGTGTAGCATTTATTATCACTATTCTAAACATACCAAACTTGACCACGCTGCACCTCTCATACCAGGAATTACCACTGAAACACTTATCAGGGAAACCCCAATGCATTCCTAAGGGAGGGCAGCCCCACAGCAGTGAAAAACAAAAATGACTGTTTGTCACTACCAGGACATGTCACACACTTAAGGTACATGTCCTATCTTTTAGCCACAATGCACCCTGCCCATAGGGCCAGCTAGGGCCTACCTTAGGGGTGACTGACATGTAATAAAAGAGTGGTCACAGACATGGCACACACTTTAGGTGCCTTATTATAGGGGCAGTAACACTGGGTGCACAGGCCCTGCAATGGCAGAGGCGTGACGTAGGTTTGCAAGGCTACTTTGGTGGGTGGCGCAATCAGCGCTCCAAGCCCACCAGTAGCAATTTACCAGCCCTGGATATATGAGATCCCACTTTACAGGGGACTGAGATGTAAATTAAATAGGCCAAACCAGTGTAGACCAATCTTACCACATTTATCACAGAGAGCACACACACTTTACACTGAACAGCAGTGCTAAAGTGCCCTGAGTCCTAAAACCACCAACGCCATGTCAGAAAAAACGCTAGGAGAAGGCAAAACGTTTAGGGATGACCCTGCAAAAAGGGACACGTCCAACAGTAGCACTTTAAATTTGTCCCAGGCCTGCCACTGTGTAGTAACGAGTCACCACTCCAAGTAGGTTCTATGTATATATTATTTATTAGACATGGGTAACAGGTGCTTCCAGCTTGGCGGCTAGTCTCACATCATGAACGTTCTAACTCGCACTCCAAGGAGCTGTGCGGACCATACCAAGAAGAGGGAAGGGAGAGGGGTGGAAGCGGGGTGGTCCCAGCAGGTGAAGTTACAACACACCTTCCCCCCTAAGGAGAGCGAGGAAAGGGGATCCCAGGGCCCCGGGAAGGGGGGAAGAAAGATAGAGGGATCGGAGGGAAAGACAGAGAAGGAAGGACAAGAAAAGAAATGAAAAGAGAGCAGGGGAAAAAAAGAAAGGACTAAGCCGGGGACCAGAGCTGGAGGGACTGGAAAAGGAAAGAGGGAGTCGGGGTAAGGCGACTCCCTTAAACTTGCAAAGGAAGATCAACATTGACGCTGACTCCTGGACCCCGTAACAGGAGGCAGGCTGTGCTCATTACACCTTTCCCTGGTAGAGGGGAAAGAGATCCAACTAGGCGCCTGTCTAGTAGGATTGGTGATACTTGCACTTCAAAATTCAGTTATTGTAGTGACACAGTTGTCACGGGAACAAGTTACAACCTTCCAATTCTCTTCTGCATTTGGCTAGCTCTTTCCGAGTGGTGAAGACCACCTCCGCTTCCGGCGGCGGAGTAGCTGAGAGGTAGGGTTGTCCGTTCCACATGGTCCCTGGCCACACTTAGTCTCTTCCACGGAATGGGTGACTGTTCTATCCACTAAAATGCGTTTGAACTAACTGAGAGCAAAAGACTTTGCCCTCCCTTCTGTTCCCATTTGCTTGGTACCAACCATGTTTGGTTTATGTTGAGGGAAAGAAAGGGAACTGCTGCCTTGCGGTACTCTGTATTTAAGTCCTCAGGAGCCGCTCGGCCAAAAGGTAGACTGCTGACGTCCTCAAATCCTCCGTTCCACGTACTTCCTCACCCTGCTGGCGAGTGTCGATTCCTTGGAACACTTTATTTAATTATTTATTATTATTATTATTTTCTTTTTCTCTTCAGAAGTTTCCTGGGCCATATTTCACTGCTTCTGACCCTGCACCTGTGACCGGTTTCCTTCTCATTGACCTCCTTGGTGTTATGTCCCGCATAATTTCTCTTGAGGCGCGACGTGCCTGTGCTTCCCGAACTTCCACCTGTACAAGCCTCTTCGGGGACTAGACCTCCTTCCAACTTCGCCTCCAGAGTTAACCTTGTGAATCTGGCCTTGTCCCTTGTAAACCCTAACACAGCTTCTTCCCAGCCTTCTGGGCGCCACCAGACTCTTCCAACCGGAATTTTAGGGTACTGGCTTGGTACGTTTTTGAGTGAATTCTCACACCCTCCTTGACGATTTCCTCTTCCCAGGTTCGTGTGAAGGTCAGATTTCTTATCCAGTCTGAGTTTGTATTTAACCCTAGCAGCCAAGCTCCATGCTACCTTAATCTTGAGGCAGGTTGTATTGGAAAGTTCGTCCACTACTCTCGTGGAATGTGTAACCCCGTACGTTTCCTCCCTATCCACCTCTTTTACTCCTAGAATGTCATGTTCACTGATAATTCTCACAGAGATTTTCCTCATCTTGTTTCCAACAACCTTTTTCTCAGATATATTCTGTTTTCTTTCGCGCTTGACCATAGCTGTTGCTGTTTTCTTTTTGTTCCTCCAGGTTTTTCTTCTTCTTACTTCAAGGTCTAGGGATGGATACCTGTTCAACTTCCAATTCCCAAACCTGGTTTTGGGATTTTTAATTCTACTTGATTTCCCACGTTCCTTTCCTTCCGGTACTGCAACCCCTTCTTCTGCATTATTCACCTTAACTTCTGTACTTCTCTTCATGTAGTACCACTCTGTCTCTTCTTTTCCTCTCAATATCGAGTTTTCACCTGCGTCTGCTGCTTCCACTTCATTTCCTTGTGCTAAAGACAAATCACTCTTCCACCAGTATTTGTCCATTACTGTACTTTGCGACTCTGAATCTGCGATAGTACCCTTAAATTCTCCTCCTCTATTGATGGTATGCTTCTGTTTAGCTTCGCCTTTGTTCCTCACCATTTCGTTATCTCCCTCCTCCCGGCATATTCTCTTCCTTTGTACTTTGGCACTCCTTTCTCGCTTATTTTGTACATTTAAATCATTCAAGTCCTTTTGCTGACCTTTTCTGTCAGCGCCCATACAATCTCTCCCTTCACTGATAATATTCACTATCCATTCTCCACCTTTCCAACTGTTTGTCCATTCTTCTTCCACTTTCTCTTTTTCCACGGGTTCTTCCTTCCCCACAGAAATGGACATGACGAATGATATGCGTTTTTTTAAATCCAAACTTCCTCTCCTCCTTATCCGCGGTACAAGTACTTTTTTTTTCTTTATTGATAGCTTAGGATGCGATAAGTTTCCCATAGTGCCTCTTCTTATGACTTCTCTATGCTTTTCTTCTAATATTCACCTTATGTTTCGTACTTCTCTTTAGGGGCTCTAGTAGTGAGGTCTAGTTTCTTACACTACCCTGAGATCACTTAAAATGCTTTGCTCATGACTCCTGTAGATTCCTGATCCTTGTCAACCACTAGTAAAGATCCCAAAAAAAGGTTTCGTATCGCACATGAGACGCTCTGCCTCACTTCTGTGTCAAACACCACCCTTATAGTTCACTGCGCACCTTGCCTCTCTGAGATTTCCTCACACAGCTTAAAAGCGCTGCCTCCGCTCCGTTTCACGCGTGGCACCTTGGGTTAAATGCCTACCCTGATCCTCACCGATACTTCATGCAGCTCAAGGTGCTGCCTCAGATAAATTCCAAGCTCGGAACCATCGGTTCACTACAATCTTTGTTCCTCTGGTATTTCCTCACTCAGCTGCTGCGCACTGTTTCAAAGCGCTGCCTCAGTTCCTTTTCGCGCGTGGCAACAGGGATTGACAGCCTTCCCTGATCCTCACAGTTACTTCATACAGCTCACGGTGCTGCCTCAGTCAACTTTCAAACACGGAAACAAAGGTTCGCTACACTCTTTGTTCCTCTGGTATTTCCTCACACAGCTGCTGCACGCTGTTTCAAAGCGCTGCCTCAGTTCCTTTTCGCGCGTGGCAACAGGGATTGACAGCCTTCCCTGACCCTCACAGTTACTTCATACAGCTCACGGTGCTGCCTCAGTTAAATTTCAAACACGGAAACAAAGGTTCGCTTCACTCTTTGTTCCTCATTTATTTCCTCACACAGCTGCTGCACGCTGTTTCAAAGCGCTGCCTCAGTTCCTTTTCGCGCGTGGCAACAGGGATTGACAGCCTTCCCTGATCCTCACAGTTACTTCATACAGCTCACGGTGCTGCCTCAGTTAAATTTCAAACACGGAAACAAAGGTTCGCTTCACTCTTTGTTCCTCATTTATTTCCTCACACAGCTGCTGCACGCTGTTTCAAAGCGCTGCCTCAGTTCCTTTTCGCGCGTGGCAACAGGGATTGACAGCCTTCCCTGATCCTCACAGATACTTCATGCAGCACACGGTGCTGCCTCAGTTAACTTTCAAACCCGGAAACAAAGGTTCGCTACACTCTTTGTTCCTCATTTATTTCCTCACACAGCTGCTGCACGCTGTTTCAAAGCGCTGCCTCAGTTCCTTTTCGCGCATGGCAACAGGGATTGACAGCCTTCCCTGATCCTCAGAGATACTTCATGCCTCAAAAGGTGCTGCCCCAGTTAACTTTCAAACATGGAAACAAAGGTTCGCTACACTCTTTGTTCCTCATTTATTTCTTCACACAGCTGTTACGTGCTGCCACCGTTCAGTCTCATAAGTTTACTAAAACACAGTGTTACACATAACGCTCCTCACCGTGTTTTAATGGCTCCTTACGCTTCAGCGTAATTCCAGCTTGGGTCCCCTTCGGATAATCTTCCTCCCAATAATATACATGAAAACTTCCGAATTCTCTGAGGTTATAATTCACTCTCCTCGGAAAATTCTGGGAGATGGAAATCCCCGCTTCCCCTTGCTGTCACTCACTCATGTCACGAACACCAAACGTTCTTCACGGATCAGTTTCTTTTTAGCTCCTTTATCCTCACGCAGATTCTTAGGCTCACCTCATATACTTGAATGAATCCCTCTGTTACCGACTTGAGTCTTGCTTCCACACTCCATGACCATTTCACGGAAACACCATAGGGAAACTGAGTATGACTTTACCCTTTCTTCCTTTTCTCCCACAGTCCACACAGGAAGAGATGTAGACTGCGAAGTCCTCTTTCTTTTTCCTAGAATACTGTGGGAATGGGGGTCGGGGGAAGGAGAGCCGCCACAAATATAGAGGTGTCTTTAACCGGGTTTTATTAAGAGTTTCTCTACCACCGGTTGGATTTAAAGCAAAACAAGGTTTTAGTATAATGAACACAGGTCGTGAGTCCCTTTAGCGGCGAACTGTCGAGGTCATCATCTCCAGTCTGTGCCTCGAGGAGAGAGAAGGCCGGCTTGCTCCAGGGATGGTTACTCGAAAGAGAAAACAAAACAGAAAAGAGCCACGTTAGGGCCAGGATCCGATATATACAAAGTATGAGAGGGGGGTAGGGTAGTGAGGGAACACCAGGGTTCTACCACCATCTGTAGCTGTTTCTAGGCGCAGGATGACAGGGTACGGCAAGAGTGTCCACCCTCAGGCTACCCGGTCCCACCCCGTGAGGAAAACAACCCTTGGAAACGCCCTCGTACCTTGTGTAGCCACACTTCTCCCTTGGAAGTGTGGCGGGGCGGCTCATAGAAACGGTGGCCTCCTGGCTTGTCGACTCTCGGCTCCAGGGGGCTCAACAGCGGTTCGACGACGGTTCCTCCTTCTTCTTCCTTGGCGGCGTCTTCCTCCTCTACTCGCTCCGTTTCCGAAGGGTCCGCGCTGCAGTAGACAAACGGGGTTTCCTTAAACGGCCTGAGTTCCCCTGATTGGCCATCGGAGGATGACGTCCAGGCGCCGGATTGGTCGGTTGCAGAAGAAGTCGGCGGGAACGCCCCCAGCGTCACGGAGGCTGAATACTGAAGCTGACGAGCTGGAGGCAGGGCCGGGGAAGCCCATGAGACGTCACAGGGATCCTGCGGACGGGGTGGAAAGGAAGAGACGTTAGCAGACACACCCCGTCCGACAGCGTCAGGGAGCTCGTCCAGGTCAGGAAGCCCGGCTCCGTGACAAATACGCAACAGGAACTTCCCGTCGTCGGCTCTGCGGTTCCTCGGAGCAAGGTCCGCTACGTTTTTTTTCTCACGGCTTCTCACGGGTTGCACACAAATCCTCACCAGCCACGGAGGGGACAAAACGCGGTTCGGGAATACCTCATAAGTGCGGGGAACAGAACAATGCCTCCGAAAGTCGTGCGTCCATTACTCTAAGCAGCTTCACTCTTGGCCTCACGTTCCTTAACGGCAACACGTTGGGTTGTAGACTGCGTGAATTCCAGATCGCAGCATCAAATTTCTTTTCTCAAACCCACACTGACACTGGCTCAGCTTCGTTTCCTGACCATAGTCCTTTGATCCTTTTTTTCATTTACTGGGCGAGCCTTACTCTTCACTCCAGATCTCCGCACAAGCATCAAATTCATCCAGGGGGAATACACCTAACTGACCCTGGCTCAGCTCCACGTCCTCGTCGCCAAGAATGTAGTAACGAGTCACCACTCCAAGTAGGTTCTATGTATATATTATTTATTAGACATGGGTAACAGGTGCTTCCAGCTTGGCGGCTAGTCTCACATCATGAACGTTCTAACTCGCACTCCAAGGAGCAGTGCGGACCATACCAAGAACAGGGAAGGGAGAGGGGTGGAAGCTGGGTGGTCCCAGCAGGTGAAGTTACAACACACTGTATCCTGTGTGTGTGTGTGCAGTTGTAAACTGTCATTTTGCGCTGGCAGATAATCCTTTTGTCGGGCCAAACCTTATTTTTGAATACTTATCAGGCACCCTTAAGGATGGCCCTGGACAGCCCATAGGGTGGGATGCAATGCATTTAAAAAGTAGGACATGAAAGGCAGGGCACCTGTGCACTTCAAATGCTTGCCTCTAGAAGCATCTCCCTACTTCAAAGGCACAACTGGGAATAAACACTGGACTTCAGACACAAATTCTGCCGTACACTTCTGGATACCCTGCCAGGAAAAAGGACTGCTGTGCTGCTGAAGGGACTGCCACTTTGCTGAGATGCTGCTCTGAAGGACTGCTGCCCTGCTGTGCTTACCTGCTGCCTGCTGCCCTGTTCCCTGGGTGAGGAGGACTGGACCTGCATCTCTTGAACCCAGAACCCCAAAATAACTCCAAGTGATAGTTGGCTGGCCTCCTGATATGAAGCTTTAGGGACACAATAGGCTTCCAACAACCTTGCACCTGCAACTGCGCTCTGTGATCTGTGAGTCCACCAAGTGGTGGCACCCCAGTCCTGAACCCTTGGAAGTGGGCTTAAAGTACTTTGCCAGCCTCTGTGGATCCAGTAGAAACATCATCTCCTCTGCTGCGCTACCCTGAGCACAACCCACACATCATCACTGCTGCGAGTATTGGACCAGTTGCAAAGACCCACATCACTGCAGCAGCTTGCAACTTCTTGGGAACCATCACTGCATGAAAAATCTTCGCTGCGGTGCCTTGCGTCCCTCGTCGATTGCAGCCTTAATGAAAATACCAAACTCTGCATTGGTGCCTCTTAGTCCCTTGGAATCGATGTATTGCTCCAACTGAGTGCCGCATCCCCAATGCTAAATTTGGCATTGCAAGACCTCATTGATGGGATCCTCAATGCCAACCCAGGACCTCACATCCCAACCTCACTGCACCTCGGAATCCGTGCATCTCTCAGGCTGCGTCACGCATCTTCAGCATGGATCCTCACAACACTCCACAAAACTGGATTTAAGGTACTCCCTACAGCAGGCCTAACTAGGCCCCTATGTTCAGTCCATGTTGTATCATGGTCAGATGGCACTTGTTACTTTGTCTGGGTCCAGCAGAACCAGATACCCACAGTTGACGCTTTGTACTTATTGGCTCTATTTTCACATATTTAAAATTGCATATCTCCAGTTTTATTGCCTGGATTTGTGTTGCTTTGATATTGTTTTACTTATTTAAAGTTACTCTATTTTTCTAACTTGGCGTGGAATCCTTTTGTGTAGTGTTTTAATTTTATTACTGTTTGAGGTGTTGCACAAGCACTTTACACATTGCTTCTAAGTCAAGCCTGATTACCTTGTGCCAAGTTACCAGTGGGTTGAGCACAGGTTAATTGAGTGTTGACTTGTACATCACCCTGACAAGGGTTGTGGTTGCTACTTGATCTGGACTCACACCTGAGTCAACCAACAACCCAATGTCTTATAGTCATGATTAAAACCCTTTAGATTTAATAGGTAGTTAAAACATTCCAGTTGATAACAAGCTATGAAAAATCACATTAGTGACCATTGGTTACAATAACAATGTTGATAAAGGACTTGACCAGTTGTTTGACAGTTCCACAGTGTGCCCTTATAAAGCAAGAATAATCAATTTAAAGTGATTCAGTTCTAATATTCAGGATTGAATCTGTGTTTCCTTTAAGGGGTGGTTAGACAATAATGTCCTGAAGATATCAGAAATAGCTGAATTATTGCAATAATGGAGGAAGAAATGTATGTATTTATTGATGTGCATTTATTGATATTTAAAGAGAGCCAACCATGTTATAGATCAATGGCCTTTTACATTATTGACAGTTAGATAGCACACAAATATACTGTAGATGAATAGGGATTTCATATAGTAGCACAACACATTTTTTTATTTTGTGCTACAAAAATTCAGTGTCTGTTACTCAAGGAACTTAAGTGATTTGCTCAGAATCACATTCCATGTGGGCGACTGTTATAGACTACCTTATAGCCATAGCCTCTGTGTTGTGAAGCTAGCATCTAGCTTTTGGACCACATCCCCAAATGTTGTGGTCCCATTTTATGAGATGATATAAGGCAAATTTCTGTGCAGGTGGAGTTTTCTGATGATTTTTGGGAGAAAAGATCTATCTTAGAATTCATATCAATGTTATCATTGGGGCAGTATGCGCTTTAGATCCATTTTTTATTGTCAGGCATAAACAGTGAAAAATGTAATCTTAATTAGCACGTTCCTTTGTTTTATAAATTATTTCACCGATGTCTTTGGGGGTCTTTCACAGAGTAGGCAGGGAATGAAACATTAACCAGATACTAGAGTTACAACTTCGAATTGTTTGCAAAGTCAACTTTAAAGGATGGACCTATGTCAAATGTTGACCTTGGTTTTGAAACATGAATAACATCATGCCAATTGCAATGGAGACGTGACATTAATAAAGGAAACAGCCTTTACAACATGGGCAGAGTCATGCATGACGTTTCCACCGCAAGCGCAACCACGCTTGCCTTAGCAGCAGATAATCAAGTTTGTATGGGCTTCACTCAGTTTCGCAATTGAACATTCTAGACAATCTGAGAAATTACTGCTTGAGGCAGGGACGAATGTACACAGTTTTTGAGGGTTTAGTTATCCATGTTATACATAATTGTAAAGTGTAGTGATGTATACCTCACATAGAAGGGCTTATTATGATATGGGGTGGACTTGCGTCCGCATGACACCATTGAGGGAAAAGAACCGCCCGACCATAGGTTGGCTGGTCCGACATCCCAAATTGGATGCGACTGCCCATATGGTGGTCAAAAACATCCATTCTACAATCGAAGCTTGTGCGGTGGGTGGAATAGGCCCGCAGCACAAGCTTCCACCGTAGAATAGAGAATTGCAAACACCCCCCCACCTTGTAATAGGTACAATGCAATGCTTGCCACACAGTGCAGGGATGTTGAGGGGGCACCAGAGGTTCTCCCTGGGTTCCATTGCAGAGGACCAAGGGGAAGAGGGCCCTGCTAAGGGCCCCCTATGTAGCTTACTGTTAGAATTGGGGGTTTCTAGTTGGCAGAGGTAGGTACCTTTGACCATGTAGGGGCCCTTCCTTCTAGTCAGGGGGGAAAGGAGGGTACACTCCTGGATAACCCCTGCTTACCCCCTTGATAGCTTGGCACAAGCAGACAGGCTTATCTCAGAGGCAGTGTGTAAAGCATTTGTGAACACATACAGTGAAAAAACTGCAAATGGACACCACACCAGTTTAGAAAAATAAGTAATCTTTACCAGACTTAACACAAGGCCAAACGAAAAAAATCCACAATACTGTAATCAAAATAAGTCTTTAAAATGGTAGAAATAGCTTAGTTCAATGTAGATGGTAAATGCAACACTTTACTCTGAAAGTACCTGGGATGCATCACGCAATACAAACAAAAAGGGTCGCAGGGAAGTTGGAGCGCCATTCCTTACACTCAGGGAAGTGGATGCGTCAGTTCCTTACTGCTGCGCAGGGGAGTTGAGGCTCTCTTCCTTACTGAGTGGGGAGGTGATGTGTTGTTTCTTACTGCATCCCAGTGGTGCCTCGATGTGATGCGATGAGCTGGTGCAATGCGACAACATTGGATGTGATGTGAAAACATTGGATGAAATGCGTGCATGCCCGACGGCCGTACAGCGAACTCTGTAACTTCTGAGCCACGACAGGCCCTGCGACACGCTTCTCCAGTGATGCGACACGGACCTCTGCGGTGGCGGTACGCTTCTTCGGTGATGCAACACGCTTTGTCAGTGATGCGACGGTGAACAGCTGCGACGGCGGCATGCTTCTTCTGCGATGCGATGGCAACTGCTGCGGCGGCAACATGCTTTTCCTCGTTGCATCACGCTTCCAGCTCCCAGCGACACACAGTCTTCTCAGAGGGCCCAAACAACAGTAGGCACCTCTCTGCAGGTAAAATCCCTAGCAAGGGAATTCAGGGGAGCTGGTGGTGAAGTCTTGTATTCCTGAGACTTCAGGCAGGAGGCAAGCACACATCAAGCCCTTGGAGATTCTTATTCAAGGTGATGAAAAGTTTACAAAAGTCCTCTTCTCCTTTCCATGGCAAATAAAGTAACCACTGCAGGCCATCCCCGGAAATAGCACAGCACAGGGGCAGTCTCCTCCTTCACGGTTCTTGGTTCTTTTCCTTGGCAAAAGTTTGTCTTGATTTCCAGAAGTGATCCAAACCCAGATCAGTTGACTGGGGGTGAGTGTTTGATTTGCTCAAACGCTCCGTCCATCATCCCCTTTGAATCGCTTTGTTCGCCGTAAGTTGACAGGGTATGCTCAGACGTGAGTCCCATGCTCACTTTGCCACAGGATTCAAGATAGCCTGGCTGATGAGGATTATGAATCCGAAACCGGTCCCAGGATGCTTGTTTCCGGTCCAGGGAAGACATGGCTTTGGCAGTTCGGGCTGGACTGTTCCCATGAGGCATAGGGTCAGACTGATTTGCATATGGCCATGTTTGAACTGGGGTGGCGGAGTGAGCTAAAGAATAGTGATGGATTAAACCCAGATCAGTTGACTGGGGGTGAGTGTTTGATTTGCTCAAACGCTCCGTCCATCATCCCCTTTTGAATCCCTTTGTTCGCCCTAAGTTGGCAGGGTATGCTCAGACGTGAGTCCCTTGCTCACTTTGCCACAGGATTCAAGATAGCCTGGCTGATGAGGATTATGAATCCGAAACCGGTCCCAGGATGCTTGTTTCCGGTCCGGGGAAGACATGGCTTTGGCAGTTCGGGCTGGACTGTTCCCATCAAGCACAGGGTCAGATTGATTTGCGTATGGCCATGTCTGAACTGGGGTGGCGGAGTGAGCTAAAGAAAAGTGATGGATTAAACCCAGATCAGTTGACTGGGGGTGAGTGTTTGATTTGCTCAAACGCTCCGTCCATCATCCCCTTTTGAATCGCTTTGTTCGCCCTAAGTTGGCAGGGTGTGCTCAGACGTGAGTCCCTTGCTCACTTTGCCACAGGATTCAAGATAGACTGGCTGATGAGGATTATGAATCCGAAACCGGTCCCAGGATGCTTGTTTCCGGTCCAGGGAAGGCATGGCTTTGGCAGTTCGGGCTGGACCATTCCCATGAGGCACAGGGTCAGACTTATTTGCATATGGCCATGTCTGAACTGGGGTGGCGGAGTGAGCAAAAGAATAGTGATGGATTAAACCCAGATCAGTTGACTGGGGGTGAGTGTTTGATTTGCTCAAACGCTCCGTCCATCATCCCCTTTTGAATCGCTTTGTTCGCCCTAAGTTGGCAGGGTGTGCTCAGACGTGAGTCCCTTGCTCACTTTGCCACAGGATTCAAGATAGACTGGCTGATGAGGATTATGAATCTGAAACCGGTCCCAGGATGCTTGTTTCCGGTCCAGGGAAGGCATGGCTTTGGCAGTTCGGGCTGGACCATTCCCATGAGGCACAGGGTCAGACTTATTTGCATATGGCCATGTCTGAACTGGGGTGGCGGAGTGAGCAAAAGAATAGTGATGGATTAAACCCAGATCAGTTGACTGGGGGTGAGTGTTTGATTTGCTCAAATGCTCCGTCCATCATCCCCTTTTGAATCACTTTTTTCGCCCTAACTTGGCAGGGTATGCTCAGACGTGAGTCCCTTGCTCACTTTGCCACAGGATTCAAGATAGCCTGGCTGATGAGGATTATGAATCCGAAACCGGTCCCAGGATGCTTGTTTCCGGTCCAGGGAAGACATGGCTTTGGCATTTTGGCCGGACTGTTCCCATGAGGCACAGGGTCAGACTGATGTGCATATGGCCATGTCTGAACTGGGGTGGCGGAGTGAGCAAAAGAATAGTGATGGATTAAACCCAGATCAGTTGACTGGGGGTGAGTGTTTGATTTGCTCAAATGCTCCATCCATCATCCCCTTTTGAATCGATTTTTTCGCCCTAAGTTGGCAGGGTATGCTCAGACGTGAGTCTCTTGCTGACTTTGCCACAGGATTCAAGATAGCCTGGCTGATGAGGATTATGAATCCGAAACCGGTCCAGGATGCTTGTTTCCGGTCCAGGGAAGACATGGCTTTGGTAGTTTGGGCTGGACTGTTCCCAAGAGGAACAGGGTCAGACTGATTTGCATATGGCCATGTCTGAATTGGGGTGGCGGAGTGAGCTAAAGAATAGTGCTGGATTAAACCCAGATCAGTTGACTGGGGGTGAGTGTTTGATTTGCTCAAACGCTCCGTCCATCATCCCCTTTTGAAACGCTTTGTCTGCTATAGACTACCTTATAGCCATAGCCTCTATGTTGTGAAACTAGCATCTAGCTTTTAGACCACATTCCCAAATGGTGTGGTCCCATTTTATGAGATAATATAAGGCACATTTGTGTGCAGGTGGAATTTTCTAATGATTTTTGGGAGAAAAGATCTGTCTTAGCATTCATATCAATGTTATCATTGGTGCAGAATGCGCTTTAGATCCATTTTTAATTGTCAGGCAGAAACAGTGAAAAATGTAATCTTGATTATCACGTTCCTTTGTTTTATAAATTATTTCACCGATGTCTTTGGGGGTCTTTCACAGAGTAGGCAGGGAATGAAACATTAACCAGATACTGGAGTTTCAACTTCGAATTGTTCGCAAAGTCAACTTTAAAGGATGGACCTATGTCAAATGTTGACCTTGGTTTTGAAGCATGAATAACATCATGCCAATTTCATTGGAGACATGACATTGATAAAGGAAACAGCCTTTACAACATGAGCAGAGTCATGCATGACGTTTCCACCGGAAGCGCAACCACGCTTGCCTTAACAGTAGATAATCAAGTTTGTATGGGCTACACTCAGTTTGGCAATTGAACATTCTAGACAATCTGAGAAATTACTGCTTGAGGCAGGGACGAATGTACACAGTTTTTGAGGGTTTAGTTATCAATGTTATACATAATTTTAAAGTGTAGTGATGTATACTTCTCATAGAGGGGCTTATTATGATATGGGGTGGACTTGCGTCCGTCTGACATCATTGAGGGAAAGGAACCGCCCGACCATAGGTTGGCTGTTCCGACATCCCAATTTGGATGCGACTGCCCATATGGTGGTCAAAAACATCCATTCTACAATAGAAGCTTGTGCGGTGGGTGGAATAGGCCCGCAGCACAAGCTTCCACCGTAGAATAGAGATTTGCAAACATCCCCCCACCTTGTAATAGGTACAATGCAATGCTTGCCACACAGTGCAGGGATGTTGAGGGGGCACCAGAGGTTCCCCCTGGGTCCCATTGCAGAGTACCAGGGCGAAGAAGGCCCTGCTAGGGGCCCCCGATGTAGCTTACTGTTAGAATTGGGGGTTTCTAGTTGGCAGAGG
This sequence comes from Lissotriton helveticus, assembly GCF_964261635.1. Taxonomy (NCBI): domain Eukaryota; kingdom Metazoa; phylum Chordata; class Amphibia; order Caudata; family Salamandridae; genus Lissotriton; species Lissotriton helveticus. Next base: position 1,809,173,935 of record NC_136063.1, on the reverse strand, counting down.
TAGGTACCTTTGACCAAGTAGGGGCCCTTACTTCTAGTCAGGGAAAGGAGGGTACACTCCTGGATAACCCCTGCTTACCCCCTTGATAGCTTGGCACAAGCAGACAGGCTTATCTCAGTGGCAGTGTGTAAAGCATTTGTGAACACATACAGTGAAAACACTGCAAATGGACACCACACCAGTTTAGAAAAATAAGTAATCTTTACCAGACTTAACACAAGACCAAACAACAAAAATCCACAATACTGTAATCAAAATAAGTCTTTAAAATGGTAGAAATAGCTTAGTTCAATGTAGATGGTAAATGCAACACTTTACTCTGAAAGTACCTGGGATGCGTCACGCAATACAAACAAAAAGGGTCGCAGGGAAGTTGAAGCGCCATTCCTTACACTCAGGGGAGTGGATGCGTCAGTTCCTTACTGCTGCGCAGGGGAGTTGAGGCTCTCTTCCTTACTGAGTGGGGAGGTGATGTGTTGTTTCTTACTGCATCCCAGTGGTGCCTCGATGCGATGCGATGCGATGAGCTGGTGCAATGTGACAACATTGGATGTGACGTGACAACATTGGATGCAATGCGAGCATGCCCGACGGCTGTACAGCGAACTCTGTAACTTCTGAGCCACGACAGGCCCTGTGACACGCTTCTCCGGTGATGCGACACGGACCTCTGCGGTGGCGGTACGCTTCTTCGGTGATGCAACACGCTTTTTCAGTGTTGCGCCGGTGAACAGCTGCGACGGCGGCACGCTTCTTCTGCGATGCGATGGCAACTGCTGTGGTGGCAACATGCTTTTCCTCGTTGCGTCACGCTTCCAGCTTCCAGCTCCCAGCGACACGCAGTCTTCTCAGAGGGCCCAAAGAACAGTAGACACCTCTCTGCAGGTAAAATCCCCAGCAAGGGAATTCAGGGGAGCTGGTGATGAAGTCTTGTATTCCTGAGACTTCAGGCAGGAGGCAAGCACACATCAAGCCCTTGGAGATTCTTCTTCAAGGTGATGAAAAGTTTACAAAAGTCCTCTTCTCCTTTCCATGGCAAATAAAGTAACCACTGCAGGCCATCCCCGGAAATAGCACAGCACAGGGGCAGTCTCCTCCTTCAGCTTTCTTGGTTCTTTTCCTTGGCAAAAGTTTGTCTTGATTTCCAGAAGTGATCCAAAGGTCTGAGCCCCAATATTTATACCAGTAAAGTGACTATGGACGCAGCAGTATACTATTATTCACTGTTTTAGTATAGCATTCTTTTGCTGCACACAGTTTTCCTTAATATGGCTGCAGAGGACTGTAGATGTGTATAAGTGTATGTTTGTTGATGTTTAAGAGCATTCAAGAAAGTTACATTCCTTTGTCCTTGCCTTCACAGATGGCCCATGCTTTGCATATGGCCAGTCTTCCTTACAGTGCCCGACTGTGGAACCAAAAGCGCTCCTTACAAAAAATGCTCAAACCAGCCCTGCTCCTTTTGTGTCCTCGAGCAGTCTATCTATCCTTCTATTGATTCTCTCTCTCTCTTTCTCTCCTCTCGCTCTCCTCCTTTCTGATCACTTTCTCTCTACCTTCACCCTCTTTCTTTTGCTGTCTCTTGAAGCCTCCTCATGACTGCTGCACTTAACCTCTGGGAGCTGGGGTAACTGAGAGGGACATCAGGAGTGGCCTTGAACCTTCAAAACTGTCCTCCAGGGTTTCCAGGTCTCTAGGAGCTCCAGCTCACTGGGGAAATACCCAGTACAATACTCCTACTGGTCCTACACAGGTAGGATTTGTACTTAGTTTTAATACTTCACCTCAAAGGCGTAGTTCCTTCGATGGACCTTTCTCTGTGATAGTAACTGGTAGGAAATCAGGATGTCCAACTGTCAGCTATCCAATGAGGAGAATCAATTGGTAGCCAACTCACAAATTGGTGATCAGGTTCAAGTATATTACTCCCAAAACTATGCTGTGAAAATTAAGTATTACAAAAGAAGTTTATTTTGATAAGAATGATGCAAATCAAGACTCTGCTACACAGAACAAGAGCAAAATATACTGATCTTCTGAAAATAATCTGTGACTATCTCTGTTATAAATTTAAAATCAGCACAGTTTCTATGGAAAGAACTATAGGCACAATAAGACTCAGACAACTTTATATCATTTGGATGTTGCATTAAACATCCAACTTGAAAGCACATATTTTAAGAAGTACAGTCATAAATCAAACAGTTTAAATTATAAAACAACACATCCAGTTAAAATAATCTATCCCTAAGTGAAGGAATCCAGAGATAGAACAGGATGGTTCTGCAAACAAACAATTTCTCCCAACAACAAAGCAAGAGGTTCGTTCTCAAAGGTTCTCTTAACATGAACAACACAATCAAGTTAAAATCCACTAGGGGAAAAGTCCATGAATATGGGCAAGGGAAATGGAGCATAAATCAGGAAAGTTTAAATATGGTTTCTCACCGGCCTGCTCCAAATCGTCCAAGAGGAAAGTTCATCAGGAAGCATAAAATGCAAGGGTCATAAACGTAAGTCCGTCAGGCAGGTCAGAGGCAAGGAAAGTAAAAAAAAAGGGTTGTCTGAGCTTAGGCAGAGACTCTCCCCCTCCGCCTCCTGAATAACATGGTTTTATAGTTCATATTTGTCATTATGACATCAATGGTCAGTCCACAATGGTCTTATTGCCATGTGATAATCCTTCAATCTTTCAGGTAAAAATTGATACTTCAGCATATTTTTCCATGTCCATTCCATCCTCACAGGATAGTCAACATTAAGCTGTTTAATATATTGAGCTCCATGAATATAGTTGAAGGTTCACTTTCCCATAATTCATATACAAAGGGGCATCAGAAAGACCTTTGATGTCCAAAGGAATGTCTCATGAGCAAGAACAAGTTAAACAACATTTAAGAAAAGTATCAAAAGTCATTTACACATGGCTATGAAATAATGCAGCCTCAGGAGAAAAGACAACTCAATCATGTTTTACAATCAACATTTCATATTTGGTCAAGTAACCCCCTAATTTAAGTATGAGCATAATGAAATACATAATACATATCATATATAAGCATTTTGTAATGTTGTCAGTGATGGTTGTATAATATTGTACAATTTTAAGTGTAGCCTACTTTCACAATCTCTCAAAAAATAGCAACATGTAAATTAATTCTAAAACTCATTAAAATAAAATCATTTTATATGCAAATGTTCTTAATGCTGTTAAGCACGTATGCTGAAAGTTTCAGACATCTAACACGTTTCTATTAGGAATTGCACCAAAGTGGAGTTTGTTAGGACACTCTGCAATGAAATCAGTAGAAATGCCAAGTTAACATTAGTTTTCATGACATCTCTGTTAATGATATCAGGTAATCAATTGCTTAAATGTCTACTTGGTGAATCCTATTGTTTCCACCTAGTCAAGTACGCTTTTACCTTGCTGGTACATCAACTTTTCTCAGTTTCTGTGTCGTTTTTCTAGACGAGTGCAAAGTGCCCATTTATGTTTTTGTAGTCAGGACAGGTTCTATGTGTTGTGCAAGGCAAGATCAGTTTTCACACTGCATCATGTTTAAGTGCGCCTTTTTCCAAGATTCTCCCCCAAAAATATTGTTGAATCCATCCATAATGTCACAATAATGTTTTTGCAAAATGAAACTGGAAATGTAAATTTTGTATCCAGTAAGACTGCCTGACTGGCTGAAATATAGAAGATTCTGTATACATACAGACATGTACAGTTCCAGTACAATGTAACACAAATGCAGGTTGTGGAATAGTTTGTACTGTTATTTTGACAATATTTGGCTTATTCGGAAAGAGGACCGTCCTACCAGATATTGCCATTGCTCTTAAAGGGAAATAAACAATCACGGAAATTGGGTCAATTTTTAAATAACAATAAGCCCAACTGTTCATATTGTACATCATGCATTCCTCACTACTGTCGTACAGCAAGCAAAGATTTAACAACATAAACTTTTTTCCACAATGCTATGTAATATGAACAAACTCTAGCCTAGAACAGTTAGTGGTGGAACCTTCAAAGGGACAGTAGCCCATGTTTCAGAAATCCATGAAAGATGCTCCGTCGCTTGTTTCTCATTCTACATTTCTTTTCTCCTACCATATGTAAGCATACTAAAGCTGGTTTGGCCTGAGTTTGCTCTCTTTGTCATTTTCAAAAGCCTCCTCCTTCTTAATTGGTCTTCAATCCTCTCAACCATAGCCAATACGATGCAGTCTGCTTTTCCCTAAGCAGAGAGACTTAATTGCAATTATCTGATAAAAGTGGGGACTCACAGAAGGCTCGAGTCAATCTCAAGCCAGATGCCTGGCTCAGCTCAATCTTCTCTTGAATCCTCAAGCCTAAAATGACCCACCACTTTGTGTGGCATCTGTCTGACACCCACGGTCTAACCTCATGTGCCAGGAACTAAAGACAACACTTTTGATGAAAATGAGAGGGTGAAATAGATAACCATGAAGAGGCTGAAATGGACACTGTGATTCCAGAAACCTTGGGAACAACCATGGTTTTCTTGATTGAATAAATTGTATGATTCTGCAATTGTTTAATTCACTTTGCTTTCTTTTCTTTTATTATCACACATGAGAGCACCTTAAAATACATGTACAAACTCCACTCTTTTGTTTAACTTAGTAGACTATAATGTAGTTCCATTATAATAACTGCCTAGGTCTCACAGAGGTTGTAGATGACATCTGACTTGCCGATTGGTTCACGAATAGCAGGGGGAGGCATGAAGGTTTTCTAAGTTCATACTTGAAAATAATCACTTTTAGAACATGCCTCCTAATACAGCAATTTATTATGATGTACTAAGGTGAAATGCTTGTACATACTAAAGAAGTACACTTTTTTAAAATTTAGAAGAGACGGCATTATATATTTACATGTTTGTTCCAAGTGGTCCTAAAAAAAGGTATTCCTAAAGATAAGTGTGGCAGGACAGTTCCTGCCAATCAGTTAACGTGTAAAGAAATGTTTGCCCCGTTCGTTTAACATCTTTATGATTGTTAGTGCTCAGTCAAGTAAACAGCAGCTCAGTGCTGCTGTTCAAAAGGGGCTCAAATGTGAAGGTCAGGAAGGCTGCAAGTGGCTCCTGGGCCCTACAATGATATTTGCTTTAAAGAGTTATGCTTATGCTGCAAAAAGAAGAGATCTTGCTGACTACTTATAAGATTTCAGAGGAGCTAGACAAGCCTTTTTTTCCAAACTTCATTTTGTATTTCAAACTTTGGCTCTAGGCTGTTGCCTCCCTCTACTATGATTTCCCTCCTCAATTCTGCGGTGCCAATTACATTGAAGGGTTGAGATGGGAATACCATCAGTGTGATGATTGTATTGTATTGTAGATAAAAGGAGGCAGCTTGAGGACTTCTTCAGGTAATAACAAGTAGATTTATTTATTCCAGCAGCATAACAAACACTTCACCATCTGACCAGACAAGCAACTGGCAAGTCTGCAATCCACCAAGTGGTGACCTATCACTAGTGCCAATGCTGACAATTAAGCCCTAGTGCCGTACATCGGAAAGCACTGGCTAAAATTAAGCACTGCTCCCACCTGCATACAAGCAGGACACCAAACACCTCCCTTGGTAAGTTCAGGAAACAGTACTCATTGCCCTATTTTATCATGGATTGGCATCAGCTTCATGCTGGTGATACCCTTCCTTTTCCTTGAGGTCCAGAGAGATGGATGTGATCAACCCCAAACTATAAGCAGCAATATAAATCCTTATGATTACAAAGGTCTCTGAGTCCCTAGCCCTAAGGAGCTCCAGATATAACCCCATATTTCAGGGCATGCATGCATGTCATTGGTGGGGTATCTTAGGATCCCACGTCTAGGTTCCGTCAAGTGGCATAGTAGAGCTGACTGGTGGATTAGGGTTATCATTATGACGAAGCTTGTAAATCAATCAGATATCTATAGTGTTAAACCTGGCATCTTTTGGTGTGTTTCCCCTGTCTTTTTGCCTTCTGACCTCCTGTTTTGATGGTATGCTGGAGTTCGTTTTTTTGCTGGTTTAGTGTCCCTGCACACTTTTTCACTGCTATTTAGTGCTAAAGTGCCAGTATTCCTTTTGTTAAATTGTATTATGATTGACCTTCAATGATTGTCATACTAGTAAGTCCCTAGAACAGTGCACCTTGTATGTCTGGAGCCTATAAATCAAATGCTACTAGTGGGCCTGCAGCACTGGTTGTGCCACCCACAAAACTAGTCCTTCAAAGGTCTCTCAGACCCGCCACTGCAGTGTCTGCATGCAGTTTGTACTGGCATGTTGACCTGGCAAGTGCACACACTTGCCAGGTTCTAACCTTCCCCTTTTTTACATGTAAGTCACCCCTAGCAAAGGCCAAAGTACCCCCATGGGCAGGGTGCAGCGTTGTGAAAGGTAGGATATATAGTAGTGTGTGTTACTTGTCCTGTTAGGGAAATTCTGTGCATTTCATTTTTCACTATTGAAAGGCTATCTTTCCCCTAGGTGATCATTGGGGCTGCCTTGTGACATTTTGCAAGTGTAACTTTCAGTTGGCAAAAGATAGAGAAATGGATTTTAGGTACCTGAGCTCAGACTATAATAACACATCTTTTAATAAAGGTGGTTTATAAATTGTGTGTTTGAAAATACCACTTTGAGAAAGTGGGTATTTTCTTACATACCTATCCAGTGTACCACTGCCAGTATGTGTATTCACCACCAGGTTTTGGAGTGTCAGGAGCTGGGGATGTGTATTCACACTAGACAGTCACAAGGGGGATTGAGGTGTGTCCTGCCTTTCCTGGGTGACTCATAGCCAGGCTGAATAGACCTTTCTGCATTTGGAGTGGTGGGAGGAGTTTTCAGTAGCACCTTAATAGGCTATGTCTGCTCTGCACAATGCTGTCTCTGCCTCCCGTAATGAAGCTCGATTAGGGAGGACAGAACTGGTTCTTCAGAGGAAGAAGGACTTACTGCCCAAACCTTCAGAGGGAAAAGCTAATAAGCCTGGGCAACCTGATGCCGTCAACGATGTCCCTGCTGGCTCCGTGACCTGTTGACACTGCAGGGAACACCACCCTGATTCACACCGCAACCTTAGTCTCACTGAAGGTGGCAACCGATGCTGCCACTGGGCCACTGCTTGCTTCGTGGCTGGAGACCACTGCACTTCACACCACCCCGCTTCACATTGCCACCCTGATATCCCCAACAACGTCGCTCTACAACGACATCATCACCGCTTCCTGCATTGTTGCCTCTCGTAAGATACACCACGACCTGTCCCATCCCACTCGTAGCCTTGTCCCACCAACGCTGGCGTCATCAACTCCAGATCGTCTACTGACTACAGCACTTCAGCAATGATGATGCCGTCACTTGTACCGTGGCCTGCGAGCACTGCTAGGAGCACCGTCCCCCTTAACACAACAGCCCTGGTCTCACTGTTGCCGCTGGATGCCATTACCGAGCAGCTGCCTGCATCGCAACCTGAGGGCACCACAAGCTGCACAGCTCCACTTTTCACCACAGCCCTGACACCTGCTGATGCCAGCGACCCTGACTTCAACCTCACAGAGTTCGATCTGCGATGTCTGTGACTTCAAGGGGCCAACAACACCTGCACCACCCTCTGGGAATGACTCCTGCTGAAGCCGCCTCTTCAGAGCTCATCGCAAAGTCCACAATACCCTGAATTTCCAAGGTACTGTTTTGCGGGTCTTCCCTACACTGTAGGTGGCCGGTGACACCACAGTCAGCCGAAACTGTTGGATTTGTTTGTTCACGACTCAGTGATATCCACGGATGAGGCTATTGACTTCAAGGAACTGTATTTTAAGTCTATTTTTTGCAATATTCATATTTTGATTACTGTATATTGGATCTTTATCGTGTTATTCTTATTTTACACAGATAAATATTGGCTATCTTTCTAAAACTATTGTGGTGTCTTTTTGCAGTGTTTTTACAGACTGTATTACACAGTGTTATGAGCAAATGCTTTAAACATTGCCTCTGAGATAAGCCTGATTGTTCATGCCAAGCTTCCGAGGGGGTGAGCAGGGGTTATTTTAGAAGTGTAATCCCCTTACTCTGACTAGGAGGAAGGATCCCTTCTTGGACAAGGTGCATAGCTCTACCAACTAGAGACCACAATTTCTAACATATAGCAACCCACTGTTATTGCACCATGGTCCGCCTGCCCCTGTAATTAGAGATTTATAGCTACAGTGGTGGGAACGTGTTGAGGTAGTAGCAATCAGAGATAAGTTCTCAGTGAAAGCATGGTCTCCATCCAAATGCAAACAGACTCAATAGCGAAGATTTCTGTGCTTGGGACAAAAAAAAATGCTAAATGGGCCATCCTAGCATTTGTTTGGTAGTGCTTGGTAAAATGTTTGGATTACCTTAAAGCTCATATTAAATGTTCTTTTAACAGGTTCACAATAGAAAATGGTAGTGAGAAAACAACCATCTAACACCACTGGAGCAGTAAATCTTTCTTTGGTAGTCAAATAAAGCTCAATTTGCATATTTCTTTAGATGCCAAATTCATTAACCCACACATTTGAAAATATGCAAAGGGTCATTTCGACTTGTGCCTTAGTGATAAGATCTATTCTTAACCTCATCACTTCGGCGCGAATTCCGCCGCAGTGCTGAACATTCCAATCGCGGGCGTGGTCATGACTGCTCCCGGCCGTCATCAGCACACGCCCACCGTGACTCATGACGGCCGGGAGCCCCCATGAGCATCGAAGAGGTTATAGTATTTGCCCTTATATTAATACAATTGTGTCCATTGCAGTGTATACATGGCCACTCACCACCAGAATCACATGTGGGAAAGCACTCTTCCTATGTTATTCCCAATCTTTTCACTTGTGTACATTGTACGTAAATAGTACTTTAGTGATTTTTCACTCATAATATACATGTTTGTACATGAGCTCATGGGAATCAAACATCGTTAATTTCGGACTCAATCTTTTCGTTAATTTGACTTATGATTAACCTCTTCAATAATAGCTACATTGTCTTTCTGTGCCCAGATGGTCTTGCCTCCATCTGCTACATTTAAAATTCGAAGCCTAGTTTGAGTCCTTCCCCTGCCCCCACTTAGATGTTAACAATTGATAAATAAATATAATATTATCCACAGTTAGCTCTACTAAATGCAGTTTTCATATATAATATGACAAACCACCACAATTTTACAGAAGAAAATGACACTAAATATTATACCTTCCTGATTCACCGTACTGCGTTATTTGCTTCCTTTTTTCCTTTAATTGCATTTCAGCGACCAACTTATCAACCAAGAATACTGATTGTAGTAGTCGAAAGGATTTATTGGCTTTGCTGCACGATATTGCCAATATCACACTTACAGTGTGAGCAATATATCAACCTCCTATGTGTTATACCACACAGTGTAAAATGTGTTTCTTGTATTTTTGCCCAAAGATGAATCTCAATATATGTGGAAGACTGTCACCCTACTTTAATGCATGGAAATCTGAAATCCCAGTATAAAAGTCTGTCTCCAATTTCCCTTTTACAGGTGACTTGTGATGTCCCACGTAGCCTGTAAGAAAGAAATGACATAGATGCTCAACTTTAATAACCTATTACAGTTGAGTTCTGAGGCCGCAATGCCTGCTGTAAATGCTGCCTGCAGCAGCTAAGGATAAAGGCAGATCACAGATCACAATTAAAGCTGCACTTTAAAAAAGTAAAATGGTATGGGGATTTTCCTTCTTTTGCTCTGTTTTTCTAGGTGAACAGTGCTAAGCAGAAAGGAGACATTTATGGCAACATATTCGTTTTTTCTAGCTTTAGGAATTAGGAGAACGATAGAATCTCTTTGCACATTTATACAATTTATTTTTAAATCTGACTTTTATTAAATTGATATATTTTTGGAGCAAATATCCAACTGCTCTTTTGCAATAGAGATTCAAATTTTATTTTTCATGTGTACATTCTATCTCTTTCATATGAAAAAGCACCACACCAAGAATGTAAGTTTTTTTGTGGAAAGTGTTATTGTATGACCATGTATTATATTCAATATATTACCCACTGGACTACATTTTAAGTATATAGCTATGCTATGCTATGCTATGCAGTTTTATACAGCGCACAGATGCCCTAGCAAATGGGCGTCCCAGCGCTGAAACAAAAAACAGCAGAACAGTAGACAACAGACAACACTCTACGGGGAAGGTAAGAGGTATGTTTTGATGGCTTTACGAAAAGTAATTATCCATACTACGAATAGCAGTGGGGAGCGCATTCCAAAGTCTGGCAGCCAAGACACTAAAGGAGCGACCACCAGCTCGAACCCTCCTCACCCGTAGCACAATCGCCAAATGCTGGCCCGTGGAGCGAAGATGGCGGGAAGGTATGTAGGATGTGAGCAGATTGGCTAGAATACTTGGTGATGACAGATTTAGGATTTTGTAGACCAGGCAGAGAGTTTTAAACTCAATGCATTTAGCTACAGGCAGCCAATGTAGCCGACCAATAGCGCTGGAAGTGGGGCAAGTCCTGGGCAGACCTAACAAAGCTCTAGCAGCAGTGTTCTGGACCCTTTGCAGTCTTTTGACTTCTGCTTTGTTAACTCCCAAGTAAAGTGAATTAGCTTAGTCTAATCTAGACAAAATAGATACCTGGATAATCACCTGCCTCATTGCCGGGTCGAAAAACCCCAACACTGGTTTAAGCCCCCATAAAATGCCAAAACATGATCCAGCTACTTTCTTAATTTGTGTCTGAAAGCTAAGGGCAGAATCCACCCACACACCCACATTTGTTACCAGCTGTTTGGGGGCGGGTGCATCGCCCAACTTGGCAGGCCACCAATGCTCACTCTACACCTCAGTATTACTCCCAACCAGCAGGACCTCGGATTTGTTGGCATTTAACTGAAGACAGTTGGCAGTCATCCACTCAGATATGATCTCTAAATCCCTCCGGAACTTGCATGCGCCCTGACCGGGTCATCTGAGAGAGCGACTACCAACTGTGTGTCGTCCGCATAGGACACTGTCGTGAGCCCTCTACTTTTTGCCACTGCTGCTAGGGGTTGCACATACACGTTGAACAGCGTAGGGCTCAAAGCTGAGCCCTGCGGTACCCCATATTTGATGTTATGGATCTTAGATGCAAAAGGGGGTACTGCAACTTGAAAGGTCCTATCAGCAAGAAAGGAGGCAAACCATTCAAGAGCAGAGTCCCTGATCCCCACCTCCTCCAACCTCTGCAGCAGGATCTGGTGGGAGACAGTGTCAAATGCGGCACTGAGATCTAACAAAATCAGTGCTGATGTACGACCCTCATCTAGGGCCCCCCTCAAATGCTCGGTCACAGCCAGAAGAGCTGATTCTGTACTGTGACCTGGCCAAAAACCATTCTGGGAGGAGTCCAGAAGGTTGTTCTCCTCCAGATAACCTGCAAGTATGGAACTAATGTGGGATTCCAAGATCTTAGAGACCCACGGTAGGAGAGAGATGGGGTGGAAATTCTCTGGTTTAGTGGTGTCAAGCTTAGGCTTTTTCAACAGCGGAACCACCCTCGCCTGCTTCCGGGAATTAGCGCTGCGAGGCCTCAGGGTAGTCTATGCGCTATATATAAATAACATTTTCATTAGGGACCGTTGATGCAATCAGGAACTGATTGATCAAATGGCTCAAAAATGGTAGAAACACAGGCAGTGATTTCAAGAATTAATACGGCTTAAGGGGGTCAGCAGGAGAGCCAGATGTTACCTTATGGCAGAGCATAACCAGTACCTCTTGAGAGATAGGTGGAAAGGCACCCAACGTATGATTGCAGAAGGGTCCCTTTTGAACCACTTGCTGAGGGAAGGAGCTGTATATTGTGTCTACCTTCTTCACAAAAAAGGAAGCAAGAGTCTCACATTGAACATCTGATATTACAGAGGGTGTAAGAATATCTGCTGAGGTTTTAAGATCCTTTACTATGGAGAAGACACTTTTAAGAGGGTTGCAACTGTTTCTGATCACATCTGAGTAATAGGCTGCCCGCTCAGATTGAATCGCATTATGATATTTCTTAATTGATAACTGGTAGCATCTTTTTGCAATCGGATCATAGCCTCTTCTCCAGGCACGTTCTAACTTGTTACAACCTCTACGCAAGGATGCCAACTTGCCATTACCTTTAGTTCCACAACACTTAGACCACCTGGCAGAAATCAGGGAGTCCAAAGTATGAGAGATCCAGTTTGAAAATGCTCTATCAGCCAGAACAGGGTCAGGCGGCATCTTAGGCATGGTGGTGGAAAGGAGCTCATTAAATTGAGTAATATCAAGTTTATGCCACGGACGGCTGAAGGAAAGTTTTTCAGAGACCCTCTTAACCGGCTCGATATCTGTTAGTATCATAGGGGCACATGCATCATTGTTTCATTTTGCGATTTCTTAATAGCGAATTTTAAGAAATCGCAATTTTCACCGAATCGCAATGTTCTTGCGAATTCTTATTTGCGAAATCGCAAATAGCGAATTTGCAAATAGTGATTTTCCCATGATGCTGAATTCCATGACATCACAACCAGGAAGCAAGCTACTGATTGCTCACACCTGGTTCTAGGGAGTGGTTTTGGAGAGGCAGTTGCCAGTTGGTGTTCAGCTAGGAGGAACTGGAGCTGACTGTGAGCCTGAAGTAGAGGAGGAAATGGCTTCTGAAAATGCAGGAGAAGAATTACAGGCCAGAAAAATAAAGATGAAATTCAGTGACAAAGAAATGGAAATCTTAATTGAGGAAGATACTCAGAGGCAGGAGCAGCTTTTTGGGAAGCAATCTTTGAAGGTTCCTGAAGCTGCAAAAAGAAAACTATGGCTTGCAATTCAAGCCAAAGTGAACGCTGTTGGGGTTGCAGACCGTGACATCACACATTTACAAAAGCGATGGTATGACCTGCGCAGTCGTGCCAAGGAAAGGATTGCCAATAGGATGAAGGCAGCTAAGAAAACTGGCGGAGGAACACCCAGCGACAGGCCTAATACCCCCCTTGAGGACTTGGTGGAAGGCACCCTTACTCCAGAGGCAGTTGTTGGCGTAATAGATATTGACACCTCTGAGCATGCCCATACATCTAAAGCTAAGGAAACAACATGTGTGTTGCATGTGAATGTGAGTGATTGAGAACCCAAAGTTAGTTTTAGTTTTGAGCAAGTAGTATTCTGAATACAGAACTTAAAATGTATGCAAATGCAGTAATTACTAATACTTACTATTACTGCACCAGTGCATCATGGGAGTTGTAGTCGTTTTAATATAATGGTCAGAAGTGCTATTGTAAAGTCTTGAACTGGAAATTTTTAAAACTACAAATGAAAAATTAGGACACATGTAATGCAATATGTAGGTTTAATGTTGTATTTATTTGTGATTATTTGTGATTAAACATTCTTAAGTGCAAAGCAAAAAAATAACAGACTGTTTGCACTTTTTCAATCATAGATACAGAACGGAATAGAAATGAACATGAATGGTCTGAGTTCCAGAGTCAGGACTTGCAAGAAACAGATGATTCTAATGCAGCCACATCTTCCCCCACAATTGCACGTAGGAGACAAACAAGCAGAGTGCGCCAACTACAACACTCAGAGAGTGAAGATGATGTCAATGTATCTGTCCAACAACCATAGGCTGCTCAAACTCCAGCAACCATAAACATACAGCAGAACAGGCGTAGTAGGCTGCAACAGTTTTATAGGCGCAGACCACGACCATCACAGAACCAAAGGCCAGGAGAGCATGATATGAATGCCAGTGATGTTGAGGTGAAAATCCTTAAAGTTCTGTGTCATAAATGGCAAAATTTAGAAAATGAGTCAAGACATTGGTGGCATACTCAACTGCATTCAGAAAATGTCAAATGTCTTTAAGCATGGACAGAAAACGACATCCCAGAAACTTGACCGTGTTGCAACAGCAATTGAGACAATATGCACAACAATACCTGCCCAGCAGTTAGCTAGTGACCGCAGACATCATAGGGCAATGTTGAGCATGCAAGGGTATAGCAGGGCAATGCAACGTCTTTGCAACACTACATCTCAATTTTCAAAACAAACAGTTGCCATGCAAATGCAAATGTCACAATGTTGTGGTGAAGTTGCCAGGGGAATGATGACACTCATGAAAGTTGTGGAGGGCATGCAAGGTGAAACTTCAAGTGGGAGCCTAGTAGATGTTGTTGGAATTGTAGGTGGCTCAAATTCAAGTACCCAGAATGTTCCTTGTGTAACTGGGGTACAACGAAGCACCAGAAGTCTAGAAATTAATGTGAAGCCTACTTTGGCTGATCCAAAAAATTCTGCTAAGGCATTAGGGGTGGGTGGACGCAAGAAATAGGAAATGACTTTATTCCATAAAAAGCTTTTTTCAATGATACATCTGCTGAAAAAGCATTGCAAAGATTATGAACAGTAAATGCAATTTAAATTTCTGTTCACACACTGCATGCACTAAGATGTGTTTTGAACCCTTAATCCATGCTGCTAAACATTTAACAATTAAACTTTTCTCTTAAGAACAAAGATGTGTTGTGTAATTCTTACCTCAATTAAAAGTAATGTTGAGTTATCTGAGCCCTTCTCCTTCTCCCCTCTGCTGCGTCTGGTCCATGTTGTCCTGGTTGAGGTTGTTGAGGCTGGTTATCATTGTAAGGTTGTACATCATCCTCTTTCAATTCTATGCCTCATCTAGTGGCCAAGTTATGCAACATGGCACACGTGGAAACTATTTTACAACAAATGTCTGGACGATATTGTAGAGCACCACCAGTTTTGTGTAGTATACGAAACCTGGATTTAAGAACACCAAATGTTCTCTCAATGACGTTGCGGGTTGAAATTTGGGCATGGTTGTAGTGCTGTTCTTTCCGTGTTGCTGGATTCAAAAAGGGTGTGAGGATGTATGACCTTATAGCGTATGCACTGTCACCTAGAAAATTAGATGGAAGATACACATTATGACTACAATGTGGCAACAAGGTTTTGAGATGTATGATATTTTAAGGAGAATATATTCACCAAGTAAATAGCCATCTCCAAATTCTCCAGCAAGCAGTCGTGCATGTATGGCACTATGCCTAAAAATGTAAGAATCATGGGCACTACCAGGGTAACTTGCAACTAAGTCAGTGATGATAGTCTTTGAATTGCAAATTACCTGAATGTTTAGAGAATGGTAACATTTCCTGTTGCGGTAAATGTACTCATTTTCTGATGGAGGACAAATGGGGACATGTGTGCCATCTACACAGCCAATCACATGTGGAAAATGTGCCATATTGTAGAAATCTAATTTTGTGTGCAGCAATTCCTGTTGTGTGTTGGGAAATGAAATGTAATGCCTAATCCTTTGCAACATTGCATTGAGGAAAGCATTAAAGAAATGCGATAGGGAACACTGGGACACACCTCCAGCTGTCGCTATGACACCCTGGAAGGACCCTGACGCAAGGAAGTGTAGTGAACACAAGACCTGTACATGGATAGGTATGGCTTGTGTCCTGCGTGTCTGTCTCTGCAAGATTGGGTCTAATTCATGTATCAAATCCAAAATAGCGTCAGCATTGAGTCTATACTTATCATATATTTCTGCTTCTGTCTGCCCAAGTAAGGTGACGCGTAGTCTAAATATCCTATCATGTATTCTCCTTCTCCTCCTTGCTGCAGCTCTCTGCCTCAGCCTACTTGCCGCAAGAAATAGTGCTGCCATTGTGGGAAAATGTTTGGAGTCAGTCAGAGATGCCTTATATACCATCAAAATGATTTCCACCTGTTTAGTTTTTTTTTTCCTAATTTACCACCTGGTCTGACTTATCCTAATTTTAAGAATTCCTATTTGCGATTTTTTGGGGAATCACAAATAGCGAATTTTCATGCATGTACTTTTTTGGAGTAAATTTGCGATTCCTTATTTTTGCGAATTTTTAAGGAATCGCAAAAATTTTACCGATTCCTTAAATTGCGAAAAATGCAAAAAAAATTATGCATCCCAAAACCAGAAACTGCATTCGCAAACGGCCGAATTTTGCGATTCGCACGTTTGCGAATGCAATGTACCTTGATGCATGTGCCCCATAGACACTAGAAAATGATCGGACCAGCATTCCTGTGATGGGGCATGGACCGTGAGGGAGGATAGGTTGGAGAAGACTGGATCTAATAAGTGACCAGCTGAGTGCGTAGCTCCCTGGACCCGTTGACACAGCTGGCAAGCTGCCAAATCAGCCAAGAAGTTGGTGATTTCAATGTCATGAGAATTATCCAGATGTAAATTCAGGTCACCAATGATACTGAAATTAGAAGCTCTCATCGCTAACTGGCTTAAAACTTCAACAAGAGTGGCTCTAAACTCCTTAGAGGGTTCTGGCAGGCGGTAGATTAGTAGCCCAGTCATAGTGTAGTTGGCGTGAAACGAGATCCGGAAGAGTACGCATTTTTGCAAATCACTTCATAGTTTAATGACCTTAAAAAAGAACCTAGCCTTCTGCCTCATTTCTAAATTTAGGTCACAGACCTTATTCGTGACTTTTATAATGAGAGACACGAATACTTTATCGCAAATATAATTTTTATGTTCTAAATATAGGCATGTTCTGACACTAGAACATGCCTGGAATAGGAAGAGGATGAACCTAGTCTCTTGAAATCAGTTATTATGTGACTTGTGATGACCACAAAGGTCTTCCCACAGCATGAAAGAATTTGGTGTGTGTGAGCCCTTATACCTTCTGTGGGATAGTAGCAGTGTGTAAAATAAACCATCACTTCAAAGAGACTGGGGTTGGGACTGCTTTCCAACTTCCCTAGTGATCTTTTGAAAGGAATTGTGACTTTTTCGTAGATAGCCTGCCAGAATGAACAGCGCAGGTCTGTCCAAAAAATAAAATAATGTATTTTATGGCCAAAGGACAGAAGAGCAAATACCCTTCTTCCTTGAAGGAAATTATTTGTGTTTCTTGCATGAACTCAGTCCTGGAGGATGCTTAAGCACTGCTGCCAAGCCCCATGTAAAAAAGTTCCAGTGAAATGTTTTCATGGGTCACTTGCTAATTCTCAGGGGATTTTGGTTACAAATAAACGCTTGACCTCATGCACTTACATTACAATACTTAATACAATTCACCAATTAACAACCAAAACGTTCTCGACTGATATGGAATTAGTAAATCAGCCAAGCAGCAAGCACGCCACAATAATACAGTGGTACAAGATGGCCCTGCTGGAAGATGACAGATGGAAAAGAGCCAAAGCATAGGATTGAACAGCTGTCAAAAAGGGGTTATCTGACTTGAAGAGGGTCAAAGCTGCCAGTTATAAGCATTCACAACATGACACTTGAGCACGCCACGTTACAAAGATCACCGAGGAGCAAACATATCACCAAATCAATAGGAAATCAAATTAAAATGCTGCTGGCACACTTCCCAAAGCCTTGAAGATCTGCTAATACATTCTGCTAAAACAGCACTTAAGTAATAACAACACATTGAAAAGGGTTTCAGTACATCAACATACCACTTAGGAAGAGCAAATTGGCACTCTCGCATGTTCTGGTTTTGTGTTTAGCCAATTTACCAAGTGCAAGAGCGCTCCTTTCTCTGTTGATACATTTGAATAGGTGCTATTTGCAGGCATCACACTTCCCAGCGGCGTCTCTGCAATTTCCCATTCAACAGGGCATGTAGGGTGTTAAAATCAAGACAAACACAAATGTAAACCATGCTCTTCTTCTGTTGTCAAATGTCACCTTTAATTCTTCTACTTTTTAATTAGTGAGTCTCTTTGTTTCCTACTGTATTTGCTGCTTTGCAGTTATTGAGCAGTCTGCTTTCTTGAGCATAACTGTTTAGCAAATTATTTCATTCGGGTGAAAAAGTCTTTATGTTTATTATTTTCAGTGCTTTGATCATCACGAGGCCAATTATGAGCGATAGAATATCATTTGCCCTTTCATTTATCTTTATAACCGCCAGTTTATGCGGATTCGTCTTCATCTGTCAACTAATTACAAAATGTGCTGTCTCCGCATGGACTCTTGACTTCTATAATGAACACAGTACCCTCATTCTTTCTTTATTGATCTGGCATCAAACAATGAATGCTGAACTAGTGGTATGTATGAAAAACGTTTATCAACTACAAAAAAGGAACTACAATACCACACGGATTCAGTATTTGGAAGTAGCATGTTTTAAGCATCCCTTTCAAACTGAAAATCGGCACGAAAAGTATCAATGATTTGCGACAGAAATCTAATGGCAAAGCATTTACAAAAATACATTCCCCTAAGTTAGGGTGGTAACGCAATGCCTTGAGATCCCTTCCCCTTTGTGAATGTAAAAAAAAGTTTGTTGGGAGTAGATAGTGGTTCATTGGACCACAGCCAACACTCAAACAAGGGAAACAATTCTTATAAAAAGCAACCTGGTTTTCTCTTAAGAAATCGTTTGCATTAGGAAAAAGTTTGCTTTATTAAAAGGTGATAAGAGAGATGGTGGTATTGCTGACCCTAGCATGTCAACATCCCAGTGATGGACTCCAAATGGAGTGTGTTAAAATTTGTGACCCACCCCATGAATATTCATGAGGTAGTTTAGATTGCAACACACTCCAAATCATAATTTAGCAAACAGAGCTATTAACACATAAGTCAGTTTATTAAATTCATCCCTGGTCTCAAACTTGCTAGTCACAATGTATGAGCTGGTTTTTGAAAGCAGATCTTTGTACTTCGAACCCCTTGTTCTTTTTTCAGATATAATTTAATGTAAGGACACTTAGCATTACATCTGTGTTCGGGTGAATATAAGAAAAGTGCACTTTTCTGGGCAGTTAGCCACCTCCCTGTTGCTCGTAAAAAGAGCAACATGGAACATTTGCTCCCTACTTCACTTCTACGAGATGGACAAGTCACACATATAGGCCAATTAGGGATTGTAGAGAACATTTTTGTGAGTTCGAGAAAATAATTGACATTGTTTCTGCCCTGATAGTGATTTTTTTGTGTTTACCTTATCTCTCTAGATAATTCTCTATTTTTCCCATGGTGGTATGTGGGGCAGTGCAAATTCGGAAGTAAAATCTAGATTACTTTCCAACTAAACAGGGAGGCCTCAGCGGGACCCAGCTCTATACTTCACCTGTGCCCCGGGACCTGGCCAAACCGGGGGCTTAACAATAATGAAGCGCAGAGACCGCGCTTAGTTTTTTGAGATGTCATCAGTGATGTCATCAGTGATGTCACTGACCATGTCATGAATGATGTAATATGTGACATGATCAGCAGTGGATTGCGGGTGCGCGATATATAGTTAGTGCAACTAACTATATATGCGAATTTCAATGGTTTTGTGTGAGTAAAATAAGGTTTTGTAAATGCTAATTCCTAACTATATATGGTCTATAACCTATGGTTTTTTCAGTGAATTTTCAAGGTTTTGTAAATGCTAATTCCTAACTATATATGGTCTATAACCTATGGTTTTTTCAGTGAATTTCAATGGTTTTTTAATAGCAAATATCAAAAGCTGTAAAATGTATTCTTCTTTTAAAGGAAAAATATATTTTATATGTATTTAATATAATTCTTTTATGTATATACATTTTTTGAGGAAACGAATTTATCAACCATCATGCTGAAGAAGAGTGTGGGGGAAAAAAACAAAGAGGAGGACTAAGAGGAAAGAACAATCAGTTCAAAAATACAATTGCTTTAAAGCATGAAGTGCTTTTCCACACATTTACATTTAAATAACCCATATTAGAACATACAAAATATCTACAGAGGCGACGGTGTACATTGAATTTTAGACTCTTCATTGGTACCTACATGTTGGTACTTACATCACCCACACAACACAACAGCTCTATTCAGAGCTACCCTACCTCAAAGCACTCTAAAATATTATTTTAATATTTCCCATGGTTTTCCCCTTGTTACGCTTTCCGGAACGCTACCCGGTGCGCGGACCGGACGCTAACCGTGCGCAAATTTGAAAAAAAGGTGATTTTTTTTACATATATGGGCCTCCTCAGCCACCCTCAGAAAACCTAGGGGGTCAGGATATGTCTCCCGTGCCCCCTTATACCCATTCCCAACATTGTTTATCCTCCATCTTGTGACTAAATTCATCCGAAACACAAGATGGCGGACTCCCGTTACGCTACCGGTGAGCTACCCGGTTCGCGTACCGGGTAGCGCTTCCACCGCGAGAAATCGAAAAAAAAATTATTTTATTTTTTTGCCCCGCGGGCCCTTTAATAGCCCCCACATCAATCCTAGGGGGTCAGGAGGGGTCTACCTTGCCCCCTTTCATTCATTTCCCCCTTCGTTTATTTCCACCTCTTATCTCTCGATCCTACCGAGAGACAAGATGGCGGCCGCTCCGGACTGTTTAGAATGTTGACAGTCACCGGAGAGCCAATCCGCTTCTCCTCGCGAAGTTCCGTTACGCGTCTGGTACGCGAACCGGGGCGCTAACCGGGACGCTGTCACAGATATATATATTTTTTTTAACGTTCATTTCTCAAAATCCACTGGAGCACATATCTTGAGACCTAGCAAAGGCACATCGGGCAAACAGTCTCTACAATTTTGCCAAGTTTCATAGAAATCCATTCAGCCGTTCGAGCTAAAAGTGAGTCCAACCGCCCTATGGAAAACTCAATGTTAAAAACACGTTTTGGGACCCCCCTTTTTTCTCGGCCCCCGCTTGACGAAACCCCCCCCAAACTTTCAGGGGACGCTCAGAAACAAAATGTGCCATTTTCCTGAAAATTTCAGCCAATTCCGTCCATCAACGCCAAAGTTATTCAACATAGAATTTTCAGAAATCCCTATTCAAAAAAATCCTAACTATATATACCTACTGGCGACCGCCAGTAGGTAATATATATATATATAACATTTCTATGGCAAAATGAAACCCCTCATTTTGTTCCTTTTCAAATTAAATGTATTAAGTGTTACCACTTTATTCCAATCAAGATGACTTCAGGTGTGCCATACTTTTGTCATAAGTAAGACTGTTAGCGTTCTAGTTGTTCTTTAGAACACTCTGGGACATTCTGTCATTGGGCTATAGTTGGGCTACATCTGGCTGATATTTGGGCTACATTTGTTTTTTTTGTATCTGGTGGCCATCTTTGGGCTACATTGGGCTACAAGGGGCTACATTGGGCTACATTTGGGCTCTAACATATATATAGCCCAATGTAGCCCAATATATATTTTTCAAAGTTAATTTTCGTAAAAACCACTGGAGCATATATCTTGAGACGTAGCAAAGGCACATCGGGCTACCAGTCCCTACAATTTTGCCAAGTTTTGTGGAAATCCATTCAGCCGTTCGAGCTAAAAGTGAGTCCAACCGCCCTATGGAAAACTCAATGTTAAAAACACGTTTTGGGACCCCCCTTTTTTCTCGGCCCCCACTTGATGAAACCCCCCCAAACTTACAGGGGACACTCAAAAACAAAATGTGCCATTTTCCTGAAAATTTCAGCCAATTCCGTCCATCAACGCCAAAGTTATTCAACATAGAATTTTCAGAAATCCCTATTCAAAAAAATCCTAACTATATATACCTACTGGCGACTGCCAGTAGGTAATAAATAACTATCTATATATATATATATATATATTACCTACTGGCGGTCGCCAGTAGGTATATATAGTTAGGATTTTTTCTCTATGGGTTTTTTGAAAATTCTATGTCTAATAACTTTGGCGTTTGTGGACGGAATTGGCTGAAATTTTCAGGAAAATGGCACATTTTGTTTCTGAGCAGCCCTTGAAAATTTGGGGGGGGTTCGTCCAGTGGGGGCCGAGAAAAAAGGGGGGTCCCAAAACGTGTTTTTAACATTGAGTTTTCCATAGGGCGGTTGGCCTCACTTTTAGCCCGAACGGCTGAATGGATTTGCACGAAACTTGGCAAAATTGTAGGGACTGGTAGCCCGATGTGCCTTTTGTAGGTCTCAATATATGTGCTCCAGTGGATTTTGAGAAATTAACGTTTAAAAAAAGATATATATCTGTAACAGCGGACCGGTTAGCTCTCTGGTTCGCGGACTTTTCGCGCAACGGAGCTTTGTGAAGCGAAGCTGATTGGTTCTCCGGCGTCTGTCAACATTCCAAACAGTCCGTAGCGGCCGCCATCTTGTCTCTCGGTAGGATCGAGAGACAAGAGGAGGTCAAAACAAAGGGGGAAATAACTATAAGGGGGCATAGTAGATCCTCGCTGACCCCCTAGGTTTGATGTGGAGGTTTTAAAAGGGCCCCGCGGGGCAAAAAAAAATAATAAAAATAATAATTGAACGGCTGAATGGATTTGCACGAAACTTGGCAAAATATTAGGGACTGGTAGCCCGATGTGCCTTTGCTAGGTCTCAATATATGTGCTCCAGTGGATTTTGAGAAATTAACGTTCAAAAAAAGATATATATCTGTAACAGCGCTCCGCTTCGCGTAACGGAGGTTTGCGAAGCTGATTGGTCATTCTGTCACTGGGCTATAGTTGGGCTACATCTGGCTGATATTTGGGCTACATTTGTTTTTTTGTGTGTCTGGCGGCCATCTTTGGGCTACATTGGGCTACATTGGGCTTCATTGGGCTACATTCGGCTAATTAGCAAATAGCTCATCGCAAACTAGGAATGGTAAAGAATCGCTATTTATTCCTTAAAGTTCGCTATTTAGGAAATGCAAATAACTTTGATGATACATATGGCGGTTCATCTCTAACAAGATAAGAAGCATAGGGATAGATTTATGATGACTGGCGCATCACCAGGGATGTGTTAGTCATTCTGTGCCGCTGTTCCGTCACCTATGGTGTGCTGCATTTACAATGCGGCGCATCACGGGGCAAAAACAGCACAGATGCGTGATGTATCTGTGCCGTAAAGGTGGCGCATTGCTGGAGTTGTATCGCAAGTGTGATGAAGGTCCAGCAAGGGTCGGGGGTGCCCCTGTCGCAGGGTTTCTGTTCTCACACAGAACTGTGGACAGAGGATTGGAACCTCGGCGAATTAGGGTGTCCCAAAACTCACGTTAGTAATCAAAAACTATTTAGCAAGCTAGGTACAGTGTCACATTGGATATAACAAACTCTCAATGTTTAGACAATCCAGAATATGAACTTATAGTACCTCAGGATACGTGGAACTCATGAACAGTCGGTCGTTATATATTTCTTAGAAACCAGAACATGGAGTTAAGAAGAACACATGTGTATTTGAAATGTTTATTTACTAATGCCGTCTTCTCAGGCGTAGTACCTTAGATAATAAAAGTACACATATTATCAGTAGCAAAATTACCAGCATAGTTACTAGTACATAAAAAGTGAATGGTGATAGTATGTTAACATGCTGTAAATGAATAAGAGTTAGCAACACTTATAAGCAGCCGCGGGCCGTGGAGGGAGTTACGGTGAGGCAGGGAGGCGGGGAGGGGGAGAAGCAGGGTGGAGAATACAAGTACACATATTATCAGTAGCAAAATTACCAGCATAGTTACTAGTACATAAAAAGCGAATGGTGACAGTATGTTAACATGCTGTAAATGAATAAGAGTTAGCAACACTTATAAGCAGCCGCGGGCCGTGGAGGGAGTTACGGTGGGGCAGGGAGGCGGGGAGGGGGAGGGGCAAGGTAGAGAGGGCTCCACCCTGCTTCTCCCCCTCCCCGCCTCCCTGCCTCACCGTAACTCCCTCCACGGCCCGCGGCTGCTTATATCTCACCCTCCCTAATACACATATTATATTATTTGCTAAGAAGGTCTCTTTGTGTTGGTTTAGGGCGTGCCCATACTTTAGTGTCTTAGATTTGAAGGAATCACATCAGCATACACCAGCTCTCTCTTCATGTGAACCGCATCAACTGTTGTGTATGTGTGTTCGGCAAAGCAATATAAAACCCGCCTCATGCCCAGAATTGGCAGAAGTTGCACTTATGTTATGAGTATGAAGTCGTGGAGATCAGACCTCATAACAATTCTGTACCGTGTTGTTCTTGAAACTTTAGCACTCGCTGTACAGATATAGTTTAACAAGTAAAGCAGATAGTAGACCAATAACATATTATTCTCATGTAAACCACGATGAACTACTAGGTGGAAAGCTAAAGCAACAACTAAATGTCGTGTGCAGAAGTTGCAAAAAAGGAAAAATGGCGTTTAAACCGGTAATGAGCCCATGCTAACTTAACACGGTGTAAAGATATCCAGGACCTAGATGACACCTCCTCATGATCCGGAAACGAACTGAATAAGATAATAGAAGTGCCATCTCATGAGAGCAGATTGCAAGTTTATATGTGGACGGTCCGCAAGGTAAAGCATTAAAAACTAGGAAAATTCAATGCTAAAGAAAAATAAAACAGCCAAGTACTTTATCGAGTCTTAAGCCAATAGGCAAGGTAAATAATAAAAACTTGACAATTAAGTCAATGAATTGTCAATGAAATGCTAGTACTCAGCATATGAAACATGAAAAAGGTCTATGACATAACTGTGTATGCAAAATAAGCTGCAACAGCCTCCAACAGGAAGTCACCGTCTTCATCCGAAAACAGTTCAGCCATCCAATTTAAAAGCGGAAAAGAACATACGTGCTCTCCCAGCACCGGATCCTCTATCACCATCAGAGGACAGCTCGGTGGGTTTTCAAGAAAGCTGTGTTCCAAGAAAGACTGTGCTGCCGCCAGTAAATTCCAGGGACCAAGTAGTCCATGCATCAATGCCACAGCCATAATCCTTTCGCCAGGACAAATCAACTCGTGAGTAATGATAGGAGTCATCAGCTGATTAAAGTCGACGTCAGGAGAAACCGGTCCGCAGAGACACAAATCAATGGCCCAATCGAAATCACAGGTCAGGCAGTGAAATACAGGCTGGACACAGGTGAAGTAGGAGAACCGAAAAGATAATCCATATGCCGTGCTTAATATCGCCAACGGCATTGTGCCATAATATTCTAGCATGCGATTGCGGAACAGTGTCAGCAGCTGCAGGGTCGGAGGTTGCATAGGAGGGACATCCATATTTAAAAATGTAAAAAAGTACAAGAGCGTCCGCTGGTAATGCAAGTAAAAATGCAATCCACGAACCAGAGTGGAGAAAATGGAATGAAAGGGAGCAGGGATGACTCCAAAGATTTTCTCAAATGAAGTCACGAGACCACTGGTAACAACTTTAAAAAAGTGTGCCAGGGATTTTGTGGAGGATGCGTTAAAGATAGTCGGAAACATGTTGCTGAAATTGAAAGGCAAACCTGTGTACGGGTGTTCGCTATGTGAAGTACGAAAGTTTCACGGGCCGAACTCAAGGCCACCTCTCTCTGAGACAAAAGAGCTCTTATTCTTGTCATGCCGTTGAAACGTGTCCCAAGGTTGGTATTTGTGGCCAGATTGAAAACTCCCTATGTTCATGTGTGGGAGGAAATAGAACATTTCTGCAGCAAATAACCCGTTCACTTACTGTTACGATAAAAGGAATACTTTTAATTAACTCAGAACAATCTTCATTATTGAGCATCAAATAACTACCATTTTCCAACAACTTGAACGTGGGGATGATAGCAGGAACTGGCGTGCCTTGCATCACGCAAGCCATATTTGGTCGCTGTTTGTTGCATGAATCGTGTAACTGTATGTGCCTACACATTAGTGAATGATCTGGCGTCTCAGTGCATTCCTCTCCATTCAGATAAACTTCTTGATCATCTTTGAAACATCTGTATGTGTATGGAAGCGACCAGACCTCATGAACAAAAGCACTACCTAAAGGTTCATAAAGACCTATTGGTATATATTTCATACAATTTGAAAACTTATATAAAGCAAAAGGCAGCGTTATTAAACCGTCGATAAGGCATGTTGCCAAAAAACCCGCAATCCTCTGCTGATGATGTCACTGAGCATGTCATGAATGATGTAATATGTGACATCATCAGTAGTGGATTATGGGTAATAGTATCTCTAGTTTACTCCCCTATAGCTGTCTTTCTTTTAACATAAGTGTGTGTTTCCTTCCCTTATACTTACTGTTTTTGGTTCGCTTCCAGTTCGCGTACCAGCGAGCGAACTAGGAAGCGAACTAAGAGAAATAGAGGTTGGCACAGTTCCAAATATTGTACCAATTTTTTAATAACGGGGAGGTAGTTCTGAAAAGAACTTTTTTTTTTATTTTTCTGAACATTTTTTTACTGTAAGGTTCCCGATTCGCGAAGCGGGAACGAAGAAAAAAAAATATTTAAAAAAATAATTATTCATAAACATATAAAATATATTTTTGGATTTAAAGAAGAATAAATTTTACAGCTACAGATATTAGCTGTTAAAAAACCAATGAAATTCACTGAAAAAACCATAGGTTATAGACCATATATAGTTAGGAATTAGCATTTACAAAACCTTGAAAATTCACTGAAAAAACCATAGGTTATAGACCATATATAGTTAGGAATTAGCATTTACTAAACCTTATTTTACTCACACAAAACCATTGAAATTCCATATATAGTTAGTTGCACTAACTATATATCGCGC
Source organism: Lissotriton helveticus (assembly GCF_964261635.1). Lineage (NCBI taxonomy): Eukaryota > Metazoa > Chordata > Amphibia > Caudata > Salamandridae > Lissotriton > Lissotriton helveticus. Next base: position 1,809,147,329 of record NC_136063.1, on the reverse strand, counting down.
ACCCGCAATCCACTGCTGATCATGTCACATATTACATCATTCATGACATGGTCAGTGACATCACTGATGACATCACTGATGACATCTCAAATGACATCACTGATGACATCTCACTTGATATCAATGATCACATCACTGATGATATCATTCATGTGATAATACAATGCATCTCCTCACACTCTAATATAACCTCCGTTACACCCAGTGTTAAATAGAGAGTATCATTTTTGAAACCATTGACACACCAATACTAGTTACTACATACGCACTCACTGATTCCTATGTCTACACACACATTCACTCATACAATCATTCATACATACAATCACTCATCTTTACAACACTATCATATGCACTCATACACCTATACAGACACTCACACTCTGCCACTCATCCATGGAGTTACTCACACACCTAGTCAGTCCTGAAAAGAATCAATCACACTTCCATTTTCTCATCTATACAGTTAAACACAGAACACCTTACATTTTTGAAACATATACTAACACATAGTTACTCTCTTATAGAATCACTGATACAAGTACACATTGATCTGCACAGAGTCACACACCTCCCAGCCAGCCATACACACACTCAGTCTCCCATACAAATACTTGTGCAACCAATCAATAACCCATATAGCTACTTATATAGCTACTGATCAACACGTGCAGCAGCTTGCACAACAACAGACATACTGATGCACACTTTTAGACAGTTTAGTCACTAACCCGTGCATTCAGTAAGACGCATTTAATCACTCACTCATACAGTCAATCACGCACCTACTAAAACCTTCATTCAGACACTTATACATCCACTCATTCTTCAATATGTAAAACATATTTAAACTTTACAGAAACACATAATCACTGGATGTTGTCATCAGTGATGTCATCAGTGATGTCACTGACCATGTCATGAATGATGTAATATGTGACATGATCAGCAGTGGATTGCGGGTGCGCGATATATAGTTAGTGCAACTAACTATATATGGAATTTCAATGGTTTTGTGTGAGTAAAATAAGGTTTAGTAAATGCTAATTCCTAACTATATATGGTCTATAACCTATGGTTTTTTCAGTGAATTTTCAAGGTTTTGTAAATGCTAATTCCTAACTATATATGGTCTATAACCTATGGTTTTTTCAGTGAATATAGATATATATATATATATATATATATATATCTATATATATATTATCACAACCTCCGTCTGGTGAAGCCGCCGCTCCACCACTACCAATTTCGTAGCAGCTCCTCGTCGAGGACGAAAAAGAACAAACCCTTCTTGTTTGAATTTCAGTGGATTTATTTCATAAAGTTAACCCAGCAAGTCCGCATGACGCGTTTCGCCTCCAACACGAGGCTTGGTCACATGATAGCGTCGCGGAAGAAAAGCAGGATATTTAAACATTTACAACTGGCGGAACAGGAGGAGTCAAATGATCTCACTCCTACGTTTTAATTTAACTCTTATTCTCCAGTGCAATGCAAATTGACGAGTGCAAATACGCAAGTGCAAAAAAGATAAAGGGCGCAGTGCCCATCATAATAGGGTAAATACAATTCTGATTCAATGCTCCGATCACACACTATTTCATACAAAGTTGTTAAAACCCACAGTTCTGTACATTAGACAATTTAATATATATACACACTCCCATCTAATTATATACATACATTCAACTAGTTGCTATCAAAAATATATACTCTATAATACAAAACTACAAAAATATGCATCTATGATAAATATTTACATTTTCACATAATTTCATAATATATACATTTCCCAAATATCCAATGGAAAACTTTAAAAGATATATACTCCCATTTCATTTGTACCTGTATATGTATGTTTATCTAATTGTTGATCAGAACACTGTTGACATATCATATCGACCAGCAACCATAATACACTTTGGCTGGTCAATCAAGTATTCTACCCCTTCTTATTATTCTTACTCGTTCTCATAGTCATTTGCTATACTCCTATCTTCACAGGAGAAATTTCCACTCAGTTGTATATCCTGTATATGACCCACACCTTACAGTGACTACCAACAAAATCTGTAAAAAATCAAAAAATCACCAAAAAGAAAAAATATTCTTTCTTTTAAAATCTATTCAATTTAATTGAGTCAATAGGGGGAAGGACTTGTTCTGACACACTCCTACCACCACCCCTGTGGACCTTCATGACACCAGTATCCCAATTCTTACTTAACCTATTTCCAAATGTATCATTGTACTTTTATCAGAGAATTTCAGGGTTCATTTCGCATGATAAGTTTAACCGAACGGAATATGAGTGGAAACAACAAGAATTGGAGCAGGTCCGAAGGCACTACAGGCAAGTGTATAAATCTTCACTCGCGTTCATGCCATTCGGAGTCTTGCTATCCAATTCCAGTATATACCTCGTCTCCAAAGCTCTTAACTTGGCATTCCTATCCCCCCCTCGCTTTAGCGGAGGGACACAATCAATGGCATAGTATTGTAACAAGGCTGCATCACTGTTATGTTTAGCTTCAAAGTGGCGAGCCACTGGATAGCTCTGGTCTTTCCCCACAATTGCCCTAATATGCTGAAGAACTCGTTTATGTACGGGCAACCGAGTACTCCCTACATAGCGCAGGGCACATGGGCATTGCAGTACATAGACTGCAAAGTCTGTTTTGCAGGACATCCTTTTCTTAATTTTTACAGGCTCTTTTCTGAAAGGTACATTGTACTGCGTTTTACTGCAGCCATGTTTACAGGCCTTGCATACAGCACATTTTTTAAAACCTCCTCCCAATGCCCCCCATGTGTCGGAGACTCGTTTTTCGAGGAAATTATGGACCAGCTTATCAGCCATGGACCCTGACCTTCTGAAAGTTATTTGTGGTTTGCCATGTATATATTTACCAATAACAGGATCCCCTGTTATTAGATTCCAGTTCTTATAGAATATCTTGCGAATCTCCTTATGTTGCCTACAGTATTTTACAATCACCCTGGGTTCAATCACCGGGTTATCAGTCACTTCAGTAGAGGGACCTTTCCTGGCCCTTACTGCAAGCGCTTCCTGTCGGGGAATTGCATTAGCTCGGTTTGTTGCTCTTAAGATGGTTTTTAACGAGTACCCACGTAACAGGAAGCGATCTCTACTTTCCTCTTGTGCCTTTATGCAGTCCGCATCCAGACTACAAATTCGCCTAATCCGCAGCATCTCCCCAAAGGGGATGCTGGTGATTAAGTGCTGAGGATGATGACTTGACGCGTGTAAAACGGTGTTGCCCGCCGTAGGCTTTCTGTGCATTTTCGTGGCTATACCTGACCCTGCAGGGGACACTCAGAAACAAAATGTGGCATTTTCCTGAAAATTTCAGCCAATTCCGTCCATCAACGCCAAAGTTATTCAACATAGAATTTTCAGAAATCCCTATTCAAAAAAATCCTAACTATATATACCTACTGGCGACTGCCAGTAGGTAATAAATAACTATCTATATATATATCTATATATATATATATATAGACAGTCACACACTGCCACTCATCCATGGAGTTACTCACACACCAAGTCAGTCCTGTAAAGAATCAATCACACTTCCATTTCTTCATCTATACAGTTAAACACAGAACACCATACTTCAGTGACATCACTGATGACATCACTAATGACATCTGAAATGACATCACTGATGACATCTCAAATGACATCACTGATGACATCATGACACACCAATACCAGTTACTACATACGCACTGATTCGTACGTCTACACACACATTCACTCATTCACCCATACAATTACTCATACATACAGTCAGTTATTATTAGAACACTATCATATGCACTCATACACCTAGTCAGTCCTGTGAAGAATCAATCACACTTCGATTTCCTCATCTATAGTTAAACACAGAACACCATACTTTTCACACATATACTAACACATACTTACTCTCTTATACAATCACTGATACAAGTACACATTGATATGCACAGCGTCACACACCTCCCAGCCAGCCACACACACACTCAGTCTTCCATCCATCCAGTCATTCTTCAATATGTAAAACGTATTTACACTTTACAAAAACACACAGACACTAGATGATGTCATCAGTGATGTCATCAGTGATGTCACTGACCATGTCATGAATGATGTAATATGTGACATCATCAGCAGTGGATTGCGGGTGCGCGATATATAGTTAGTGCAACTAACTATATATGGAATTTCAATGGTTTTGTGTGAGTAAAATAAGGTTTTCTAAATGCTAATTCCTAACTATATATGGTCTATAACCTATGGTTTTTTCAGTGAATTTTCAAGGTTTTGTAAATGCTAATTCCTAACTATATATGGTCTATAACCTATGGTTTTTTCAGTGAATTTCATTGGTTTTTTAACAGCTAATATCTGTAGCTGTAAAATGTATTCTTCTTTAAATCCAAAAATATATTTTATATGTTTATTAATAATTTTTTTTTTAAATATTTTTTTTTTCTTCGTTCCCGCTTCGCGAATCGGGAAGCTTCCCGTTAGCTGACCTTGATGCCGCGAAATAGACCGCGAGCCGGTAAACGTTTCTTTACCGCAACTGCCGCGTTAGAAAACAACATCGTGACGCCTCCCGTCCGCATGACGTTTCGCGTTGTCGCGTGATACGTCATATGACGTGCTACGTTAGCGAACTGGTACGCTTACCGAGTCGCAAAGCACAGGTTTCTGGAAGCAAACCTGGAGGCCCTGCAAAGCGCTTAACGTAAACACAGCAGGTCATGTGACTTGGTAATAACACTTTTCATTGGTTCATTTCGCTTTTGGTTTCCTAATGATGTAAGACTAGGTCATATAATCTAAAATGAACACTTTTCATTGGTTGAGAACTATTGTTTTTCCCAAATGATGAAAACCCCTCCTTCTTTCCTCACTCTGACTTTCATCTTTGTGAGAGAAAGACCCTTTGTTACCAGTGAGCAATGGCTTCTTTAGTAGCTTCAGCTGGTGCTTCCCCACCACCTCCACCACATCCAAGGAAGAGTGGACCACCTGCTCAAGTTATAATTCAGCAAGAAGAGGAAGAAGAAGAACAGTACGACGAGCACGAAGAGAGGCACTTTTTGCCTGAGGAGCCCAGGACGTCTCACCGGAAAGAAAACTTCATTTGGCAATTTTTTAAAATTCCCAAAGGTCAGAAAAAAGTAAATGCAAGATACGTAACTTGCCTTATATGTCAAGATAGACTGTCCAGAGGGACCGACAAAAAATACAGTTTCGGAAACTACACAATGCATCGCCATATGACTAGGTGGCATCCTAACAACTACAGTGCTGCACAGTTTCGTAACGACCTAGATAATCTCCCTATTATGGCCAGAAGATCTGTTGTACCGGAAGTAACGGGACCAGAGGGCAGGGAGATGGTGCCAAATATTCAAACGAGATTTCATGAAGTAAAACACGTCTGCGTACATTGCAATGGATTCATTTGCTACGGAGAAAGAAGCATCACTCTGATCAACAGAGCTATTGACTATCATATGCAAGTTTGTACGAAACGCCCCAAATAATAAATACTTTTTTTTTGTTTTGTTGCTCCTGTTGAGCCCTTTACAATGAATCGTTTTCATTGCCCCCTGCAAGAAAAACCCCAAAAAATATAAAACTGTTCAGAAAAATTCAAAAAAAGTAAAAAAATGTTCAGAAAAATAATAAAAAAAAATATAAAACAACAAAAACAATAAAAAAAAAAGTTCTATTCATAACTACCTCCCCGTTATTAAAAAATTGGTACAATATTTGGAACTGTGCCAACCTCTATTTCTCGTAGTTCGCTTCCCAGTTCGCTCGCCGGTACGCGAACCGGAAGTGAACCAAAAAAAAAAAAAAAAAAAAAAAACAGTAAGTATAAGGGAAGGAAACAGACACTTATGTTAAAAGAAAGACAGCTATATGGGAGTAAACTAGAGATACTATTACCCGTAATCCACTGCTGATGATGTCACATATTACATCATTCATGACATGCTCAGTGACATCATCAGCAGAGGATTGCGGGTTTTTTGGCAACGTGCCTTATCCACGGTTTAATAACGCTGCCTTTTGCTTTATATAAGTTTTCAAATTGTATGAAATATATACCAATAGGTCTTTATGAACATATAGGTAGTGCTTTTCTTCATGAGGTCTGGTCGCTTCCATACACATACAGATGTTTCAAAGATGATCAAGAAGTTTATCTGAATGGAGAGGAATGCACTGAGACGCCAGATCATTCACTAATGTGTAGGCACATACAGTTACACGGTTCATGCAACAAACACCGACCAAATATGGCTTGCGTGTTGCAAGGCACGCCAGTTCCTGCTATCATCCCCACGTTCAAGTTGTTGGAAAATGGTAGTTATTTGATGCTCAATAATGAAGATTGTTCTGGGTTAATTAAAAGTATTCCTTTTATCGTAACAGTAAGTGAACGGGTTATTTGCTGCAGAAATGTTCTATTTTCTCCCACACATGAACATAGGGAGTTTTCAATCTGGCCACAAATACCAACCTTGGGAGCACATTTCAACGGCATGGCAAGAATAAGAGCTCTTTTGTCTCAGAGAGAGGTGGCCTTGAGTTCGGCCCGTGAAACTTTCGTGCTTCACATAGCGAACACCCGTACAGAGGTGCAGACCCTTTTAAATACTGATTCGCCTTTGCATTTCAGCGACATGGTTCGGACTATCTTTGACGCGTCCACCACAAAGGCCCTGGCGCACTTTTTTAAAGTTGTTACCAGTGGTCTCGTGACTTCATTTGAGAAAATCTTTGGAGTCATCCCTGCTTTCTTTCATTCTATTTTTTCCACTCTGCTTCGTGGATTCCCATTTTTACTTGCATTACCAGCGGACACTCTTGTGCTTTTTTACATTTTTAAATATGGATGTCCCTCCTGTGCAAGCTCCCGCCCTGCAGCTGCTGACACTGTTCCGCAATCGCATGCTAGAATATTATGGCACAATGCCGTTGGCGATATTAAGCACGGCATATGGATTATCTTTTCGATTCTCCTACTTCACCTGTGTCCAGCCTGTATTTCACTGCCTGACCTGTGATTTCGATTGGGCCATTGATTTGTGTCTCTGCGGACCGGTTTCTCCTGATGTCGACTTTAATCAGCTGATGACTCCTATCATTACTCACGAGTTGGTTTGTCCTGGCGAAAGGATTATGGCTGTGGCATTGATGCATGGACTAATTGGTCCCTGGAATTTACTGGCGGCAACACAGTCTTTCTTGGAACAGAGCTTTCTTGAAAACCCACCGAGCTGTCCTCTGATGGTGATAGAGGATCCGGTGCTGGGAGAGCACGTATGTTCTTTTCCGCTTTTAAATTGGATGGCTGAACTCTTTTCGGATGAAGACGGTGACTTCCTATTGGAGGCTGTTGCAGCTTATTTTGCATACACAGTTATGTCATAGACCTTTTTCATGTTTGATATGCTGAGTACTAGCATTTCATTGACAATTCATTGACTTATTTGTCAAGTTTTTATTATTTAGCTTGCCTATTGGCTTAAGACTCGATAAAGTACTTGGCTGTTTTATTTTTCTTTAGCATTAAATTTTCCTAGTTTTTAATGTTTTACCTTGCGGACCGTCCACATATAAAGTTGCAATCTGCTCTCATGAGATGGCACTTCTATTATCTTATTCAGTTCGTTTCCGGATCATGGGGAGGTGTCATCTAGGTCCTGGATATCTTTACACCGTGTTAAGTTAGCATGGGCTCATTACCGGTTTAAACGCCATTTTTCCTTTTTTGCAACTTCTGCACACGACACTTAGTTGTTGCTTTAGCTTTCAACCTAGTAGTTCATCGTGGTTTACATGAGAATAATATGTTATTGCTCTACTATCTGCTTTGCTTGTTAAACTATATCTGTACAGCGAGTGCTGAAGTTTCAAGAACAACACGATACAGAATTGTTATGAGGTCTGATCTCCACGACTTCATACTCATAACATAAGTGCAGCTTCTGCCAATTCTGGGCATGAGGCGGGTTTTATATTGCTTTGCCGAACACACATACACAACAGTTGATGCGGTTCACATGAAGAGAGAGCTGGTGTATGCTGATGTGATTCCTTCAAATCTAAGACACTAAAGTATGGGCACGCCCTAAACCAACACAAACAGACCTTCTTGGCAAATAATATAATATGTGTATTAGGGAGGGTGAGATATAAGCAGCCGCGGGCCGTGGAGGGAGTTACGGTGGGGCAGGGAGGCGGGGAGGGGGAGGGGCAGGGTATAGCCCTCTCCACCCTGCCCCTCCCCCTCCCCCTCCCCGCCTCCCTGCCCCACCGTAACTCCATCCACGGCCCGTGGCTGCTTATAAGTGTTGCTAACTCTTATTCATTTACAGCATGTTAACATACTGTCACCATTCGCTTTTTATGTACTAGTAACTATGCTGGTAATTTTGCTACTGATAATATGTGTACTTGTATTATCTAAGATACTACGCCTGAGAAGACGGCATTAGTAAATAAACATTTCAAATACACATGTGTTCTTCTTAACTCCATGTTCTGGTTTCTAAGAAATATATAACGACCGACTGTTCATGAGTTCCACGTATCCTGAGGTACTATAAGTTCATATTCTGGATTGTGTAAACATTGAGAGTTTGTTATATCCAATGTGACACTGTACCTAGCTTGCTAAGGGGTTTTTGATTACTAAGGTGAGTTTTGGGACACCCTAATTCGCCGAGGTTCCAATCCTCTGTCCACAGTTCTGTGTGAGAACAGAAACCCTGCGACAGGGGCACCCCCGACCCTTGCTGGAGCTTCATCACACTTGCGATACAACTCCAGCAATGCGCCACCTTTACGGCACAGATACATCACGCATCTGTGCTGTTTTTGCCCCATGATGCGCCGCATTGTAAATGCAGCACACCATAGGTGACGGAACAGCGGCACAGAATGACTAACACATCCCTGGTGATGCGCCAGTCATCATAAATCTATCCCTATGCTTCTTATCTTGTTAGAGATGAACCGCCATATGTATCATCAAAGTTTTTTGCATTTCCTAAATAGCGAACTTTAAGGAATAAATAGCGATTCTTTACCATTCCTAGTTTGCGATGAGCTATTTGCTAATTACAAATTACCCATTCATTTCCTTCATTTCCATAGGGCGGTTGGACTCACTTTTAGCTCGAACGGCTGAATGGATTTCCACGAAACTTGGCAAAATTGTAGGGACTGGTAGCCCGATGTGCCTTTGCTATGTCTCAAGATATATGCTCCAGTGGTTTTTACGAAAATTAACTTTGAAAAATATATATTGGGCTACATTGGCCTATATATATGTTGGAGCCCAAATGTAGCCCAATGTAGCCCAATGAAGCCCAATGAAGCCCAATGTAGCCCAATGTAGCCCAAAGATGGCCGCCAGAGACAAAAAAAACAAATGTAGCCCAAATATCAGCCAGATGTAGCCCAACTATAGCCCAGTGACAGAATGACCAATCAGCTTCGCAAACCTCCGTTACGCGAAGCGGAGCGCTGTTACAGATATATATCTTTTTTTGAACGTTAATTTCTCAAAATCCACTGGAGCACATATATTGAGACCTAGCAAAGGCACATCGGGCTACCAGTCCCTAATATTTTACCAAGTTTCGTGCAAATCCATTCAGCCGTTCGATTATTATTATTATTTATTTTTTTTGCCCCGCGGGGCCCTTTTAAAACCTCCACATCAAACCTAGGGGGTCAGCGAGGATCTACTATGCCCCCTTATGGTCATTTGCCCCTTCGCTTTGGCCTCCTCTTGTCTCTCGATCCTACCGAGAGACAAGAAGGCGGCCGCTACGGACTGTTTGGAATGTTTACAGATGCCGGAGAACCAATCAGCTTCGCTTCACAAAGCTCCGTTGCGCGAAAAGTACGCGTACTGGAGCGCTGCCCGGTCCGCTGTTACAGATATATATCTTTTTTTAAACGTTAATTTCTCAAAATCCACTGTAGCACATATATTGAGACCTACAAAAGGCACATCGGGCTACCAGTCCCTACAATTTTGCCAAGTTTCGTGCAAATCCATTCAGCCGTTCGGGCTAAAAGTGAGGCCAACCGCCCTATGGAAAACTCAATGTTAAAAACACGTTTTGGGACCCCCCTTTTTTCTCGACCCCCCCTGGACGAACCCCCCCCCCAATTTTCAGGGGCTGCTCAGAAACAAAATGTGCCATTTCCTGAAAATTTCAGCCAATTCCGTCCACAAACGCCAAAGTTATTAGACATAGAATTTTCAAAAATCCCATAGAGAAAAAATCCTAACTATATATACCTACTGGCGACCGCCAGTAGGTAATATATATATATCAAATGGACGTTCCGCAGTAATTTGACAAGGACGCAGGAGAAAGGGAGAAGAGAGAGGGCGATTCCTCTCTTTAGAACAGTGCGGATGTGGCAATTACTTCAAAATCATGGGGCAACAACTGGCACTAAGCAGCAGTATATTGAAGGCACCGACTTGGGACAATATTGCTAAATGTTTGTAAATCACGCTATTAAGCAGTAACTGAATCAACATGCACGTTCCTAAAGACATTGTTGGTGCATTCTGGGACCTGCAGTAATCTGCGCAGGCATATACCACTGGGTTTCATTTCACGCTCACCTGTGAACAAGACGTCAGGGACGTCAAAACGCGTAAGGAGTAGGAGCGTAAGTTGCACATGAAATGACGAATAAAGTCAGCTGCATCATCAGTCACTGTGGGGCTCTTTTGTTGTTCGTGGTCAAACCCGCAGTTCTCCAGGATCTCCGTTCCTGGCTCAGAGCCCACCCTGCAGGACCGGCGGCCCCCAGCAAAGCGGAGGTGTTCCTTGAAATATATATATATATATTACCTAATGGCGGTCGCCAGTAGGTAGTTATAGTTAGGACCTAGTTTCCATAGGAAATCCGCAACATTCTATTTAGAATAACTTTAGCGCCGGTTGATGAATCTTTGCAAAATTCTCCAAGAAGATGGGGCGCTCCGCTCTGCTCCTATCCTAAAAGTTTCGGGGTGATTCTTCAAGCGGGGGCCAAGAACAAAGGGGGTACCAAAACGTGTTTTCCCCATGCAATTTTCCATAGGGACCTTTAAGTGAGGCTACAGCCCGAACTGCTGAACGGAATTACACCAAATTTGGCAAAAGGGTAGAGTTTGGTTCGCAGATCACACTTTTTGTTAAATTGTGTAAATCCGTTCAGTAGTTCCTGAGAAAATCAAAAGTAACATCATAGCTATATCTATAGACAAAGTACGGGTACGCGTATGGTACGCGTACCCTCCCGAGCACTAACTTTATGCTAATTGGCTTTCAATACGCCAAACCAGGTAGTGTTGGCAGCCATCTTGTGCCTCGGTAGAAGCGAGGCACAAGAAAACTGACAAAGAATCGCAAAGAACAAGAAAAGGGGGCAGGGTAGAAACACCCCATAGGCCTGCTCACAAGGACCCCCAAATCACTGGATACGTGTAGGGTACACATATCCCATGCAAAAAAAAAAAAAAAACAAAGCTGCTTTATTGATAATTAGCCCCCGGGGGGCCAAACCCTGGGGCAAATTCTTAATTATAATGGGGGGCCCAGCGGGGCTCCCCAGCCCCGGGGACCGCAACCCCCTGGGCTTTAACATTATGTACCGCAGCCCCAGAGACTGCCACCCACCGGGGCTTCTTTTTTTTTTAAATAAAACAAACAAAACCTGTGTGGGGGAGCTCAAGCCCCCCCCACACGCTCCGGGGACCGCCACATCCCCGGGGCTCTAATATTCAAAATAGGGGAGTCCGTGATGGACCCCCCAGCCCCAGGGACCACCACCCCCGGGGCTTTTAAATGTTCGGAGGGGGGCCGCGCAGCCCCCCTCCTGGAGCCTTGTGGTGGCCCTGGGGACCGCCACCCCCCAGGGCTAGCTCCTGCAGTGTCCTGGGGTGCCCACCCCCGGGACACTGTAGTTTGCTATGGTAGGGTGGGAGTCTCGCGGCTCCTGCCCTACCTTAGCAACCTACTTTGGTTTTTGAAAGAGAGAGCAGGAAACCTGCTCTCTCTTTCAAAAACCAAAGCCAATTGCTTTTCTGCATGGGTCAGCACTCTAGCGACGCTGTGGGTGGTTTACTATTTAAAGGTCAGGAAAAGCGCACTCGCACTGTGGAGAAGAGTCTTGCCGGTGGCAGTGGCAGGCTCTATCTACTTGGCGCTTTTACCCTGATGGTCACACTGTTTGCGCTGCTGTCATAGCGTATTGTTTTTAATGTAGCGAGTGAGGCTAATTTTAAAAAACGTTTCTTTGTGTGTCACTACTTTTAAAATTGAAATTGCACCTCACCTCCAGGCTGAGTTAGAGCTTGGGGGACCACGCAGTCCGCCCACTCCCGCCCCGGTCCGCCGCGTCCAATCATGGGCGTTTGAAGCGGAGGGTGAGGAGGAGCCCAGCACTTCCGGGCTCAGGGCTCACAGGTCAGCGCTCTAGCGACCCCTACTTCCCCTACAAATGTGTTTGGGTCAGCGACTGCACAGCGGACGCGTGCAGCGGGCGCTCCGGAAGCGCGCCAAAGTCGAGCCAAAGTCCAGCCCGTCTGCGCCCGTCCGCGGCCGGACGGGGCGCGGGGCCATACACCCTGGCAGTCCTAAGTCCTACGATATACGGTATGGCAGACAAGAACTGTTTGATCTGTGTCCCATCACCTCCCCCCCTTGTAAACACTCTATGGAGGCTCTATCGCTACATAGCTGTCCCGCATGTCTCTTTACCCCGGAGTATACTTTTACTACATCTATCACTAATGGGATGCTAAAAGCGGCACTGCTTAATTGCAGATCCCTTAGGAAGCACTGCACTCAAATACATCACCTGCTTGAGGATGAGGATCTTAACATCTTGTTTCTCACCGAGACTTGGTTAGGTGAGCACTCTGACCCTGATATAATACAGGCCATGCCACCCGGATACTCCCTCTCCAGGATCGATAGGAAGGATGGTAGAGGTGGGGGGATCGCTATTGTAACTAAAGCTCCCCTAGAATGCTCCCTATCACCGATGACTATTGATCATAGTGAAGCGGGCTCTTTCACCATCATAATAGGGCCGAAACACTCGCTCTCGGGTGTTCTAGTGTATCGCTTCCCAGGAAAGCTATACGATTTTACTGCCAGCCTTATGGAGGCCACTACTCATCTAGCTCTAAGAAAAACGCGATTGCTAGTGTTGGGAGACTTAAATGTTCATTTTGACGATCCCTGCGATAAAGAAGCAGCGGACATTAAGTCTGAACTACTCTCCCTACAGCTAGAGCTTAAGAACCAGGACCCGACACACCAACAAGGACATCTGTTGGACCCTATATTTGGAAACTGGACTGGAGTGTCTACCCTGTCCCCACAACCGGTACCTTGGTCGGATCACTTTATAATCCCGATGCAAATCCAGATAGCTGAAACAGAACTTAACACTTATAGGGCTTATCGATACCAATGTAGGAAGTGGAAATTTTTTTCCTTAGACACCTTTATAAAATCCCTTGAAAATGCCGAACCTCCTGGAGGATCTGACTGTGAGACAGCCTATAATAAACTACAGAAATGTATCACTACGGCCCTAGATAGTACTGCCCCTATCCGGACTCTAACCAATACTAAGAGGACTAAGAAGACTACCCCGTGGTTCACTCAGGAACTACAGTCAGCCAAATCTGCCTGCAAAAAACTTGAGCGGGAATGGCGCACCAACTTTTGCCCAGAAATCAAAATCCTGTATAAAACAGCACAAAAAGAATATAACAAAAAGATTCGAGTAACCAAAGCATCCCATTTTAACAAACGTATCGAGGAGGCGGAGAACTCCTCTAAAGAGCTTTTCAAAATCTTTAGGGAAATCTCTGTAATTACCACGAACAATAATTCCCATAATGATTCGGTGGACACATGCAATAAAATTGCTAAGTACTTTGCCGGCAAAATCACTGACATTTATGCCAATTTCTCTGGTAACATTCAATAAGGCTTTGACTTTGCTGAGAGGGAAGATGCTTCCAGCACAGAATCTTGCCTATGTAATTTTATCATCCCCCCACTGGAAATATTTATGAAAACCTGCCAAAGTATCAAATCTGGCTCCCCTCGGGACCCTGCTCCCCCCAGAATATTAGGAGCTAGTATAATGGTTCTGGAGCCTTATTTCAGACATGTGCTTGAAGTTTCCTTTGCCACAGCCTGTTTGCCTGTGGACTGGAAATCTGCCATAGTACTTCCCATAAAGAAAAAACCTAATGTGAGCCAGGATATCCTTGAGAATCTACGACCGATCTCTTTATTACCATACTTAGCTAAAGTTGCGGAAAAAATTGCCAACTCTCAACTTATGGCACACCTCGAATCCCATAAGGCCCTACATAGCTCTCAGTCTGGCTTTAGGTCGGGCTACTCTACGGAGACAGCTCTCCTCAGAGCGACCGAAACATTACGGGAAGGAGCCGATGAGGGTAAGACCATGGCACTTATTATGCTAGACCTCAGTGCCGCTTTTGACACTGTAGCACATTCCATCTTGCTACAGTGTCTAAATAAAGCGGGAGTCACCAAGGAGGCACTGGGGTGGCTGAAAGCCTTCTTAACCAACAGACGCTTTCAGGTTCAGAGAGGCAACTTTCTCTCGGATAGCATTGCCTTAGAACAGGGGGTACCTCAGGGCTCTGCCCTGAGTCCCACCCTGTTCAACTTGTATATGGCTCCACTGGCAGATGTGGTCCAATCGTATGGCGTAGAGCTAGTCTCTTACGCCGACGATACTCAACTGCTGATCTCCCTGTCCCAGGCCCCCTCTGTGGCGGCTGAAAACTTTAAAACCTGCATGAGTGATCTCGCAGATTGGATGTCCAAACACTGCCTCAAACTCAACGGATCTAAAACGGAGGTTTTAGTAATAGGAGGTAAGGAGACTAGCTGGACCAAAGACTGGTGGCCACCCTGCCTGGGACCCCTTCCCACTCCTGGTAGGGAAGCAAAGAACTTAGGTGTCTGGGTGGATACGAAGCTTTCGTTTGACAGCCATGTACATAAAGTGGTAGGGAAATGTTTTGGGGTTATGAAAACCCTCAACCGTACCCGTGACCTCCTTCCCCTGGAGTCTAGGCGCACCATGATTCAGGCCCTAGTAACCTCTCGAATGGACTATGGCAACGTGCTCCTTCTAGGTACCTCGGGAAAAAACATCAGGAGGCTGCAGGTGCTACAAAACTCAGCAGCACGACTAGTGCTGAGATTTCCTAGAAGAGTGCCCTCTAAACCTACCTTAGCTACCCTTCATTGGTTGCCTATTAGGAAGAGAATCCTATTTAAAGCACTTCTCTGGTGCTATAGGATTATCTCTGATAAATCACCGTCCTACTTGGCTCACCTCGCCGTTCCCTATGAGCCTAACAGATCCCTTCGTTCCATGGGAATGGGCTTGCTCAAGATCCCTCTTATAAAAAAAGCGAGAATGGGAGGTCGATCATTCCGCTCGTTGGCAGCCAACAAATGGAACTCCCTCCCCTCCAACATTAGGCTAGCGAATAGTAGTTCTCTTCCTCAGACACCCTGATTCTTCTCCACAGCGCGGGGATACGCCTGGTGGCGTCACCATGCGCTTTATAAGCCCCTTTAATAATAACCAAAGCTGAATGGGTGTCTCATTTTGTTCTATATTTAAGAGTGCCACAACTCAACAACAACCTCAAGCTAGAGCTCAAAATGATACCATGGTCCCATTTAGTGAGGTGGAGAAAGGTATCTCTAGGCTGTCTTGTAACAAGGCTCCCGGTCCGGATGGTATTCCGCCAGACCTTTTCAAATCACATCCATCCCTCTGGGCTCCGGTACTGGTGGCCGTGCTTAACGTGGCGGCAAAGGCCGGTTACCCGGAGCCTTGGGGCACCTCAATAATCGTACCGATATTCAAGAAGGGCGATCGTAATAGTACTTTGTGCTACAGACCGATCTCCCTTATTGATTCTGTGGTTAATGTTGTGGGCGGAGCTGTATTGCACAGAATGGCCGTCTGGGCAGAAGATAATACGATCATTTCTGACATCCAATGGGGGCTCCGCTGAGGGCATTCTACCCTAGCACAATGCCTCAACCTATATATGATCCTTGGGAATTACATGGATGCCCGCCGGGGTACAATTCACATGGTGTTCGTGGATCTTTCCTCCGCTTTTAATTGTGTCAATCGGGGGAAATTGTGGCAGTCCATGAGGGCCATGGGGGTGGTCGCTAGGTTGGTTGACTTCCTGAGGGACCCGCATAGGGACACCAAGTCAAACATTAGATTCGCCCAGGATCTTAGGGTATCTAGGGATTTTAATATCGAAAGGGGAGTACGGCAGGGGTGTATCTTGGCCCTGTTTCTTTTTAATTTATACATCAATGACCTGGATAAGATCTTGGTAGAAACTGGGGCCGATTTCCCTTACGGGGTCTGCCCGTCCTGCTATATGCGGATGACGCAGTCCTCATCGCTAGAACGGTAAGGGGTCTGCAGACTCTGCTTGACACCTTTCGAAGCTTCATGGCTGAACGCGACCAAGCCATAAATAACTCAAAATCCTATATTATACAGGTTGCGCCCCAAGAAGCAGTATCCCTTTAAAGTGAATGCCGAGAAAGTGCCCATAACCTCTACTTTCTCATACCTCTGCATCTTATTAGATGACCACTTGAATGGGGTGCCCTAGTCTGTAGAAAAAGGGGGGAGGTGATAAGAGCTAATACAGCCATTTTCAAATTTGCTGCAAATATGGGTAAGTGCCCTATTGCAGCAATGTTGAATATATACCAGGCAAAAAGTGTCACTATTGCCAGTTATGGAAGTGAACTATGGGGAAATGCAGCATCTGAAGGTATCCAGGTGGCGGAGAACACTTTTTTAAAACAGCTCCTGGGGCTACCTAGAGGAATATCTAACTTAATAGTACATGAAGAAAAAGGCTAACATTAATCTGTGACATCCTGGCAATGCGCCCTTTGCTCTTCTCGCTCAACTGTTGGTTAAATAAAGACCTAGCCCTTAACCACCAGATACTGAGAGAAGTTTTGAGCCTGGACCCCAAGATTCATATCCCGTGGCTCAAATATATAAAGGGCTGTTTTTGTGAGCTGGGGCGCCCAGACCTTTTCTTAAGGCCTGATCTTATTACCGTAGCGGACGTACAGTTTGTAAAGAAGTCTTTTATTTCACTTAGAAAACTTAATAGAGCTGGGGTAGAACTGTGTAAACCCAGCGTCTGTAAATTCTTGATGCTCAAAACTACTCCTTCCACTGAGCCATATCTTTTGTGGCCTTTGTCGGCCCATGAGCGGTTTTTATTGACCAGGTTTTGTATGGATTATTTCCATCTTTTACTTGCTGTTCCGAAGGGGAGCCATAGAGGCCAGGTGCTAGCACCCTGTGGCTGCGACAAAGTGTCTCCACAGGATTTGCTGCACTTTATGTTTTTTTGTAACCTCTATGTATCTCCCCGGAGGTTCTTTTTAAAACCACTTTTAAAAAAGCTGAATTTTATCTAGGTCCACCCAGCCTTTAGCTTTTTACAAATGCTGAAGCCAGAATGTATCCCATTTGTGGTAGGTTTTCTGAAATCTTCATTGAGGTCCAGAAACTGTATGGAGAACTACTATATCCCCATATTTTAGCTGGCATCTTATTAGCTATCCACCATTAGTTTATATGTCTGTTACTGGTGGGATTCTTCTCCCATCTTTTTTATTACTGATCCTGAAGTATATACACCCCCTTGTACCTATTGGAATGGTTATCTGTGTACTGTGATCAAGAAATGTATATAAGTGCTTTTTAAATTATTTTATTGGAGATTTGTAACTGTTATGGTTTTTTTTTAAACCAAATAAAGTATTTGGAAATTGAAATTGAAAATTCTTGTCTAGGTTTTCTACCTTTTATCAGAACAAAAGGTGTGAATTTAGTAGTACAGTGTGGAGTGCATAGATAAGACCAAGCCAATTTCACTACATGAGTTTTAACATCAACACAAGCTTTAATGGACAATTTAATAACCTCCACTAAAGTTTTGTCAAACCTTTCCACAAGGCCCTTCATGTTTGGAGAATAAAGAGAAGTTTTAATATGTAAAATATTGGCATTTTTAAGAAAAGTAGAAAACACATGTGATGTAAATTGAGCTCCATTATCAAAAACAATCGTCAATAGTAAACCTTTTTTTATATTTCCTGAAAAAATTTCATGACAGATAAAGAATCGGATTTGTTGACCCATTTATATTCAGCCCACTTAGAGAAATAGCCAATAGCAACTAGAATATATCATTTCTCTGTTGAGATTCCCTCGTAAGGACCTGGGACATCAATTGCAATTTTTTCCCATGGACTGTTAGTAACTTGAACTTGCACTATATCTGAATGTTGTAATTTCAAAACGCTATCAGAATCAGCACATAAAGGACAATTTTTGACAAAGTCAACAATACAACTGTCAATATAAAACCACCAAAATAAGGGGCATATTACCAACCGGTAGCGTTAATTATCGCTGGCCGCCCTCAGCTTGAAAATGTTTATCGCCGGCTATCGCTGATAATTATCACCATGCTAGCACTGTATTAATAGCGCAGAGCGAAATGGCGATAATTATCCCAGCGATAGCGATGTTTTCCATGGAATATCGCTGGTTTTTCACAATGTTCCATTGAAAACGGCGATAACCTTGCTGATACGACCCTGTGGTCGTATCAGCATAATCCACCCCCAATGGTAAGTATAGCTAAGTCAGCATTTTAGCAGACATTAGTTTTGGGCAAAAAGCCCAGTTTTCGCCAAAAACGAACGTCTGCTAAAATACGCGGGCCTCCTTGCAAATGTGCACATCAGCGATAATTTACAGGCAGTACTGCCCAGTGACGCCCACTTTGCATCTCATTAGAGATGCGAGGCGTTGGGAAAACGGGTGCTAAAATGCGCTAATGCATGTTAGCATCCCCTTGTAGATAGGGCGATAATATTATCTCCGCTTTTTTTGCTTTTAAAGCCAAAAAAGCAGAGATAAGCATCTTGTTAATATGTCCCTAAGTCTATAACTTTTGTAATAGTACTAGACTGACCTAAATGACCTACTGAGAAATAGACATGAGCTTTTTTCTAATAGCTATTGGTGGAACAAAAGAGTCACCTTTTCAAATGAGAGTTTCAGTGATAGAAAGCTCTTCTCCAACTTTCAAAAATACTGCGAGCTCTTTGGATATACTTCTTTCTAATAGCCAACCTTCCACAATATATTTTTGCACCACTTTTAATTCTTCATCCAAAGCCATGGCTTTTGACCATTCCTCTTTTGAGATAACTTGAGACATTGAGAGAACCATATCGTTTACAGATGCAACCACGTACTCTTCAAAACTTTTAGCTTGATTAGGAATTTGAGAATCTGACAACAACCTGGACAATCAGTCAGCCCTCATATTTTGAGAACCAGGAATGTAAATTACCCCAAAATTATACTCATATAGTTTAACTTGGAAGATGCTTTCCCAACATCGTTGCTAGAAAGAAGAGAAATTAAAGTTTTGTGGTCAGCTTTGAGTTTAATGGGCTCACCCCACAAATAGGTTTTAAAATGTTCAACTGCTCAAGAGCAACACAAACCATTAACAAAATGGGGTAACCCAAAAAGTCCTAGACCTGGGTATAATGCGATATTGAAAACAGTGGTCCGTGACCTATTCCTTCAACAACTGAATCAATCAGTACATAGTCAATATTTCTATATAATTTCAGAGTGTGTCCCTTCAATCCACTCTAATCAATCAATGCACAAAGTTCACAAAGGGGAAAGAAAATGCAACAGCAATAATTACAAAACCAGAGACAATTTTAATTCAATGTTTCTCTAATTAAATGCGAAGTAATCACAATTGTACCTCAATAGGTTGCCCTCAAAAGAGCGTGCAAAGAGCAAAGAGGGATTAGGATAGTGAAAAGTGATGAGGGAAGATGAAATTCAGATGGTGACATAAAATTATTCACAGTAATACTATACACAGGACTGGTTACACATTTCACCGTCCTACAATGAACCTGGCCTCAAATATCAATTCTATACAACATTTCTCAGGACATGTCTTCCATTAATATTTGCACATGATAGAGTGTCCTAGGATCCAGGTTTCAAAAAAGGGGGAGCGTCGACGTTTCGACTCGTCTTAGGGCCTATAGGTAAGTTAGACCTGGGCCATGCGAGTCTTCATCAGGACTAGAAATAGAGGGCAACCCAGGGATCTTGATGACCCTGAAAGGAAGGAGAATAAAATATTTCAAGCTGTTGCACTAAATAGAAACTGGAATAAGTCTCCCGGTGAGGGGACCAAGAGCTTACCCTAAAATGGAGGGAACAAGCAGCGTATCTTCACTAGTGGCGTATCTTCACTAGGTATCCCAGTGGTAATGTTCACACCTAAAATTAATAAGGTGTAATCAATAACTGGGTCTATCCTTATTCATCAAAAGGGACCTTATTCAACTAACAAGCTTTTGGTTCCCTCACCGAGATGAAGACAGCAGCTTGTGACCGATCATTGGTCCATGCAAATTTAATGTCTTTTTAGGCAATATTCTTAATGAAAGAACTTTGGGCTAGATGTAGGTGGCTAAATACCGGTCGGTAACGCTGAAATTCGGTAAATCTCATGTGCGATGTAGGTATTACCGATGGGTAATAAGGAATCGGTCAAAATAATGGAAACCATTTACCGATTCCTTTTTGACCGATTGGCAGACAAAAATACAGAATCGGTAAAAAAGGAATCGGTAAAAAATCGGTAATGTGATAAACCAAAAATTGGTAATACCGAATTTGCTAAAAATCGGCATTTAAGTATCGGTAATTAGCACTGACTCAAAGCAGATGGTAATCAGGTGCCCTGCAAAAAAACAGCCCCAAAATGCAACAGTGTGAACACAATGGCGGCCCTCTCCGTGATAGCACAGCGTCTACGTTTGCGAGCAGCAGGACTGAGGATCTGGAGATGGGAGTAGCGCGTGTACAGACTGCATGTAACACTGTTCCAACTGACTGAGGCTGAAATCCATGAGAGGTACAGGCTACACCCCAAACCATCCTGGACCTTATACGGGCTGCACCCACTCCTGGAGCATCAGACACCAAGGGCACACGCAATACCCACTTATGTACAGGTACTCTGTTGCCTGCACCTCCTGGCATCTGGCAGTTACTAAGGGGCAATAGCTGTGGCAGGTGGAGTGTCACAGAGTTGCCTGTCGTGTTTTTTCAATACATTCCTGGATGCCATGTTGCAAAGGATGGCACACTACATCAAATGTCATTGGTTGCGTTGACAGGACACATATACCAATCTGCCCCCCTGCTGCGACTGAGTACATCTACCGCAATCGCAAGTCTACACATTCCATCAATGTACAGGTCATATGTGATGCATCTTACATTATCACCGACATAGTTTAAAAATTTCCAGGGATCATCCATGATTCATACATATTCAGGAACAGTGGGAACTATACCCGTCTCCTTGCAGGTGATTTTGGAGAAGGCGACCTGCTAGGTAAGTACTTGTGACACCCCCTGAAGTATACACCTGTAGCTGCGATTGCAGACTGTGAATTACTTACTTACTTCTCACACACAGGTGATAGTGCCTATGCGGTGCACTCTTTCATCCTGACTCCGTACCTGCACCCATCCACCCCAAGTGAAAGGAGATACAATATTGCACATAGATCGACAAGCAGTGTGGTTGAGCGAACATTTGGACTCCTCAAAAACCTGGTTCCGCTGCCTGCACAAAAGTGGAGGTGCAAGGCAGTACCAGCCCCTGGTCTGTTGCAAAATCATAGCTGTGTGTGCCATGCTGCATAACCTTGCCACTAAGAAGGGTACACCTGTGAAAATGTGTGATTCTGAAGAGGAGGATGAGGAAGGCACACAGCCACAGCACAGCACAACAGGCGGCTCAGCAGTAGCAGTTGGGAGACAGAGACGGTCAGAGATCACACAAAATTATATCTGAGTAAGTAATGAGACAATGCCAGGCAATGCATTTGTGTCAGGGTGTTTAATATACCTTACAACAGGCAATTGTCCAGCACACCGTAACACCAGCTATGTGTCCAAAAGGATTACGTCACCCACAACAGAATGTGATTAGAGGTCCGTGCCTATATCCTGCGCCCCCACACACCAGTGCTGCATTCTGCATGCACACTGTCCTGAGCAGCACTGTGTCCTGCAGCAGACCCATGCCTCACACTGCGTCTCCTGCTCTCTGGCAAGGGGGGGTTCAGTGCTACGACTGCTTGCCTCCTCACTCTCTTCCACATCTCCTGTACCAGTGGCAGCAATCTGGTTAGTCTGCACCACCTCTACGGCACTGGTGAATGTGACCGGGCCCTGGGTAACCTCACAGCTGCACTTCACCATCTCAAGTTGCATGGCCACAGATCTCCTACTCAGCAAGTGGGTCGCATTGCACAGCCTGTTCATGGACTTGGTGAAGCCTGCCATTACCTGCCTGTATTTCCGCCTTGCAGCGTGCTCCCCATCCATTCTGCCACATAACTGCCTCACTGCCTCCGATACCTCCTTCATTCCCTCGACCACAGTATTGTTGAGGCAGTAGATGGCCTCCTTCATGTCGTCCACCTTCCTGTTGTTAGCCACCATCTGCCTCTGAATGGCCCTCATTGTTTTCCCTTGCAGGCACTGGACATTCAGCATTTGGCCCTCCAGTCCTGAGAAGACACTTGATCCTTCAGCATCAGGACTCTGTGACCTCTGCCTCTGCCGCCGTCTACGGGCACCAGTGATGCTTTCCATCAAGGGGGACTGTGCCCCTGATGGCTGTGTGTCTTCGCCCGGTGTTGTCTGTTGGGCTTCCTGCCTGTCCTCCTCTGTGGCATCTATCTCCTAGAGTGGAGCCACTGTGTATCTCTTTGACTGTGGTGATGGTGGTGGTGGTGGGGTTGTTGGTGCAATGTTTGGAGGTGACATGACTTCCTCCTCACTTCTGTTATCCTCCTTGGAGGCATCAGCAGTCTCCCCCTCTGCAGCCGGTGGTGCTGTTACGCCTGTGGATACAGAATGTACTATTACTCACTTTTCTTGCAGCAACTGTGTGCAAATACATTTCACAACTGGCATTCTAGCTGTCTGTCCTCTTCTATCTCATCTATCGATGAGTGTGACTTGCCTATGCTTATTGGGAGTGGCTGATTTACTACCCATTGATAGGAACTACATTTCCCATGATGCATTGCTGATCTTACATAAAACATGGTCTGGAGTGGGATTGTTGCATGGGGACTTGGGTTAGGGAGGGGAGACAGCATGCTGTGCATGTGACTTACCTAGTCTCTTGGATGGTGTAGCAGAGCTATCCACATCCCCGATGCCACTGACGCTCTCTGCCCAGAGGGTGGACTCTACCAGTTGGTCTAGGGCAGTAGGAGCAGGCGTTGTGGAGCTTCCCCAAACTTGTTTTTGTCGCTCAGACATCCTCTCCTTGTCACGTGCCCTCAGGTCATACCATCGCTTTTTTAAGTCCTTAGTTGTGCGATGTGTGACCCCAATTGCGTTTATCATCTCCTGGATTGCCATCCAAATGCTCCTTTTCTGGTACTCAGGGACATTTAGTGATCTCTTTCCAAAGAGCTGTTGATAGTCTTTCACTACTTCCTCAATGAGGACATCCAACTCCCTTTCACTAAACTTGTGCTTCCTTTTCCTTCCGGCAGCATCCTTCCCTTTCTCAGGAGTGGTCATGATGCAGTTCCTCTGTGTAAGGTGAGTGTTGGCTGTGCAGCTCTTCTGCTGTTGCTCGTGCTCCCTGTCTCTCCAGCAGCTACAGATTCAGTGCACCCGCATGGGTGTGGCCACTTCCTGGTTGGGAGGTCATGTGGTTGCTCAGGATTGGCTGATTCGACAAATACAGATTTTTAAAATTACCGAATCGGTATTACAGAATCGGTAATACCGATTTGGTAATGGGGTTTTGGTAATTTTTTCCTACATCGCAGATACCGATTCCTTAATACCGATTCGGTAAAAATCGGTATTAAGCCCTATGTCATAGAACTTAGAAACACATCTTGAATAAAATTCACATAATCATAAGAAGGATTTAAGTTGATCCTTGTATAGAGGGTTATTCATATTCTTAATGGGCAAAAGAAGTTCCTTTTTTGGAAAAATACCATTGCCATTAATCTGATGACCCAAATACTCAACATCAGATGAAAACCACTTGCATTTATCCAGATGAATGGTCATACCTTTAGCATCTAAAACAGATAAGACTTTGTCAATGTTTCATGATGTTTCTTGACGGTGTTAGAAAATATCAGGATATTGTCCTTAAACGCCACAACTCCATCAGTGTCTCCTATCAAGCAATTCATTAACCTTTGAAACACTGACGCAGCCGATAAGAGGCCAAAGGACATTCTAATATATCTAAAGGTTCCTTTAGGTGTGATGAAAGTAGTGATGTCTCTTTTAGCTCTATTTGATAGAACGCTGATTTGAGATCCATAATGGTAAAATATTTTGCACCATCTAATTTAGCTAAAAGATCTTGTACTTTAGGTAAAGGAGGACATTCCATAACAATTTGTTTGTTTACTGATCTCAAATCAGTGCACATTCTAAGTCCTCCATTCTGTTTTTTAACTAAAACTATGGGAGAAATCCATTCTGAAGCATTGACAGGCTCTATTACCCCATCAGCACACACTGTTTAAATCATGTCAGCCAATTCATTGCTCACAGACAAAGGAAAATTCCTCACTTTATATCTCGAAGGAATTGCATTTTTTTAAACACAATTGTGTGGGAAAACCGCTTAACTTTTCCTAACTCTTTTCTAAAAAACATTTTGATGATTGTCAAGAATGGCTTGGACCAATTCTTCATTGTTCTGAAAGTCGCTATCTACTACTTGTAGATCTTCAACCATATATACTTATATTTTTGCATTGGGACACAAAGTGATATTTCATTTTCCCTGGTGTTTCCACCCCAACACTTGTAATCCATCAACAGCAACATAAACTTTTCCAACTATGTTTTTTTGTTTGAAGGAAATATCGGACACAAAATACCCCAACATTTCAATTTCTTTGCCCGAAAAAAGGTAAACACAAAAATCATTAGGTTCAAGCGCTTTATCTTTCCATGACTTGTTGAAATAGGAATCCGAAATGATAGCACGGGGGAACCAGAGTCTGCCATAACTTCCACCTTTTTACTATGAACAGTAACGAAACACACGGGAGGAACATAGGGTTCAGAATCAATATCATTGTTTACGTTGTAAGTGACTTGATCTGACTTTGAAAATCACCTTCTGTCAGAGATAATGGAATTTTCAAATGTTGATTCAATATTCACTTGATCTACCACATCCTCATCAGCCAGACTGGCAACTTTCCTATTAGTTTGGCAAAGTGTTCCAAAATTACCTATTTTTTTACATTTGTAGCACTCCTTGCCTCTAGCTGGGCAATGTCTTAATTGAAACAAATTAGATTTTGAACCACATTGAGTCAAAACTATTTACCAGTGTTGAGGAACTGTTTAACAGGAGTGTATGATGTAGTGGTTTTGTTAGATTTACCTCTAAAGTGAGCAGATTTAGCATTGGAATCTTTTATACTAATAGCTGCTACACCTGTAGACAGATTATCAACATTGATGGTATTGAATGAAGTGATAGAATGTTCAACACTTTTGGCAATTTCAATAGCTTTCTGTAAGGAAGGATTAGGTTGCCTTAAAAGTTGCTTTTGAATTTTTTTATTCGAACAACGAATAATTAATTAGTCTTTAATATATTTGTCTATCTGAGCCCCAAAATCACATTCTGCTGCCAAGCATTCAACATAAGCATCAACCGATTCATTGACCGATTGATGTCTAGTTTAGAAGTTATGGGCCCGATGTAGGTCGGTCGGTAACGGCCGAAAATCGGTATTTTCGGCCGTTACCGACCGGTATTAAAGAAATGGGATGTAGGGGCATGTGTAACTGATTCGGTAAAATTACCGATCGGTAAATTTACCGATCGGTATTTCTACCGAATCGGTAATTATGAGATGTAGGTGGGACTCTTCTGAGTCCCACAAGCCTCACAGAATCGGTATTTTAACATCAAATTCAATTTGATGTTAAAATACCGATTCCGGTGTGCATGCACATGTGTGCATGCACACCTATGCCATATGACAGGCAGACCTGCCCTTAGGGCAGGTCTGCCTGCCACATGGCACCCGAGCCTCTTTTGGGGGTGCCAGAGGGTGTCAAAGTGACACCCCCTGCACCCTTGTGTAATTCGGTATTTACCGATTCAGTAAATACCGAATCGGTGATGCCCATTCATTCCTATGGGCTTCAAAGCCCATAGGAATGAATGGGCCTTACCGGTCGGTATTTACCGAATCGGTAGATACAGATTTTTACCGATTCGGTAAAAGAAACATCTGGATGCTCCTACATGTCCCCCCTTCTTATTTACCGATTCTTAATTACTGAATCGGTAAAATTCGGTAATTAAGAATCGGTAAATAAGTCCTAGCTACATCGGGCCCCTAATCTCTCCATCACGATGTGGGGTTGTTCAATAAAACTAATCTATTGCTTCTGTTACTGGAGTTGGAGATGGAGATAAATGTTCACATCCATTCTCAGCATGAATTCCCAATGTATTTAAAAGTAACACTTTTTTTCTCTTGGCATTAAAACTGTCACCATTAATAGCAAGCTAGTAATTATTAAATTAACTATACAATTTTTCCCATTTCATGCTGGGTTGGTTAGGTCCAGAATAAAAGGGAGTTGGAGGATTTCCACAAACAGTATTCATAGTATAATAAAATTCAGAACTTAGAAACAAAGTTTAAATATTACAAATAAAATGTTGAAAACATTGTAAAATGTCAATGCATGAACCAGAAAATGTTAAAATAATGAATAAATAACTATAAGGTGTGCGTGTCACGAAACACGCAAAGGAGACAAAGTTAGAAAGGTGTGCGTGTCACCGATAAATGCAGGGTATACACAAACCAATCCAAACCAAAACGGTGGAGACATGATGATGTAATACGTCGCATACAGTGTCCAGTGTCGATCATGAAAGAAGAGAGGAAGCATTCTTAAACAATTGTCAGTGACGAGCGTCTTGTGGAAATGGAATGCTGGAGCGTCAAAGATAAACAACGCGGCTCCCAGATCGAACGTCTGCGGTTCCCAGCTTGTGCGTGTGCAATGAGTGATGCAAAGAAATTCCAGGACTTCAAAATATAACAATAATCCCAGCAGGAGTGAGAAGGATACCAAATTCTCCTAAATAGATGAAAGTCGCCACAGGTTTCCACACCAGCAACAAGTGCGTGCGACTGGAGCTACACCACAATATATGTCCAGAAAAGCAGCAAACACATCAGGCCACTCCAGAATATGCCACCAGGAGCACAGCAGACAAGGATGACAGGAAAGCAAATTCTCAGTAATTCCTCTCCGGCACAGGCACAGCATGAAGGAAATCCAATGGAAACAAATTAAGGAAATGAGGAAAACATTTCAGCTGGGCATAAATACGATGTGCTTGTGGATGCTTGAGTGTCTTGAGAAGGTAGGAGAAAAATCCCAAATCTTCGCCAATATGTGGTGTAGACAAAATCCAGAGTCTATTGTAAAGTTGAAAAGTCGTTTAATGGATCATCCACATCTTGAAGAGAAGCAGTGTAACTGAGGAAGAACTGCTCTTCAGAATGTGGAACAAATGCAAACATTCAAAAGAATACAACCATGGCACACGGATGCATGGAGGATACACCCATCGTAGCAGAACACAATAAAGAACATTCTTACAAGCATTCTATTATCACAAGCACCAGTTTAATGTTATTTGCTGTATAGAATGCTTGTGCAAGGTGCACAAAAAGTGTTCCCCACTTGTGCTGTGCAGGCACGGTATTCCTCAAGACTGATAGTGAGGTACAGCCACGTGCAGACACCTGAAGACATGCAGGCCTTAAATCTTAAAGGTGAAGGCAGCGGTTCTTAAAGGAACAGCTCATGTCAGAACATGTATGGTGACAAGCACACCCTTTTGAAGGCACTCACACCTGAAGACATTCAGGCTTTAAGGCTAAATGGGGAATGAGGCAGTTCTTAAAAGTGCTGCTTTCCTGTTTGCATCAGAGCATGTACAGTGATGGGCCCACCCTCTTAAAGATGTGGAATTGTCTTAAATGCAGGGTCATCATTTTTGATGGCACAGTGACCTGGTGCGCATCTTGGAGTGAGGCGCATTGTCAAGACTGATTTGCATATGGCCATGTCTGAACTGGGGTGGTGTGGTGAGTACAATAATGATAGATTAAACCCAGATCTGTGACTGGGGGTGAATGCTTTGCCATTGTGCAACATTCCGTCCATCAATTGTTGTTTTTGCATTTGTCACCACGAGTGGGACAGGTATGCTCAGACGTGAGTCTCGTGCTCTCCATGCCACTGGATCAAGTTATCCTGGCTGATGATGGCTGATAGCCAGAAACTGGTCCTAGGATGCTTGATTCCGGTCCAGGGAAGACATGGCTTGGCAGTTCGGGATGGACTGTTCCCATGAGGCACAGGGTCAAGACTGATTTGCATATGGCCATGTCTGAACTGGGGTGGTGTGGTGAGCATAATAAAGATGGATTAAACCCAGATCTGTGACTGGGGGTGAATACTTTGCCATTGTGCAACATTCCGTCCATCAATTGTTGTTTTTGCATTTGTTACCCCGAGTGGGTCGGGTATGCTCAGACATGAGTCCTGTGCTCTCCATGCCACTGGAATCAAGCTATCCTGGCTGATGACGGCTGATAGCCAGAAACCAGTCCAAGGATGCTTGATTCCAGTCCAGGGAAGACATGGCTTGGCAGTTCGGGCTGGACTGTTCCAATGAGGTACAGGGTCAAGACTGATTTATATACGGCCATGTCTGAACTGGGGTGGTGTGGTGAGCAAAATAACGATGGATTAAACCCAGATCTGGGACTGGGGTGAATTCTTTGCCATTGTGCAACATTCCGTCCATCAATTGTTGTTTTTGCATTTGTCACCCCGAGTGGGGCGGGTATGCTCAGAAGTGAGTCCCGTGCCCTCCATGCCACTGGAATCAAGCTAGCCTGGCTGATGACGGCTGATAGCCAAAAACCTATCCTAGGATGCTTGATCCCAGTCCAGGGAAGACATGGCTTGGCAGTTTGGACTGGAATGTTCCCATGAGGCACAGGGTCAAGACTGATTTGCATATGGCCATGTCTGAACTGGGGTGGTGTGGTGAGCAAAATAATGATGGATTAAACCCAGATCTGTGACTGGGGGTGAATGCTTTGCCATTGTGCAACATTCCGTCTATCAATTGTTGTTTTTGCATTTGTCACCCCGAGTGGGATGGGTATGCTCCGACGTGAGTCCCGTGCTCTCCATGCCACTGGACTCAAGCTATCCTGGCTGATGACGGCTGATAGCCAGAAACCGGTCCATTGGATGCTTGATTCCGGTCGAGGGAAGACATGGCTTGGCAGTTCGGGCTGGACTGTTCCCATGAGGCACAGGGTCAAGACTGATTTGCATATGGCCATGTCTGAACTGGGGTGGTGTGGTGAGCAAAATAATGATGGATTAAACCCAGATCTGTGACTGGGGGTGAATGCTTTGCCATTGTGCAACATTCCGTCTGCATTCGTCACCCCGAGTGGGACGGGTATGTTCATACGTGAGTCCCGTGCTCTCCATGCCACTGGAATCAAGCTATCCTGGCTGATGATGGCTGATAGCAAGAAACCGGTCCTAGGATGCTTCATTCCGGTCCAGGGAAGACATGGCTTGGCAGTTCAGGCTGGACTGTCCCATGAGGTACAGGGTCAAGACTGATTTATATACGGCCATGTCTGAACTGGGGTGGTGTGGTGAGCAAATTAATGATGGATTAAACCCAGATCAGTGACTGGGGTGAATGCTTTGCCATTGTGCAACATTCCGTCCATCAATTGTTGTTTTTGCATTTGTCACCCCGAGTGGGACGGGTATGCTCAGACGTGAGTCCCTTGCTCTCCATGCCACTGGAATCAAGCTATCCTGGCTGATGATGACTAATAGCCATCAACCGGTTCTAGAATGCTTGATTCCGGTCCAGGGAAGACATGACTTGGCAGTTCAGGCTGGACTGTTCCCATGAGGCACAGGGTCAAGACTTATTGCATATGGCCATGTCTGAACTGGGGTGGTGTGGTGAGCAAAATAATGATGGATTAAACCCAGATCTGTGACTAGGGGTGAATGCTTTGCCATTTTGCAACATTCCGTCCATCAATTGTTGTTTTTGCATTTGTCACCCCGAGTGGGGCGGGGATGCTCAGACATGAGTCCCGTGCCCTCCATGCCACTGGAATCAAGCTATCCTGGCTGATGACGGCTATTCCTAGGATGCTTGATCCCAGTCCGGGGAAGACATGGCTTGGCACTTTGGGCTGGACTGTTCCCATGAGGCACGGGGTCAAGACTCATTTGCATATGGCCATGTCTGAACTGGGGTGGTGTGGTGAGCAAAATAATGATGGATAAAACCCAGATCTGTGACTGGGGGTGAATGCTTTGCCATTGTGCAACACTCCGTCCATCAATTGTTGTTTTTGCATTCGTCACCCCGAGTGGGACGGGTATGCTCAGACGTGAGTCCCGTGCTCTTTATGCCACTGTAATCAAGCTATCCTGGCTGATGACGGCTGATAGCCAGAAACCGGTCCTAGGATGCTTCATTCCGGTCCAGCGAAGACATGGCTTGGCAGTTCGTGCTGGACTATTCACATGAGGCACAGGTTCAAGACTGATTTGCATATGGCCATGTCTGAACTAGGGTGGTGTGGTGAGCAAAATAATGATGGATTAAACCCAGATCTGTGACTGGAGGTGAATGCTTTGCCATTGTGCAACATTCCGTCCATCAATTTTTGTTTTTGCATTTGTCACCCCGAGTGGGATGGGTATGCTCAGACGTGAGTCCCGTGCTCTCCATGCCACTGGAATCAAGCTATCCTGGCTGATGATGGCTGATAACCAGAAAACGGTCCTTGGATGCTTGATTCCGGTCCAGGGAAGACATGGCTTGGCAGTTCGGGCTGGACTGTTCCCATGAGGCACAGGGTCAAGACTGATTTGTATATGGCCATGTCTGAACTGGGGTGGTGTGGTGAGCAAAATAATGATGGATTAAACCCAGATCTGTGACTGGGGGTGAATGCTTTGCCATTGTGCAACATTCCGTCCATCAATTGTTGTTTTTGCATTTGCGCATCTGGCAGTGAACATTATCAGGGTCAACTGTCTGGCAGGCATGGAATTGTATTTAGGGATGCGCTCATCCTGACTGGCATTCTGGTATCAGCACGCCATCTAGGGAAGTAAAGTAATGCACACACCATGACTGTATTTTTTAACTAATGGCATTCATGATTTATTTTGTGGGATAAGGTTTTCCTAAATAAGTACAACTTGAATGAAGTGAGGCAATACTGTACACGTTCATTTGAAGTGTGTTTGTCCTTACAAGGGGATGCGGTGTGAACTAAGGTGCAGCTAAAAATTGCTGGAAGAAACAATTTGTGGTCTCTTTGTTGGCAACATATATAATTGTACACAGCAAATTGTGGTGGGAGGGTTGCATAGCATAACTAGAGTGCAGAGCATTATGTGGTATCTACTTTGATAGAATCAAGGCAGCAGCTAATATGTCCCAGCCACCATAGTTTTTCTATGATATGAGGGGCACAGTTCTACTACGGAAAAGGCGAAAACAGCTCCTCTACTCCTATCTACTGGCAATTAGTGGGGGGAAGTTTTC
Source organism: Lissotriton helveticus (assembly GCF_964261635.1). Taxonomy (NCBI): domain Eukaryota; kingdom Metazoa; phylum Chordata; class Amphibia; order Caudata; family Salamandridae; genus Lissotriton; species Lissotriton helveticus. The sequence goes on along the minus strand of NC_136063.1, from coordinate 1,809,115,326 downwards.
TGCAGTAAGGAAACAGACCATAACACTGCATTATTTGGGTACTGAAGGAAGGAATGTGTATGAAAGTTTGGATGAAATAACGATTGGTCATTGTTAAGGTGAACTTGATAATGCATATGATATGGAAGTCATGATGCTTGAAAATCATTTTGTTCCCAAAGGTATGTTGTTGTATTGGAACAACATAAGTTCTTCACATGTTCACAAGGTAAACAAAAGAAAACTGAGAGTTATGGGGCTTCTTTGAAAACATTAGCATTCATGTGTGAATTTGGACAGCTTCCAGATTCCCTGGTAAGGGATCAGATTGTTAGGTGTACTATCAACGTCAAAATTTAGGAAAAGCTCTTTACCTTATTCAAGAGAGGCTTAGGCCATTGGGGAAGGAATGGAAATTACCAATATGTGGGTGTGTGGAATGAGGGATGATACAAGTAAAGAAGCCTTGATTGAGGAAAGCACTGTACATGAGATAAATAATGAGTTACACAAAGGCCGGTATGTGAAAAAACATGTTGGTGGAGAAACTTCTAGGTAATCTGTCATAAATGAGTTTGCCAGTTCCAATAGGAATAGGGGAGTTAAATGATTCAGATGTGGCACGGAGGGACATCTTTCAAATAGTACAGGATGTTTTGTGAGGTTTACCACATGTATAAAATGTGGGAAGAAAGGACACTACGCGCGTGTGTCTGGGTCAAAAGGACAAGGAATATGTTGTGTGGAGGAGGAGAAGAAATTTGTATTGAGTGTGAGGGATGATGGATTAGTGGATGGTGATACACTGTAAATGCTGGAATGTGGGATTAAGCTCAGTGTTAGGACATTGTCTGTATTAGCTGATTTAGAATCACTTCATAATATGGTAGGTGAAAAAAATTGGGAGATGGTGTTTGGTGAGAACAAACTTGAATTGCTTCCACCGAACATAAACCCTTTGTGCTATGGAGGTCTCAAAATTGATGTGACAGGATAGTCTGTGATGAAAATTCACTTCTTAGATTGGGAGGCTGTAGGGAAGGTGTATGAGACAAAAATAGGTGATGTTGGGATGGAGACACCGCAGAGATATGTTGATCACCCTAAATCCCAATGCATCAGAGAAGGTGCTGTTACTCTCAAGGGAATTGTCACCAAATGATGTGCATTCACAGTTTCCTAAAGTATTTGAAGACAACCTGGTGCTGCAAAAACATTTAACAAAATTGTGATTTCCTATTTGTAAGTAATGCAAGGAAAGTGCCTCATTTGATGATGGGATCTCTGCAATGGGATTTGAAGAAATTGATGGAGTCTGGTGTGATCGAGAACATTGAATGTTCGGAAAGGTTGGCCCCTGTGGTTTTAGCCCCAAAAGATGTTGGGGAGGAGGTTAGAACGTGTGTGGATTTATACAGATTAAACAAGCACATTTGTGTGGACAGGCAATCCTTATCAAATGCTTTGGAAACATTGGCAAAAACTAAACATAGCAAGTTCTTCAGTGTCATGGATTTGTCTGCCACTTACCATCAGGTGTTGCTGCATCCTAACTGTAGGCACCTGACATAATTCATAACTCCTTTGGCTGCCTATAGGTTTATTTACATGAATCTTGGGCTGGCTTCCGCAGCTGCTTGGTTATAGAGAGTCATGAAAAGGGTGTTAGAGGGACTGCATAAAGTGTTTTTCTTCCAAGACAAAATCCTAGCCTACAGCAAGGACCAGCAGGAGCATGACAAGCAGTAGTGGCAGGTGCTGAATCGGGTGCAAGAGGCTGAGTTGGTGATGAAAAGGAGATATGCTAATTTTTTACAACTTCTGTGACTTATCTCGGTCATACAATCTCGGGTGAGGGAATACGTCCAAAGTTGGACTTAGCAGAAAGCATTGTAAAGGCACCCACACCAGAGAACAAAGATCAGGTGCACTCCTTTTTTGGGTTGGCTGAGTTTTGTTCTTCCTAACTCTGCCAGCGTATCTCTACCTTTGAGGTTGCTGTTTAAGAAAAACTCCAAATGTAAGTGGACTGAGGAGTGTACAATTGCTATTCCTGGCATTATAGAGGGTATAAGTAAGATACCTGCTTTGTGACATTTTGATTCCCGTAAGAAAACAGTGTTATCAAGGAATTCCAGTATGCTTAGGTTGGGCGCTGTGTTGGTACAGGTGGTGGATGGTGAATCTAAGTTTGTGGACTTTACTTCTCGCTCACGAAATGGCTTAGAGGAAAACAATTTTGTAATTGAGCGAGAAGCATCGGCTGCGTGCTGGGCGATCCAGCATACCAAATTCTACTTATGGGCCATACTAATTGTGATAACAGCAGATCATCATCTATTATGTCAAATCTTCACGTGTAGAGTGGTGGAAAATGTACCACCAGGATTACAATATTTACAGGGTTTAGTTTTGCTGTGGAGTATTTGCCAGGCCCTAACAATATGATTGCAGACTGTTTATCTAAGTTACCCATTGATCAGGATATGGACAATGGTGACACCTCACTCACGGGATGGGTATGTGAATCTGCAATTGATGAAAAGGGATGGTCTGGTGCTACCCTTAAAGATGTTGACTTTGGAACTTTTAAATAATTCATTGTTAATGGGTGGCTGGACGATTAGGATGTACCAAGCTTACTGAAAGGATTTGTGAATATGAAAGATTAGCTTTCCATAGTTGAGGAGAAATTCTTAAGAGGGGATAGAGTGATACCACCTCGCAATCTAAAATACAAACTTATGAACCTGGTACATGAAGATACACTTGGTTCTACCAAGGTTATCTTCATGTACCAGGTTCATAAGTTTGACTAATGCCAGGTTGCGCAAATCCTCTTGGTGGCCAGGAATATATCATCAGGTGGAGGAAGTGGTAAAAGACTGTTGGCATTGTGCAAACCATGATAGAAGTAGGAAGACATGCATGGTCCCGTTGTCGCCTGTGGAAACTCCTCTGGGACCCTGGTCCAAATTATGGTTAGACTTTGCTTGACCTTTTGAGCTTTTGGTTATTAATGATCAGTATGTTCTTCTACTGGTTGATTAGACCTCTAAGTGGGTGGTCACAAAATGTGTATCTACTGTCAACACAAAAACAGTAATTGAATTCCATACTGAGGAGTTTTCTCAGGTAAGTATCCCAGAGTGTTTAATTATAGATAATGTCGTTCAATTTACTTTACATGCAATGTGCTTGTTCCTTGAAAAATTGTCTATTGTGCATTACAAGACGAAATGGAGTGGAGACAAAATTGTGAAAAATGTCGATGATTCTGTAGGTGGTCCCACGGTTCAGCTGGATGTAACCACTGAAAGTTCCACTAGCATTGGCTCTTCTAGGAGACCTAAGTTCAGTCCACTCTGGCACAGAGACTATGTGTTGGTATAAAGCCTTTATTATGTTGGCTTGTAATTGGGTTTTTGGTCTTCTTGGATACATTATTCTTATTCTCATCCTTGTATTTGTTTTTAATGACTGTTTAGTCTATCTTACAGTTCTGGTGCATCATTTATTCAATTTCTTTTCTGTAAGTTTTGGAAGGTGAAAGGATATGTTTTGATCTGCACAAATGGTATTGTTACCGGAAACCTACACTTGACATTGTGCCTAGGAGTTAGACTAGTGCCTAGGTCATTGATGACAGCATAGAACATCATACACTGGACAGTTGTTCGAGCTGCCTGTATGGGTTGGTGGTTGGTTTTTATTGATTCTAAATAAATACTTAAAAGCTACAATAAGAGTGAATGTGCTGATTAGATCTTATCACTCTTCATACTCAGTACTGTGTCCAAAGACCACCTCTATGTCAGAAACTTGTCAGGGATATGAAGTTAGCAAGCATGGCGTCCAGCTGGACTATCTCTTTTCTCCTTGCCTGTCTTCTGGAAATGCCTCCTGATTATCCTCCTTCATTTACCATCTCTCATATCATCTCATTGCCAATCAGAGCACCACGGGTCAGGAGCCATACCAGCACTGTTTCTAGTATTTATCCACAGCAGCAGCATCTTGAAATAAATGAGGTGTTCAGCACTTTGAGTTTGGCAGGTAAAAGTAGTATGTATTTTGCTGTTGAGGTCACTTAGATGCCACTTGACAGACAGGTATGAGTTACGTTTTCTATGCACCACTTGCAAGTAATCCATGAATATCTTCACCATTGTATTTTTTAGGTAAATGGGCCCTATGTGTCTTCCTCTCTGGAGGATATGTTTTTCACCTAAGAAGTCTTTCTATTACTGGTCTAAGGAGGTGTTGGTGGGGTATGGGCCCAGTGGACATGTTCATTCGGTAAGAACCTGGAGAAGCTCATGAGGCAAGTCTTGTGAGCCAGTATTAAAAAAACAATTGCATGCCAAGCACTTCAGTGTCCTCCAAAAAACAACAATACTGATGCTGTTGCTCCTAAAGCAGTTGTCTGCATTCTTAGCTCTGGATTCAAAGCATTGCAACCTCTTAGTGAGGTCCTTTATTTGATGTGAAGATTTGTAACCCTGGGATTTGGCCAAATGAGTCTTATCTGCACCTTATTCATTTTTTTACATATCCATTTTGTTGACCTCTAATGCAGAGAGATGGGTCTGCTTAGAGTCACTCAAGTATGAAGTAAATATTTCCCTAGTTGCCCAGTGGCAGGAGGACCGAGTTGAAGGAGTTACAGCAGTCAACTTTGCAGCTTTTGACTTCCCAATTGTCTTGGGGACAACACCCCATTGAAGCACATCAAGCAGGGCAGACTTACCCTCCACAACCAATATGTAGATGGTCCTATGGTCTGACTTGTGTGGGGAAAGGGACAAAAATTGACAACAAGATCAGCTCAGTCTGGACTGTTACATACATACTATGGCATCAATTCCAGAAGACAATACTTCGAGAGACTGTGAGATAAGTGGAAGCCTGAAATATATTCTCACTCTGTAATGTGTCCTGACATTACACCCATCAAAGGCCAAGACAAATGGGAGTAGTCTTGTTACTGTGTATTTTTTGCCTGCCACTTCTTTCGCTTTGGCTAACTTTATTTACAACAGTGTAATAGTCGTATCTGATACACACACAGGACTTCCTCCATGAACTTCTGAATTCAATCATACTAAATAAGATATGCCATTCAGTACAATTGTATTTATTAATCTACTGCCCAAATTGCCATTGCTATGAAGTTTTGGTGTGTAGCCTGCACGGAATGCACTAACACTTGCTTGTGTTTTTGGGGTTTCATGAATGCAAATGTTCTTCTTACTTATCTAATAATAGTGCCTCGTCCAATTTTTCTTTAAAATACAGCACAGTCTAGGATTGAATGTATTGTGTGCAAGTTATCAGTTTGCCATCCTTTACCCTTGTGCTGCCAGTGTGTCACTTTTTTGTGATGCACTGGCAGCACATTTTTCTGCCCCATATTTACAAGGACAGGAAAAAAAGGAAAAGTCACCCTGCGTGGCTTTTCCTGTCTTTGTAAATACGGCCCCTTTACACCCAGCACTTTATGAGAAAGGGCATTCCATGTGTGTTGCTGTGCATGTTCCCATGCAACACCCATAAAACCATACACATTTCCAGATTTACGAGATATCGTAAATCTGGAAATGTGTCTGAATGCTATGCCTCCCCAGGGGAGGCGTAGGGAGGCACAACGAGGAGAGCTATATTAGTTTATCCTTGTTGTCTTCCTCTTTCTATGCCTGCTGAATTCTGCAGAACACGTTGAACGAGGAAATAACCTCTAATGATTGTTTATGTACAGGAAGGTATCCCTTCCTACACATAAACAATCCTTCAAATATATGACGTTTTACAAGTTGTATGTGTACTAATGCAGCACACAGAGAAGTTGGAAAATGCCAATTCTGATTGTTTATGTGCAGTAAGGGAACTCTTTATGCACAGAAACAATCATCCCCGTGAAGCAGGCATCCTTGCACCATGATGCAAGGGTGCCTGTGTCGGAGCATGGCAGCACTTTGTGTGCCAGAGCCAGGGGGAAGCACAGAGATGCAACATATTGTTGTAAATATGTTGCATTCCTGTGCTTCCAAACTAAAAGCTTGCAGAGAAAACAGGAGTGTGACCCATATACCAGGTCGGGATTGGGGTTCAAAGGTTTATATGAATACAGTATCCCAACAGGTAAAACTTAGAGATGCAAATGCTAAGGTATGCACGAAGCATTATATGAACAAGTTATTCTAACGATTTGTATGCAAAAACTAATTATATATTTGGTTCAAAATAGGAAGAAAAGGACAGGTTAGAATACTTAGAACAGCATCAAATTAAAAAAGTTTAAATGACAATCAAGAGTACTTGGTCCTCAATTATATACAAGTGATGACTGGCGACGCAAGTGAAGGGGTGAAACAGCGTGGGCGGCGCAAAGTGAACAAAGTGCAAAATGTATACAGTGAGTGGCTCAGTGTGTGATATATTTAAGGTGACTTCAAATAACAAATCACAATTCCTTAGAGCCACACTGGATGTTGCGCCTCAGTTGGCACTGTGGGGTCGACGATGTTTCGGTCCCTGATCAATTGGGACCATCATCAGGACGGGGTTGTCTCATGTTCAAAGCTGGGGCAGAGTAGTCGGCGATGTGGCGCCTTAGCGCAAGCGTCAGAACAGTAAATGAAATCAAGGCGTTCCAGTTGACCGAAGCCTGTATGATTGAAGGGCATGGATTCGTGCCTGGAGCCGGTTTGTATCCAAACTAAAAGCAGCGCTGCCCAGCAAAATGACTTGCTGCAGCACGCTGAGTTCGTTTTTTGTAAATCTGCCCCTCAGTTTCAAATTATGCTACCTCTTAGAGGAACACTTGCCTGCTTGATTATACTACCTCTCAACTGCCTATAGGGAAAGATTTGTCAATCAGTTGTAAAGTACTAAAGATAAGCTACAGTACCCACACAGAACACTGTCCTGTAACCACGGGCTGTCAAAGAAAAGGCTTTAGTTAAGGCAGGGCTGGGTGAAATGTTACTTTCACCAGTATAATCCAATGTAATTTCTGGCTTCTGGTGTTAGGATTGTTATGCGAAATCCCTGAAACGTATGCCATTTAGCTACATCTTGTACTTTAGACTTTTTCTGGGTAAAAATCCCTTTACTGAGGCATGAGAAGATCTTGAGCGAGCAGTAGGCAAGATGCTATGGTTTGTGTCTTGTGGGGATTTTGTGCTTCTTTTTGTAGTACAAGATGGATCCTAGTGGCAAATAAGAATACCGGAAAAAATTTTGTTCTAAAAAATTGTGCAAAATTCAGAAGCTGGCATTTCACATAACACACCATTTCATTCTAACACATAATTTTGCATTATTTCTGCAAAGGAATTTACACAAAGTTAGCCCACTATAAGGTAATAATGGGTGTAACATCGATTTAGGAGAGTTACAATGCAGTCAGATGCAAGAAAGATCCTCTTTCTAACATTGCTCTTCACAGTCCCCAGTTCAAGTTATGTTTAAACAAGTCAATTTCTAGTAAGCACATGCAGTTCCATTTTGCTCTTAAACTCGGCCAAGGGTATTCTCGAGTTTTGGGCTTTGAACTTGATAACGCCGGATTCTTATCTCATCTTTTATCTTATCTTACCATTACTAAGAATCCTCAGTCTTTATCTGCTAGGAAGTGTAAAGGAGAGAACCCAAAGTCCTTACCATAAACTAACATAAACAGATCAATTTAAACTCGGAAAGGATCATTGACTCTAACTTACCATTTAAGAATTTTATTACAAAGCCAAAAATAACTGAACATACAAACCCCTCATTACGAGATTAAAGAAATACATGGGCACTAATACAAAAAGCATTCTCCTGATCAACCTAATTTGTTGCAAAGTAAAAAGAATAAGCAATTCCAAGAAAATCAAACAAGCAACAAATGCTCCAATATCCAAATTAGTCTTAATCTGTTACAGAAAGAAAAATTAAAACAGTTAGTTCTGTCCCTACATTATCATTAAGATGGCATCCCTACTTAGCATTCCCCAGGTCAGATTGAGAAAAGGTGTCAGCTCGTGAAGACTTCAGAAGAAGTGCTTACACGTTACCTAAATCAAATCAAAGCTAAGTCTCTCTTCCAATAGTCGATCCCACTCTCCTCTTCCTAACTTCTCTCTGCTCCCATCTGTTCTTCTCTGCCTCACCTTCTTCTCTGCTCCCCTCCCTCGGAGCACTGTCCCTAATACAAAATGACCATCCTAAAGGACATGCTCTGTAACACCTCCTTAGGCTGGACGTCTTTGGCAGGTGATTTTCCATGACTTGCTCTTCGTCCAAGAATGGTTGAGTTGTCCTTGGGTCTCAGGTCTCTCCAGCGAGCTCCCAATTATCGAATTCCGATGTTACACTGTTGCAGGTCTCCTCCATACCTAACTCCTAAAATAAAGAGCATCTGTCTAACTAACAAAAGATGTCCTTGCACCTGCAACGGAAAGCATGAGAACGAACCAACCTTGCACGCTCAATTTGCTGAGCTAACTTCAACTGAGAGCCTTCCCAGGAAAAATGCATTTGAGGCCTACTTGATTCAGCTAACGTAAGAAATAACCAGGCCTCTCGTACTATGATTGTGAACATTCATGAAGGCCCATATACATAAGGAATACACATTTTAAACATTGCATTTATAAACATTGCATTACTAAACGTTGCATTTCTTCACATTAAGGCATATTTAAGCATCTTTTACACATGCAGACTTCGATGATGCACGTTTAAATCTATCATGTTGCATTTAACCCTGGGCGTAGGACTACGCTCCGCTTGCAGAGCGTGCGTAGTTTGTGCTACTGCGCGCTACGCGAATTGCACAGAGCACTGGGCAAAAACACGTAGCATAGAGTAGTGGGCACTTTTTGCTTCCTCAAGGTCCTCAATGTCAGGTTGGTGACCACGAGCGAGCAAAATCAACATCCCGACGAGACTTTTTCCTCGTTTGTGATCAGCAACATCAAGTTGCCAATCGCGAGCGTGGAACATATACGTCTCGGTGAGATTCTCAACGCTGGGAGGTTAGGTTTCTCATTGCGAGTGGTCAGGTATGCTTGCGACCGCGGGGAACATCCTTTACAACGCGGATGTTACCCGCACTACAGTTACGACGCGTCATTTACAACGCAAGTCGTAACCACGACTTGCGCTGGAGGGCGCTCAAGGACAAGGAATAGTAGATTTACTATTCCAACACCTTCCTTACTGTACGTAGGCTGGTGTTGGAATGATAAATTTAACTATTCTAAGACCAGCACCCCTACAGCGCAAGGTGGTAATACCATGCGTTGTACCGTCATAAATCCGCGACCGCTCACAATGAGAAACTACCAGTCTGCGTTGAGAACGCTGCCGCTCGAGTACAAATCTACTCGAGCGGCAGAAAACGACCGCTTGCACTGTGCAAGATGCCGTTTGAAATGATTGCACAGTGCGGACAAGCATCCGGCACTGTGCAATCAGTGTGAACAGCATTTTCCCTACCGCACTAGGTAGTTCACATAGCTATGCATAGCTTGCATAGTGCGAAGTGCACTTCGCGTAGCTACGCCCAGGGTTGGTAACTTGCATTACATGAATTGATTCGTAAAGCACTTGTAATAGCCATTAACATTTAATTGTCAATTTACCTTTCCTGCTAACACAAACTAATTCTCTAGCATTACACATACATTTTTGTAATTAGGCTCACAATTTGTAATAATTATACTTAGTTAGATGTAAATATATGTGTGGTGTGGACTCACAGTGATTATGATGCACCGCTACAAATTTCCCAAGAACATCCTGTCTTCCATCTGAGTGGTAGGTCCAGCCATATTCACAATTTCATCAGTTCGATCTGGTGACACCTTTCTTTTGCCTTTCTCTATTCGATGCCCCAAGTGCTGGACTACACTCAAACAATATTGTAACTTGTTTGGGAACACCTTATGTCCATTTTCTACCAGATGATTTAATAAGGCAATTGTGTCAATCCTACAAGCATCCTCCGTCTCCGAGGCCACAAGGAGGTCATCTATGTACTGCACAAGAACAAGGTTCTGTGGCAGTACAAGACTTTCGAGGTTCTTTTTCAAGATCTGGTTAAAGATGGATGGGCTCTCTGTATACCCTTGAGGGATACGACACCAGGTTGACCACGGTCTTCCAGCGGGAAGGCAAACAAAAATTGGCTCTTCTCATGAAGATGTATTGAAAAGAATGCTTGACACAGATCAAGCACCATAAACCACTCGGCTTGCATGGAATTTGAAATAGTATCACTGATGGATTCGGTACCACTGGACAACATAGGACCATGATCGTATTGATCTTTCACAGGTCTTGCACGATTCTGAACTTCCCACAGGCTTTCTGTAATCCCATGATAGGCAAGTTAAATGACTGCCTCTGATTTCTTTCAAAATTCGATGCTTGATCATAGAATTAATTACAGGCTTTATTCCAGCAATCGTCTCCGGTGACAGAATGTACTGAGGCGTTCTTGGGAACTCAGCATTCTGCTTAATCTGGATCTTAACTGGTTCTACACCCTTGATCAATCCAATCTCCTCTCCTGTAAAATCCCACACATCCAGCGAGGCAGAATCCCTCAAATCAAGTGGAAGCTCTTCCATGGTTAACACAGGGTGCATTTCTATGCACAAACATTGATTTGCAACCTTAGAGGTGGCATCATTATCATTAGTCTACAATTCCACTCCCTTAGGGGTGCAATAGATGGTACAATTGAGCTTGCACAAGAGATCTCGTTCTAGCAGGCAGACTGGACTTGAGTCGCACACCACAAACTGGTGTCGATCGCCGAAGGTTCCTATTCTCACAGGAATTGGTTCAGTCAATGGATTAGTCATTTTCTTATACGCCACTCTTATAACTTGGATTGATTGTCCCGAGAGGGGTGGGTTGGGTACTACTGCAGATCTTACTGTGGAATGGGTAGCACCAGTATCAACCAAATAGATGGTAGGATGACCATCAACATCCGCCTCTACAAACGGTCCCCTCTGGTCTACCTCTAAGACTGCCCCAAGTGTGCAGTCTTCCTCCCCTCTCAGGCACCATCATTTCAACGGGTGCAAACTGTACTCGTCACAATTCTCAAAAAGGGGCATCTGCTGATACATTTTAACTCTCTGCATAATTCTCTGAGGTTGTCGAACCTGCGGCGATAAGGTCCTCCCTTGCATAGACTTAGTTCTTGTCACTGTATTAACGACCTCAGGTACTGGGACCATCTCCTCCCCTTGTTGGACCTGATTAGCTGGGTTCCACCTACACTCATGCTTTTAATGCCCGATTTGGTGACAAAGGTGACATGTAGTGGGCTTTTTCAGTGTCGCCACATCTATCCCTGTCTTGGGGTCTACCGGTTTCACTTTTCCTTGACCCTGAACATTCTGGGCTACTCCTTCACTATTTCCCTATCTTCGGCCTAGCGTCCCTCTATTTGACTGTGGTTGGAGTTCCTTATCAGCAGTCTGCATCTGGACCATCATCAACTTATCTTTAAGCTTCCTGTGTTTTGAGTCTACCTCATCACTGCAGTACCTGCAATATCACAATATCTCATCCACTGACTTCTTTTGTCAGCAGATCATATGCTGCTGGATCATAAGACTAAGTTCTGGTTTCAAACCCAAAACAAACTTGGAAACAAACTGTCCCAAATTCTTAGGATCTAAGGTGTCTATCCCACTGTACTGCTTGAAAGCTTGCCGAAGTCTCTCAAAGTACTCATGTACAGTTTCCTTCGGTTCCTTAATTTCTTCGATCTTTATTAACCCAATCAATGTCCTGTGGGAACATTTTTTACTTCAACCATGTGATTACCTGCTCAAACTTTTTCATCACAATGGGTGAAGGACCATTGGTAACCAAATCTCAATCTGGTTCAGAGGTTGGCCAATCGACTGCAATTTTACAAGCTGCCCACAAATCACTTGACACTACTATGTCAAACAATATATTCAGGTCAATCCACAACACCTTTGAGATTTTAACAAAGCGATCAACCTGTTTGTATCACTCGACCGGCTTCTCCCTCAATCGAGGAAATTCATTTGCGAATGCTGCCAAATCACCTCTACTCCAAGGTACATGCACATACCCTCCAATGGATACCTCTCTCAAAGGATAATTGTCTAATTCTACCATTCCCCCTCCCGGAGGTGGTATCTGTCCTACACTCCTTTTGGTACTCTTCTTCTTGGACCATCTTTCTTCCCACTCATCAAGCATGCTCCATGTGCATATCCCTACGATCAATCCTCGAATATGTGTTCTCAACCCTATGACCCTTTTCTCTTCCAGTTCTTGATCACTGTACTGCAACCTGTGATTTCCCTGCAACATCTTTGTTTTGGATGAATCCACCTTCTATCTCTTTGCCAAATCCATTAGTTTCTAATGTGCCAATCTTGCCTTGCGAGTCACATCTTTCGCCACAAATAACAACTCGTCAGATTCGTACAGCTCTACTCTTTCTAAAGGCAAATTCCCGCTTATTATCTCGTCCACCTCAGGCTTCAACCTCATCACATCCAACATCTTTGCTCTCATAGCCGCTTTCAAAACCCCTCAATTAGACACTCCACTCCATTTTCAATTGTCACTGCACTGGTTATCACATTGGTTTGCTTCTGCTACCTTCCCTAAGGCTGGTCGACTTCCTGACTCCCTGCAGCCACAATCTCCTGTCATTCCCTCTTTCTGACACAACTGGTGGTTCCCACATCCTGAGGTCAGATCTAGAATCAGCCAAGGACATTGGTCTTGCCGTCCTCACATCTACCTGTCCCCTAGGGGAATCTGAAGTGGCTGGTAATGGATTGTATAGGTCTCGACAGGTGAGCTATTCCACTCACCATGCTATCCCCTCCGGAACCCGTTCCCTCTCCAGTAACTGACTGTGCCAAATTTCCATTTCTGACCGGCTCTGGATCATATACCGACACAATGGGACCAATGGTTACTGGTACTGTGAGACTATTCGGCAGCCTTGTGACACTTAGAACTCCATGAGCTTCTGTACATGCCGAGATCTGTGTTCCCATCACTTCTGTCCCCGTGGAGATTCTCCCAACCACAGTCCCACTAGGCTGAGCCTGTGATCCCCATTTCCATCTGTGGTCCCTGTCTTTCCTTCTGCTAAATCGGGATTATATGGAGGTGGTCTTCCGCTTATAGCCTTTCCAACAAGCTGTTATCGGTATCACTATTGTCATCATCAACACTCCTTTTCAGTAAATCTCCCACCTTCACCATCAATGGGAACAACATAACCCCCTCAATAGCTTCTACTCTCCATCTCTTTTCCAATGCATCCCACTGCGCATCTTGAAATGCCCTGATCGACTTTTTCACCCGTTCCTGACTTCGTTCTCTCTTCCTATCATGAGCTGCTCTAATCCATGCATGTAGTGCCTCAAACTGCGTGGGTCGAGGTAAAGGACGCAAAGAAGACATCACTGTTTTCAATTGATAAAACACTTCCAACCTGAAAGTACAATAACTGGGAAAAGTCAATTCTTCCTTTCCTTCAGTCATTTTATGCCAATTTTCAAGCCAAAGTATAGTGTGCAATCCCACATTGGTAGCCATGTAATGAGCCGGGGTATCTTTGGGTGGAGCCTCTTCTCCCCAAGTAAACACCGCTATATCTCCTCTAAACATATACCGTAAAACCTTGAAACATTTCCTGATGAAATTAATGTTTTCTTTCCACTTGTATTCGCTCTGCTTCCTGATGACATCCCACCAATCCCAGGGCGGCTTCACACCAACCGACCGATCACAGCGCGGCACCTTCTGACATCACTCTTCCTCCGCTTGCAACAGTTCCACTCCTCTTCAATTCATCTCTCACCCACTCACACGTCTCTGTCATACTGTGAAATAACTGTTTGTCCACAAAACGACCAAAGAGTCACTTCTCTGACTGTTTGTCCACCAAACGACCGGACAGTCTCTCACAATTGTCCACCTCAACTCTGGCAACTGTCTGTCCATCAAATGACCGGACCGGTTACTCATGCACTCACACACACGTTTCCCTATCACCAGTGGGTCAGTCAATGACGTCTCATGACTCCCGCAATCTCTGGTCAAATAATTTCAACTCTGGGTGTCTTCTACACCACAATCTCTTACCCTGGGGTATCAAAGTCAAATCTCACGGACCGTGCACGCTCACAGCCCAAATCCACAATCACTCTACTCTCACACCAACTCCGCAAGACATCACACAATTAAGACAGCACCGCAATCTAACAACAAGACATTCCTATTCATACTTACTCTCCCACGAACTGCTGCTTCTGCCGCACTGTCACTCTCCGTCTGTTTCCATCAACCGCCGCCGTCCTCCGCTCACTATCCACTGGATCACCATCACTTAGGCTCTATGGAATCAATATCTGCCTTTCCCTAGTTCTCCCCTTACTCCAGAGATAACCATCCTACTCTGCTACCAACTGATAACGCTGGATTCTTATCTTATCTTTTATCTTATCTTACCATTACTAAGAATCCTCAGTCGACTGGATAGTTTTATCTGCTAGGAAGTGTAAAGAAGAGAACCCAAAGTCCTTACCATAAACTAACATAAACAGATCAATTTAAACTCGGAGGGGATCATTGACTCCAAATTACCACTTAAGAATTTTATTACACAGCCAAAAATAACTTAACATACAAACACCTCATTACGATATTAAAGAAATACATGGGCACTAATACAAAAAGCATTCTCCAGCTCAACCTAATTCATTGTAAAGTAAAAAGAATAAGCAATTCCAAGAAAATCAAACAAGCAACAACTGCTCCAATATCCAAATTAGTCTTCATCCGTTACTTTAAGAAAAATTAAATCAGTTAGTTCTGTTCGTACACTATCACTTTGATGGCATTCCTACTTAGCATTCCCCGGGCCAGATTGAGAAAAGTTGTCAGCTCGTGATGACTTCATAAGAAGTGCTTTCACGTTACCTAAATCAAATCAAAGCTAAGTCTCTCTTCCAAGAGTGGATTCCACTCTCCTCTTCCTAACCTCTCTCTGCTCCCATCTATTCTTCTCTGCCTCACCTCCTTCCCTGCTCCCCTCCATCGGGGCACTGTCCCAAATACAAAAAGACCATCCTAAAGGGTACGCCCCGTAACACCTCCTTTGGCTGGACATCTTCTGCAGGTGATTTTCCATGACTTCCTCTTCGTCAAAGAACATTTGAGTTTTCCTTGGGTCTCAGGCTTCTCCGGGGTGCTCCAAATTATCAAATTCCGATGTTACACTGTTGCGGGTCCCCTCCATACCTAACTCCTAAAACAAAGAGCATAAGTCTAACTAACAAACGATGTCCTTGCACCTACACCGGAAAGCATGAGAACGAACCAACCTTGCATGCACAATTTGCACAACCTTGCATGCAACGATGTTCAACTGAGAGCCTTCCCTGAGAAAATGCATTTCAGGCCTACTCGATTCAGCTAACGTAAGAAATAACTAGGCCTCTCGTACTATGAACATGAACATCCATTAAGGCCCATATACATAAGGATTACACATTTTAAACATTGCATTTATAAACATTGCATTACTAACCATTGCATTTCTTCACGTTAAGGCACATTTAAGCATCTTCTACACGTGCAGACTTCTATGATGCACGTTTAAATCTATCACGTTGCATTACATGAACTGATTCGTAAAGCACTTGTAATAGGCAGTTCCATTTATATGTTAAATTACCTTTCCTGTTAACACAAACTAAGGGGCCTATTATGATTGCGGTTTTCCCGCATCCTCCGGGCCGGCGGAAGCCACCGCCAGCCTGGAGGATGCGGGAAAACCGCCGCGGAGCCTCGAAAGACCCACCGCCATATTAGGATGGATGGTGGGTCTGGCATTCCGTCCGCAGCTTTTCCGCCGTGGTCGCCTTCCGACCGCAGCGGAAAAGCTTTAACATGGCTGGCGGTGTCTATCAGACACCGCCAGCCATATTAGGATGGTGTAAAAGGAATGTTTTTCCACGGCAGCTTGTCCGCCGTGGAAAAGCATACAGACTTTCACTTCGGGGCCCGTTGCGGGCCCTCTGGGTGAAGGTGGGGTGAGGGGTGCACATGGGGGGTACCTATGGTACCCCCCTGCATTTGCGTGCACAAAGCAGCAGGCACCGCGCGGTGCCTGCCGCTTTGTGCATGCAAATGCGATGCATGCATTTTTAACCTTGCGGCGGGTGCAGCTTGAAGCTGCACCCGCCGCAATGTTAAAGATAGAGGATGTGATCGCCACCCTGGCGGTTACATCCTATTCTGCTCGGAGGGAACACCGCAGCCCTTGCGGACGTTCCCTCCTGCTCAGGGGTCGCGGACGGACTCAAGTCTCCCTCTCTACTGCGACGGTCCCGACCGACTGGAAGCAGGCCAAACTACTGCCGCGCCCAAAAAAGGCCGGGATGGATCCTGCTGCCCCTTCAAGTTACCGGCCGATATCCCTCTTGCCGGCACTGGCTAAAGTCTGCGAAAAAACGTTTTTTCGCCAACTGGACCACTTTGTTGAGTCATCTCACGCCCTTCACCCTGCTCAATCAGGGTTTCGGGCAGCCTACAGCACCGAGACTGCCCTGGTGGAGATCTCAGAAGCGATTCGGAAGTGCCTTGATGGAGGCGGCAGAGCGGTTCTGATTTTCCTAGACCTCTCTGCCGCCTTCGATACGGTGCCCCACAGGCTTCTCCTTGCTAGGTTGTCTGCTATTGGCATCACCGGATCTGCTCTTGATTGGCTGACGTCATTTCTTGATGACAGGACGCAACAAGTGTGGTTGCCACCGTATGCCTCCCGCCCTAGAAATCTCACAACTGGAGTCCCGCAGGGGTCTACCCTCAGTCCCCTTCTTTTTAATGTGTATTTGACTCCGTCGATCTACCTGGCCGAACATCTGGGGGCTAAAATTATGGCCTACGCCGATGACACCCAACTTTTGTTCACCTGGCCGGGGGACAATTTGGACACATCGGCTGTTCAGCACTGCCTTTCATCTGTCTTCCGGTGGTTAGCGCATGCCCAACTTAAGTGCAACGAAGACAAGTCCGAGGTCCTTCTCTATGGTTTCTTCCCCCGACAACTTTAAAAATCTTTTCTGGCCTCCTGACATTCCCTGCCCCAAATCTATGGGCGGTCCTGCTAAGAATTTCGGGGTCTGGTTCGGAAATGATCTGAAGTTTGAAGACCGTATTAAAAGACTTACTGGTGCCTGCTTTGGAACTCTCAAAGCTTTACGCAGATTCTTTCCTCTTCTGCCAAAGAGACTGTGGTGCGCGCCCTCATTCTTTCCAGGCTGGACTACGCGAATGCCCTGTTCTGTGGCCTACCCTCCTATCTGATCAAACGGCTCCAGGTGATTCAGAAAGCGGTTGCAAGACTCCTGTTTAATCTGCCAGGAGATCCAGCATTTGCCCTCACCTGCGTAGCCTACACTGGCTTCCGGTGGTACAGCGTATTACCTTTAAAGCATTGGTCCTTTCCTTTCGAGCGACCCATCAGTTTGGGCCACTATACTTGAGAGAACGCTTTTCTCTTTACGTCCCCAATCGCTGCCTTCGATCAGCTAATCAGTGCAGGATGGCTGTGCCCAGATTTAAGTTCACCAGGCTGGGATGTCAGTCTATCTCGGTGATGGTTGCCAGAGCCTGGAATGCACTCCCTCTCCACCTGCGGGCAGCCCAGACCATCTCATGCTTTAAGAAAGGTCTAAAAACTCATCTGTTTAATATTACTGATTAATTTACCCATATGTCCCCATCTCTGCTCCCCGCACATCATTCCACCCTCCGCGCCAGGATACTCGCGAGTAACAGATCGCGCTATAAAATATTTAATAACATAACATAATAACACGTCCGTCCACGATCATAATCGGCCCCTAATTCTCTACAATTACACATACAATTTTGTTATTAGGCTCGCAATTTCTAATAATTATACTTAGTTAAATGCAAATATATGTGTGGTGAGGACTAACAGTGATTATGATGCACTGCTACAAATTTCAGAATATCACGACACTCTATCTAACTCCCATTGTTCAACCACTGTTCTTTTCTCTTTTAAAATCTCACTGTTGAGTTAGACGTGAACTGGATGAGCGAGGCTTCGTCGCTGGAAAGTGATTAGGTACAGCTTTTGTAGGTTTCTTCCATTGGATTCTGGCATGATAGAGAGTGTTTCAAACCTGATCTTTGAAATGACTAGGAGCCAGTGGAGAGCATTTAGGGCAGGTTTTGGAAAATCATATTTTCAGTGATTCAATCACATCCTGGCATGAAGACATACCTTCACAAACCCCCGTTTTATGGCTACTTGATTGGTAGGTTGTAGGAGAAAAAGGCTTTTAAAAAGCATCCACAACTGCATGCTCCTCCCACCACAGTAGCCTTATATGAAAAGTGATTACTTGTTTATGGTAATTTGCGATTGTTCAAACTATTGAAATACATGAGTCTTTGCTATAGATTGATTGATGAATTTTATGGCTTTCTGATCCAGTTGTGTCTGGGCTCTAGCAGATGCCACTCATTGGAGATCCAAAAGCACTGTTACTTCGTAAAGTTTTTGTAGCTAATGACTGAGTGGTATGATTTATAATGAGGGAAGCAGAGGTTTGAGTGCACCTGTGAGTTGATGAGCTGGGGCTGAAGTAACCCTGGGCGTAGTTTGCGAAGCAGCGCTACGCATAGCCACGCGAAGTGCACCTCGTACTATGCGAGATACGCGGAACGCAACGCAAACTGCGTAGTGTGCTGTTCGTGATGATTGCACTGTGCCATGTGCTTGTCTGCACTGTGCAATCATTGAAAACGGCATCTTGCACAGTGCGAGCTGTCTTTTACTGCCGCTCGAGTAGATTTTTACTCAAGCGGCAGCTTTCTCAACACGGACTGGTAGTTTCTCATCACGAGGGTCGCGAGCATACGCGACCACTCGCAATGAGAAACCTGACCTCCCTTCGTTGAGAAGCTAGCCGGGATGTCATTTTGCTTGCTCACGGTCGCCAACTTGACGTTGAGGACCGAGAGCAAGCAAAAAATGACCGCTGCACTATGCTATGCTACGCTACGCGTGTTTGCACTGTGCTACGTGCAATTGGCTTAGTGCGAAGTAGCACAAACTTCGCAAACTACGTGAGCGTAGCGTAGTGCTTTGCCCAAGCTTAGGCTGAAACATACTTCCTGCACACAGCATTCCAAGGTAAGGGATGGGGGTTGAAGGGGAGGCTTGCAAAGTAATGATCTTCAGGGGAAGAGAGTTCAGCATGAGCAGCCCTGAAATGCACATAGAATCTGTGTCATTTCCTCCGTCATGAATAATGTCTTCTACTACAAGAAAGTGTTATGGTCTTGGTCATGCCATCTGTGTATTGCCTATTAAGTGACCAATGTAGACACAGATTGATTCAAATAAAGAACACTGGTATCAGCTGCAAGGGCACAGGTGAAATGTAACACACCTTGTAGCCTTGGCACCAATGCAACGTGCTTTGTCAGATGGTATGCTCGTATTCACCTAGAACATATCTAAAATGCAATTTTCTACAGCAGTTTTTCAAAACATTCTCTTTAGGGCTCACCTAGACATGACCTTTGATCTCTGTCTAGCCCTCCTCTCATGAGGTGATGTATTGGGTGATGTGAGACATGAGATGCTGAGGAGCTGCAGAGGAGCTGAGGTGCCGAAGAAGCAAGCAAATCAGTGCGTAACTGACAGCGTGCTGCTTTGCCGCCTCATGGTACCATGAGGAGGGATTGCTGAAGAGGCCGCCAGGAGGTGCCAGGAGACTTCTTCGGGCGTTGGACAGACAAGTGAGGAGTCAAGAGTTAGGCTGGTGTGGCTTATGCCCAAGGGGAAGCCTGCCCAAACAGCAATGAACCCACAGTGCTGCGAGCTTGCCTGTTGTCGTTACCCAAGGCTGCTTGGCCTCCCTGAGTTCCCCCAGCTACCCTGCAACAAGGAACGAAGGGGCTATAAGGAGGCAAAAGGAGGCACCAAAGAAGTTTTACACAGCCATTACATTCAGCCGGAGGTGAACTGCCGACCACCGCGCCTGACCACCCTGAGACTGAGATCAGGACCAATACCACTGGAACCTACAGGGGCCTGTTGCTGAGCCTCCTAGTGTCCCTAACTATGTTTGGACCCTCTGCTGGAACCTCTGTTCTTGCTTGCTACTTCTTCCTGTTACTGAGTGGAGAGTGGCAGCGGGGACAAACTATTGTGGGAGGAGCTATTGACTCAATCACTCCACAATGGCAGCAGGTGTTGCTCCCCATTCCAGCAAGTTTTTAGCCCCTAGCATTTGCTGCTGTGTCGATCGTGGAGGGGCACCAGGGGATGTCAGAACAGAGCAAATAGAGCACGCTAAGCAACCTTGGAAAGGGGCAGCAGAGCAACAGAGTAGGAAGCAGGGGTGTAGGAATTACAAAGTGAAGCTTCTCCTGGATCTCTAAAGTGTCTTTCAAGTGTCTTTTCTTCTACGTCCTCATAGGTGTCTGCTGAAACTGGATTGTGTGCTGGAGATTTGTGTCAAGCTGATATTGGGGAATCTAGAATTCTAGAACTCCAGAACCTTGGCCTTTCGCCAATTTGTGACAGAAGCATAATAAATGTAAATGTAAATGTAAATGTG
The DNA here is from genome assembly GCF_964261635.1 of Lissotriton helveticus. Classification (NCBI taxonomy): domain Eukaryota; kingdom Metazoa; phylum Chordata; class Amphibia; order Caudata; family Salamandridae; genus Lissotriton; species Lissotriton helveticus. The sequence goes on along the minus strand of NC_136063.1, from coordinate 1,809,094,663 downwards.
CTGGACTTGTAAAGCGCACAGCTGCCCGTAAGCGTCCCGGCGCTTGCTTAGGGAACCCGTCCTGGTATTCCCCTGTGAGAAACCCCGGCAGGGTGTCCACAAGGTGAAAGCCAGGCATCCCGCCGCGAGGGGCCGTAGTGGAGATTAAGCAAGCTATTGCCCAGAGTCGCAGAGTGTGACCCCGTGAGTTGAGTAGGCACCAGAGCGAGAATTGTCGAGTCCGTGGAATTTTGAGCCCGAGACCCGCCGAGGCGGGGAATCGAACCCTGGTCCACGGTCGATCTCAGCTTCCGGGTCTGCCGCCTCTAACCACTGAGCCACGCTTCTCCACTCCACTCCATAAACTGCATACAGAGAAGGCTGGTGGGGCGCACACTATTGCCGCAAAAAGATACAAGACTAGCACTGTTTGGCTGCTGCCCCCTGCCAATCTTCCATAGTCTCAGACACATCCCTGAGCTCGAATCTGAAACAATTCCTCCTTGTTGTTGGCAGTGGAAAAATTGTGCTTGACTTCAATTGCATTGCTTATTCAATTCGCTCCACTAAGAGTACATCGCTTGTGTGGGTGTCCGTACCACTAAATATATTACCATGACAAAAGTTTGCCCATGTATTTTGCTCCCCTGAGATCAATACCTCTGTACAACAAACTATTACCAGTGCCACCCACATCTTCCAGCATGCCAAGTTGTTGGGGTAGCTATTAATAGCAGCATTTGAGTATTTGAAGCAGCCAGGAGGCCACACCTGTTACAGCCAACAAAATGATTAGTGATAAATCAATTGCATCCCGTGCAGCCCAGATGAAGCCTCTGGTCCATAACCCGGTTCCATGTCCGGTGGAAGGGACCGTAGTTATTACTGTGGATGTGATGAACAGTCCAGTGAGAGAAAAAAACAAGAAGCTCATCACCGACAATTAGTCAAGTTCTCAAAGCTCTTTAATTCACAATGGCACTAATGATTTCCATGCACTGGGTGTGAACACAGTTATAACGGGGAAAACATGGGGTGGTGAAGAGGGGTTAGAGTCCCTCCCTGTGGAATTCACAATCACAGCTAACCCCCAACCAGACAGCACGCCGGCAGCAGGTGGGAGTTACATGGTATGTAGCTAGATGGCATTAGCACCAGTAATAGGGCAGGGTGGTGCTATCAACAACAGAACAATATGAAACACCACCCTTGCTACGCCAGCACTACCAACTTCTGGCCACCTTACAGTGAATTTCACATGGAGCTCCATGAGGACTGGGCTTGCTGAAGAAGCAGCAGCCATGTCGGCACTGAATGAATAAACCGAGGTGGTTATACATTGACTGAATCGATTGGAGGAAAGCAAGTGACCAATTGTCTCGTACAGGGCTGGGTGCAAAAAAACTACTATACGACATGAAAGCCTATCCTCTATTGCCCCTCCACTGCTGACACAACTTCCTGAAGGAGTGTATTTGTGCAAAGACCCACCCCCAACCAACTTAGGCACATCCTTGTCTGGCGCTTTAAGACTGAACTCGGTGTTTCCAAATGACAATTGATAGATATCTTGGCCAACATTTCCAGAAGCAGCATTTCACCAATCAGATTGTAAGGATCATCAAATGTCAATATCACCAGAATGCTATTCTGGCTGACAATCCTGTGGCACCTCTGGTAGCAGTACCAGGGATCTGCTTGTCTGCGGACATGGCTTCGCAAAGCCAGAATTTCAGAGTCTCCAAATCCTTATTTTCATTAGAGTGGATATTAACTTCAGTGCTATACATGCATAGAATTAAACAACGATCATAACACGGACCTTCTGACTTATATCAGAATCAATACTATGAAAAGGCCAAATTAGAAGTGTCAACTCACACAGATAGTAGTCCCCTGGTTGCACCTCTGCCAGGGTAAGCTGAAGAAACCTCGACCTCTTCATCGCTCTCAATATTCAGTCGAATCGTAAGCCCTGTGGCAGTCACACGTACGAAAGACGAACTAGCAAGCTTTTCAAAGCCTAGTCTTGACGGCACCTCCGCAGTGGAGCAGGCTAGCCAAGCACTGGCTCAATTTTCTCAGACACTGCAAGATTGGAAGACCTCCCCTGGCACTTCTAGCCGAAAGTACAGGCAACAGTGCTGCACACATCGTAAGATCAATGATATGATGGGAAACACACTACATACCAAGGACCAGTATAAAATGGTGCAGACCATAAGTCAAGGAAAGAAACATCTAGGGACCACCGTGCCAACTGTTGCCAGCAATATGGCATCCCAAAGTAGTATAGTGGTGGATATCAAAGAGAGCAATAAAGAAAGCTGAAGTGGGAACAAGCTAGTAAAAAAGGAGGAGATAACATTTACATTTGGTGTCACAATGGAAGATAATGATATCCTTGGTCTAAGAGATCTTTAAAAAAAACTGTAGAACGTTTTGAGGAAAATAAGTGCTTGATTCTAATTGCCAGAAGAAAAAATCCAGCCCCCGCCTGCATACGTCTCTGATTGAGCCAAGTGCCGAGCCCACTCCGCAACTGAAAATAAATTGCAAAAAGAGGAGGAAAATCAAGAACACTAAGTAGTCCAGTATCATTTTAAAAAGGGAACTATGGGCCACAAGTATATGTATAAAAGCCTTCTTTAAGGGGTGCTATCGACCTTATTGTGGAAGAGCATAGTGGTATTAAATGAACAAACTCACTCAGTTAAACCCATGTGCGAGGGTTTTTATGCCAGAACCAATCGGTTCATCGGAGGGAATCAAACTACCAGAAGAACCTGGGACCTGTATTCTGCAGGCCACCCAGGATTAAAAAAACGTTACTTTTATAGATCTACTCCCAAATCCAGGTTACCCATTACCACTACACTGAGTGTGCCTTCTAGAAGTGTTCAAAACTATCCCTGTACTCCACTTGATATCATCACAGGACACCAAACTGGTATTCTCAAGTTTCAACCCCAATTCACAGGTTGGCAGGAGTGGAGAGTGCAGCATTGTGCAGTTTTATACACCAGTCACCTCAAAACTGATTATTGATCATATGGACTATCTGCATGTGATGAGAATCGATATGCTTCCACAATCCAAAGTTCGAAGCCCAGATCAATACCAACAATTACTGACTGTGCCAGGTCCAGGGTACAGTGAGCAATGTGGAGTTTGTGGTCACTCCAAATAAATGGGTGGTCTGTTCAAGCTGAACCCCGACATACTAGAGGGAGCCAAAAATATGAAAGACATCAAGTAGGAAAACAGCAGTCCAGCTGTCTTTATCAACCGAGGAAAGAGGCACGTATTTGTAACAGAAGGGGTCCACTGGCATTGGTTGCCAGCTGTTCTAAATAGATCTAATTTTGCACAACCCAAAGCTCACTCTACCATGGCCAAAAGTAAAGTCCTCCCTTCTCCCTTCCCACTATGGAACCAGATCCAGCAGAGGGAACGCAATTGTGGGGCTCTCTACTTGGTTCTCAACAAAATTGAAATACATAGCAACCATAGTTTTATCAACGACAAATCCACTAGTTATGTTACATGTAAGACTGTCAAAGAAAAAGGAAAGAGTGCACCTTAATAGATGTTATAAATGTTTATTTGAAAGCAAATTAGCATATTAAACCTGTTGACCAAGTAGTAGTATTGAAAGACGCCATCTGTGGAAGAATGGCCACAGTGGAAAACAGTGTCAAGTACTTTATTGTAGAGAATTTAATATTCACCCATCCGAAATCTTTTGGGACTATTCAGTAAATGAAGAGGAGGTGAGCTGAGGCATCCCATTGACAGATATTGGTAGTTACATAACATCAGCAGACAGACTGACTACATCCTAATCCCGAACTATCTATGGGTCAGGTGATGGACATGAAAATAGTCTAGCAGTCTGATAGTGACCACGATCCTTTATGCTTCTTTTGTGGATTTCCGGCTGGACCCAAAAGATTCTACCTTTTCACTGTCAGTATCTCCCCGATAATGGCAGGGAGCGGTGAAACGGAATGTGGAAGATAGCAATGCACTGATGGTGTCTGTAGAATGATTTGTGTTCCATATCCTCGCTGCTAAGAGTACCAGTAGATCCTTTGGGGGGAGATAGCTAGAGTATTCAGGGACGGACCAAACAACCAAAAACACCACATCAGCGCTCAGCCCTGGGTGGTCCATTACAAGACTGTGCACCATAACAGCAATGTTGCACTGCACTCAGAAGAGACCACCACCCGGCACCAACTGAACAAATAAACATTTTGCCCCCAGAAGTAGAGAGACCGATTCTAGAGCAGACTATCAATAAAGCCCCTGGCCCTCATCACGGCCCAGCTGACATGTTTCACTTCTCCTTTTAGGTCTAGTCGAGCATCATGACCAACATATTTTAATGCGGGATTTGGGAAAAGTGATGTTCTCCCTTCATGGCGATCTGCCATAACAGTACCCTTTCACAAAAAACTAAGAACTATGACTATTTGAGAATCTGTTTTAACAACAACTTGACCTTGCAAGATTATGTTGAGAAAGCAGACAACATTTTGCACTGCCTAGTAAACGCCGTTTTGTGGGTGAAGTACACATTGGCTGCCATGCCTTGACTGTGCTCTTACAATCATATAGGTAGAAAGCTGTGGATTCAGCAGTGTGTGCTGCTGAGTTATGGGGATACAGCAATTGTAAGTGACTTCAGAAAATATAAACATTTTTCCTTGAGCTCTCAATTGAATCTTGGCCGAGGGACGCTGCTTCTCCAATTCTTTCTGGAGCTGGGACTGGTGCCCATTTCTGACATCATTGCCCTGGCCTCAGTGGTACGCTTAAATCGAAATTGTCATGAGGTGTCATATTTCAAAGCAGTACTCGAAGTTCCAGCCCCAGGCAAGCGCCAGCATAATTACTGGTCAATCCAAAAATGCCTGAATTATCTTGGCTTTTATCATATTTGGTCTGACCCAGCCCATTTTGTTGCTGCACCAGCTACTATGCCTAAAGACACTTACATGAGCTTGAAATGTAACACGCATATGGAACTTGCACATTTCTCAAAATCGACTGACAACTATCAGCGAGTAAAACATCTGTTGAGAATGGAAAAGTATTTAAAAGAAATTGCTCCAATGCATGTTACACTTTATATAAATAATTCTGCTAAGGTACTTTAGCTACCAGTGGCCGTATTATAGTAAGTGCCCTGGGGGTGCAATGGGCGTTTGCACTCACTTTGCTCTCTCCCAGGGCACTTTGGTATTAAAGAAGGGTCCGCAGACGCTTGTGTGGCTCCTTCTGTAATACCGATAGTGCTGGCGCACAAAAAGCACCAGCACTATCTTCAGTGGGCATTCCCTCATTTGCCTGGGGGCGTGCCCCATGCAAATGACCGAATCCCTTTGCCTCAGTGCCCATGCCAAATTATAGCTATGGTTGCTTAGAAGCCCTTAGGAGGTGCGATGAGAGTGTGCCATCTAAAAGGTGGCACAATGTGAGTGTGCCCCTTGAGAGCAGCCCTCTAGAGTGGGGAAAGGGGCTCCCATGGCCCCCCAGACATCAATCAATCAATAAATCAGGGGGTTTTAAAACGCGATACTCACCTGTGAGTGTCTCAAGGCGCTGTGGGGGGAAGGGCGGCTTCAGATCAGTCAAAGAGCCAGGTCTTGAGGTTCTTCTTGAATGTGTGCAGGGTCGGGGAGCGTCTGATGTTCACCAGGAGCTCATTTCAGGTCCTAGCTGCGATGTAGGAGAAGGCTTTCCCGTCTGTTCTGTTTCTGCAGATGCAGGGGACCCCTGTCAGTGCGAGGTTGGTGGAGCGGGGGTTCCTTTTGGGTACGTGGAAGGATACTCTCTTGTTGCGTTATTTAGGTCCGATGTTGTTGAAGGATTTGTAGGCATGGGTGAGGAGTTTGAAGGTGACCCTCTTCTCAACGGGGAGCCAGTGGAGGTCTAGTAGGTGTTGAGTCAAGTGTCCGTGGCTTGGTATCCCGAGGATGAGTCTGACTGCTGCGTTCTGGACGTTTGGAGTTTGTGTAGAAGAGTTCTGTTGATTTCGGCGTACAGGGCATTGCCGTAGTCCAGTCTACTGGTTATGAGAGCATGGATGATGGTCCTTATGCAGTCGGGTGATCCATTTGAAGGTCTTGCGGAGGATGGGCAGGTAGTTGAAGCTAGTGGAAGCGACAGCGTTGATCTGGCGGTTCATGGAGAGGGAGGAGTCGAGGATGATGCCGAGTTTTCTTGCATGGTCTGTAGGGGTAGGTGGATTCCCGAGGGTGGAGGGCCACCAGGTGTTGTCCCCGCCGGAGGTGCATGGTCCGAGGATGAGGACCTCAGTCTTCTCTGAGTTGAGCTTCAAGACACATGTCTTTCATCCAGGCTGCCACGCTCTTCATTCCTTCCTGGAAGCAGAGTCTGATGTCTTCGGGATTCTTCGTGAATGAGAGGATGAGCTGGGTGTCGTCAGAGTAGGATACAATGTTGAGCCCATGCTATCTAACGATTGCGGCGAGGGGGGCCATGTAGATGTTGAAGATCGTGGGGCTGAACGATGGTCCTTGGGGCACTCCGCAGTTGATATCGGGGGTTCGGAGAGGAAGGGAGGGAGTCTGATCCTCTGGGTTCTGCCAGAGAGAAAGGATTGGATCCAGTCAAGGGCAGCTCCTTGTATCCCCGCGTTGTGAAGTCTGGTTGGGAGCGTGGAATGTGAAACGGTGTCAAAGGCTGTGGAGAGGTCTCGTTCCTCGCCGGGAGAACTCAAAGAGTCCGACTTCCCCCATTCAACTCAGAGGCCACTGAAGTCATCTGTGGAGTACCACAAGGATCATCACTCAGTCCCACCCTCTTCAACGTTTACATGAGCCCACTCGCATCCATCGCGCGCCAACACAACCTCAACATCATCTCTTACGCCGACGACACCCAATTAATCCTTTCTTTCACCAAAGACCCTAACACCGCCAAAACCAATCTTCACAAAGGCATGAAAGAAGTAGCCGAATGGATGAAACATAGCCGCCTAAAACTCAACTCAGACAAAACGGAGGTGCTCATCCCAGGATCTTCCCCCTCTGCCTGGGACGACTCTTGGTGGCCTTCCGCTCTGGGCACAGCACCCACACCCACAGACCACGCACGTAACCTTGGCTTCATCATAGACTCCTCTCTCTTGATGTCCAGACAAGTCAAAGCAGTCTCATCCTCCTGCTTCAACGTACTTTGCATTCTCAAAAAGATCTTCCGCTGGATCCCCCTCGAAACAAGAAAGACTGTCACCCACGCACTGGTCACGAGTCGACTGGATTATGGTAACACACTATATGCCAGAATCACAGCAAAATTACAGAAAAAACTTCAATGCATCCAAAACGCATCAGCGAGACTCATATTGGACATCCCTCGCCAAGATCACATCACCGGACACCTAAAAGACCTCCACTGGCTCCCCGTCAACAAAAGAATTACGTTCCGTCTTCTCACCCACGCACACAAGGCCCTCTACAATCTAGGACCCGAATGCCTCAACACTCGACTGTCCTTCTACAAACCCACCCGCCAACTAAGATCGTCCAATCAAGCCCTCGCCGCAGTCCCGCGCATCCGAAAATCCACCATGGGTGGCAGATCCTTCTCCTTCCTGGCTGCCAAGACCTGGAACTCACTCCCCACTCACCTCCGCCTTACTCAAAACCACATCTCCTTCAGAAAAGAACTTAAAACCTGGCTATTCAACAAATAATGAACCCCTTCCCCAAGCGCCTTGAGACCCTCTGGGTGAGTAGTGCGCTATATAAATGCCCGAACTTGAACTTGAAGGATGAGGGCCGCAGTGTCTCCCTGGTCGAGGAGGATGCGTATGTTGTCAGTGGCGGCGAGGAGGGCGGTCTCGGTGCTATGTGTTGCTGCGGAATCCGGACTAGGAGGCGTCTTGGATGGAGTTCTCTTGCATGAAGGTGGTCAGCTGGGCGTTTATAAGTCTCTCTGTGACTTTGGCCGCGAAGGGGAGGAGAGAGATGGGCCAGTAGTTTAACCTCCGCCCATTCCCAGTCATCTGGGAAGATGCCGGACATGAAGGAGGCATTGATGGTCCATCCTAGTTTGGGGTCGAAGGCGGCGGCGGAGCCCCTGTGGAATATGTGTGGTGGGCAGGGGTAAGTTGTGGCTCCTGAGTGGGTTTTCTTCATGGTCGCAGTGATGTGTTCGACGGTGGTGGGATTCCAGGTCATGATGGCTGGCTTATCGGCGGCGTTGGGGGGGGGGGGTCCGGCGTCTGTTCGCTGAAGTTGTCGTAGAGGACTTTAATCTTCAGATGGAAGTAGGAGCTAAGCTTGTTGCAGAGTTCCTGGGAAGGTGTGATGTCTGTGGCTTCGCTGGGGAGTTTTGTGAACTGCTGTATGACATTGAAGAGTTCCTTGGCGTTGGTCGCGTTGGTCTGGACATTGTCTCTTATGAAGGTCCGTTTGTTGTCTCTTATGGGCTGGCGGTATTACTTTTTGGCGCTCCTGTGGTTGTCCCGTGCTTCTGTGGTTTTCGGATTTTGGCGGGCATTGTTTGGCAGGGTGGCAAAAGGGTGCAAGCTTGTCAGCGCAGCGGGAGACGCAGCGGTGAGATTCAATGGCAGCGGAGTTGGTGTTGGTCGTGGCACTGGGGAGGGGTTTGAAAGAGGGTGGTGTTGAGGTGTTCCTCTTTGACCTTGCTCCAGTTGCTTCATGGCGTGCATGGGGCGGGCTTAGGTGCAGTGGTGGTGTTGAAGGTGAAGTGGACGCAGTGGTGGTCGTTCAGAGGGGCTGGGTGGTGTGGCTGAAACAGATGTTTGTCCCTCTCGAGAAGACTGAGTCGAGGGTGTTTCCAGCTCTGTGAGTGGGCATGTTGACTTGTTGCTTCAGTCTGAGGTTGGCAAAGTTGTCAAGGAGAGTGGTGGAGTCGGGGTCGTTGCAGTTGTCGAGGTGGAAGTTGTAGTCTGTTGAGGTGATGGCGTGGGTGCGGAGTGCTCAACGATGGTAGATGTGGAATGTGTGCGAGGTCCCAGCGATCTGTAGATGAGGGTGCCGCATAGCGTGGTCCTGGGGCTGGGCTGGATCTGGAAGTGATGGTGTTCTGTGTTGGAGGGGAGGTCACTCGTGCTGGATGTTGAGAGTCGGAGGGTGGTCTTGTATGCGAAGGCGAGTCCTCCTACTGGGCATTGGGGGCTGTCCTTTCTCTGGATCTTGTAGCCTTTGGGGATGGCAGTGGCAATGTCGGGGCTGTAGGTGGATTTGGTCCAGGTTTCCGTGAAGAAGGCGACGTTGGGCGAGAGGGTGTTGATCAGGTCCCAGATCTCTACGGCATGTCGGTGCAGGGAGTGCATGTTGAGGAGGATGCATGTCAGAGTTTCGGCTGTGCGTGCATCAGGTGGGCCTTCGGCGGTTGTGGGTGTTTTGTCAGTAGTGAAGGATCTGTGGCATGGTCTGCACGAGAACTGTCCCTGGGTGGTGATCAGCGAGGATCTTCCTCAGGTGGTGTGCCTTCCGGGGTGGAGTGTGTGGAGGATGGTGGAGTCATAGCGGTGGGGCCTGGGAGAACCAGGGTTCCTGGCACTGGCTATGGTCGGGATGCGGACGGGTGCGGACGGGCATGCCATACGCGCACCTCTTGCACGCGTCCGCTGTGTGAATGCAGCGGTCACCATAAAGTAGGGGAGGGGGGTGGGACCAGTAGTAGGTAGGGAGGTGGTAGCGGGGCTGTGTCGCGTGCGGTGCCACTGGGGCTGCAGCGGCAGGAAGAAGTGACCAAAATAACAGCAGAAAATCACAAGTAATACGGGAGGATCACATGAAATACCTTAAACACAATAATGACACAATAGGCAACAAATGCGGAATTAAAAAGAACGGAATGGCAGGCAAAGTGGAGTACATCTGAGGCACTGGGCCGGGCTGCCGGCGCAAACCCTGCTCATCGAATGGCCCTGTACCGGAGTGGAACGGCTGTGAGGTGGAGCTGCTGCTGGGGAGAGTGCTGGCCTGGACCAGGACATCCCCTTGCAGGCGGATCCAGTTACTGCCTCAACCGCCTGCATGGAGATCTCTAATCCCCTTTAAAAGTGCAGGCGGATTGTCGCCTGCACTGTGAAAACATGGAGCGGCTGCAAGCAGCTGCTCAGGTTTTCACATAAACGCGCTCACCCCAGAGCACCGTGAGTTTGCTGATGCCCTGGGGGCAGCACATTCATGGCAATATGTTGCATTTTCCTTCATGGTACCTGTTCCACATTTTAAAAGATGCACCTAGTGCAATGAAGGGAGATGCACTGCATCTATAATGCAACCTCAGATCTTAGCTGGCTAAATTTGCTTCTACTCAGCCGACCTCTGTCACTGTAAATTTGGAGGTCGGGAGACATTAATATATTTCCTGCTATTTTGCACAAAAACAAAGCACCTATGTTTTAAAAGGCATTTACTTGTTTAAGCAGTTTTTGATTGCAACTTGTTGCAAAGCACAAGCACTTGGTTTTAGAATGGACAATAAAGTGATATATAGATCTGTGGCAAGCTATATTCTGACTGCCTGGATTGTAACAAGATGGGAATCAAAAGCCTATGTTTCTGAGTAACTATGCTAGTATTCTTTAACGTATATTTGAAAGCATTTTAACCCTCAATTTGATAGGATGAAATATAATTTGTACAAGTTTGTGGTGTGTGTCCGATCAATCAACAAGAGTGCATATTAAGCTAATGTTAGCTTCTTTTATATAAGGAATAAAGTACACCCTGCCATACATTTTAGGGATATTGCAGGTCACCGAGGAGTTCCATACCCATGTAGAGGAATGAGGTCTAAGGCCGAGTTCCTTTACGAGGTTATAGAACCCCGAGGTGAATTGCAATATCCTTATCATGTATGGCAGATGGTCAGTTTTCCAATATAACACATGGTCACGCCTTCAACTTTCACTCAAACTACTTAAACCTTGGTGCATATCTCTTTCAGAAAGAGAGCATGTTTGGGAACATGTAGAATAATTATTATTATTATTATTATTAATAAGAATACAACCTTAGTGCTAAAGTAAACAAATCAATTAACTGTTAAATATTTGTAGCAAAAAGATATTAGAAACAGTTCAATACAATGTGGCTAAAAAGAAAAGCTGTAGTAACTCAAAATGTGTTGAAATATGGAGAAAGATTCTAACTTTTCTAGAATTATCTAGGATATGGAAAAAATAATCATGCTTTTCCTGCTAGTCACCGTAAGCTAAAAGAAAATAGAGCAGGGGGCTCTGAGCAAAGGATTTTGGGGCATTACCTGGCTGACGTGTCCTGCTGCTGGTCTCCCTGCCACTGCTGCATCTTTCCATCAGCGCTGCGTGGCCGAGGGGGGACTTCAATCCCCAGGTGTCTTTGCGGCGGAAGCCGCCACCGCCTACACCGCGCCTGGAGGCGCTTAAATTTGAAGAGAGTCCCGTGTTGCGGGACCGCGTGCTGGCAACACCGGGCTAAGCCCGGGCAAAAGGCCGTCTGTGGCTGTCCAGGGCCGGCAGAGGCTGGGCTGGGCCACCACCCTAAGCCTTGAAGTGAGGTGAGTGCACAATATCATCATGGGGAGAAGTACAGCTACCACAACTGCCCTGGGCTCTAAACGTTTCAGTACTATTACTTCCTCCTTTGAAAGCATGCTAGAAAACGCTTTCAACATGGTCACTTCAGAGTTCGAAATCACGGAGACGAGACTTTCCATGGGTCAACTAGCATCTAATATACATATGTCTGACGGACCAGTGAGGGGTGGTTCCCCGGCCCCTCTACCTCTATCACCAAGCATAATAATTGATAACTCAATTCCACAAGGCAAGCCATCTGTGGGCCCTATGTCTGACAATAATGACAATAATGCCATTGACATTCTGGAATCCCAGTATGACCCTCAAGTAAATACTAGTGTCATCAAACCGGCCGCCAATACAAAGAACGCGGGGGAAAAAAGGAAGAGAGGTCCTTCAAAAATGACTATTAACAAGAGGAAACAACCGCCTGCAATAAATATCAACCAACTCCGCTGAGTATGTGGTCGCGTGGAGCAACTGGAACGGATAGGGTGGCAGTCAGTACGACTGCGCAACTAGATGATTTTACGGTAGTCTTCACTGGAGTGGCATTTAATTCCATTTGCACACAAACTGAGCCAACATCTGTAAATGGTATACAAGGAAGGCCAATTGAAAATTTAATTGATACCATAGTGGACTCCACTTTTAATCGTTTGGAAAGTCTAATGGACAAACAGTTTAATATTATTTTTAAACGTTTGGATAGATTAGGAAGTTTGGTGAAGAAAGAGGATGCCAAAAGAAAAGGAGTTACTGTTATTGATCAGATTAGGGGTGAACGGCTTTTGATGGATATGGAAGCTATTAACAAGGGCGTTGTGGGGGGAAGTGATAACGGCATTATATCTGGTACCAATAATGTTTGTGAAAAATGTGACGGTAATACGAACAGCCTGTCTTCTAATCTCACGCCCAGTACTGTGGTTAGCACATTGCACTTGCTAGAGGCACCTGTTATTAACGGGCGCCCAGTCATACTTCCTCATCTGTAAGAACACCACCTGCTCTATCTGTGTTAGCCCCCCTGAAAGTGGTGCCATTTCATAATAACAAGCCTATTCCTAATATACAGGTTAAAAAACATGCTGAGGCTGTTCTGCATCTGCCCCCAGAAGCTTGTCCTTATGTCATAATTCTAGCTGGAGTACCCCCATTAAAAGAAGATCAAAGCGAGTCCTGGGACCAACTTAAAAATAAGAGTATTGACTGATTATCTAAGTACAAGGGGACGGGTATGGAGATTGCTAACGAAATTTTGATGGTGCGACGGGTGGGGTGAGTCGGACCCTAAGTTAAGAATATCACGGGCGACTGTTTAGTCGTGAATTTTAGGCACCCTACCCTGGTGAAATATATTTTGAAAAGCAATACAGACCATTTTAGCACTCCAACCGTCATAACGTCATTACCACTTGGTGCCTTTTACAGACCACCCCAGAGCGCTTGCAACCCAGCTACCTCAACTTATTCTATATATAACCGGTTTGCCGCTCTGTCAGACCTAGAGAGACAGGATTGACTACCAAGTAAACCGTTAAAAAGCACAGAACGGCCTATGGTTGTACAACTGGGTAATTAGGTTTTGGTCAAACCTCAGATTACTGGTACCCCTCAAAAAGCCCCCTCCCCCGGTAGAATCACCATTATCCTGTCCCGTCATTAGCGAGTCTAGATTTTCAGACCAAAAATTAAAAATACTTAGCTGGAATATTGCAAGTCTAAATTCTAAAGTAAATATAGCAGAGTGGACTGAATTGGTTTGTAATTTGGACATTTTAATGTTCCAAGAAACATGGTGTACTAGTAGCTTGCTTCTTGAGGGATTTGTTTGCCATAATGACATTGTACCCAGCCCCGAAGTTGGCCGACCCAGTGGGGGATTATCCACATGGATAAGGATCACTGCAGGTAGTAATATTAAACCCTTGGAGACAAATAATGGCAACTTCCAGGCTACAATCTTTTCATTTGGGATTACATTATGTCTAATAAACTTTTACAATAATGATTTTACATCACTGCCGAATAGGAATTTTATTGATCTATTTGAATTTATTGATAATCTGGCAGATGAACATAGGTATGGCAAATTGGATGGAATCTGCCTGGGGGGTGATTTTAATGCCCATTTGCACAACAGAATAGATAAACCTGTTGTTACATCGGCTCGGGTAACTCCATGTAAAAGAGGGGAATAACTACATAACCACCTATCCACTCGGGAGTTAATCAACGTAATGGACAAAGTTGGCTGCAAGTCTGATAATGGTCCATTGCCTACCTTTAGAGGACGTGGTTGTTCATCTACCATTGATTATGTTTTTATATCTTCCTCCTTCGAGAATTATTTAGCCGAGGCTGAAGTTTTATGCACTAGCTACAGTGACCACAACCCAATTTTGACAACTATTAGATTTTTTAATAACTTTTTAAAACGGAAAGAAATAGGGGCAAAGAACCTGGTAGCATCAACGGGCAAACTTAAAGTGATTTAGAAGGGCATAGATAACAAGGCCCCACTTGCACGTACTATAAAGTCTAATCCCCTACTTGTGGAAACGTGCTTGTCTAGTGGATGCCCAGGTATAGAGATTATCCAGGCCTTTACCGGGTTATGTGCTGGTGTTAAACACGAAATTTCCAAACCTGTTGCAAACCCGAGTAAGAACCCGAGATGGTTTGTTGGCACCTGTTCCCGGGCGACCAGAGAACTCCGTGAAGCACTAGCTGGGGAGCCCAGGGACATGACTCTGGTTAGAGCCATGAGAGAGCGCTATAAGAAAGTGACTAAAATGCTCACAGAGGAGATAGTGAAGGCACGGTGGAATTCTCTTGCACAAGCCGCTGCACTTAAAGATGTAACTGGGTTCTGGGGTGAGGTAAAAGCAATGAGGTCCATGGGACTAAACATCTCTCCCATAAATTGTTACAAAGATAGCAAGTAATGGGAGGAGCATTTCTCAAGAATATACACAGCCCCAATAATAACTATTGATAGCTATCGCCCAGTTAACAAGGTTGTTATATCTATAACCAAAGTTGAAGATACTATACATGAAAGTGCAGGGAATAAAGCGCCGGGTTCAGATGGACTATCCACTGATCTTATTAAATCTGAAGCAGACTTCTGGTCCCCTTTATTATGCAATGTTGTTAATAATCTGTCCAATACTACAATCCCTAAAACTTGATCAACTAGTATTATTGTGCCCATTTTTAAGAAGGGCGATAGACTCGACCCTAGTTGTTATCGCCCTATATCTTTGATAGATAACACTGTGAAGATTTTGGGCAGGGTCATTTTTAATAAGATCAGGGACTGAGCAGAAGATAATCAAATTTTAAATTGCTGTCAGTTGGGTTTTAGGAGTAAAGTGGGTACTGTAGAACAGTGTTTGAACCTAAACCTAATATTGGGCAAATTTACCATTGCTAAAAAAGCCCCATTATATCTAGGTTTTATGGATTTAACTTCAGCCTTTGATTTTGTTAACCGATCGAGATTATGGAAGATTCTTTTAAATTATGGGTTGGATTAAGCACTCGTTCACATTTTGGCCCATTTGCACAGAGACCTAAAGGCACGGGTAAGGATAAATAATGAAGGAGAGGTCTACGGGGATATTTTAATTGGTAGGGGGGGTTAGACAAGGTTGTGTCTTAGCCCCCCTACTTTTTATTCTTTAAATAAATTAATTAAATAATTCCCTGTCCAAATTGACACACGATGTACCAAAAATCAATGACAAACTGCTTCCCGTACTTCTATATGTGGATAACGCGGTCCTGATGGGTCGCGCACCTAAAGCACTTTGCACTTTTATTATGGTTTTTTTATCTTTTATGGCGGATTTGGGCCTGTGTACCAATTTTAAAAAATCATATATAATGTCCTGTGGTCCTAAGAAATATCGCATTAATTATATAGTGTCAGGTAATGACTTGCTTAAAAGCACTAACACTTTCCCTTAACTGGGCTTAATATTTTAAGATTCTGGTTCGTGGCAAGCCCATGTGGCCCATGGTAAAAATAATCTTGGTAAGGCTGTAAATTCTATTATCAGCCTACGACAGCCTAAGCAGGCAGAGGTAGTGACACCATTACTACAGATTTATAAAACCCAATGTGTACCAACGGCGACTTATGGTGCCGAAGTGTGGGGGTACGCAAATTGTAGTGGAATTCAGAATGAGGAAAATAGATTTTGCAGAAAGGTATTAGGGGCACAAATTTCATCACCAAATTATATATGCCATAAAGAACAACATTTACATTATGTGGAGGATTTTATTAAATCTTGGCCAGCACTATTTGGCTAAAGATATGGCGAAATCCGGCTGCAATTTTAACAGAGGAGATAATTAAAGATTGTCTTAAATGTGATAGGGCGGCTGCATACCTTGGCTTGGAGCAGTAAAAAAAAGCCTAGCCAGTGTGAAGCTGGAGCACACTTTCCTCCATCCCCTATGTACAGATGGAATGAATCTAAAAATTGTCAGAGGGGCATTGTGTGACTTATACCGCAAGGAAAGAGGGCATATCGAATTCCGTAAACCGCCAATCATTAGATATATCCCTATTTTAGTGTCGTCAGGTAACATATACAATATGCCACAGGAACACCTCAGGAAAAACGTTGGGAGATGGAATAGGAGTCTGCTCTTTCGTCTTTGGGACGGCAGCATAAAATATTCACTTTGTTTTCCGGTTGGTTTTAATAACAACTTAGAAAATCTGTGTTGTCCGTGTGGCAGACACTGTTACATTTTTTATTTTTCTGTAAATTTTATGCCAGATATACTAAACAGTATCTAATTCCTTATTTTAAGGCACTGGCTATTATTGATTTTAATCTGGCATTTCACAAAATCTTGCAGCTAGGAAGTGATGATGTGATTTATCGAGTAAGCCTATTTTTGCAATCTGCGGTACGCTCGCGATCCCCTATGAATACACTGTAGAATATGTGAATTATCTGTAAATTGCCTTTTTGCACGTGTATTGACTGTTTAAAGAGGAGTTAGCTGATTTATAATACGGTCTTTTTGCACTGAGTCTAAAGTTTACATATATGCGAATTTGCACAATGTTATTGCCTGTTTTTGTTGTATAATGCATATACTGCTATTTTTGCACATTGGACTTATATTACTAACGATGTTTGACCTGTCAAATCCAACCCTATTTTATTATTTTTAATATTACATGTTCTGATGTTGGTTGTATATTTATGTCCTATTGGTGGTGATGATTTGTACTTTTATGGATATTTCATATCCGAATAAAGACCATTTGACTTGAAAATAGAGCAGAAGAAAAAAAAGCAACATTTCATTTCGGATGCTTTAAACAGTTACTCTGTGACTTGACCTTCCTCTTCACTACTGTCTCTTGCAGCAGGCACTATGAGGTCAGAAGTCAACTGCAATATGTTATTAAGTTGAGTGCTGATGTCTTTTCTTTACAATCAGCGACTGAGTGCCTCACTAGTAGTCGATGATTATAAAGAAATTAGAGATGTGCATTTATAAAAGGATTGTAGAATCCCATGTATTATACTACCCTTTGTAGCATTGAACTCTTTCTCTTTAAGTAAAATGAAAATGTTATTTCTTTTTAGCACAATTTTTTATTATGAACTAGAATGCATATTGTGGAACTAGATAAGTGGACCATGGTTATTTCAAATTTCAAACAAGCGGCTGGCTGATTTTTAATGTGATTTTCATTGCTTGTGTATTGATATTATTACTCTAAATATTATGGCATGTATATGTTAACTAAATAAATAATTTTTGCTAGCCCTTTCGTTCCAACACATTTCATATATTTAGAGTGGGTTTTGGGTCAGCTTCTTGCTCATGATTGGAATTGTTTGTTGTCTATCTCAGTTATCTGCTCCTGATTCAATATCTTTTCTCCCTATTCTTGTATTTGTCCCAACCAGGGGCATTCCAGTCTCGCAGTGTTGGGATTGGATCGGTTATATTGCTCCACTGTGTGCTACAGACACTGTCTTTTTTACTTTTGTTGCTTCCTTACTCTTGCCTCATTTTCCAACCCTTGTGTGCTCCCTCCTCACTGCAATACCCTACTCCATTGTACTTAATTGTATTTATTTTTTTAGTTTTATGAGTACATGACAACTGCAAAGGTCTTCTGGATCCCTGGATCCTCCCTTCCTTGCTTCCTGATGCAACACACACTGCTCACTGTCACACTCCCCCATTCTGCTTTCAAATATATACATTTGTAATCTTTTTGGTGTATTTTCAAAGCCCGACAAAAAGAAAGTGCTGCCATGTACCTGCCCATTTTGCATGCTTTTCTTTTACATTTTAATTTACTGGTCTAACATGGCGTCTCCAAGTGAGACAAGTAAATTCATCACAGCATATGTGCCCCCACGTCACCATACACACAAATCGTGAATTGAAAGTCATCTTGGAATTCGTTTGTTCTAATCGAAAAAAAAAACATTCCACAATTGCCATTCATGAAGGGTATACATCTCGATGCACGTGCACTGATGAAATGGGGGGGGGGGGGGGGAGCTTTGGCGAAACTAAGAGCACAGCATTTTAAAACTGATTCCTCTTGCCTTTGTCAATGCTTGTTTTCTTTATGCAAGTTCTAACTTGATATTACACATTTTAAATGTCGTACATGTATTATTCTCCCTCATTCTCACCCTATCGTATTTTGATGATTGGCGTCAGCACAGCACTTCTTTTCAGTGCTGGACTCATTAAAGTGCACACGGCAGATGAGATAAACCACTACCACATCTGAATACAGAGATTCCAGGTATTTCTCCAGCAGCCATTAGTCAACCCCGCAGCACCGAATTATGGCACCAAGTCATCTGGGTGCACTGTGCCTGCCGTTCAAAGAGACAAGATGGACCTCGAGTGGGCCTGCATGTCATATATCCCTTGCTAGCCCGCTTGGTGAAATCATCGATAAAACAGTCCGTGCTGCAGAAGCTACCACGCGATCGGCTCACTACCTAATAATACTCAGTGCTCATTAACTTTCGCGCCTATTTCCCCTGAGCCCTCATTACTTTTCACTTTTACTGAGTTGTGGTAAAATGAGAGCAAAGAACCTGTCTGTAATGCTGAAAGTTTTATGTATTGTCTGGTAAGCATGTATTTTATGGTGTAACTGAGTCCCGTTGAAAAATTAGTTGAATATAATGACGATGTTAATGATGTTTAACCTTAAAACAAGTCCTAGGACCTTATTTTCTCAAGGTAAAATTGCACATGAAAATATGACAATTAATTAAAAGCAGCTCTATTGTTTTGGAATGTGTTTATACACAAGCGCCGCGTTAACTATGCAACAGCCTCCCACCATCTCTGGAGACTTCGCAATGGCAATTATGTACGCCCCCTTCCTAAGACACCTTTGGCAGCAAAATAAAATAAGATAAAAGAAATTACAGAAAAATCACAAAGGTTCAAATTGTTTAATTAATTTGAAAAACTCATGAATCTGTGTAAAAATAATACATGGCAAGTATATTATTTGATGTAAATTCCAGCATGTTTAATTTATTCCCATCATCATGACTCAGAATTACCAGAGACAGCACTTGCAGTACACACACAGGTGTTTCAGAGAGGTATCTCTCCATAGGCTAATTTACTGAGTCACTTGCCACAGTTTCCGCAATGGCATCTGCTTCGCCAACATATGGACAATGAGCGCTCAGTGAGGCAGAGCTTTTCATGTTTCACAGGTAGGCCTAACTGGGAATAATGCCTGCTGAAGGCAGCAGCAGACATTTAGTGACAGCAAATTTCACAGCATGCCTCTTTTCACACCAATAAAAAAACATTGTAATACAATTACCCCTTTTTCAAGGTGGCTTAGTCCTCAACTTCATGCTTGGCAAAAAATGAACAGGTTCAAAAATAGGAGCAGTCGAAATATTAGACACACAAAACGTGAACACACGTCTTTACATCTTGACTGGCCCTGTCACAACACGAAGATGGGACCGACAAGGAGTGCCCTTTGTGCACAGTGGCATGGTAAGTTATTTCAATTCAATTATCTTTATTTGGAAACAAAAGTGTCCATAAAAGTACATTTTAAAAAGAAAGAGACACATTAAAACTGACATTTCATGTAAGAGATTGATTACATTTAAAATATATGGCCAAAGGATTAAGTCTAGGTATGAGTCACTACTAATTTGTGTTCATTGACAAGCGAGCCAGCACTGTCACTTTAAAAACCTTACCCACAGCAAAAATACTCTCATCATCACTAAATTGAAGCCGCTTGCTATATGCTTCTCCAAAATAATTAATGGCAAACTTCTTAATTAAAGGAAGTGAAAAGCTTTTAGTATGAATAGAGTAAAAACCACAAAAGAATAGAAAATGTAGCAGTGTTTGGCTCCTTTTCTACTACATTGTTCATCCATAGTGGTAGCCATAGTAGCGGTGTACGTGCGTAAATATAGGGGCAGATTTATGAAGGCCTTGCGCCGCCGGTGCGTCATTTTTAACATGG
Organism: Lissotriton helveticus; assembly: GCF_964261635.1. Taxonomy (NCBI): domain Eukaryota; kingdom Metazoa; phylum Chordata; class Amphibia; order Caudata; family Salamandridae; genus Lissotriton; species Lissotriton helveticus. The sequence continues at coordinate 1,809,074,570 of NC_136063.1, read as the reverse complement.
GAAAAAGTGACGCACCGGCGGCGCAAGGCCTTCATAAATCTGCTCCATAGTCTTTAATGAAAGGGCAGTCTTGGTGCTGTGGTTGCTTTGGAATACGGATTGGGACAAGTCGAGGACGGCATTATCTTCGATTAATTGTGTTAGTTCCCCGTTGACTGCTTTCTCGGTGATCATCACTCAAATGTTGATGTCTAATCAGGTTAACACTGTGGTCTCCTTCTGATTACACATCCATGTAGTTTTTCACTGAAAAACAAAAGTTAAAGTGAAAGTATAATTAGTTGTTGAAGTAGGATACAAAACAATGTTTAAAAAAACAAATTGAATGCACCAGTTATCGTATACTTTGCTAACTATAACTTAGGCCCAAGCCATACACTGCTTATGACCTCACATATCAAATCACTAATGTCATATTAAATTACATTAATAATGACATTACTTAATTAATCTCAAATAAAATCACAATGAAAAAACATGGCTGAAAGTTAGTTATGTTTTAGTGAATTCAAATTTGAAAAACCCCTGAAATTCAACCATTTGCAACCACCAGAACACATGACTAAACACATGCCACCCACGATTCTCTATTTATTTCTTTGCCAAAGGCAGAATAAGAAGCAAAGTTGGGCTCTCGAATTTAGGTAGAAAATAACGTTTGTACTTCTTGTGTGAACAGAAATCAGGACCCCCTCCCCCCCCCCCCACCAAGGGTATGGGTTCCCCTGGTAGTTGCAAAAAAAGGAACTCTCTGAGTCTTGGACTGTCCCCCCCACATATATACACTCTATAGCTGGCTGATATAGGAGATACAAAGTTTCGGTTTCAGAAACACTTGATTGAGAGTTTTATACTGTTTTCATAGGTCAGGTTGGTTTTAGTACTGGGCTTCAAAACAGTCTATTGTTTTCTCACAGGTTTCTATTTAATCAGGTGACAATTTTTACCCATAGTCACCTTTGGCAACAGCTATGATTGGCCTAGCTGTTTTCTCTGACAAATACAAAGAGCAAAGCATGGCTGCTGGTGTGTGCTATTGCATACATTCTGTGTGTTGCAAACCAAAACGGGTGAATTCCAGAAGTTTTTCAGGAGGGACTTTGCTATATCACAAAATATCTATGTTTTTTATAATACTGCGGCTGATCTCCTTCAGTTTAATGTGTTAAATCTTTCAGCATTCAAATTCTATTCTATGTGGATGACTATTTTTGATTTGTGTGTTTAATACCTCCAGATTTGGATAAAATGTCACTTTAAAGTTGTGTGAAAAGTGTCTTACTATCCTCATAATTTGCACCATTACCCATTTATTAGTATATTAGTATATGGTTACATTTTTTTTAATTAACTATATATATATATATATATATATTACCTACTGGCGGTCGCCAGTAGGTATATATAGTTAGGATTTTTTCCCTATGGGATTTTTGAAAATTCTATGTCAAATAACTTTGGCGTTTGAGGACGGAATTGGCTGAAATTTTCAGGAAAATGGAACATTTTGTTTCTGAGCAGCCCCTGAAAATTTGGGGGGGTTTCGTCAAGGGGGGACCGAGAAAAAAGGGGGTCCCAAAACGCGTTTTTCCCATGCAATTTTCCATAGGGCGGTTGGACTCACTTTTAGCTCGAACGGCTGAATGGATTTCCACGAAACTTGGCAAAATTGTAGATATTGTTTGCCCGATGTGCCTTTGCTAGGTCTCAATATATGTGCTCCAGTGGATTTTGATAAATTAACGTTAAAAAAAAATATATATCTGTAACAGCGCTCCAGTTATCGCCCCGGTTCGCGTACCTGACGCGTAACGGAACTTCGCGAAGCGAAGCTGATTGGCTCTCCGGTGTCTGTCAACATTCTAAACAGTCCGGAGCGGCCGCCATCTTGTCTCTCGGTAGGATCGAGAGACAAGAGGTGAAGAAAAACGAAGGGGGAAATAAATGAAAGGGGGCAAGGTAGACCCCTCCTGACCCCCTAGGATTGATGAGGGGGCTATTAAAGGGTCCCGCAGGGCAAAAAATAAAAAAAATTAAAATTTCAGTTTTTTCGCGGTAGAGGCGCTACCCGGTACGCGAACCGGGTAGCTAACCGGTAGCGTAACGGGAGTCCGCCATCTTGTGTTTCGGTCGAATTTAATCACAAGATGGAGGAAAAACAATGTGGGAAATGGGTATAAGGGGGCACGGGAGACGTATCCTGACCCCCTAGGTTTTCTGAGGGTGGCTGAGGAGGCCCATATATGCGAGAAAATAAACACATTTTTTTTCAAATTTTCGCGCGGTTAGCGTCCGGTTCGCGTACCGGGTAGCGTTCCGGATAGCGTAACAAGGGGAAAACCAAGGGAAACAGTAAAATAATATATTTAGAGTGCTTTGAGGTAGGGTAGCTCTGAATAGAGCTGTTGTGTTGTGTGGGTGATGAAAGTACCAACATTTAGGTACCAATTAAGAGTCTAAAATTCAATGTACACCGTCTCCTCTGTAGATGTCTTGCATGTTCTAATATGGAATCCATAACATAGTCTGTCAGGAAAGCAGAAACAGATCCTTTGAGCACTCCCTGAGCACATAGTAATATTAAAATGTTGAATCTTTAACCATTAGTCTGACTTTTTTAAATAATTACTCTACTATTATATCTTATATTTGGAGAAAAAAAAATAATGTCTCAAACAATTTTTAATTTATAAATAACATTTTATTTGTGTTAAATTTAAAAATTGTTGGAAATTTTGAGTAAAAGTTCATCTGGAATTTCTTCATCTTTATTTTCATGAATTGTCTCTTTTTTATCAAAATTGTCCATGAATTCTAAAAGTTGTTTGTCCACAGCCTCCTTATAAAAATCATCTATGTCCTGTTGAATTTCTGATTGAAGTTTGGCTTCCTGAACTTCTTTATCCATAATTGCTGTTAAGGTAGCATAAAAAGAGAGAGAGAAATAGAGTTTAGGTTAGAAACTTCTACATTTTTATTTTTTAATTAACGTGTACATCATAGTTCTGAGTTTTTAACAGTGAATTTATGTTTGGACAGTGTATGGTACAAGGCAGGAAGTAGAAATATAAAGTACAGCATGTGATGAACTCTAACTCAAACCATGACTACAACAGAGAAGCTTAAGTCAATCCATAACTATAACTGAGGGACAGTAAATAACTAACAGAAAACGTTTTAATAAAAATAACTTTAGGTGCACAACATATTTCCCCTTAGAAACTCTAACTCAAACCATGTCTAGCTCAAACCATGACTACAACAGAGAAGCCTAAGTCAATCTATAACTATAACTGAGAGACAGTAAATAACTAACAGAAAACGTTTTTATAAAATTAACTTTAGGTGCACAACATATCTCCTCATAGAAACTATTAACTCACCTTTACAAAAGTGTCTAAGGTTTTGCCAGGAAATGCTCTTTAAATGTGCCTCAGGGAGTTCCAGTCAAAATGGCTGTCATTCCCTCTTATTTTTCATATATATTCATGTACCAAACAAATCAAATGACAGCACATAAAAATACAACTTGAAAGTTATGTTATCATTGGTTGAAAATGTCAACTCTTTCCAATGTGTTTTTGTCATGTAATTTACCTAAGGATATTTAGACAGGGCTAGAGCCTGAATGGCTCGATGGAATTCATTCAAATTTGGGGAAATGGTAGGGACTGGTATGCATTAGGAACTATTTCAAATTTGGTGAAAGTGTCTGCAGTGCTTTCTTTGTAAATTAACTTCCCACCTTTTTTTTAACTGTGTTTGCCGTTGCGCGCCCCGGTTCGCGGACCGGGAAGCTAACCGATAGCGTAACGGGAGTCCGCCATCTTGTATTTCGGATGAATTTAGACACAATATGGAGGATAAAGAATGTTGGGAAAGGGTATAAGGGGGCACGGGAGACGTATCCTGACCCCCTAGGTTTTCTAAGGGTGGCTGAGGAGGCTCATATATGTCGAAAAAGAAAAAAAAAATTTGAATTTTTCGCGAGGTTAGCTGCCGGTACGCGAACCGGGTAGCGAACCGGGAAGCGAAAAAAAGTGAAAATTAGTGAAAAAAGGTACATTTGAAATTTTTAAAGAGTAATCATAGTTAAGGTAGCTCTGAAAAGAGCTTTTGGGTTCTGTGTAAGTTCTAGGTACTTATAAGTAGGTACCAATACACAGTCTTAAATTCTGAATGAAAACTCTGTTTCCCTCATCTGAGAAGTGCACACCATCTCCTCAGTAGATATCTTGCATGTGGTAACGCAAGTTATTGTTGTATATTGAGCCCATTCCATGGTCTCTCAAGAAAGCTGAAACAGACTTGTGTGGCAGATGCAAAAAGGTTTTCACCAATAATAATAATAATAATCCACATTTGTAAAGCGCACAATCACCCGTAAGAGTCTCTAGGCGCTGGGGGCCGTCGGGAAGATTAAGCAAGCTATTGCCCAAAGTCACATGGTGCTGGGTTAATCTGCCGCCGGCCCCGGGGATCGAACCGTGATCCCCAGATTCCGGAGTCAGTCGCCCAATGAAATCAGTTGATGAGATCTCAATCCTCTCTGGCCAAACCATTTGATGTCCACATTTGGTAAATTGAGGTTGAGTAAATTTCTGTTATCAGCATACCTGTTAGCCCAGTGTATGTAACTATGTCCAAGAATCCAGACAGAAAACATGGTGAGAGGAGGTTCTGCTGCAGTCAGATGAAGTGTGGGAATGAAATGGCAGTTGAAACAGTAGTAGGAGAGGTCTGTGGAGGGAGTTGCTATGTTAAAAATGCAGAAAGGGCAGAGGGGGAAGGGTGTTCATTTGAAAAAAATGAAGGAAGAGTTTTGATTGGCTGACATGAGGGATATGTGTGAAGAATTACAGGATTTCTGTGCCATTGCTGGTTGCAGACTCAGAAGATCATACCCTTTGCTCTGCTAAAGAAAAATTGGTGTGTGCCTGAGACTGTTTTCAAACTCAAAAAGCATTTGCTAAGGTGAGAAAAGATTCATTTACTTTAGATAGAGACTAGTATGGTTTATGGAGAAAATAAGGAAGCCAGCTGTGCATCTAAAATGTTGCTTTGTGTCAAGTGTATTCATTATATTTTCCAAAAAGATTTTGCTTCTTTGACAAATTGTAATTGGAGAAAATGTGAAGTATTAGTACTGACAGAGTGTGCTTGTACATAAGAGCTGTGCTGTGTTTTCAAATTATGACCAGAAAATCGTTTTTTTAAAAAAGAAATGCTTTTTACATTTATGAGAAGGACAAAATGGTGTTTGCTTCTTTAAATAAATATTTCATTTCCCACCATGAATATGGGAGAATAATTTGCTTGTTTGTCGGTTTAAAAACACGTTACTTGAAGTCATTTAAGTTTCACAATATGTTCACAAGAGTTTCATAGTCAACATAGGGGCAAATTTACAAAGCTTATGAGCCACATTCACGTCATTTTCCCCACGTTAAAAGTGACTTTAAAGGTGGTGCAAGGTCCTTGTAAATACGCCCTCATGAGTGCTTGGCAAATTTAAGTAATTTCCCCGTGGTGCAAGGTCCTTGTAAATACGCCCCCATGTGTCCTTGGCAAATTTAAGTACTGACAGGGTGTGCTTGTACATAGGAGCTGTGGTGTGTTTTCAAATTATGATCAGAAAATCGTTTTTAAAAAAAAAGAAATGCTTTTTACATTTATGAGAAGGAGAAAAAGGTGTCTGCTTCTTTAAATGAATATTTCACTTCCCACCATGAATATGGGAAAATAATGTGCTTGTTTGTCGGTTTAAAAACTCGTTTCTTGAAGTCATTTAGGTTTCACAATATGTTCTGCAAGAGTTTCATAGTCAACATGGGGGCAAATTTACAAAGCTTATGAGCTACATTCATGTCATTTTCCCCATGTTAAAAGTGACTTTAAAGGTGGTGCAAGGTCCTTGTAAATAAGCCCTCATGAGTGCTTGCTAAATTTAAGTCATTTCTCCGTGGTGCAAGGCTCTTGTAAATACGCCCGCATGTGTGCTTGGCAAATTTAAGTACTGACAGGGTGTACTTGTACATAGGAGTTGTGCTGTGTTTTCAAATTATGACATGAAAATGGTTCATAAAGAAAAGGAATGCTTTTTACATTTATGACAATGACAAAAAGGTGTCTGCTTCTTTAAATAAATATATCACTTCTCACCATCAATCTGGGAGAATAATTTGCTTGTTTGTCGGTTAAAAAATCGTTACTTTAAGACATTTAGGTTTCACAATATGTACTGCTAGAGTTTCATAGTCACTATGATGATAATGATATACATTTAGAACTGTGTAGGAGGCATGGAGAAACTGAGGCTTCTGTAAGTGTCAAGGGAGGTGAGTAATGCACATTGCTCTGTTGCATACAGTCCTCATCTTCTGGGTACTCTTGGATATGCTAGACTACATCTGCACAATGAGATACCTAAGCTGAGGAAATAGAGGTGATGTGATTGTGAAATGAGCAAAAATATTTGCATGTTTTTCAATTATATCACCAGTGTTTCCTAACATTACGAATCACATTGTGCAGATGAGGTTTAGGCCTGTCCAGGGAGACAGAGGAGGTCTGGCCTTTGTTCAAGAGTGCAGTGGACATGACTCACTTCGTTGGTAGGCCTGCACATGTATTATCTCCTCTGTACTCTTCAACAAGCCTAAATTTCATCTGCAACCCTGAGTAGGCCTCACCTCAAACAAACCTCTGCATAGGCCACACCTTATCAGTATCCTGAACCAATCATTTAAAATGTGAGGGGCAGATTTATGATGGCCGTGCACCTCTTTTGCGCCGCCGTTGCGTCACTTTTGTGACGCAGCAGCGGTGCAAAAGATGCACCATGTTGCAAGATAGGCCTCACTTCATCTGCAACAAGATACCGTCAGTTTAAACTGTATACATTTAGGACTGTGTAGGGGGCATGGAGAAGCTGAGGCTTCTGTAAGTGTCAAAGTTGTTGCATACAGTGCTCACCTTCTGCGTACTCTTTGATATGCTAGACTACATCTGCACAATGAGATACCTAAGCAGAGGAAACACAGGTGATGTGATTGTGAAATGAGCAAAAATATTTGCACGTTTTTCAATTACATCACCTGTGTTTCCTAACATTACGAATCACATTGTGCAGATGAGGTTTAGGCCTGTCCAGGGAGACAGAGGAGGTCTGGCCTTTGTTCAAGAGTGCAGTGGACATGACTCACTTCATTGGTAGGCCTGCACATGTATTATCTCCTCTGTACTTTTCAACAAGCCTACATTTCATCTGCAACCCTGAGTAGGCCTCACCTCAAACAAACCTCTGGATAGGCCACACCTTATCGGCATCCTGAACCAATCATTTAAAATGTTAGGGGCAGATTTATTATGGCCGTGCGCCTCTTTTGCGCCGCCGTTGCGTCACTTTTGTGACGCAGCGGCGGCGCAAAAGATGCACCATGTTGCGACATATTTACAACTTGATGCATCTAGGCAGATGTGTCACACTGTAAAGTCCTGCGCCACATGAAACCTGCGTCAGGTTTCATGTGGGCGTTTTGTTGCAGGGTGGGCGTTCACTTGCATGAAAGCCCTGTAAAACTAACACAGTGAAATTTACAAGATTTCACTGAGTCAGCTTTATGGCATTGCTGAATCAAATCCTTACGCCTGTTTGAAACAGGCATAAGGAGTGACGCACCATGCAATGTGTGGCTTGCCCCTGTGCATTGCAGGAGTCATGTCGCGCTTGCGACGTGATTCCTGCAATGCGCCGCTTTTGTGGCACAGATGCGTGACACATCTGTGCTGTTTTTGCCCCATGGTGCTCCGCATTGTAAATGCGGCACACCATGGGTGGCAGAGCAGCGGCGCACGTTAACTGGTGCATCCCTGGGGATGCGCCAGTTAACATAAATCTGCCCCTTTACATTTAAGTATGAGCAGGGGATACAGAGTTGGTGAGGCTTATCCAAGGTTAAGAAGAGATGAGTCCTGTTCACTGAAAACTTGGACATAGGCCTCACCTCCTCAGCATCGCTGGACATGGCTAAATAATATCTGCAAAATGTTACTCTTGTTAAACAATTTTACTATTATAGTCTCTGAGATTTGTCTCTTACTCTGCAACATCTCATTGTTGTTCTCTTTCTTTAAAGATAACGACAACATCAACCATGAGTGATAATGAGCAATCTGTTGATCTCGATCTTATCATTGAACTTGTCATTGAAACGTCAGTGGAAGTAGATCCCTTGGATGATTTATATCCTGTGGATGATGAAGAATATGATGAGGATGCCGATTTGTCAGAATTGTATGACATAGGGTGGGCAGCTGACCTGCTCGAGCCTATTGAACTATAAAGATTTTTAAAAATAAATGTAGGTTACTGGAAATGAAAAGTAACCATGTTAACCGTTTTATTTAAATTTAAATACAACTTCAAAAACAGCTTGTGTGAAGTGTCTTTAATAAAATAGTGAAATATGCTAATAAAATTAGTTCAGACTCACATATAAAAGAGCACAGGTCAAATGTAGAAGCATTCCATTTCTTTGCTACTATTTGTGAGTTTTAAATTTGTCAATGCACTAAAAATTATTGTATGTAGAATTAACAACTAGTGTGTTAATTTTTTGACGACTGTTATTGATTTACTGTTTGGTAATAGTGGTTAATAACATTTTTTATTATATTTTACCACAGATTCAACTGCAGATCATTTCAAAATTAAAAAATGCCTTCAAGGCAAACGAGGAGAAAGGCTACAAAACATCAAACACAGCAGCTTAGTACATGCTTGCAGCAGTCCTCTACAATAAAAACTCGTCAAGTCACCAAAAAAGCTCCGGGTAAGACAACGAAATCTTTCCTAAGAAACAATTCCAGAAAAAAAAGTATCACTACAGAACATGTTTTAGTCCAGAAGAAGAGAGTCAATTTAAACAGGAAGGAAAGGCCCCTTAATAAAGTTAGTGGTAGAGCAGAATAAAACTCTGTGAGTGCCGGTAGAAGGCACAATCAATTTAGGGACATTCGTAGACGAATGTTCCGCAACAGGATAAGTGTAAATTTGATGATAAATGTAAAGAAAGGTCAACAGAAACTGGCTTTTTATAAGAAAAAGAAAAATGTTGAGAAAATTATTGATCAGGCTTTGGAAATGAAGCGAAAGTTATTTATTTTGGTAATCAATAGAATTAGGAAACTAAACAAGGCAATTTATGAATTCAAAACAAATAGTAGATGGAAGAGAATAGTTAATCGTACAAATTTTTGTGAAGTATTTTCAGGAGAATGGATGCATAATTCAAGTTGTGAGGCATTTTTCAATGAGGAGAGTTACTTCCAGGACAATGATTTGGTGCATGCAGTTGACACCAGTGGTCGAGCATATGAGGTGAAAGACGGTTGTCCAGTTGAAAAAGAAAAACTTGTGTCAACAGAGGCAGAAAAGGTGTTAGGTGATGAAGTTTTAGGGAGACGTTCTAAGGGTCCAGTGTACACCTGGAAGTGTAGTAGTATTTGCAGTGTGCGACAGGATTCCATCAATTTGCTTTGTGATTTTGTACGGACATTTAATAAGAAAAGTTTAAAACAGAAAATGAAGTTGTTGCAGGAATTAGATCCATGCAGAGTGAGAGAAGTAACAGGTTTACATGGTCATTCACTGGCTTGTCTTTCCAGGAGAGTATGCCAGAGTGTTTTTCATCATTTCAGGATGCTAGCAGTCCATCATAATAAAGTGAGGAAATTAGTGAGAATGTTGTATTTTGCTAAGAGTCCAGCAATTAAGCTTAAACAATTAAGCAGTGCTCTTTTGCATGGTTCTGAAGTAGATGTGAAGAATATTTGTGAAGAAATTGAGTTTTGTTACTTTGCAAGTAAAGAGGAGAATGTTGAAATTGACCCAGAAGAAGAAGGTAATGTGGAAGAGAGTGTACAGATTTCCAGTACAGATAATTTTCAGAAGGAAAGTGCCACGTTTCAGGTGAAATCAAGTGAGAGGCCTAATTTCACTTGTGTGTGTTGTCGACGCACTTATTATAAGAATCAGACTAAGTTAGTGGATTTATATGCCAAAAGTGAAAGGGAAAATAATAGTGAATGGAAGGATTTCGCAACATACTGGATGGTAGAAAAGTGTTTTGATTTGGGATCGGATCAACGTGTGTGTACTTATTGTTGTAACAAATTAAATCAAAACCGGATGCCTGCTAGAGCGGTTCATAATAATCTGGAATTGGTTGACATTCCTTCTGAATTGAAGGATTTAAATACTTATGAATCTATTTTGATTCAAAGTGTCCATCCCTTTCAGGCTATTGTACGAATGGAGACAAAGGCAGGGAAATTGCCTCCATCAGATTTACAGAGAGGATTAAAGGGAAGAGTTGTTTATTTGCCTCTAGATTTGAAGAAAAACATTAATACAATTGGAGTAGAGAAAGTGGAAGAGGAACCTCTGGTTATCTTAGTTAATGGGGTTCCGACAAAGAGTAAGAAAATCTGGCAAGATTTAGTGGATGTTAGGAAAGTCAAAAAGGCAACATTGTATTTGATGAAAAACAATGAGTACTACAAGAATGTATGTGTTGCAGAAGAGGAAGTAAGTGAAGAAGAGGACAGCGATTTGTGTGCTGGACAAATTGAGAAAGTAAAAGCCTCTAAAAATGAAGAAATATATGAACATTATAGTGTTCATCCTTTGCATTCCAAGGAAGTCATGGGGAATGCTATTGAGTTGTTTCAAATGAAACAAGCCAAAGGGATTCCCATTAGTATTTGGGAGGAAAGTTTGGAAGCTCGGTGTTTCGCACAGCTATTTCCAACAGGTCAAGGAGGAAGATATGATGAGCGACCTGATCAAATTCCTGCTTCTGAATACCGGACTTTACGATTGTATGCAGAAGATCCTAGGTTTCGTCAATGCATTCCCTATTTGTTTCATCTACTGTTTGAAAGTGATCTGGCTGGACTGTCATATGCAGTGAACCACATCTTGAAAAGTGGTGTACAGATGCAAAATATCTCTGCAAGGGACTTTATGGATAAAGTCAATGTGCAAGACAGTATTTTGCATTCTCACCTGATTAATCTCATGGCATGTCAGCGTGGTACTAATGAGTACTGGTACCGTCGTCATGGTGATTTAAAATGTATGCTGAGGAACTTAGGAACTCCCACATGGTTCCTCACTCTCAGCTGTGCCAAATATGGCTGGGAAGACTTACTTGAATTTCTACGAGAGGCAAATGGAAACATTGAAAATATCGAATTCAAGACACCCGGAGAACTGTGCTCTTTGGATCCAGTGAATGTATGCAGGTACTTCAATCATAGATTTGAAGCTATGATGTCTTTCATCATGAACAAGAAAAATCCACCTCTTGGAGAGGTGTTGGATTTCTTCTGGAGAAAGGAGTATCAAGCAAGAGGTGCTCCTCATATACATATGCTGCTATGGATCAAAGATGCACCCAAATTTGGAACAGATCCGGATGACTTAGTGATGAGTTTCATAGAACAGTATTCTACATGTGCTGTTCCAAAGACAAAGGAAGACAAAAGCCTAAGAGAACAAGTTTTACGCTTTCAAAGCCATCGTTGTGGAAAGTACTGTCGTCGTAAATTCAGAAACAAGGACAAGTTCTACACAAAATGTCGTTTTGGATTTCCACGATCGGTGATATCTAAAGGAAGAGTGAACAGTTTGATGTCTTCGCTGCGACATAATGTGACGAGGAAATCACCCAAAAATACATACAATTTGAAAAGAAACGAAGAGTCCAAGTACATCAACTACTACAACCCAGTGATTTTGTCCATGTGGAATGCTAACATGGATATACAGTTTGTGGCTGATAACTGTATGGCTGTGGCTTGGTATGTGACATCTTACATCACAAAAAAAGAAAAGACAGAATTGAAGGATATGTGGGAGGACATTTCCCATGAAAAGAGCCTCAGTAAGAAGTTGTACAGTTTCAGTCTGAAGATGTTGTCGCATCGAGAAATCGGAGCTTACGAATGTTCTGACCGGTTATCTTCAGCAAGTCTCTATGCCAAATCTAGGAGTATCATTTGGGCGAGTCTTGGTCTTGGTGCAACGCGTAATCGAGTTCTGAAACCTGTATGGGAAATTGGGTATTTGGCGGAAAAGGAGCCAAACAGTACAGATATTTTGAAGACCAACATGTTGGATACATATTATCCAAATACCTCGAGAATGTTTGTCTGTATGAGGTTATACAAAATTACATATTTAAGAGGAACATCAAAGAAGATATTGATAAAGGAGTGTATGCTGTAATTGGAAGTGAGGGATGTCTGGTCAAGCAAAGAAAATGCCAATTGGTAAATCATCGAAAATTGATTGGCGTATCTCCTGAAAGAAAAGAGTTTTTCTATTTAGCTCTTTTGCAACTTTTCAAGCCTTGGCGTGCAGAAGAGGAAGTGCTTGGAGATTTCCTCTGTTACGAAGACTCTTTCAATGCAGCCAAGTAGACCATAGAATGTCCTGTTTTTCCAAAATATCTAGAAATGTTGAATGCGGAAATCGAGCAGGAAGCAACAATTGCAGCCGAGATTGCTAGAGACAGTTCTCAGGACAGTCAGAGTTCTGTTTAATTGAGTCAGGATCCACTAGGAGGACCAGTTATCGAAAATGAAGCTGCCACTGCCATGATTGAAGTGGAAAGAGCCATGGCACATGCTCAGGAGGATGAGGTTAACTTAGAAGATTTGGAAAGACAACTCAACGTTGAGCAGAGGAAAATATATGACGAAGTTACAAACCAAATTGATCATGGATTAAGTCATGAGAGGAAAGAGTGCTCATGTACGTCGTTGAAGCCTGTCCGACTGTACGTGAGTGGAGAAGCAGGAACTGGAAAAAGTTTCCTAATTAAAGCAATTTCATGTTATCTGCAGAAAAGGACCGAGTCATCGCTGTCTTGTGTTGTCACCGCTCCAACTGGGCTGGCAGCACATAACATTAAAGGGATTACTTTACATCGTCTACTGATGCTGCCAGTGGAGCATGATAACAAATTACAATACCACAAGTTATCTGGAGATGCTTGTTGTGAAGTTTCCAGAGTCCTGTAGAAGATGAAACTTCTTATCATTGACGAAGTAAGCAAGGTTTCTAATGTCATGCTTGCCTTTGTGCATTTGAGAATGCAGGAAGTTCTTAAAACAGAGTATGATGTGTTATTTGGTGGCAAACACATCATTGTTTTCGGTGATCTTCTGCAGCTGACACCAGTGAAAGGACAACCAGTGTTTAAACTGCTTACGCATGAAGATACCAGGAAGTGCCTAGGGAGCATTGGCAACGTTAACATATGGTTAAACTTCAATTATGCTGAGCTGCGTGAAAATATGCGTCAGGCGAAGGATGAAGATTACAAGAATATTCTACAAGATGTTAGAATCGGGAAAGTGACCGAGCATGGGAAAGAAGCTTTACATGCACGATTACTGTCAAATTTGTATCCAGAAGAAGACATTCTGCCAGAGAATATTTTTCGGAAAATTACTGAGAAGAAATCTGGAATATGTTTGATGCCAACTCTTGCAGAATGTGCCATCTTCAACAACAAAATGTTGAATTTAGAAAACCAAGAGATTGTGAAACTGGAAGCTATTGACAGAATAGAGCATATGGGAGCAAAAATTATTTTGTCTGAGAATTTGAAATCTAAATTGGATTCATTAGAGAAGACTATATCTAAAACTGCTGGTTTTGAAAAGACTCTGAATGTGTGCTTAAATTGCCGTATCATTTTGAGAAGGAATTTACATGTTGAAAGAGGTCTGGTAAATGGATCAATGGGTAATGTTGTTGATTTTGAGAAATACAGAAATAGAGATGGAATTTAATTTTTAAAAATTAAATTTGATGGCATTGAGGAAGTACAGCTAATTGGTCGTTGCTCTGCTAGGTTTTTGCTTGTAAAAGACCTATATGTTCGCCGTAAGCAGTTTCCTGTTTGCTTGGCATATGCGGTGACAATCCATAAATCGCAAGGTTTAAGTGTAGACAGTGCATTGGTGTATATTGGCAGTTCTGTGTTCAAGGAGGGTATGGCATATGTGGCATTGTCACGAGTCAGAACTTTATCGGGATTGTACTTGATTGAGTGTGATGTCACAAACATTTGTGCGGATCTAGATTGTGTTAAGGAATACAATAGGTTAAGAAGAGAGTATGCGCCACATTTGCCTCAATATCCTTTGTTTGAGAAACGTGTGGTAGGCCGGAAACGAAGAAATGTGACCAATAGTAGGGAGATTGTAGCAAAAAGACGAAAAGTCGATGAACCCGAAATTATAAGCAGAAAGAAAATGGATTCTGTTGAAGATGTTGTTGGTTTTCAATTTGAAAATAGTTCTGGTGTCAACTGCTATGCTAATGTAGTGGTTAATGTTGTCTTTTCTCTAGAAACTTTAAAAGAACAGATTGTGATCAATTCGGATCAAAGTTTTTGCTGTTTGTTGAATTCTGTGTTAGAGAAATGTAGCACTGATAGAACAAAAATAGAAAGTGTGTCTGAAATTCGAAATCTGTTAGACAAATGTTCAGGTCAAACGCAATTCTCTCAAAATATTCAGCAAGATTGTCAGGAGTTTTTAATGTATATGCTTGATGTATTGCAAGATGAAGGTGTAGATGTAGATCATCTGTTTGGCCTTTCTTATCAATGGCAGCATGACTGCGAGAACTGTAGGGTATCAAGTACTACTAGTGTAGACTCAGAAAGATTTATATATTTAACTTTGCCAGACAGTAAATCAGTGTCCTTTAATAAGCTAGTAAAAGCAGCCGATCAAAACATGGAGTGTAGCCAATGTAAGTCTGCAATGCTGTCCACATTATTTATACGAAGATATGGCCAGTATGTCATTTTAATGTTCCAACGATGTAGGCCTCATGGAACAAAATTGACAACTTTAATAAAAAATTTTGTGGCTTCGCAGTTGTCAATATCAGGAAGGACTTTTGTAACTGCAGCAATTATATATCATGACGGTCCTTCAACAACATCAGGACATTACACAGCTTATTTGAAGTCTGGAAACGGCTGGTCATTCTGCAATGATTCTGTTTTAACTTTCAAAAAAAGATTGCCTTTTGACCTTAAAAATTCTTACCTGGTGTTTTTACAACCAAAATTTTAGGGAAGGAATCTCGGGATTTGCTCTGAGGAATTTCAAGAGGTTCTAATGGCTCCTACACTATTTGGCCTTGAGGATAAGTGTAGTACAGAGTGAAAAGTTATTTTTGAGTTTTAAGTAGTTCCTGAAAAAAAAGAAGGTTTTCTTACAGAAAGTGGTGGGCACGGATTAGTTAAAGGACAACAGAGTATTTCCCAAAGCAAACGGTGTTCTTACCATAACACTTGACGTCATGGAAAAATAACTGCACTTTGAATGAGTTCAGAAAAACTGTTTCTTTTAATAAGCTAATTCAAGCAGCCAATCAAAACATGGAGTAGAGGTAATGTAAGTCTGCAATGCTGTCCACAATATTTGTATAAACTTTTGGTTATAATGTCATTTTAAAATTCCAACTATATAAACCTGATGAAAGTAAGTTTTCAACTTTAATTACAAATGTTGTGGCTACACAGTCGTTGATTTTAGGAAGAACATTTGTAACTGCAGCTATTATATGACATGATGGTCCTTTGACAACATCCGCTTATTACACAGCTTATTTAAAATGTAAAAAAAGCTGGTGTTTCGGAAATGATTCCCATTTGACTATGAAACAATGTTGCCTTTTGACTTAAAATATTCTTACTTTGTGTTTTCAGAAGAGAGAATTTAGGGTAGGTAACTGGCCTATAATGATTCTAGGAGTTGATATAATTTTATGTACTGTTTTAAATTGCTTTGTGATTAACAGTGATCAAGAGAATTAAATAATTGTAGTAGTCATAGAGGTAGTGTAAGTGTGCCTCATAGTAAGCAGTATCAGTGTCATAGGAAATGTGGAACATGAGTGAGCAAGAAGGGTGAGATATTACTAGTACAGGATTGTGAAAGTGATCTTGGACGTTTTCTTTCTGAAAGTTGTGGAAAAAGAAAATGACGGGATTTGCTTAGAAGAATTCCAAGAGTTATAAATGGCTCTTACACTATTTGGCCTTGAGGAGAAGTGCGGTAGAGAGCGAGAAGTCATTTATTGTATGTAACATATTTGTCAAAACGATGGAGCTTTTCTTTCAGAAAGTGGCGGGCAGAAAATAATAACAGCACAACAGAGTATAAGCTGTTCATAGGACATCCTTCGACGTCATGGAAAGTAAGTTACTTTTGAGGAGTTCTGATTTCTGATTGGTTATGTTATATGGGTTTTTTAAACACAATCATTTTGATTGTGGTTTTTTTCCCCGCTGTTATATGATGAATACCTTCAACTCACTGTTTTTAGTGAAATTTGATATATTCTGAGAACAGCAAAAATAAACCATTTAACATGTATAATTAATTCTGTACTTTGTATTGTGAATTTTAATTTGTACTCGTCTTGTCTCATGCTCACTCGTCTTTTACTACCTTCTATCAATCCTCTTTACATACTCACATTGCCTTTTGTTTTATTCTCTTTCACCCTTGTTCTCTAACTCCACTTATCTTTCAACCTTTGTTTCCCTATTCCAACTCTGCTTTTTTCTTTTCTCCCTTGCACCATTTTCCAGCTTTTAGACCCTCTGCTTCGCTTGTCTTTTCCATCTTTCCTCCCTTTGTTTTCTAAATTAAATATTTTTGGGTTCTCCTTTTTTGGTGCAATCAGTTAGTATAACTCACCCTCACTCATTTATCTTTCTTTGTTGCCTCACTCAGTCTGTATCTGACACTCTTTCCTTCACTTCCTCTGTCTCCTCTCTCCCTCACTCTCTTTTCCTTATTCACCCTTTCCTTATATAGTTTACCTTACTCACTTTCTTTTAGTAGCTTACACAACTTCAATTTAGTTTTCTCTTCTATCCTTCTTTTCTGTCACTGAAAGTATCTTCCTTTTTTTTCTCTTAGTAATTTACTCTATTACAATTTCTTTTTGTCTCTGTCTGTCTATCACAGTTTCTTTCTCTTTCTTTCTGCATGTTTATCTCTAACTTTATTTCTTTGTAAAATTGGATGATTTTCAATCTTTTCCCTTGTCTTTTCTAATTTTTAAATACATGTTTTAATATTTTTCAAATTTTTGTTCTTTCTTTCACAGATTGAAAGTATAAAAATAACAAGTGACTAAGTTAACGACAATTATAAGGTAGATCTTCTCCATTGTCCAGGACTTGGCTTATTCTGACAGGGCCACCCCTAAACCTTCCCCTTCCCAGTCCCTCTGTGATTCGTTGAACACTTATTTTTTAGAAAAAATTGTTAACATCAGAGCCAATATCCCATCTCCTTCCCCTGCTTTTTCTGAGCCTTCTCCCCCGACTGCCCACGGCTCTCTTTCCTTTTTCCCCCCGCTCACTGAGGAGGCATTCCTTGCAATACTCCCCAAAATAAAATCTGGTTCCCCGGCGGATATCTGCCCAGCCTACATTCTACAACAGATTTATTCTGTCTGTCCCAAACCGCCTATATCCTTCCTCAATAGCTCGCTGGCTCAGGGCGTGGTAACTCCTGCCCTTAAATCTGCCACTATAGTCCCCATCCTTAAGAAGCCTGGGTTGGACCCTTCCATTCCAGCTATCTATCGCCCCATCTCCCTCCTGCCTTATTTGGGCAAGGTGCTAGAGCGGCACGTAACATCAGTCCTCAGTGCCCATGTGGAAGCCAATGGTGGTCTTGCGTCCCGCCGAGCTGGTTTTCGGCCTAGGCACTCCACCGAGTCCGTCGTGGTATCGGTCCTGAACCATCTCAGGAAGGGCATGAACCAAAATAACAACCAGGCCCTGGTGCTCCTCGATCTCTCCGCCGCCTTCGACACGGTTGACCATTCCATCTTACTGTCCCGTGTCGGAGCGGCGGGGGTCGAGGGCCCAGCCCTGGTGTGGCTATCGTCCTTCCTGAGGGACCGTGCCCAGGCGGTTCGGTTGGGGGATTTCTCGGCCACCCAACTCAAAGTCACTTGTGGTGTCCCCCAGGGTTCTTCTCTCTCTCCCCTTCTGTTTAATCTTTACATCTACCCTTTGATCTTCGCCCTCCAACAGCTGGAGGTCACTGTGTTTAATTATGCAGATGACCTCCAGCTTATCTTTAATCTGTCTTCTTCTTCTTATTCTATTTCTAATTTTCAGTCGATCATGATCTTCATCAGGGACTGGATGAACCACAACCATCTGAAGTTGAACCCTGACAAAACAGAGCTGGTCCTTACAGGTGGTTCCTCCAGTCCCTGGAACTCTCTCTTTTGGCCCTCCTCCTTGGGATCCCCTCCTACACCCTCTTCTTCAGTTAAAACTCTGGGTATCAAACTCAACAATCATCTCAATCTTCATTCACAAATCAGTTCTGTGGTGTCTTCTTGTTTTTTTGTACTCCGTACTATCCGCTCTGTTTCCCGTTTCTTTTCTCCTTCCGCTCTTAAATTAATCATGTCCGCTCTGGTTGTCTCCCGGCTGGACTATGCCAATGCCCTTTACAACGGTATCCCGGCCTATAGTCTGCAGAAGCTCCAGCTGGTCCAAAACCAGGCGGCCAGACTGATTTATGGTTTCCCCCGCTCTCACCACTCTACCCCCTTGTTGAAAGCACTACATTGGCTGCCTGTTAAGGAGCGATCTCTTTTTAAGACTGGATGCATGGTCTTCCAGGCACGTCAAGGGACTGCCCCTGCCTTCATTTCTTCTCTACTAAAAGAGTACATCCCTGTCCGTGAGCTGCGGTCATCCACTCAATCACTTCTTCAGGTTCCCCGGTATAGACGCAAGAAATGGGGCGGATCCAATTTTTCTGTACTGGCACCTTCCTTTTGGAATTCCCTCCCCGATCATTTACGTTTGGCTACTCACTACTCTGCCTTCCGTAAAGATCTTAAGACCCTTCTTTTTACTCAAGCTTTCCCAATGTAAATTCCTTTCCTTCCCTGTTACCCCTTCAGTTTTGTTGTTTTACTGCTAATCTGCCTCCACAGCGCCAAGAAACCGCATGGTGAACGTTGCGCTTAATAAATATTTTAAATTCAAATTCAAATTCAAGTGTTTTGTACTCTTTCCGTTACATCTCTATCACATTTAACTTCTATTAGTTCCACTGCTTCATTTCTTTAACCCTCAGTTTCCTGCCTTTGCTACTTCCCTCATTCCTTTTTCTATTACTTACCTACTCTACTCCTTCCACTCCTTTTCTCAGTCCCTCTGTTCTCATAGTTCCTCACTCCTGTTCACTCAGTCCGTCTCTATTACTCTCACTGTCTCTGACTCATCACTCTTTCACTACTTGTTCATTATGCTTTCTCCCTGTAGTTCAAGCACACTATGTTATTTACATTTCTTTGCTGTTTCAAATATTCCTTTTCTGTCACTTCTTCTTTTCTGCTTTCTGTTTTTTCTCTCTGTTATTCCACATGTTTTAACCTTAGTCACTGTCATACATCTTGTTTTATTCCTATTTACTTTCGCTCACTGTTTTCTTAACACTTTCCCTCAGGGTTGTTCTTTTAGTCCGGTTCTATCCCTACCTCTCATTCCACATCCTTTACTGTTTTTCTTCTTAATTTGAACATTCACTCACATTCTCCAAGAAACTCTTGTTTATTATTCTTCTTCTCTCCTTTTTTTCTTTCACTTCCTTATCTATTTTGTTTTTCTCAATTATACCCTCTTACATCTTTTCTTTGGTAAATAGATCTATTAAACAGTATCTCTGTGTTACTCCTTCTAGCTGTCTTTCTCTTAACATTACTCTCTGTTTCCTTCCCTTATACTCACTCTTTCTTTTTTTAAAAAAATTTTTTTCTGTTTCGCTTCCGGTTCGCGTACCGGCGCGCGAACCGGGAAGCGAATCAAAAGAAATAGAGGTTGCCAGAGTGCTAAACATTCTAGCAATTTTTTATAAATGGGAGGTAGTTCTGAAAAGAACTTTTTTTATTGTTTTTGTTGTTTTATATTTTTTTTATTATTTTTCTGAACATTTTTTTACTTTTTTTGTATTTTTTTAACGGTTTTATATTTTTTTGGGTTTTTTGGGGGGGAAAACGAAAATCATTCATTATAAAGGGCTCAACAGGAGCAACAAAAAAAAGATAATTTACTTTCTGGGGCGTTTTGTACATTTATGATTTTCAAAAGCTCTGTTGATTAGATTTATGCTTCTCTCCTCATAGCAAATTAATTTGCCGCAAAAAATGCAGACATGCTTCAGGTCCCCGAAGTTCATCTGGATGTTTGGGACCGTCTCCCTCGCCTCTGGTCCCGTCACTGCCTGTTCGGTTGATGTACTGGCCACAGGAGGGGGGTTTTCCTGCAGGTCACGTACCTGCGCAGCACTATAACTTATAGGGTGCCACCTCTCCATGTGCCGATGCATGGTGTAATTCCCGTAGCTGTACTTTTTATCAGTCCCTCTGGACAGAACTTTGTCACAGATCAGACATGTGACGTAGCGGGCATTTACTTTTTTTTGGCCCCGAGGAAATGTGTAGAATTGCCAGATATAATTATCCTTCACATGGGACCTCCTTGGCTCTACAGGCAAAAACTGCCTCCTCTCTTGCTCCTCTTCCTCTTCTTCCTCTTCTTCCTCCTCTTGATTAAGGATGGCCTGAGGAGGTGGTCCATCCTTTTTTGGTGGTGGTGATGGTGGTGGATTGGCTCCAGCAGCTGCAGCTACAACACTTGCCATTTTAGAAAATATGGAAAGTAGGTCTTCCTCTCACAAAGATGAAAGTCAGAGTGAGGAAAAAAGGTGGGGGCTTTCATCATTTGTGAAAAAAAAATTTAATGAACCAATGAAAAGTGTTATTTTCAGGTCATATGACCTGTTACGCTTACGTTACGCGTCCCGTTCCGCGCCCGGTTCGCTTCCGGGGTGTTGCTTTTCACGCCTCAGGACGCGGACCGAAGCGCTTCCGGGTGCGCTAACGCGGCGCGTCATAAGACGCATTACGCGGCAACGCGATACGTCGCGCTTACGCGACGCGTCACGATGTTGTGTTCGATCGCGGGAGTTGCGCTAACGGAACGTTTCCCGGTGCGCGGATCAGGTCGCGGCACCAAATTGAGCTAACGGGAAGCTACCCGGTGCGCGGACCGGTAGCGAAACAAAAAAAATAATGAAAAAAAAATTAAAGACATAAAAAAATTAAATTAGATACATATAAAATATATTTTTCCTTTAAAAGAAGAAAATATTTTACACCATTTGATATTTGCTATTAAAAAAACATTGAAATTCACTGAAAAAACCATAGGTTATAGACTATATATAGTTAGGAATTAGCATTTACAAAACCTAGAAAATTCACTGAAAAAACCATAGGTTATAGACCATATATAGTTAGGAATTAGCATTATCAAAACCTTATTTTACTCACACAAAACCATTGAAATTCGCAT
This sequence comes from Lissotriton helveticus, assembly GCF_964261635.1. Lineage (NCBI taxonomy): Eukaryota > Metazoa > Chordata > Amphibia > Caudata > Salamandridae > Lissotriton > Lissotriton helveticus. The sequence goes on along the minus strand of NC_136063.1, from coordinate 1,809,053,067 downwards.
ATATAGTTAGTTGCACTAACTATATATCGCGCATCCGCAATCCACTGCTGATGATGTCACATATTACATCATTCATGACATGGTCAGTGACATCACTGATGACATCACTGATGACATCTCAAATGACATTACTGATGACATCTCATTTGACATCAATGATCACATCACTGATGATATCATTCATGTGATAATACAATGCATCTCCTCACACTCTAATATAACCTCTGTTACACCCAGTGTTAAATACAGAGTATAATTTTAGAAACCATTGACACACCAATACTAGTTACTACATACGCACTCACTGATTCCTACGTCTACACACACATTCACTCATTCACCCATACAATCATTCATACATACAATCACTCATCTTTACAACACTATCATATGCACTCATACACCTATACAGACACTCACACTCTGCCACTCATCCATGGAGTTACTCACACACCTAGTCAGTCCTGTAAAGAATCAATCACACTTCCATTTTCTCATCTATACAGTTAAACACAGAACACCTTACATTTTCAAACATATACTAACACATACTTACTCTCTTATACAATCACTGATACAAGACACATTGATCTGCACAGAGTCACACACCTCCAAGCCAGCCACACACACACTCAGTCTCCCATACAAATACTTGGGCAACCAATCAATAACCCATATAGCCACTCATATAGCTACTGATCAACACATGCAGCAGCTTGCACAACAACAGACATACTGATGCACACTTTCAGACAGTTTAGTCACTAACCCATGCATTCAGTAAGACGCATTTAATCACTCACTCATACAGTCAATGACGCACCTACTAAAACCTTCATTCAGACACTTATACATCCACTCATTCTTCAATATGTAAAACATATTTAAACTTTACAGAAACACACAGTCACTGGATGATGTCATCAGTGATGTCATCAGTGATGTCATTTGAGATGTCATCAGTGATGTCATTAGTGATGTCACTGACCATGTCATGAATGATGTAATATGTGACATCATCAGCAGTGGATTGCGGGTGCGCGATATATAGTTAGTGCAACTAACTATATATGCGAATTTCAATGGTTTTGTGTGAGTAAAATAAGGTTTCGATAATGCTAATTCCTAACTATATATGGTCTATAACCTATGGTTTTTTCAGTGAATTTTCTAGGTTTTGTAAATGCTAATTCCTAACTATATATAGTCTATAACCTATGGTTTTTTCAGTGAATATATATATTACCTACTGGCGGTCGCCAGTAGGTATATATAGTTAGGATTTTTTCTCTATGGGTTTTTTGAAAATTCTATGTCTAATAACTTTGGCGTTTGTGGACGGAATTGGCTGAAATTTTCAGGAAAATGGCACATTTTGTTTCTGAGCAGCCCTTGAAAATTTGGGGGGGGTTCGTCCAGTGGGGGCCGAGAAAAAAGGGGGGTCCCAAAACGTGTTTTTAACATTGAGTTTTCCATAGGGCGGTTGGCCTCACTTTTAGCCCGAACGGCTGAATGGATTTGCACGAAACTTGGCAAAATTGTAGGGACTGGTAGCCCGATGTGCCTTTTGTAGGTCTCAATATATGTGCTCCAGTGGATTTTGAGAAATTAACGTTTAAAAAAAGATATATATCTGTAACAGCGGACCGGGCAGCGCACTGGTTCGCGGACTTTTCGCGCAACGGAGCTTTGTGAAGCGAAGCTGATTGGTTCTCCGGCGTCTGTCAACATTCCAAACAGTCCGTAGCGGCCGCCATCTTGTCTCTCGGTAGGATCGAGAGACAAGAGAAGGTCAAAACAAAGGGGGAAATAACTATAAGGGGGCATAGTAGATCCTCGCTGACCCCCTAGGTTTGATGTGGAGGTTTTAAAAGGGCCCCGCGGGGCAAAAAATAATAATAATAATAATAATTGAACGGCTGAATGGATTTGCACGAAACTTGGCAAAATATTAGGGACTGGTAGCCCGATGTGCCTTTGCTAGGTCTCAATATATGTGCTCCAGTGGATTTTGAGAAATTAACGTTCAAAAAAAGATATATATCTGTAACAGCGCTCCGCTTCGCGTAACGGAGGTTTGCGAAGCTGATTGGTCATTCTGTCACTGGGCTATAGTTGGGCTACATCTGGCTGATATTTGGGCTACATTTGTTTTTTTGTGTGTCTGGCGGCCATCTTTGGGCTACATTGGGCTACATTGGGCTTCATTGGGCTACATTCGGCTAATTAGCAAATAGCTCATCGCAAACTAGGAATGGTAAAGAATCGCTATTTATTCCTTAAAGTTCGCTATTTAGGAAATGCAAATAACTTTGATGATACATATGGCGGTTCATCTCTAACAAGATAAGAAGCATAGGGATACATTTATGATGACTGGCGCCATCTCATGAGAGCAGATTGCAAGTTTATATGTGGACGGTCCGCAAGGTAAAGCATTAAAAACTAGGAAAATTTAATGCTAAAGAAAAATAAAACAGCCAAGTACTTTATCGAGTCTTAAGCCAATAGGCAAGGTAAATAATAAAAACTTGACAAATAAGTCAATGAATTGTCAATGAAATGCTAGTACTCAGCATATCAAACATGAAAAAGGTCTATGACATAACTGTGTATGCAAAATAAGCTGCAACAGCCTCCAATAGGAAGTCACCGTCTTCATCCGAAAACAGTTCAGCCATCCAATTTAAAAGCGGAAAAGAACATACGTGCTCTCCCAGCACCGGATCCTCTATCACCATCAGAGGACAGCTCGGTGGGTTTTCAAGAAAGCTCTGTTCCAAGAAAGACTGTGCTGCCGCCAGTAAATTCCAGGGACCAAGTAGTCCATGCATCAATGCCACAGCCATAATCCTTTCGCCAGGACAAACCAACTCGTGAGTAATGATAGGAGTCATCAGCGGATTAAAGTCGACGTCAGGAGAAACCGGTCCGCAGAGACACAAATCAATGGCCCAATCGAAATCACAGGTCAGGCAGTGAAATACAGGCTGGACACAGGTGAAGTAGGAGAACCGAAAAGATAATCCATATGCCGTGCTTAATATCGCCAACGGCATTGTGCCATAATATTCTAGCATGCGATTGCGGAACAGTGTCAGCAGCTGCAGGGTCGGAGGTTGCATAGGAGGGACATCCATATTTAAAAATGTAAAAAAGCACAAGAGCGTCCGCTGGTAATGCAAGTAAAAATGCCAATCCACGAACCAGAGTGCAGAAAATACAATGGAAGGAAGCAGGGATGACTCCAAAGATTTTCTCAAATGAAGTCACGAGACCACTGGTAACAACTTTAAAAAAGTGTGCCAGGGATTTTGTGGAGGATGCGTTAAAGATAGTCGGAAACATGTTGCTGAAATTGAAAGGCAAACCTGTGTACGGGTGTTCGCTATGTGAAGTACGAAAGTTTCACGGGCCGAACTCAAGGCCACCTCTCTCTGAGACAAAAGAGCTCTTATTCTTGCCATGCCGTTGAAACGTGTCCCAAGGTTGGTATTTGTGGCCAGATTGAAAACTCCCTATGTTCATGTGTGGGAGGAAATAGAACATTTCTGCAGCAAATAACCCGTTCACTTACTGTTACGATAAAAGGAATACTTTTAATTAACTCAGAACAATCTTCATTATTGAGCATCAAATAACTACCATTTTCCAACAACTTGAACGTGGGGATGATAGCAGGAACTGGCGTGCCTTGCAACACGCAAGCCATATTTGGTCGGTGTTTGTTGCATGAACCGTGTAACTGTATGTGCCTACACATTAGTGAATGATCTGGCGTCTCAGTGCATTCCTCTCCATTCAGATAAACTTCTTGATCATCTTTGAAACATCTGTATGTGTATGGAAGCGACCAGACCTCATGAAGAAAAGCACTACCTAAAGGTTCATAACGACCTATTGGTATATATTTCATACAATTTGAAAACTTATATAAAGCAAAAGGCAGCGTTATTAAACCGTGGATAAGGCATGTTGTCAAAAAACCCGCAATCCTCTGCTGATGATGTCACTGAGCATGTCATGAATGATGTAATATGTGACATCATCAGCAGTGGATTACGGGTAATAGTATCTCTAGTTTACTCCCCTATAGCTGTCTTTATTTTAACATAAGTGTGTGTTTCCCTCCCTTATACTTACTGTTTTTGGTTCGCTTCCAGTTCGCGTACCGGCGAGCGAACTAGGAAGCGAACTAAGAGAAATAGAGGTTGGCACAGTTCCAAATATTGTACCAATTTTTTAATAACGGGGAGGTAGTTCTGAAAAGAACTTTTTTTTTATTTTTCTGAACATTTTTTTACTGTTTTTGAATTTTTCGGAACAGTTTTATATTTTTTTGGGTTTTTCTTGGAGGGGGCAATGAAAACGATTCATTGTAAAGGGCTCAACAGGAGCAACAAAACAAAAAAAAGAAGTATTTATTATTTTGGGCGTTTCGGACAAACTTGCATATGATAGTCAATAGCTCTGTTGATCAGAGTGATGCTTCTTTCTCCGTAGGAAATGAATCCATCGCAAAATACGCAGGTGTGTTTTACTTCACCAAATCTCATTTGTATATTTGGCACCATCTCCCTGCCCTCTGGTCCCGTTACTTCCGGTACAACAGATCTTCTGGCCATAATAGGGAGATTATCTAGGTCGTTCCGAAACTGTGCAGCACTGTAGTTGTTAGGATGCCACCTAGTCATATGGCGATGCATTGTGTAGTTTCCGAAACTGTATTTTTTGTCGGTCCCTCTGGACAGTCTATCTTGACATATAAGGCAAGTTACGTATCTTGCATTTACTTTTTTCTGACCTTTGGGAATTTTAAAAAATTGCCAAATGAAGTTTTCTTTCCGGTGAGACGTCCTGGGCTGCTCAGGCAAAAACTGCCTCTCTTCGTGCTCGTCCTCCTGTTCCTCTTCTTCTTCTTCTTGTTGAATTATAACTTGAGCAGGTGGTCCACTCTTCCTTGGATGTGGTGGAGGTGGTGGGGAAGCACCAGCTGAAGCTACTAAAGAAGCCATTGCTCAGTGATCACAAAGGGTCTTTCTCTCACAATGATGAAAGTCAGAGTGAGGAAAGAAGGAGGGATTTTCATCATTTGGGAAAAACAAGAGTTCTCAACCAAACAAAAGTGTTCATTTTAGATTATATGACCTAGTCTTACATCATTAGGAAACCAAAAGTGAAATGAACCAATGAAAAGTGTTATTACCAAGTCACATGACTTGCTGTGTTTACGTTAAGAGCTTTGCAGGGCCTCCCGGTTTGCTTCCAGAAACCTGCGCTTTGCGACTCGCTTCGCGTACCAGTTCGCTAACGTAGTACGTCATATGACGTATCACGCGACAACGTGAAACGTCATGCGGATGGGAGGCGTCACGATGTTGTTTTGTAACGCGGCACTTGCGGTAAAGAAACGTTTACCGGCTCGCGGTCTATTTCGCGGCATCAAGGTCAGCTAACGGGAAGCTTCCCGATTTGCGAAGCGGGAACGAAGAAAAAAAAATATTTAAAAAAAAAATTATTCATAAACATATAAAATATCTTTTTGGATTTAAAGAAGAATACATTTTACAGCTACAGATATTAGCTGTTAAAAAACCAATGAAATTCACAGAAAAAACCATAGGTTATGGACCATATATAGTTAGGAATTAGCATTTACAAAACCTTGAAAATTCACTGAAAAAACCATAGGTTATAGACCATATATAGTTAGGAATTAGCATTTACAAAACCTTGAAAATTCACTGAAAAAACCATAGGTTATAGACCATATATAGTTAGGAATTAGCATTTAAAAAACCTTATTTTACTCACACAAAACCATTGAAATTCCATATATAGTTAGTTGCACTAACTATATATCGTGCACCCGCAATCCACTGCTGATCATGTCACATATTACATCATTCATGACATGGTCAGTGACATCACTGATGACATCACTGATGACATCTCAAATGACATCACTGATGACATCACTGATGACATCTCATTTGACATCATTCTTGTGCTAATACGATAAACCTCTTCAGACTCTAATATAACCTTAGATACACTCAGTGTATACAGACACTCACACACTGCCACTCATCCATGGAGTTACTCACACACCCAGTCAGTCATGCAAAGAAACAATCTCACCTCCATTTCTTCAACTATACAGTTAAACACACCTTACTTATTGAAACATATACTAACACATATTTACTCTCTTATACAATCCCTGATACAAGTTCACAATGATCGATACAACCACTCACTCATTCAGTGGCTCTCATGCACAGTTATTTATATATGCCAACTCTCACATGTACTGTGTTTTACATATGTACTTACTATGACATGTAGCATTGAGATATCCATTCACTCATCAATACACTCATGCACACAGTCAACTGCCCATGTAGCTGTTTCCACATGCACTCTTGAACTCATACACCTAGTGAATAAACTGCTCACACATCTATGCATAGAGTCTCACACCTTCCAGCCACCCCCACACAAACTCAATCTCCCATAGAAATACTTGGGCAACCAATTAATAACACATATAGCCTCTCGTATAGCTAATGATCAACACATGCAGCAGTTTACAGAACAACAGACATAATGATGCACAAATTAAGACAGTTTAGTCACTAACCCATGCATTCAGTGAGACACATTTAATCACTCACTCATACAGTCAGTCATGCACCTACTAAATCCTTCATCCAGACACTTATACATCCACTCATTCTTCAATATGTAAGACATATTTAAACTTTACAGAACAATAAAATCACTGGATGTTGTTATCAGTGATGTCATTTGAGATGTCATCAGTGATGTCATCAGTGATGTCACTGACCATGTCATGAATGATGTAATATGTGACATGATCAGCAGTGGATTGCGGGTGCACGATATATAGTTAGTGCAACTAACTATATATGGAATTTCAATGGTTTTGTGTGAGTAAAATAAGGTTTTTTAAATGCTAATTCCTAACTATATATGGTCTATAACCTATGGTTTTTTCAGTGAATTTTCAAGGTTTTGTAAATGCTAATTCCTAACTATATATGGTCTATAACCTATGGTTTTTTCAGTGAATATATATATATATGACTGGGTGTGGATGCAGTGATTCTGACGCCAGAGGTCATCAGTGAGCTGAGCCAAGCAATCGCCAGTTATGCGAGCACGATGCTTGAGGGAGCTTCCTGTAGCCCGCCGGAGCCGATCTCGGTGGATTTCTTCTTTGTGCCGCGGAGCCGATAGGCAAGAGGGGGCAAGAGGGGGGCTCGAGAAATCCAATCTGCTCTGAGCCGCTCCCGCTCCCGTATCTCTCTGTGTGGTCTCTCTCGCGGCCGCGGTAAACGCGGGAACGACCCGGCGGGGCGGGAACCTCAGCAGAACTCCAGCAGAGCCCTCGGCAGACCAGGGGGAGCATGGAGAAATGGATAACCGGCGCACTTGGGCTGCGTACACTCCGGGAACATCCCGGTAAAAAGCGGGAGGAGCATTCTGGTTGGGGCCACCAGGCACAAGGCACCAGGCAGAGAGAACAATAGCAACCTGGGCTACACTAGAGGCTGTAGGAGCCGCTGATTGCACTAAGGACATTCAGGAGCCCAGAGCCCAGAGTCCGGAGATCATTGTATGACAGAGGACCGTCAGAAGGATCACCCGGCAGAGGAGTTTAGGCTGACCAGGGGAGAGCAGAAACACTGCAGATAACAGACAGTAAACCCCTGACCAGCAGAGAAGTGAGCAGTGGTGACCTGAGGTGAGCAATTGGTCTCCGGTGCTGTGTGGGAACTGTATGGGCCAGGAGGAGGAATATGCAAGATATTAAAGTATCCCTTGATGCTGTAAGGAGGGTATTCACATAAGAAGGGGACCTGGTTTGGGACGGGAGCTGTAGCGATTAAACCGCACTGTTGCGTAAGCACTGCTGATTGAGACATTTGATCTTGAACCACTATTGGGTGGGGGCCACCCTTACATCCACCCGCAGGACCCCTACTGAACTCCACTGCTAGACCCCGACGACTGGTGCTCCCAGTACCTGCAGTCCCCGGGTATTCGGACACTCCTGTATTCCGCCACCACTAAACTTGCGCTGCGCTGTGCTGCCTGTGACTGGCTTTAGGCAGCGTTTGGCCATTTGGCATTTGCCATAGTCAATGGTGGACATACAAAAAATATAAAATCTTGTGACCGGGATTGCAGGAAAAGAAAGTGCACACATGCTGGGGATGTGGAATAATAAATAGTACGGTTTGGTCACGGGTCTTGGAGTGAACAGAGTAAGCGGTCCCTGAAATTACACTCAGACATAAAGAAAACTACAAACCGGGAAATATGCGATCAGGAAAGGAAAGGACCGCAGGCACAATAACAAAACGCACAAAAAGAATGCAACAATCAATGGTGTCAAAAAAGGTAAAAACCAACACACCAGGATTGACCCAGACTCTTATCTCTCCAATAGCACGGATGTTTGAGAAATCCGGTAAGATACTGGATAAATTTCAATTTATGAAGGACCCATCCGGAGCTCTGCTGTCAATGAAGTCAGAATTAGATAAGGACAAATTACAGACTCTTATGAAACCTACTACCAGCGAAATAGATAACACTACACAACACAATAAGCAAATTGTACAAACAGAACAAAATTTTGAGGAATACCATATTTCAGACCTAGATATAATGATTGGAGAGCAACTGCGAGGGACAATGCAGCATGAAACTCCAAAAGAACTACAAAAGTGCAATATAACGCCTGAGACAGAGCCAAAGGCTATGGAAATTTACTCTCCCACAAATAAATCTCACTCAAAAACTCCGGAAACTAACCAGCACCACCACGGAGATTGGAAGGAACAAGCGCTATCAATGTTCACCATTGAAGTCAATGTTGAAATTAATAAAATGTCATGTTTAGCCCCTGAGGAACCTGAAAAACAACTAAACCATCATAGGGATGAACACGGGAGAGTCAACAACAAAGATATGGTCAATGGAACAACAAATGAAATCAAGCCGGTCGGGGAAGACGAGGAAGGAAATCAAGAAAGAAATGACTTAGCTACACATATTACCGATAAACATATAGTGGAGTACAAAAACACCCGGCATATCAAACATGCTAAGTGTGAGGTGGCTCAAAACATAGAATTGGGAATAAAACAGCAAGAACCAGGGATATCCTGGGATATTTATTACCAAACTTCGACCCTCACGCTAGAAGCCCTCCAATACCAATCAAATCAAATGGACATCCAAATCGACCTCTTAAAAATGATGGCAAACACTGTAGTGGGAATTCATAACAAACTCGCCCAACTTAATGAACTGATAATTAGAGCACAGACAGAAAACGAAAAAACAACTATGGAATGTATTTACGTACCTATTATGGATAAATTAGCAACACTACCGGCAGTTCTACAGAGCATAATAGAAGATACCAAAAGAGACATCCAAAACAGAAAGGGGAAAGCTAATGCGGAAAACACTATTAGTCAGGAAAAGAATAAAAACGAAACTAGGAATGGGTCCGAAAGCTCCAATGGCATAGAAACAAAACAGTTAACAAAACAACTTGAGGAATCAGTAAACCTCCCGGTTCTCCAAGTATCGGACCATCCTGGAAACGAAATTATAGGTAAAAAAATCCAAGAGGATCTGATCTACAATGATAGCGACTCAGATGGTTTCACTACGATGTCAAAACGTCAAAGGAAAAAACTCCGCAAAGCAAGAAAAAATGAAAAATCGAAACTATGTGCCACAACAAAGACAGATGATGACCGGTTACCAATAACCACAGATATTAGGCACAAGGGTAGAAACCATTACTTCCCTATCTTTGGACAAAACCCAACAACTGGACCAAGTCCAACAAAGTGCCCCAAAGGAGATGAAACACAGTATGCAATAAGGAACGATAATACAGTAGTAGAAATTCAAATGGGCAATAGGACCCCAGATAACCCGCCACAGGTAGCCAAACACGATGCAAACCAAAAGGAAGAAGAAAGAGTCCCAAGTATCTCTAACTCTAACAAAATGAATGCAAGTAGCCCTACCAAATCAACCCAATTAACTCCTACTCACCAAAAACACAGTACTAATGTAATAATTAAAAAAGACTGGGAGCTGACAGCGAGGACGGTGGGGAATGGTCCACCAAAAACATCTGAATGGGACCATTTGCAGATTAAAAGTAGGGAAGGGGTAAAAACAATCAGCTACAAACCCATGCAAAGGGAGGAAAATGAGGTCCCCAATTACCAAAATCCTAAGATCAGTGAAAAACTTATATTTACACCGGAATTTCAATCTAGAGGGAGGCACGATATACTAAACCATGGGAACTTACTCAGATTATTTAAATCAATACCAGCACTAATTAATATTGTAAGTAAGGACATTGTCTCTATTGAGTTTATGGAGGGGAAACTCAGCAGTCAGACTCCAACGCTAATAACAATAATATCACCAACAGTAGCTGACCAGATCATGAACGAGCAAATGACGTTCAAAACCTGGGGCATATTAATAACCAAACAAATGCTAGAGGTATATCCTACGCCTTTTATTGGGGATGAAACAAAACTACTTCATGAAAAAGTAGATAAACAGATCGTTTCAGTCCTAAAAAATGCACTTGGTAGATCCCCTATGAAAAACGTATGTACCCCGCAGCAAAGCCCTGTAGACAGAAACGAAGAAATAAATGAAAAATGGATAAATATGGCACTTCATAACAACCATGAACAATGAGATGATAGACCAAAGCAAGCAGTTGTTAAAGGCAATGACTCAGAAATAATAGTAATGTGTTCATGGAACATTAAAGGATTGAGAGGTAAGATCCATAACGCACACATAGATTCTTTGGTGGGACCATGCCAGATTATATTATTACAAGAAACATGGGAAATCAATCCATTTCTGTTACACGGATATGCAGGTTATCATGTAAATGCAAAGAAAGAGCAAAGGTTCGGCCGAGCAAGTGGGGGCCAGGCAATATTTATTTCAAACTCCATCCAGGCACACCATGAGCAAGTGGAAGTAGATAGCACGAACATCCTAATAGTTAAACTGAACTATAAAATAAATAACCAAAAATCAAAAACTTTATACCTGATTAATGTATATATATCGCCTACCCTTTTGAGTAGGGAGACAACGTGTGGGATCTTGAACAATGTCCTAATTAACAAAATGTTGGAGGATCCTATAGCTGACTTTCTGATTACTGGGGATTTTAATCTTAATCTAATGTCCTCGCACACAAGAGATGATATAACGCAATCGCAAAACCACCAATGGCTAATTCCCCAGCAACACTTAGGGAAAGAGACTAATTCCACTTCGAACAGAATTGGTAAAAAATTAGTTAAGGACATGGAATCGATGGGACTTCGAATTCTTAACGGTAGAATAAAATCGGATGTGCCTCCAGCATATAGTTATTTTGGGCATAACTCACAGTCCAGGATTGATTACACTATGACCTCATTATATATGTTTCATAGGGATGTATGACATTACAACGCATGCTTTTACATCGCATGCTTTTACAACGCGGTTTTTACAACGCATACCATTACAACGCATAGTGCTTTGGGGCGCTGGATAGTGAATAATTTAATTTACTATTCCAACTCCAGTCCCCATTGATAGTAGGGAAGGTGTTGGACAGTAAATTAAGCCTATTCCCTATCCTAGAGCGCCCCCAGTGCAATGCGTTGCAATGGTTTGTGTTGTAAAAGTTGCGTCGTAAAGGCACTGCGTGGTAAAAGTTGCGTTGTAAATGATGTTTCCCGTTTCATAGCATTACCTCTTATCAATTAAAGAAAGTAACCGAAAGTGATCATGCCCAGCAGATAATTACAATGAATAGTGGAACGAATACAAACAAACCTTACCAGACTTTTGAGGGGTGCATCGGAACAACTAACTATAAACAACTGTTCTGGAATGTTGGAAATAAAGAAGAAATGAATGAACAGGTGGAAAGTCTTGTGGAAGCATGCTTAAATTACATAATGCCAGAAACAGTGATAGAGCAATGGGAAAACTTCACTGGGATGTTGATCAAAACGCAAAATCAAAAACAAACAAAAACCCAAAGTGGAAAGAAATGAATAGGGATAAGGAAAACTATATAAACCTTTCATACACAATAATGAAGCTGAAAAAAGAACGAAATAGGATTATTAGGTTAACGAAGAAACCTGGGGTAAAAGCAGAAAACCTGAGCAAATTGAAGCAACTAAATTAAAATTTGAAGAAACTAATATGGAGCGAGAAAAATCAAGCAAAACAGGCAACTTGGTCAAAAGTATTCCACGCCAGCAAGCAAAAGAATCCAAGAGAATTTTGGAAAATCGTCAACGGACTTGCTAGACCAAATAAGCATGTGGTCTCATCACCATTACCCGAGCAGGAATAAGAGACTTTTCTGAGGAAACACCTAAACCAAGATAATACACAGTCATGGTTAGCGGAAAAGCAACACAGGTGCAAAAACGACACTGACACGGAAACTTCTCTTCATGACATCTATACGGATACATCAATACAAATAGAAAAGGAAGAGATAATCAAATTAATAAAAAAACAAAAAACAAAAGAACGGTGCTCCCGGACCAAATGGGATACCGTTTGCACTTTATAAAGAAAATCCAAAATTGTGGGCGACACACTTAGAGAAACTATATAGAGAAATCATTCTAAAAGGAGCCGTACCCAAGTCATGGCGAGGATCCCTAATAACCCCAATCTTCAAAAAAGAAAACTGGGCGCTTGCAGAAAACTACAGGCTGATTACTCTGCAAGACACGGACGCCAAGTTGTTCGCCAGAATTATGTTGACTAATTTAGCCGAATGGGTCCGGGAAAACAAAATACTGCCTTTAAACCAAACAGGCTTTATACAAGGTTTGGGGACAACCACAAACATACTGGTTCTAGCTATGCTTATGGATAAGTCAAACAGATTGAAGCAACCCTTGTACCTATGCTTCGTAGACTTTAAATTTGCATTTGACTGTGTCAAATGAAATGTACTATGGAAAAAATTAGAGAAAATGAAAATACCAGCTGCCTACTAAAGCTGATTTGTCTCTTATATACGAACACATGGGTGAGTGTGAGGATGGGGGATGGACAAACGTTATGTATGGAGATTCCAGCAAATGAAGGCCTAAAACAAGGCTGTGTTTTAGCCCCCCTCCTCTTTAATCTGTTTCTTGCAGACCTAACTGTAATACTAGACGACGAGAATACTCACCCCCCGAAAAAAGCTGAAAAGCGTCTCACTAACTTGCTGTATGCGGACGATGTCATACTATTGAGCCACACAAAAGTGGGACTACAGCGCCTAATTATTCGGACCCATATGTACGCAAAGGACAATGGGATGGTGATAAACTAGACAAAAACTAAGATCATGGTAGTTACCAAAAACAACAAGATAAGAAACAAAAGTAAATGGTTCATGAACCACACCCAACTGGAACAAGTTGAGGTATATAAATATTTGGGTGTGTTATTTGATGAGAAGCGTAATTACCAGCTGCAAAAAAAGGACATCCAAAGGAAAACTAATGCATTAACTGCAGATTTCAGAACTGTACAGAAGTCACTCCCCAGCCTAACCTATGGCCCTCTCCTGAGTATTATAGGAGCAAGACTCCTACCAACTATCACATATGGTAGTGAAGCGGCAATGGGAAAGGATACTGAAACCCTGAACAAAGCCATACCCAGAGCATATCGGGCCCTATTTCATCTCCCAGCGAATGCGTCTCCTGCTCAAATAAGATTGGAGTTTGGACTAACCAATCAACACTATGCAAGGCAAAATCACTTCATAAAAGTATGGAATCGAATAAAAAACGACCACGAAAACGAGATATCGCAGCTAATATGGAGAGAAATAGATAACAACACATACTCTACTGCATGGCATTATCTTATGGAAGCAATAAGGGAGTTTGCAGTCATGTCCATTTGGGAAAATAATATTACTAAGGTATCATTTAAGAAAATAATTAATAAAACTGCAAACCAACTATCCATTGTAAACGATAAAGCTATTCTACAAAGAGAAAACATGCCTGGCCAATAATAAATGGCTATAAAAACAATGGAAATTCAACAATATCTTGAAACACCCTGGACGGGAAAAAACAAACAGGTGCTCCTCAAAGCAAGATTTGGAACGATGCCAGGCCTGTGTCATCTTCCACTGTGGGAGAGAGTGGAAACCCAAACGCTATGCAGACTCTGTAATAATGGTGAGGAGAACATTCTCCATCTATTGTGTATTTGCCCAGAACTCTTGCAGGAGAGAAGAACATTGCTTAAGATTCCATTTAACGTACGAGGCATAAGGACATGTAGGCAGGCCCTGATTAGGTGCCTACACCCGAATGATATAATCTTGAATGCAACCTTTGTAAAGTTTTTAATGACAGTCAAAAGGAAATTAGGAGTATAACTATTTGTAATATGTAACTGACTACAAAAACGATGTATTGGTATTGTAAGTGTTTTATACATGAATATAGCTTTTATTTTTTTATTTTTTTAAATTCGTAATATTGTAAGATTTTAATAATCAAGACAATAAACTACTTACTTACTATATGTATATATATATATTACCTACTGGCGATTGCCAGTAGGTATATGTAGTTAGGACCTAGTTTCCATAGGAAATCCGCAACATTCTATTGGGAATAACTTTGGCGCCGGTTGATGAATCTCAGCGAATTTCTCAAAGAAGATGGCCCGTTACGCTCCTTCCCTGAACGTTTTGGGGGGATTCGTCAAGTGGAGGCTGAGAAAAAAGGGGGTCCTAAAACGTGTTTTCCCCATGTTATTTTCCATAGGACGATTAGACACGGCTGCAGCCCGAACCGCTGAACAGAATTACACCAAACTTGGCAAAATGGTAGGGACTGGTACGCAGTATGGCCTTTTGTTTAAATGGTGTAAATCCCTCCAGTAGTTGTTGAGAAAATTGAATTTGAAAAAATGTATATATCTATATAAGCTTACTGTAAGCTTACTGTACTCTGTACCTTCCCGAGTACGAGCTGCATTCTGATTGGCTGCCAATGTCTGTCAACACTCCATAACAGAAATTGTTGGCAGCCATCTTGTACCTCGGTAGACTGAGGCACAGGAAAGCAGAAAAACAAACATTTAGAACTCAAAAGGGGGGCAGGGTAGAAGCACCCTGACCCCCTAGGCCTGGTCAGGGGGTCCCACAAGGACCCCCCAGGACCCCATAAAATGTTGGTACGCGTTCCCCGCGATTTAAAAAATAATAATAATAATTTGGGGGGCCTGGGGGGTCCTTGTGGGACCCCCTGAGCAGGCCTAGTGGGTCAGGGTGCTTCTACCCTGCTCTCCTTGCGTGTTTTCCATCTTTGTTTCACTGCTTTCTTGTGCCTTGGTTCTACCGAGGCACAATATGGCTGCCAACACTTCCTGGTTTGGAGTGTTGACAGACAGTGGCAGCCAATCAGCATGCCTTCCCGAGAAAGCTGCATGCTCATTGGCTGTCAACACTTCTAACCAGGAAGTGTTGGCATCCATCTTGTGCTCGATAAACCGAGGCACAAGAAAGCAGAAAAACAAATGTGAAGAACACAAAAAGGGGGCAGGGTAGATACACCCTGACCCCCTAGGCCTGCCCAGGTGGTCCCACAAGGACAAAAAAGCCCACATTTTTTTTTTAAAAACCTGGTCTGTTTAAATTACCCCCCAGGGGGACCAAATCGCGGCGGCATAGTGATAAAGAAGTGTGGGGGGTCCACAATCCCCCCTACACTGCCCCAGGGACCGCCGCCCCGGGACAAAGCAACGCAGCCCCTTGGCGTATACTGGAGGCTCCTGGTGGGCTATTTGGCCCCCAGGGACCCCCAGTATGCAAGGGGAATTAGTTCCTATTCTGCAAACACGCCAGGGGTTGCGCTGCAGAGAGGTGTAAAAAAGGGTGTGGCCTCATTGCACCTCTCTGCAATGCAGCCCCCTGGCGCATACTGCAGGTTCCAGGTGGGCTAGTTGGCCCCCATGGACCCCCAGTATGCAAGGGGAATTAGTTCCCCCTCTGCAAACACGCCCGGGGGCTGCGTTGCAGAGAGGTATAAAAAAGGGTGTGGCCTCATTACACCTCTCTTTAATGCAGCTCCCTGGCTTATACTGGAGGCTTGTAAACAATAGGATTCTATCAATGTGAGTGGTGACTAATTTTAAGTGATATTCTCTAAACTTGTGAAAAACTACAATGTGAAAATTAGGCCTCTCTGCGGGTGGCAGAATGAGGGCACTGTGTGTTTTTAAAATACCCCTCACACACTATGAATCCCATATTGTCATTCTCCCATCATTGGGGTCTTCCCGTCCCTCTACGGGGCGGGGCGTGCTTCAACCTACGAGTGACGCGGGAGCACTTATATTTTTTGACAATAGGCTATGTGATGTGATAAGGATAGTGATATGTGTTAGGGAGTGTAGGGACCTGTTTACGTGAATAGTGGTGTAAAAAAGGGTAAAAATTCCCTGGCTAGTCGAAAAAATTAATTTTAATGGCTTCACAAGCTGGGAACATTAAAAAGGGGTTAGTAAGTAGAATCACAAGTGTAGTCTACTTTGTCGACATGACATGTTTCATAGGCAGACCCCTCCTGCCTACTCATCAGGACCTCTGTTGATCTCTACAAAAATGCTCAATTCTAAACTAAATGTAAAATGCCTATGGTCCTAAAACTTAACAGCAAAAATCGGCTGCTAGGTTTGGCCTCTGGGCTTGAGTTGGCCCTTAGTGAGATGTTATCATGAAAAATTGTCATGAAAAATGACCTAGTATGGTCTCTGTGGAAAGACAAAAGGGAGAAAAAAGGGTACATGGTTGTAGAATTGTAATTTGTCAAGCATAATTCATACATGGCTCATTTTTGCATTAGTCACAATATGACTTTGTATCCCAAAGTATTCTCAACATTAATTCTGTACATGACCTGATGAACTGTCTTTCGCCATCGTGGCCAAAGGGTATGAACCCTTGGAAAACTTCAACACAAAGCGTGATACACACTTCAAACACAAACACATATTCACAATCCAACACGACCCATCTGGTGGTGGGTTTTTAGACAAGCAAGAGTATGGGCCTTGCAGTTCCAGGACAAGTGTCTAATCAAGAAAAGCGTCTCACTAGCAGCATGACATCAAAAATCATACTAATAAGTGGGTCATTTATCACACATGCCGGTTGATGTATTATTCGTAAATAAAAGATGGCTTAGTGCCTCCCAGGCATCAGCCTAATAAGCTCCCAAATGCGCCGTAGTCAAACATGCTGGTTGAAATAATGATCGTAAAGACGAACAAAAACAGATGATGGCAAATGCCTCGAAATGTGCAAGCATGCTACAATTGATACATACATTTGAAGCGTGGTGATAGGACCTCATGAGCCTGCGTCTCAGGGTGATTAGTTGACTGGTTACTAAGGAGGAAAGTTTTAACATAGTCACTCACGCTGTTTTTGGGCGGCAGAATCTCACCATCAGAGACGCACCCCTCCGCTATCACAAGACCAAGTTTTTAAAGACCCAAGGTCAGGGTCTCACTTACGTGACCGCATGCCTAATCTGGCTTCATTTCATACCCTTCAGCAGCTCCGTGGATGTGACCGGAGTCCTGCCTCGGCTTGTGTTCTTATGCCGGAAAAAAAGCCTAGTCATGATTGCCTCTCTCTAAAAAAAGACTAGAGAGCTGACCCAAAATGGCGGCGTCCATCGGGACACTGCTGGTCTATAGTCTGTCATCTATTTTTTCTTCTCTTGATCGTGTTTTTTAGGAAAATTTGCGCAGTACTTTCTAAATACATCTCATTCGTGCCGCAACATCTTAAATTAATTTAGAAGCGATTATTGTTTTTATTTTTGAATTTTTGAATTAGTCTGCCAGGAGGATCACTGAATGTAATAGGCGGTCTCGAACTTTCTTAATTGTGAAAGGAGTTATATTAAATGCATGATCCATATTCCCAGGGTGGTCAGAGTCTATGCACCGTCTTTGAGAAATGGGGAGCTATTCATGGGTCCTTCCGCAAGACATGTTGCCCTATGTTCATCAGTATTATCATGAGTCTCACATTAGTCCTTGTTCCTATTGTTTTTTTGAAACTATAATACGGATAGCCTCATAGCTTGAGATCTCAGGGTATCATCGTTCTCGTGTCATCATGATTACTGTTGCTGTGGCATGAACTGGGGTGGATATATGGCGCAATCATTAAAGTGGTGGATGGCCGTGCCAGACATCAGAGTTGGCCCCATGGAATATCATCATTAAGGCCACAGTTGTTAGTGTCCAAGCGGAACACCCACCTTTGTTCTTTCTCCAAGAGCATATGTTCCATGGATACCTGCTCTATCACTGTCCATGAGATATCATCAGGCCTGTGACCTTTTTCCAGAAAGTGAGCGGTCAGTTTAGTACTAGCTCGTTGGCATCTGATTGTGCTCTTGTGTTCCCCTATCCTGGTCTTGATTGCCCTGCTCGTCATCCCCACATATTCGAGACGGCAGGAGCACGTGATGAGGTACACAACGTTGCAACTGTTGCACGTTGTGAAATTTCACTTTTCCCAGGTAGATCCATTTCTAAAGACCAGGTTGTTGGTCTTCTTGGTCAGGCAAAATACTTTACATTGACCACATGGATGGTGGCCTTTCACAAAGTTAGTGTCCCGTCCTTGGTTATTGTTGTTGGTCTTTGGTCTAGTGTGTACAAGGATGTCCCGTATGCTCCTCCCCCTCATGTGGGAGAACATAGGTTTAGGTAACTGGAGTCCCCCACTGTTTAGAATTCTCCAATTTTTGTTGATGACTTTCGAAACCCTGTCTGAGCAGGTATTGAATGTGGTAATGCATATGGGTCTCTGTTCCTCTTCTTTGAGTGTCTTTTCTTCCAGGAGGCTCTCCCTGCAATTATTCCGTGCCCTCTTACATGCCTGATCTATTATCCGTTCTGGATACTGGCGGGCTGCTAATTTCTTCTTCAGATCCTTTGATTGGACCTTGAAACTCTCAATTTCCGTGCAATTCCGTCTTAGACGGAGGAATTGTCCGTAGGGTAAGTTATCTCGGAGATGTTTGGGGTGGAAACTCTGGTACAAGAGGAGGCAGTTCCTGGCTGTACTTTTGAAATGTGTTGTCGTCATTAGCCTTCCATCTCTTGGGAAGATGTTCAGGTCAAGGAACACCAGACTGGTTCTGGAGATCGTGCTGGTGAAATTGAGAAATTCGTCTTGGTAGTTCAACTACGTCAGGAATTGTTTTGATGTATCCTCATCCCCATCCCAAATGATCAGAATATCGTCGATGTATCTCTTCCAGACTTTTATCCTTTGTCTGAATGGGTTGTTGGGGTGTAGGATCCTCCTGGTTTCCAAATTGTGTACGTAAAGACCAGCTATGCTGGGAGCAAATGTTCTCCCCATGCTGGTCCCATGTTTTTATAAGTACAGAGTCCATCATATTCGAAGAAATTCTCCTTCAAGGCGAGGGAGCAGCCCTCCATCACGATGTTCCTTGATGTCTGGTATTCCCAGTCGTCATCAAATAGCACGTCTTCAATGATACTGAGCGTCTCATTATGGGGGAGACTCGTGTAGAGACTCTCCACATCACAACTGATCATTAGTTGGCAATTTGGATCAAAGGGGAGGTCTTCCAGCAAATTCAGTACATCCTTAGTATCCCTGAGGTATGTACTAGTGCGTTGTACCATCGGGCGTAAGAAAGCATCTGCAAATTTGGAGATCGGTTCCAACACTGAACCGATGCCAGATACAATCGGTCGTCCTGGAGGGTTATCCAGTCGTTTGTGTATCTTTGGTAACGTATACAGGTATGGTGTCCTTGGGTTTTTTTGACACAGGAAATCGCCTTCCTTCTTTGTTATCCAGCTGTGAGCCAGTGCTTCTTCCACCATGGTGTTGATTTTTACTTGGATCCTCTCGGTTGGATCGGTCCTGAGTATTTCATAATTTCTTTCTGAAGCAATCTCACGCATTCTTTGTTGTATTATAATTTGCTCTGTATGACCGTCGCTCCCCCTTTGTATGCTGGTCTTATTATCAAGTCGGGGTTGTTGCTCAGTTCATGTAATGCTTCTCGTTCATCCTTAGTGATGTTTTGGAAAACCTTCTTTTCCTTTGGGTCCATATCCTTGATGTCTTTCATAACCGCCTTCTCAAAAGTAAGGAGTTCCACAGGTAGGGTGCTATCCAAAGGTGTGAAATTGGACTTGGGTCGGAGACCTGTGTCTCCCAAATCCGTTATTTTTTCTTTGTCCTTGAAGAAAACCTGTATCTTCAAACGTCGTATGAACTCTTGGATTTCCTTGCAGAGAAGGAATTTGTCCATGTTGGCGGTAGGGACATACCCCAGGCCTTTTTCCAAAACTCGCATCTGAGCTTCTGTCAGGGTTGAGTCGGTCAGGTTTACAACGAGACTTACTTCTTGTTCTTGGACGCCCCTGTCATGCTCCTTGTTGACACTCTCGGAGTATCTTCTTCTCCTTCGGTCCAGTGTACGGTCGTTCCCCTCCGGTTGCGCCCCCGGTTGCCTCCATGGCGCACCCCTAAAAAAGGATTCTGATTGTAATAGCCATAGTCTTGTTGTTGGTAGGACCATGGTGGGTATGGTCCTTGTGGGTGTTGAAATGGTGGGGGCCCGTATTGCTGGTGTGGGTACATCATTGGCGGCAGATGGTTGTTCCAACCTTTTACCCCCTGGTAGTGTGATCGTCGGTAGTTCTGGCGAGTGCCTTGGTATCCTCGTCCTCTTCCTCTACTTGAGTTTGAGCCGGTGGAGCCACTGTCTGAGGAGTCATCATCAGTGGTGTTGGTTCTAGTGGGACGGTGATCATCCTTGATGTAGGGATAGACCTTCTCTTGTGTCCATCTGGATGTATCCTTCTTGAATTTCTCGTACTTGTTCAATTTCAAGGATGTTTCGAAATCATTGAGTGTTTTATTCAATTCATCCAGGTGTTTTTTGAGTGCAGCAGGGGACTCGTAGCTCTTCAGTCGAACCTCTATGGCTTGAATTTCAATTTTTAAATCAGATGCTAGTCTGCTGGCTGTTTTTATAATTAATACAATCCAGTCCCGGGTGCATCGCCACGAGATCTGGGACCAGTCGATTCTCAAAGTTTTGTCCTCAAGGAAAATGAACGGTTCGTTATGGACCACCAAGCCTGGTGGTGCTGTGTTGACTCTTAGATACTCAGACATGAGTAGGCCATGGAGCGCAGTCTTGATCTGGGTTCTCCTCAGTTCCTCCAGTTCATCCCAGTCACTGTTACTCGTACTAGGCACCGCCGTGTTAAGCCCCTAAAAAGTGCCTAGTGATGACATGAGGTTTGAAATTTCATCCTCGGTAAAGGCAAGTCCTAGATTAGACATGTTTCAACTCATACTTCACTTGTCGTATGGAACTTCCGTGGTGGTAAATGTGTAAAGGTAAGTGGAGGTGTTATATCTCTCTTGTGAATATGTCTTTGAAGTGTGTATCACGCTTTGTGTTGAAGTTTTCCAAGGGTTCATACCCTTTGGCCACGATGGCGAAAGACAGTTCATCAGGTCATATACAGAATTAATGTTGACAATACTTTGGGATACAAAGTCATATCGTGACTAATGCAAAAATGAGCCATGTATGAATTATGCTTGACAAATTGCAATTCTACAACCATGTACCCTTTTTTCTCCCTTTTGTCTTTCCACAGAGACCATACTAGGTCATTTTTCATGACAATTTTTCATGATAACGCCTCACTAAGGGCCAACTCAAGCCCAGAGGCAAAACCTAGCAGCCGATTTTTGCTGTTAAGTTTTAGGACCATAGGCATTTTACATTTAGTTTAGAATTGAGCATTTTTGTAGGGATCAACAGAGGTCCTGATGAGTAGGCAGGAGGGGTCTGCCTATGAAACATGTCATGTCGACAAAGTAGACTACACTTGTGATTCTACTTACTAACCCCTTTTTAATGTTCCCAGCTTGCGAAGCCATTAAAATTAATTTTTTTCTGACTAGCCAGGGAATTTTTACCCTTTTTTACACCACTATTCACGTAAACAGGTCCCTACACTCCCTAACACACATCACTATCCTTATCACATCACATAGCCTATTGTCAAAAAATATAAGTGCTCCCGCGTCACTCGTAGGTTGAAGCACGCCCCGCCTCGTAGAGGGACGGGAAGACCCCAATGATGGGAGAATGACACTATGGGATTCATAGTGTGTGAGGGGTATTTTAAAAACACACAGTGCCCTCATTCTGCCACCCGCAGAGAGGCCTAATTTTCACATTGTAGTTTTTCACAAGTTTAGAGAATATCACTTAAAATTAGTCACCACTCACATTGATAGAATCCTATTGTTTACAAGTCTAGTTCAGGAGGGTGATTCTATCATCTCCTCTACACTTCCCCAATTGATTTTTTGGTTATACTGGAGGCTCCTGGTGGGCTAGTTGCCCCTCAGGGACCCCCAGTATGCAAGGGAAATTAGTTCCTCCTCTGAAAACGCGCCAGGGGTTGCGCTGCAGAGTGTTGTAAAAAGAGGGCGTGCCCTCTGAACACCTGCCTGCAAAAATGTAGTAAATCAGTATAAAAAATAACAATTAATACATTTAAAAATTGTCATTTAAAAAACCTTCGAAATTCAATGAAAACACCATAGGTTTCAGGCCTTATATAGTTAGGAATTAGCATTTAAAAAACCTTGTAAATTCACTGAAAAAACATAGGTTTCAGGCCTAATATAGTTAGGAATTAGCATTTAAAATATCAAGCAAATTCACTGAATAAAACCATAGGTTTCAGCCTTATATAGTTAGGAATTAGCATTTAAAAAACCATGCAAATTCACTGAAAAAAACATAGGTTTCATGCCTTATATAGTTAAGAATTAGCATTTAAAAAACCTTGCAAATTCACTGAAAAAACCATGGGTTTCAGGCCTTATATAGTTAGGAATTAGCATTTAAAAAACCTTTGAAATTCACTGAAAAAACCTTAGGTTTCAGGCCTTATATAGTTAGGAATTAGCTTTTAAAAAACCTTTGAAATTCACTCAAAAACTACAAGTTTTAGGGGTGTTATAGTTAGCTGGACATTTCACTCATACAAAACCATTGAAATTGCTCCTATATAGTTAGTTGTACTAACTATATTTCGCGCACCCGCAATCCACTGCTGATGATGTCACATATTAGATAATTCAAGACATGGTCAGTGACATCACTGATGACATCTCAAATGACATCACTGATGACATCACTGATGACATCATCCACGTGACAATCACATACACCTTTTCATACACTATTAAAATCTTTCATCACTCTTTGTACAATACAGAGTATCGTATTTGAATCCATTGTCACAGCAATAAAAGTATCTAAAAATCACTCAGTCATTCATAGATGTATACACACATCTAATAACTTACCTGGAGATTCACTCATACATGCTGTCAATGAACAATAGAACACTATCAAAAATACTTATACACCTATATCGACATTAAACAACAGCACACATCCTATTCACATATGAAGTCATCCTACTCACTTATGCAAATAATGGATCATACTTACATATTTACTTAGCAAAACACTTATACAAACACCACTTCATCTATTCATTTAGATAGTAGGTCATACTTAGTGAATTATAAAATCATTATTACATGGATACAGTTATCCATACAGTCACTCACACAATCATTGAGTCTTATGTATACTTATTTATATACAACAAACGACACATACACTGCCTTTTATTTTTCTAGTTTGTTGGACATGTACCATTGAGTAATATATTTGCTCATCAACACACCCATAAAGAGATTCACTCACCCAAACTGTTAGAACATGTAGTTTTAACTTCATATATCTACTGAATCAACTATTCACACATCTTTGGACAGTCACACACCCCCCACCGAACCACACACACTTTCACACTCCCATACAAATACTCAGTTAACTAATCAATAACTAATATAGACTTTCACATAGCTAGTAACCAACTGTAGAATCAGTTTACACAACAACTGACAAAGTGATACAGATATTCACACAGTTTAGTCACTATCCACTATATTTAGTGAGACACTATAAATTGGTCAAGTAAACAGTCAATTACACTGCTACTAAATCCTCCTTCCAAATATTTATTTATATATATCCACTCATTCTGCAATGCAAATTGCTATATATATATAATGCATATTTAAATAACAAAGCAAACCACATTCACTGGATGATGTCATCAGTGATGTCATCAGTGATGTCATTTGAGATGTCATCAGTGATGTCACTGACCATGTCATGAATGATGTAATATGTGACATCATCAGCAGTGGATTGCGGGTGCGCGAAATATAGTTAGTACAACTTACTATATAGGAGCAATTTCAATGGTTTTGTATGAGTGAAATGTCCAGCTAACTATAACACCCCTAAAACTTATAGTTTTTTGAGTGAATTTCAAAGGTTTTTTAAAAGCTAATTCCTAAGTATATAAGGCCTGAAACCTATGGTTTTTTCAGTGAATTTCAAAGGTTTTTTAAATGCTAATTCCTAACTATATAAGGCCTGAAACCTATGGTTTTTTCAGTGAATATATATATATATATATATAAATATGGTTATATATGGTGGCTAGCAAAGTATTTGTTTACTGGTTTTTAGAAAATGCAAAACGTGTATGAATAAATGTCCTTGATGTGTTAAGTGAGTTTCCACTTCTATTTCACAAAATAGTACTCATTTATATTCAATCGGGGGACCTATTCCCATCTTTTTCTTGGCCTTACACATGCCATCACAAATGACATCATGGATGATCAACAGTTGTATGTTGCACTCTTCCTCCATGTTAGAAATGGTGTTTCTGGTTGGCTAGGGTGTGCACCAAAGCCAGGTAGAACCCACCACTCTTGTAAGGGCTAGTAAGTTACACACCAAAGATAACCTGTGCCCACTCTCTGGTAGTTTGGTGCAGAGCAATCAGGCATATCATCATAGGCAATGTGTAAAGCGTTTGCAAAACAAACTCACACTGAAATGCAACAAACACACCACAGAAGAGACTCCGCACAGGGCGATATGAAAATCAAAATAGTATATTGTACATAAAATATAGACCAAAATGGAATGAATCATAAAACTGTAGATATTATGCAAACCCTGAGACAGTACTCGTTATCCTGACTTTTTAAGAATGAATACAACATACTTTACACCATCAGTGCCTGAAAATGCAGCAACATAATTGTTATAGGGTTTTCAGAATATCCACCCTTTCAGATAGTACTTGTGATTCTAATACAAGAAAGGCCAAAATGATAAAAACATCACCCAAATACTGTTCTAGTTGTCATGATGGCGGCCTGAAAGGCACAGAGGGTTTGAATCTGCATCCACTTCTCTTACAGGCTTCACAGTAATAAAAAATGCAACAGTTAAGCATCAAGCCCGAAGCACCTTCACTTCTATCAATAGTTTACAGACCACTCGGGGACTAGGCCAAGTTCTGGGCTGTGCGAACTGATATTGATCCCCACCAGGATTAAAGACCTCACTTTCTTGCAAGAGTGGACCCCACATAACGCAAAAACCAGGAGTTGAGCACTTCTCCACCTATCATAGCCAGAATGAGGGGTTTTCACTCAGGCCGAAGCTGTGAGGTACTGCAATATGGGTCCTTTGGGATCGGGGAGCTGAGAAAGTCACAGGACCCTACAGTATGCAGTCTGGAAAAGACTATATGGGTCACCGTACCTGCACATAGTTCTCGCTCCGGGCGCCCCTCTACCTCGAGCCTCCCAACAGAGCCAGTAGGGCTATGTCTACCCCTGGGATGGCCGGCGGGATCCCCTCTGTTCAGCAGCGGGCGAGCCCTGTTCTCCATGTCTTTCACAGCAGAAGGGGGCTTGCTAGGAGTGTTCCTGACAGCTGACTTCGGCAGTAACAGGTAGGGAGAGGGTGTCACAGGACAGCACCTCTATCTCCAAAGTGCACATCGCGGTCCCACTTGCTGCTGGGGTGCAGTGCAGTCGGAACACACCAGACTGCGCTCTGCACGCACTTTCACTTGACGAATAGAAGGGCATCACTCAGCCATGCTCCACTCGCATTAGTTGAGGTCTTTCTCAACCAACGCCCACAACTTCCTGATCAGATTTGTGGGCCACAATAAAGGACTTCCACAACGGTGATTGAACAGAGGAGCACTCACCAAGCGATGATCTCTAAAATCAAGAATACGCACTGGTGCAGGAAAGTACCCAGTACTCGATACACCCTGAGTTAAAACACAAGGAGCCTCAGACAGTGCTCACCTTTTACTAAATTGGTAGGACACAGAGCAGCAACACACCCTGGGAGAGCCCTGGGGCACAAAGCAAGGAGCAGGCAGGCAGGCAAAGACAAGAGTCCAAATGCAGGGTGGCAGTCTCTCAAGCAGCCCAGCAGGGAGCAGGCCAAACACAATAAAGAAAATAGTCTGAATGGCGGTTTCTCCTGGCAGCACACCAATACTCTGGCAATGTGCAGCATGTAGAGTCAGCAGCGTCTGGGTACAAGTCCACTCAGTGTCTACAATTATGCGGTCGGAGCCCCTGTACTTATACTCAAAATTGTCTTTGTTCAATGGGGAAATTCAAAAGAACCCTTTGAAGTGCACAACAATCCCTTTTAAACCAGCCCTGGCCCAGACATTAGTAAGGGATAAATCCGCCCTATACAATTGTCTGTATATTTGTAAAGTGTGAACACCCTCCCCCTTTCCCAGTCTAGGAAGACCATCAGTATGGAGATGAATGCAATGTAATCCCTATCAATCCAGCCCTTCCTGTGTTGTGGTTGTCTGGAAAGTATGCAGAAGTGTAGCCGGCACCCAGTCCTAGACATGGATTGGAACCAGGCTACAAAGCACAAAGAGTCAAATGCACAGAGAAAGGCCTACTTTCTAAAAGTGGCATTTCTAAAATAGTAATGTAAAATTCACCTACACAAGTAGGCAGGATTTCTCACTACTATTCTAAATATAGGAAACATGGAAATGCTACTCCTTTCAGATCAGGAATTACCACTTAAATTATATATAAGGGAATTGCCAATACTAGCCTATTAGAGGAGTAGGCCTCACAATAATGAGAAACAAAATAGGAAGTTTGTCACAACCAGGACATGACACATATAAAGGCACATGTCCTACCTTTCACTTACACAGCACCATGCCCATAGGTCTACCCAGGTCCTACCTTAGTCGTCACCTATATGTAATAAAAGGGGAGTTTAAGGCTTGGCAAGCATTTCTATTGCCAAGGCAAAGTGGCAGTAATATGCATACGCAGGTCTGAGACAGGTTTGAAAGGCTACTTCTGTGGGTGGGACAAGCATTGCTGCAGGCCCACTAGTAGCATTTAAGTTACAGGCCCTGTGTAAATGGAATACCTCTTTTCAATGGAATTACAAGTAAATTAACTATACCAAGCAGTTGTAAATCAATCACACCATGTTTAGAGGCAAGAGCAGATGCACTTTAGCACTGATTAACAGTGGTAAAGTGCCCAGAGTTCCAAAGCCAACAAAAAGAAGGTAAAATAAATTGAAGGAGGAAGGCAAAATGGTTGGGGATAACCCTACAAAAAAGTTCCAGGTCTAACACTCTAACTCCTGAATATGGATAATTGCCCTGTTGCTCTTTTTATAATTGCTCTAGTCATAATTGTTGAGGGAAACCAGGCAACTGTCATCCTTAATCTGTTTGAACATGGTGGGGATTGGGGAATGCTGAGACCCAGCCTGCAGTGTGGAGAAAGAGGTAAAGATGGGTTGGGGATGAAGATTGATCCCCAAATCCTGTCACAAGTCTTCAAAGCTGGGCTGAAATGTTCTTCCTATGTTATTGACATTGTGGGGTGGGAGGAGAGGAAACATCTTCTTTCCTACTTACCCTACGTGAAAGGTCAAGCTTGTTTTCATGACACATCTACTCAGACCTTGGGTAAGACTTGGAAGAAAGTTTTAATATATCATACCTCAGCAACATTGCATGGCTGAAAAGTCACAAAAACCTTTTCCCACTCATTATCCTCAAGGAATTTACTCTTAAACTAAGGAGCTACACGAAAAATACGCTTCCAACTCAGTTCTTTTGTGTTTTCTAATTTACCATAAGTTGCACAACTTCCACTCACTGCTAAACTACTCCACTTGCCTATGCATTGTTTTGTGGACACTTCACCTACTCCCTACCCAGATTGAACCTGTCCTCCTCTGATCAAGCCATTATTCCAACTAGAAGTTTACCCCTTTGACTCTGCCTTTACAGTCATGTCTAAGTGCATATGTATCAAATACTGTTTTTGCGATTTTTAGAGAATCGCTTTTTGAGAATCGCAAAACTGGATCTAATAAAAAATCTGCAAATATTTTGCGATTCCTTGGCATTCCTTACATGCGACTCGCAAATTGCGAGTCACAATTAAGGAATGGCTTCCCATTCAATCCTATGGGCCTGGAGGCCCATAGAAATGAATGGGACGTCATTCGCAATTTGTGAGTACCCATTAGGTACTCGCAAATTGCGAATGCAATTTCAAGGGTGCGAGGGTGTCATAAGGACACCCTGTTGCGCCCCTGTAATGAGCATGTCTGCACATGTGGTGCACATACATTTATGTGCGCCACATAGCACTTTGAAAAATGCCAAAAAGTGAATTTTTTAAAGAAATTGCAAATTACCACCAACTTGAAGTTGGCGGATTTTTATGATTTCTTAAGGAGAAATCGCACATCTTGGGTGCTTTCTACATCACATTTAAGGAATCACAATTTGCGATTCCTTAAATGCATTCGCAAAATAGGGAATGGCAAATTTTGCGATTCCCTATTTTGCAAGGGCCTTTTGGGATGAAAATTCCCAAAAAGGCTTTTTCCCGTTCACAAACGGGCACATTCTGAGAATCGGCCCGTTTGCGAACGGGAAATGGGCTTCATACATATGCCCCTTCGTCCTTACATTGGCCCTGCAAACTAACATGTGGTCTTAATTATGTTTTTGAAATATGTCCCATGCTCTGACCCCTGGACCATTAAAAATGCTCAATCCCGACACACACAACTTTCCTTCATAAAACCAAAGTAATATATTTCAATAGCCTCATCCATTGACTTCAACCACAATGAAAATGTTTATCACAAACTTTAAGAATAGCCACATCATATCTCACTCAAGTCCTCACTCTCACAGCCAATGGGTTTGCTATTATCAATTGAAAATCTAAAACAGAACCACATTTACAGTTAATCTTTACACACCCCAACATCATCTTTTGTCTTTCCAACTCATATAGCCATCTCTCTACCTTCATTAACATTTCCTATACTTACCCCTCTTAGCTAACTCTCATTCGGAACACAGTCAATTGCTCATACGGTTCTTCCAACTATTCAGCACCACTATTGTTGCACTGGCTCTCTCTTCTAGCATCCACTCTTCACATTATTCGAAATGTGGATTTTTACATTGTTTTAAATCTTCGGTGAAAATAGATTCTATTCACTGACTAGCTTTTTCTAAAATTGTACGTAGGAGCCTACAGTTCAGCTTTTGTGCTCTCCATTCCATCGACACCACTCTTACCCCTGCGTCCATCTCCATCACTTCATCTCACCACAGATGACTGACTTCCATTATTATCCTTCTTGATCCATCCTCTGTCCTTTTCATTTAATACCATTGACCGCTCCAACCTCCTCAATACACCCCCTCCTTGGAATTAGAATGACCTCTCAGGATTGGTTACACCTGCTAAATCTGCATCAGCTCATTCTCAGTATCTTGGTGACTAATCAGTCCAGGTTCAACAGATTTTCCTGGGAGCACCATCAAATGCTCCGTCCTCTGTCCTCTATAGGTCTCAGTTCATACTTCTTTTGTTGTGATTGTCTATCTCCTGAAGCTTCTTATCACTTGTTTACCAATGACACCAAATTTCTCTCTTTTTCTTCTGTCACTCTTGAGCTACAAATCGAAATCTCTACCTGTTTTATAACCATTATTCGTGCAGTAGTCATGCATATTAGTCATGCATGCATCAATGCTCTGCTCCTCTAAAAGATACATACTCTACTTCCATGCTTCCACCATCCTCTGTCCTTCAACCACACTTAGGGACATATTATCAAGAACTGCGATAAAATTATCGCCGCTTTAGCGGCAGGAAACGGCCGCTAAAACGGTGATAATGTGTTTGATAATATGTCCTTGTGAATTCCAATAGCAGACCAGGTTAACACCAGAACCTGGGCAGCTATGGGAATTCACAAGGGCATATTATCAAGCCCATTATCGTTGTTTTAGCGGCAGTTTCCCGCCGCTAAAGCAGTGATAATTTTATTGCAGTTCTTGATAATATGCCCCTTATTTCGTTACCCTGGAGAGCTTTATACTTTTATTCAAAGCCAAAGCCTCCAGTGTCTATCATCTCTGTCAGCTCCACTTTCAAAACTTTACCACTTGTTTAAGTAATTACATTTGTTTAATTTGTATCAAAATGTTCAAATCAAATAAGGAAATAAGGAAAAATTATATAAAAGGAATGTACGAATATGAAACAGATAGGTTTTCATTAAAATGAATAAGTAGAACATATAATTAAAAAAGTCTTAATGGACTATGTGGCACGATCACATATATTGTATGTAAAACTTTACTGTAAGATTTTTTTAAATCATTGCAATCATTTAAAACAACATAATAAAATGGACACAACTACTGTATATATTCCTGTTACAACATGCGTCTAGTACTGCATATAGTCAAACTAACCCAACTATATTTCGGTATGAAAATAAAAATTAGTTAAAACAGTGACCATCTTAAGAGCAGCCTGCTGTAAACTAGTATAACGAAAGCTCACTTTTCACAAAACTAGGTTATCACTAGGGATCCCGGTTTTATGGTATTTATTTTTTAACATTTCCATCTGTGGTTATCCATATTTTTTTGGGGGACATTTTATTAGCACTTATCCATATCTATCTTATGTTTTGAGACAAAATTAAGTTGTTAATATATATTTCCACATTTTTTTAACTGATTAAGAGGCACTCATACTTTGAAGCCTGTCGCGTTATAGAAAATTAAGCAGCCAAATATAACAAAACACTGCACCAACAGGCAGATATTAACAATATATACAAATATATGTGAACATATTCCCGTATTTAAGGGAATCTGACCCTGTTTTTAAATACCCATGATGTCTATCTGTTTAAGAGTTGGTCTGGAATTTATGAAGGGCAACAAGGAGAGACACTAACAAGAAGTACAATTTTTTGTATTTTTCCGCTTTGGAAAATAATTACAGACAGGAAATACGATGTTTTCTGTCTGTTTTATCTGTCAATAAAAACAGAAAACTGGAACCTGACGTATTACTCAAGCTGAAGGTGTGCAAATCATTCACAAAACCTAGGCAACAATTGCTAAAGTGCTTGACATTAATTTTCTGTATTTTAACTTCTGATCAACTATTATGTGACAATACACATGAGCCGCTCACTTTTCACAACACTAGGTTATCACCTAAAATAAGGCATGCGCATATCATTCACAAGACCTATGCAAAAATTGCCGAAGTGCTTAACTTTAATTCTTCGCCTTTACCTTCCAAGCAACCATTATTTAACAAAAGACAAATGCAGCTGTGCAACCCTTACTAGAGTGCTTAACATTAATTCTCTATTTTTTAACTACTGCTCAGCTACTATTAGCAGTAATACATGAATAAAACGTTTATGAAAGAAATTGCTAACTTTTCAGTTTTTACAGAGCTAGGTTATATAGATGCAAATCATTCACAAAACCTGAACAAAAATTGCTAAAGTGCTTAACATTTATTCTCCGTTTTTTGCCTTCTATTTTTATAACAGTAGATATGTGTGACTCATTCGCAAGAACTTTTTTGAACCATTTTTATTGGATTTTGTAAAATTACAGTGCAATTAATGCATACATTTTGTACATATCAATACAGCATGATCCCACCATAATCACTGTACATATGTCATGCAACTCCATGATTATAAGGAGTCATAGGTTCCTTAAAGAGACAATCAACTGAACTGAACATAGAAAAAGTATGTCATGACAACTACAACTATAATTGGGAGGCCCCCAAACAAGGAAGCAGCCCACACGAGTTCCACATCCACCAGCCTCAGACGCCCACCGTATCTTTGCACATGACATGCATGATCTCAATCCCTCACCCCCACCATGTCTCCCACCGCAGATCAAACAATCACGAGAATGGGGAAGAAAGGCAAGGTCCGAGAGGGCCTTACTCTGGGCCATGAGTCAGGAAGAGGCCCGTTGGGAGGCTATTATCAGTTTGCCGTTGCTCAAAAGGGAGTGAGCACTCCATCCTGAAACAAAGCACGCAGATTTACAATGCCAGCTGCCTCCCACACCTCCAAGCCACCCATCCCAACCAAATCCCTAAACTGTAAGAGGGAGTCAAGCCGAATCTCAGGCCTGTACTGGGGCATAGTCAGCATGATGCACAGGCCTCTAAGGAAGCTGGCATGCGCCACTCGTGAAAGGGTGTTGGCCCCCCAGAGTAGTTCCCTCATGGCAGAATAACCTCCCATACCACGTGCTGTGCTCAATCATTCATGATCGCACCCAGTTCCTCTAATAAGCTCCATGCCAGCCAGCCAGCAGGCCACTGTAACTGTGATGCCAGATAACAGTGTTCGAAGTTGGGGGCACAAGGCCCCTTCTCTCCACTGGGAGCAGCATATTAAATAGCACTGTACACTGCTTGCCCTTGTTCCTGAGGAAGCCCTACAACATGGCATTCACGGTGCGGAAGGTGTTCCGAGTTATGCTCACCAGAAGGGTGTGAAAATAATATAACAGAGGGGGAGTATCACCTTCTTCGACTCCCTGCCTTGCACTGTGAGTGACAGCATTCACCAGAACGCCAACTGGAGACGGAGGTCGGCGATGGCTCTGGTCAGTTTGCAGTCTATTAGATCTCGGGATTATGATGTATGTTAATCCCCAACAACATGAAGGTGCGCGGCGCTCCACCAGGGTAGTAAGTAAGTAAGTAAACTGAGCTTAAAAAGCTCATGGTTACACTGACCAGTGTGTCCCGCGCTATAGTACCAGCCTAACACAGCCTCCCTTGCCATCATATAGCCCATTCCCCAGAACAAAACCTCTCCAGCCCATCCCCTAGGGAATAAGTAGGTTTTCAGCTCTTTACGAAAAACCAGCTCTGAGGTTTCCAACCGGAGCGTTAGAGGTAATCTGTTCCATAGTTGTGCTGCCAGAAAGCGAAAAGAGCACCCTCCCATTCTCGCTCTTCTGATCTTAAGGACCTAAACCTGTCCCGCCCGCTGGATTTCAATTGCCGGGTCAGATTGTATGAGGTTAGCAGGTTCTGAAGATAACGGGGCCCTTTCCCCTGTGTGATCCGACGACTAACACATAGGGCTTTGAACTGCACTCGTTCTTTAACTGGCAGCCAATGTAGCGTCTCCAGAGCTTTCTTAGAGGGAGCTCCCCTTGGCAGCATCAGCACCAGAAGAGCGGCTGCATTCTGTATGCGCTGAAGCCTCTGGATGCACCTCGCATTCGCAACTACCATCATGAAGAAAGGATTCCAGCCATTCCCACGCCTTACCAGCCACTCCTCCCCTTTTTAGACACTGCAGAAGAGTGTGATGCGCTACAGTGTCAAATGCGGCACTTAAGTCAAGTAAAATTAGTGCCGCCGTTTGACCCTCATCCACGTGTCTGCGTAGAGTCTCTGTGGAGAAAAGCAGAGCTGACTCCGTCGAGTGGAGTGCGCGGAAGCCAGATTGCGTGGGATGGAGCTGCTTATGAGTATCAATATGGGCTGTAAGGTGTTGATTAACAACCTTCTCCGCAATCTTGGCGAAGTAGGGTAAAAGCGAGATACGGAGCAGATTGTTTAACTGCTCCATACTGATATTCGTTTTTTTTTCAAAGGGTGCACCACTGCCTACTTCCATGTTATCAGCACCCTGCCTGAGCTGAAAGAGAGTTTTAGTAAGTGTCTGATATGTGGCTCTAAAGTCTCAGTAATACCTCTTAAAACTTTAGCTGGCGCAGGGTCTTTAGGCAAGCCAATTTTAATACTAGTCACTATCTTGCTTAGCGTATCCCAAGCAGGGACCCTAAAGGCCACCAGACAGTCTGTCTCAGTTATGCTACTGGAGTCCCATATATCCCATGCCCATCCCTGGCTTCCACAGGAAAGGTGGAATAGATCCTCTCCACCTTATTAGCAAAGAACTCTGCCACCTGATTGCAGGATTCCACTGATCCTGTCGCAGGTGCCTCTATGCTAGATAAAGAAGATATTTCTTTGTAGACCAAGAACAGCTCCTTGACTGAGATGTCCGCCTTCTCTATCTTATCTGTGTAGTAGGATGACTGAGTTTTCCTAATTAGGGTATGATATCCCTTGAGGCTGGCTTCATATTCAGTCTTGTGTATTAACAGATAGCCTCTTCTCCAGCGTCTCTCAAGGCGCGTACATGCTGTCTTTGCCTCCCTCAACTCCACACCAAACCATGGGGCAGATTTCATCCATCTCTCTGGCCCTTTATTAGACCAGGGTGCCCCCAGAATGCGCCTATCTAGTGCCTCACAGGCTGATTCTATCTCCTGTAGTGTTTTATCTAGGAACCTGAATTGATATTCCTATTTTATGCCCTTGTCCGGTTATAATCAATAATGTCCATACAACGGCATAATAATGATATCCATAATTCAGTCGTAGCACATGCTGTCACATTAAGCAAGGCTACTTCTCCGGCCCCCACACCGAGTTTTCTAAACAAAACCAAGCCTCCAGCAACCTGAGAAATCCCCCTTGCTTTGGTTTTGATTTCGTCCTAGAACTCCTGTAAAGCACTGTAAGAACGGCCAGTTCTTAGTGACATCTTTATTGACGTCTTATGTCCAACCTTACGTCAAACCCAGGCACCTTTCAGGTATAAATATACCAACGTTGCCTTAAGCAAACACACGGTGGTGATTCTGGAGCAGAGCAGCTATCTACATGCCCGAAAGCCCAGCTGATGCGAGAGCCCACGGACGCTGCCCCTCCTCTTTGACGCGCTGAGAAAGACGCTGTCTTTTCTCCTGCCAAGAAATCCAGCTCCGGCGTTTCCAGCCTACCCTTGCGGGTTGCTGGGATATCGAGTCCTGAAAGAGAGATACCAGACCTCCTGCTTTCTATTACCCAGGTACGGAACTGACTAAACCCTTACAGAGAATTCTTGAGTCAGATTCTTGGCAAAAACAAACTTAACTTAAACTGCTACTTACTTACTCCCTCCCACATATTAGGCTTAGGTCAGGTACACCGGGGTAGGCGTATTTAGAAGCACCAGTTGAGTACGATTAGTCAATGTATATATGTATGTATATATTTTATCTATCTTAAAGTATCATATGGCTAAGAAACCATATCAATGCTTTTACAGTATTATTTTATAATCCTCCTTTTACTGTACGCACTTTACTTTACCATGAGCATTACAATCGTGGCAATTCATTTCTCTTGTATGAGGAAGAAGACTGCTCAATAAATAACACCTTTTAATGAAAACACCCGTCTCTCTTTTCTCTGCATTCTGGTGAAACTAAGTACGCACATTTGACTGAGTGAAATAGCTGTCTATTGTTTTCACACGACTCTTATTCAGGGAGAGCAAAGTTGTCATGTTTTATGGTTGTCAGAAGCTAATCGCTTCTTGTCTATCCAGGGAGGTTAAACTCCTCCTCGTTTATTCGAGAAAGTTTCTAGTGACCTCTGAGCTAGCTGGAAAACCTTAAGTCTAATATAATCAGTAGAGACCTAGATAACCTCAGTCCTACGTCTACGCTGCTGAATATATTATTCCAATGCGCAGAGCCTTTTGGGAATATAGGAACTACACTACACTCCAACCCACCTGGAGCACACCAGGGCCATATTAAAATTCTCAGAAGAGAAGCCTGCCCATCTCCTCTGCCTCCCCTTAACTCCCACCTTCACCAGTATTTTATCTGCTGTTCCCATTACCCTAAAGAGGTTCAGGAAGTGGTCGGACCATCTGACAGGTACCGGGGGTTCAATTTCTAAAGTCTCCCAGTTAGCAAAAATTGGGTCAAGTAAATGGCCCAGCTGATGAGTAGGCAGCTCAGATTTTAACAGCATCTGCGGAGCTGCTAACTCTTGTCGGATCTCCTGGGCCCCTACATTGGAGACATCATCCAAATGCAGATTCAAGTCCCCCAGCAGAGCTTCTCATATTTGAGGGCAGGCTGCATTAAACTTTCAATAAGACTTGCCGCAAATTGTGTTGAGACTCCAGGGGGTCTATAAATTAAAAATCCCTTTATTACATAGTTATTAGAGACAGTGACAGAGAAAAACCTGCTTCACTGGCTACTATATCAGCCGGCTCTAAGGGTGGGTGCATGTTCACTACAAATCGTGGCAGCGGGAACTCTGTATGTACCAGAAGCAGGCAGGTCTTCGACCAAGTCACCCCAACCCAGAAGCATCCTAACATTCGAGAAAATATATCTGTTATCTTTGTTATTTCTCTTGCATATCACAGATGTATATGAGGACATAATCAGAGTAGAGAAAAACAACTTGTGTCATCCCTTCCAGTGGTATGCCCCATGCCTGGCTCTGTTGGCGAAGCTGCTGTGTCAGCGGCTCCATCGCCAGATCGAATAGGAGCGGGAAGAGAGGGCACCCCGGCGCATGCCTCTGCTCACTGAAAAAGGGGGCCAAACACATTGCCTAATCTTCACCCTAGGTGTTTTAGCCAAGTAAAAGAGCCTGATGAGTCATTACAGTCTACCATCTATGCCCATGGAAGCTTAGTTCGAGAACATCCAGCCCCAGTCGGCCATGTCCCATGCCTTTGCTAAGTCCAACTCTTCATAAACCGTATATGGCCAGTGCAAAGGAGCCAGCTCCAGCACTCTATGGAGTCTCCGTATGTTAAGGGAGGTGGATCTACCCAGGATAAAGTTGTTTAGATTCAGATGGACCAGATGGGGGAGGTGCTCTGAAAGCCGTGCTGCCACGATTTTACTAAGTACTTTATCATCCGTCCCAAGCATGGACAAAGAAAAGTATGACACCACCTCCAAAGGTTCTCTTCCACATTTTGTGAGGGAGACCAACTGTGCTTTCCGAAGTATTGGCATAAGTCTTCTCTCCGTCATGGCAGCCCTGTACAGTACTAACGACTTGGGGACCAGGAGAGCTTCTGCTTTGTAACATTAAATGGGCAGACTGTTCAAGCCCTGTGTCTTACAGGTGCCTGCATCCTTAATAGCTCCACGGATCTCCTCCTCTGTTATGGGAGCATTCAATTCTTCCCTGTTAAGTGGCTCAATAACAGGTAATGTAACCTCACTGAGAAAGTCCCTGATCCAGGGCTGATGGTCTATGGGAGGGGGGTAGTAAAGGGCACAATAGTGGGCAGTGAACGCCTCATGGAAGTTCTCTTAGGTGGTGACTAAGTGGGTCAGGGCCACTAGGGTCATGGTCATGGTGATGGGGCCGTTGGTACAGCACTTTTTTGCAGCAATGCCAGCAGCCATGCCAGTGCACCCTTGGCATGCATCTTGGCCTAATATGCTTTTAAATCCAAAAATCACAGCTATTCAAGCAGCTCAGCATGTCACTCCCTTATCGCCATTAACGTTGGAACCCCCTGTGGGAATGGCCCGTGCCGCCACCTCCCGGGGCCCCTAAAGTAGCCTCCACTCAAACTAGATCCTGGTGTACGTCAGCCCTTACACCCACCACTGCACGTATGCAATGTCCCCTAGGGACCACCTTCATTGCCTCCCACTCCATTAGTCATGAGATGGTGGTGCCCTACTTCTCTACCATATAATTAGAGAGTGCGATACTCGTTGAATCAATAAACACCTGGTCCTCTAACATGGCAGGCTGCAGGCACAAAGTAGGGACTGGTGGATGTGGATTTGGATGTGATGTCCCCAATATTACATACAGCTGGAGTTGGTTATAATCTGACAGTATATTCCCCAGATATTCAGCGCCCACCACCTGCAGTTGTGTAGCATGATGGCAAATGATGCAATTTAAGTGAACATGTAAATCATGTGGTGGCGAGTAATAAGAGTACTCCCTTGCATCTGGGCCAACTATCCCGCAGGGACAAGGGTGTGATGGAGCAAGGTTTTGTACGTAAAGAAACTTGCTTGTATCAACCCTCTCAAAATACCATGTAATAATGTAACCAACATATTTGTATTTACTAATAACTGCATTATACAACATTTTTGTTCATCTAAGGAAAGCTTACCAATGTGCTTTGCTAACCAGTAATCCGAGTATCTAAAATGGCTGCCGAAAACGTGGGAACACTTTTGCGCATGCGTCTACTGCATCGACTTAGTATGACATACTTTGCTTTTGGTGGGAATTCTTTGCAGCTGCGCAGTAGCACCAAAAATGTCCGCTTTGAACCTCACATGCTAATGCATATGGCTATGCTTAAGCTAAACTTTGTATGTTTTGCTTAACTGCTAATGCAATAGATAAAATAAATTAAGGGGATTAGAGTAGGAATAAGTGGTATACAGTGCATTCATTTATTTCCGTATTCGAACATGTTCTTCTTTTACTTTAATATTAGTTCATATTTGGGCCTGGAGGGTGACTGAATTCTCCATCTTGTCAGAACTCTACACATGGTATTAAAGACTTGAAACTCCTGGGATTATGACATTGAACGTCAGCCAAGAACTTTCATAAAAGCAATGCACTTTTGAACTTTACCCCTTGACCCGGAGAGGGGAAGAAGATGCAAAAAAATAAAATACTTCGTATTAAAAGTAATATGAATGTTGCTGGGAGGAATAAAGCCTGGGAAAGTAAATTAAAGGCGGGATCATAGAACAATTAAACTAAAGAAGATGACTTCATATTAGTATGGTGTGATGAGCTCTCCCTATCCCATTGACCAAACAAATGAAGGGAATACACGGATATTGAAACATTTGAGGGTGGTACATACACTGAGAATAGTATAACTAAGGTAGGCTTAGTCAGTTAGATTGTCTGACTAGTCACAGACCTATCACTGACCCAACGTTGCGGCGGGAGATCATGGATGTCTCAGACAGAAGAATCTGGAGATTGCTGAATGAGAAGAATAGATCCATCTAGAAGGGAACAAGAGTAGCACCACAGAGGGGTGTAACACTGGTGTTGCACTTAGAAAAGGTTACCTGTCCTGTCCTGCACCTGTCCTGACCTGTTGGCTCCTGATTAGTCGGGAGCCCTTTTTTTCCAGGCCTTTGCCAGGGGTTGGTCCTTTCACCATTCTAGGTAAATATAAATGTGTGTGGTATGTCCTTGCACCGTTTTTCCTTTTCCACCCTTACCAAGTACTAATGTCTAGAGATTTTACTAAGTCTTTGAAGATTTTTGTTTTGACATTTATTTTTATCCTTGAGAAGCTGGTGATTGACATGTATTGGTATTTGACTCACAAAATATTGCATAGATAAAAGCTTTAAAACTCTCCAGATTCTGTGATCATTTTATGAAATAAGAGAAATCGTTGGTTTTGCCTATTATTCTAACAACCTGATTCATTGACCTGAGTAAATCAAGAATCGAGATGGCAAGGAAATTGGTAAGATATGGTGTACAGGTATAAACCATTATAAGGAAAATATTTCCTGATTGGCAGCGAATAGATTACTGGCTTCTCGTGTGTAAGTTGATGGGCCCACGGGATTATGGTGTATTATGAGTAACCCAAGCTGGTATTCTCACGCCATCAGAAATTCTGGGTAGCAGAATGATGATTAGGTTTAAGTTAAAATAGGTAGTTAGTAGTGTTTTTGAATATATATTTGCTTTTATGTATTAAACCCGTTTGTATTGTTAATCGTTTGCCAGAATTTTCCGGGGATACTGCATTGCGGGTGGTAAATGGAAGCCACTCTGCAGTGAGGTTACTTGCCGTGATGAAGAAAGTGTGAAAAGTTAGGTAGAACTTGAAGCACTAATTAGGGATTATTTTCTTGTATAAAAGTGAGAGTGACTTGTAGCAAAGAAGTTCGCTGGTGAAACTTTCATCTTAATATCACCTAGAAAGGGTAATACTGAAGGAGTAGCAGGTTCTTTGATGCTTGAGTGAAGAGTAAGCGGAAGAGGTTTTACTTGAAGTGTGTGAAGGGTAAATGGAAGGGTTTTACTCGCAGAAAAAGAAATCTACTTTTCTTTGAATTTAGTTCATCAGGCACAGTAGCAATTTTTTTATGTTGTTAATTAATGAAAATGCGGAAGTAAAATTGAAAGAAATTGAGTTTTGTATTATCTTGCAAAGAAGGGGTAAGTCTCGGGTGCTGCACTGACATCACTAGGAGCTGCGCTGGGATTGGTTGAGACAGTGGGTGTGTAGCCGGGGTAAAATTGTAAAGGAGGGGTGAGTACACAAGAGCGAAACTGACATCACAGAAAAGCCGTGCTAGCATTGGTTAAAATAATTCAGTAAACCAAACGCTGATTGGTAACAAGAATAAAAGATGCGCTGGTATTGGGGAAACATTAGAATAGAAGTAAATAATTGAGTAGTTGCCAAAATAGAATTCACAGTATAATTAGATAGCGGAAAATATATGTGGCGCTTCGATCCAACTATAATAGGGTCCTGACCAGACAGAAGATTTATAGGTTTTGCCCACGAGCAGTTCATTAGAGGAAAACCAAGCACCATGTACGGAGAGAAAAGGAAAATGTCATTTATGCAGAAAATCCAAAATTATTTTAACAAGGATGAACCCATTAAAACTAGAGAAGGATTTATCATTCCTCCTCTGAATACACCTGCATCATATATGACGATAGAAAGAGGTTATCACACTTGTGTATGGTTAGAGAATTGGATAGAATACGCAAAAGATGATGGAATACTAGCATTCCCAGCGTACGGACCATTTAATGGGAGAATTTTGCACAATTTACGAACTTGCATGAATGAATCAGAACCAAGGCCTAGATAAACTCAGTATGAAGCTCTAGAAGATTTAGAGACTGAGGCTTTTGAGCGGGACAGACCTCGATGTTACAGGAACTTAAGTAAACTTTATCCAAGATTTCCAAGAGAGACTCGAGATAAACAGTTGAAACAGTGAAGACAGGCAATGGTAGTAGAAGGATTATATCATGTATTGACCACAGAAGAAGCAACATGAAGTAAATATACAGAGAAAACAAAGCATTTAATGACCGGTAGTGGAGATTCAGAAGATGATTACTTTGAAGATATTTTAATGAAAAATCCTCCACCTTATCAAGAAGAATTAAATAGAATTACCCCTTGTGCCCCACTTTTGAAAACACCTTTGGTTCCACAGATTGCACATGAGACCACAATAGAAAGGGTACTACAGGAAAAAGAAAGAGAAGCTATAAATAAAAATAGAAATTAGTTAATTCAGAAAATAACCCAGTTAAATACAAGTCCTGAAGCACTAATGATACTAGTGACTATAGGTCCTGTCGTTCCCTTATTTAGGGACAAGCTAACTGGTCCTAAAACTCCTGTTCTGACTACTCCTATAATGTTACCTAGAAAGGAAAATACATTAGTCGATGACCAGTCAAGTGACTGTGAGTCAGTGATTTCTTTAATGGATTTGGCAATAAGAGAACCAAATAGTGACTCATTTAGAAAAATTACACCTGGATGTTCAAAAGAAGTACAGATTGAAACTTCCACAGGAACAAGAAATGCCACTGTAGTGACCCCAGAAGAGATAGAAAGATGGACACGAGACATAGAAAAGTCAAACTAACAACCAAAAATATCACATATATTTAAATTACCAGTAGAATTGGAAGAAATGATTGCTGGAAATGTAGGGATAGAAAGATTAAATAACTTCAGTGAAGAAGAATTATTATTCATATGCGGAAGCATTACCCGAAACGCAAAAATATTTCATGAAAAATTAATGAATTTGGCCTCTGAAATGAGAATTTACATAGGTAAATCTAAAGTATTGCAGAAACCATACAGAGCAGAATTCTCTGCCAAGAATTTAGAAAATCTGAATGTGTCAGGAAGAAAACTCCAGATAAAGGAATAATTAACATTGTTGCAAAAACAGGGAGATTTAGATAGATGGAAAACTAGATGGACAAAGAAAAAGGAAGAAACCCAGGCAAATCGAACAACATCTGAGTATTTGATGAAGGAAACAGAAAAGGTTGAGCTGTTGTGTCCAATGAGAGAGGTTCCAAGAGGAGGTTATGTACCTGTCCCATGGACTCGAAAAGATATTTTATCATTTACAAGTGATTTCAAAAAGCTTAGAGAAAACCAGTAGAATGGTACAGGAAAGTAGAAAGGTTTGTGAAGGTTTCAAACATTTTGTTAAAAAATTTAGATGGCTTGTTTGATATTGTGGTTCCTGCCGATTTATGGGCAGAATGTAAAATCTCTGTAGATTGGCATAATGATGAGTACCGCAGAGGTCTAAAAACCGGAGCCCCATCAGAAGATTTAATGAGAAAATATCACCAAGTAATCACTTATTCAAAGGGAAAGATTCCCCCAAAAGAAACAAATTGGATAAAAATAGAGAGAAAAACCCAAGAAAAGGATGAGTCAGTACATGCATATTATGAGCATCTCTCACAGGTATTCAAACAGTACAGTGGGTTTGAAAACATTGAAAACAAAGATATGACACATTTTGTGTACCGTTTTGTGACTTAGTTAAGGTCAGATATATCCCAAATGATTAAGGAACATAAGTTGTGTTGGCAGGCCAAACCTATTGACGAAATTCTCAAGTACGCAAAGAACTGTGGGGATGACATTGACAATAGACAAAAGAAATTAGAAGAAAATGTAATGTGGGCTCAAATAAAATTAGCAGAGCAACAAGAACTTCAGTTAAGTAATCATGCAAATAATCAAGGAAAGGGGGAAGGTCAAGGAGAACAAAGTGGGGGCAAACCAAGAGAGCGTAGAAGCAGAGAAGAGGCAAAAAAAACGTTTCCCTCTCGCGGGAGCGGAAAATTGGGGCATTGGAAGAACGAGTGTAAACTTATACAGAATAATAATGTCCAAACTCAAAATTTAAATACACATATGCAGAATTTGGTGTTAATGAGGCAACCGCAGCAGGTTGTACAGAGTCAATTGCCACTTGCCCCATGCCAGATTTTGTGAGTCAAGCCAAGTACAGTGTGGACACCAGATTCCGTGAGGGAAGTGGTTAGAAAAATTCTATAACACCACAGTTTCTTTTGCAGGATTCATTTTTTGATGAGGAAACCCAATGACAGTGCCTGAGAGGGGAGGAAGAAGAATGCGTACTTGGCGCATCCTTGCTGGTATATCAGTCAGGTCCATATATAGAAGGTAAAGTGAAAGGAAATTATATCACCTTCTTGTTAGACACTGGTGCTACCCGTTCGACTGTGAGAACAGAAGATATTCCAAACCTACCCCTCTGGGGAGAAGCGATCCAAGTAGTGGGCATTTCTAATAAACAGAATAGGACCCCAATTACTGAACCAATGGAGGTATGTATTGGCAACTTTAAAGAAATGCATACGTTTGTTGTTTGTGACTCGAGTCTTGTAAACTGCTAGGAAGGGATTTATTGTGCAAAATGAATTGCACAATATTTTGCACACCGGATAGTGTTGCAATTCAGACTCCTAATGAAGACGGAGAGTAAAAAATCATGTTAGCTAGACAGGGAACTGCGGTTAAAAAGATGGCCCAAGTAGAGTTACCAGAGGAGGGTCAAAATACTGTAAATCCTGATGTGTGGGATTTTACCAGAAAAGAAGTAGGATTAATGGCAAACGTAGACCCATTAAAAGTAACTGTGAAGGAAGGTGCAGTCTACCCAAATACCCGACAATACAAAATGAGCCCAGAAATAAAAGCTGGTGTTGCAGCAGAAATTGATTGATTAGTTGAGCAAGGCATATTACAAGAAATCATGAGTTGTCCTTGTAATTCACCTATAATTAGTATAAAGAAACCCAACGGAAAATATAGAGTGGTCCAAGATTTGCGAAAAATAAATAAAATTGTTGTACCATGTTGTCCAATAGTACCGAATCCATCCGTGATTTTGTATCAGAGACCATGGAGCGCAGGATGGTTTACTGTAAGTGATTTGTCCCATGCCTTTTTCTCCATCCCATTGCATCCGGATTATCAGTTTTTATTTTCGTTCAAATTTGACGAACACGCAGAGGTATGAGCAGTTTTTGTCGTTTTTGGGACTTTTAGGAATTCGCATAGAGCAAAGAGGGGGCTCAATTAACAGTGGGCCTCTTTTTGTAGGTTGACAGAGTCAAGTCGAACGCAGGGAATAGACGGCAGTATAACGCATATTGAATTGATCGGAAACATATAGGACTCGCGATCTTCTCCCGTAAGGTAAGAGTAAAATGGTAGTGACGGTATTCCATTCCGACTCCCGTTTCTTGATTCACAGAAGTCATTAGAATCTCTGTTATTGCAGGGAGTGAAGCGTGTGCATATACATACAGCAGAAAATTCTCCATTTCTTCAGCAACGCCTCTTTGATTCAATAGAGGTAGGCATTCAGGTTACATTATGTATATGGTAATCTCATAGAATTGGTTAGTATTCAGGGGAACTACATT
The DNA here is from genome assembly GCF_964261635.1 of Lissotriton helveticus. Lineage (NCBI taxonomy): Eukaryota > Metazoa > Chordata > Amphibia > Caudata > Salamandridae > Lissotriton > Lissotriton helveticus. The sequence goes on along the minus strand of NC_136063.1, from coordinate 1,809,008,195 downwards.
GAAGCATGTTGTTGTTTCTACAGTGTTGAGGCGACCCAGATATATTTCTCGTATTGACAACAAAGAGTTTGGCATTCAGGTACTTTTTCTAGTGGCATCATTCAATAACTTTATGGATTCTTCTGAGAGTTTGATAGTCACGGGTATGGTGACAAGAGGTAGTGGTTCCAGAGGTAAATCACTTGGGATATGATTTAACTGGTGGCTGAGTTGATGCGATGTTCTTTGGACACTGATCCGCATTTGTGAAGCATGTGTCACGTTGAAGTGTGACCTTACTAAAGTTGTTGTTGTGTAGATGGTAATTGTTTCGACTGTGCTTAACAAACAAGGTTATTGATAATAGTTTTCATATGATTTTTTCAGACTGCGGCCCCTGAAGAAGGGACAGGAGTCCTGAAATGCATTGGGCGGGCTTTTATGAAATGTTTTGTTTGCATGATCATAACACAGTGGTGTTTACATGAATATTTTCAATGCAATGTATATTGATTTTCATTCTTTGGGCTGTTTACAAAAGTTCACAGTTTTGTCAAAAAGTAACATGTTCTGTTAATATATGTGAGAAAAAAGAATTCATGAAAGTAATTCAAAGATCATTTGATTTGATAATAAAAAAATCATCTGATTTGTTAATCTAACTACAATTGAGTATTGTTGATATATTGTGAGTATTATCCCCACATGCTGTGCCAGTGTGAGTCCTAATCACCTTCCAGGATTTAGGCCACTTTCATTCTGTAACACATGTTAGGCTAACATGAGTCACACAGAGCACGCAAAACAGTTTTGAATGTATAAAATTTCAGAGAAATTCAGTTAATCCCCAGATAGTGCACTTTCCACACTTGTTCAATAGTTCAGAAAAGAAGCCAGATGAGTCTGCATCAGGCATTTTAATTTGCTGGGAAAGTTATGCAAATCACCTTGAGCAGTTTGTAGCGAGTATGCAGAACAGCACTCGTTTTCACCATCGCAATAATGTGATCGGCTAACTGCCGCACAACCATTAAATCAGGCAATATTATGTGCATAGAATTTCCGGGGGTGACACCTCCTGGAATCACCTCATCTAGTCAGACCACACAGTCCATTGGTCAGTTCATATGGAGTGTGTGTCAGGCAACATAAAGAAGACACACAATGCAGAGAAGTGGGTGGAAAATTACACAGTCCTTAAGTCATCATGTAAAACATTAGAACAATGCTCTTTTAGCTTTACCTTAGGAGAGTTCAAGAGGACAGTTTCCCAGGCAGATGTCCTGAATTGGTCACAAAGATATAGGAAAATCTTTCGTACAGTATATGTGAACTCAATAAGAAAAACACTTTTGCATGTAATGTGTAATACTGAGTAGTTTTTTCACAGATAGTGAGCTTTGTGAGGCAGAAAGGTCTATACATGAATCTACGCCCATATTAGTTTAGGCTAATATAATGCAGAATATATAATAGCTGAAGCATACATTCATAAGAGAACATGAAAATGTCATGCTTTTTGCATAGCTTCTGATGCACTTGGGAACATTTAGTATGATTACAAATAATACATGTCAGTATACAGTGCTTAAATCTTTTGTAAGTATCAACGTGTAAATATATTTCAGGTTATACATTTAATTTTTGATTCAAACACATAAGATTGATATATATGTGAAGTACATCCCCTATAAGTTTCACTGAAGCATCATCAAATAGAAATGTGTAGCACCTACTTTTATTTGTCATTTTTAGTGCACACAGTTACACACACAAAAAAATTATTTTAGCAAATTTCACTATCATAATCAGGATTAATCATAATATTTGATACATCTCATCAGTTATTCTTTCATATAAATGAGGTTTAGAAACAATTAGAAATAAACTTTATAATGTGAGAGTTTACCCTTTGCCCTTTTACAACAGCATGATGTAGGGGTTGCTGAAGTTTGGAATAGTATAATTTACTATTCCAACTCCAGTCTGTGCAACAGTAGGGAAGGTGTTGGATTGCAAATCCAACAACTAAAGCTCCCTACATCAAGTTGGTGTAATGACTTGTGTTGTAATGGCATGCGTGGTAACAACGCGGTCATTGTACTGACCGCGGTGTAATGGCACCGCATTGTAATGTTGTAAATGCTGTTTCCCATTTCAGACCATTGCAAAGAGGCACCGCAATGATATTGAGTTGGATCTATTTCCTTCAGTTTGTTGTTGACACACTATGCATCGATGATACAAGGTTTCTGCTCTGAATCTGGGATTAATCCATGTTTGTCAAAAGAGACACTTCTTAGCATCCCTTCCGACATGTTCAGAACCATGGTGGTGACGAGCCATGGAAGACAGCACGCTATTCAGTAGCACTGGTCTCCCGTCTGTGTATACCTATACCTTATTGTCTTGTCTCTGTGTGCACCTGCTCTTACCCTTCCCTGTCTCTCAGTATTTGACACTTCATCTTGCAATGCTTCACTTCATCCCAAGTTTCTACAGTTGACAACAACAGTCTACAGTTAGTGACATCAGAGTTCTCTCAAAGGGATCAGCTTCATCAGCCACTCTCTCATTTCCAGGCAAGGGCATCACTGTCACTGGATTCAAACTCGTACATCTCATCAGAGTCACATTCTCTGCTCCCAAAATCACTTGGTAATACCTTCTAAGATGGGTATTGTTGAGATGTTGCATTTGTGTACAAGTAAGCAATATCCCAAAAGAATGGGGCACATGTACTTGAATGAATGTCCCATTACAATTCTCTCACTCTGTTCCAAATTAACGTGTGTGGCAGCAACAGCTTTAAGGCATCCAGGTAAATCAGAGGACACAAGATTAAGAGTAGATAAAACATATGTCACAGGTCTAAGCGCAGTACCATGCATTTGAGCCTGCACTGACACTGCACAACCTTCATGCTCACTGCAAAACAGAGTAAAGCTTTAATTGCAATCAGGCATTCCCAAAGCTGTAGCTCAACAAAGATTCTCTCATAATTCAGTAAAGGAGCGCATGCATTCTTCAGTCCAGGGACCTCAGGATCGGTCAAGTCCTTGTGTGTAAGCCTTTGAAAAGGCTTGGCTGTCAAAGAGAAATTGGGAATCCATTGTTGACTGAAGCCAACCATTCCCAAAAACATGCCTACTCTATTTCTGTGTACAGGGAGTTTTCAGCTGCAGAATCACAGTGATCCTGTCTTGTGACACTTTCCGAGCTCCTTTATCAGTGTTAAACACAAATGGTTCTGCACTCAACCACACAGGTAAGTAAATAAGCAGTGGATATTATCGTCAATCACAAGAGTGAGCGTAATGGTATCTCCCAAATAAACCACTGAATGAGTTGTTCTTTTCTTTGAAAAAGTTTATTTTATTCTTTATTCAACGGTCGTTTCTTAAAAACACAGCCAACGCGTTTCATCCCGCCATGTCTAGCTTTTAAATAATGTGATGTTGATATGAAGAGTAATTGAGGTAAAGTGTCTCCCTACGTATGTAGTTGTGACGTCCGGTTCATAAAGAAAGAACAAGATGTCACGACTACATACCTTGGGAGATATAGGAAATAATCCTTTAACTTCAGATTTTTGTTTTGCAATTTAAAAACAATGGACCGAATTACGATGGCGGATGTACTTAAGTCCAGCCACCACCGTCATGGGGATTGGGACCAGCCGCCCAAATGGTGGCAGCCCCGCAAGTGCAATCACAATGCGACTGTCACTGTGGCAGTTGCAATGTGCATTTTTACCACTGCGACGGGTGCTGCTAGCTGCAGCACCCACCGCAATGGTAAAAATGCAAGTTTTGCATTGCCCTGCACTATGTGGCAGGCACCATGGGGTGCCTGTCACATGGTGCAGGAAAATGTTTGGGGTCAGCTTAGGTGCCCCCAAAGTACAAAACTAGAGTGCCCCTGCAGAAGTGAGGTCCGCTACGGGCCCACAAAGTACATCCCTGCCACCCTGTGAATCGCGGTTGAACCGCCATACACAGGCTGGTGGGGATGCAGCATCCTCATCTGGCAGACGGTGCCAGCGGGAAGAGAATGGCGCACAATGGCGGTGAATCCACCACCAGCAGGCTGCCAGTGGTGGATTTACCGCTATCCTAATCAGCCCCAATGTCCTCATCATTAGTATGGAACTCTATTCCATTCGCAGTACAATAGATTGTACAGCACAGCCTTCTGGTACATTCCAAATTGGTTCTGTCAAGTTGTATCTGAACAGAGCTCTTCTCCAGGAACTCGGCTCCACTCCTCGCTCACACCACTTTAGGATTCCTTGCCACAAAATTTTCAAAGGGGAGCCTTGCCTATGTTGGCTTCAATTGTCTGCGCTTCCTCTTGTATTTAGTTGATGCTGGGCTGTCCCAAGTGTCCCATGCCTGTTAGGTCTGGCAGTAGCCAAAACATTAGGATTTTACTAAAATTATATGTTTATTCACGAACAACTTGAAACCACTACAACCCATCTTGCTCAATGCACGATTCCTCTGCAAACTCGCCATGAAAATCTGGGACACCATCATCACCCTCATCCCGCGTTGCCTTCATCACTGAAATAGGGCTCAGCCCCTCCTCAAACCTCAACATTGCCACTGCAACACTCAATGACTACAAAATGATACATCGAGATCAGTCCAAAAAACAAGGTGGAGGAAGCCATCCGATGCATCGCCACCAAAGACTACCCCACACCTCTCATGCAATACCTTAACTTCCAACTACAAACCAATGCCAAGAAAATGATGAGAGGCACCCTCGTATACATACCCCTGGGGCCTTGACTGGATTTCTATGAAGCCAACTTCAACCCCATCACCCCCCTGGCCATGAACTCCTACCACTACGTCCTACTCAGCGACCTTAATTTCCACTTCAACGACCCTAATGATGTCTACTCCACCACCTCTTGGAGACCCTGAACAGTATTGGCCTCACCCAACTGGTCACCGTACCCATGCAGAAAGCCATCCCCACACTTTACTCCATTTTTACCTCCAGCAACAGAGTCTAATTCAGCTATGTCACATGAATCAAGTGGTTCGGGCACACCGTCATTCACTTCACCACCTCCAGTGCTCAGCACACCATCACAAGCATCTCAGATCCTCCCATCTCAACTGGTGTAAGGTAACAGAGACACAGTGGACTCAGTCTCTCAGCACCACAGAACCCAAAGCTTCATCAGACCTAGGACAAGCCGTCCAGGTCTTGTCCTCATCGATCACCAAATGCGCTAACAGAGTTGCTCTGATGAGACGAACAAAACTTCAAAGCAAACCAAAAGCCATCAACCAATAGCTCACCGAATACCTGGAACAGAACCACCTGCTGGACACCTCACAATCAGGATTCCATGCCAACCACAGCATGGAGAATGCACTGATTGCTGCCACAGACTACATCAAAATCCTCCTCGACCATGGGGTGACCATAGCCCTGATCTTCCTGAACCTCTTTACTGGATTCAACACCATATCCAACCACACCCTCATCAACAGACTCTGCAGCATTGGCATACGGTAAAATGCCCTCAAGTGGATTGCCTCCTTTCTTACAGGATCCACACAGAGCATCTGGCTGCCTCCCTTCATCTCCGAACCCAAGAACATCATATACAATGCACCCCAAGGATCATCCCTCAGCCCCACTTTGTTCAACACCTACATGACCCCTCGCACAGAGATCTTCAGACCCCACGGCCTCAATATAATTTCCTGTGCAGACAACACTCATCGTATCCTGCAGTCACTGAAGACCCCTCCACCAAAAGAACAAACTTTTGCTCTGCCATGACCAACGTAGTCAGTACTGTTTATGACAATCCAATACATGAGGCCACCATGCATGTGGGCGCATGTTTAGTGTCCAGAAAAAGTTTAAAAAAGATAATTGGTAAAGTCAATTGATTAGCAACCGGTATCAGGTTTGGCCAATGGTGAAGTTTGTCTTTGATTTTTGAGGGTACATTCATTTGACGCTAGAGATATATGCTTGAAATCGCCTCAGTTATGTGACTCCTATTACAACTTTGTTCTGCAGGACTGCTGGGGGCGGCTTCAAGAGATACCTTTCAGCTGCTCACATTTTCATAGTGAAACAAATGTGAAACAGAAGGATATAGGTACAATGACAGTGACCAGTCGCGGCCCCTTTCCAGAACGGAATGTGACAGCAAGCTGCCATCTCTTGCATCTCCCGAAAGGAAGAGAACTGTAAAAGTACCCTGTTTGCCCAGTGATCAACTGTGAGACCTGGCCCTTTTGACAGCTTTATCCACAAACATTTTGTGTTTTGCCTTCTATTTTTCTGACCTTGTTTTTGTTTGCTATAGGATTCTGGTGATCAGTGTTAAAGTGCATATGCCCTCTGTAAAAATTGTGATATGATTGGTTATCCATGATTGGTATTTTTTATGTACTGGTAAGTCCCTAGTAAAGTGCACTGAGGGTTCTAGGGCCTGTAAATCAAAATGCTACTAGTAGGCTTGCAGCACTGTTTGTGCCACCCACATGACTAGCATTGTAAATGTGTCTCAGACCTACCACTGTAGTGTTGGCACACACAGTTGTAAACTGCCGTGTTGGCATGGCAAGTGCACCCACTTGCCAGGCCCAAACCATCCCTTTCCTTACATGTAAGGCACCCCTAAAATAGGCCCAAGGTACCCACATTGGCAGGGTGTAGTGTATGTGATAGGTAGGACATGTACTGGTGCGTGACATGTCCAGATAGTGAAATACTGTGTTTTTCGCTTTTCTCTATTGAAAGGCTGTCTGTCCCTTAGCCTTATCATTGGGGCTGCGCTGTAACATTTTCCATAAGTAGCTTTCTATAGAGACAAGATTGAAAAATTGAGCTTAGACTTTCTGAAAGGTGTTTTTAAATTATGTTTTGGAAAAATTGACTTTTAGAAAGAGAAAGCAAAAGACACACAATTGATGGATGGAATGCAGAACAAATCAAAACATTCACCCCCAGTCAAGAGATCTGGGTTAAATCAGGGAGGACCTGGCTTGGCAGTTCAGGCTGGACTGTTTCCATGGGGCAGAGGGTCAAGACTGATCTACATATGGCTGGGTTCAAACTGGAATGGCATGGTGAGCAAAAAAACGATGGATTTAGGCCCATATGTCTGTACTGGGGTAAATGTATGACATTGTTCTGCATTCTGTTCATCAACTGTTGTTTTTACTTTTAGAAAGAGGGCATTTTCTTACTTTAACATCCTGTGTGCCTCTGGCTGTTTGTGCATTCAGCGTCTGATGTTTGAATGACAGGAGCTGGGAGGTGCATTTACTCTAGACAGTCACAAGAGGGGTTGAAGTGTGTGCCCTGCCTTGCCTGGGTGACTCATCGCTAGACCGAGTAGACCTGGTCTGCATTTAGAGCGGTAAGAGGAGTTTCGCTTGCACCTGAATAGGCTTTGTCTCCTTTTCACAATGCTGTGTCTGCCCCCTGTACTCATGCGGCACCAGGGAGGATTGGACTGGTTTGGACTGGGTTCAGAGAGCCTTGCCACAAAGAGAACAATTACAATTTGGGGGATAAGTATTAGACCTAAAACCCCAAGACTTTAGATTACTTCCAGGAACAAGAGGACCCTGCCAAGACGAAGAGCGGAATGACTGTGTGAGGAGTGCTGCCTTGTCTGAGTGAGGGGTGGGTTGGCCCGCAGTTGCTGCTTCCATCTATGGTGGAGGAAAAGGAATGACTCATTTTGCCCAGCTGTGGTGTCCTTCTTGCAGTAGTGGCCCATGGTGGGAGTGCTGCTGGGCGGTGACATGGGGTGGGTGGTAGTAAACTACAGATTACAGACGATTAGAGGTAAGTAAACATATAAATTAATAAAACGGAATTCGTTGCGCACGCTGTATCGCCAAATGCAATGCAGCGTGCGCAGCGAAATTGGTTTCATTTATTTATATGTTTACTTACTGTAATTCGCAGTTCGCTACCCCCACCCTACCCCTCCCCCGCCCCACGTCAGCACCCAGCAACACTCCCCCCAAGGAGCCGCTACTGCCTTCTTGGGAAGGAAAGCTCCAATGGCTTGTGTGTGCTGGTCTTCTGTTGGAAGTCTCAGGGATACAAAAGGCTTCAGGAAAGATACTTGCTGGATTTAGAAAGAACATGTCTGAAGTAGAAGAAGGAGTGGACTGTTCTTCACCTTTTTAAAAGGAAGCCTGCAATAGACCTTTATGATTTTCTTCGTCACAAAGTGTGTATGGAGCGCTTGGCTTTTCACTCCAAGCTGAGGAAGTACTGAAACAAAATCAACCACAACAAGAGCATGATGAGTGCTGTATTTCCTCGTTTGGAGGAAAAGGAAGCTGCCCGGTTTGTCTGAAAGTGCATGGTGAGCGCTATACGGGGAATACCCTTCACAACAATAGGTGTCTGTGGTGCGCTTTTATTTCTGCCAAGTGGCAGGTTGCTAGCAGGGCGTGTGATGCACATTGCCCTGGGAGGGGAAAAAACGAGCATGGAAGTACTCTGCCCCTAGCCTCCAGTGCGTGTGCCCCATGGGGTCTGGGAAGCCGTGGAGAGACAAAGTTGCATCGGCGTCTCCAGATGCAGCCCCGGCATGTGAAAGGTTGCCTGGCAACCTTTGGGAATGGAGTGCGGCCCTACCCGATTCCAGGAAGACTTGGAAAGTGGCTGGTAGCCACTAAATCTGTTGGGCCTTGTGTAAAAGGTGGCTGACCTTGCCAGTGGAGGCAGCCCAGAGGGAGAACAAAGCCAACCTCATTCCAGGAGGAGCCGGAGTCTTGCTGGCTTCAACCAGCCGCCGCACCTCCCGCCTCAGAGAGCAAGAGGTGGATGCCCAGAAGTCCACTGTGGATTTCACCGAAAGAAATGTGATGAGGAAAGCGGAAGAACCTCACTGCCGTCCTGCTGGGGGCAAAGTGGCATTGTTCGGTCTCGGTGCAAATCGATTACGGGGCCAGGTGAGGGAAGCCGTGCTTGCTCATCCTGTCAGTATCCTGTTCTGGACTGTTCTTGCAGCCGCCTCGGAGGCTCTTTCGCGGGCCGGGTGGGTACTGTGTTCATTGTGGGAGAGGTGTGGCGCCGCGGCCAGGGCGACTGACGCTGGAATCTGGGGATCAGGGTTCGATCCCCGGCTCCGGCGGCAGGTTAGCCCAGCACCATGCGACTCTGGGCAATAGCTTGCTTAATCTTCCCGACGGCCCCCCAGCGCCTAGAGACCCTAACGGGTGATTGTGCGCTATACAAATGTGGATTATTATTATTATTATGTGTCTCCACCATCGTGTTTTGGCCATATTCGGGGGCACTGGATCTTGCCTGGGTGTACTGCGTGTAGAGCCCCCTTACCAACAAGGCTCAGAGTTACCCTAGTCCCTAGAATAGGCATGAAGTGCTTTTGAAGCTGCACAGAGTTCAGGAAATTACTACATAGCCTGTGATAGAAGCACAGGTATGAAGTTGGTGATAAGTTTAGGGTGACCCAGGTTATAATACAGATATCTAGTGATTCATGTGTCTCTCTCCGTTGTACAGACAGAATATTGAGTTGTTTATTTCCAACTACAAAAATATCGAGTTTGAAATATCGAGGTACAAGAATATCGACAGCAAGTATATTGTTGTACAGAATATCGACAATAAGGTAACAAATATTGTTTTTTTTAATATCGAAGACAGTAATATCATTTGTAAAAATATTGTTGTTAATATTATCTATATTTATATTAGTGTTCTTTATTTTAGTATGTGTGTTAAAAGTATGTAATGTAATTTTTTGGAATAAGTGTAGTTTTTTTATGTATGCGCTAAATATTCTGCAGTAATTACTTTTATGAAAATTATTTTTTGTGCACTTTAGTTCAGTAGCGGGTTGTCGGTTTATAGGGGAATAGGGTGGGAAGTAATTTAATTATAATAAAGTAATGATTATGTTTTAATTATTATTTATAATTAAGTTATTGTTAATTGGTTATCAATTAATATTATTTAAATAATTAATAGATAATTTTATTATTTGTGTTATTTTTTAGGAGTGGTTTTTGGGTTTATAGGGGAATGGGATGGGAAGTAATTTAATTATAAAAAAATCATTCTTCATTTTTATTTATTATTATTTATGATTAATGTATTATGTTTTAGGAGCAGCTAGTGGTTTTATAGGGGAATAGGGTGGGAAGTAATTTAATTATTTTAAATAAGTATATCTTTTTATGTATTATTATTTATAATTAATTTGTTATTAAATAATTAAAAATTGATTATTAATTTATATAAATTAACTAATAGATAATTATATTAATTGTGTTATTTTTTTAAGAGTGTGTTGTGGGTCTATTGTGGAATAGGGTGAAAAGTAATTTCATTATAAAAAGGTAAATGTTAATTAGTATTTATAATTATTTTTTATTAATTAATTATTAATTGGCTATTGTTTTTTATCAATTAATTAATTGATAATTATAATAATTGTGTTTTTTAGGAGCAGGTTGTGGGTGTATTGTGAGTGTATAGGGGAATACGGTGGTAAATAATTTAATTATAATAAAGTAATTATTAATATTTATTTTTTAGTATTTATAATTAATTTATTATAAACTAATTATTAATTGGTTATTTAGTTTTAATATTTATTTAATTGATAAGTGTGTTCATTTTAACCTTCTGCTATCCAACACTTTCCCTACTGTTGCACTCACTGGAGTGGGAATAGTTATTTTTATTCCTACGCTATCCAACACTTTCCCTACTGTTGCACTCCCAGGAGTGGGAATAGTAATTTTTATCCCCCTACGTTATCCAACACTTTCACTACTTTTACACTCTCTGGAGTGGGAATAGTCATTTTCACCCCCTACGCTAGCCAACACTTTCCCTACTGTTGCACTCACTGCAGTGGAAATAGTAATTTTTACCCCTTCGCTATCCAACACTTTTCCTACTGTTGCACTCTCTGGAGTGGGAATAGTAATTTGTACCCCTATGCTATCCAACACTTTCCCTCCTGTTGCACTCTCTGGAGTGGGAATAGTAATTTTTACCCATACGTTATCCAATACTTTCCCTACTGTTGCACTCTCTGGAGTAGGAATAGTAATTTTATCCCCTCCGCTATCCAATATTTTATCTAATGTGTTAGTTAATGTAGTGTAAAATGTATTTTTAAAAGATTAAAATTCTTTTCATATTTTAATTTGTTATATATGTTTTTGGTTTTTAATTTATATTACTGGTGTATGTGTATATATATGTATTTATAATTTTTAATATGTGTTTTACCAATTTATAAGTTATTTAAATAATTATTTATAACTATTATTAAGTAAGTATATATATATTTAATATATAATTATGTTTAAATTGTTTTTTACATTATGGGGTCGATTCGTATTCGGGAAAGAAAACCGTCCTACGATTCGTATTTGTAGCCGTTTCCGTACTTTTCTTACAAAGCCGTCCGAATTGCATAGTACGATCCGTTTACAAAGATTTCGTCCGAATGTTTACAAACCGTACGAAAAACTAGCGAAGAACCGTACGATACAGACTCGGCTAGTGAACCGTACGATTTGTAAACATGCCGTAAGACCCGCCAAGTACGATCCGGACCGGAGACCGTGAACGCCATTCGTACGGAAAAACGCCGGCGCGTATGAACAACGATTTGTACCCGCAAATACATCGCGTATGAGAAAGCTACGCAAGAAAGTACGAGACGAACCCCCCTCAACGAAGCGCACGCGTACCACGTAAATACATTGCGTATGAGATAGCTACAAAAGAAAGTAGGAGATGAACCCCCGCAACGAAGCGCACGCGTACCCCGTAAATACGCCGCGTATGAGAAAGCTACACAGGAAAGTACGAGACAAACCGCCCTCAACGAAGCGCAGGCGTACCCCGTAAATACGTCGCTTTTGAGAAAGCTACACAATAAAGTACGAGACGAACCCCCCTCAAAAAAACACACGCGTACCCCTAAAACAGCACAAGGAGTGTGCAAAAGAGTCGCACAACACCACAAAACATATCTCCTGTGTACAAACCATTGCAAAGCAATGTCCTGGCCAAATCCAAAGTGGCAAACAGAGGGCCCAACTCAGAACCACCCCTTATAACACACCCACCAAAAAATTCAAACTAAGCCACACCCACAAATGGACCAATAAAAAGGGCCCACACACACAAACCAGCATCCTTTGCAACATACACATTTACCAACAACTGCACACATCCAACTTCCCACATACCCACAATCATATTCAGACCCACACACCCCCTTCACATTCAGACCCACAACCCCCCATCCATACACACCCTCACCCCCCAATCACATTCACCCCACAACATGTCTGCACCAAAGAATCCAAAGTTCACAAACCAGGAGATGGAGATCCTTGCAGATGAAGTCATCAGAGTAGAGCCACAGCTGTTTGGCGCATTGGTCAGACAGACCAGCATAGCTGACAAAACCCAGCTGTGAGAGAGGATCGTCAATAAGGTCAATGCTGTTGCACCCATCAGGCGCACAAGGAGGGATTGCCAGGCCAGGTGGTACGATCTGTGGATGATGGTCAAACACAAGATGGATGAGGACTATGCCAATAGCCACCACACTGGAGGTGGTGGTCCCCGCAGACCAGTACAGCTCCAACCCTGGGAGGAGAAGGTCATGGCCCTGCTACCACCGGTGGGAGTACATGGAATTGAAGGAGCCTGGTGAGTATACAAACAACTCATGTCACATGGGGACTCCCAGCATTCGACAGATATAAGAGGGGTGGGTGCACAGGACTCCCAGCAGTGCCCATACATGGGGGGGGGGTGCACAGGACTCTCAGCAGTGCCCAGACATAGGAGGGTGTGGATATGACTCCCAGCAGTGCCCAGACATAGTAGGGGTGGGTGCACAGGACTCCCAGCAGTGCCCAGACATAGGAGGGTGTGTGTTGATATGACTCCCAGCAGTGCCCAGACATAGGAGGGTGTGTGTTGATATGACTCCCAGCAGTGCCCAGACATAGGAGGGGTGGGTGCCCTGGACTCCCAGCAGTGCCCAGACATAGGAGGGTGTGTGTGGATATGACTCCCAGCAGTGCCCAGACATAGGAGGGGTGGGTGCACAGGACTCCCAGCAGTGCCCAGACATAGGAGGGATGGCTCGATATGACTCCCAGCATAGACAAACAGCATGGGGGTGGGTGGATATGACTCCCAGCAGTGTTCAACAGCATGGGGGTGGGTGCAAGGCTTAGGACCAGAAGGCTGCAAGGGGTATGGTGAAGAAGGTTAAACTTTGGACAACACTATCACCACTACTGTGTACGCACAAGCACAATTGCAATCATCCCATATGGTCCAGGCACACACCCATGGACCATGCTCAATGTACAGGGAGTGAGAAAGTACTGACAAGATAGCTGACACTGGGCCATGGTGTATGCCGCATAAGGTCATCCTGTGACCAGTGCAAACACTAACATCAGTATAACAAGGTCAGATAACGTAGCCCGGAACTCACAACCCCGGTCATGGTAGCATGCTCCATGGGGGGACAGCCACACCATGAGTCAGGCCCAGTTCCAACGCACACTCAAACAACCAGCACGGCCTGTCACACACACCCCTTAAATAAACATAGCCAGCTGTGACAGGCAATGGATTGGCCCATTGTCACAACTGTCATGTAACACTACAAATACCGATCTGAGTAAGCATTTAAGCAAAAAATGCACAGGCCTGATTCTTATACCACGATTGCCGTTGCTACACCTTACTGACGCAGCGGACGCACACATATTACTGCAATGGTGCTGGGTATTGACAAAGTGATGCACCTGGGAGATGTGTCACGTCCTAAAGCCCTGTGGCAGAAGTATGTGGACTGGTCATGGTGTGGTCGTGTTGTGGTGTGCAGTGGCAGCCCGTCACGGCACAGCAACACCTCCCAAAAGTGGCTGATTGAAATCTTAAAATTTTCACTTAGCCACATTTATGCACATGCTGCCTCAAAAAACTGCCTAAAAAAACTGTGCATGTCTGAAGCTGACGCGAGGATTGACACAGCATAGTGCAGATAGGGCCGCACACACCATTGTTGGATCTGCGTTGCACCAGCGACACAACTCAAGCAACTATGGTGATCCACAGTGTTAAAGTGTTGCATCCATTCTGGCATAGGTACGGTACACAATGACTGCCAAATCACTGCTGATATGCCTGGCTGTGCCATTCATTGTAAATAGACCCTCACATTAAAACGTGGACTCAACACAGATCAATCTGACACCACAAGTGAACAGTGTGAAAAATCCAAAGCTGGTGTAACAGTGATAACGACAATGTATATTAAAAAAAATATTTGCTTTAAATGGCATTAACATCGTCTGTCTCTCACACCCACAGGGCAACATGCACAATCTTCCCCCAACCAGGGGGGAGAGGTTCCACAGGACCCTGATCCCATCAACAGCGACACCTCTCATCACTCCATGGATGACACAGACCAACCTGGCACCTCTGGATCCCAAACCCGTGCAGCAGCTGGATCAGGGGCAACTGTGCCAATCACCACACCCATTCTTGCCACATCCCAGCAGACAGCTCGGAGCCCTGCCCACAATACACAACTGTGCCAGTCTGACAATGAGGGACAAGGTTTGTCGGACACCCAGAAGGAGGTAGACAACCCCCCCACTGTCAACCCCCAGGCGTCCCGTCGACCCGTGTGCCCACAACAGCAGGCAGGGCTCGTGTGGGCAGGGGTGGTGGGAGTGGCACAAGGCAGAGGCGAGAACCTGACCAGCAAGCTGACGGGCCCGGTATGTCTGAACTCAGAAACATCATGGAGGGATACCGGCGGGATACCAGGGAGTTCAGCCAGGGAGTGGGGGCCCTCATCACTTTAAAAAACCAGCAGGCCGAGCAACACGCCAGTCAACGACGACACCAAGGACGAATGGAGGCAAGACTGGCTGAGCTCTTGGCGGTGCAGAGGGAAATAAGCCAGTCACTCCGTCAGATTGCTGACAACATGCAGCACCCTCGCTGTGTCACTAGGCCAGAAACATCCAGGCAAAGACTGCCAACAGGCACAGGGAGGGAGGAGGAGGTGGAACCATCTGATGGAGAGTCCCAGGCATCATCAAGGCCTTTCTATGAGGGTCCCCCAAGGAAGGTGGGTCATCAACGGAGAAGACGTTGAGAGGCAGAGGGCCATGCGCATCTCCCAGGTCACCTGGTCTGGCATCTTGCCTTTGTGTGCAACAGCATCACCTTATTGACTGTCACACTCTCCCACATGGACTTGCTGGTCGCAGTGTCACCAATGATGCCAAACACTGTGCTCTGGACTCTGTTGACTGAAACTGCAAGGCATCACATCTCCTTCTGTGAACTTTGGATTCCCCACATTTTTGTACAGCACCTAAAACCTACTCACATTTCACAAACAAGATGGAGAATAAAAAATCACAGACACAATACGTATTGATGTTGAAGTATTTTTTCCCTGAGTCAACAACATACGTTTGGGATATGTCAAAGTATGCCAGAGTGTTGAACAAACACAAGCCATCCATACACTGGGATCTGATTCTGGTTGTAGACACACATAGGTCACAATGTATGACCAACTACATCCATTGTGGTAAATACTCAGACATGATGGTTACTATATGCTGGGGGGGGGGTTGCCATACTGCTCTGACAGACAGTTACGGAAGAGTCTTATGAAGGTGTACAGGTCATGGGTAATGTGTTGGTGTCCAGGGAGGGACTACCAGGTCTGTTTCTTGATGTGGGATAACTATCACCCGCATGCAGTTGTACTGTGGAAGTGATGAATGTTGCCCAGGGCAAGGGTGACTGGACGGACTACAGGCAACGTGGTGTGGGATGGGAGACGTCCATATTTGTTTTTTGGTTGTTGTTGGGGAGTGCCTGCTGAGTCTGGCTGAGGAGTATGAAGGTCTGCCTGCAGTTGACAGTGAGACTCGCAAACAATCAATCAAACATGATATTTGTAAAGTGTGCTACATACGCGTGATAGTTTCAAGGCACTGGGTGTAGATGAGGGGGCTGCTACTGATCAAAGAGCCTGGTATTGATGAGTTTTGTGAAGAGCAGCAGCTCCTGGGTCTGATGTAGGCTGGTTGGGAGAGTGTACCAGGTCTTGGTGGCGAGGTGGGGGAAGGATCTTCTGCCAGCGGTGGATTTCTGGATGCGTCGAACATTGGTGAGGGCGAGGTTAGCAGACTGGAGGCTGCGGGTGGGGGTGTAGAAGCTGAGTCGGTCATTGAGGTATGCTGGTACGGCGTTGTGGAGGGTTTTGTGTGCGTGGGTGAGGAGTTTGAAGGTGATCCTCTTGTTGACGGGAAGTCAATGCAGGCCTCTCAGGTGGGGTGTGATGTGACTGCGTTGTGGGGCGTCAAGGATCTGTTGTGCCGGGGCATTCTGGATGCGTTGGAGCCGTCTCAGGAGCTTGGTTGATGTTCCTGCGTAGAGGGTGTTACCACAGTACAGGCTGCTGGTGACAAAAACCTGGGTGACGTTTTTTTCTTGTGTTGTAGGGGATACATTTCAAGTTCCGGCGGAGCATTCGCAGGGTGTTGAAGCATGACTTGGAGACGGCGTTGACTTGCTTGGTCATGGAGAGGGCAGATTTGAGGATGAGCCCCAGGTTGTGTGCGTGGTCGGTGGGTGCTGGGCCTGTTCCCAGGCTGATGGGGTGGTGCTGAGGATGAGGACCTCTGTCTTGTCTTCATTCAGCTTCAGCCAGCTGCCCATCTGCCATACTGCAAATTCCCCTGTGGAGGTTGACTTTGGTGTTGTGGTGGTCTCTGGTGAGGGATATGATCATTTGGGTGTTGTTGGCATAGTAGATGATGTTGAGGCTGTGTTGTTGAGCGACGTGGGCGAGTGGTGCCATGTAGATATTGAACTGTGCTGGGCTGAGGGATGATCCCTGTGGGATACTGCAGATGATCTTGTTGGTCTTGGAGCGGAAGGGTGGGAGGCGGACCTTCGGGGTACTGCCGGAGAAGAAGGATGTGGTCCATGTCAGGGACATCTCTTGGATTCCAGCGTCACGGAGGCGTGCTGTTAGGGTGCCGTGGCAGACCGTGTCGAAGGCTGCTGATAGGTCCAGAAGGATGAGTGTGGCTGGTTCTCCTTTGTTCATCAGGATCCAGATGTTGTTGGTGGTGGCAATGAGGGCAGTCTCGGTGCTATGGGTGCTGCAAAAGGCGGACTGGGATGGGTCCAGGATGTTGTTGTCTTCTAGGTAGCGGGTCAGCTTTCTGTTGACAATCTTCTCCGTGACTTTTGTGGGGAAAGTGAGCAGGGAGATGTTCTGGAAGTTATTCAGGTCATTTCGGTCTGCTTTGTGTTTCTTCAGTAAGGTGTTGATCTCGGCGTGCTTCCAGCTCTCCGTAACGGTTGCTGTCTTGAAGGAGATGTTGATAGTTTTTTGGAGATGGTATGCGATGGCTGTGCTTGTTTTGTTGAAAAAGTGTAGATGGCATGGGTTTAGATGGGGATCCGGAGTGGATGGAGTTCATGGTCTTAATCAAATCTAGCATTCCTGCCATGGTCCCGGACCTGCCTGTCCTGGCCCATCCACCTAACCACCCAGTTTTGGATTGCTTTCCTCTTCTGGACACTACTACCCTCGCACCCCTTTTAAACAGGGTAAAATCAGGCTCCCCACATGACTGCTGCCCCCCTCACATACTAAAGACGGTTTTTACAGCTGCCCCCTTTCCGGCTTTGAGCCTTCTCAATACTTCTCTGCTCCAAGGGACTGTACCGGCATCGTTTAAAGATGCAGTCTTACTGCCTCTCCTGAAAAAGCCAGGAGCGGATCCCAATACCCTCTCGAATTACAGACCTATTTCCCTGCTCCCGTATCTGGCCAAGGTACTGGAAGCGCATGTCACCTCCCACCTTTCACTATTCATTGAGCAGTCAGGTGTGTTACATCCGTCACAGGCCGGGTTTCGACCAGCCCATTCAACTGAGTCAGTTATCGTAGCGGTCTTGGACTCCCTACGCCTCAGTGCTGACTTGGGAATACCCCAAGCGCTGGTCTTATTGGACCTGTCGGCCGCGTTTGACACGGTCGACCATAACATCCTTCTCGACCGTGTCAGATCGGTGGGCATCTGCGGCCGTGCCCTAGACTGGCTCAGATCATTTCTCTGCGATCGCACTCAAGCGGTCGGACTCCCCCCTTTCTCCTCCCACAAACTCCACACTACCTGCGGAGTTCCCCAGGGTTCTTCCCTCTCACCGTTATTGTTTAACATCTACATGCTCCCTCTGCTTCAGTCCCTTCATTCATTTAAAGTCACCACCTTTAACTACGCAGATGATCTGCAGCTCACTTTCACAATTGATAACTCCCCTGATTCAATCCTCCAATTCCAAAACACCATGCTCCACATCTGCCGGTGGATGGATGTGAATCAACTCAAGCTGAATCCGGGAAAAACGGAACTGGTCCTGCTCGGCGATAGTCACCGTTTCTGGGGCCCCCAATACTGGCCATCTAAGCTGGGGTCCCCACCTGCGCCGTCTAGATCAGTCAAAAGCTTGGGGGTAGTTATCGATGATGAGCTTTCCTTAAAACCTCAGGTCAATTCCGTTGTGTCCACCTGCTTTTTTCAACTACGGAAAATAAGGAAGATCAGTCGGCTGCTCACTCGACCTGCACTGACGCAGGTTGTAAGAGCATTGGTGTTGTCTCACTTAGATTACGCCAATGCCATCTATCTTGGTCTGCCTGTCACTCTTAGCAAACGTCTCCAGCTGGCACAAAACCAGGCAGCGAGACTGATTTATCACCACCCTCGATGGCAGTCCGCCAGACCGCTTCTGAGGCAGCTCCATTGGCTTCCGATTCAACATCGCGTTAGTTTCAAATCGGCCTGCATGATTTTCAAATCCCTTCACAACTCTGGCCCACAGTTTATCCAAAAACTTCTTCTTAGGTATACCCCTTCCCGCAACCTTCGCTCTGCCTCCCTAACCTTCCTGACTGTCCCTCGCTACAAGCTGTTGCGCAAAGGAGGCCGAAGGTTTTCCACCCTCGCTCCCAAGTTATGGAACTCTCTCCCCCTGGAGCTTCGCTCATGCATTGCCCTCCTTCCATTCAGGAAGCTCTTAAAAACATGGCTGTTCACCCAGGTCGCGGCCTAGTGCTAACGGCCTCTCGTAAGTTAGTTCCCCTGCTGGTCAGCGCCATGAAACCTTTGGGTGTGCGAGCGCTTTATAAGACTTTGATAAGATAAGATAAGATAAGATAAGATGGTGTCTTCGTCGCTGACGTTGGTCCAGGCGGTCATGCGACTGCTGCGTGTGGGGGTCACAGGGGTGGTGGTCTTGGTGGTGGATGAGGGGGTGTCGGTTTTGAAGCTGTCATGGATGTCGGTGATCTTGCATTGAATGAAGGTGGACAGTGATTTGCACAGGTCTTGTGATGGTGGAATGTTGCTGGTGTTGGAGCTGGGGTTGTCGAGGTCTTTCACGATGTTGAAGAGCTCTTTGGTGTTGTATGTGTTGTTGTGTAGGCGTTCCTTGAAGGCGGTGCTCTTGGTAGTCCCGATGAGTTGATAGTGTTTGCGGATGTCGTCCTTGTGGGCTGTGTAGCAGTCTGGTGTTCAGTTGCGGAGCCAGTTCTTCTCTAGTTTCCAACAGGTGCGTTTGGAGGCTCGGAGGTCTTTGGTGAACCAATTGGCTTTCTTGTTTGTGTGATTGGTTGCTGGGGTCTTGAGTGGGGCAAGGGTGTCTGCGCAGTTGTTGATTCACTGTTTGATGTTGATGGTGGTGGTGTTGGGGTGTGTGTGGGTGGTGGGTGGTCCCAGGGTGAGGGTGGTGGTCAATTGGTCCTTGGTGACCTTGTCCCAGCTGCGGCCTGGCAACTGTTGGGTGCGGTGGTGTTTGTTGTGCTTCCTGAAGGTGAAGTGGACGCATCTGTGGTCAGTCCAGTAATGTTTGGTGGTGTGGTTGACAGAGACGTGGTGACTTGCGGACAACATGGTGTCCAGTGTGTGTCCAGTGGCATGTGTGGGTGTTGTCACAAGCTGTTTGAGTCTGAGGTTGGTGAGGTTGGGGATCAGGGCGGTGGAGTTGGCGTCGTTGTTGTTTTTGAGGTGGAAGTTCTGGTCCACGAGGAGGATGTCGTCCATGGATGCGAGGGCATGGGGGATGATGAGGTTGGCGATAGTATGGCTGAACTGTGGTGGGGGTCCGGGTGGTCTGTAGACGGGAGTCACTCTGAGGGTGGTGTTGGGGTCGGTGTGGATCTGGAAGTGCATATGCTTGGCGGTGTTGAGGGTGTCGTTGGTGTTGTTAGTGACTCTGAGTGAGTCCTTGTGGATGATGGCCATTCCCCCTCCCACTCTGTTGGTGCAGTCTCTGCGGGAGTTTTGCTAGCCCTCTTAGATGGCAATGGCGATGTCTGGTGCCGAGGTGACGTTCAGCCAGGTCTCTGTCAGGAAGGCGACATCGGGGGTGGTTGAGTCTAGGAGGTCTCAGAGTTCAATGGCGTCCGTGCAAGTGGAGCGGGTGTTGAGGAGGATGCATTGGAGGTGGTGGATTATCTGTTTGATGGTTTGCGGGCTGGATGCAGTTGAGGCTGCAGTTCCGGCAGGTGAAGGTGCCTTGGTAGTGCTTTGGGGTAGCCCGGTAGCAGGAGTTATTACGTCCGGGGTTTGGTGCATGAAGGGTGCTGGAGTCGTAGTGCAAGCTGCTGTTGTGGTGGCTTTGGGGTCCAGGGGTTCTTGCGCTGGGCACGGTCTAGGCGCATACGGGCACAGATGTGTTTGCCTTTGGTGCACCTTTGATGCACCAGCGGCGCACATGCTGTGCACGTCTGCAGCGCGCCCACACACACTCTGCTATTTGAAAGCGGGTAGGGAGGTGCATCTGGGAAGCTGGAGCGTGGTGGGTAGGGGGCGTTGAGGCCGGGGCAGCGGCGGGAAGGGGTGTGCAAAAGCAAGGGGCCGGGTGGTTGAAAAAAATTGCATGAGCACGCCTTAGCGGCTACAATGGAAAAACAGAGCACAGAGTACATGGATGAGAAAGATAATACAAGTCACAAATCTCCGGGGTAAGTGCAGTAGGCAACCGCAACTGCACAGTGGAAGGGTGGGCACAGCAGGTGCAAAGTCACGCTTCACGCAGTAGCGGGCAGGGAACAGGTGGAGCTGTTCGGTGGCAGAGGGGCAACGTGGCCTGCAAACAGGTTCAAGGGTCACTCTTGACTGTAGTAGGTATCTCAGGTGAACGGTCATGCGGCTGTGGCAGGGGATGTTGATGATGAGGTGTGCGCATGCGCCCTGGGTGTGCACATATCCTCCTGCAGTCTGGCTCTTCTTCCTGTGTAGAGGTTGTTGACGTAGTTGAGCTGGCTGTTGTTGTGGACATGGGTGGCTGTCTGTCTTGACTAGGAGTGGATCTATGTGAAGGTCTGTTCCAGCATGTGGATGGACTTGCATCATGAGTTAGCAATGGTGTGGATTTGGTGAACTAGATGCAAGCATTGTTGTCCCAATGCAGGATGGTGGTGTGTTTGTCCTCCAGGCAGGAGTTGCTCTAACACTGATCCATTTTTTTCCTGGTTAGCTGTGGGCCTGCGTGCTGAAGTACTAGTCCAATATCTGAGGAGCAATCTGGAAAGTTGTGTAGTAGCCCAGTGGTTTAAGATTTTTACACAATTTATGTGGAAGCCTCTCAGCTCAATTAGCATATGTTAATCCACTTCCCCTACCGAGCCCCTGCCCACAAACCACCACAACATCCTTGCAAACATTCACTATCAACACTGAAACGTCATGTGGAACCCTTTTCTCAGATTGGTTGCAAACCCAGATGAGTAGAGACACACGTTCCTCCTGCACATCTTAAGTAAAGGTAACACAGATCCTGTTTAATCTTCCAATCATACACCAAGATCTATCTATCAGTCCTGGCAGAGATTTATGTGAAATTTTCATGGAAGAAACAGATTCACTTTGTTGAAGATAGTCGCCTCCTTCATGACTCACAATCCAGCTTCCATCCCACCCATAGTACACAGGTGGCCCTCATACAAATGACAGACTGTATACGCTGGGAGGTCGATGGTGGTTCCAAGGCGGTGTTGGTGCTGTTCGACATGTCTACAGCATTTGACACCGTAGACCATTACAATCTTCAGAACCACAGGAAGACCATAGGTGTGTGGTCCTCAGTGCTGTAATGGATATTGCCCTAACTATCTGACTGCACACCTCAGGTCCGCACCTACAACATCGACTCCTTAGTCAAAACACAAAAGTGGGGTATGCCGCAGGGCTCTGCTCAGAGCACGCAGACTTTGGTAATATTTACCTTACCACGCTGGCTGATTCAATTGCCATGTCTGGAGTCTAAATGATATCTTCTGATTCTAATCAACTTAAATCCAGTCAGAGCTGCACAATTTGAGCATCACCACAATTGCTCCTTGGGGTTGTATGTCATTCTGGGGGTGTACCTCACAAAGTTTTGACAATCATACTCCTGGAAAGTTGGTGTTGTCCTTGCGGGTGGTCTAGTATCCATCTGTGATGGCAATGTAGAAGTAATGTGCTGGCCTTACATACAACCAGGTCACAGTAATTGTGGTCATTTGTTGTGCTGTTGTGTTGATGAGGTAACAGAGTCCAATGTTGTGCTGGTGTCAGTAGCATGTGTGCAGAACGACGCACATGACCTGCTTCTAAGGACATGCACTGTTATGTGTGGCAGTGCGGAGTTGGCAGTATGAGTTGCACACACAGCCTGCGGAGCTGTCATGTGTGCTATTAGGGGTTGCCTGATACCAGGTGCATGATTGTGTGGTGTTCACTGTGTGGAGGGTGGAAGGAGCATGAGTCTGTAGTGTAACCTGTGTCATTGAATGACCACAGGGCCTTGCACTGTGCGCATTGCAGGTGCTGACAGGCCTGACTTTGTCATGGATGTGGTGCAATGTGGCACGGACAATCTGCGGTCTGCCTTAAGAATGGACTGATGGATGTTGGAGCATATTGGAGGTATGTGTGTCGCTAAATCTGGGCACTGGGTGTTGCGGTGTCACTGGGGATGCAGCATCTGTAGTGTCTGAAAACATGATGGCAGAAGATGTGAGACACCATGAAAAAGAGGCACACAAAGTCAAGGATATTTGCATAGCAGCATGTTACATGTGTATGGAAAGGAAGGAGTGTCTAGTTACTCATGGGTCACTGCTAGGAAATGGGTAACCAATCACTAAGTATGACGGTCACAGGATCAGGCACCAACAGCACAAGCGGGGCAGAGGACAAACAGCATCAGCATGTATTGCATGACCGTTGTGGGTATTAAGCTAAAACAATACATACACAGGCATATTTTTTCAATCACAAAATGGACCATGACGTGGTACAAACACCATGCATGTTCCCCCACTGCACATAACCACAATCATTGTAACGTATGCCATAGATGAGGCATGCACACTGGAAAGACATCTGCGGTGACAGTAATGTGGCACAATGTACACTTAGGAATACTTTAACCACATACATGGTTCAAGTTTGTTCTGAGGCCATGCTGCATTAGACAATGTACATGGCCTGTGACATTGCTCAGAAGGAAATAACTGTAATGCAATGAGGGTACCTGTAATGCTGCTGAAACTATCTCCACACGACAGCCAGGGACAGTTGGTACCTTTGATCCTCAAATGTGTGCAATGCTGAAAGAGGTCCATCTCCAGATAGCCCCTTGGTCTGAGTATGAATTACAGACTCTAAAGGGTGATCAGGCAAGGGAAGGAGAGGATGGGAACACCATGGAGGGAGATCTGAAACAAAGGTAAACAAGCTTCACAATTCAAGACTTCTTGGCACTGAATACAATTATACTCATGATGTATACTGTAACAGTTACACCTGTGTACTTCAACAACAGCCACTGTATCCATTTTGTCAGCACAGGTTTTGAAATGATACAACATCTGAGGTTTTAACATGGACACATAAAAGGATTGCAGAGTCTGTCTCATAAATGAAGGGGGTCTAACGCTCACCAGGCTGCTTCAATGCAATTATAACCATGCGCTCACAAACGTACTCACAGTGTATGAATGTGGCTCATAGAATTCAGTGATTTGAATGTGTAGCAGTGCTACTCACACAAATCAAATAACTGTAGTCCGCCCTGGGAATCAGTGAGGGTCATGAATGTAAGATACACATCACCAGCTATAGCCACACTTAGCTAATGCAACGAGTAAGGGGATTATTTTAACACAAGGAAGCCTAGCAAGAGCCAATCATTGGCTCTACATACTGTGCCTTACAATGCCAAACATGACAAGCAGGTGTGACCAAACTCTACTGAGAGCAATGAGGAACAATCCCAGTAAACCACCCCTACCGTGACCAGGATATGCAGCACGGCACAAGAGTTAGCTGCGATTCACGTAAATCAACTGGTGTAATGGAAGTGTTTACATTAGCAACACCACTACATTGCTACGTCATCAGTGCAACATTCCTGCAATCATGGGAATAGAAAGTTGACATGAAGTTACCAAGAAGGCTTGCAAAGCTGTGTTCTCCACCGGCACTGATGTAGCGACCAGACAGTGACATTACATACTGGCACAGGGGGCAATGCATCCATACAAACAGACTCACTGGACAGTTGTCAGAACATGTGGGACATACAGTGGTCTACACCTTCACAACATGTCAATAGGTAAACCAAACTGTACTGGGCCAGAACATAAATGTGATGAGCCAAACACATCCTGCTGTACACAGTGAGGTTTCAAACCCACACAGAGCCTGTGGTTGTGATGTCACACACAATGTAAAACGGTGACATCCGCAATATGTCAGGACCATGGTTTACACACATTGATGGATTCACCAGAGTCATCAATCAACAACAGATGAGTGACAAGAAGGGTGACTGTCCAGTCATGGGACTGTTGCAACAGGCATCTTGATCCATGTTAATGACACATGTATGTATGCTTCTACAACAGGCACAGAAACAGCTCCCACACATTCACAAAGCATACCAACCCAAAAAACCATGTTTAGATATCTTACCCAAACTGACATTTCCACATGTCTGTGCATGGAACGCTGATTCGTCACACGTTGCAATCATCAGGATCATTAGCAGGAGTACCAAGATGACACGAACAAACAGACAACAGGCAGAGTGACCTGGGAAAGACAGGCACACAAGGGGACACATTAATAAGAATTGCATACAGACATGGTCATGTGAAAATACATCACAATGTAGTAAACATGTACATTACAAAATCACTCATTGCACATATGCGTGTGTCATTACATTATCACTTGTGTGACACATCACAACAAACCTCAAAGTGTATTCACATACAGTCAGCTGGACACACAGTATGCAACACATGCCACTCCATGCCACAAGCTTGCACACGACTACCCAGTCACTCACCAATAAGAGAAGAAGTTGCGTAAGAGCTGACTCCAGATATCCTCCTCCTCCTCCTCATCACTTTCATTGTGCCCAAGCCCTTCATCCTCAACGGGTGGATGTTCCAGCTCATCAGGATCCAGGATGAGTGGCACGGCCTTCTCAACTGCCATGTTGTGCAGCATGCAGCACACAGTGAAGATGTTACACACCTTGACCGGGGCATATGGGAGGGATCCGCCGGTCTTATCAAGGCACCGGAATCGGCTCTTCAGGAATCCAAACGTTCGCTCAATTACGCGCCTGGTCTGCCCGTGTGCATTGTTGTACCGGTGGTCTGCAGCTGTCCTTGGGTTGCGGAACGGTGTCATGAGCCACAGAATGTTGGGATATCCTGCGTCTCCTACAAATGTGCAGCGTGTTGAAATTGGGCTAAAGCAATTTCGTCACAGCAAATAAAAAATGATACATACAGGACAAACAGAGTATACCCAACCAACAAGACATGCCCGATCGTTGCGCAGCTGCAGCATCATCTGTGGTACCCTGCTACGCCTCATGATGAATGCATCATGGCACGATCCTGGAAAACATGCACAAACATGGGATATCAGCATGTTAGCAAGACATACCACAAGGGCATTTATTGAGTGATAATGCTTCCTATTGAGGTAGGGCTGATCCTGAGCCTGTGGTGGCACCATAGCCACATGTGTACCATCAATGGACCCAATGACATGTGGCATCCCTCCCAGGGCATAGAATTCACCCTTGACATCTCTCAACTCTTCAGGATTTGGAAATGTTATGAATTCATCAATGTGCTCTAACATGGCAGCTAAGACATCACGTAGGACACGGCTGAACATGGTTTGGGACATACCCCCAACATCTGCAATGGTAAATTGAAATGTACCTGTGGCAAAAAAATGTAGGGCTGCCAACACCTTTAGCTTGGGTGTCAGCGCAGTTGGATACCTGTGTCGCGGTTGGAGATGTGGTTCCATCCTGTCCATCAAGTCCTGAATCAACTCTCGAGTGAATCTGTAACGTCGGATGCAATCATGTTCCCTCATGCTCTCCAAGTCAGGAAAAGGCCTTGGTAGAGGTGGTGCCCTGCAGGACATATTTGGGGAGAATGCAGAACAACTGTCATCCACATACTATTCCAATGTAAATAGCACATGCAACACTGATACTACACATCAAGGTACTATGGGGTCTGGTGTCAGCAATACATTCTGGACACATATGCCAGCTTCTTGGCACTTCAAAAATAAACAAGATACATCTGTAGTCTTTTTAAAAACACATTACATGTACACAAAAACAACTGCTGGGCTGCTCTGAGTGAGCACAGCAAGATATCACTGGAGTGACACACATCACCAGACCTGCATTAGAAGGTTATCATCCCATACAGACAGCTGACTGCAAGGCACAGACCCAGGTCACATGGAATGTCTAGTGTACATGACATCCAAATTGCTAATGAGGATGTGTATGTGACAACGCAACACCACAGGAATTGTCACGATGCACAAATGTATGCATGGGGATCAATGATGTATGATGCCATCAGACACAAACGCCATTGATAAGGCACATGTGCCATGGTGTGCGTACACGCAAAACCATTTCAGTCACAACACAGACAGATTATAGATGCACCAAAAACACACGCATTTTACGGAACACAAACAGCAAATTCAATCTTTAAAATTACACACATAACATTATTACTTAGGGACCTGATGACCGTCAAATTGACAAGTGTGAAAGTGCGACGGTCCCTGGCATCATGACACAGGTTCCGGATGTGATGACTGTGCCATCCCAGTGTTTATGTGCATGACAACATGTGCATGATGATAAGAATGGGACAAGTGGAAAGGTGATGTGTACCACATAGTGCCCCATCACACATCACATGTGTCAACAGGTCATCACACATGAATTGTGCAACATGGACTGATATCCTCTGCTATATCAGTGCCTGGCACACCTAGGGCATGCTCATGTAAGTATGCAATGACAAGACCTTGATAGACATTCTAGTGTTAACCATACTGCTACATCCCTGCCATTTGTGCGCCTCGTATCACTATTGTAATGGTGCCATACGCGATTGTACCGTACCCCTACCTTACGTGCGTGTGTGCGGGACGTTTCACTACTGAAATCGTGCCATACACTATTGAACCGTACCCCTACATTATGTGCTTGTGTGCGGGACGTTTCAGTATTGAATCATGCCATACACGATTGAACCGTACCCCTATATTACGTGCGTGTGTGCGGGACGTTTCACTATTGAAATCGTGCCATACGCGATTGAACCGTACCCCTACATTACGTGTGTGTGTGCGGGACGTTTTATTATTGAAATCGTGCCATACGCGATTGAACCGTACCCATACATTACGTGCGTGTGTGCGGGACATTTCACTATTGAAATCGGGCCATACACGATTGAACCGTACACCTACATCACGTGCGTGTGTGCGAGAAGTTCCACTATTGTAATGGTGTCATACGTGATTGAACCGTACACCTACATTACGTGCGTGTGTGCGGGACGTTTCACTATTGAAATCGTGCCATACGCGATTGAACCGTACATCTACATTACGTGCGTGTGTGCGGGACGTTTCACTATTGAAATCGGGCTATACGTGATTGAACTGTACACCTACATTATGTGCGTGTGTGTGAGACGTTCCACTATTGAAATCGTGCTATACACGATTGAACCGTACCCAGACATTACGTGCGTGTGTGCGCCTCGTTTTACTATTAAAAAAGTGGCATATGCGACGTGAAATGCACCGTACTTGTTTGTGGATCTCAAAAAATACATAGGGGACACCTGGGCTATGAGTAGTAGTACCAGAATGCAGGCTGGTTGTCATGGATACTGAGATTTGAGTGTGTGCTACAGGTGTCCTGCAAAAGTCAGTTGGGCAAAACTATACAATGTTGCAATGTTGAAGCTCACATTTTTAACCATTCAAATGTGTTTCAGGGCCTTATGTTGAAAGTGATTGGATGAAACATAGGATGCTAAGTAATGTGGCCTATCACACTGTACTCCTGATACTGAAAGCCCCTCAGCAGCACTGATTTAAGGCTGCATGTGGCTGTGAGAAGGCACTTGCCAGCACAACATTGGAGTGGACAACACTGCTGCTGTCTCTGCATTCCCTTGACTCTGATTTTGCTGACCATGGAGAGGGCACCTGCATTCAGTGAGGAGGAGAACCAGGCCCTGCTGGATGCCCTCCTACCAAACTACAGCAAGCTGTATGGAGACCAGGGGAGCAGGTGAGTGATGACTGCACTAGCTTTGACTGTGCCCCTGTTGTGTGAGTGTCACTAGCCATTGTGTATTTGTGGATCAGACATGCAATGTGGTTTCTCTGTGATTGCAGGGTGTGTACATTGTGGTGTCTCCCATGCAGAGCTTGTTGTAGTAAAAGTGTGTTTACTCCTTACTTGCATTATGGTAACTGTGATATTCAAAGCATACTGATTAACGCATTCTGCTGTGCCACACCGTGCAGGGTTTTTTGACATGATTTAATGAGCTGTAATAGTGTTCACCCCAGAGTGACAGCTGAATGTACTCACTGATGTTTATTGTTTGTTTGGATCTGTGGTGATTTTCTACATATGCTGTGTTTGGATTCATGGACATTGAAGAGTGTGAATGTTCCTTGTCACCTGGCTGAGTGTGTATGTGATGTTTTGCGACACAGCTGCATGGCGTATGCAGCAGCTGTAGCCATCTGATGAGACAAGTATGCAGTGTTATGTGCATGACTTGTACAGATAGCCCAACACCTGTGTCACCTCTTTGTCAAGTGTGACATGTGCAAAGTGAGAGTTGTATACAATGTTGAGACCGACAGGCAAGGGATCTGTGCCAGGGTGTGTATGTGTGGTGTGCTGAGGGTTCGTAGGTGTAGTGGGATATGTGGCAGCATGTCAGGTGCTGTCCTACACCCTCCAGTTGCATGTGTTGTACAGTGTGTGCCATGATCAGTGAGTGTGTTGAACCCCTTATGCCATCTGTTGCCTTTCAAAGGCATTTAGTGCATTAGTGTGTGCCCACTGGGCAAAATCAGGTGGACAATGATGCAAGTCCTCTCAGCATCCTATGCCCTGTTCACATCATCAATGTAGTGCAAGTGTGTGTCTCAGGGACATGCAGCAGGTTTAGTGATGTTGTTTAACTTTGTCTTCCTGACAGGTAACTGCCTATGAGAAGGGGGAGATCTGGTCGGACATTGTCAGGGCTGTCAGGTCTGTGGGGGGCCCTCGCTGTCGGCTGATGAACATCAGGAAGAGGTGGCAGGACATCCGGTGCTGGACCCGCCTTATTGCCCGGGTCCAGCTGAAGCTGGAAGCTCCACGCGGGCATGGCGGCAGCCGTCACCTCCCCCCCCACATGCTCCGGGTCCTGGAAGTGGTCTTTCCAGACCTCCATAGGCAGTTGCAGGACGGACAGCAGCGCGGAGGGGGTAGGTACATGTCTGTTTGTAGTGTTGTGTGTCACATGGTACTTGAGGTGGTCTGAAGCCTGTGAACACTCCCACAGTTGGGGGGTCTGGTCAGACAGGCTATTTGTGCATTGTATTTTAAAATCACCATATTCATCTGCTGCTCTTTTCCATCCCTTCCCCTCCTCAACATGTTACCCCTGGTTTGTGTTTAAAATTTTGAACATGTACTTCTAGGGTGCAAGGTAATTAGGCAGCACATTGATTTACGCATCATGTGGGAGGGAGGTCTGTGACATGTGTTGTAACCTTGCCTGTGCCATGACCTGTGCACTGTGTTTGGCATTCATATTTGTTTGCACTGATCATGAGTATCACCATAGGAGTGCAATTTATATGATTCATACCCTACCTCATGCATGAGCCATGTTGCATACTCATACATGATGGACATCATTTTCAAGATATGCATAGTGACAAGACGGCTATTCATGAGACAGTCTGCAATTTCTTGACACACAGATCTGTGTGCCCACCACAGTACCCATACTTTGTTTTTATCATGTGTTCACTACATCTGCACACTGTCCATGGATACAAGATTTAGCTTGTGCATACTCACACTGGGCATTGCCTGTGTGCCTATTCTCAAGAACCTGTTGCTGATTGTTTGTGTCTAATATGGATTGCCAGCCACAGGAGGTGATCTTGCTGTACATTTTAAAAAGATGCTGCTCAGTGTTTGCTACCCTGATTCTGATGGTTAACTTATTGAGCAGTTTCAAACACATTAATGGAGTGATGGGGGTCTTCTGCAGGTGAGGTGTGATGGGCCTGCCTGTTTGGCCATGTCAGTTGTGAACTGTGGATGTCATTTGTGAGTTATAGTTATCAGCATGCACTTCACCTGTGATGCTGGACAGTGCTGTCATTGGGCTCTTTACAGGCTATGTTGTTTGCTTACAGAGATGATTGTGCCTCAAAGATTTTTGGATAGATGTATGTAGTTGCGGTGCTACGCTGTTTTGTCCTAGTGCGCAGACTACAGTGCTCACATTTCCCATGTGGTTAAGGGTGTGTCTTTCTATGCAGCAATGATTTCGATCTTCGCAATTGTAGGCACATTAGCTTAAGCATTGTCCAGATTTAGAACATGTGGTTCCCTTCACATAACAGCCGTGTGTGTTATGTGCTAACAACTGTATGATCTGGTGATAGATGCCCCTGTGAGTAGTGAGACATTTGAAGTGATGTCACATTGATGAATGTCCCTAGGCACTCCCAACACATGTTGAAACTAGTTAATGTTTGGAATGTGTTCATATGACAAAATGTGTACGTTACACTTATGGGTCTGCATTATAGTTGGCTCACAAGGTAGTGCACACCACACAACATGTGCAATGTTGTTGAATAAGCAGGCAGGTTTAGAATGAGGCCAGTGTTAGTGGTTAATGGTGTGCCTTCATCGACATCAACATGTCCCCACAGTGGTCTTCTTGAGTGCCTGATACTCCTTTGCTGTCAATTATACAGACTGATGTGTGTCAATACATCAAGACCTCCATTGGACCATGTATATGGTATATGGTCCACGCCATTTATTTCTTACAGTGTTTCATCTTGAAGTGTGCAAGCTGTCTCAATAAAATTGTGTATGTTGTGTGTGGATTTCCTTGTGAGAGCTCTTTCATGCTGGCACATACGTGTTATGTACACAAGATTGATATTTTTCAGAAGCAATACAAGTTGATTATGTGAAGTATGCAGAGTCCGAAGATGCAAAGATTTTAATGCCATTCGTTTTCAGCAAACACTACTTCATGGGCTCTGGGAGTGGTGTATACCTTGGGTAGTGAGGTGTGTTACTTTGCCCTGAGGGGAAAATCAACTGTTTATTTTTTGTGAACTTCAGGTGGCATAACTTCATTGTATAGATCAGCTCTCATGTGAACAAACCAAACCTCCTCAGTGTGACTCTCACTCAAGTCGTGGCCTGGTCTATTATTTGGATCCTTGTGTGGAAGTAGCATTGTGTCTATACCAACTGTGCAGTACTAGTCTTAAATATGTGCAGAGTTATGTTGCTGTTACTCATGATGCATGCCATGATTTGCAATGTGCCAAATTAAATTTGTGTCCATGTGTCAGATGTGTACAGGTGACTGATGCATTTTTGTTTATTCTCCTTGCCAACAGCATCATCAACCGACACAGGAGGAGATATAAGCACGGACCAGGAGGGGGGAACCAGCGGCAGTGCCACCAGCACACAACGCTTAATATGTTTCCACCTTTGGCGCTGCACAAGCCACTGAGGAGAATTCCTCCCCCCTGCACCCACAACACCTACCCTTCCCTCTGATGTCCCTGCGGTGCCGGACACTGACCCAGATGATGCCCCCCATGGGTCCACAAACCTTTAACATCATCATGTGCAGGCAAGTTTTGGGGTGACAACCTCCACAAGATTACAGCAACAGAAAAAACTTTATTCTGGACTGGCCATTGGCCTTCATTTGAGCCTGGACTCATTTAGGATAAATAATTTCGTTTTGGTGCTGAATAAAGCATTTTATTTTTCATTCCAAACTATTGCATTTCAGGTACTTGCTTTAGGTGCTGTGTGCCTAGGAGTTGGGGTCATAGTAATGTTTTGGTATTGTGAAATATGTGTATTTTTTAATGGTAATGAGGTGGACCATGGTATCTATGTGCCATCACAATGTAGAAGGTAATTATCTTGATTTGTGTGTGTTCCGTTTGCCTACAGACATTGTCCAAAAGAGTGTAACTTCCTCAGTGACACATGGGATCTTCTGTACAGACAGTTGCACAATATTTGTGGTTACTTTGGTGCACATTTCCTTTTTTTTAAAAAAACATTCCCTTCAGCCATGGCCATACCTGCTCACAAATGAGTTCTGCTCATTAGTCTGTGCCATCCATGCTACTCACTGTACTTGTGTTTGTAGTATGTAGTAATTCCTTCATGGACACCATCAGCCTTTTGCACAATATGCTGATGTATGATCACAGCCTTACCTTTATATTTGGATTTCTAATACAGGAAATTTTGTGCAGACAACACACAATGTAGTGCTTTGTATCTAAGGGATTTCAAACCTGTTCCTTCCATGGAAGAGTACGTTTCACCACGTGGACATTCATATCAGGCCCGGAAAATACATTACAGTGTGTTTTTCCTTTTTGGTGTATTTGTTTGGTGGGCGGTTACATGACTATACACCATAGAGTAATGATGGGAGGATGTGTATGTTGCCTGCAAACTCCATGGGTTGATATGCATGTGGGATCTGACATCACACCCTCATGTGGTGTGTCACTCAGTGTGTGACAGAAATCCATCCTCCATGGAGTGGGACACTGCTGTAAGTGCTGTGTTGCTATGGCACTATCATGGCTGTCACAGGTTAGGGATGTAATCATACACCCATGTATTTGTTGTTTGGTGATGATAATGCCCCACCCTAATACTGGGCACTGCTGGGAGTCATATCCACACTGGGAAAGGCGGAGTGTACCTGACGGCGTTTGCGCTAACTGGCTAACAGGCTACGAGCTACGGCTACGGGCTACTGACGGAATCCACCGGACATCGGGCAGACTTGGCCGGCTGGATCTTTCATTTCTCCTCATTTCTCCTCATTGTTTTCCGATTATTGAAGGAGGCTGCTTATGGAGGTTTACGGCTGCCATACGGCGGTCATTCCCCGCAGCATGAGCCGAGCTGATACTACCATCAATCAACTTGTGCGTACCGGCGGAGCTCCGTGAGAGGCAGCTGTGAGGAGGTCGGACGCTCTGTTAGGAGGTGGTGAAGGTGAGGAGACTTCGGGGAAGTGGCTATTCAAAACTTAACCCTGATTGGAGCTGAGCCATAATCCTAGACGTTGGAGGCAGAGGCGGACCATCAGATTTAAACGCTGATTTCATAAGCGTAAGCTTAAAGCGCTGGGGATAAAAAGTAGAGTCAGCAAGGCAAGGCAAGGCTGACTCAAAACCGTGTACTCTGCGCAGAGAGAGCTATTGAAGCTTGTTAGCAGAGCTGACCTGTTGCCTGTCGACCTGCTGCCCTTTATCCCTCACGCTAGAGGGGTACCGCCTTGGAAACCGCTACCACTCGCCGCACCCGCTTCGCGGGTGCCGCAGCGCGGTGTAAGGCGAGGGGCTGATCGTGTTGTGGGCGCTGCCGCTTGCCAGGAGGAGGGACATTTGGTGGAGCTTCTGGCGTGCTGGTCGGGCTGGTGACAGGCAGGGACTCGCTAGACCAGGAGTCCCTGCAAAGACACTGCAACCTTGGCCGCGCCCCCTGGAAGACACGCCCCCCCGCCCAGCAGAACATTTAAACGTGCGAAGTAAAGCATTAGGTGGGAGAGCTGACCTGTTGCCTGTCGACCTGCTGCCCTTTATCCCTCACGCTAGAGGGGTACCGCCTTGGAAACCGCTACCACTCGCCGCACCCGCTTCGCGGGTGCCGCAGCGCGGTGTAAGGCGAGGGGCTGATCGTGTTGTGGGCGCTGCCGCTTGCCAGGAGGAGGGACATTTGGTGGAGCTTCTGCCGTGCTGGTCGGGCTGGTGACAGGCAGGGACTCGCTAGACCAGGAGTCCCTGCACAGACACTGCAACCTTGGCCGCGCCCCCTGGAAGACACGCCCCCCGCCCAGCAGAACATTTAAACGTGTGAAGTAAAGCATTAGGTGGGAGAGCTGACCTGTTGCCTGTCGACCTGCTGCCCTTTATCCCTCACGCTAGAGGGGTACCGCCTTGGAAACCGCTACCACTCACCGCACCCGCTTCGCGGGTGCCGCAGCGCGGTGTAAGGCGAGGGGCTGATCGTGTTGTGGGCGCTGCCGCTTGCCAGGAGGAGGGACATTTGGTGGAGCTTCTGGCGTGCTGGTCGGGCTGGCGACAGGCAGGGACTCGCTAGACCAGGAGTCCCTGCACAGACACTGCAACCTTGGCCGCGCCCCCTGGAAGACACGCCCCCCGCCCTCTACGCTCCCTATATACCATCACATTGGGCGTGTAGCGGGATGCGAGCGGGACGCCGAGCGAAGACCGGGCAAAGGGCGGGCAGTCTGTGGCAGTCCGGGGCTGTCAGAGGCTGGGCAGGGCCACCCCTCTGGCATCAGCGTCCCTTATAGCGTTGCCGGACCTTCTAACTTCAGCGTGAGTATTTGCTCTCCCTCTGCTCCCTGAACTAATGACCACCCGCTCGGGGAAGAACTTAAGGGGAGGAAGCGGAGGGTGCCCAAGTGGCGCCATAGGCACCATGGACAAATTTATCACTCGGGTAGCAGCAGTTATAGAGAAGGAGATAGTTATGACGGAGCGACGGCTCTCGATGGAGCTAAACCCGTCTAGGAGATCATCCCTGGGCTCTATAGCTCGAGTAGATTCACCCATAAGTATTCCTGCCCCACCACAAACCCCTCCCTGCATACACGATGAACCCCGGCTTGTCTCACTGAGGGCTAGCATTGATAGATTGGAAAACTTGGCTGCACTATCCACCCACAATCCCGAGGTTGTTGGCACTGAGGCACCCCTTCCCATGGTTTCCCCTGCTACACTAACTAGCCCTGTGTCCACCGTTCCTTCAGCAAGAAATCCTGGGTCTCTGGGCAAACCAATGCCGGTCCCCAGGACTTCGGCTTTAGGAAAAACGAAAAGGAAAAGGATTGTTAGCCCGTTCAAAAAGAGCTCCCAGAAACTGTACAAGAAATTGCGGAAACAGGGACCTGAGGGCTTAAGCTCTAAGCATCAATCTAATTCCCCTTTTGTACTTAAGGGGAGGGATTCCACTGCTGAAAATGTTAGTGCCACTACCTTCTCAACCCCCCAGACTCTGTCTTCCTGTGCCCCGGCTACCTTTGCTCAGATGGAGGGGTTGTTGAAATCCCTGTTGTCCCCTATTGCTGATAGAGTAGCTGGGTTGGGAGAAAGGCTAGACAGGCTTGAACAATCAACCCTGGACAGCTTCTTCTCGCTGAAAGCACTCATTAAACTACATTTTAAGACAATGGAGGAGGGGCAGGGAGCGACTTCCCCTAATAGTTCTATCATGGTATCTCAGCTCGCCTTGCCAGATACATCTCCAGTGGCCAATGTAACAGCACCTCAGCCAGCTGACACTGCACCTGCAGCGTCGCTGAGGGCTTCTTCTTCGGGTAGTACTGGTCAAAGAGCGCAAGCTGTTACAAGTATCCCGAAGCACCCTAAAGCGCCAGGTCCGGCTGAGCTGCCAGGGGGGAGCGGTCAAGCAATAACAAAGGGAACCCCTAAAGAGTCGGGCAAAGGCAAAACTACTCCGCAGGCCCGTCCTGCTACAACCCTACATGCTAACAATCCCCCTACGCAACCGCAAATACCATCACCAAACGTTGTCCACAAAGCCACATTCTCTAAAACTGCCTCTAAATCTCCCCCAGTAAACTTGCCCCCTGACTGCCACCCGTACGTTGCTGTTCTTATAAACGTACCTACACTGAAGGCTGGCCACAATGAATCCCCCCAGGCATTATTAAATAAAACTATGCACTGGCTCAAGTCCAATAGACCCCTTGGGAGGGGGCTTGATGGCCACATTATAGGAGCCAGAAGGGTGAATTGGGTGGGTTATGGACACAAGCTAGTGGAAGGAGACTGCGTGGTGGTCAACTTTAGGGACAGCAGAGTAGCACAATCTATTTGTGACTCCAAACCTAATTCTGGGGGACAGGGAATTGGTTTAGTGGACCTAACTTTTTTCTATCCAAGATTAGCCCCAACTTCGGTTGGTCGCGATTTCGGCTCAGGGCAGAGTAACGGCACCAACTTCTTTGATCTCCCTCCCAAACCACTATTCTATCCTCAGGCAGTCTGGCCACCAACTGGGTGGAGACCTCCGGGATACTGAATCAAACCTAATCCTGGGGAGGCCCCCGGAGTTGGCAATCTTGCTGGCGATTCTGACTTGAGTGGGTTGCCTGTTGCCTCAGTTACACCCCTCACGTGCAGCGAAATCCCCACTCCCATGCATGAGAGAAGCCAGGCTCGAGATGATCAAGAATGGGTTAGTACACAAGTGCTCCAGGAATCTGTGGCGGGAGAGAATGACCTCATCTCCGGCGTTGTTACAGCTGTGACGGATCCAGTTCTTAGGATTTTCAGCTGGAACATCGCGGGAATTGATAGGAAGCTGGAGTTGCCCGAGTGGAATGCCCTTGTGGAGGGATACTCCATTTGTATATTCCAGGAGACATGGGCCATGGAGCCCTGTCACAAGGTGGGCTATTCGTCGCACTTTGTTCCCGCTGTCATGTCTCAGGCAGGGAGGGGGCGCCCCTCGGGGGGCCTCCTCATTTGGGTTGCAGTCTCCCTGGATTGCAGGGTGGAGGAACATCCCACAAATTCTCCTGACATCCTCAACATTATGTTGAAGGATTCTCGGGGTCGCCTTCTCTTAGACATCTTCAATGTCTATGCTAGAGGTACTAGGGGGGGAGTACAATCGGCCACCATTGCACTTCTGGAAGATCTGCTAAGACAACGGCCAAGGAACTCGAGCACTATCATGGCGGGTGACTTAAACTGTACGTTCGAGCCCCTGGGCCTCGATGATACGTTAGGCATGGAGGAGGAGGATGCGAGAAGGGGAATTCCGTCCCTGGCTCTGCCCCCATCAAGAAGTGAATGAAGAATGAATGAATGAATGAAGTGGGATTTACACATGCGCGACTTAGCCCCATGGGCGTCAAGGCGCCTAACACCAAACTAGCTGAGGCAGAAGATGGATAGAGCTTACTGATATGCATTAACAAAGCACCAGGTTTTCAGAGCCTTCCTAAAAAGATCCAGTGAGGGTTGTGATTTAATCTCTAGGGGAAGTGAGTTCCATAGTTGGGGTGCCAAAATGGAAAAGGCCTTACTCCCCCATCTAACCTTCATGGAGCGAGGAACTGCCAGTTGATTGAGCTCTGAAGAGCGTAGGCATCTACTCGGAACATATCGAGTGAGCCGAGATCCAAGCGCATCAGTTGGGCCGGCCATAAGGGCACGATATGTAAGACAGAGGAGTTTAAAAGATACTCTCGAGATGATAGGGAGCCAATGAAGACTCTTCCTTGCCATGGTCGCTGAGGACAGCCAGGGCAGGGCCAAAACAAATCGTGCCGCCGCATTCTGTACGACCTGCAAGCGCTGTAGAAGGCCCTTGTTGGCTCCGGCATACAGAGAGTTACAGTAATCAAGCCTTGAGCCAACAAGGGCGATTACAACCTGCTTGCGTGCCTGCGGGGGGAGATAGTGAAGGATTTTCTTCAGAGTCCTAATAACACCCCAGCAGGTGGCCACAGTTTTGTTGACCTGGGCCTCCATAGATAGCCGAGTGTCAAAAATGACCCCAAGGTTCCTGGCAGATTGTACGGGAGCGGGGCAGTTGCCTAAAGATGGAGGCCACCATTCCCCTGACCATATGACCTGATCTTTACCAAAGACCAGGACCTCTGTTTTGTCACCATTCAGCCTTAGAGAATTGAAAATCATCCATTCTGCAACGAGTTGCATACAGGACCTAAAGTTAGAAGCGGTGACAGTCACAGAGTGGGTCAGGGACACCATAATCTGCGTGTCATCAGCGTACGATACTACCTCCATCCCCTGAGATCTTACTAGTCTAGAAAGGGGGGCCACGTAGATATTGAACAGGGTCGGACTCAATGCCGACCCCTGTGGCACCCCACATTGCAAGGACTTGGCAGGGGAGAGGAGATCACCAAGCATCACACGCTGCTCTCTTTGTTGTAGAAAAGAGCTCAGGATTCTGAGGGCCGGTCCTGTTACTCCTGCCTCCCTTAACCTAGATGTTAATGTAATGGGAGACAGGGTGTCGAAAGCTGCTGTAAGATCTAACAATACTAGCACGGTAGTTTGACCCAGGTCTACTTTGCGACGTATGTTATCCGTGACCATAGTCAAGGCAGACTCCGTGCTGTGAAGCTTTCTAAAACCATGTTGAGACCCATCCAAGAACCCTGAAGCATCCAGAAAGCGAGAGAGATGACAGTTTAGGTGGGCTTCAAGCATCTTAGCAGGGGCCGGCAGAAGAGATATAGGTCTGAAATTCTGCAGGATTCCTGGATCCAGAGTAGGCTTCTTAAGCAAAGGCTTCACTATGGCTTTCTTCCAAGCTACAGGGAAGATGCCATGTTCCATCGCATCGTTCATAATTTTCAACATGGGAGGAAGGATAGTATCCCTACAATCCTTTAGTACTTTCAAAGGAACCGGATCTAAGGGAGAGGCAGACTTAATTCTATCCAGCAGGAGGTTTAATCCATCCAAAGAAAGTGCAGGAAAATGATTGAAGACCTAGGGAGGGTCATCGACCCAAAATTCCAGATGTCTGACTCGAGCGGAGTCCTCTTCACTCAGGAAACTCCTCTGAGATTGTAGAGCCAGATAGATATCATCTATTTTTTAAAAAAAGAAATCCGAGATGTTGTTACATAGCTCCTGTGAGACTACCACGGGGTCAGGGGCCTGAAGAGAGCAGAGAGAGCTCACGATCTTAAAGAGTTCTTTAGAAGATGTAAGAGAACTAGTCAAGTTGGTAAAATAATCCTGTTTCTCCTTAACAACTCTGCTTTTATACTCTCGTATCTGGCGCCTGTACACTTCCCGATCAGTCGGGTCCCAGGATTTACGCCAACATCTTTCCTTCCTTCTACATTTTTGTCTAAGAAGCCTCAGAGTTTCCGTGAACCAGGGGGCTGTCGGCTTTTGTCGCGCAACATATTTAAGTGAGGCAGGGGCTAGCTCATCCACCGGAGAGAGAGTCAGCCAACTCTTGTGCTGCCTTATCTACCATCACCTGAGATGTAATATTAACATTTTGAACAAAAGGAACCAGCTTCTCATTCGTAATATTTCTAAAATTTCTTTTAAGACAGTTCTTAGTGATAGCCAAATTACCTTCCATATTGGGCGTATTTAAATAGGTATACACCCGTTACAACGGATCTTTTACTCCGCACTACCATTACAACGCGACTTTTACTCCGCATACCATTACAACGCATTGCGCTGGGGGGCGCTCTAGGATAGGGAATAAGTATAATTTACTATCCAACACCTTCCCTAGGATCCACGGGGACTGGAGTTAGAATAGTAAATTATACTTACCACTATCCAGCGCCCCAAGGCGCTATGCGTTGTAACGGTATGCGGAGTAAAAGTCGCGTTGTAATGGTCTGCGGAGTAATAGTATGCGTTATAACGTCATACATCCATTTAAATATAATGGTACTGCTAGATGATCCGACCAGACTATCGGCAGGGGAACGCCGACTGTTAGCCTGGAGTCATTAGAAAACACCCCATCGAGGGTATGACCCGCCTTATGCGTCGGAAAAGACACCCTTTGGACAAAATCACCTGCGTCCAGGGCGTTAACCAAGGAAGATGTATCAGTGGATGCCAGATCATCTAAATGAAAATTCATATCACCAAGAATAGTAAAGGAAGGTCTCCCAAAGTAGGGTTCCATAATTCTAAATAGCTCAGGGCAAAAGTTAGCTCTAGGTCCCGGAGGTCTATATACCAAAATTCCAGTAAAGGAGATCGAAGGAGCACATACAATGCAGAAATATATAGCCTCAAAGGGATCCGAGGGGACTGATAAGGATTTTATAGTACAGGATAGGGTGGTTATATAAAGAACTGCCAATCCACCCCCCCTGCGTCGCACTCTATCCAACCTGTGAAGAGAATATCCTTCAGGTATAGCCAAAAGAAGGTCGTGGCCAGAGGACTCGGAGGCCCATGTCTCGGTCACAAAGACCCAGTCAGGTTGCCTCACACTAACAAAATCATGAAACTATATATTATGTTTGATGAGGGATCGTGCATTAATCAAAAAGCCCTGTCTGAATTGAGAGGGCTCCCATCCGTCACAAGAAGGGGTAGCAGATTTCCTGGGCGCCCGTGTAGTAGAGTCAAAACAAGATTTACACGAAGGACATACCAGAGCCTGTCGCAGGGTCTCAGGGCGCAACCGATGATGGCATGGAAGCACAGAAGGTCGAAATAACAAGAGATCGCGCAACAGATTTTCTCGGGGCACTGAGAT
Organism: Lissotriton helveticus; assembly: GCF_964261635.1. Lineage (NCBI taxonomy): Eukaryota > Metazoa > Chordata > Amphibia > Caudata > Salamandridae > Lissotriton > Lissotriton helveticus. Next base: position 1,808,967,110 of record NC_136063.1, on the reverse strand, counting down.
GGATCCAACAGGAGTCCCAGGGTCCAGCCCGTCCCGCAGCACGTCCTCAGCGCGGACGGGCGCAGACGGGCTGAACTCTGGCGCAAGTGGCGCTACAGATTAATGCACTAAATCTGGAATTTGATCTGAGGGCGGTAAATGGGAGGTCCAAATCTGACCTGCAGGGTGCACATACATACAATAGGCCCAATCATACATCGAGAATAGATTATATTCTTCTCGATGTATGTCTATGGAGCACCCTGAGCGACATGAAGATCATTGAGAGTATTGATAGCGATCATAATCTCCTGTCTCTCGGTCTGTCTCCAGGGTGGATAAGGGACAAGGTCAGGTCTCAACAACCCTTGTTGGCACCTAATACCCAGAGGTTTAATGTATCTAACTGTGGGAGGCGGTTAAAATGGCCCAGGATCGCCCTGTCCAGCGAGAAACTTTCTACCGTAGGGGCCCTGCTGGCTGAGGCTCAGAGCAATTTGAGTCTATTGCCTAGCGTACCTAAGGAGGTCACACAGGTTTTTGGTGCCCTAATTGGGGCACTGGGCAAACTCTTCATTTTGCCCAGTGGCGCCCGGGGTATGTCCAACAGGAAAGATCCCTGGACAAAACAGGGTTGGTATACAACTAAATGCAGGTCCCAGAAAAAGGCCCTGATAGAGGCTGTTAAATCTAAGTCCCCAATAGCTGTTAGAATAGCCAGGAAGGACTACTCTATGACCATAAAGGCGGCGAAAAAGGAGTGGGAGGAGAAGTTCTGGGAAGATCTTTTGGCTGCAAGTATGGGGAAGGATGCAAGGAGCTTCTGGAGTTTGATTAGGAACAAGAATAGGCCAGACGGGTCGCTGGTCACTTGTAACATCCCCGCCCAGCTCTGGTACACTCACTTTGAGGCCCTGTATTCTCATCCTGAAGGGACTCATAGCGATTCCTTTTCCTTGGAGAACGACACAGTGGTCAGCGACATGGATGACTTCACTGAGAGGGAGGTGGAGGCTGTAATTAAGTCCCTGGTCCCCCTAAAGGCTGCGGGGCTGGACGGGATACCCGGTGATTTGCTGCGTGCCAATCCAAAGGCATGGGGTAAATTGGTCGCCACGTTACTAAACGCAATCATGAGGGGCGCACTGGTACCTGATTCCTGGAAGGGGGCGGAGGTTGTCCCGATTTTCAAAAAGGGGTGTCGGGACAACCCCACCAACTACAGGCCAATCAGCCTAATTGAATCTTCCCAAAAGGTGGCAGGGAAGGCAATTTTGGTGAGGGTCCTTCAGTGGGCTGAGGAGCACAAGATATTGTCAGACTTTCAGGCGGGTTTTCGCTCAGGCACGGGGATGATAGAACAAGCATTTAGGTTGACCCTCCTGTACTGGAAGGTGGTGGTGCTGGGCAAGGGCAGTCTTTATTTGGCCTTCATTGACCTGAAGACTGCCTTTGACCTAGTACCAAGGGAGGAACTATGGAGGGTTTTGCAGGGGCTGGGATTACCCGCCTACATCCTGTCGCTTCTTATTAAACTCCACTCAGATAACTATGCACAGGTGCGGTGGGGAAAGAATGGGGAGAAAACCAACAGAATCCCAGTGCAAAGGGGTATCCGCCAGGGTTGTGTGCTGGCTCCCACACTATTTTCATTATATGTGAATGGTGTGGTCAAGCATCTGCTCAAGGAACCTGCAGATGCTCCGTCCCTGTCGGGCACCCGTATCCCCACCCTGCTCTTTGCTGACGACACCTTGCTCATTGCTAAAACACCGCAAGGCCTCCAAAAGCTCCTCACCCGCTTCCAGGAGTTCTGTTCCCTAAGGGGCCTTATAATTAATGTGGATAAGACCAAATTCCTGACTATGAACCCGCCCAAAAAGCTAGGGCCACCTCCGATTTTAAACACCGTTCCGCTGGAGAGGGTCCTTGAGTTTGACTACTTGGGGATTCGCCTCAGCAACTCCATGAGTTGGACCCCACATATCCACAAGATGTTGCTTAATCACAAAAGGGTGACTGGTGCCATTCTCAGGGAACATTGTTCTTCCCCCAAACATTGTATCTCCCCAGCTATAGATATTTACAAAGCCAGAGGGGTTGCAGCGGCTTTGTATGGGGCAGAGCTGTGGGGTTCCACAAACCTGGAGGTATTAGGCAAAGCAGAAAATAAATTTCTGAAAGAGCTCTCGGCACTCCCTTCAAGCACACCCTCAGTCCCAGTGCTTCTTGACTTGGGTTGCAAATCAATCATGGACCAGGCGCGACTGCGGCCTCTGCTTTTGTGGGCCCGTCTGTGGAGGGTCCCGGAGCTAGCCTCCTACGCAGCTGGTCTGTCTGAGGAAATTGCAATGGAGGGATGGCACCGAATCAAATGGCTTAGGGACATTAAGAGCCTCCTGGTGGAGCTGGGTTTGGAAGATTGCTGGGCTACTCGATCCGCCCCTCCGAAAGCCACCCTGAAGAAGATATATTGGGACTGGGTAGCCACCAAACTCATTCGCAATCCTCGTCACTGCAACTCGACCGCAGCATTTCTGAGAATTAAAGACGTAGTTGCCTATGAGCCCTACTTGGACTTAATCTCCATTCCCCTGGACAGGGCTCTTTATTTCAAACTCAGAGTGGGCACCTTACCTTTGGCCGATTTGGTGTCCAGGTGGAGATCTTCAACCTCCCAGCCCTCAGCATTCTGCGCGGTGTGTCTGACACGGGTTTAGACGGTGGCACACTTCTTTTTTGAATGTCCTGACTACCGTGCCCCAAGGAAACGCTGGTTACTACCTCTATGCAGGCTCCTTGGCACAAGACAGCATCTGGTGGCCCTCCGCATTTTATTGACCGATACATCCCCTCCCATTGTCTGTGCTGTCTCCAAATTTTTAAAATGGGCTTGGATGATCCGAGCAAAAAGGCTTTCCTTTTCAATTTAATGCTATTTTAACTATTTATTGTATTTTGTATCTGAATGTTTTATGAATTATAACTGATTATCATTATAAGCCTTGGAATTGTATTTTGTAATGCATCGCTTTTAAGATATTTACTTATCGAAATAAAGCTTTTACAATTACATATCCACACCCCCTCCTATGTCTGGGCACTGCTGGGAGTCATATCCACACCCCCCTACTATGTCTGGGCACTGCTGGGAGACATACCCGCACACCCCTCCTATGTCTGGGCACTGCTGGGAGTCCTGTGCACCCACACCTCCTATGTCTGGGAACTGCTGGGAGTCATATCCACACCCCCTTCCTATGTCTGGGCACTGCTGGGAGTCATATCCACACACCCCTCCTATTTCTGGGCACTTCTGGGAGTCCTGTGCACCCACCCCTCCTATGTCTGGGCACTGCTGGGGGGTCCTGTGCACCCACCCCTCCTATGTCTGGACACTGCTGGGAGTCATGTCCACACCCCCCTCCTATTTCTGGGCACTGCTGGGAGTCCTGTGCACCCACCCCTCCTATGTCTGGGCACTGCTGGTAGTCATATCCACACCGCCTCCAATGTCTGGGCACTGCTGGTAGTCCTGTGTACCCACCCCTCCTATGTCTGGGCAGTGCTGGGAGTCATATCCACACCCCCGCTTATGTCTGGGCACTGCTGGGAGTCATATCCACACACCCCTCTTATGTCTGGGCACTGCTGGGAGTCATAGCCACACACCCCTCCTATGTCTGGGCACTGCTGGGAGTCCTGTGCACCCACACCTCCTATGTCTGGGCACTGCTGGGAGTCATATCCACATCCCCCTCCTATGTCTGGGCACTGCTGGGAGTCATATCCACACACCCCTCCTATGTCTAGGCAAAATGTAAATTGTAAATGTAAATTGATACTTGTATAGCGCACTACTCACCCGCAAGGGTCTCAAGGCGCTTGTACGAATACCGCTGTGGAACCCATCCTGGCTTTCCCTGTGAGGTGTCCACTCCTGGGCACCCCCAAGGTGGAGGCCAGGCATCCTTAGCGTTGTGGGGGCTGTTGTGGAGATTAAGCAAGCTATTGCCCAGAGTTGCAAAGTGGGACTCCATGATTGGAATAGGCACCGAGGCGAGAATTATCAGGTCCGTGGAATTTTTGAGCCCAAGACCCGCCGAGGCGGGGAATTGAACCCTGGTCCCGGGCTAGACCTCTGCATCAGGGTCTGCCGCTCTAACCATTGAGCCACACTTCTCCAGGCACTGCTGGAGTCCTGTGCACCCACACCTCCTATGTCTGGGCACTGCTGGGAGTCATATCCACATCCCCCTCCTATGTCTGGGCACTGCTGGGAGTCATATCCACACACCCCTCCTATGTCTAGGCACTGCTGGAGTCCTGCGCACCCACACCTCTATGTCTGGGCACTGCTGGGAGTCATATCCACACCCCCTCCTATGTCTGGGCACTGCTGGGGGTCATATCCACCCCCCTCCTATGTCTGGGCACTGCTGTGAGTCATATCCACACCCCCTCCTATGTCTGGGCACTGCTGGGAGTCATATCCACCCCCCCTCCTATGTCTGGGTACTGCTGGGAGTCATATCCACACACCCCTCCTATGCCTGGGCACTGCTGGGAGTCCTGTGCACCCACCCCTCCTATGTCTGGCCACTGCTGGGGGTCCTGTGCACCCACCCCTCCTATCTCTGGGCACTGCTGGGAGTCATATCCACACACCCCTCCTATTTCTTGGCACTGGTGGGAGTCCTGTGCACCCACCCCTCCTATGTCTGGGCACTGCTGGGAGGCATATCCACACCCCCCTCCTATGTCTGGGCACTGCTGGGAGTCCTGTGCACCCACCCCTCCTATGTCTGGGCACTGCTGGGAGTCATATCCGCACCCCCCTTCTATGTCTGGACACTGCTGGGAGTCATATCCACACACCCCTCCTATGTATGGGCGCTGTTGGGAGTCCTGTGCACCGACCCCTCCTATGTCTGGACACTGCTGGGGGTCCTGTGCACCCACTCCTCCTATGTCTGGGCACTGCTGGGAGTCATATCCACACCCCCTTCCTATATCTGGTCACTGCTGGGAGTCATATCCACATCCCCCTCCTATGTCTGGCCACTGCTGGGAGTCATATCCACCTCCCCTCCTATGTCTGGGCACTGCTGGGAGTCATATCCACACACCCCTCCTATGTCTGGGCAGTGCTGGGAGTCCTGTGCACCCACTCCTCCTATGTCTGGGCACTGCTGGGAGTCATATCCACACCCCCTTCCTATATCTGGTCACTGCTGGGAGTCATATCCACATCCCCCTCCTATGTCTGGCCACTGCTGGGAGTCATATCTACCTCCCCTCCTATGTCTGGGCACTGCTGGGAGTCATATCCACACACCCCTCCTATGTCTGGGCAGTGCTGGGAGTCCTGTGCACCCACACCTCCAATGTCTGGGCACTGCTGGGAGTCGTATACACACCCCCCTCCTATGTCTGGGCACTGCTTGGAGTCATATCCACACACCCCTCCTATGTCTGGGCACTGCTGGGAGTCCTGTGCACCCACACCTCCTATGTCTGGGCTCTGCTGGGAGTCGTATCCACACACCCCTCCTATGTCTGGCCACTGCTGGGAGTCATATCCACACCCCCCTCCTATGTCTGGGCACTGCTGGGAGTCCTGTGCACCCACACCTCCTATGTCTGGGCACTGCTGGGAGTTATATTCGCACCCCCCTCCTATGTCTGGGCACTGCTGGGAGTAATATCCACACCCCTTACTATGTCTGGGCACTGCTGGGAGTCATATCCACACACCCCTCCTATGTCTGGGCACTGCTGGGAGTCCTGTGCACCCACACATCCTATGTCTGGGTACTGCTGGAAGTCATATTCACACCCTCCTCCTATGTCTGGGCACTGCTGGGAGTCATATCCACACCCCCCTTCTATGTCTGGCCACTGCTGGGAGTCACATCCACACACCCCTCCTATGTCTGGGCTTTGCTGGGAGTCATATCCACACCCCCTTGTGGTTCTCAAAAAATCCGGACCCTGGTGTTCTCCCGATATCGAGGTCCAATACCCGTGTCACAAAACCTCAACGCACCAAGACGATTTTGGTATCTATGAACCGATAATAATTAGGACATCATTCCTATGTATTTGCGTCACAATCGAGGGTTGCCAACACCCCAAAATCGTAGTTTCCGTCCCCATCCCTTAAACTCCATTTTGTGAACGGCATCCATCTTGCATCTTGCCCTCATGTTAAGTCAATTAAAGGTCGAGCTTGATCAAGAGGGACACGTCCACCTTTTCGTGACTTCCCCCTGACCTGTCCCAACTGACTCCATTGCCTTCGGCCAAACCTGTTTGGGCAGCTCCTCGCCCAGTGGCCGAATACGATAGCATCAATACATAACATTCCACAAACCATTCACGACATACAGACCATGCTTTCTGCAAACATGCACCTGTCCACATTCCTTGTTTATGGCCAGTTTTATGACTGGGTTGTGCCTTCCTTTATTAAGGTTTCATCGATATCTGATGGGAGTTCCAGGCCCAACTGGGTAATCTATCAACAAACTGGACATCTAAAATATGGGCTTGCTTACATGACTCTGCTCTTTGTATTATTGTAGAAATATGTGTATAGCCATATCATAAACTCAGGAATTCTTGCTTGCAGCTATTATTTTTGTATATAAGGAGACGGCTGGTTCTGTAAAAACGAACAGTCTCCCGAGAACCTACACTCCGTGGGGTGTACTTCTGGGACACGTGTTACTTGGTAGCTACCAATAAAACTTGATCTTTGACGGTAACTAGAAGACTCCGTGTTTCTGTGGTCCGGAACAAGGGAGAACTCAGAGGTCCTCGGGTGCTACCCCCTGGCACCACCGGGTTCGTAAAAACCCGGCACCTCAGTTGGCGCCCAACTCGGGGCGATATCAAGCGGTGACGGTCCAAGCCAGATGTTCGTGAGGAGCTTCGTGTGAAAATTCCGGAGGACGGCCAGCCACTTCAGCGACCCCTGTATGTCGACGTGGTTCCGAAGGTCTTTGCTGCGAGGTTCCCCGTGTCCCGACGGCTACGAAGGACTGCTGCCCTGACTATCGCCTTGTTATGGACCCAGTGATCCTTGGTAGAGCGAAACGATAGACGAGTCTTCTAGCGACGTCACAGATCTTCAAATACTTCAGTTAAGTATAAGTGGAGCGTCTCCCAGTCCTTAGTTTGTCCTTAGTTTTTGGTATCCTTGAGATACGCTTTGATTTGGTACTTGCAAGCCCCAAAGCCGAAGGACTCGTGTATTCACGAGATATATCGTAACAGATAATCCTTTGAAGTTTGAAGCTAGACTAGTGAGCGAAGATGCCTGGTTTTAGCAGACTTGGAAACTTGTTTTGTCTTGGTTGTAGTAAGGACTCCCGATTAGAGGAATCTTTCCGGTTCCACCAATTGGAACTCCAACGTATGAGCTCTATGTAAAGCACGGCGTAGGTCCTATAACATATAACGAAGTATGGATAAAATACACCCGCAAGGATGGTGTTTTAAAATGGCCCCAATACGGTAGTTTCGACTCAGAAGTTTTAGATAACCTAGAGGTCAAACTATTCAAGAAGAAAGCCCGACCGGCGATGTTTGACTCTTTCCGAGGCCAAACAGAAGGAAATTAAATTAGAAAAAAAGAATAAGAGGGAAAGAGGTATTTCAGTAATGCAAGCCGGGATAAAATTTAAAGACAACGAAGAGGATCAAATAAGTGAGCAGTTGCACAGGCAACGTAAAATGGCAATAGATAAATGCTATCCCGTTTTGCCATCTCTTCAGCGAGAGACAGTAAAAGAGCGTGAGAAAGATCCATTAATGGCTCATTTGCTAAGTTCGCCACCACCCTATGCACAAAATGCCACAGCACCTCCGCAACCTTTAGTTGCACCTCTGGTAGCTGTTATACAGGCTCCTTTTCCGCACTCACCGGCTACTCTCCAGCTGGCTCCTGTTTCTCTGGCGCAGCCTCTTCAAGGCTCACCGATCACATCTACTTCTCCTACTGTTCCTTCTAAAATTTCGCCTAGCACATCTTCTAGTCTCTCTGATACTCGTTCTACGAACATTTCTGTTTCTACTTTGCGTGACTCTGTTCTACCACCAGTTATTCCCCCACTTTCACCTTCCGTCTGGCATAAAATGACCAGCATTGTTACTAACCTTCCTTCACCACTTTTTCGGTCGCCTAAAACGACCCCTAACACGGAACGAAGACAATTACGAAGCCAAATGCCCGATTATCAGGAAAGGGAATGATTGAATAAGTTAGCACGAAATTGGGCTATGGACACAGCAAGATATGATGTAGAGTCTGTCATGAACGTTTTCCGTCAATGGGATGAACCAACGCAAAGATACGTCTTTGAGCAGATGTGTGTTTTTCTGTGTGAGGATTTGGTAGATAATGGTCAGAAGACCAACCAGCAAGAGTTGTGTAGTGTACGATTTAAATTTGGGGAGGGTATGATAGTTGGTCCCGACGTTGAAAAAGCAGTTGAGATATTATTATCACATAGAAGTACGGGTGGTAATTCTGGGTCATCCTCTGACAGTGGTACATCCAGCAGGAAAAGAGCGAGACAGTACCCCATGAGAGAGGTTCCTCCGGTCTGGAGGGAAGGTGACGCAACTGCAGTTCCACCGGTTCTGCCTCATTTCCAGCGTGTATGGGTACATGTCCCCTGGAAAAGATCCGAAGTTTTAGCACTCAAGCAGACACTACCCGATCCCCGTAAAAACCCGACTGGGTATTATAAGGAGTTGTCCCAAACTGCCAGCTCATGTATAATGAATTTAGCGGATATAGACATGTTGTTTGGGAACGTTGTTCCACATCCTTTATGGAGTAAGATACGTCATACAGATCATGACCAAGAATTAGGTGACTCGTGGGCGAACATTGCGACTACAGATGCTAGACAAGTCGGTGGTTTCAAGCCTGAGCCGTTAATAGCTGAACTTCCCGGTAGAATTATTGCGTACATGAAGACAATTATGCCTGAAGTACGCGTAAACTGGGACAAGCTATCAGCGTGCAAGCAGAAGAAAGACGAGAATGTGTCTGACTTTTTCACGAGATTTGAGGAAACTTTCACTGACCATAGTGGTCAGGATATGGCTACTGAGGGTGGCCAAAGATTGTTTGTAGACAAATTTGTACACAATTTGCTTCCCGAACTATGTGCTAAACTAAAAGATTCAGAGAGTGCTTGGGCTGTCTCTACGTCAGCGCAGATTCTAGCAACAGCTCAGTACTACGAAAACAGGCGCAAAGACGAGCTAGACAAGGCAGACAAAAAGACGAAAGATTTAAAAACTAAAATTCTTCTCCAACAGGCCTATCCGCCTCGTATGGCTAGCCAGCCCAATTATCAACAGAATAAGCAGTATTGTAGAGACGCACAAGGAAACGAGTCTTCCCACCAGCGTGTTCCGTATGGCCCGAATCAATGTGCGTATTGCAAGGAAGAGGGTCATTTTAGGAGTAATTGTCCGGCTCTTGCGCGACGCTTAAACGGTGTTTCAGGTGTAAGAGGGAGAGGTGTTCAACATGCCCCCAGAGGTAGGGGCCGTGGAAATTTCTCCCAAAACACAGTTTCTTTTCCGCCTCAAAATTCCATGAATAGCTTTGACCAACAGAATAACGCATCGTCTAGGTCAGCTCAGTACTATGCTGACGACTATTACACCAAACACTACAATGAGGGTAATGATTGCTAGGACAGCCATGGACAAAGAGAGGGAGTTGTTTCAGTTCCAGTAGACCAGGATGGACCTTATGTCGAGGTACTTACCTCAGGAGTGTCAGAGCCATTTCTGCTGGAAACTGGTGCTACGAAAAGTTCTATTATGCACTCAAAACTTCCTGGCGCACCTTTGTCTGGCGAAATGAATGTCTCAGTAGGCTTCTCTGGCGCCCCTGTTAGGAACCCGATCTCTAGTCCTATACCCCTTTCTGTTGGCCCCTGTGAATTAGAAGCACCCCTCATTCTTACAACAGGTTGCGGTGAAAATTTGTTAGGATTGGATTTGCTAAAAAGGTTGTATGCGACTTTGTACTGTTCTCCCTCGGGAGTACAACTTACCTTAGGGAAAAAAGTCATTTCTCCAATGTATTTGTCGAAAGAAGGTATTCCAACCGAATTGTCATCACTTCCTGATATACTGTGGGCTAATGGTTCCAATGACGTAGGTCGTTTGGAGATAGCACCGTATGTCATAACTTTGAAAGCCAACGTCGGATTGCCACGTATTCCCCAATACAAAATATCTAACGAATGCGAGAAGGCGTTGTTAACGATCATTTATGATTTGATCGATAAAGATGTTATTGAAGAAACAACAGGGAACGTTTGTAACAGTCCAGTTTTACCGGTCTTAAAACGTACTGATCCTTCACAGCCCCCTGTGTATAGGTTTGTGATTGACCTCAGAGAGGTAAATAAGGTAGTTATCCCACAGTTTCCAGTTGTCCCCGACATTACTGCTTTATTGACAATGGATCCAGCTTCAGCAGACTGGTTCTCGGTGATTGACCTGAAGAACGCTTACTTCAGCATCCCGATCGCCGAAGAGAGTAGAGACCTTTTCGGCTTCAATTTAGGAGGACGAAGCTTCCGCTTCAAATGCGCTCCTCAAGGCTACTGCGAAAGCCCATCTATATTCAGTCAGGCACTGAAAACACAACTAGACACAATTGTGCTGCCAGATGGGTCAACTTTGATCCAGTACGTAGACGATCTACTGATCGCCGCAGACACTGAGGAGATTTGCAAACAAGCCACGTTGTTACTATTGCGTCACTTATGTGACATGAAGCACAAAGTCTCTCTTTCAAAGCTGCAATTTTGCCGACAAGAAGTAACCTACCTAGGTCACATCTTATCGAAGGAGGGAAGGAGACTGACACCAGAAAGAATACAGGCAATTACAGAACTAAGTGCCCCAAGGACACAGAGAGGGGTTCGAGCCTTCTTGGGCATTACATCGTACTGTAGACAATGGATACCGAATTTCTCACTACTAGCCAAGCCCTTGCTGGCACTACTCCGCAAAGACACGCCTAATCCTATGCCTTGGTCTGAAGATTGTCAGACGAGTTTCCACGAGTTGCGCGATGCATTGTGTTCGGCCCCTGTGTTGGGAAACCCCAACTACAGTAAGCCTTTTACATTGTATGTCCACGAAAAGGAAGGTTGTGCATTATCAGTCTTAACGCAACACTTTGGGGACAAACAGCGCCCATGCGCGTATTTTTCGGCAACTCTGGATCCAGTGGCTAAGGCACTGCCAAGTTGTCTAAGAGCAACCGCCGCAGCAGCTGTCTGCATTCGACAGTCTGCTGGATTAGTCATGAATAACACTCTGATCGTTATGGTTCCGCATGCAGTTGACATTTTGCTAAATAGGACCAAGACACAACATCTTACTAGCGCTCGACTATCCAGTTACGAACTTACCCTGCTAGCAAGTCACATCCACATAAAGAGGTGTGATACACTCAACCCCGCTACGTTATTACCCATCCCGACAGAGACAGACAAGATTGACAAACACGACTGCTGTTTCAGGACAGAAGAAGAGACAAAAGGGAGAGTAGACTTACAGGACACTCCCCTTCCCGAATGCAATGATACTTTATGGGTTGATGGTTCATGTTTCAAGTTGCCGAATGGTGATACGACCACAGCATACGCCGTAACGACATTACACACCATTGTAGAGACTGCACGCATTTCCCACAATTCTGCACAAGCTGCAGAGCTGATTGCGCTTACTAGAGCATGTGTGTTGGCGAAAGGAAAGCGAGTGAATGTGTACACTGACAGCCAATATGCCTTTGGTGTGGCTCACAGTTTTGGGAGATTGTGGCGTGAACGTGGGTTCCTTACGTCCCATGGTACGAAGATACAACATGGCCAGCTAGTTAATGAGCTCCTTGAGTCACTCACCTTGCCCCTACAAGTCGCCATTATAAAATGCAGTGCACACAAAAAGATTCAGGATGATGTTGGCCGCGGAAATGCATTGGCAGATGAGGTTGCGAAAGAAACTGCAAGGAACACAATGAGTCGGATGTATGTTATGGGTCCCGCTAGATGGACTACTGACGTGGGAATGTGTGAGGACACCATTGAAAGCGTAAAATCGATACAAGCCGAAGCAACTGAGAACGAGGTGAATGAATGGAGAGAAAGCACAGGTAGATTGGATGCGAATGGTTGTTGGGTCGAACTATCAGAACACCAGCGATGGCTATTACCTAATGCATACGTACTTGCAGTAGTAACGATGGCTCACGGAATTGCGCACATCAGTTCGAAAGGAATATGTAAACTATTGGCCCCAGTATGGCAGAATAGCAATATCCCAAAATATGCAAAGAATGTGGTTAAAAAGTGTATGGTGTGTTTGATGTACAATCCCGGGAGGGGAACCCCAACTCCAACTGGTCATTTTGCGCCTCCAACGTACCCGTTCGAGGTTTTACAGCTCGACTTCATCCACATGGAGAGGTGCAACAACCTAAAGTATGTGCTCGTTGTTGTCTGCGCCTTTTCAAGGTGGGTGGAAGCGTACCCCCTTAAGGACAATACCGCTTTATCAACTGCCAAAGCACTCGTCAAAGAGTTCTTTCCGAGGTTCGGAATGCCTAGAATTGTCTGGAGTGATAACGGAAGTGAATTCGTAGGATGCGTGATGAAGAGAGTGTGTGAGTGTTTAGGCATCCACCAAAAATTCCACGCTGCAAATCACCCCCAATCAGCTGGATTAGTAGAGTGCTACAATGGCACTCTAAAACTCAAACTAGCCAAGATCCAAGCCAGTACAGGTCTTAAATGGCCTGACGCACTGCCTCTAGCGCTTTTGTCAACCAGAATGACTGTCCATTCCAGATTAGGACTTAGCCCCCATGAGATCGTGTTTGGCCGCCCAGCCAACGTCTGGGGCGTGCCAAGACCCAAGAAACTAAGTGAGATAGAACACCCCGTACTACTTGACTATTTGTGCGAATTGACAACTAAATTGCGTGTTTTACACCAACAGGTTCACAGTTCCTCTCCACCAGCCTCTGACGATCCAGGTCACCTCATCGAGCCCGGCTCGTGGATTTTGGTGCGGAATTTCCAGCGCACCAACAACGGACAGCCGAGGTGGACCGGACCGCACCTAGTGCTGCTTTCAACGAGATCTGCTGTTCGGGTGGAAGGCAAGAAGAATTGGGTACATGGGACCCGATGCAAACGGGTCCCTCTACCCCTTCCATACGACCGGTGGGTCAACAAAGGACTTGCCGACTCCGAGACCGAATCCGTACCTCGCTTCATCCCTTTCAGCGATGCACGTTTGAAAGAAACTAGCACTGAAAAGGAGAGTGATCATATTTTCCCTCGGGATGCCTGTCCCGCAAAATTTCTGGCTAGAATGGCAGCTGTCATTAATCCACTCGTGAACCCCCTGCTGAACCGTTCTCTTGCACAGGGTGTGGTTCCCCAGTCCTGGAAGCAGGCTATGATTATTCCCCTGCTGAAAAAGCCTGGCTTGGATGTGGAGGTGCTGGCGAATTATCGACCTATATCGCTTCTGCCGGCTTTTGCAAAGGTCACTGAAAAGCATGTCCATAAGGTGCTTGCCGATTACCTGGAGTCCCACGACCTACTGCACCCCACCCAGTCGGGTTTCCGCACCAATCTTAGCACCGAGACGGCTCTCCTGGAAGTCTCGGAGGCGATAAAGGAGGTGCTGGATTCGGGCGGGAGAGCGATGCTGGTGATGTTAGATCTGTCGGCGGCCTTCGACACCGTCCCTCATGAGGGTCTTCTTGCAAGACTCTCTGAGATTGGTCTCCAAGGGACGGTGCTCCAGTGGTTTCGATCTTTCCTGGCAGGCCGTCGACAAACGGTCTGGGCTTCGGCTTGCTCCGCCGAGATGTTGCCATTGGGTGTCGGAGTTCCTCAGGGCTCTGTCCTGAGCCCAACTTTATTTAACATCTTCATGACCCCTCTGGCGGCACTGGCGGAGTCTTTTGGGGCCCAGATCGTTTCTTACGCTGATGACACCCAGCTCCTCTTCACCTGCGAAAGGGGTGCGGACTTCGATGGAGGTAGGATCCAGGGTTGCCTTGAGGCTGTATTTCTATGGTTCCATCACAACAGCCTCAAGTGCAACTCGGATAAATCCGAGGTCCTCTTTTTCGGGTGCAGTACGGATCCGGACTGGAAAGTGTGGTGGCCTGAGAACATGTTTCCACCAGCATGTTCGTCCCTGGTAGCTAAAAACCTTGGGATCAAGATCGATAATGGCCTCACACTACGCTCACAGGTAATCGGTCTCACTGGGACCTGCTTCGGGTTACTCCGGATGCTACGCAAGTTCCTTCCCCTGCTATCGGAGGAACATAGGAAGATCACGGTGCAGGCGATTATAGGTTCGAGAATTGACTATTCCAACGTCCTGTATCTCGGCCTGCCAGAATACCTGCTTCAACGGCTACAGGTTGTCCAGAATTCGGCAGCACGTGCTATCTTTGGACTATCTCGCCGTGCTAGAGCCTCAGGCCTCTTGGAGGCCCTGCACTGGCTCCCTGTCCGGAAGCGGATAATCTTTAAGACTCTCACTCTGGCACACAAAGCCTTGCACGCCTCCGGAGCAATATATCTTCAGAAAAGGCTGACCTTTTACCGTCCTGCCAGGTCGCTTAGGTCTGAAGCCCTGTCCCTTGCGGTGGTTCCTCGTGTGAAGAGAGCCCGCATCGGTGGCCGCTCTTTCAAACTATTAGCGCCTCAGCTTTGGAATAAACTGCCTTTGCCCCTGCGCAGCATTCCCAATCTATTGGCCTTTAGGAAAGGACTCAAAACCTGGCTTTTTATCTCTTAGTTCTGGCCCCTAGTTAGGTTTTTTTCTTCCTCTCTGGTTTCTTCTTATGTTATCTCCCTGTTGTGTTAGTGTGCAATTTAAAGCGTCGGGACACTCTTCTGAGTAGCCGTACGCTATACAAAACTTTTATAACATAACATTTTACAAGGACTTGTGTCACCGTCTATGCAATTGGACACTACCGAACCTGAGACGCTGTTTGAAGACCACACCATACCTGGGAAACAACGATACGACCCGCGGTCTAAACAAAGAGACTAATAAACGATTGACCTAATGTGATTTCCCTTTTCCCCTAAGAACTATTTTTTTGATTTTTCAGCTCTCTCGTCCCAGGGGAACTAGCTCATTTTTGATTTTTCGAACCGCCATCCGGTTCTGCTGCTAGGGTCGCGGTTGAAGTCTGGGGAGTGCAACTGGGAAGTTCTAGGTCCACGGTTCTGATTGGTCCACGGGAGTTACCCCGGACTGAGCAGAGCGCGCTCCCTGGGAGAATCAATCAACCACCGCGGGCAGCAACTAGAGGATGGAGTTTCCAAGGGTAGAGAGACCTATCAGACTCACGAACTTCGGAAAACAGTTATGCACAATACTGTCCAAAAGAAGATTCCTGATGCTATGTGTTTTAATGTTATGTAGCATACTTGTGTTTTTTACTGGTTATACTCTGTTCGTATTTAAAGTTACCTTTTCGAATGACACCCAGCCACCATCTCCTCCCACTATTTCTCCACACTACTTTCACCCTCTACCTGAACACGAGTCTGCCCGAAGACTCGAATTTGTAAACAATTCTTTCATTCAGCTCCTACACCAACACCAGTCCGTAATGAACATATCAAACTGTTGGATATGCGGACTTATGCCACACACAACCGATAAGGGGATCCCATACTTCATTTTGCCATTCAGCTACTATGGTTCTCTGTGGGCTTTCCAGACCATGTTCCTATTCGCCCTAGAACCATACCCGACCCGTTCCACTGCGAGCGATTCCAATAACAAGGCACTAATTGCAGGGATAAGGAATATGAGTAGGGATATCGACACATATCTGACAATGCCCAAAGATGAACTCAGTCCCTACACCCGTTGGAACGTGACTAAACATGGGGTTTACCTGGTCAAGAGCCAGGCAGCAAAGAAATCCCGCCCAGTTTGGATAGTGCCCCACCGAGGTCATTTATGCTTACAGGGTATTGGTAGGGACCCCACAGCACAGTTAGGAAAGAGCATTTGCACGGAAACATACGTATTTACTTCCCGGACTTCCCCTATACATTTGCCAGCCAAAGGCACGTATTTCGTTTGCCACGACCAAGCCTACACGTGGTTGCCCCCTGATTTCTCCGGTACATGTTTTATCTCATTTCTGCTGCCTCCCACCTACACGGCCAGAGCAGATTACCATCGGACAAGGACAGCTAGGGGTGTCGTGAGTAAAGACGACACCGCGGGTCAGGAATTCGCTGACTTCGCAAAGGGTTTTCTGCCATTTTGGGGGCCTATGGTGAACAGCAGAAATATTCGCCAGTTATCGAGGATAGTTGAATCCGCCGTGACTTCGACGGCCGGAGCACTTGGCAATCTGACAACCGAGCTTCAGTCGGATCGACTTATGACCCTTCAGAACCGAATTGCCTTAGACATCATACTCGCCGATCGTGGTGGTGTGTGTAGAGTCATCCAATCCAGTTGTTGCATATTCATCCCTGATAACGCACCGACAGTATACCAGGCCATCTCCAAACTACACGAAATATCTGGTTCCCTTCACGTTGAGAAAGGGGACTGGTCCCTGCTGGGGTGGTTCTGGGAGCTGATCACTGCCTGGGGATGGAAAATTTTGATCTTCATTGGGATGACCTTGGCACTTCTGTTCATGTTTTGCCTATGTATACAGTGTGCTCCTGCACTATGTGGCCTCTGTGCTACCTCGTGTGTACGGAAGCCTGTGTCACGGGACGAGCTGAGTAACAGAATGATGCTACAGCAACATCTCCACGAATTTCTTCATACCGATTTGGACTCAGATTAGCATGAGTTATTGCCTTAGATGAGGGCAAAAGGAGGGTCTGTGGTTCTCAAAAAATCCGGACCCTGGTGTTCTCCCGATATCGAGGTCCAATACCCGTGTCACAAAACCTCAACGCACCAAGACGATTTTGGTATCTATGAACCGATAATAATTAGGACATCATTCCTATGTATTTGCGTCACAATCGAGGGTTGCCAACACCCCAAAATCGTAGTTTCCGTCCCCATCCCTTAAACTCCATTTTGTGAACGGCATCCATCTTGCATCTTGCCCTCATGTTAAGTCAATTAAAGGTCGAGCTTGATCAAGAGGGACACGTCCACCTTTTCGTGACTTCCCCCTGACCTGTCCCAACTGACTCCATTGCCTTCAGCCAAACCTGTTTGGGCAGCTCCTCGCCCAGTGGCCGAATACGATAGCATCAATACATAACATTCCACAAACCATTCACGACATACAGACCATGCTTTCTGCAAACATGCACCTGTCCACATTCCTTGTTTATGGCCAGTTTTATGACTGGGTTGTGCCTTCCTTTATTAAGGTTTCATCGATATCTGATGGGAGTTCCAGGCCCAACTGGGTAATCTATCAACAAACTGGACATCTAAAATATGGGCTTGCTTACATGACTCTGCTCTTTGTATTATTGTAGAAATATGTGTATAGCCATATCATAAACTCAGGAATTCTTGCTTGCAGCTATTATTTTTGTATATAAGGAGACGGCTGGTTCTGTAAAAACGAACAGTCTCCCGAGAACCTACACTCCGTGGGGTGTACTTCTGGGACACGTGTTACTTGGTAGCTACCAATAAAACTTGATCTTTGACGGTAACTAGAAGACTCCGTGTTTCTGTGGTCCGGAACAAGGGAGAACTCAGAGGTCCTCGGGTGCTACCCCCTGGCACCACCGGGTTCGTAAAAACCCGGCACCTCACCCTCCTATGTCTGGCCTCTGCTGGGAGTCATATCCACACCACCCTCCTATGTCTGGGCACTGCTGGGAGTCATATTGACACACCCCTCCTATGTCTGGGCACTGCTGGGAGTCCTGTGCACCCACACCTCCTATGTCTGGGCACTGCTGGGAGTCATAATCACACACCCCTCAGATGTGACAGACCGTACCCCAACATAAATGGCGTGTGTGCGGCTCGTATCGCTTTTGAAATGCTGATATACGCGAGCGTGTGACGTACCGTACACCAACTTTCATGGCGTGTGTGCGGCTCGTATCACTATTGCAATGGTGATATACCCGAGCGTGTGACGCACCGTACCCCTACATTCACGGCCTGTGTGCGACCCGTATCACATTGCAATGGTGATATACGCGAGCGTGTGATGCACCGTACCCCTACATTCACGGCGTGTGTGCGGCTCGTATCACTATTGCAATGGTGATATACGCGAGCGTGTGACGCACCGTACATGTACACTTCCGTTGTTGCGGTACGTTGTACTCACCGTCTGCTCCGTCATCGGTTTCTATGCACCAGGTCGTAGGCGTACAGGATTGAGATGACACGGTCGCTGGGGTTCATGGCGTGTTTGTCGCGTACCGGGGTGCTGTTCGGGCGGGACTCTTCTTTTACGGTAGTTTTCAACTCCCGTACAGAGTGTCGCCGAGACGAATCATACTTGCTGGGCCGGAAACTGCAGCCTGTTTACGTACGGACAGCGCATAGAGCGTGACCCGGATATGTTTCGTAAGTCTTTTCAGTTCGTATGGTGTTTGGTACGATTCTTATGTTGATATGCTTTGGGTTTGGATCGTTCTTGATCGTACGTACGGGGACGTAGTAGGTGTACGAATCGTATGGGGAAAAACGCTCTGTACTGCGATTCGTGGGGGAATTTACCAGATCGGAATTGGACCCCTATATGTATTACATTTTAAACATTTTCTAATAGTTTTACTTATGTTTTTTTAATTATATGTATTATTTACTTTATTTGACAATATTTTTTAAACATTAAAAAAAGATATTTTTAACAACAATATTTTTCTTCTTGATATTTTTGTACTTACCAGTTATAAAGCTAGGACTTCGATATTCTGGACATCGATATTTTGGCGTCAATATTTTTGTACCTCGCTATTCTGACTGTCGATATTCTGTCAGTGATTCTCTCTCTCCCTACCCAACTGCTACATTTCATATCTTGATGTAATGATGTAGCTCTGGATGATAGGATATGAACCGTGATGGTGTTCTTCATGACGTGTGCAACTAATGAGTATTTACTTCAGTGCTCTAAATGTGATGTTTTATCTATTGTTCATGAGAAAGGGGCAACTTCTAAGCATTGCTGTATTGGACTAAATGTGCTATGACAATTGACTAGTGGCAAGGTGATTTATGATCTAAGCATTATTATGTCTATTGCCTAGTTGGCAAAGTGATTAGTTAATTATGTGATTGTGACCTAATTTTTTTATGTATAATACAAAGGATATTTTTATATACCTTGAGTGGAGTCTCTTTTTTTGTGGTGTGCCTAGTGTGTCACTGGTGTGTGTGTGTGTTTTGAGCAAACGCTTTACACATAACCTTTGGGTTAAGCCTGACTGCTCTACTAAGCTACCAAGGGGGTGAGCCGAGGTTGTATTGGGTGTGTAACTCCCTTACCCTGACTAGAGTGGTGGGCTCTGTGTGGCTTAGGTGCATACCCTAGCCAAGCAGAAACGCCATTTCTAACACCAACATGATGTTTAATAAAAAATCAAATGAATTTTGGATGTTTTGGGGCCATCGATTGATTAAAAATAAATAAAGCAATGGTACCCAGATAGATAATTAAAAAAGGGAAAAACTTGGATATTGTCTGCCTGGTTAAATAGCACTTTGAACCTGAACAAAAATGCACACAGTGGATTTTGTAAAATCTCTGGTGAAGAAATATATGCAAATTTACTGCAACCGTAGTGTCCAGGGTACATGAGCCCTGTACGATTTATCAGAAAATATATGATGTATGATGTTATGCTTAACATCGGTTTTTAGCGTACACGGAGGCTGCCATTTAAGGAAAGACTCTGAAAGCGCAACTCGCGTGTAAATGTTATGTTTATTAACCATGAAACTACTTTACAAAGAAAAGGATACATACCATTCCCAGTCATATGTTTTAATTTTCAGAGACTTCTTTGCTCTCATTTCTGTGGTGAAATGTGTGCTTTTCTTTAAATGTTCAAGAATGTGATGGACTCGGCATCCCTACTTCAAAGATCTTTGAAATGTTTACATCAAAACAGCTTCTTTCTCCCTTGCTGCTTCTCGTCTTGCATCTGATAAGGTAGGAATCCTTCCGGCTTTGAAGAACAAGCATCAGAGACTGTTTGACAGCGCCTCAGCGATCAGCAGCAGCGCCAGAAGAGGAAGGCAGCCAAGGCAGAGAAAAGCCAAGAAGGCGAAGCACATAATAATTGTATTTCATCCGGTCCTTTACATCAGAAGACCTCAAAGAAACTTTCAGGTATGATTAGCAATTTCTATTGGCCCTTGCTTGCTTCATCTGCCTCTCAAGGAGGAATGGCTGACCTAACCGTGGCATTTTCAGGACTTTCAAATTCTGGTATCAGAGACACGCAGATAATGCCGGACAAGCTGCATTGATCCGGTCGTTTCTACTTTGATGCGTGCGATTAAAATAATTTAGAGAATGACACCAGAGCCCTTTTGGCCATGATCACAAATAGCTGAGGAATTTAAGAAAAATATTCAGTGTAATGTGCAACTATCAATTGCAAATTCATGACTTCTAGAAAAAGAACATCTCTAAAGGACCAACACAAATTTCTAGTAAACAACTCAGATGGTATGCTGGTTTAACACCAAAGGCTTGAACACAAATTAAAAGACGTGCAAGAAAGAAAGTGATTCATGTGAGGGCTAAATTGCAGATTTCCTGATTACACGCACTTATATTTGCATAAGGATTAAAAAAGAAGCATAACCACAGCAGAACATAATCTCGCATAATTTCGAAGGCATACATTTCTACAAAATTCGCGCATCACCACAGAAGGAAAACAGGCTGCACCTACACCCACCACACAAAGGGGCATATTATCAAGGACCGGTGTTAGAATTATCGCTGTTTAATCGGCAGGAAACTGCTGATAAACGGCGATAATGGGCTTGATAATACACCCTTGTTAATTCCCATAGAGGCCCATGTTAACATCAAAACATGGGCTTCTATGGGAATTAACAAGGGTGTATTATCAAGCCCACTATCGCCGTTTTATCTGCAGTTTCCTGCCGATAAAACGGCGATAATTCTAACACCGGTCCTTGATAATATGCCCCAAAGTATTCCCTGTGCTAGCAACATTCCTCTCTTATTGACACCTTTTCTTATCGGCACTACTTCGATATGTAAGAGTGTGCGAAACCTTTACCCAATGGTGAAATCTGTGGGGACCTTGGGTTTTAGGGTGACCACCTCACATCAGGTCATTAGTTACACGGCCTCTAATCCTGAACTTTTCATCTACAAGTAATTGAGACCTTGGGTGTGTTAGGTTAATTAGTCCAAATGTTCTTGCTTCCAAAGACCAGAACTTCTGGCTTTTCAGAGTAAAGCTTCAAGTAGTTGGTTCTCATCCGTTCTGTGACCAAGATCTGGCAGTTGGTGAAATTGGCCCTGGTAGTGTTTGTCTTGTTTGCCAGGGAGAGGATGAGTTTGGTGTCATCTGCCTAGGTTATGATGGTGATGCCATGTGTTAGACCTACCATTTTTAGTGGGTTTATCCCCTGACTTTTAACTTTTTGACCTTCTGTTTTTGACCCATTTTCTGTTTTTTTAGGAGTCTGGGACTTTACCACTGCTAATCAGAGATAAAGTGCATATGCTCTCCATGTAAGTTGTGTTATGGATTGGTATTTCCATGATATGCTCATCTGATTTACTACTAAGTACCTAGTAATGTGCACAGGTGTGCCCCGGGCCTATAAATCAAATGCTACTAGTGGGCCTGCAGCACTGGTTGTGCCTCTCACACAAGTAGCCTTTCAAATGTGTCTGAGACTTGCCGCTGCAGTGTTTGTGCGCCCAGTTTTAAACTACCTGGCAAGTACACCCACCCGCCAGGCCCCAACCTTCCCTTATCTTCCATGTGCTTGTGGAATCAACAGCTGGTTTTAGAATGACAGGGGCTGGTATGTGCATTTGCTAGAGATCGCGGGTCACCCAACCAATAATGTCGCCACTTCTGGCTTCGGGCCCATATACTTTACTTTATCATATACATTGATCAGGTGACCACACAATCTACTACCAATAATTGTGAGTTCCCTTTCGATGACTTCTAGTGTACCCAACTTACCATCCACCGTTATGGGTACCTATGACCACGATGGGTCAGGGAGCTAGCTGTAAAAGGAAAGGCAGCAAAATACAAACCCAACTTTTATACTTTATTTTATGAAATGACCACGGACAACTGGAAGTTTTGAAAGTTTATCTTAAATTCAAGTAAAAGGCAGTCATACAGCTTTATCAAAAGAAATACTAGTGCGACAGGGAACCCGCTAAGTGAGAGGAAAACTAAGATAAGGGCAAAGTGAACACGCTATAAATCTGAGTTACTTTAGTCAGTTTTACGAGAGAAAAACCAAGACCATATCAGGAAGTTGCAAACTGCAATACAGAAAATGATTTCTAAAAGGTAGGGTAACATAGGAACACGCTATGAAATCAAATGCAAATGACTTTATGAAATGCAATGGTTGCAGGAGAAAGCATGGAAAATTTATTCACGTGCAAAGGTATGTCTTTATTGAAGCAAAGGCAGAAAAATAGAAAGGTGCAGTTTAAGAACTCAGAGCGATAATTACCTAGACTGGTGTGAAAACCAACCCTGGCCACGGGTCAGTTAAGGACAGGAAAAACCCTCAAGGAAGGATAACCCTCAGTGGGACAGCAGGTGCAGAATGGACCCCCAGGACAGGACAGGAAACCCAGATTCCGATCAGGACAGGACCACCAGGATACGACCAGCACCCGCAGTTTGGAAGCAACGCCTGCGCTCCACCCTCTCTGCAGCTATCGATCAGGACCCCGATTGGGTCAGCGAATTCCCAGAAAAAGTGCTCCGCCAGCACTTAAGGTTCAGTAAAACCTTCAGAGTCTATGGTCAGATTTCGGACAGAGAGCTCCGCAGCACCTCTGTATCAAGTCACCTATTGAGTGCGTTGGGTCAGTGACAGGTCAGCTATTCAGACAAGTCGGACAATTTCTCTAGTTAAACCTAGGCTAGTTATACTGTTTTAGGACAGGGTACCACCCCCCAAATGTTGCAAAATGTCGGAATCCCCAATTTGGATTGGTCCTAAGGTAGGCTTTGGTTAACACACCAATCAGAACAGACTATTCTAAGGCCTAATTTGCATCCTAAGGTGCCGCCTAGCAAGATTGGGGTTTCCACGAGAAGTCGCACGGAATACAATGAAAATTTATACAATGTATTACAATATAGCATAATCTAGATGCTTCTGGCTGGGTGAAGGTGCACGTTCCCAGGCAGGCTCTGCCAACAACCTTCTTTGGCTTGGTTTCAATGCTGTTTCACTGCATCTGCTCATGCGCCGATCTGCCCTCCAAGATGGACTCCCCATCCCCATTCACCCCTCAGTGCCGAAGATACATGAAAAGTAAGCGAAAACAAATTAGTACATAAAAATAAATGAATGTATTACATGTCATGATTTCACATTTCAGGTTTATCATTATAAAAATATACTATGCATTATTGGTAAGTGCAACGAACAATTTCACAAGAGCAGCAGCACAAAGCTTCACCACGTTATAGCCATCTTATTGCTTATTACGCATGCGCACCCTTTCCCTCCAAAACTATCTCTACACGAAGTCACGTGAGTGTGACTGACGCATGCGCAGAAGAAGAAAGTCAAGCAGCGGCCCTTTTAGAATTACAAAAGTTATTCGTATTAATAAAACACATAAGCAAGCTTCTCTATCATACATATATATCGGAAATAAAAGATATTAGTAAAACGTACAATTCGTTACGAGGTTACAACGGTTTCGAGGTTCATGAATCGAGCAAGTCGCGATGCGAAATCTTGCTCTATCAATCCCCTCTTTGATGATATTTACTATCATCACAAAAAATGGAACCAGATGCCAACTTTCTTTCACACCTTGTACATTTCTATCTCTTCCAACAGGCGATTCAATTTTTCTTTCTCATTTAAGGTAGGGTGAGAATTTTTCACCTTTTTATAAATCTTATTATTCATTTCTTCTAATTCAAGCTCATCCGCACTTCGTTTCACTCCTCTCGCATTCACTTGGTATTTCTTTCGGTGTTTGCGACATTTGCAACAGACGAATATGAGAAATAGGATAAGACCTATCACTCCAATTGGCATCAGTACCTTTAACAATAAGCTTTTACCTAAACTAGCAAACCAATGACCTACATTGGAGAGACCATCAACCAGTCTCTTCCAGGCACTGTCAACCTCGAGTGGTTTGAGTTCCTTTTCCAAATTAGTAATGTTTTTCACATATCTTTCGAGCTGTACGCTCTTGTCCGGAATGTAAGTGCAACAATGTTGCGCTTTCAACATCCGGCAGACTCCGCCCTCTTTTGCTAATAAGGTGTCAAGAGCAAGTCTGTTCTGCAAAACCATTGATCTGATCGCAACCATTTCGGTATTGACCAGCAGAAATCCATGAGCTGTGTCAGTAGACAACACATCCACTATAGTGGATAATTTGCAAATTCTGTGAGTGTTCAGAACCACTCCCACTCCAGGTATCAGTGCACTAAAAATACTACCCATTATTTCACCTACGCTTTCTCTTTTGCTACGCATTAAGCCATTAGTGTTTTCACTGCTTCCAGCAATTTCATTCACATGGTATATTCTCGGGAAAACAATGCCAAAGTAGCAGCTTCCATACCAGTGATCCGGCAATTTGAAATAAGCCTTGTCTCCACATATATAATAAATTCCAGGAAACACAGGATCTGACCCATTTTTGAATCCCCAACCTCCAATTACCTTGTAATTATGTTCACATTGACTGGAACCAATGAAAATGTTATTATAATAACTAGTCTTCTCGCGGTGAAGACAGAGTTTCCCTCTCTTCTCGAAATCCAGCAACAAAGCAGGCCCTGCCCCGCCATTTGAGGTGCTTTCCATGTTCTCAGCCCATTTAGGTGTTTTCTGCCTTTTGTCATTTGCCTTCCTTTGGAAACTCTCCCTTCTTTTCTCTGCCATGTTTAAAAATATCTTTTCTTGTTCATGTAATGAACAGGTCAAGTTGTCTCTGTGTGCTTCATTTAAATCTATTGTACCTATAGTCAGAAAGTATTCTCCCATATAACGTGTAACGTCACTTTTGGTATGTACAGGATTCAGATTTCCACGAATGGGAAGTTCAGAAAAGATCACGTCATTATTAGAATAATAGTACTGTAACGGTCCTCTTTTGTAAAATAAGCTTGCTAAAATTCCACGAATGGGAAGTTCAGAAAAGATCACGTCATTATTAGAATAATAGTACTGTAACGGTCCTCTTTTGTAAAATAAGCTTGCTAAAATACTACAGGAGATTCCATAGGTCAGAGGAAGGTGATGATATGTCACGCCTTCAGCCACAGAAGTAGGCAGCTTCGTGCAGAC
Organism: Lissotriton helveticus; assembly: GCF_964261635.1. Lineage (NCBI taxonomy): Eukaryota > Metazoa > Chordata > Amphibia > Caudata > Salamandridae > Lissotriton > Lissotriton helveticus. Next base: position 1,808,941,541 of record NC_136063.1, on the reverse strand, counting down.
ATAACAATTTTCTATTTCCATAGTTTCTACGTAATGCACTAACAAATTTGCGAAAACATTTAAATGTGTCTTGTTTCTAACTCCGTGGTAATGTAGTCCTTCCTCATCTGATGCTTCTAAGTCTCGTTTTGTCTGTCTGAGTGCTTTCTCACGTCTTTCTACACTTCGTGTTGTCAGTTCTTCAGTGTCGGTAATCTGAGTAGGGTCAATATTAGTATTTTTGCTAACCATGAAGGGAATGAAAACTGTTAATCCTATCCAAATTAATATTACTATAACTATACTACATATACACACTTTGCAGCATGTTTTACAACAACTGCGGCTAGGTCTACCACTCACGTTTGTATCAGACATTTTGTCTCAGAAGGAAATTTAACCCCTCTTTGCAGCTCTTCCCAGGTATTTTTATTGCTGAGCAATTTCACGGAGGTTCTTCCTCTTCCTCTGCAGAGTAATCAGTAATCCGTTCTCCGTCGCTTTCGTCAGTAATATCAAGATCCTCAAAGTTTTCCAAGATTAAGTAGGTCCACTCTGGATCCTTGTATTTTTCGTTTTGTCTTATTAATCTTTCACTCCTTCTCTTGGAGTTATCTTCAGGTATTTCTGCAATTTGGGGACTTTTCCTTATGTCTGCAAGTTTCTCTTGGACTGTTTTTATTCTTAATCTTAGTCTCTTAATATACCTTGGCTCAATGTGCTTCTTTTTCTTGAGTCTTTTAGCTGGCACTGTTATTTGGCTTTCTTCTAATGTCCTTTTATTTTCACTTGTTTGTGGCACTTCAATTTCTGTCTTCTCCCTTTCTGTCTGACTAGTCCCAGGTCTTGTATCTATTTCTTCTGCCTGGTTACTAAGCTGGCCTGGTTCAGGTGTATTTTGTGTTTCGCTTTCAACTGTCTCTGTTTCTATGTCCTGAACATGTTCTCCTAGTTCTGTCTGATCCTGCTCGAGCACTTCGATCCCTTGATTTTCTTCTGCTCGAACTATTACACTATGTCTAGTCTGTCCCTTTTCGATATCAGGAGTCTGTGGAGGAGTATCGATCACTTGTTCTGTCCCTGTCTGACCTTCTTCTTCGTCCTCAGTTTTGATGTGAATCTCAATGATCTGAGGGTCTTTGCCTGTGCCTTGCTCGACCTCTCTATTCCACTCTCTATCGTCTCTTATTCGCTCTCTTGTTCTCAGTGGATCTCCAGTAAGATCTATTATGGGTATCCAATCCTCTGGCCAAATCCTTTGCAGCTCGTCATCAGCTACTTTCGGACCAACGTCTGTGGGCTCCTCGGCAGTACTGGTGCTTGGCCATACGTCATCGGCTGCCTCTGGACCAACGCCTAAAGGACCCTCAACGGGACTGGTGCTCGGCCGTCTGATATCAGCTACTTCAGGACCAACGTCTGTAGACCCCTCAGCTGGACAACCTTCAGCTCCAGGCTCCTCGTCTGGTATCACCTTCTTGGTATGGCTGGCATGGATCACTTGGGAACGCCTGCACACTTCACTGCTGTCGTCGTTACCAGGATTACTTGACGCTTTTTTCCCCACCTTGGCGCAAGGCAACTTGAACGAGTATGCTTCTTTATCTTAACCCAGTCACCAGGAACCAATTTGTGAACTGGAGTTGTCGGGTTGGCGACGGCGTCTGTCCCAATCTGGCGAGAGATAGAACGCACTTGGTCACCCAGTTGCTTGCAGTATTCAAGTACCAAATCATCAGAAATGCTTAACAGTTTGTATCCTGGTACCCATGCTTGTCTCATCACTCTTCCCATCAATATCTCATGGGGTCTCAGGCCTGTTCTTCGATCTGGAATGCTTCTGAGTCCCATCAGAACAAGAGGCAGGGCATTTATCCAGTTCAAGCCAGTAGAATCACATATTTTTGCCAATCTATTTTTTATAGTACCGTTTATCTGTTCTACCACTCCAGAAGCCTCGGGATGATATGCACAGTGCAGCTTTTGTGTGATCCTAAACGCTTTACAAAGCTGGGCCAAAATTTCATTCTGAAAATGTCCGCCTCTATCTGAGTCAATAAAGACTGGAACCCCGAATCTAGGTATCAACTCTTTTAGTAACAATTTGGCTACTGTTATGGCATCATTCTGTGTGGCAAGGTAAGCTTCCACCCATTTTGAAAATAAGCAGACAATGACAAGGACATATCTATTTCCCTCACAACGAGGCATGGTAATGAAATCAATTTGTATTCTCACAAAGGGACCCCCTGATCTCCCAATTTTCATCAGTTCAACTTCTGTTTTCTTGCCAGCGTTGAACTGCTGACATGTCAAGCACCTCTGGCAAAGGGACTCTGCTACCTTCCTGAATTTCTTGTTGTACCAAGTCTGTTGAAATACCAGAACCATGGCGTCCCTCCCAATGTGTGATCCCTCATGTATCAATCGAGCCATTGGGGCAAGCAGGTGTCTTGGTAACACAGGCATACCATTTGGGCCCACCATGACACCATCCTCACGTCTCGGTTTACAACCTTGTTCTTTCCATTTCTCTTTCTCTTCCCAGGGCGTCACATGCTGCCATTCTCTCACTTCATCCCAAGTAGGCACTTCTTCAAACATTCTAAGTTGGCAGCTGTTTCCAACCCCACCCCGATTGGGATTTATTCTCAGTCGATCCTTAGCACATTGTTTTGCCACCCGATCAGCGAAATCATTTCCCAAAGATACAGGGTCAAGGCCCTTCTTATGAGCAACACATTTGACCACTGCCAATTCTTTTGGTAATTGGATTGCCTCTAAAAGGTCTTGGACAACTTTTCCATTCCGAATGGGGGTACCTGAAGAAGTCAGGAATTCTCTTTGTAGCCATAATTGGCCAAAGTCATGCACAACCCGTAACAGTACTGACTATCAGTATACACTGTTACTTTTTTGTCTTTTCCCAATTTGCAAGCTCTTATCAGGGCGATCAATTCAGCTACTTGTGCAGACTTTACTCCAAATAGATAAGATGCTTCTTCAATTTTGCCTAACGTGACCACAGCATAGGCAGCACTTAGGCCTCCTAGTTCATGTCTTAAGCAGGATCCATCCACGAACCATTCCACATCATGCACAGGCAAAGGAGTTTCTTTAATGTCTGGGCGAGGTTTGGTACTGAACTCTGTCAGGTTAATGCAGTCATGCTCATTATCTCCCTTCTCTTCCATTACCATTGAGTCAGGGAGTAGAGTGGCAGGGTTTAAAATGTTACATCGGGTAATAACCATATTTGCAGCACCCATGAGAATCCTCTCATATTTAGTCAGCCGACTAGGGGTGAGATACTGAGTTTTTGTACGAGTCAATAGGATCACAACTGCATGTGGAACATATACAGTTACAGGATGTCCCATAATGATAGACTCACTTTGTTCTAAACTGGTGCAAGTTGCAGCTACAGCTTTTAGACATCCAGGTAGTCCAGCAGCCACTGGATCCAAAGTGGCAGAAAAATATGCCACAGGCCTTCTGGTCAACCCATGCTCCTGAGTCAGGACTGACAATGCACAATTGTCACGAGTGTCACAGAATAAGCCAAACTCCTTGGAGTAGTCAGGCATTCCCAGAGCAGGGGCTGTACACAGGCAATTTCGCAACTGTGTGAAAGCTGTTAGGCTCTCGTCATTCCATTCAACTGGGTCCTTTGCTCCTTTCTTTGTCATTTGTATCAAAGGTTTTGCAAGACCTGCAAATCCTACAATCCATTGCCTGCAATAACCTACAACTCCGAGGAACATTCTGATTTCTTTCTGAGTACGGGGTAACTGCATATTCTGAATTATTCTGACTCTCTCTGAGGTGACTTTTCTGATACCTTTTTCTATCTGGTTTCCCAGATATTTCACTGATTTCGAACAGAACTGTAATTTCTCAGGGGCCACTTTATGTCCCTTTTCACTCAGGTGATTCAGTAGGGCAATGGTGTCAACCACACAATCCCTATGGCTTTTGGACGCCACCAATAGGTCGTCTATGTACTGTACCAGAACAGATTTTCCAGGTAAGACTAAAGTTTCAAGGCATTTTTTCAAGATCTGATTAAAGATAGAGGGGCTTTCTGTGTACCTCTGGGGGACCCTGTTCCAAACATACACGTTACTGTTGAAAGCAAATGAGAAAATAAATTTGCTATCTGGATGCAATGGGATCGAAAAGAAAGCATGACATAGGTCTATCACAGTGAACCATTCAGCATCCCAGGGAATCTGATACAGGATGACTGCTGGGTTTGGGACAATGGGACAGCAAGGAACCACAATTTTGTTTACCTTTCTCAGGTCCTGCACTACTCTGTACTTGCCATTAGGCTTTTTGATGCCCATAATGGGTGAATTACACGGGCTACTCATTACTTCCTGTCTGATGTTTGCTTCTAGCAATTTCTGTACTTAATGGCAACACCTGCTCTCACTTCGGCACTCATTTTGTAAGGCTTAGTGTTAGGGTAAACTGCATTTTCTTTCATTGTTATTTGTATGGGATCCACGTTTTTCATCAACCCTACATCCTTTCCAGTAAAGTCCCACACTTCTGACTTCACTGTCTGCTGGAGTTCTTCAGGTAAGTCCTGCATAGTCATTCGTTTTATTTCTGAGTCAGGTCTAATTAACATTAGCTTGTAGATACCGTCCTCATCTGGTGTTTGAATTTCGACGCCCTTTGGTGTGCAAAAGATGGTACAATTCATTTTGCACAGCAAATCACGTCCCAGCAAATTTACCGGACTGGTATCACAGACAACAAATCTGTGCATTTGTTTAAAGTTTCCAATTGAGATCTCCATGGGTTCGGTAACAGGTGTACTAATCAATTGATTAGATACTCCTACTACTTGGATTGCTTCTCCCGAGAGGGGTAGGTTTGGAACGTCCACTGTTCTCACAGTAGAACGGGTAGCACCAGTGTCCAATAGAAAGGTGACATCATTTCCATCAACCTTTCCTTCAATGTATGGCCCTGACTGGTCTACCGGCAAAGAGGCGCCAAGTACGCACTCCTCGTCCTCCCCTCTCAGGCCCCGTCAGTATTGGTCATCACAGAAAAAGGTGTCGTTCAACAAATACTGCGAAGTTGCTGTATTTCTATCCTCATTGCCTCCCCAGACTTCTACATCATCACCCTGTGGTGACTTCCCTTTAAATATAGGCTTTGGCGCTCGTGGCACTTGAATCGTTTTTACCTGCTGCTGGGTCTTTCTTTGCTTTTCATTCTGCGTCTGTGGAATTAAATCAGGTGTTTGGGCATTATCATTTTGTAAATACGGACATTCATCTCGCCAATGTCCAATTTCTCCGCACTGATGACAGGGAAATTTCTTTTTGGCTTCCTCCCTACTCATTTTAGGTCGGGGCTTTCCTCCATTCCCTCCCCCAGGACCTTGGTTCTGAGTAACTTTATTTAATTTACTCAGTTGCTTTTCTTGCTGTTCTGCGAGCTTCACTTGAGCCCACATCACCTTCTCCTTCAGGGCCTTTTTCTTTTCTGCCATTTCGTCCTCACAGTACTTGGCGTACCGTAGGACCTCATCTATCTTTTTGGTATGCCAACAGATTTTATTATCCTTTATCCACTGACAAATTTCGGGTCTTAAACCGTTTACAAACCTGTAAATGAAGTGGGTCATGTCCTTCATCTCGATGTTATCTATACCACTGTATGTCTTGAACACCTACAACAGCCTTTCATAAAACGAGTGCACTGTCTCGTCCCTTTCCTGCGTGGTTCTATCTATCTTGGTCCAATCAGTTTCCTTTGCAGGTACTTTTATTTTCAAATGTTGAATTACCTGTTCATACTTCCTCATCACTTCCTTTGATGGTTCCCCTGTCTTGTCATCTCTCGGGTATTCCTCACTAGGCCAGGCGATGGCTATTTTACACTCAGTCCACAGATCTACAGGGACCACTATGTCGAAGAACCCATCCAGGTCTTTCCATAGGCATTTCTGCACTTTTACGAATCTCTCTACCTGCCGGTACCAGTCGACCGGTTTTTCTCGTAATTTTGGGAAGTCATTTGTGAAGGACACAATATCCTGACGGGACCATGGGACATGTACATATTTTCCCCCTGGTACTTCACGCATAGGGCATAACTGTTCTGGCTTTTCAGCTTCTCTTAGAGCGAATTCGGGAGTTACCTGCCTAGACCTGGCCTCATCTTTCTTTCTAGCCCATCTGGCTTTCCATTTTTCCACGTCTCCCCTTATCTGCAACACTGTCAATAGTTCCTTGACCTGTGCCTTTTTCCCTGATATATTCAGGTTTTCCAAATCTTTGTCTGAAAATTCTGCTCTGTATGGTTTCTGCAAGGGTTTCGATTTTGAAATGTCTATTCCCATACTAGCAGCAGTATCAGTCAATTTTTCATGAAGTACTCGGACATTGCGGGTAAGACTTTTGCACATAAACAACAGCTCTTCTTCAGAGTAGGTATTTAATCTGTCTAACCCCACGTTTCCTGCCATTAATTCTTCTATCTCTATTCTCAGTTTGTAGAGGTCTAAAGGTTTCGCTTGCGAAGTTTGTTTCTCTAATTCTTGACTCCATCTTTCAATTTCTTCAGGTGTGACCAAAGTGACACTTCTAGTACCCGAAGTCGATTCCATTTGAATCTCCCTCGCATTGAAAGGATTATGTCTTTTCTGCATCCTTTTCCCTGTATTTCTAATGGGCAGATCCATCAGTGAGACTTCAGATTCACACTCACTCGTCTGTTCATCTACAATTAAGAGTTCTGGTCTGGATTGTGCTATTACGGGAGTAATGACTGGAGGTTTTGGACTTTCATGCCGATCCCCGTACAATGAAACTACGGGTCCGATTGTTACTGGGATTGTCAATGCTTCAGGACTGGTATTTAACTGGGTCATTTTCTGAATGATCTCAGCTCTCTGTTTTGCTAGAACCTCCCGCTCCTTTTCTTCCAGTAATCTCTCTATGGATTTGTCATGTAACACCTGCGGGGTTAGTGTGGGAGCATAACTTGGGGCAGTGGGATGAGTCTCACCAGGTCCTTCACCATAATTTGGTCTTGGGAATAAACTTCCTGTACCTAGGGATCTTCTTTCTTCCTCATACTGTGACTGTAATAACGGCATTCCTGAACTTGAGGGTCTCATCTCGCCTCCGTAGGGAGGTCGAGAACAAAAATCTCCTTCCCGGGAATATCCTGTCTCCCCACTGGCTGACATTCTGGGATAAATGTTTCTTGTATCCACTGGTCCTAGACTCTCGGTATAGGGAGGAATGTGGTAACCCCCTCCTACACTTGCGGACCTAACTTCTTCCTGAGAAGGAAGTCTTCGGGAAATATCTCCTGTACTGGAAGGTCGATGTCCCTCATTATAAGGAGGCGGACTTCTTGTACATAGGTCATCTAATAATTCATCATCTGACTCTCCGATGGGTACCCAATGTTTAGATTTTTCCAACCGTTTCTGTCCCCCAGAAGGATCCTCGGCTGGCATCATGGGAAACAATCCCTCCACTATCATATTCTGCCTCCACTGTTTCATCTTTTTAGCTCGTGCTTCCTGTTTCAATTTTGGATAAAATTTAGTTAACCCTTTATCCATCCGTGGCTTATCCCTTTCGAAAGCCTCGATTTCCCATTCCTCTAGCGATTCATACTGCGTTAATCTAGGTCTGGGATGTAAATCATTCATCCGGGTTCTCAAATTAAATAGAATTCTGCTGTTAAATGTTCCATCTAACGGAAAAGCCAATACTCCGTCATCTTTCGTGTATTTCACCCAATTCTCCAACCATACACATGTGTTGTACCCTTTATTGAACATCATGAACGATGCGGGAGTGTTGGGTTGCGGTATGACAACACCTTCTCTAGTTTTAATCGGCTTGTCCTTTTTGAAATAATTCTTCACCTTATTTACAAGAGATACTTTTCTCTTAGTTCCGTACATAATGTCGTTTTTAACTCCTTTCCACTGATCGTTCTCAAATCCCATATAACGTGGATCAGGTCTGGTATGCGGTCTATACGAATGCCACATACGATTTTATGAGTGATTTTGTTTACAAATCGCTTCCAATCCGAGTGCGTCTATTATTTTCGTGCGACCAATGAAATGCACGAGTTCAAATAATCTCGACCAATGGGTGCGCGGCCTTTTCGCGAGACAGTTCCCACGCTCCGGCGCTCGCCCCTCCTTTACAATTCCAGCTCCGCTACCAGCCCGCTGCATCTACCAATCCCCGCGCGGCACAGAGTGACGTCAGAGCAGCTTCGCGACTGACTCCCTCCTTCACAAGGTAACGGAAACTTTCTTTCTTTTTAAAGTGCTTAGTGCTTGGTTATTTTACAACGAATACACATTCGCCACTGTGCTCAAGTGTCTAGACAAGAAAGATTTGTTTTACTGCAAGTAAACTACTTCCATTTACTTTTCACTCACTACGAGTAGATCTCTTCTGCCTACCCTTCACACTAGCATTGGAGAACCTGTTACTCCCCTAGACTCATCCACCTTTCCGGGATATATCCGAGCCTAAAGTTTCCCTAGCGAACCCCTTTGCTTTCACTCGAGCTCCGATGAACCTGCTACTCTTCCGGTGCCACCCTCACTAGGTTATGCCACAGTAGGAATTTTGCCAATGAACCTCGTCACTAACATTTATTCAATCATACATTCAGAAAAACCCTAGTTAGTGCTTCCAGTTCTGCCTAACCTGCACCAACTTTCCTTGGGCCAGTGACCTCAAAGCAAGTGGATTCTATTCACCACTCGCTATTCAATTCCCCGGGGATTCTTAACAACATGCAAGACGTTTTACGTACGAATGGATTAATACATATAACAGTATGATAAGAAGAATAACAATTTTAAAACATTTCATGATTTTTCAAAGCAAACACTTCAAGTGAGTGATCAGATCACCCGAATTGCCTACTCTTGTTAGCAGCATCCGACTTAGCTAGACTAACTAGTCCTACCTATCCTTTAATTAGTCCCTAACCATACCTCTGCTACCAGAAAATTACTGCTAGAGATCGCGGGTCACCCGACCAATAATGTCGCCACTTCTGGCTTCGGGCCCATATACTTTACTTTATCATATACATTGATCAGGTGACCACACAATCTACTACCAATAATTGTGAGTTCCCTTTCGATGACTTCTAGTGTACCCAACTTACCATCCACCGTTATGGGTACCTATGACCACGATGGGTCAGGGAGCTAGCTGTAAAAGGAAAGGCAGCAAAATACAAACCCAACTTTTATACTTTATTTTATGAAATGACCACGGACAACTGGAAGTTTTGAAAGTTTATCTTAAATTCAAGTAAAAGGCAATCATACAGCTTTATCAAAAGAAATACTAGTGCGACAGGGAACCCGCTAAGTGAGAGGAAAACTAAGATAAGGGCAAAGTGAACACGCTATAAATCTGAGTTACTTTAGTCAGTTTTACGAGAGAAAAACCAAGACCATATCAGGAAGTTGCAAACTACAATACAGAGAATGATTTCTAAAAGGTAGGGTAACATAGGAACACGCTATGAAATCAAATGCAAATGACTTTATGAAATGCAATGGTTGCAGGAGAAAGCATGGAAAATTTATTCACGTGCAAAGGTATGTCTTTATTGAAGCAAAGACAGAAAAATAGAAAGGTGCAGTTTAAGAACTCAGAGCGATATTTACCTAGACTGGTGTGAAAACCAACCCTGGCCACGGGTCAGTTAAGGACAGGAAAAACCCTCAAGGAAGGATAACCCTCAGTGGGACAGCAGGTGCAGAATGGACCCCCAGGACAGGACAGGAAACCCAGATTCGGATCAGGACAGGACCACCAGGATACGACCAGCACCCGCAGTTTGGAAGCAACGCCTGCGCTCCACCCTCTCTGCAGCTATCGATCAGGACCCTGATTGGGTCAGCGAATTCCCAGAAAAAGTGCTCCGCCAGCACTTAAGGTTCAGTAAAACCTTCAGAGTCTATGGTCAGATTTCGGACAGAGAGCTCCGCAGCACCTCTGTATCAAGTCACCTATTGAGTGCGTTGGGTCAGTGACAGGTCAGCTATTCAGACAAGTCGGACAATTTCTCTAGTTAAACCTAGGCTAGTTATACTGTTTTAGGACAGGGTACCACCCCCCAAATGTTGCAAAATGTCAGAATCCCCAATTTGGATTGGTCCTAAGGTAGGCTTTGGTTAACACACCAATCAGAACAGACTATTCTAAGGCCTAATTTGCATCCTAAGGTGCCGCCTAGCAAGATTGGGGTTCCCACGAGAAGTCGCACGGAATACAATGAAAATGTATACAATGTATTACAATATAGCATAATCTAGATGCTTCTGGCTGGGTGAAGGTGCACGTTCCCAGGCAGGCTCTGCCAACAACCTTCTTTGGCTTGGTTTCAATGCCGTTTCACTGCATCTGCTCATGCGCCGATCTGCCCTCCAAGATGGACTCCCCATCCCCATTCACCCCTCAGTGCCGAAGATACATGAAAAGTAAGCGAAAACAAATTAGTACATAAAAATAAATGAATGTATTACATGTCATGATTTCACATTTCAGGTTTATCATTATAAAAATATACTATGCATTATTGGTAAGTGCAACGAACAATTTCACAAGAGCAGCAGCACAAAGCTTCACCACGTTATAGCCATCTTATTGCTTATTACGCATGAGCACCCTTTCCCTCCAAAACTATCTCTACACGAAGTCACGTGAGTGTGACTGACGCATGCGCAGAAGAAGAAAGTCAAGCAGCGGCCATTTTAGAATTACAAAAGTTATTCGTATTAATAAAACACATAAGCAAGCTTCTCTATCATACATATATATCGGAAATAAAAGATATTAGTAAAACGTACAATTCGTTACGAGGTTACAACGGTTTCGAGGTTCATGAATCGAGCAAGTCGCGATGCGAAATCTTGCTCTATCACATTCACCTCAGACATTCAAACAAAGGGAGCTGAGGTGTGACCTGCATAGGCTGATGAGCCAACCAGTACTACAGTGGTGGGAGGAGTTGTCACTAGCACCTGAATAGGCTATGGCTGCCCTGCACAATGCTGTCTCCACCCACTTTAGTGTGGCTGGACATGGGAGGACAGAACACGATTTTGCTAAGCAAGATGAACTCTTTGATCAAAGACTTCAAAGGGAGAAAGGGGTATAAGTAGTAGAACTAAGACCCCAGCATTTTAGAACTCTTTTGGACAAAGGGACCTGCCAAGTAGAAGAGTTAGAGGAGCTGCCAGGAGCAGTACTGCCCCTTTGCTGTGTTTTGATTTGTTGGGTTGGCCTGCAGTTGCTGCCTCTGTCTTGGGAAGTAAAAGGACTGGACTGAACTTTCTGCAACTTATTTCCTGGGTATCTCCAAAGGCTGGAAGTAGAGTTTGTGTCCTGCTAGTAGTCTCAGGAACTTCGAAGACATCATCATCATCTGCGAACAGCACAGGGAACTGTGTGTTTTGTACTGCATCACAAGAAAAATAACTCTAATGCTGTTAACAATGCTGCTGCTGGCTCCGTGACCTGAAGGCACTGCAACGAGTGCTGCCGCACTTCACACCACAACCCAGTTCTCACTAACATCATCCAACGCCGTCACCAAATAGCTGCTTACACCATGACTTATAGGCAATGCACGCTGCAGCACCTCACTTCACTTTGCCGCCCTGGTCTCACAGACGACAATGCTCCAAGCTGACCTTGATCTGACCTTGATGCCGCTGCCTGCACCATGGATTGGAGGCACAGCTCATAATTTACACAAAGCAACACACCACCCCACACCACATCCTTGGTCCATCATCATCGACTCCGGATTGTCTACAGATGACAGAGCTTCAGCATTGACGGTGCTACTGCTTGCAACGTGTTCTGTCAGCGCTGCAACAAGCACCGCCCCACTTCACACTACAGCCCTGGTCTCACCGATGCTGCTGGATGCTGTCACCGAGCCGCTGCCCGCACCATGACCTGAGGGCACAGCACGGCGTACTGCTCTACTTCACACCACAGCCCCGACACATGCTAACGCCAGCGCACCTGACTTTAAATTCACAGAATACGATTTGCAATGTGTGTGACTTCAAGGGCCTGATGAATCCTGCACTGACTTCCGGAACTGACGCCTGCCAACTAAACCGCCTCTTCAGAACTCATTGCAGGGTCCACGACACCCTGCATTTTCAAGGTACTGTTTACGGGTTTTCCCAACAACATAGCTGTCCTGCGACTTTGTGGTTGACCTGAACTGTTGGATTTGATTGTTCACAAGACTGTTATAGCCCCGGACGGACCTATCGACTTCAAGAAACTGTAATTTAAGTCTATTCTTCAAATATTGATGTCTTTATTACTGTATGTTGGTTTTATTGTTTTGGTCTTGTTTTACACAGATAAATATTGGCAATGTTTCTAAAACTGGGGAGGTGGCCTTTTGTAGTGTTTTCACAGTATCACTGTCTGTTATGTGTACAAGCTTTGCACATTGCCTCTGAGATAAGCCACCTGCTCATGCCAAGCTACCAAGGGGGTGAGCAGTTTTTTTTAGAAGTGTAATCCCCATACCCTGACCAGAAGGAAAAGTCCCTACTTGGACAGAGTCCACACCTGCCAACCAGAGACCCCCATATCAAACACCATGGGATTGGATGGTGTTGGTGAGTGGTGTCATGTAGACACTGAACCGGGTGGGAGATGACGGACAATCCCTGTGGACGCTGCAAAATGGGGCTCTTGACTACAACAACGGCTATCAGACATACATGTTCACTGTTTCAAATAATCCGATTGCTAGGAACGTCAGACCAGTAATGTTGCCTGGAACATAAATAATGTTTAACAGCAGCTGCCTATCTGTTCCTTGACCATTTCAGAATTTTATATGTGGTAACAGTGTGTTTCACCCAAGGGGTCTGCTACGACCAAGGTATTCTACGTTTCAGCGTATTTATTTAGTGGCAAATATTTCAAACAGAATATTTTACAAAAGCTCAGAAGGAATGATATACAGCTTCTTAACAGTATGAGTGGATAACCTGAAACAACTTCTATGAGTAAATTATGCACACAGTTATGAGAGTGTAGTACTGACTATCAACACCAACAATATTGTGGTAAAAGAATATAGAGGACAGAATATCAAGGGACAAAATATATCGAAGGGTGAAAGAATATAGGGAAGCATAGATTTACTTTTTCTAACTCCACATTTATGTACCTTGAAGACATATGTACCAAGTAGGTTCATATATGTGAAGGTAGGTATAGAAAATCTAGACATACTTACCTGTTGAAATGTTATTTTCGACATTCTGTCTACGATATTGTTCCCTATAGATATTGTGGTTTTGATATTCAGAGGGCACGCCGTTAGGTCTGTTGGTGAATATGGGCACCGAATACAAAACAACATGTGTGGAAAGCAAAAAATGAACAGTCGACATGTTGACATATCTACGACTATCAGACATATACTTTAACACAGAGGTGCCTAAAAGTCTCCATATTTACAGTTCTGTGAGGCCAGTGAGATGGAGGAGTTAACATTCATTTTCAGTGATTCCAGTGTCAGAGAATACATAATTCATGCCATTTTAAATCCCTGAATGGAAAGCCTGGCCTTTATTATTGAAGGAAGTAAATTCCAGTGTATGGAGCTTGGTAGGTTTAAAGACTACTATTTATATGGAGTATGGTGTAGTATGGGCGAAGAGAATAGGTTGTGATTGTGTCATGGCTTATAGCATGTTAAGGTGGAAAAATTATAGTCAGGTGCTAACTCATGAACAACTTGTAATACAAGTTTTTATGACATTTAGAGGGGTGTGTCTCAGCATAGATTTAACTAGCCTGATGACAGTATGAAAAGACAGGAGTATTTCCATTGAGAGAGTAAAATGTTGACATGGCAACGTTTATTATCTTGTTGTTTGGGCAATAGAGTAATGAGAGAAGCTACCTACAGACTGTTACAATACTTTAGTTTCCTGAGAACATGTGCCATAATTAGGGATTTAGCTACGTGAAATAGGGTATATGTAATACTTGGTAATAATCTGCAGTGGTCGTGACTAAAGATTCTGTTGCATGCTAGGATTGATAATGATGAGATCACCAAAGTTTTCTGCAAAATAAATCAAATATCAGGATGGTTTGGGAAATTTGATTCGAAGTGGTAGAGAGATGGTGTAGGAGGGGAAGACATGTTTATACCTTACTACTAGATGAGTTGAACATGAAGGATCAAACCTCCATCTAAAGGAGAACGGCTGTGGAACAAACCAAAAGTATCATTGACGGAGGATGTAATAATTAACATATTGTTTTCCTTTTAGGTATATCCCTTCTTGAATTATACATTTTGTCTATAGGTTTAGCTATCAAGTTTAAATGTACAGTCCTTCATGTCATAATTCATTGCAACGTAATGTGATCAAGAATATACTCATATTTGTAAGCATGAATTGAAATCCCTTTCCAATGATTGCTTTCAAATTGTGAAGAAGGTTTCATAGACGCTGTTAACTTCACTTCGTATTTATTATTTTTAAACAATTGGCAATGTTTTACAGAAATATAAGGAAGTGAAAGGGTGTGAGAGCCTGTCTTCTAATAGTTTATTCTGAACTTGTTCAACAATGTTCTGATAGATTACATAAGCTAAGAATAGATTGTAATGAGCTACAGAATAATGTTATACCAGAGTCTCAATTGTAAAGCCATACAGAGCTGTGATTATCTCCCTTTGCTGATGACTACCCTGAAGCCCATCTAGCCTTGATTAAGTGGGCTTATTTGCTTGTTGGTACCGATGAGAGTTGCTAGTGCTCTTATTTTGCAGTACTTTGGTTCTGTCATTCAGACGAGGTATGAGTGTGTGAACGATCTTTAAAACTCATATTTGTCTGGTTGTTTGTGCTAAAGCGAGGTTATTTAGTCAAGAGAATCATGGGAGGGTGGAATATATTAATGTAAAGAAGGAAGGCTTTATGATAGGTCTGCAATGTTACTACATTTTTGCTATTTATACATTTGGTATACTCACTGCCACCATTTTCTTTTTTCATAATAGTTCTGATTCACATTGAATGCACTAGGATAGGTTTTTAATTTTAAAATAAACCTTTAAAATGTATGTATGGTTTCCTAGCATTCTTAAGTGTGGCCTTCATGGTGAAAAAGGGTTTGGGTTCCTCTAACTATCCCTCCGTTATCTTACAGGATGGACCATATCTCACTCAAGTATTGCCAATCTGTTGTGGGGTGTTTGCAGTCCAACTGGCATTTTGTCTCAGGTTGGCACGTTGGCAAAGCCATTGGTGCCAGGTAGTAGAAAGTATATTACTGGACTGTGTTCTCAAAAGAAAATCTAGAAAATGTGTTAATCAAAGTAAGGTTGAAAAAGAGAAAAATATTTGGGAGAAGTCAGCCCAGAGATTGTGTGAGAATCAAAACAAAGAGGTCATCAAAAGCGAGGATTGAAAGAGACAAACGGCAATAGTCCACAGCAGAGCCTTGAGGGACACCAACCGTAAGTGCTGTGAGTGATAGCAACTTGAAAGTCCCAGGTGACATAGAAAGATTGGTTACAGAGTTAGGAGAAGGATCAGTTGATGGAAGAGCAAGTGATACATAAGGTGAGAGGAAGTTAGAGTGACTTATTTCAGTAGACACAGAACCCAAATAAATAGGGATTAAGCAGGCTATTAGAATAGAGATAAATTGTGAGACAGGTGCAAAGAAGGACTCGCAGTATTTTAGAGAACAAAAGTTAGGATACTGTGTTGATAGATTGACAGTAAGAATCAACTGAGACTTTCTTTAGGGAACAACTATAACCACTGATATTTCTTGAGATGAAAGTATCAGATTGAGCACCAGGGAGGTTGAAGGTTGAAGAGGAATGGAAGAGAGGGAGAATAGAATAGTGAGTATGATGAGATGGACATTTATGAGGATAAGGTGAAGTAATGAGTAGAATAGCAAGAGTTTGAGTGTCAAATGGGAGAAAGGTATGCTTGGTTAGGAGAGCAGGCTGTTGGTAGTACGTGGAAGTATCTGAGAGTGGGATTGAAGTGACTAGAGATTTAGGAAGTAGGAAGGTTTTGCCTTGTCTATGACCACACATAAGATTTAGTGAAGACTCACAGTTGGCCAATTCAAGTCAATTGTTATTTGATTCTTAGAAAAATAATCATAAAAGAGCAGCAATAGAATCACATGCATAACACAATGCAATAAAAGTAAGTAAATAGCTATATGAAATATGTTAAAAAAAATTGACTTGCGCAATCTTAATGCAGTTGTTAGGAAACATCCCACGGAATTGCAGACTTCTACATTGTTTGACTTTGGAAGGGAACAAAGTGCGTGTCTGCATACATCAAAACTATAGGTCTTTAAAACAGAAACAAGAAAGCGAAGTGCAAGTGATAGTTACAGTTGAAAAAACCCATAAAATACAATGATGTCTTTTGCTTAGTTTCGTTACAGTAGCAAAGAAGATCTGACGTTGACTCATACTGGCCTGATGGAAAACTGAGAAGACTACATATACTTCCCAGCCTACATCTAGTCAATAAAGATCTTTCCCAAGAGTTTTACAATTGTGGCTAAAATGGGTTTGCCCTATAGAGATCTGACCTGCCTAGATCAATGGCAATCTGTTTGATATAACAATGTCATGGAATTCTAAAGCCACAATCACAGCTTTGGCAGTCCTCAATGATCCACTTGTTGAAACAAGCAAGACCATTAGACAAGACTGGCAACCATAAGAGAATTGGAGCTAATTTATGGCTATCCTCAGCATATCTTAAACCCAGTTCTTTAGTTCTTGATTCATAAAATACTGCAGAGAACGAGGTGGTAATCCAGGTAAAGATCTGCAGAAGTTATTTTCTCTGCCTGAAGGGCATCGCCTCTGTGGTAGTACCAAATTCCAGCCTCATAGGTTAAAATTGTGCCAGGGTCCCTGTCGTACTTTGTGTCTTTAGGTCGACATTAAGGTTAGCAATGCAGAATCAATGACCTGTCTGTGGAAAAGCATGTTAGCAGTACTCTGGAGTAAAAAGATGGCTTAAATGTCAGTGTTGTGTACAGATAAAAGTACAATAAGAGTTTAATGCAATGCACTACTTTTGTAATGTGCAATGACATTCATTTACTCTAATGTTCTTAGGCCTATGCATTGAACATTGATAGGCTCTTATGTTCTAAAAAGTTTAGTATTTCTTTGCAGGTATTTTAATGGCTTTCAATTTCCAGCATTCATGGTCAGCGCCCTCTTGGGTGGGGCCTTCTATATATAAAGACCACCGCCCTGTGACTCATGCTAGTTATTTCAGGGACTTTATCATGTGAGGATCAGTTTCCAGAGCCTTTTACTGTAGTCTGAAGGAGAAGCTTCAACCAAGAACCTCACCAAAAGACAATCAATATTTGGAGAGATCAGGCTGACCTCTAGGGGAAAGTGTACGCTCGTGCGTGTTGTTTTCATTTCTCTCCAAACAATTCTTGGAAGGATAAACATTGTTTCTCCTTAGTAGTATTTCAGTTTAGAACATTGTTAAACATAATAACCTTTGACTAGTTCACATTGGAGAAATGGCTTATACAAAGACATTGTTATTGAATACTTTGTTCATGAACCCACAAAACTTGGTAATAATTTTTATTATAAAATAATGTTTTCACTTATGAGTAATTTAAGTAACATTGGAATGCTCCAAGGACCTCAGAAAAATCCAAGGCTCTAAAGAGATTTTTGAGAGTTTACCAGCAGGGTGCTATAACCATTGCGGAACCCAAAAACGAAAAGGCAGACATTGTGGTATGGCACTTATAGCAGTACGGTTCAAAATGTTTTTTTATATGATTACCAGTAATCAGCTTTCATTTCACATTCTCATAGTACCTCAAATAAGTTAAACTGTCCCACAATTCCAGTGAACATTACGACAGAGCCTGTAAAACTCAAAACCATCTTTTCAGAGGTAATTATAAAATCATAGAACTAATTATTATAGGTGCAAGTCTATAGAAGAGTGTTTTGGGAGTCATCAGCGAATAGAGATTTCTTCTCTTTCAGAAACCCCTCCCTGCTGTTCCTACCCACAAAGCCTGGCCACTCCAATAATTTCAACCATTACAATGTTAATAATGATGTTGTTGTACGCAATGATACATGTGTGCATAAATTTTAAATCAAATCACTGGGGAAACATCACTTACAAGGAAACTTTTACAACGCACTACCATTACAACGCGGTCATTACAACGCAAACTATTACAACGCATTGCGCTGGGGGGCACTCTAGGATAGGGAATAGGTTAATTTACTATCCAATAACCTTCCCTAGTGTCCACGGGGACTGGAGTTGGAATAGTAAATTAAACTATTCACTATCCAACACCCAAAAGCGCTATGCGTTGTAATGGTATGCGATGTAAAAAACGCGTTGTAAAGGCATGCGATGTAAAAGCATGCGTTGTAACGTCATACATCCAAATCACTGTTGTCGAAATCACCATAGATGACATCATCATCAACCCTGAATCAGAAATACATGGTCAGGCAGGCTCTGTGGCCTAGGCCTGGGCAAATGATTGGCAGATCACAAGTGGGCTGGCACGTGACCAGCAGAACAAACTAGGGAATAGGGAAAACCTAAATTAGTCCCACAGATAGGATGCCGCAATGGTCCAGGGAGATTGTCCTTAATAAAAAGCAAATGGCAGGACGGGTGCACGTCCCTAAAACCTCATGAGGTTAGATGCCACACGATGTTAGGAACACTAAGCCAATCAGCATGCAGCACACAGAGCACATGCAGTGATCATGCACTCCCCATGCCCGATACCTGGAGACATATCGTCTCCCCACAAGGTCAAAATCCACCTGCATTTGTGATCAGGTGGGAGTAATGTATGGCTTTATGACTAGGCCCACATTACTTTCCCTAAACAGGCTTTGTGAATTATTTTATGATGCTTCAAGAAATGTATATAAATGAGCTCAAAATGATTGTACTTTAAGCCAGTCTTAAGACCCATTTCTGTATGCTATTCTTCAGGCTGCAGTGTTTTATTAAACTAACTGTTCCTGTTTTACCAAACGCCTCTTGTCTTTGTTTCTGCAAAGTAAATTCATATTCGAGCAATACCAACATCCAGATTTGGAGGGGCCTGGAAATGGACCCTAAAATCATTGTGCAAGTCCTGAGGAACTCATCTGCTATGTGATAAATTGGCAGACATTTATATTTATATTTTCCCAGCAGAGGCAGGATCGGTTTGCTACCTGCACTCTGGGCAACAAGAGGCCAAATGATTGACAGACTCTAAGGGACCTCATGGGGAAACAGTGAGTCCAGAAGATAACTGAGTCAAAAGTCACACCTAAATAAGTAAAATGCTTACCTTTCCTATTGCTGGTCCCATTGATCTTGATGGTTCTAGTTTTGTCATTCTTATCCATTTTATCCCACGATGTTCTTCAAAAGCTTAGAACAAATCAGTTCCAGTAAACAGATAACATGTTCTTGCAATTGATTAAAGGTGTACAAATGCTTTTAGCACATTTTGGGTCTCATTTATGAGAAGTTTTGCATCGCTGCATGAAAGCAGTGATGCAACACTTCTCAGTGCGCCCTCCTTGCGACATGAATGATGAGTCATATTTACTGTATGACGCATCATGTCACAAGGAATGACAGATATGTCAGACGTATCTGTTGGCGCAAAACTGGTGCATTACTGAAATCGTGTCAGATACGTGATGCAACTCCAGCAATGTTCCTTTCACATGCAGAAAGATCCATGTGAAAGGGCCCTGAGGCAGGCATAAGGTTTTGACGCATTGGCGTCCTTGAAGTAGAGCAGAGAAATCTAATAGATTTCACTGCCCAACTCCTATGACCCTTACTTGTGGGGGAACGCCCACCTTGCATACATTATACCTGATGCAGGTATAATGTAGTACAGGGGTGTACGAAGTGATGCATCTGCCTACATGTGCCACTTCATAAATATGGCACAACATGGCGCATTATTTACACAACGGTGGCACAAAAGGGATGCAGGCCTTCATAAATAAGGCTGTTTGTTTCTTTCACTTGCATCATTCATTCAGTCACACTTTCCCACAATAGGTGCTGTTTCTGTAACATCATACAGCTTAATGCCCACTCATTGCTGTGAAAGGTCATGTTCATGATTATGATTTATCACCTAGACCACAAATATTTCAGGAGTGCTAAATTATATTTAATGTTATACTACACATAGTTCAAACCATACCCACTTGTAACAGGGCTTTGCAGGATTCTTGGCATTCCTGCACATTCTGTTGGTCTATGTTATGTTATAATATGATATGCTATGCTAAGTTATGTTGTGTTATGTCATGTTATTGTGTGTTATGTTATGCACAAGTGCTTAGATTGTTTTATGCATGGATGATCACAGTATGATATTGAAATAGGAGGATTGACAAGGAGTTATTTGTTCATGTAGAAGCAAAAATGAAAAGTACCACAGAGGAATAAAGAATCCTGTGTTGCTGTCTGTCTCTGTGGTGGCATATTGAGCTGCTGATTCTCAATGCAGTTAACTTTGTATATTTCCTGCAAAACCAAGGGCATGCAGAAACATGCTTGTACTATTGCTGTCCAGATCAGGTAAGAGAGTGTGCAATGGAGAAGAGGGTTTGTAAGTTGAGATTCGTACCATGTTTCCCTTGCAATTTGACTTTTTTTCTTTGAAGCAATGCAGTTTCTGGTATGAGAGTGGTCCTATGTACTACTGGGTAAAATGGATTCTGGCTTGATGATGATGATATGTACAATGTAGGGAGATGTGCATGCTTGCTGTGCAGTGATACTTTACATATTTGGACAATATGGATTCTGGCACTGATATGGGATTTTACCTATCGAGTGATATGAATATCGGCATGACAATTGTGATTTATATAGGGAACAATATAGATTAGACAATGTTATATTATGTTACGGTAATTGTTCTTATAAAGTGCATGGCTGCCACAGCAACGGGGCATTCCATCGCTAGGGCCATCAGACGCAGAGAGAGAAGAGAATTAAACTATAGATTGGAGAGAAGCCACGTCTTGATCATTTTCCTGAAGGCCCAATGATCCTACGTGTCCTGAGCAAAATAAGGAATAGAATTCTAGAAGGCAGGTGCCATAGCTTGAAACGAGCATCTCCCAGCTCTTGCCCTGCATACTCTGAGGACATAGGCCAGAGGGAGGTCCGCAGAGGGCAGGGCTTGAGCCGGGACATACATCAAGCACAATTCGTTCAGGATGCGGGCCCATGCCATGCAGGAGCTTATGAGTATGACATAGTGTCTTAACGTAGACCCTCTGTTCTATTAGCAACCAGTGGAGTCAGCAGTGAAGGTCTGAGGTATGGCAGTGCTTAGGCGGTGCAAAGAGCATTCGGGTTGGCACTTTCTGGGCCCGTTGCGGTCTTTTCCTCACAGCTTTATTTACACCGAGTAGTAGCCTGTTACAGTAATCCAGGTGAGACTGTACAGTGTATTGGAAGATCATCTGCCGGATAGGTGCATCAAAAAATCCTGAATGGGTTTCAAACCACATCGAAGGCCAAAACAGGTGCCAGCAAATGACTTGGCATGGCCTTCAAATGAGAGGGTGCTGTCCATCAGAACTCATAGATTCTTAACCACTGTTTTCGGTTGGTTGGGGACCCCAGAGCCAACGGTCACCATTGGTTGCCCCATGAATGGGTGTCTCTGCCCACCGAGAGCACCTCGGACTTGGTGGAATTTAATCGCAGGAAATTGTCTGCCATCCAATCCGAGATGGCCAAACTATTGCCTTGAAAATTTGCCTAGACCTGCTTGAAGTTGTTGGGTATCATCGAAATATAATACCATAGCAATGTTCCGAGCTTTTGCCGAAAGGGCCAGAGGTCGAACCTAAATATTGAATAAAGTGGTGCTAAGAGCAGATCCCTGTGGCACACCACAGCCAAGAGGATAGACACTAGAAGTGAAAGGATGGACAGAGACCTGGAACGACCGATCGGTCTCAAAGGACGCAAACCATTCCAGTTCTTTATCCTTAACCCTGATCTCCTCTAACCGATGTAACAGAATCCTGTGGGAGACTGTGTCGAAGGCCGCTCTCAGGTCTAGCAAGATCAGTGGTGAGGTTCTGCCTTTATCCAAAGCGGATCGTAATTGCTCGATAACTGCAAGTAATGGAGATTCGGTACTATGTCTAGGCCGGAAACCATATTGGGACTTGTCTAAGACCGAGTTTGCTTCCAAATACAGAGTTAGGGTAGTGTTGACATGGGACTCCATGATTTTGGCAAGGTATGGGAGCAGACATATTGGTCGGAAATTCTCTGGAAGAGATGCATCCAACATTTTTTTAGTTAGTAGAGGAATGTCTTTGGCATGTTTCCATGACTTAGGAATCACCACGGCTGATAGGGACCTATGATCCGCTCCCGACCCTCCAACAGGAGGCAGTCACGGAATTTCCTGAATAGGTCTGGTTGAACAGAGTCATCAGGGTGACCTGATTTTACCTTGGCCGACAGACCCTCCATGTCTTTTAGAGACATGCTTGGAAGCTCCTGGAGGAAATAAGGCGTAGCGACCCAAGAGGAGTTCTCCCGGAGTTCGGGTACAACCTTCCCTAGACAGAATGTATTATAAATACATTCCACTTTACTGATAAAAAATGTAGCCAGTGTCTCGCATTGAAGATTAAAAGATATGGTGCTGTTGGCAGCAGACAGGGGTTTTACCATTTCTTTCATGAGACCAAAAATGGTTTTAGTTGGGTTGCTACTTGTGGTAATAATATTAGCGTAGAACATTGCCCTGGGCTTCCGGACCAATTTATGGTATGTTTTGACTGCATTTATGGATATAGTTTTTACTGCTGGATCATATGAGCTTCTCCAGGGCTGTTCTAAGATTGTAAATGTTTTCTTTTCTGCAGTCATAGACACGTGATACCATGTGTGGGTTAAAGTGCATTTGGCAGTGTTCATTTGTGCTGGAATGCAACAGTCTAAAGTTTTATTAACCCATCACCTGAAGGCAGCGTCAGCTGCTTCTAAACCCATAGTCCATTCTGGGCGGGGCAAGCTTATGAATTCTAAGAAGGTGATTGGGTCTAGCTTGTGCCACAGAAGCTTCATTGTGGGTGGATGAGGAGATTGCAAAGAAGACCATCTATCCACAGACACAGTGAGATGAGAGAATGATCCGTCCAGTTAGTTTAATTTTAAAAAGAGCACTTTCGCAGTCTGGGATATTCTGCGGAGTAAGGTTGCATGAATACGTTGATTTAAATATGATAGCTAGCCCCCCCTCCCGACTGTTCTATTCAGGGTGCACATCATGTAGCCTACCGGTAGGGCCAAAGCCGGAATGGCCACCAAAATAGTGGTGAGCCACATTTCTGTGAGAAATAGAATATCTGGTGTGGTTTCTTGCACAAGGTCAAATATCTTTGCATGGCGTTTGACAAGGGACCTACAATTGAAGCTACATATGGTATAATTTGCCTGCCCCGAGATCGGATATGGCAGTCTGGAGCATGTACCCACCCCAAATCCACATGTGTTACACTGCATGTAAAGGGAGTCAGGGCGCCAGCTATGTGGACTGCAGGGGGCTTTGAATTGTAGAGCAAACAAAAATTCCCTTGAATAGACTTGCCTTCAAAACAGACCACGACCAAGGGTCTTGGTGTCTGGCGATGTCCAGGCACGGACGGGCACAGATGGGCTTGCCTTTGGTGCACCTCTGGTGCACGCGTCCGTGCCATCCCTGTTTTAAATACCAGCAGGATTGAGCACAAGGAAGAGACTAGACCATCTCAAAGACCGTCCTCCCTCTACTCAATCAGCAAAAAATGCTGCAGGAGGGCAGCAGGAAAAAAAAGCTACGAGGTAATATTCTCAACGCAGCTACTCAATTTATTTTAGCCAGATACATCAAATAAAAACGGAAGTTAAAACCCCTATACAATAACAGTGTAGCTAGCAATTTCCCAAATATATGAGCAGCATACGTAGTGATTTAAAAACGATAGGGACAGGATCTAAAGTAAAACCTGTTTTAGCCTAACTTTAAGCATGAGAGTGGTGTTTCACATTTTGCATCAATTTGGTTTTTGACATGCTAGTGGAGTTCTACAGTTAAGGCCTGCCTATCCAGTCCTTTGCACCTAGCATCATGAGTTATGTTATGGGAGCCCTGTTTCTAACTTACCGCAAGTTTGTGGACGCTCTGCCTATCACCATAGTGGGCCGGAGTGGGCCTGAGTCTCCTGCAACCCTTGCCGTGACCCTTGCTGCCACTTCCAGCGCCAGGACCACAGCCTCCAGCAGCACACGTGGCGCGCACGCCGCCACCGTGTTTACAAAGCGCCAGGAGGCGTTCTTAATGAGGACAGGGCTCTGGTGGAGTGGGAGCCCCGTTTCTAACTTACCGCAAGGTTGTGGACACTCTGCCGATCGCCATAGAGGGCCGGAGTGGGCCGGAGTCTCCTGCGACCCTGACCACGACCCTTGCTGACACTCCCAGCACCAGGACCACAGCCCCCAGCAGCACACGTGGCGCGCACGCCGCCAATGCGTTTCCAAAGCGCCAGGAGGCGTTCATAACGAGGACAGGGTTCCCGCGTCGCGGGACGTGCACGGGTGGCGCCGGGCGAAGCCCCGGCCAAGGGCTGACCCGTCTGAGCCCGTCCGAGACCAGACGAGGCCAGGCCGGGCCCACCCTCGAAGCTGATAAACAAGGTCAGTCAAGTTTGATGAACAGTTGGCCCCAGAGTAGTTGTAATTAATGAGGGTGGTTGAATCTTTTAAAATGTCATTCTTTTGACTCCCTTACCAACCTAGGAAGTATAGAAAGAATGAGTATGCGTGAGGGGAAAGGGAAAACAGTACAGCCATCTGGTAGCGGTGCGGGGAACCTGGACCAGTTCCTTATAAGAGCCAGCTCTGTTCTTGCTCACGAGATTGCGCTGACAGAACGCCGTCTATTTATGGATATACAAACAGCTAAACGATCATCCGTGGGTGCTATAGCTCATGCACACACCCCGGACTGCTTCCTGGCTATAGACGCTGATCCCCTTGTTATAGGAGGCAATCTTGGACTGTCCATGAATAACTCTCTGGAATTACAGTGTGGACAGGAAACACAAAATTATTTATTATCTGTTGAATCGGTTGAGGTGAATCTAAGTAACCCACTCCCACGCATTGCAACATGATCAGCCCCCCATGGTAAAGTTATGCCCCCAGCCACAATTGCGGATCCTTCACAAAAGAGGAAGTGAGGAGGGGGTCCACAGAGACAGAAACCGGCAAAAATTAAAAGGACAAATAAAAACGGTGGAACTGTAGCTTTACCATCCACAGTAACGGTGGATCCACAGTCAAGTGTGCCAAATTTATCTGGGGATTTTAACTTAGATGTGTTGGGCGATCCCTCTGTAAAAAATAGCGATGTTATGTGGTCCAGATTGGAACTTTTAATAACAACATTACTGTCCCCAATCTTGCATAGGTTGTCGAAAATAGAGGAAAAACTAACTGCTTTTGAATTTAAGGTCATGCAGAATTTTGGTAACCTGGAAGGTTTATTAGCACCTAGTAAAAGGGTAATGGCTAGTAGACCTGTTGAATCTGTCAATGTGGTATCTGGTAACCCTTCTCCGTCTAACTCCTGTGTAGTAAGGCAGACATCTCCAACATTAAATGCGCCTGGTAGGAATGTGGATGTTGTGGGCAAACATGATGTTGGCTTAGTACATGCGGGTGACCCAGGGGTTAATGCTGGTGGTTTTACCCAGACCAGCTCTGGTGTTCAGGGAGGGAAAGAAGGTGGATTACGTGTGAGGCCTAGGGGTGATGAATCATCTAGTCTGATATTGGGGCCTCAGCATCCGGAATCACAACAGATGCTTAGGGGAATGGTTCATGGCTCAGTTCTAGAGGGCCCTCAGGTTTTACACCTTCCCCCAGCTGCTGCACCGTTGGTAGGGAAAATGTGTGGGAGAATTTGACTAAAGCCACTGACCTTAAAGATTCAGTTTTATTTTGGAAAACTTAAAATCAACCTTTCTTCAAAGATGTTCAATCAGTAAAGATTGAGACGGTAGTGACCCCTGCAGAATGGTTAATCCATTTTGAGGCACTTTTTAATGAATCCAATCAGGGTATTTTAAAAAATGAGGATAAAACTGTGATAACTTTAAATAAAATCAAAGTAGGGTGCATAAGCCAGGATGAAATTAAAACAGCCCTTAAGAATAGCGCCAGTGGCAAGACGGCAGGCCCCGATGGAGTCCCAATTGATGTATTTAAATATAACATAGAACTTTAGGTACCCATTTTGTTTAAATTTTTAATGCAACAATTGATGGGGTGATACCAGCCACATGGCTGGAGAGTTTGATAGTCCCCATTTTCAATAAGGGGGATAGAAGTAGTGCTAGTTGCTACCGCCCAATATCTTTGCTTGACTCTACATCTAAAGTCATGGGTCGAATACTGCTGGCCAGGCTAGAGCAATGGGTAACTGAAAAGAATATTTTATCTGCAGCTCAGTATGGCTTCAGATGTGGTGTTGGCACAGTTGAGCAGTGTCTGAATTTAGAATTAATATTAGGAAAATATACTTTTGCAAGGGATGGCTCCCTTCACCTCTGCTTTGTTGATTTGTCAAGTGCATTTAACTTGGTGAATCATTCAAAGCTATGAGAGGCATTGAGAGGGATGGGAGCCCCGGAGGACATTGTTGTTTTTTTATCTCAGATCTATGCTCAACTGTCGGCAAAGATACGTTATTGAATACATGGGGAATGCACGAAGCACTTTAAAATTATTCGCGGAATAAGACAGGGGTGCACTCTTGCTCCGCTTTTGTTTTCACTCTATATAAACGGCGTTGATATCCTGTTACAGAATGTAGGGGTTGATGTCCCAATGATTGGCAAGCGGGCCTCACCCCTATTACTATATGCAGATGATGCTGTCCTAATTTCTAGGACAGCAAATAGCTTACAGACCCTGATGGATAAGTTTACAAGTTTTATGACGGAGAAACATTTAAAAATCAACCTTTGTAAGACTTTGGTTATGTCCTGCGGTAAAGGAAACATTAAAACAAAAGTTCATTTTATCAATGGGACATTAATAGAGAGAACATTTACATTTTCTTACTTAGGGATTCTTTTTAATAGTAAGTGTACTGGGAACACACATGTAACCCTATGCAAGTTGAAATTTGTGAAAATAGTGTAGGCTATTTTTAGATTCTCCCACAAAAATGGTAATGAACAGGTTCGGGAGATTCTTAAATTATACGGAGCAAAGTGTATTACAGGGACTTTTTATGGGGGGCCTTATAGGGGCAGACGAATACCATGCCATTACAGATCCTTGAAAACAACTTTTTAAGACGCTTACTAGCCATCTCTGTTGCTACTCCCTCCACTATCTTGCATAGAGAAACTGTAACCCCGTATATATACACGACTTGATTAGTATAGCCGCTCTAAATTTATGGCATTGTGTCTGGACTAGGGAAGAAACCCACTTTACGAGGGATATTATTTTAGATTGTTTGTCCCAAGACCGATGTAAGAGAATACCATGGATAAGTTATATTATCGGCCTTCTAGAAGAATGCAATCTAACTGTGAATGATATCCAATCAGAAGATGTACAATACATTAGTAAGTTTAAATTAAAAAGTAGATTGCGAAGTGCGAGGGCAGCCCTAAGAGATGAGACTTCAAGTTCTAAGAAAAGTGCTATATCTTATCTCGATAGACCTATTGCTATGGGCTTACAACCATACCTTGTTTTTATAATGAATGTAAAACATAGATTCTACCTAACCAGACTAAGGTTGAGCACATTACTTTATTTATTTTCCTTCCCCAAAAGGGGTAAGTGGTGCTCTAAACTTCCAAACTGTCCGTGCGACGGTAGGTCCAAACAACGTACCCTTCACTTCTTATTATTTAGTAAATTTTATAAAGATATCAGGAAAATGTATCTCTGTCCTTTTTTTAAGTTAATAGCCTGCTCTCCTATAAAACAGCTTTTAATTATTTACGGAATTGTGAAAAAATTTCAGTCTGCAATGGAGTAATTTGCTATATAAAATTGGCAATGAAACAAAGGAATGATTTAGCTTACCTAGAAAAATTTAACTATGAACTAATGTAAGCATATTTGTATGATGATCCTGTACATTTTAACTGTTATGATGCCGTGTCTTCAATATATTATCTGGATAAACTTTTGATTTTATGATGAATGAATTTAAATGTATTGTATAGTATGCTTTTGTGGACATTTTTGTATGATCCGAATAAAGCTTGATTTGATTGATTGATTGATTGAGTTATGTTAGTTATTGATATTACAGTGCATTTGGAATTAGTGTTTTTTGTAATCCACATCTGTTCGTGTAGGGGGTTCATTCTAGGGGTGGCATGCAATAGTCATCAACTTAATGTGGTGTAGTCGGTGAATAAGCCTTAGTGTAACTTGGAGAAATAGCGTTTACAACACATGCTTTAGATCGCAGGCCATTAGAACGCGGTCATCACAAAAACCGCGGTGTTACAACATGAACCATTACATGGCAAGTCATTACAATGACTTGCTAAAGGGGTCAGAAGGTGTTGGATTGTAAATCCAACACCTTCCCTGATGTTGCACAAACTGGAGTAGGAATAGTAAATTATACTATTCCTAAGTCCAGCACGCCCCCTACAGCAAGTCGTTGGAATGACTTGTGATGTAATGGTTCACGTTGTAACAACGCGGTCATTGTGACGACCGCATTATATTGGCATGCCATCTAAAGCATGTGTTGTAAAAAGATACATTTGTAACTTGCAGAGTCTGCTGTTACCAGTATCATAGCTCAACATTGATATAAATATATCAGCCTGTAATCCTAAAACTGTGTGGAGAATGACAGCATATCAATTACGTCCAGGGACAATGTGGAATATGGTCTGTAAGGTTTTTCATTTCATACTCTGGCCGTGTGGAAGCTGAAATCCTGGTGTTATCAGTATATCACTAATGTGTGACTCCCAGCTCTGTAAAGTAATTTACCTGCACCAGTCCTAGCACCATCAAAGGTTAATGGCACAGTGAATTGCCTTCTGCCACAATTAGAAGCAATGACCGGTGTGAGCATGTGTAATCCACCTAATAGACTGCTATTTTTAGAAATGGACAAGCATGGATAAGAAGTCCCCACGATAAAACATTCAGCATCATATTATGATCAGCACAACGTGTTCGATATCTAACACAGTAGAGACTCACAGTTCCAATCTCCATGGCCACCCGCACAGGTCCATGTCGGGATGGTTTAACAGTATTCTCCATTCTGCACCTGGATGATTAATATGCAAAAAAGGTTTTGCTACCATTTTATCATCTGTGATGTAAAGGGAAGACAACTTAAAATCTTTCAGACTTGATCCAAAAGCCCCCAGAAATGGGTGGAGATCGTGTAGTGCTCTGTTCCCTAAGCTGTCAGCACATGAATGCATATTTGCAATTTCACAGACCTATGTGCCTTCTGTCTATAGTTATGTGAGGAATAATTAAGACAATCCCAAATATGAATGTGCAAGTTTCGAAATGCAGTCGAAGTATTATGAAAGAGAAGACAATGCATGTATGCTAGTGCTAACTTAAACCGTTGCCATCCAACTGAAAAAAGGTAAACTTGAAGAAAATAATGGTTGAATATCACATACTAGACATTGTACTAATAAATTATTATAACAAAAATATCATTGACCCAAATATTGACAAGGCTGGAATGTATAGGTAAGTTCTGATTTGGCATTATTCATCTTGATTCATGCTACATAATTCACTATCTCCTAACATTTAGCTATGTGATCAAAAGGTTGAAAATTCATGGCAAATGAAGATACATTCCTCCAATGTATCAAATGTGCGCACATAAGTTCATATCGTATTCATCATTAGGCAAGAATGGATTAGTCTTGCACTGCAAATGTTTGCTAGGTTACCTCTTAAACTCCAAATCTGGTTGTGGCAGGACTGTATACCTGACATAATTATATCCTCACAAAGGGCGTGATTCCGACTTTTGATGGTGCTGCACTGGCACAGCACCGCCAAAGCCATGCACAGAACGCATGGCAGATTACGAATACAACTCATGTCTGGTAGGCTTTTCTTTTGCCCTTACCATGGTGGTGTCCTAAAAATGGGCACCACAATGGAAACGCAAAAAAAGTTCCAGCATCGCATGGTTTGAAAAGTCCATGCCGTGCTGTAACATGGGATGTATGCAAACTGGGGGGCACATGCTGCACGCCACTGAATTCATCCCCATGACGGTAAGGGCATGGGGACCCTGTATGACTGCCTTTGTTTCCTTACTGCCAGCTTTTTCATGGCAGGCTCATCGCCATGGACATGCTGGCCATGAGAAACTCAAAATATGCTTTGCGGACCGCAGCTGTCATGCCTTGTATATCGGATACCCCTTTCAGCAGCGCCACCTCCAGGGAATACTGGTTCCCTGGCGCAGCAAAGTGCGTTCCAAATGGCCTCCTCAGAATAGGGTGACGACAAGACAGCCACTGCTGCGCCATTGCAAATCTGGCAGCCAAAGACCGCCAGACCCGTAATCTACCCCTAAGTCTCAGGTTCATGGATACTTCTGAGTCATTTCCAAAGTTTCTACCATGGTTTTGTCATCCTTTTCCCCAACACACACACACACATGCACACACACACACACATGCACGCACTCTCTCACAACACACTCACACACACTGCTAACCAGTGCTAATGTGCTTATGCTCTCGCTTTCAAACATTGCAAAATTAGACTACACATAATTGTCACATTTAAGTACTCAGTACTGCCTCTCTGTTCATTCTGAATCTCCGCTTTTGCCGACAACCCTTCCTTCCCCCTCCCTCGACTTCCAATTTACGGTCGCCGAGTCAGATCCCACCCCCCTCCCCTTCCTCACCAAAATTCTTCTGGGTGGGCCCGCACTCACTCTTTCCGGCGATCCACCTTCAAAGCACCTCCTCCTTCATTCCTGTTTTCTTTCGCCCTTACTTTACATTGGTTTTCTTTATTTGAGCCACTTTCCAAGTTTTGGTTTGACCGCTCATGGCTCATGAGACGCGCTCGCTCGTTCCATCTTTGCGAGCATGTCTTTCCCCCTCATAACGAGGAATGGCCCTTGTCAGCAGTGGTGTTGGGTCCCTCGCTTGCCTATGGCCTTTCCTCTAATTCTCCGGCAGCGGCTGGCTCGAGCGCGTCAGTTACATTGCCCTCCCCAGCTGCTGCCGCAGATCTCACTGATACTGTTTCAACTCGCGTCTTTTAAGGATCTTTACTGATACTGATAAAAAAGGGGTAAAAAAACTTTATTGGGAAGACAGCTTTTACTCCCATTTTACTAACCCTCACTGGCCCTGACTTTAAAGTCATAAATATATACCCAGCATTTTTCACCTTATTAACCTATATATAAAAAATAAATAAATATCTCTTTGACACTTATACATTTTTTGTTAATCTAACCCTTACTTACCTGTTGTTCATAAGTCCATATCCAACAACAGTATCTTTCTCTTCTAAGTGCATGTTATGTCTGACATGGAGTCCGACGAAGCCATTGCCAGTTCCCCCAATCACACAAGTGACTCTTTAAAAAACTTCCTGCAAAAAGAAATGAGGTCCTGCATGATGGACACGCTAAAGGAGGTTATGTCATCTAACAGACCCTTTATTCTTGAACATGATGACACCTCTCCTCG
This sequence comes from Lissotriton helveticus, assembly GCF_964261635.1. Taxonomy (NCBI): domain Eukaryota; kingdom Metazoa; phylum Chordata; class Amphibia; order Caudata; family Salamandridae; genus Lissotriton; species Lissotriton helveticus. The sequence goes on along the minus strand of NC_136063.1, from coordinate 1,808,909,657 downwards.
TGATCCTCTACTCTTACACACCAAGAACAGTAAGAAGTCCAAACACTGCGAAGGCACTATGGGAGGTCGTGGAACCTCAACTGACTTGAGAGGTCCCAGCACCTCAAACTTGTTGGGCGGCCCTCGCGACACAAATAGGATGGGTGTCCGTGGCGGCACAATCTTGATGAGTGTCCCTAGCGACACAAATTATAATAGTGCCGACGATGATGCAGGTACTGACTCTGATGAGGAAGAAGTCTTCCATAATCCCTATGACGTGTTTGTCCTTGACCTGGACGATGAAGATATCGACTTCAATAATCAATTTGAGCTTGACTACTCCCCCTCTGCCAAAGATGCTATCCTTGACCCCCTGGGTGGAGAAATGTTCTCTCCTCTCAACATCTCCCACCCCAAAGGTTCCAAATGGTTTCCCTTCAGATCATGTTTCAAAATTTATCACCAGATGGTTCAGAAATTCTCTTGAGAGGGAAACACGTAACACTCTTAGGTCAGACCCTAAACCTCGACCCTGATTCAGTAACATTTTTATTCAAACTAGGTAAAGACCCTAGGAAGGGCCTTGAAAAAGCCCTCAAGAACTGCCAAGATCGTCTCCTCGACATTCTCGGCCCCCTCATCAAGATTTTGGATTTAGCCAAAGATTCCTATATCTCCAACTCTCCTCTCGACATCAACCTCATCAGAGGTTGGAGCCAAAGGGCCATTGTTTTGCTTGGTAATGCAAACTCAAGCCTCAACATTGAAAGGAGGAAGACCATCCTTAATAAAATCAATCCTAAACTGAGTGATTTAACTGAGAAGGAACCCTCACAAAACCCCAAAGGCCTCCTTTTTGGTGAGGACATGATTAAATCTATAGGAAAATACGTTGCCACCTTTACTGCCCTAGACAAGGCCCAGAGCAATATGAGGCATGTCTTCAACAGTAATTTTTTTGGACAGGCTGGAATAAGGGTCCGTTCTTCTGGCCGTGGCAACTACCGGCCCTTCTCTTCCTTCAGAGGCAGAGGACCATCAGGCAGAGGATTCTACCCTTCTAACCACCAGTTTTACCTGCAAAGAGGCAGAGGCTCCCGAAACAGAGGTTACTCCTCCAGTGGAGCTCCCAACAGCAACCCTCCAAGTAAGTCTTCCTCTTTCTTCTTCCTCTCCCAAGGTTGGGGGCAGACTCAAATACTTTTATCACGCTTGGAAATCTTTAACTCATGATCCGTGTGTTCTGCAGAGGGTTTCAAAATAGACTTTATAGATCTTCCTTCCCAAACACTACACCCAAACCTTTGATTCTTTTGGTAGAACATCAAGAGATTGTCAGGAGGAAATTTCCCCCATGGTTCAAAAAGGCGCTATTGTAGAAGTGCCTTGGTCTCTAATGAGATTCGTCAGCACTCTCTTCCTGGTTCAAAAAAAGGAAAAGGGTTGGAGACCGGTTATAAACCTACGAGAGGTAAACAAGTATCTGGTCTACAGACACTTCAAAATGGAGGTTATTCTCCACCTCAGAGACCTCTTTCTACAAGGAGACTGGTTGGCCAAGCTAGATCTAAAGGACGCTTATGTAGTGTAGTTCCTATATTCCCAATAGGCTCTGCACATGGAATAATATATCCTATAGATTAGACGTGGGACTGAGGTCGACTAGGTCTCTATCGAATATACCAAACTTAATAGGGAGTGACAGCTAGCTCAGAGGTCACTAGAAACTTTCTGAAATTCACAAGAAGGGATTGGTTTCTGACAACCGCATAAACATGACAACTTTGTTTCCCAAGAATAAGAAATATATCTCTAGAGTCGGGGAAACAATAGATAAATATTTAACTCAGTCAATCGTGCATGCTTCGTTTCAACAGAGTTTGCAGAGAAATAGATAGATGGGCGTTTTCAATAAAAAGGTTTATTGAACAGTCTTCTTTCTCATACAGGAGAAGTGAACTGCTACAATCATTAAGCAGACTGCAAAGTATAATGCATACAGCAAGAATAGTATTATAAAATAATACTGTAAAAGCATTGAATGTTTTCTAAGCCATATATAAATACATACATAAATAACATTGACTACTCAACTGGTGCTTCTAAATGGGTCTACCCCAATGTACCTAACCTAAGTCTAGTACACGGGCAGAAGTAAGTATAGTGTAGCATAGGTTTCGTTGTTTTTGCCAAGAATCTACCAAAGGTTTCTCTAGGTTCTAATCAGCTTCATACCTTGGTTTAGAATGAAGGAGGTCTGGTATCTCTGTCTCAGGACTCGATTTCCCAACACCCCACAAGGGGAGCTTGGAAACACTGGAGCTGGATTCTCGGCGAGAGAGAGAGGCAGCCTCTTGATCAGTGCGTCAGCTGGAGGGTCGGCTTCCTTCGGCACTTGCAGTAGCGAGCTGCATTGGGCAAGTAGATAGTCGAACTGCTCCGAACCACCGTAGTTTGCCATAGCAAGTGAAGGTATATTTATACCTTGAAGGTGTTTAGGAATGCCATAGATTGACATAAAGTTGTGCATAATAACGTCTGGAAAGAACCCCTAGGGAATAGTTGTTTTTTTACAAAGTACATGAGTTCTTGGACAAATCAATATTCAAGCAAGGCGAAATTCTATAACTGCTTAAGCCGATTTTCCAAGAAATCGTTGTGATGTTCTGGTACGGGTGGAAGTAGCCATGCCTGTATTTGGTCTGCATGGGCTATGCCTGAATAAGGGATTGATTTCTATGCCTATATAAGAGCATGAATTGGGAAAATTAACTCGGAGCTCTAAACGCCACACAACACTTACTTTACATCCCTATGGCCGAAGAACACCAGCCCTTCCTTTAATTTATCTGGGACAGTCATCTTTGTTAATTTCAGGTCCTTCCCTTTGGGCTCTCATCCGCCCCTTGGTGCTTCACCAAGATCATGAGAACTATCGTCTCTCTCCTGAGAGAAAGAGGCATTTGATTAATTATCTATCTAGACGATATCCTTATCATGTCCCAACTCGACTCTCAACTTTTGGAAGACCTCAAGACTACCATGAATCTCATAGAGAGTCTCAGCTTCCTTATAAATCAGGAAAAATCTATTCTTGCCCCCTCAAAATCTCTAGAATTCCTCGGGTTCACCTTAGATACCTCGAAGTGCCTTCTTCTTCCTCCGAAGAAGAAGATCGCCAAGATTCGCAAAGAGATCAGCTCTGTTCTAAAAGAACAATCTCTAACTCTTCCGGAATTCGGCAGGCTTCTGGGCTTACTTTCTTCCTCGATTCAAGCCATCTTTCCGGGGCCACTGAATTACCATGCTCTCCAGAGAATAAAAGCCCAAACCCTCAGGTCTGTTCTTTGGTACGGAGACCTTGTAACCCTAGATCAGCAGGCCAGGTCGGAACTCTCCTTGTGGCTGGACAATTTGGATGCATGGAATGGGAGCGCCATCTTCTGTTCAACTCTGGATTTTGTCCTGGAGTCAGACGCCAACCTTCACGGTTGGGGCACTCGCCTCCTTGACTAAAACACGGGTGGTGTTTGGTCTCATGCGGAATCCTCCCACCATATACATTTTTGGGAACTTACGGCAAGTTTATAAGCCCTATTGAGTTTCAAACACTCACTGCAGGGCAGATCTGTTGTCCTCAAAATGGACAACATCTCCGCAGTCTCCTATATCAACCGCCTTGGCGGGACCAGATCAGCAGACCTCTCCGATCTAGCCAAGAAACTCTGGATGTTTTGTTTGGAACACAGAATTTCCCTGAAGGCAGAACATCTCCGGGAAAGTGAAATTTTTCTGCAGATTGGAATTAGAGATTCCTTTTAGACTTTAGTGATTGGAAACTCAATGTGAACATTTTCAACACCCTGTTTAATTTTTTGGGGCCCTTTCGATGTAGAAATATTTGCGAGCAGATTGACTTTCCAAATGCCGAAGTACTTCAGCTGGATGCTGGACCCGGGCGCTCTTGCAGTGAACGCCTTTCTCCAGTCCTGGTCTGACCTCCAGGCTTACGCCTTGCCACCCTTTGCCATGATCCTGAGGGTTCTGCAGAAAGTGAGACAAGACCAGTGCTCCTTGGTCCCTTCTGGCCTTCTCAGGCATGGTTCCTGACAACCTTGGAACTGTCTTGCGACATCCCCTTCCTAATTCCTGCAACGAAAGGTCTGGTTTCAAATGCAAACGGAAAAGATCACCACCTAATCCTTTCAGGGAATATGAACCTTCTTGCTTGGAAAGTGTCAGGCAATCTAACGAGTTGTCTGGACTTTCGTCATCAGCTCTCACTCTCCTCAGGCAGACCTGGGCACCAGGACACATTACAGGTACAATAGCATTTGGAGAAAATGGTTTTGTTGGTGCATGGAGAGGATCCTGGATCCCGTGGAGGCTCCTATCATCAGCATAGTTAATTTCCTTGTCAAATTATTCAACAATGGCCTTCCCTATAGATTCATTAACTGTTACAGATCAGCGATCTCTGCTGGACATTCTATCATCAACGGTAAGACAGTAGGTAAGAATGTGATCATTTGTAGAGTTCTAAAAAGTATAAGACTAAGAAGACCTTCTAGACCCAAATACCAATCCTTGTGGGATGTTAAACGTATCCTAGACCTTTTTTCTTCAAGGCCTGATAATCCCTTGCTTAACAGGAAATATTTTTCCATTAAACTTGCTACTCTCTTATGTTTGATATCTTGTCGTAGGGTATCTGATGTTAAATCACTTGATATTTCTAATAGATGTTATGACATGTATGGTGTTAAGTTTGAAATCCTTAGGAGAACTATAACTATGTCAGATTATATCTTTTACCTCATTTTGATTACAGCAAAAAACTTTGTATTGTTGATTGTATGAAAGAATATGATTCCAGAATGAGAGACCTTCGCCCTCAGGATGCTAATCAACTTCTTATTTAATTTGTTAAACCATTTAAGCCAGTCTCTTCTTGCTCCATTGCTAGATGGGTCAAATTAGCTATGAACCTTGCTGGTATTGACCTTTCTACATTCCAAGCCCACTCTCTCAAAGGTGTTATGGCTAGCAAATCCTTCTGGTCTGGTGGTAAGTTAGATGATATCCTTAAAGCGACTGGTTGGTCCAATGCTTCCACTTTTGCTCGTCATTATTGTAAACCTATTGAACATATGTCTGATGTTGTCCTTCAAGGCTACCAACATGCATAATGTAGCCTCCTGTCTTGTAAAAAAGTGCGATTTTCCTATTAATATGACCAGAGAATCTGGATTTCATTAAAGACACGGAGGCTAACAGTATCCCACCCGTCCCTCCCTTGGACAGAGTATCTATTTATATGTTGTTGATCATTTGCACTTGTTTCTTTACTGTTTACTGTATGCATTTTTTCTGCCTTCATTGCTTAAGGTTTGAACCTTTTTAACTTTTTCATTCTTCTTTTCAGATAACTCAACCTAATGGATTGTCCTCATCTCCTCTAATTCTCCTCTCTTCGTTTCCTTCCTCCGAATTCCGTATTTTCTCGCTCTCAAGACCAAGTTGCATCTCAACCTTATGAAATTTTGTTGCTTCGTTCCATTTAAAAGAGGCTGCTCTGTTGTTGCTCCTGCCTTTTATTAGTGTTTGTCACTGCATTTTAGAACTCTTTGCTTATGACGTAAGTGTGGCTGCTTGTGACTACATTAAAAGATTAATGCATAATGTTAGCCCTCTGTGTCTTTAATGAAATCCAGATTCTCTGGTCATGTTAATAAGAGAATCACAATTGGAAGTTACGTCTCTCTCATTGACTATTACCTTTAATATGTCATATTTGGATTGGGAGCAGATAGAGAGTATGGTTTTTGCACTCAAATGAATGCTATTTTAAAATGTACTTTAATGGCGAAGTCCTATTTTATGTCACAATTCTTGAAAATGTCACTTTTAGAAAGTTGGCATTCACTCATCCTAACCATTTGTGCCTTCTGCCATGGTCCTGGGTCGCAAAATTGTGAATGGATCTGATGTTGGGAGTTGTGTATTGATTCCATACAGTAACACAAACGCAACTCTAAAAGAAATATACAGCATCATTAGCAGTGTACACAAAATGATATACCTATTATCTGCGCTGTGCCAGAAGATCTGGTAGCAAGCATCTTGCTATCACAACTGCCTCTAAAAACAAAGTCAACATTAAAGTAATGGAGTTTGGACAAAATATCGAGTATTTTATATTGGTATACCAGAATATCATTACAAGAATATTGTGATGCAAGATATATCATTCCCAGGAATATCACCGATAGGAATCGTTTTTTTGAGATATGTTTTCATATTTTTGTTAAATATATAATTAAAAAAATAATGTTGATAATTAAAAAAATAATGTTGTTATTAATTAAGTTTTTATTGTTATTTTAGTTACTTTATTAGGTTTAGTTTTTTTGGTTTACATTTTCAAAGGTAAAAAGTGCATTATTTAATAAGAAATGTTCATAAATGATACATTTATATAATGTTTTCAAGAAAAATGAAAAATAAATGCAGGTAATATTTTTTTATAGCAAAGGAATGTTACATTTATGGGGAATCAGGAGAATTAAATAATATATAGATTTTGTTTCATTTAATGTATATTTCTCAGTCTAAAATTGCATTTTAAAATTCTAATTTTATGTTTTAGAGGTATTCATGTTTTATTTTCAACATATTAAGTAATGTTTTTAGGTGATAGCTGTATCATTATTTCAACATATATTTACAATTTGGCATTTTTCTATTAAAATGTATTTATTTGAGTGGTTCTCACTATCCTGAATGTCTTCAATTGTTTATTTTTATTGACCTTTATATAGGGTCGATAGTGGGAGGGAATATGTGGCTTGGATTTGATGCTTTGGCATGTTGACTCCCCATAGGTCAATTGATTCCTCTAGTGGGTCTGGCATACGTGAGCTGATATTGAATCATAGCTGTTCTAAAGTGAAGGACCTGACCCGTTTTGTAGGGTCTACCCCAGATTTTTGTCTTCCGTTGCTAAACCTGTTTTGTTGACTTTAGGACACTGTGCAATTTTCCCCTGCTGACCAGTGGTAAAGTGCAGGTACTCCCCCCTAAAACATGGCACAATGGGCCAACACCTGAATGGCACATTGTTTTACTTGTAAGGCCCTACTTTCAGTGACATCTTAAGGATTCTGGGGGCCCTGAGCCAAACGTATTTAGGGGCTTGAGAGTGCACTGACAGACTGGTCCAAATTCTAAGGGTCCTATTACGAGTACAGCTGTCCACAGGACTGCCCTACTCGTGGTTGCAGTCCGACCGCCTCCACACTGCGGGTCCGCACACAGTATTGAGTGTGGTGGTCCGACTGCTATGAGACTACCAGCTATACCTTTTCACCGTCCATTTGATGGTGGTGAGGCAGCCATAAAAAGGGTTGTGCAGAGGCAACTAGGAAGGCCCTAACAGGTAAACTAGCTGGATCTGAGCCAGGGGGTGCATGCAGGGGTGCACATGTTGTGCGCCGCTGTAATTGCACCCCATGCAGGAATGTGCTTTAGGTACTGAGACGGCAGCAGGCTGCATGTTCAGCTCTCCTATACACCTAAAAGCCTACCTCTGTGAGACCACCGCAGCATCACAAGCCAATGATTACACTTGTAATCTGATGGGCAGGCTTACTATGGGCTTGACGAGCCTCCTGTCAGTGCAGTGGTGGCTGGTCGACAGGAGTACCACCAAAATTGTAATAAGGCCCTAAATGTTTTTGCATCTAACATTCACGGACAGTGCTGTGTTTTTCCAGCATTGCAATACAGCAGTAGCTCACTAATATAAATGCAAATAATCTTTGTGACAGCTAGCACTTCTCATGTATGAGGTCCGGCTTCAATTTAAAATATTTTTGTATGGATGTTGCATGGTGTTAAACAACATAAACACAACATTCCTTTGAAAAATGCATGTAATGATTTTAAAAAAAACATTAAAGAAAACTGCATTTAAAATAATGTGTGTTTAAGAATCGATACAATTATAAGACAATCAGGGTGCCCCCAAAATGCTAGTGCTCTAGAACAATGCCCACTTTGCCCATATCCTAAAACATCTCTGCCTCTAATATGGCACAACATGTACTCAGGGCCTGCAAATGTAATGCTACTAATGTGCCTGCAGTGCTCCTTGTGCCACACATTAGGATAGTACTTTAAAGCATGTCTCAGGCCTGCCATTGCCAATTTGACCTGGCAATATAAATCTTTTGCCAGGCCTAAACCTTCCTTTTTTATTACATATATGTCACCCCTAAGATAGGCCCTAATGGCCCATAGGGTAGGTACATTTCATGTAAAATGTAGGACATGTGCTTTATTAGCTTTACCAGCCCTTACATAGAAAAGCTACTAAAGTAGTTTTTCAATGGTGCAATACCGATTTCTCAGATTGTCTAACATTGGGTTACCTTATTACATATAATAAGTACCAACGTTGGATTAGGAGCCGATAGAGTTATGATGTTTACACTGAAATGTATTGTAATTTAAAATACTCTTTAATTGTAAAGTCAGATTTTAAATCACAATTACAAAAATACCACTTTTAGGAAGTTTATAAATGGGGGGTTTTACCTAAGCCTCTATTGTAAATTAAACAATGACAAGACAAAAATCGTCATCAACTTCATGTATTGCCACATAAAAACACATTGCACAAATAGAAAACCAATCATAAATATTTACAATGAAATAAACACATTAGTGAACATTTAATTCAATAGACAATTACAGTGTGCTCACAATTTCACTAGAACATGGAACTATTACTCATTATTGGAGTCTCAACAATCAATACAAGACCAACAATTTGAAGAAAATCTTGGAAAATGTATCAACCTGATACAATATCAATCCGCTTATGTGCAAGTCAGAAGGATATAAGCTAATTAATATACATGAATCGCTGGCATTGAATGTCATTGAAGGGAAAATGCCGACGCGTTTCGAGTCCTGTTTTATAATTCAAAGGACTCTCATCAGGGCGGTATAAATCTGGTCCATGGTAACTTGTTTTTTCATATCCAAGGCTGCACTTGTTGTAGAATGAGGTCGCTGCCGTGGGTGCAAGCTTTAGTCGTTTTGCTCGGGCGGCGTTTCTGCCGTCGTGCTGGGATTTGATCTCTTAGTTGGGATCACATTTTTGTATGTCGACCCAAAATGCGCGGAATTAACTGCCGCTCCTTTCACTCAAATGGGGTTTGTTCTTAGTTTAGCTGAGACGACCGCGACCATCGCAAGCAGATTGACTCCGCGTTCGTGTGCAAACGAGATACGTTTCCAACTGTGCTAAACTAAGAACAAACCCCATAATGAGTAATAGTTCCATGTTCTAGTGAAATTGTGAGCACACTGTAATTGTCTATTGAATTAAATGTTCACTAATGTGTTTATTTCATTGTAAATATTTATGATTGGTTTTCTATTTGTGCAATGTGTTTTTATGTGGCAATACATGAAGTTGATGACGATTTTTGTCTTGTCTACACATGAAAAAATCAGAAGATTCAGTTGAAAGAAATTGACAGAATTTAATGTCAGGATAGACTAATACATTTTTGTTTATCCTCAGTAAACATTCATTGTTTAATTTACAATAGAGGCTTAGGTAAAACCCCCATTTATACAGTTCATTGAGGCCCGACCTACCCTCTTTCCCAGTGGGCCCAACCCCTGTTTTTCTCATCACTTTTAGGAAGTTGGCATTTTCCTTTCCCAAACATTTGTGCCTTTTACCAGTGTACTGTGTCACATGACTGTGGATGTCTCTGTTGTGGAGTTTGGGTATTGCTTCCAGACAGTAGCACAAAGGGTGCTTAGGTATGGAGAGGAAAGGCCATCCTAGCAGGGTGACTGGGAGGGGCAATTCTCATTCCCACTTATATTATAAAGGGTTTTGCCCCCTGCACACATAAAGGAATCTGACACATGCCTGCTCTGTCTTGTGTCAAACCCCAGGCATGTTGGAGCCTTCCCAGGGGAAGAGGAGAACTGTCGAGAATCAGGTGTGAGGATAGTATATTGAATGACCTTCATCAAAGGCTGGCATGAGGTATACATTTTTGAACTCCAGAGCCACTCTTTATAGCACTCCTTGGCCTGTTGAAATTACATTGCTGTATGATGACTGCCTTTCGGACTGAGAAGGAAGCCTGAACCTGCTTACCTTCATCCAAGGCTAACCCAAGTGACTCCAGGGTCAGTTGGTATACTTCATGTTTAAGCCACAAGGACAGGACAAACTCTAGATCCCCCTCCGCAACTGCCTCACTGACCTACTGAAACTTGACCTGCCTGGATCTGCAACTGGACCTGCCTGAGCCCTACTGGAGTGAGCTCATGAGCCATACAAGGTGCCCCCAGGTCCTGGACGCTTGGCTGGCACCAGTTTGAAGTTCCCTCCAAGAAGAAAAAGTGAAATCCTGACGTTTGTAACTCATTTGTTTGCTGACTTGCAAAGGGTGAATGACGTGACGTGGCTAATAAATATGGTTCACCAAATCTCACTGGGCCTGCATGTATACCTAGGAATAGCAGCACAGACAGTCACTCATAACAAATACATCACATTTCACAATATACCAATAACAATAACATTGAATCCTTGCATGTATATATTGGATGCTATATTCACTCATAATAAAAATACCACATTAGACACCAATAACATTGAAGTTGAAATTCTCAATGTATAGATTGTATACTACAAGCTGTAGATAGCCACATTATTACCAACTTGACATGTCATTCTTGCAGATGCCTTCCGATGTTCAACAACACAGCTTCAACAGAGTTGCAGTAGGAAACACATATGAATGGGAAGCATCAGTTAACATTTGTTTGTTATCCTCAGGTTATGCTTCAGAGTCTTGATTATTCAACGGGTTGCTTCAGAATTTCCCAAAAGTTGTATGCAAAACTATTGCAGCATATAACATCACCTTTCAGTGGGGCTTACACGTAGCCTTGCCCCTGAACTAAGGCCAAATCAACTTTCCCAGGGTGGGAACAGAGGTCAAGGTCTGCAGGATTGTGACCAACTAATGGCCCTATTTTTTCTACCTGAGCTTGTAATTTGGAGATATATCACAGTACACGAACAGTGTTGAGTCAATGATGAAGGGAGGACTATGACACCATTCACATATACCATCCTGCGAAACAACTTTTGCAACACCACAATGTCACAAACTTACAAAACTAGCTGTTATAGGCATCCACTTACACTTTACTCACTCACCCACATATTTTATAATTTCAAGTCACTTCCTAATACCCCATAAGTAGTGTATTAACTGAAAAACAAAGCAAGTGTAGTGTTACATATTCACATCTTCATTATCCCATGCATGTAATTGTACATGCATTTCAGTTTATTTTATTTTAAATTTCATATTACATATTTAGGGGTCGATTAGGATGGCGGTTTTTCCGCATCCTCCGGGCCGGCGGAAGTGTCCGCCGGCCTGGAGGATGCGGAAAAACCGCGGCGGAGACTCCAAAGACCCACCGCCAAATTAGGATGGCTGGTGGGTCTGATAATCTGTCCGCCGCTTTTCCGCCGCGGTCGGAAGGCGACCGCGGCGGAAAAGCACTAACATGTCTGGCGGTGTCTATCAGACACCGCCAGGCATATTAGGATGTCTGAAAATATATGCTTTTCCGCGGCGACTTTACCGCCGTGGAAAAGCATACGGACCTTCACTTCGGGGGCCCGTTGCGGGCCCCCTGGGTGAAGGTGGGGTGGGGGGTGCACATGGGGGGTACCTATGGTACCCCCCTGCATTTGCGTGCACAATGCAGCAGGCACCGCGCGGTGCCTGCCGCTTTGTGCACGCAAATGCTGTGCATGGATTTTTTACATTGCGGCGGATGCAGCTTGAAGCTGCACCCGCCGCAATGTTAGAGATGGAGGATGTGACCGCCACACTGGCGGTCACATCCTAATTTGATCGGAGGGAACGCCGCAGCCCATGCGGACGTTCCCTCCTCCTCAGGGGTCGCGGACGGACTCAAGTCCGTCCGCGATCCTAATCGACCCCTTAATCTTACTATCATTTCCAAATAGTGGAGATGGAGGCTGAGGTATAGTTCTCCACCAACCGCAACATACAGGATAAGACATACTGGAAAAAGAAGCAGGCCTTTACTGAGCCATACAAGAACCATGAAACAATCTGCCTCCATCATGAACTCCCAAATGACTGAGGATCAAAATACTCACACCCTGAGTTTCTCCAGGGAGAAAATGCACATAACTGGGGAGAAAATCATCTCGACATATTTATAGCTCTATGCGGACCATGGAAATCAGCTGTGCAATGTACCACTGGCTGAGGTATGGCTAACCATTGCCAGTGGGTGTTCACACACAATGAGCCAGGGAGTGCCTCAAATACAGGAAAGACCTTTTGCGCTGGCCAAAATGTGGAGGATGTGCTGATGTGCTGAGAGTATCATCCCAGTCACATATGTAGTGCCACAGGTTTTCCCTTCAGAACCAAAGGGTCCAGAAAACCAGTACAGTTGAACCTCCATGTTCAACTGGAGGCCTGCAAGCAGCAGCATTGTGATAACTGTTTTGATGTGTCATGTCCCATGTTAAATTTGTTTGCTTATTTTCATATTATGAGTATTTTATGTTGTGATATGACATGTGACTTTGAATAATTGTTACTAAATGATATGCATGTCCTTACATATTTTAAACATTATTTTAAATACGTCATGGTATAGTATGTTGGCATAAGTGTACAATCCAGGTGATGTTTTTCAAGTCAGACACACATCTTAACTGAGGGCCTCGACTAGAGTTTGGGTGATGGACAGCTCCGTCGGGATGCTGGAGGACATTACCTACACCATCCCAAGAATCCTCCACCAAATTTAGAGTTGTTTGCCAGCGCTGCAGACTACTCTGTACATTGACACAAATTGCTGCCATGGTATTTCCTGACAATATATGAAACGTTTAATGGCTGGTACAAATGGGGGTTTGTTTTTGAAAAACAAATGGCCCCTATGCGGTGGGAGATTTTTCTCCCAGGGTGTGGAGGGCATTATTGTCTTTTTGCTGTACCGTTTAACTAGTGATGATGGACTGAAAACATATATTTTACACTGTCTGCCTGATATAGGGTGAATAATGTAAATTCTTTCCTGTGATGGTCCCATCTCTGTCGGGCCATTGAATTAAGTATTCCGCTGAAGGAACCAACATGGGCTCCATCGATGGAATATAAACTGTTTGCCTGAATATGGTGGGCAGACCATCAGTTTGGTAGAAATATACTATGTTGCACTTGCAACAGAGCACTCTGCCTGCCAAACTCAATTGAGGCCTTTAGAATTTGTGTTTTGCATTTTCAATTTCTAAATTTTCACAAAAATGTTTTTTACCATGAAAATGTAAATGTAAATCCAGTACTTGTATAGCGCATGAATTACCCCCGAAGGGGTATCTCGGCGCTGGGGGCTGTTGGGAAGATTAATCGAGCTATTGCCCAGAGTTGCATGGTGCTGGGCAGACCCTTGCCACCGGAACCAAGAATCAAACCGTGATCCCCCGCGTCCAGGGTCAGTCACCCTGACCGCGGCGCCACACCTCTTCCCTATGTAAAGTACATACGGTTTCCTATGATAAGTAACATCCATCTCATGTCAATAATAGACATGAATGCTGTAGCAATTATTAAACAGATTTGTAACTTTTCATCATACTGTTACTTTCTGCTATCATAAGTGAATGTTAGTGTTTCAATGTTTCAGTATTTCTAGGCATATGCCTGTGCCTAGGTGACCTTTCGGTTAGCATAGTGTGACAAAATGGTGTGTTTGTTTTGAATCACTGGCAATCCTAGTCACCCACAATTAAAAGTGGAAGCAGGGGGGTGGTTTATGCGACATTGCCTTTTATTGTCACATTTAATATGATTATGTTTTTTATGTTGTTTAATTTACTTAAAGTAGCCCGAACAGTAAACCAAGAGACTTTGGCCAGTGGTTGGGGAACCTTCGGCTGGGTGGTCGTTCTGGCCACCGGAGACCTAGAAGAGGCAGACGATGGGCTCCTCATGGCAAGAAGAACTAACATCTCTGATGTTACAGAAGCATAGCCGTCTTTCACTGGGGCCTAAAGTTGCACCTCCGCTATTCAAGAGGCCCTTACAACAACAGGGAATCCAGCTAATGTCGGCTGGTGACACTTGAAAGTGGTGAGGTGTAAATGTTCCAGATGAGTGACGAGAGAGTGTAGTGAGCAAGTCTGACAGCCAAATGGGATGCGGGGGGGGGGGTTCTCACCCAGAGAAAAGTTTGAAACAAGAGTGTACTAATGGTGCATTTTTAAGCACATTTGAGAAAGCAAGAAGGTTAATTAGGCTGTTGTGAAAGTGTAGTTATGATATCAATAAAGAGATTTCTTATGATAATGATATAGGTAGCTGCTTATTTAGTGTAATCACAGCCCTTAACTACTATGTAAAAATAAAATGGTGTCACTATCCTTACCTTAAACCCTGAGGTTGTGGAAAAGCAGAAAAGGAGGCAGGGTTCTATGCAATGCCTATTTGTCCAAAACATATGTGCACTTCTTCAGGCTGTAACACATGCAGAAAATCAAACTATTACACAATTAACTGTGAAAGTAATTTCTTTAAGTGGTGTTGTGTCCATTGCATGCCCTTTAATTCTACTACTACTACACACTGTGCTGCCTGGGTATTTTTGAATACCTCTGGATGACTTGGAAGTTATTTAGGTTGGGACCTTAGAGGGCACTGGTAAAACATTAAGAACACAAGAGCGCACTTAATGTGAACTAAGTTATTGTATTGTATTGTATTGTATTGTAGGTATACTTGTATAGCGCGGTCCTGTCGCCCGAAGGGCATCCTGGCGCTTGAGATCCGGTCAACAACACTTCCACTGCTCAAACATTCCTAGGGAAACTATGCGTTTTTAGGGCTTTCCTAAACGGGAAGTAGTCCCTTTGACTTCTCAAAGGGAGTGGCAGGGAGTTCCAGAGTTTGGCCGCTGCGACACTAAACGAGCGACCACCCATCCTTACTCTCTGGAACTTCAGAACCACAAGCAATTGTGCCGAAGAAGAGCGAAGGGGCCGCGAGGCAGAGTACCAAGCGAACATATTCTGCAGTGGCACTGGGCCCTGTCGATGTACCGCCTTAAACACTAGGCACGCCGCTTTATACAATACACGCAAGTGCACCGGCAGCCAGTGTAGGTCCCTTAAGGCTAAGGTGGAGGAGCTAAGGTTAGGGCGAGAGAGAGCCAGCTTAGCGGCCATATTCTGCATCCGTTGTAACTTCCCCAGCAGGTTTTTTGGGGCCTCCAGAAGCAGCGCGTTGCAGTAGTCTAAATGACTCAGTATGGTGCCGCGCACTACTTCCGGCCTGGCCTGTACAGGGAGAAGGGGCAAGACTTTACGCAGCATGCGTAACAGCATCATGCACGAGGAGATGGTCTTATTAACATGCATGTCCAGCTGTAAATTTAGGCCGAAAATCACCCCCAAGTTACGAGCTGACTCCGCGGCCAACACTGTCTCGGGGAAAGTAGAAGGCCAGAAGTTCTCCGGAAGTACCCGCGGAATCCGGTCCATGGAGCAATGGAGCACCTCGGTCTTTGTGCTGTTAAATTGCAAGGAATTGGCCCGAAGCTAGTCCGCTGTAGCTGCCATGCAGCGATGGAATGTCTCCAGCGGGACCGTATTATTTCCTTCCAGGGAGAAGACCAGCTGGGTATCATCAACATAATTAAAAGCCGAGATACCAAAAGATTTTATAAGCTGGACCAGAAGGCGGAGGTAAAGATTGAAATAAGTTATGACCTTCTCTTTGGGGTTTGGTATACCAGTGCTGTAATCGTCAATCCTACTGATTTAGGCTGTGGACAACTGCTTTAACTGCAGCACTACGGCTTACTGATGTAAATTTTGCCTACCACCCTGCTCATTTTTATGAACCAGGAAGATGACCTGCATGGGATTAATGAGCACTGAGACTGCAGGCAAGATCCTCCTGTTTATGAATAATAGTGCTGAGGGATTGCTGAAGGGAGTGCATTGGGTTAATGTGTACCTAAGGGACAGACAAATAGTTGCATGAGGTTAGGCTAATATATTTTGGGGTACCTTGATAATAGGGAATCTATCTGGCTGAGTAATGAAGGAGCAGAAAAGGGCCAGCACGTGGGCTAATAATTACCAAATAAAGATATTTACTTTGCCGCCAAAGTTAATATCTCAAAACATTAAAATACCCAAAGCATAGGGTACATCATTTGGTGAGCAGCCATCACAACGCGGGCCTTACTAAGCGCTGCCATTACGACGCTGCTTTTACATTACTTTTTCATTTCAACGACTTGCGCTGGAGGGCGCTGTTGGAAAATGAATAGTTTAATTTTCTATTCCAACACCTTCCCTACTGTAACGTGGGCTGGAGTTGGAATAGAAAATTAAACTATTCCAACATCCAGCGCTTACAGCACAAGTTGTTGTAACGACTTGCGTTTTAAAAACAGCGTTGTAATGGCACGCGGGGTAAAAGCCCTCGTTGTAATGTCACACAACCCATCATTTACCAGTTTGCCCCCTATTTTCATTTAAGCACCTCGGAATGATTATGGGGGGGACTGCCTGTTTTGTCGCATCCAAAGGTGCACAGACTATGAAAAGGTGCAGTTTGACGTACAATTTGGTGAGAATTGAGCCACAAAGAAGCCCAATGTGTGAAATATGACACTTTGGGGCTGATCGCGATGTTGTTAGGAAGGGCTCAGGGTGGGATTCTGCATTGTCGAATCCGATTCAGAACCCTTGTTTCCTACTGAATTTGTCACTTTTCTGGATGACCGAGTACGATGCAAGGAAGTTGTCCGGGCTGACCAAATTGGTTCCGAATGGGATTCAGGCATCCCGAGTCATTTGGGTTTCAATGTTTGTTTCCAGATTGGTTGCACCACAATTTAGGAAGAACCAAGTATTGTTTTACAATTTGGGTAGGTGGAAGTACACATTTCATTTAATTACATTTATTCTCTTTTTGATTGTTTTTTTTTTTTTATTAAAAATCGTACAGCCCAATGGAGACGGTTCCTGAACGAGCAAGTATGATGACCAATTCAGACAGCCGTTCTGAATCAGTTCGACAGAGACACAACGGGATTCGTAATCAGTCTTTGGGGGCCCTTTGTGGGCCCCCTTTAACCGGAGGTGACCGAATGTGGCCTGTGGGTGTACCCAAGGGACCCCTCTTCCCAACCATGCACAACACAGGTTGCAAACTTTTCCACTCCTACCCCTTTTTCCATTGGGAGCCTGTGTTCTCTTTTGAGATACAGTCTCCTATTGAAGTCAATGCGAGTCCGATCGAACCAGTCTGTAACCATCCGGACAAGTGGTAATCGGTCGTGAGGACTCCACAAATACGAATTGTTCGGAAAGCATTCCTAACCTGATTCGGTGGTAATGCTTTCCTAATGACATAGTAATTAGGCCCTTTGTGGTATTTTTCCAGCTCAGGCAGTACACAGTTGACATCAGGGACTCATTCCATGTAAATTGGGTGGCCCCCTGGATAAACGAGGTGAATGGGCTCTGACACTGCTTAACTCGTGGTTTTTACTGGCTATATGCTGAAAGCTACTCCCAATTCCAGCCTAATAGTGTTTATACTCTGCCCCACGCACAGCAGCTAGTTGACTGTGCAGGCTGCTGATTACTTTATTAGTGGCCAGTTCAACTCCTCAATTATTCACCAGTCTAGCATGTGTCTCAATGTTGACTGTCATACACAGACACGGAGCATCCCAGTGCATCAGCACAGCCCTTGTACCCAATGGTGGTTTTAAACCACTGTGTGTATATGTGCATGAGAGAGAGATATTAGAAGGGGAGAGAGAGCAAGCAAGGGTTGCGTTGTATGTTGTATGTTGATATTTGAAGTGGACACGAGCGCATACGCGCGCCTGTCAACTTCAAATAATACTTCACGAGGTATGATTTGATTTGAATGGGAGCCTTGTGAGAAGTGCATGTTTGCGCGTGAGATGTGTATGTTTGAATTGATGTCGGGAGATATAGGCATGGCAGGGTGGCGGTTACGGCATTCTTACCTTGTACCTGACGAGAGAGAGATGAGAAATAAACAGCTCGGCACAGTACCTGTTTCTTCATCTTTATTTGGATTTCATGAGATGTAAAGAAGGACCTTTTCTACACTGGCAACAATCGGGAACATTCCCTTACTCAAGATTATCTTCAAGCATCGGCGCTCATTGGATTAAAGCCTCCTGTATGCGAGGATATTACTGGCTGTTGGCTGTTGATTTAGGCAAACCCTTCTCCGGTGGAATCTGTAATCTCATTGGTGGCTTGGACGTCTGCCTGCGACCACACGCTGGTGATCTTTCAAATTGTTTTAATTGTGATTGGTTGCCAAAAACGGAAGATCCCCCTCCTTACATCAACGAGGTCAACAGTGACGCTGGGTAAACTTGCTGTGTTTCTGAGCTTTCAGTTAGTTTGTGAGTATTTCATCTGTGACACGCACACATATAATCTCGCGTGTCATAATAACTATTATTGTTTTTACTTATATCATCTGTGACATGCACACATGATTGACAATTCCATTTTAAATTAAATTTGGCTACAAGGAATTGAAAGAACATTTAAACAAGCATGTCTGGAATCCAACCCCCCTCATCCGTTCTCACATTGCCAGATGAACCCCAAATTGAATGGGAGATATGGGAGGTAATGTTTCTTGTGTATGTTCTCGAAGGGGAGGAATGTGAACCAGACAGGAAATTAGCCTTACTCAAACATTGTCTTGGAGGTATTGCTCTTAAAGAATATAAAAATCTACCTCCTTTTTCCAATACATCTGATTTGAATGTTTACCAGATTGCTTCTAAACAACTTTCCATTCGCTATGGGAAGAAAATAAACATGGTCATGGAAAGATTCAAATTCTATTCAAGGAAACAAAAAAGTGATGAATCTATTGACAACTATGTATCCGCACTGAGAGCTTTAGCAGTTACATGTGATTTTTAGCACATCAACTATGACCAAGTTTTAAGAGATCAAATTCTTATGCGTACTAATAACAAAACAATAGAAACAAAGATTGTGGACCACTTCAGACATGTCTCTCAATGCAGCTATTGAAATAGCGAAATCTATTGAACACTCAGAAAAGTTTGTGGATTAAAAATCAGGTCGTGTGATAAATCTGATGTGCATGTTATTAACAAGGAATATGACAACCAAAAGGAAAATGATAAACAAAAACAATTTCTAAACCAAAGAAGCGAAAGTTATTATAAAACGGAAAACAGAAATAGATGGCAAAAACCTGACCTAAAGTGGAACAGTGTTTATTGTTTTAGATGTGGCAGCAGCTCTCATCTAGGGAACTCAAAGTCATATCCTGCTTTAGAAAACGTGTGTGCTAGATGTAACAAGAAAGGACATTTTCCTAGAGTCTGTAGGTCAGCTCCAAGAAGAGTTAATGTTATTGAAGAGCATGAAGAGCTATGTGATTATGACTATGATGTTAACACTATACTTTGCATGACTAAAGAGATAAGCATTACAAAATTTCCTTCATGTAATGTCACTATTAATGGAATTTCCACAAAAGTATTAGAAGACTCTTGTTCATGGTATACCGTTTTGCCTCACACTTTGGTTTGCTCTAATTGGCCTGACATTGAACTCACACAACCTGACATTTCACCAAGTGGTTAAACTGGTCATAAACTACAACTTATTGGGTATTTTATAGCAGATTTGGCTTTTCATGAACGCAACACATGTGGAAAAATGTATGTTACAAAAGTGGGAGTATCGCTGTTAGGTTGGCCACATCAGGAGAAACTAGGTATAAAACTAGATCCTAATGCTGATCCTCCTGTATAGTCAGTTGATACAATTCCCACAACACCAATTTTGGTTAAGTATCTTGATTCTTCCTTGGTTTCTAAGATCAAAAAGGAGTATCCTACATTATTCAGTGATAAACTGGGTGAGTACAAAGGTTTTAAACATCGCATAAAGGTACATGCCAATGCTATACCTGTACGTCACAGGGTCAGGAATGTTCCTTTATCTTACAGAACCAAGCTAAAAGATATGCTCAATGATATGTGTAGCAAGAAAATAATTGAACCTATAGAGTCATCTCCTTTGGTTTCACCAGTAGTTGTTTCCAGTAAACCTGGTGGAGATCATCATTTGTGCATAGATTTGCGCAGCCTAAACAATGCTATTTGTGTGGATTCTCATCCACTTCCCAATTTACATGAGATGGATTCTACATTGGCTGATGCACAGGTATTTTCATGTCTGGACTTTACTAGTGCATACCACCACGTAGGTCTCCATGAAGAATCAAAAGACCTGACTGCGTTTATAACACCAGAGGGATTGTATAGATTTTGCAGGACGCCTTTCGGCTTAGCTAGTGCCGCTGCTGTGTTTCAAAGGTTGATGAAAGAAACTTTAAATGGTCTCACTGGGGCTATAGCATTCCAAGATGATATATTAGTTTTTGGAAAAGATGACGAGGAACATGACCACAATTTAATGAAGGTCCTCAATGCCTTATCAAACAAAGGCCTAACACTTCGTGCAGACAAGTGCAAATTCAAAAAACAAGAAGTTGAATACCTGGGACACTGTATCAGTGGAAATGGAATTAAACCTAAAGTATCACATTTGGAGAATATTAGTAAAGCTCCTATTCCTGAGAACAAGGAACAATTAGTTGCCTTTTTAGGCTTAGTGGAATTTTATGCTAAGTTTATTCCAAATTATGCAACTGTAATTGAACCGTTTAGGAATCTACTAAAGAAGAATGTGAAATATAATTGGACTG
Organism: Lissotriton helveticus; assembly: GCF_964261635.1. Taxonomy (NCBI): domain Eukaryota; kingdom Metazoa; phylum Chordata; class Amphibia; order Caudata; family Salamandridae; genus Lissotriton; species Lissotriton helveticus. Next base: position 1,808,888,745 of record NC_136063.1, on the reverse strand, counting down.
ATACTATGACTGCAACGTTTACCACTGTAAAGGAGATGATTACCAAGGCTCCATGTCTTAAACCTTTTGTTATTGGTAAACACTGTATTGTAATGGTAGATACAAGCAATTGTGGATTAGGTGCTGTACTGATTCAAGAGGAGTGGGGTAAAGAATGGATTGTGGTATATGCCTCAAGAACCTTGAGGGAATCTGATCGTCATTATTCTGTGATTGAAAGAGAGCTATTAGCATGCGTATGGGGTGCTAAGCAATTTAGACCATTTTTATGGCGCACCAAATTCACCATCAAGTCTGACCATAAACCTTTAGTTCATATATTATCACCTGGTGATGGGCGTACACTATCATCAAGATTGGCCAGACTGTCATCAAGATTACAAAATTTCCAATATTCATTATAGTATGTTCCTTGGAAATCTAATGTCCATGCTGACTGTATGTCAAGGCTACCTCTTCCATGTAAAGATTCAGACAGTGTTGATACTGATGAGTGTGAAGTGGCACATGTGGTACATGATGTGAATTCATTGTTTGGTGAGAATTCGGTTGTTCATGAGCAATTGTGGAATGAAAAGATGGAAAAGGATCAGGAACTCAAAGAGGTAAAGGAGTTTATATTAAAGAATTGCCAGGAGAGAAAGAACTCATAGGGAGTTTAGCAAATTATTACAAGATTCAAGATGAATTGGCCATAGAGAATGGAATTATCTTAAGGGGGGATAAATTCATTCCGCCCTTTGGTCTCAGGAAGATGTTTGTTGATTTTTCTCACGAAGGGCATTTTGGTATTTCTATTACTACGAGACGTTTAAAAGATAGTTTTTGGTGTCCAGGAATAGACTCATATGTTGCGCATCAGGTGAGACTTTGTAGATTGGGTGCTAACAGTGATAAGTCAGCTAAGGCTTTAACTACTATTCCACAACCAGTAGATCTACCTGCTGCACCATGGAGTAAACTAGGTATTGACATTATTGGCCCATTTAGTATTTTACCACATCAATTTTAATTTGGCATTGTGCTTATGGATTATTTCTTTAAATGGCCAGAGATTAAGATGGTCAGGGAGGTTACCTCTGAAACTATCATACAATTTTTAGATCATGTCTTCTGTAGAGAAGGTGTTTTTCAGGAGATTGTTACAGATAATGGACCACAATTTATTAGCAACAAGATGGAAGATTATTTAATCAGATGTGGCATAACTCACAAAAGGATTGCAGTTTTTCATCCAGAGGCAAACGGTCACATTGAGAGGTTTAATAGGGTTGTTAAAGAAGCAATTCAATTCGCTGTTAAAAGTGGATTGTGTTGGAACAAAGCCTTACAATCCATGTTGCTTTCTTATAGAACAGCTCCAAATGCAGTTACTTTGTTGACTCCCTTTGAATTATTGAGAGGTCGTAAACCTAGTACAAAATTAGTTCCATGGTGGTTAAGAAACAAAAATAAAACACAAGTGGAGTTTGCAGAGATTGATTTCAAAGAAATTTGTCGTTAAGTGGATGCTTATAAAACTAAAATTAAGAATGATTTGTTAAAAAATAAAACTGTGAGGTATGCTTTTGTTCAGGTTGGAGATTTGGTACCTTTGAAGAAGGGTTGCTCTGTACATAAGGGACTATCAAATTGGTCTGATCCCATGGAAGTAGTAGCACTTTTCAAAAATGCAGTACGAGTGGAAGATGGAAGTGTTTGGAACTTCAATAAAGTTTCAATTTATATTGGTAGAAAAGAACTTTGTGATGATAATTCTTCAAATGTATTTCTGGATGTTGATGGTGAGAGCGTGAGCACTTCAAATTCTGAAACATCTTTGAATGAAAAATGTGTCTCTGCTCCAACATGTTCAACCAGAAGCTCAAGAGTTCGCAAGTTACCTATTAAATTTAAGGATTTTGTGCTTTCTTAATTATATTAGTTAAAAAAAAATTATAAGAAGGGAAGCGTGTTGTATGTTAATATTTGGAGTGGACACAAGCGCATACGCGCGCGTGTCAACTTCAAATAATACTTCACGAGGTATGATTTGATTTGAATGGGAGCCACGTGAGATGTGCATGTTTGCCGCGTGAGATGTGTATGTTTGAATTGATGTAGGGAGATATAGGCATGGCAGGGTGGCGGTTACGGCATTCTTACTTTGTACTTGAAGAGAGAGAGATAAGAAACAAACAGGTCTGCACAGTACCTGTTTCTTCATCTTTATTTGGATTTCATGAGATGTAAAGAAGTACCTTTTCTACAGGTTGAATCATGAACAATGCATCACTGTGTAAAAATTGCTTTCTGCAGGTGCATTTATGTGATTTATACTCCTAATCACACGCCCTTTTCTGTGATCAGCGCTGATGTGCAGATTACATTTTTCATCAGTTAGTGGACATTTTTAACAGTTCCTAACTGAGAATATAAGTAAAAAATAGCAAGACCTGTTTTCAGCCATATTCTGAGCAAGGAAAACCAATCATAAAATGTGCACTAATGGACAAATAGCAGGAGAATAAATCACAGAAACTCCGCTGCAAGTGTGGCACCAGAGGAATGCAAACCTATTTTTGCACATGCACGTCTTCTTCATGGCCTGGCCCCAGATGTGTTTGATAGTAAGCCGTAAGAAGGTAGTGCAACAAAATCTGCACCAGTGAGGTAACAAAAAGGCTTGCTATGCATTTGTATGTTATGTACTGTGTATGGGGAGGGGAAGGAATGAAGGAGAAAGCGCACATGATGAGAAAGGAGATGAGAGACATGGAAGAAGACAATGAGTGTGATACAGAAAGTGCTGATTTATGATGAGAGAGAAGGAGAGGGAGAAAAGAGATAGAGAAGTGATACAGAGAGAAAGGTATACCGAGAGAATGTGAGACAAAGCAAGAGGGATACAAGGAGAAACAGAAGGTAATGTGCACTGGCAGCCCTAATTACTGTGACCCCAATAAATTCATTACAGATAACAATAGTCAGGCTGATCCACATGACTCTCATTCTCCTCCTGTTTGAGGCGTTTGGGCCTGCATGATGCCACATGGGCATGAACTCATCATTCCAAAACACTGTCAAGATTGGGCAGGCTTAAATGACATCAGTTATTGTCACCCTCTGTCTGCAAAACCTCAAGCAAATATCTGGGCTGGACAATTCAAAATCATGCAGGCTTGTCAGTGCATAGTGGCTTGTATGTAGCAAACCTATTTTGTATACAAAATATTTCACCTCACTGCTGCTCATTGCATTGCATTGCATTGCATTCCATGCCCATTGCATTGCAATGGGCATATGTGCCCATTTTCTTTCATTCACTAGGCCTTAAAGGAAGTTTGCCACATCATGAGATGGGATCATGAGATCAACATCTGCTGTCATGAACAAAGGAATCGGGCCAGACAGTTTGAACTTTGGCCCAGCTACAGAACACATATATACTTAGAACAACAATTTTTGTATGGCAATTACAACACAGTCACACTCAACAAAGATATGGAAACGGCAAACAGCACATTTTCAAAACATTTTTTAACCTTATTTATTTTATACAGCTGTCGACTTCAGCATCTATGATGCCAACTCCGAGACAGGGCTGTCTTACAAGCTTGCAGTGAGGCCAGGTCTGGGCCTGGGCATGGCATGTAGTTAGTCAACCAGAGAGGTGCCGAGCAAGATGGTGGGGGTCAAATTGAATGAAGGTGGAATAAATCACCTTCAAAACCGGTTTGAATGATGACATACCATGGGGCAGTGTGTTAAGATGACAATCCATCGCTAAGCTAGGAACACAGACCTTGCTACCTTCTGTATTTTGTTCCACCATTTGCCCAGCTTATTACACCTAGGTTTACGCATTGCAGCTTGCTCTGCTAACCAGGTTCCCTGCTGCTAATGACGTGGGGACACCAGTTTTTTGTTAATGCCAGGCCCTTACTATTTATGGTTATCCTTTTGTCAGGGTCCCTAAGTGTGACTAGTGTTTTTTATTATAAAAACGTGTCTGTACACTGACGACATTTACACACTATACTGATCACTTTTGATAGGGTTGCTAACATGTAATAGTCACCGATCACTTGGGGGTGTTTTCCGATGTCTCACGCGATATGCGTGTGGTATTGAGGGCGCGCCTCGAGTGTTGGGATCGTATAAAGATCATTTGGCTGTAATAAGAATTGTGGCCTTCTATATTCCTTCGCACATTTTATTATTTGCCTATGGACTAGGATTACAAAAAAAGTTTTGATAAGATATCACCACCCCGGTTACACCGGGATTCGAACCCACATTTTGGGCCTTTTTAGTAACTGTCACTTTAGGGTATCCGACCAGGCGGCAGCTACGTAGTGTTACGTCACCCACGTGACCGGCCCTGGCGTATCACTGTAGGATAAAATATAATGCCTCTGCCAGCCCATTTCCTACATTTCCGGAAGACAGAAGCCGAGAGAGCAGGTATACCGCGGGGAGTCACGAGTGCTTAAGTAAGTTTTTTGTCCATTAAACTAGCCACCAACAGTACGGGCACTCACTTACTACCCGAGGGCTTACTGCATCCCCCTTTTTTCCTCTTCAGAGAGACACCGCTTGAAGTGAACCCACGCTATCCTCACCGAAGGGGCGAGTCTATTTCATCCACTAAGTGAGTTATGTTGCTATTTGTGATCATTGCCATATTACCACTAACTTCCATGCTAAGGGGGTTTATTCTGGTTCTCCCAATGTCTGATTCAAGCATTTTACCACGCTCGACGAAAATCTACAAATATTCTGTTTGTTCTATTTAAATGGCAATGACGAGCTAAGTAAAATAATGCTCGCATTTAACCATATCTAATTGATGAGAAGTAGCTTGAATAGTAGCGCTTGAGGTTAATTTCTCCACAATGGTCAGATACCTAATTCTGACTATGGTGCTGTACCCAATAATCATGGGAAGCACCCCATACTAGTTGGATGGCCCCCCTCTGTCAGTCAACGTAAAGGGAGCATTTATTTCGATATCTTCTGAAATTTTACGGCCATGCACTAAGAAATAACGCATTTGACCTTAGTACTTGTAATTATAGGTCTATTTGTGTGTTATCGTTTGTCCTCTTTCTCTCCACAGGTTTTTTGTATATTCCTGCAAATTACAGTGAATAACCACGGATACTGACCGGGAATTCATCAAATAAGATATTCTTTCACACGTAGAGCCTCACGGGAGGGTACGCCTTAGCGTGCGCACACCACCGGAGGACTTTTCTGATAGGTCCTAACGAATGCTGAGCAAATTGCATCAAAACCAGCAGAAACATGTTGACCATTTTTTATATCTTAAGGACTCAGGTTCCCTAGCCGAGAACCTTGTTAGTCCGTTCACTTTGTTTTTAATCCAATGCAGGTTGGCCATTATTAAAGATTTTTGTAAAGGCTACAACCTTTGCATTTTAAAAAAAATATTTTGCACATATAGTTATAATCACATTCTAATTTGGGCACTGTTGCACTCACCACATCCCGCTCCGCTGTAATCAGGCGTTGTAGCACGCTGGGGGGGTATTCGGTCACCCCAGCGGGGACCCAATGATGAAGCATGTCACCAACCAGTGGTGAGTGAGGGTCCTTCATAAAAAAGAAAGATTTTTCCTTCCCTCCTGCGAAATACTTGGGATATTAGTTCCCTTGGGAGGTGTCCTCCTTAAAGGGGGTTTTGGTTCCTTAAGGGGAGATAGAGATAAAGCACTACATGTGTGTGCTTGTGGGTGTGTGTATGACGTTCTATGCACGCATCCATATGTACAGTATGGAGACATAAAAATGGACACCACAATATAAATTCTTTTGAGCACTTTTTGGTTTAATCAGTTTTTCACTTAGTCACTCCTCTGTTGTTGTTTAATAATTTGATTGGGGTACAGGAGTGCCGACTCATGCCCTTTTTTCTCTTGTTGGTATTAATGGAATAAATCCCACCTCACTCACTACTGATCTTGACTGCACCATCCGCACTTCACTTCCTTCTCGTCGTGGAGGCAAATAAGCAGGAATTGGAAGTTGATTCAGACTCCAGCGCGGCAACAGGAGTAAGGGCAATAACTGCACAGCTTCATAACAAAGCCATAGAGTGATTGGTCACGAACTCCGAACTCCATGATCCTGAAGTAAACCTTCTCATCCCTGCACTGCCTTCTGTACACCAGAGAGGCATGCTAACGCGTCTCTTGAGCCAATCCTGACACTGCTGTCTTTCTGTGCACTGTACAGCATAAGAGCAGTGCCAGGATTGGCTTGAGCAGGCAAAGTTAGCGCTCATTAGCAGACCAGAAGGCAGCAACTGCTAGTCCCCTGGCTTCCTTATAAAGCAGATGAGAAAGGCTTCAATTGCAAATGTCGGGTTTGGGCGGTGCCTTTCTACGACCAGCCGGACATGCGAGCTTGAGTGAGTCAGTGACAAGCACTTTTTGTTTACTTAACTATGTACATGTAAGCCCCACCCCAACCACCTCCCTCAGGATTGATGGAGGCATTTCAGTACAACATAACCTAAACACTTATATAAATAAATAAATGTATCTGGCCTGCAGATGAATAAAGCAGACGGCCTTGGACAGAATTCTTTTTTTTAAGCCTTGATTTAATTAATTGTGGGGTATAGGGCCACACATATGTAGGGGAGCAACGCCCCAATGCTCTTAAAGAGGAACCGCCCCTGAATCCAGCTGCTTCCCAGGCCATTCTTCTCTTCTTTCATGTACCGGTCTAGATTAGTGGATGAGGGTGAGATTCGGCACTGATACTCCCGAGCCCTTATGTAATGTATCACCCCTGCCCCCTAAATATGTGTATGAATCATTGTTTTGGAAGATGAAGATGTCCAGGGATTTTGTCCCTAACCCGGGAATGTATTTCAAATACTCCTTCACTTTATAGGAAATGATTTTAATTGTATTTTAGACTTTGAACTTTTACTTTTCAATTGAATCTTCACTTAGGACTTTTGAACATATGTTGAAGCTTTGTTTTACCATTTTGAATGTGTTTGTGATTATCTTCACCATTTGTTTTTTTCAGTTACTCCCATGTCCCCAAATATTGCTACCTAACTCTTTGGGTTCACACACTATTTTTGTTCCTTCTTCCCTTCCAAAGGACAGTTTACAATGTAACTAAAGTGAAGTTGAACAAGATTGTACACTTTCATTTTCATGTATTTATGAAGGGATGCTTGTAGATGCATGTGATAGAGTTGCAGTAAGGTTTTTTGCTAAACATTTTACATTACATAAAATTATTGTAATAGACACATATTCATGGCAGAGCAGACAGTTGTCACACAGATGAAATATAAGTGAAAGTAATATTAGACTGTCACTTAAGGTTTGTTGTTGTGGATTGCACGCAGGGGAGAGGTTCAGGTGGGTTGTTGGTAGGCTTTGTTAGAGGGGTGGGCCTCACACGATCCTATTGTGCTCCAACAGACTGTGGCAATAAGTATACAGATCGCCACATCCATATGTGTGATACAGCTTTTATTATCTGACTGGCCAAAGCATGTTGCTCTGCCTCCTCCTCGCTCAACACATAGAGATATTCCAGATGAAAATTCATCAAGTATAGCAGAGACTGTTTAAGGTCTTCCAAGATATTTGTCTCTCTGGTGGGATGTGAGAAGGAGATTGTTGCATGGGGCAGAGGTCCTCAGCACTGGTGGTTTCTTCTTTCTAAGACAATTCAAAGAGAACTGGAGTTGTACTTGTTTGGGAAGGTACAGCAGGGGAGACAAATGAGGTACCTATAGACTGAGGGATGGTTATAGGAGGGATCTGTGTAGCCAGTTCCAGCATCTCTGGCACTGCAGATGTTGCTTGGAAATTTGCACCCTGTAGGAGTTCTCTCAGACTGCCGGACAGCCTTCATGCCCTTTTGCAGAGGTCTTCCTGGGTGCATAGGATCTGCAAAAGTGGCAACTTGTAGGACGATAGAATTTCTCCCAGGATTACATGATGTACTCTACTTTTGGATGGTGAGAGATCATCTACAGGCACTTGATTCATGGGAGCAAAAGGAAATAGGTAGTATAATTAGTATAATTCATATTACAGATCATGGCCATGCCTAGAATAGAGATAATATGCAAAATTTGAAAAATAAAGACAAACATGACATTGATAAATCATACATAAAATATTATTAACTGTCCAATGTTGGTTAATACAAAGCCAAATTAATAATATAGAATAAAGTCTTACCTGTTTTTATCACACATGCTTTTTATGTGAATGGATCCCTAGAAGTACAAGTGCCGAACTTGTGTCTTGGTAGTAAGTGGTGGACGTTTCTCCCTAGATCCATCACCTATTGAAAAAGAAATTAGTTTGGTGACGGGGGAGTGAAGATAAATCAAAACAAATATCGGAGTAAAGGATTGGACATAGAATGTACTGTATTCACAGTTTTACCCCCCCAACAGATTATAGAGTGCCAAACTGCAGCTTGCTGTATCTCACTTGAAGTCATATAATGGTGGGTGCATAGTATGTATGTTGACAAGCCCACTATGTGCTAGTTTTAGTTACTGTTTTCGTGGCCTGAAACTGGGACACACTTGGTGTTTTAAAAGACCCCTCACACACCAACCTGGTTGGTGTCATGCTTCATCATAGGGGTCCCAACCAGGCGTCCGAATGCCACCTGGTTGTACTACGACGCCTGATTACAGCGGAGCAGGCGTAGGTGCGATAGTGTGATGTGAGTGTTTGGTTAAAAATACCTCTGGGAATCCTTGCCTTTGTATTTTATTATTGGCTGCCCAGGGTATCGTTTAGAAATTATGTGTAGTGCAACTCCTGAAGGAGTAGTAGTCCTACGAGTTGTCTATATGCAGCGGTCTGTATGTTTCATCCCCTTGAGTGGTTGTAAGGGTTTTCTTCAGGACCAAGGTGGTAGTAAGTGAGTGGCAAAGTGAAAGGTGCCACGTGAAATGTGAAATTCCTACACACGCGCTAAGGTGTGTGGAAAAGAAAAATGATAAGTGCTGGTGTACTCACTGCTACTCCAGAGTAGCAAAAAAATCTGTAGGGAAAGAAGGGGACAAAACAACATATACATCTGTATATTTTCAGCAACATTAAATGCAATCTTAAGTTGTGGTATTAAGTTGTATCGTTATTAGGCCTTAGAATGTGACTATATGTTGTAACATGCAAAAGGGCATGCACTGATACTGTGGTTTGCATGCCAAACACACTGAAGTCGCGCTCATCTCATAGCGATAATGTGAAACCTTACATGCGCGGTTGGTATGTCAATCATATTATTGGTAGGCAACAATAAAGGCTATTGCATGCGACAACAGTGTTGACGGGGATTTTATGGCACAGGGTGCGTGCGTGGGAGCTGCTGGGAGGAGGCCAGTCAGTCCGTGGCGTGCTGAGTGTGATTTGTGATGGGATGCTGCCGAGTGAAACACAGACATATCACCTGGAAAAGCCACGTCCTGGTAAATGACCGTGCATGTTGCGGTATTTAAATGCTACCTGAACATATATATAAGATAACAAAAAAGGGGTCAAAATACAGTAATACATCGATATTTACAATGCCACTATGCTCAAGCATAGTGGCATTGTAAATATTTTCTTTTCCACACACCTTAGCGCGTGTGTAGGAATTTCACATTTCACGTGGCACCTTTCACTTTGCCACTCACTTACTACCACCTTGGTCCTGAAGAAAGCACTTACAACCACTCAAGGGGCTGAAACATGTAGACCGCTGCACATAGACAACTCGTAGGACTCCTACTCCTTCAGGAGTTGCACTACACATAATTTTTAAACGATACCCTGGGCTGCCAATAATAAAATACAAAGGCAAGGATTCCCAGAGGTATTTTTAACCAAACACTCACATCACACTATCGCACCTACACCTGCTCCGCTGTAATCAGGCGTCGTAGCACAACCAGGTGGCATTCGGCCGCCTGGTTGGGACCCCTATGATGAAGCATGACACCAACCAGGTTGGTGTGTGAGGGGTCTTTTAAAACACCAAGTGTGTCCCAGTTTCAGGCCACGAAAACAGTGACTAAAACTATCACATAGTGGGCTTGTCCACATTGTTTATTTGTATACTACATATCTGGGGATCTGGACACGCCCTAGTTTACCCTTGCTCTCTCATTGTTTCCTGATGCATAGTATGTATGCCATGGTTGATGTATTTCTGAAACTGAGGAGAGAGACATGTATAGAGTTTGAAAATATGCCTGCAAAATAGTATCAGTATACATTAATATGTCCATGATACACAAGAAATAAAGCAATATATAACACATCCCAGGACCAATCCTAGAGCAAAGTAGATATTAATTGTAGGTACACAATGGTATCATGCAAGAGATTGTTATGTGGCCTGATGTTAATGAATGAAAAACTTTATTCGATTTTACGTACATAAAATCATAAAAGCAACAGATACATTTCACAACAACATGGTTTAAAAACATTCATATATTAACAAATAGTTAAGCTTTTCCTTTTCTTTAAAACACTCTTTAAAAAACCTAGCATAACAGCCACACAGGTTGCATCATTTAGAGATAATAAAAACAATAGGGCTGTGCGACATTGCCTCCATGTACCAAACTTTTGTAAAAGTGGTTTGATCCATCTAGACCTCTCCAACATATAAAATTTACAAAAACAAATAACATGCAGAGTAGATTGGGTAGACAAGTTGTCACACAGGCATTTACAGAGATTTCTGCCCCAATCATTTACTTTAGGGAATGTGGTTAGACGAAAGAAGACATCAAACCTGAAACGTGTTAAAAGATACCGGTCAAAGCCCTCCAGGCACCAAGTCAGATAAGGCTGGATAGTATAGGTAGCTAGGGTGAGTTAAAGCTGAATGACAAGATTTTTGTTCATTTCCACACCTAGTCTCAGGGATTCAACATGGTACCAACACAACTGTTTCAGGTCTTTTCTAATAATGTTGAACAGTGAGTCTGGCTGGTGGTAGTACTCCGGTTTTCCTAAATCCCTTGTAAATTTCAATATATACATCAACCATGGAATCTTACTGGCTTTGTCCAACCTCATACAGTCCGCAATAATGTCTCTATTTAGCAACAGATCAGAGGTAGTCCAGATTCGATGCCAAAGCAAAAGAGGTTGCATGCTAATTAAATCACTCACATATCTGATGCCCAACTCTGCATGACAATTAAAAACAGGAGAACTAGCCGGGATAGCCAGGATAAATCTTAAGAAAGCGTTCCCTACCTTTTGTATAGTATTACAATTGCCAATGCCCCAGATACCCGCTCCATAAATTGCTGTGCTAATGCATTTGGCGTTATAAGTTTTCAACAAAATTTCTGGGGGTCTTTTTCCCATCTTTCTAGAGAATGCCATAAGTGCAGCAGTGGCTCTCTTGAACAACATCATCCTATTTCTGATAGCTGGCCCCCAGGACTCGGTTTCTTCAAGTACTATGCCCAGGTAAGAGAAAAATTTAGTAGAAGCGATTTTTTCCTTCCCAACAAATAATCGGCACTCTTTATTCCTGGGTCTTCCACACGTCATTACAAAAGTTTTGGATACATTAAGTTTGAGGCCCCTGCTATCCATAAACTTCAAGTATGCATTCAGGGCCGCTTGTAAACCAATTTGAGTCTGTGACATAATGACGGCGTCGTCTGCGTACAGAAGGGAGAAAATGGGTTGGTTCTTAACTTGCGGGGAGTCACGTACTTCAGCCACTAGTTCCTTTTCTAGGTCGTTGGTATACAAGTTAAAAAGAAAAGGGGCGAGTACGCACCCTTGCCTCACACCCCGCATGACATGGAAGGGCTTGGTGCATTCGCCCTTAGTGCCAAACCTCACTTTGGCCCTAGCATTGGCATATAATTGTCTTATGAAGTATATTAGTACTTCGTCCACCTTCATGTCTCTCAGAATCTGCCACAGACGATCATGAATGACACAGTCAAACGCAGCGCTTAAATCAACAAACACTGCGTAGAGTTTGCCATCCTTTACATGTGTGTATTTTCCCAGGAGTAATGTAAAATTTAACACTTGTTCTGTTGTGCCCCGTCCCTCTCTAAACCCATATTGCACAGGGGATAAGATATTAGACTCTTCCGCCCATTGTGGCAAACGGTTCAAAACTACCCTCCCTGTAATTTTCATAAAAGAATCCAGGAGGGATATGGGACGATAACAGGAGGGATTCTCCCTGTCCCCTTTCTTAAATATGGGGATGATTATTGATTCTGCCCAAGTATCTATAAAGCCCAGTTCACAGCTAGCATCAAGTACACGCTTAAGAAGCGGTGACCATAGGTTGATCTGATGTTTAAAAAAATCTATGGGGATGCCATCAGCGCCCGGGGCCTTATTTCCCTTGCTCTGGTCAATGGCGTTTTGGATTTCGGTTAGTGTCACCTCTAGGGCGATTGGCAGAAAACCAGCCTCCCCAGGTCCCTTTATCTTACACCCGCTGTCTACCAATTTATGGACACCACCCGTGTTGTAGACTTCGGCAAAGAAATCTATCCATGCATCTTCTGCTATTGCCACTTCCAGACTGGCCTTATCTCCCAAGTTACAAAATGGGGCCTTAACAGCTGCCCAGAAAGCAGAACCATCCCTGCTTAAGGAGGCCTCATAGAGGTTTACCCAGGCTTCATTCTTTATATTCCGTTTACGTAATTTTCGCGCCAGATTATAACTACGCCTGCACTGAGTAATTTCCCCCTGATTTCTTGGCTTTTTACTCAACGCCCTCTTTAATTGAGTGTGGGTTTGGGTGCATGTCGAATCAAACCACCCGTTACTAGGCGGTTTCCGTTCTCGAGTAGGACGGAAAAGAATCATATTAATTATCCTAGTGATCTCTAGAAAAGAGTCCTTCACCTCCAGGTTTAGGGCCTCGTCCTGTAAGCATCTATTGATAGGTGATAATGCTTGCTTTATTATATTCCCATTGGTGATCTCGGGATTATTCTGGGACCATCTAAGAGCGTACCCATTTTGTATGCTTAAGGTACAATTACTAGTCCAGACCAGTCTTTCAATCAAATTGCAATCCTTATATACAGGGAACTTATTTTACTTACCTGAGGAGACGCTACCATACTTCACAGCTCCACAGCTTGCCAGGAGACTCAGCCCACGCCGCCACCGCCGAGAGTCACCTTACCTGCAGTTTGTTGGCGCCGCCGCTCCGGGACTACGAATCCCGGCAGCCTACGCGGCGGCGCGCGTCAGTGACACCGCGAGGGCGCCAGGGGAGGCGCACATAAGCGCCGCAGGGCCAGCTCCGCGGGACGCGAGCGGGACGCCGGGCGAAGCCCGGGCCAAGGGCGGGCCCGTTTTAGCCCGTTCTAGACTGTGAGAGACTGGACTGGGCCACCCCTCTTTCCTCCACCTGCGAATCTACTTGTGGTAAGGCGACACAACTCTATATCTGAAGCACAAGTGGCTTGCTGTCGTTATATTTATATTTAGGGTTGTGCTGCTTGCAATTGACTGACTACAATGTCGAAGCAAAAAACGCCTGTAACTCCGGCTAACACCATGGATAATTATCTGGTGCAGGTGGTGGCAAAAATTAACAATGTTCGGAGGTCTTCATTGGGAATCATTGATTCGCCACCTTGTGCCCAAATGAATCAATCAGGGGTATTCCACTCACTTAGTGATGAAACCTTCCCCACCGATCCAATCGAGGACCTTAATGATTGTTCTATTATGAATGTATCCACGGCCTCTATCACACAGCAACATGACCCTTTTGTAGATCTAATTAATTTAGAAGAACAACATAATGTTACTACAGCTATGGAGTTAGTACCTCAGAGCAATACCCCTCCGACTCCGGTCCCTGCACCAAGAGCAAAAAAAGGGACCACTAAGGCTCCACCTAGAAGAGGGGGCCTACGCTCTTCAAAGAACAAACCTGTAACTCCCCTTAGAGGAGCAAAGAAAAGGGTGGAGGACAGGATAAGGGAAGACGAGTATGAAAGTACAGATGGGGAGGATACCCTCTTAAGTAAACTTATGGGCATACTTGAGTCTACATTATCTGGGTTAATGAAACCCCTTATATCAAAGGTAGACCAACTTGCAAACAAGGTTAACAAGCTAGAGACCCTCTTAAGGAAAACTAATGAGGGGGTGGGAGAAATATCAAATTTAATAACAACTAAATGTGAACTTATAGAGGCTGCAGGGAAATCTCTCGGGGGGATCATGAATGTAGATCCACCAGTTCCATCTGACCAAATCCAACAAGTTAGCTCTGGGCATGGTGAAACCCCCGATATGGCTTTAACTACAGATCCAGCACAAGCAGCACCCAACACCACCTCTGAGCTTTTTAACCTAGAAACTGGCCCAGTCGAATTAATTGTGGAAGCCTCCCCTTTGATTCTAGTACTTGCAAATACTCCATCGTTGAATATAGGACAGATCGAATCTCCAGATTCCTTAAGACATAAGGCCCTTCAGTGGCTTGGTAATAACATGCATATATCGCCCTGGGGCAAGGAAAAACTTTCTGATGATTTGCTCACAGCAAGAAGGGTCAAGTGGATAGGTACAAAGGTAAAGAAATTTCAAGGGGATTGTGTGGTTTTGAATTTCAAGAGCCCTGAAGTGTTGCCTGATGTTTTACGGAACATCTTCCCCCCACAACTTAGAACAGCAGAAATAGTACCCTTGACTCTGGATTTCTTCTATAGCAGAAGAGGTCTAGTAGCTAAATCTAGCATACTAAGAACTAAGTGGACTGTTGTGGGAAATAGAAGGGCCAGGGTCAATCCAGCAGGCGAGTGGGGGCTAAATTTGGATAACCATTACACAGTGTTGTCCGACTTAAATGCATGCGATTGACTCGCATGTGTATCTATTGCTCCTCCGGAAGCACAGTTGGACCAACGATACGTTAAGACTCTCTTCTCAGATGAGCATCTATTATATAAACCATCTATGGCCTCTAGTGTATTTTCCACTTTTGTTCCAGAGGAACCAGTTAGAGTGCTGTTGGAACAAAATGCAGCACTGGAGGTAATCAAGGAGTCATCTCCAATGAGTAGAGTTGTAGTCCCAGGGATAGTTCCCGTAGAAACAGTAAATACCCCTGATATTGTTCAGATGTGCTATCAAAAGGCCTTATACCCATTATCTATCATCTCTTGGAATATAGCGGGAATCGCAAATAAGTTAAATATCCCAGATTGGGTCGACTTTATCGACCAGTACGATATTGTTATGTTGCAAGAAACTTGGTCGCTTGTACCAATTTTCCGGCAAGGGTATTTGAATTTTTATATTCCTGCTGTAAAAAATAGAGTGTGTCGTCCCTCTGGGGGCTTGTTAATTTGGGTACGCCAAACTTTGAAAAGTGTGGTCAAGCGAAGGTCTATACCCTCTAATGATATTCTAGCACTGGATATTAACTGGCAAAATGGCCAACAATTGGCCTTGTTCAATCTTTATTCCAGGGGAGTTGTTAGAGGTAAATTATCAGAGACCTTGACGATTCTTGAGCATCATATTGAAATGCTGCCAGTGTTACCTCATATAATAATAGGCGGGGATTTCAATACCACCTTCGAACCTATGGGCGAGGAGGATAGAACCTTGGCAGAAGATGAGGATATAAAGTGGAGAATTCCCCAACTAGATATCCCTGCAATCAAGAAATGGAGCACAGTAGCTATTCAATTGAAAAGCTTTTGTCTTTCTAGAGGGCTTAGAGCAGTAAATGGGCGGGTACCGTCGGACCCTAAGGGGAAAAATACTTTTGATAATGGTCGATCGGCCAGTAGAATAGATTATATACTACTGGATGTAAGAGCTTGGGATAGATTGATAGATATGGAAGTGAAGGACAAATTAGAAAGTGACCATAATCCTTTGTGCCTGACACTCCATCACTATCATGAAGTACCCGACCTCCCTAGAGGGGATCAGACGGTTACACAAGATCTTGTAAGCTCAAACAACCTCCGCCATTTGAAGTGGAGTATGCTCCTAGAGGACATTGTAAAAATAGAGACCCTAAAGGAAACAGTGGTGGAGGAAGTCTGTAAGATTAAGTCCCATTATGGGATGACTGACTTCGCAGATTACATGATGGCTGCTCATGAGAAAATGTTTTCTAAAATTCAAAGTTTTTTTGTTAAAACGGTAGCCTCAAGTAAAAAGAGAAAGCCCCAAGAGACTAGAGGGTGGTATGATAAGAGCTGTAGGGTTGCACGAGATAATCTTAGCATGGAACTAAGATTAGGAAATGCCGAAGCAGTAAGGCTTGCGAGAAACCACTACAGACAGGTCCAAAAAACAGCCAAGAAGCGTTGGGACGAGGATTGTTGGCAAGAACTTAAGGAGGCGTGTGCCTCAAAGGACTCCAAGCGTTTCTGGGCCTCAGTAAAATGGGCAAAGGGTGGCATAGCACCCCAGCCAACTAATTATGTCCCGAAAACCGATTGGGTAGAATATTTCCGACCACAGTATGCTCGTAACCCTATGTTTAATACTGATTGTCCTCCTCATCAAGTTTATTACAAATCACCAATTTTTACTGAGGGGGATGTGAGTGTAGTACTGGATTGCGTAGCAAGGGGCAAAGCACCAGGTATGGATGGAATTCCGGCAGATATTTTTCTATCTGATCGGAAATCCTGGTGTACCTACTTTGTAATGCTGGCTAATGCGGTGGCTATGGGAGGGAAAGTGCCTGCTTCATGGAAGGGAGCTGAAATTATTCCCATTTATAAGAAAGGTGATCGTTCCCAGGCTAGAAACTATAGACCCATTAGTCTGATTGATACTGCACAAAAACTAATGGGCCGATTAGTCCAAAACAAACTGCAGCAATGGATTGACGAAAAAAACATTTTGTCACCTTATCAAGCAGGGTTTCGTCCCTCAACTAGTAGCGTTGATCAAGTTCTCCACTTCCTAACAATCTACTGGAGAAACGTTACTTTAAAGCAGGGGCCATTGTATGCAGTCTTTGTGGACCTAAAAGCAGCTTTCGACCTGGTCCCCAGAGAAATGCTCTGGAAGACCCTGTCGGAAGTGGGCCTAAGCCAGGAATTGCTTACACTCCTTGTTCGTCTTCACGAAAACAACTTTGCAAGAATAAGATGGGGCAAGCAAGGAGAAGTAACTGATCCCTTCCCAGTAGAACGTGGGGTAAGACAAGGGTGTGTCCTAGCTCCTACTCTTTTCTCTATCTATATAAATGGTATTGTTGAACATCTAGAAAAGGTTGCTAGTGACGCCCCTGTAATTGCTGGCTCTCGTGTACCAGTCCTCATGTTTGCGGATGATACACTCTTACTTTCCCGCACCCCTAGTGGGCTTCAAAAAGTGGTGGATGCCTTTGGTGTATTCTGCGATGGGAGGGGCCTTGAATTGAATACCACCAAAACAAAATTTATGTGCCTCAACCAACAGTTCACCTTTAAAGGTGTAATAAAATACAAAGGTACACCACTGTGTTGTATAGCTCCTATATATCCTTATATCGTGTTAAGTTAGCATAGGTACATTTGAGATTTAAACGCCATTTTTCCTTTCTTGCAACTTCTGCACACGACCCTTAATTGTTGACTTAGCTTTCAACCTAGTGGTTTGCCGTGGTGTATGTGAGAATAATATGTTATTGCTCTGATATCAGTTTTGTTTAATAAACCATGTCTGCACGGAGAGTGCTGAAGTTTCAGGAGCAACACGATATGGAATTGTTATGAGGTCTGATCTCCACGCCTTCATAGTCATAACACAAGTGCAGCCTTTGCCAACTTGGGCTTGAGGCGGGATTGATATTGCTTTGCACGAGAATTGTTAACACACTTGATGCGGTGCACATGCAGAGAGAGCTGGTGTATGCTGATGTGATTCCTTCATGCTAGGACACTAAGGTATGGGCCCGCCCTAAAACAACCCAAAGAGACCTTCTTAGCTAATAATATAATATATGTGTTAGGGAGGGTGAGATATAAGTGTTGTTAACTCTTATTCATTACAGCATGTTAACATGCTGTCACCATTCGCTTTTTATGTCTTAGTAACTATGCTGATAATTTTGCTACTGATAATAAGTATACTTGTATTATCTAAGATACTGCGCCTGAGAAGACGGCATTAGTAAATAAACATTTCAAATGCACATGTGTCTTCTTTACTCCATGTTCTGGTTTGTAATGATAATATAACGAAAGAGTGTTCATGAGTCCCACGTACCCTGAGGTACTGTAAGTTCATGTTCTGGTTTGTCTAAACATTGGGTGTTTGATATGTCCAATGAGACACTGTAGCTAGCTCGGTAAGGGGTGAGTTGGTTGCTAAGGTAAGTTTTGGGACACCCTAATTTGCCAAGGTTCCACTCCTCTGTGCACAGTTCTGTGTGAGTACAGAAACCCTGCAACATGGCGCCCAACGGTTTCGGTGGTCTTATATCATGACACTCGAGTAGTTTATCGTTCATTCCTTAACCCCTTCACATCCGTTTCCGGAAAACGGGGTGTTGGTGAAACCTACCTATTTTTTAAAATAGGTCTATATTCAAGCTTGATTCTTACTTAAACGGTTTCTTTGAATTACTACCCAGTTGTGCTACAAAGTAATCTTTGTGTTTTCTTGTTTCCAATTCTGTGATGGCGGCAGCGGTGGCTATTGCACAGCATAGTCGCGTAGCGGTACGCAACCATCTTCAGACGTACCAAGTCCCAGTAGATGGGATGGCTGTGATTTTCGTGGTAAGTGCAGATCCGGCGTTTCCTTACGAGTTGTTTTACTCTTGGGTTACGTTTCCGGCTGTGGACGCTAATTCTGGTTTGTTCCACTCCTACACCGCCTCGGATGTCCCGGCTGAATATACGCCATACAGGGCATTGGAAATACCTATTGATCATTGGCAGCATCGAGTTTGGTTTGATGGCGCCCTCCCCCACTCTTTGTCCCGTGCGAGGTTAGGTCCACTCTCAATTCCAGGTACTAATTGGCCTGCGTTGGGTGGCTTTACCCCGCACCCGAATCACGGGGCTTGTACCCTGGTAGAAATTCGCAGGCTACATGTAGTCTCCATTTCCGTGATTCGTGCTTTAGTGCAATACATCGGTCGACATCTTCCTGGTGGTCCCCAGGGGGGTGCGGCCGCTCCCATGGAACGAGGCGGAATGCGTCTCAATCCAGTGATGGTAAATTCGGTTTTTGGTGCGCGTCCTGTTGACAACGATGACTTCCCATTCTGGCTAGCAGAGAAGTTTGATCAACTGGAGGCGGTTTTTCCGAATTCTACTCCTGCTGATAAACATAGAATGTTGACGATTACTCTACCGAAGGATATTACTCCTGAACTTGCTGACTGTGACAGCTGGGGAAAAACATTTGCGGCAGTTTATACAAGGTGCTTCGGCACCCCGTCTATGACTGCCCTGCCTGAAATCGTTAGACGTGTTCAGAATGATCACGGTCCAGAGGCAGCGGTTGAATTGGGTATGCGCCTGTGTGGTTCTTTTGAGATTGTAAGTGATCTCATTCTCTCCAATGTTAAAGGAGATGCAGTTAACTTTCAGGTGTCGAATGCTTTGGCTGCTCTGCCCGATGCCGACAAACCCCGCCAGTTAGCAAAGATTGTGGTGGCCGCTTATAAAACGATTGGCCGCACAAGTAGAGGTCTGAAATATTTTCCAGTGAAGGAGAAAAAACAACCACAGGGACAATCTGCAGTGACAGATGCCCAGCCCAGGTCCAAGAAACAAAATTGGCCTAAAAAACAGACACAGGGGAAGCAGACAACGCAGACTCAGGGTACTTTTCCTGCAATACAAGCTCCTGCGCCACCCGAAAAAGTTTATGATTTGCGCGACCGCGCGATGATTAAATCGCCTGATCGTTTTCAGGGTTCTGATCAACGCTCTCCTCGTTCCTTTCAGGACACATCGGCCCCGAAGACCGGTGGAGGAGGAGGGGGTGGACGTGGACGTGGTGGCCAACAAGGACGTGGTCAGTCCCGCCAGACGGACGGCGCAGTGAAGCAGGAGGATTCTACGCCTAGGCGTCCGCAGTTTGCGAAAAAGAAAGTCGCAGCCTTAACAGCGCATCGATATGCCACAGATAGTGAGAACGCGGCTTCGGAATCTGACGTGGGCTCTGACCTTGCTGGACAGCGCGGCGGAGATAACCATAGTCAGAGAGGCGCTGCGTCCACTACTGAGGGTGACAGCGACTGATGTCTACGTTGTGATAGAAACAGCGGATACGAGACTTGCTCCCCCTGAAAGACTATATGAAATTGTCCTGTTAATTGAAGGTGACATACAGCGTACCGTTAAAGGTGTATTTTGGGAGAATCTGTCTTCTACATATGATATTTTACTTTCGGAGGCTGACTGGCCCCCACCTTTTGTGCTCGCGGCGCCGCGAGGGGAGGAGGTGATCCTGCCCAGTTTCGCGAACACTGTCTCGAAAGAGCATGCGCAGCATTTTGCAGAAGAGTGGGCTCGGGCTCTCGCGCCGGCTCTGTACCGTAACCAATGTGGTTGGGATAGATTGTCGCCTTGCCACAAAATACCGTTGCGGTCTCAGCCGCAGCCTCAACCTCAATATCCCATTCGGCGTGAAGCAAAATCTTCCGTCGCGGAAATCCTTGAACAATTGGAATATCAGGGAGTTATTGAAACGTGTGTGTCACCGATGAATAATCCCCTTTTTACTGTGAACAAACCTGACGGATCATATCGTTTGGTTTTGGATTACCGGCATTTAAACTCGCATTGCCGTAACTGTGCTGTACAGAATACCCACGGCTCTGCCCTAGTGGATAGTCTCGTGCGTAAGCGTTTCAAGACAACGCTTGACATATCCAATGGTTTTTATGCCCACAGATTGGACAGCTTTAGCTCCCAATGGACCAGTTTTACAAGCGCTGGAGTCCAAAAGCAATTCCGGCGTCTTCCAATGGGCTACAAGAATAGTCCAGGTATATTTACCGCTCGAATTGTCTCTATTCTGGAGGCACTCGACCCTGATGCTTTTTCGTATGTGGATGACATATATCTCACAGACGATGATATTTGGGAGCATCTGTGTCGTGTAAATTCTGTTGTTTGCAACTTCGCAGACATGGGTTACAAATTTAACTTTGCAAAATCGCACATTGCTGAACACACAGTGTTGTTTTTGGGCTATGAGCTCAACAATGAAGGTAGAGGTTTGGCTCCTCACTTCTTAGAGAAGTGCGCACAATTGCGCGCACCAACGACACTGAAAAAATTACAGTCTTTACTGGGCTTTTTGAATTTCGGCAGGACTTACGTTCCGGAATATGCCCAGCGTATCAAGCCTTTGTATGCTTTGATACAACCAACTTTCTCTAAATCATGCTGGCTGCCTGAGCATTCAGCCATTTTGCAATCCTTGCAGGCTGATCTGCTCGCTCCTAAATATTTACTGACTCGTGATAACCACACCAACCTGGTCATAAGAATAATTCCTGGGACGGTGGGTTTCACGTACCTCACTTTTAATGAAGGTGACACAGTACCTATCGCTTACAAGTCACACTTGTACACTTCGGCTGAGATGCGGTTTCCCACAGTGGAAAAAGTTTTAACTGCTGTACAGATGGCAATTCTAAAAGAACGAGCTCTGTCACAGGGGAAACGCATGCTAGTGGTAACACCCTGTCCTCATTTAGAGGCAGTCACGAAAGCCAGTGTACCAAATTCAAAGGCTTTGCACCCTCGGTGGATTCAGTGGGCTGCGTCATTGTCATCCGCGGATGTCATGTTTATTTTTGACGCTTCCTTACGGTCGCAGGAGTACTTGCAGTATGAATTCGTTCATCCTGCTCCCCTGACGATGCGACCTTTGGAGGACTTCCATTGCATCATTTACACTGATGGGTCGGCGCAGGTTGCGCATGGCTCTAAACATGCCTACGTTTCCGCATGCGCCATTGTGGTCGGTGCTATGTTGAATGATGAGTTCGTTTCCAGGGAGGTACACACGTTGCCCCTGGGCGATTGCACCGCACAATTGGCAGAGCTTCGTGCTCTCTTACTAGCTTTGGAGTACGCAGATCCAAGTGTTACTACTCTAATTGTAAGTGATTCTTACTACTGTGTCCAGTCTTACAATGAAAACTTGTTCTTTTGGATTCAAAATGATTTTCATGATTCCAAGGGTAGCACAATCAAACATAAAATGATCTGGGTTCGAGTGGCAGAGCTTAAGGCTATGTTGCCACTCGTTTATGTGATTCATACTCTCGGTCATCAGCGCGTGGGAGTTCACGCTGTTGGCAACTCGCTTGCTGATGAAGCGGCGAAATCAGCAGTATCTACATACTTAGTTGCAGCAGTTACTAGGTCTAAAACCAAGATTGATAGCGACATCTTGGCAGCGATTGCTGCCTCTGAGAAGGGAAGTAAACATCCTGCGGGATTCCCTTCAAAGTATAAATACCACTTAAGTCCCGAAAAGGTTCCTTTTGTGACAATTCCTGATGTTGGGGAACGGCTGATTCCCAACTCGGATCGCAGAGCAGACTTGATTACAGCGGCTCATGAAGGTGTGGCGTCTGCGCATGAGGGCGTCTCGGCCACTGTATCTCAATTACAATTACGTTTCTGGTGGCGGGGACTGTACAAACAGACGCGTGATTATGTCCTTCTTTGTGACATATGCCAGCAGATTAAACCTTCAACTGCTACGCGTCCGCCTCAGACTCAGTTGTACATTTCTAATAAACCGCTAGGCTGTGTTTATTTAGATCACTGCGGTCCATTTTCATCTGATACTGCGTATAAGTACATCTTAGTAGCAGTTGACTCATGCACACGCTTTGTGTGGGTATGGCCACATCGCAGTGCTGATTCACGGACTGTCATTAGAGATTTGCGTATCTTTATAGGGATTTTTGCCTGTGGTACCTTCCATTCGGATCAGGGTCCGGCTTTCGCCTCTAAGGCGTATAAGGATGCCATGACTTCGATGGGGGTCCAAGTCAAGTTTTCGTCACCCTACAGACCTGAGGGTAATAGTGTAGTTGAACGAATGAACCGTGATTTAAAGCAATCTTTGACAGCCCGAGTTATAGGCACTGGCAGAAACTGGCTGGCTCACCTCTATGGCGTGCAGCGTGCTCTTAATAATCTCCCTAGAAGGTCTCTGGGTGGGCGGTCCCCATACGAAATGCTCTTTGGCATCAAGATGTACGTCCCTGACCTTGACGGTCTAGACTCTGTGGTTCGCGCCACTTCCTTTGACGCAGATGAACATTGCAATGTTTTACAGAATCTACAAAAGACCAGAGACAGTCTTGCAAAGGAACATTTGCCCTCCACGTCGGATGATGCGTTGCAGATCCCGGTAGTTGGCTGGCTACCCCAAGTTGGAGAACTGGTTCGAGAGAAGATCGACAACAGGAAAGAATTTGGTCCCTCCTATCGAGCTCCGGTCCCAGTGCTTGGAGTGAAGGGCACAAGAACAGTCATTTTACCACCACTTCCAGGTCGTAAGGAAAACAGGTTTATTTCTATTGACAATGTCAAGATACACAGAGTGGCCGATTCTTCTTAGCATGACACCGGCTGTTTCCTGTCCTTCCATGGTGAGAAATTCAATTATGCCCACTGCTTCTAATAATGAACCTGAGGTGGCCATCGAATTACCTGCTGTTTCCAGTCCATTATTGAATACTTTACCAGGGACTAACCTTGATGAGACAGACTATACATACCCCACTGATTTGTCCATGCCTGACCTGCAAACTCATTTAGCCACGGAATCCAGATTTTCATTTGACTCTGCTTCCCTTGCCTCGAAAAAACCCTCTCAAATTGCAGTATATGCTAGCCTGTTTAAAAAACATTTTTTGATACCTCCTTGGATATACATTTGGCTGGTCCTTTTTTCGGTTTACCTTTTTATGTCAATTGGTTTTGTGTTTTATTTTTTTCGGATTATGAATGGACACTATGTCGAGGAGAGAACTTGCATTACTCATTTAAATGGAACATTGGCCCCACTTTCCTCTTCACATTCTACACACAGATTAAAAAGAGACTTGACTTTAGTTAACATCACAGCATGGCCTGTTCTGGATGGAATCGCGTGGGATGCAGTTCGTTTTCAGATTCATGGTCCAACGGAAGTCGTTAATGTTCCTAATGTACTAAGAGTTAATATGGGGGATGTGGTGAAACAAAACATTCGTTCTGATGATTGGGATGTTAATGCTGTGGAAAGTTTGTTTTCTGATTTGAAATACTATGCTGCTTTTGATGCTGAGGATTTATATTTAGAATCTGCTAATTATGGTGAATTGTTCTGTTACCAACATTATGGCAATCACTTCTTACACAAAACATCTTCCCGAAGGGTGGCTGTTAATTTTACTCAGTGGGAACATTGCCCAGCTCCTACACAAGGAAGTTCTGAAACGTTTCTTAAAAAGTATACTTATTTCACTGACTTTAACCAGTCCAATCCCGAGTCCTTTTACTTTAAATTTCACAAACAGCCACTGTCCAAGGTTAGACTTACCGATACAAAATTGTTGTATTCGAGGGCCTTCCTAGATCAATTAGTTGCTGGGGGCTATGAGATATGGAAGGAAACAATAGACCTTAAATCTGTTTGGGGTTCAAGGGCCTGGCAGGTACGAGGCACTGAGGCTTTGCACCGTGCATGTCTCATCCCGAATCATATGTTGTTTTTAAATGAAACCATTTCCCAGACCACATGCTTTGGATTGGCTACATCTAAAAGGTTGAACACCCCGTCTTTCCCGGAGTTGGAGGAATATGAGGATTGGAGTAATTTTACTCAATTGTCCATTAAAGATATACAGGCTCTGCTTCTTAATTCCTCCTTTAACATTTCCAGTATGAATCCCAAGGGTTGGCTGCTTTGGCACCGTAGTGCTGATTCTTGCCAAAAAAGGTTTTTAAATATAACTGACGGTTTTAAGACTGTTAGATCTGATCCCCGGTTTGATTTGAGTCATACTGTCACCTCTTACTCTGTGGGCAAGTTGTGTCAAGCTTGGCTGAAGCATTCAACTTTACCTGCGGTTAAGTATCACCTTTCCAAACTGAATGCAGACGTGGATTTGAATGATTTCATTAAAGGCCCAGCTAGTGGCAGGTCGAAAAGGTGGTTATATGGGGTTTACAATGAAATTTGGAAACTCTCACAGATTGAGGCCGCTTCACGCCTTAGGGCTATTGATCAAGCGAATCTTGAAAAAGTGCTTGCAGTTGTTGACAATAGCATTAACGTGCTTTCCTCTAGAATTTACACATTAGATAATATTGTGTCGTCTGTTGTTGATATTGTGCATGATGAAGTGTCAGTATTATACCATGGTCAAAATCAATTACGGTCAATCATGCAGTTTGCATGGACACTTCAGACTCTGAAAATGGGTAAAGTTCCCTGGGGATACATGAACGTTTCCTCTTTATTTGCACCGTTTAATTTGACAGACAAACAACGCTTGCTTTCAATGCGTGATGCTTCCTTTTCTATGCTACATATTGAAAGGTTGGAATCTTTACCTTTTTCTGTGGCAGAAGCCACTGCTGCTACGTGGCTTATCCACGGTTTAATAACGCTGCCTTTTGCTTTATATAAGTTTTCAAATTGTATGAAATATGTGCCAATAGGTCGTTTTGAACCCTTAGGTAGCGGTTTTCTTCATGAGGTCTGGTCACTCCCATACACATACAGATGTTTCAAGGATGAACAAGAAGTTTATCTAACAGGGGATGAGTGTACTGAGACGCCAGATCATTCTTTAATGTGCAGACACATACAGTTACACGGTTCATGTAACAAGGACCGACCGAATATGGCTTGCGTTTTACAGAGCACGCCAGTTCCTGCTGTCATCCCCACGTTTAAGTTGTTAGAGAATGGTAGTTATTTAATGCTCAATAATGAAAACTGTTGTGGTTTAATTAAAGGTATAGCTTTCATAGTAACAGTTAGTGAGCGAGTTATTTGCTGCAGAAATGTTCTTTATCCTCCCACACGTGAACATAGGGAGTCTTCCATTTGGCCACAGATACCGACCTTGGGAGCAGAATTCAGCGGCATGGCTAGAATAAGAGCTCTATTGTCCCAGAAAGAGGTGGCCTTGAGCTCGGCCCGTGAAACTTTCGTGCTTCACATTGCTAACACCCGTACGGAGGTTCAGGCTCTTTTAAACACTGATTTGCCTTTGCATTTCGGAGCCATGGTCCGTTCTATCTTTAACGCATCCTCCACAACGGGCCTAGCACATTTTTTTAAAGTTGTTAGCGGTGGTCTCGTGACTTCCTTTGAGAAGATTTTTGGAGTCATCCCTGCCTTCTTCCATTCTATTTTTTCATCCTTGTTTGGAGGGTTCCCGTTTTTACTTGCATTAGCGGCTGGCGCATTGGTGGTTTTCTGCCTTTTTAAATATGGATGCCCTTCCTGTGCAAGACCACGCTCAGCTGCTACTGACGCGGTTTCGCAACCGCATGCTTGATTATTATGGCACACTGCCGTTGGCGACTCTAAGCACGGCGTTTGGATTATCTTTTCGGTTCTCCTATTTCACCTGTGTCCAGCCTGTATTTCACTGCCTGACCTGTGATTTCCTTTGGGCCATTGATTTGTGTCTCTGCGGACCAATATCTTCTGACGTCGATTTTGATCAACTGATGAGTCCTATCATTGCTCACGAGTTGGTTTGTTCTGACGAAAGGATTATGGCCTTGGCGGTGGCACATGGACTAATGGGTCCCTGGGATGTGTTGTCGGCAGCGCAAAATTTCTTGGAACGAAGTTTTCTTGAAAACCCACCGAGCTGTCCTCTGATGGTTATAGAGGATGCGGTGCTGGAAGATCACGTATGTTCCTTTCATCTTTTAAATTGGATGGCTGAACTGTTTTCGGATGAGGACAGTGACTTCCTCCTGGAGGCTGTTGCAGCTTACTTTTCATATACAGTCTTATCATAGACACTGCCTCAAATTGACATGCTGATTGATAGCATTTCCTTGATTTTATTGACTTTTGGTCAAGACATTTTATTTTTTGCTTGCCTATTGGCTTGAGCCACATTATACTTGTGGGCTATTTTTTTAGCATTAGTTTTTATAATTGAATTTTTATTCATGCTCGTTTATAAATGGATTCTGCTCTCATGTGATGGCACTTCTGTTATCTTATTTAGTCCGTTCTCGGATCATGGGGGGGTGTTGTATAGCTCCTATATATCCTTATATCGTGTTAAGTTAGCATAGGTACATTTGAGATTTAAACGCCATTTTTCCTTTCTTGCAACTTCTGCACACGACCCTTAATTGTTGACTTAGCTTTCAACCTAGTGGTTTGCCGTGGTGTATGTGAGAATAATATGTTATTGCTCTGATATCAGTTTTGTTTAATAAACCATGTCTGCACGGAGAGTGCTGAAGTTTCAGGAGCAACACGATATGGAATTGTTATGAGGTCTGATCTCCACGCCTTCATAGTCATAACACAAGTGCAGCCTTTGCCAACTTGGGCTTGAGGCGGGATTGATATTGCTTTGCACGAGAATTGTTAACACACTTGATGCGGTGCACATGCAGAGAGAGCTGGTGTATGCTGATGTGATTCCTTCATGCTAGGACACTAAGGTATGGGCCCGCCCTAAAACAACCCAAAGAGACCTTCTTAGCTAATAATATAATATATGTGTTAGGGAGGGTGAGATATAAGTGTTGTTAACTCTTATTCATTACAGCATGTTAACATGCTGTCACCATTCGCTTTTTATGTCTTAGTAACTATGCTGATAATTTTGCTACTGATAATAAGTATACTTGTATTATCTAAGATACTGCGCCTGAGAAGACGGCATTAGTAAATAAACATTTCAAATGCACATGTGTCTTCTTTACTCCATGTTCTGGTTTGTAATGATAATATAACGAAAGAGTGTTCATGAGTCCCACGTACCCTGAGGTACTGTAAGTTCATGTTCTGGTTTGTCTAAACATTGGGTGTTTGATATGTCCAATGAGACACTGTAGCTAGCTCGGTAAGGGGTGAGTTGGTTGCTAAGGTAAGTTTTGGGACACCCTAATTTGCCAAGGTTCCACTCCTCTGTGCACAGTTCTGTGTGAGTACAGAAACCCTGCAACAACTGGAGAGAGTGGATTCTTTTTCCTACCTAGGCATCACCCTCCAAGAAAACATGAGCTGGAAGCAACACATAACCATGACCTTATTAAAGTATAGGCAGCTAGCAGGCGCTATCACACTCAAACACCGCACCTCATTGACAAAGCCAGTAAACAGTGTGCTGGAAATCTATTCTATGAAAGTACTGGGGGCTTGTTTATATGGCTCCGAACTATGGGGTTTTTCTAATTTGAGAGAATTGGGACGAGCTGAAAACAGGTTTTTACGAGGGATTGTGATGGTCCCCCAAAGTACACCGACAACCCCGTTAAAATTGGATCTGGGAAGAAAATCTATAGAGGACATAGCGAGGTTACGTCCTCTCCTATACTGGAGAAGGATTATGGTGACCCCAGAATTAAGCCATTATGCAGCAGCATTGAAGGATGTCATCAAATTTGATTGTTTCCACAGTATTCCATGGTTAAGGGAGCTTCGGGAACTCCTAATAAAACTGAAATTGGACTATCTGTGGGAAGTTGAAGATGTAACCTGCTTTCCAACAAAGGCTAAGTTAAAAGAACTATACTGGGAAATGGTATATCTTACAATGTTTAGTGACAGTACAAGTTCAAATCTAACATCTCGCTTCTTAAATATAAAAATGTACCCTTTCTGCGAACCTTTCTGGGATATAATTGAAAAACCCCATGATAGAAAACTTTATTTCCAATTTCGCATAGGTGTACTTCCGCTGAACGCGTTTAAGAAGCACTGGTCCCCGGCATGGGACGAATATTGTCACCATTGTAATGAACAAACTGAACACATTTCTCATTTTTTGTTTTGTTGTCCTCTGTATTCGTCTCCCAGACGTAAATGGTTAAAACCTGTGTGCTCAAACTTGGGAACCCGTAGCCAATCGGAAGCTCTCAGGATACTTGAAACTGATTGTTCTACATTTCTTGTGGTTGGTGTAGCAAAATTTCTAGTGTGGTCTTGGTTAATTCGTACCCGATCGTTAATGGCAATTGCACCTTAATGAAATTATGTATTTTGCATTTTGCCACATGGATTATACTATTTTACTTTAGGAATCTTACATTTTTATGAATTGCTATAAATTGCTATTATTAGATCTATTTTTATCATGTATTCATTCGACATTTAATGTTTAATATGTATTTTTAGAACTATTTTTAAATGTAGTATTTATTGTATTAGGGTTAGGTGAATGCTTTTATGACAAATGTCGAATAAAGCTTTAAAAATGAAATATATACAGGGAACTGAATACCAAAGCCAAGTGGGAGATGGTCACTAACCCCAATTACATATGTTGAGAAATCTGTTATTCAACTTGAGTGGGAGTTAGAAATGGTGATAAAATCAATTAGTGTATTATGACCTCTCCCAACATAAGTGGGACCAAACTCTATCGGGGGCCTGCACAGCATATTAACAAAACCCATATCAAATGAGGCCATCAAATCGTTAAAAGAGTCTCCCCCGTTATGATGATCAAAATGGGGTTGATTCTCTGATTTATATGCTTCCTGGTCACCACATCCACTCTGATAGTGCTTACAAAGGTGCTGATTAAAATCACCTCCCCATATCAAAACGGAATCCCTTGTTCTCTTATCCACCATCGCACTGATTTCCCTGTTTAGGGTGCTTACCATATCAGTTACCATCCCCTTTTCCACATTATTATACATGTTGATAATAATTAACTCGACCTTGGGTGTTACCTGCATTGCAATGATTTGGTAATTAGTGGACGAGGCCTCTACTCTCAGCGTTAATACCTCCATCAAATTTGATACGTAGACAGTCAAACCGCCTTTGGGCCTCCCATATCTGGAAGAGCTTGCTGGTACATGAAATGTTTTGAACCCATTCATATGGATTGCTTCAAGAGACCATGTCTCCTGTAGGCAAAGTATGTCTATTCCCTTGATAAAATCATGCCAAATTTGATTGTTCATCTTTGAACGGAGACCTGCTATATTCCAGAAGGTAACCCTCGTCCCTTTCCCTGGGAGTACCCCTATAGGATCTTCTAAACAGTTAACCAATGGGCCATCAACCTCACTATCTGTCATCGTCCCATTCCCTGGAAGTACCCCTATAGGATTTTCTAAACCATTAACCAATGGGCAATCAGCCTCACTATCTGCCACTATATGTTTAGTCTCATTCATTAAAGATATCACTGCAGGTTCTAAAGAGGGTAAATTCTCGAGGGGATCACACTCACTAGGCGTCCCCGTTCCTTCCGCCAGAACTTTCATACCCAGTCTAGATACACGCCTAGCATCCTGGGTTCGTCGTCAGTCGACACCCTCAAGTCCGCTCAAAACTAAGTAGCGATTGACTCCTTGGAGACTAGGTACTTGCCCGCCGGGTCCTCTGTATGGCAGAATTGGGAAAAATCTTGTCGTATATTCCCAGCCCTGCCTGGTTACAGTTCTATTATACCCCTGATTGCTTTTTCTGCCTGAGTTAGATCAGTTTAGCTCCCTATAAAAATAATCAAGAGGGAGAATCTCAATGCCCTTCTTTTGGGCCCTTACATTGAACATGGACTCGCTGATAATGCGTCGTACTGGATCGGGTCTATTAAAGTTCAGAACAATACAATCCCCTCCTTTGTTCTTTGTACTTCTCCCAATCCAAGACACTCTATGAGCCAAGATGATATCATGCCATAAACTGTTACCCTCTGAGGTATTTTTTGTGATCCAGTGGACCGCCTTATTTTTTAATTGCCCAAAATTTTCCCTTGTGCCCTTTTTCAGAACAGGAATATTCACAAGAACTAGTACCAGGGGAGCTGAGTCTGATGGCAGGTTGATCACTGGTAGGAATACCTGTTCTTCCTTTCTTACTTCTGCTGTGTCCACCCCCTTGTTCCTATCTATTTCAGGAGGCAATGGAATAGATGGAATGACACATGGGAGTTTACTTGCTGATGATGTTGGTGGTATTGATGTTTGGGCGCAATTTCTATTACAACTTATGCGGTCCTTATTAATGGTGCTGACTGCAGGGGCTTTAGGAGCTGGATCTGCTCTAGGCTTTTCACTCCTAGCATTAGTGGTCTTTAGTGGTTCTAATGTATCAAGCCTGTGTGTGTTGTCATTGGCTAATTCGCTCAGGGCATCGAGCTTCCCGTCTATAATTTTCAGCCTTTCAATCAGGGGTAAAATGAAGGAGCGCAATAAATGCGTCATGTTAGGAAGAGATATCACTAATTCCATCTCTTTTTCCGGTGTGACAGCAGGAATATTCTTCTGAGGGGTATGGGCATTAGAAGCTATCGGGACTTTGCTAGATTTTTTAACTCTTTTATTTTTATCACCTGTCTTCCTAGGATACATTACCCCAGACAGTCCCGAAATCCTGGAAACCTTAGGTTTTCTGCCCCTATCCCCCCTGTCCCTCTCTTCCTTTTACCATTTAAATTCTGGCAGGGGGATAGTTTATCTTGGGTAGATTGAAAATCCAGTGGCTGTAGGCTTTTCCTGGGTTCTATAGGATAAAAACACTCTGAGGAAGCGCTACTGCAAGAGGACACATTCAATGTTGAGACAGCATCTTCCCCTACGAGATAGTCATATTGTAAATCAAGTTTTTCAAGGTCAATGGGGCTACAGGTAAGTAGAGTATTAGGCTCTAGATTGGCCGGCGAAACAGCATTTAACAGGGCCCCCAGAGAGGAGCGTTTGGCACTCAAAAGTTCCATCGACAGACGCTTTTCAGTCAAAACAATCTCCCTGTTCACTACTTCGGCAGCTCGTGTAAAAAGGTCATCAAGGGTCCCAGTAGTTCTTCCCCCTACAGGAGCAGGAGTTAGGCAGCGTTTCCCTTCCATACCATCCATGGTTTGAGCATATAGCACAAATCAACAGATCCAAAGCATATAGTTCAAACGAATACGCTTACCCAAGACGATGGGGGTTTTTAGAGGGCTGGCCCAGCCCAGCCTCGTCCAGCCCTGGACGGCCGTAGACGGCCCGCCCTTTGCCCGGGCTTCGTCCGGCGTCCCGCGAGGCGGGGATGTGGCTTTGTTTTAAGCGCCTCCTGGCGCTGTGCAGTGATGCGGCCGGCTCCGCCCGCCGGGAATCCTGGGACTTGGAGTCCTCTGGTCCCACTCAGCTCTCAGCGGCCGCCGGTTGATGTACAGAATGAGGCGGCAGGGAGAAGGCACCCAGAGGAGCTCCGCAGGAATAAGCAGCAGCCCTGAGAACAGGCAGACAGGGCTTGTCACCCTCACTCCAGGACTAAAACCTGGCTCTTGCTCCAAAACGGCATTTGCCCCACTCAGCAGGGGATGTGGCTTTGTTTTAAGCGCCTCCTGGCGCTGTGCAGTGATGCGGCCTGCTCCGCCCGCCCGCCTGGAATCCTGAGACTTGGAGTCCTCTGGTCCCGCTCAGCTCTCAGCGGCTGCCGGTTGATGTACAGAATGCGGCGGCAGGGAGCAGGCACCCAGAGGAGCTCCACAGGAATAAGCAGCAGCCCTCAGAACAGGCAGACAGGGCTTCTCACCCTCACTCCAGGACTAAAACCTGGCTCTCGCTCCAAAACGGCGTTTTCCCCGCCTGATGTAAGAAATGTCACCCACTGATTGTATGCAATAGATACTTATATAGATACATTTGGTCATTAGGAAGATATGCATGCCATTAAAATAGCATGATGTAGGGATACATTAAGAGATATAAGAACCTCAAGATTAATCTCCTGGCAGTAAAAACACAAAAGATTGTTTTCACAACATTTTGTTTAAAAAATAAATGCAGTGCCTCTCCTCCTAGTTTAGACATAGGGCCTGGATGTCACTCTGCCGCTGATCCAGCTATCGCTATCAATGGACTCTCTATGGGGACTGTATAAAAGCAACATAAAGTGAAATAGGAATAAGTTAAAAAATGATCATTATTAATGGAGGGATAATGCTGAGCGTGAGTGAGGAGTAAGACGTAAGTCTATGTCTGAGGAGCAGCAGAGTATGGATTAGTAATATAGTGGATAAAGTTTCTTACCTGGCCTGACTTTTGCAGTCCCCAGAACATGCAGGCCATGTCAAAAGTCAGGGTGCATGGTGTAAACAATATGTTAATCAAAGGGTGTCAAATAGATCTCGAAGAATAGCCTTTGCCACCTGAATCATTGAGAACATTTCCTTCACCTCCTCTTTTTTGTCCTGAAGCTTTTTTTCAGTGATCCACCGGGTGTGTACCTCCATTCACAATGCATTGACAAAGTCTGTCGCCTCCTGGACATGGCTGCCTTCTCTGCTCCACTGAAGGTGGTTGGAGTCAGACATGCAGTTTCCTGTAATGATCACAACATGGGTGAGTACAATGTATGTTGTCTCCTCACTGAAATTCCTCCTTCACTTGAGTGGCGGTTGAATGAACCCTAGAGGTTTTAGCAGGCAAAAAAAAATGTAACACATTCCAATGGGAAGAGAGCTATGTATTGGGTATGGGGTGTATTTATGTGCTTAAAGGATTAAAGGTTTTCGTTTTCAGATGTGTATGGTTTAGGCCTGTTGAATGTTGTTTCCCTATATTTGTCCATTATGAATTTTCCACTGCAAAGGCAGAGATCTCCACCTCTACTGCGAAGATATCTTGCTACAGGTATACATCTAAAATGAGATTATGAAATTACACATACTAAATTTGTGATAATAAATTATGCCATAAACACCTTCATCCCCTTATGTAATGGTTTAAAACACTTAAATACTATCAAAAGGCACATATGTTTACTAGAAGTTAGTGATGATAATCCAAATGGAAATCTCCAACTAGGTGTGAGTAGAAAGGTAGGGGTGAAGAGATCGTTGCTCACAGATTTCCGTTTGTGAATTGGGCCTAATTGGATTTTTCCAATAAAAATCATTATGGCTAAATTGTATTTGTTATCTAGGAACAATCTGATCAAAATGTAAAGGACATAAACATACATTTTTTAAATAATAAAATTCTGATAATGAAGTTGCAAAACAGAACATACAACAATTTGTTCTCAGGGTGATATAGAGGGTGGGTTACAGACTCACTTTTCAAACTCATTTTACAAACCCATGTTTCCCAACCAATGCTAAAGGAGTGGACTCTTGACTATTCGTGATTGAGCCACCCAGAGAGAAGCTCTGAACTTGAATTGCCATTGTAAATTGAAACCTGCATGCACTGAAAGTGTGGGCAGACATTTGTGCAAGATGAATATCGCATGTGGCTATTTCTGTTCTGTTGCTTGTTCTTCTTTCCAACTAGATGTGTAGAAAGCAGTGAAATAAATCTAGCAGCAAGGAATATAAATGTCCTGGTATTAGCTGATGGAATTTAAATATGAACAACATATTACTCAGTCAATGAAGACAATAGAATTATCTCTCACACACCACACATTGGAGAAGTACTTTTTACTTTCCACAAACAGTACAACCATCCCTCACATACCACAGATAGATCAGGCTAAACTTTAATGGATCCATTCTTTACCCAGCTGCCTGATCTTTTTCTTACTGTGTGGAGAGCCGTACTTCCCTTTTCCCCCACCCCCTAAAGCACCCAACAGAAACAATTCATGGCATACATCTGAATCACTGGTTGCAAGATCACTGCAAGATGCGCCCTAAAAAATCTCATCTTAGGAAAAATCTTGCATCCACACAACCCAAACTACTTCAGACCAGGAGAATGTTTAAATATCCCCCTCCTTGCCATGAAACCCTCTGTTGAATAAACCCACAGTGACACACATGCACCTGCATATTATAAGGTAAAGCACCAGAACAGCAATTCATTGTCAGTTAAAGTTCTATTCAAATCCCTAGAGCTTGTTAAGAAAGCTCATGCTTTTGATATAGAAGCCCTGGGATATTTAATACAGATGTAGGTACAGTGCAACTAGAGAATATGGGGCATGAAGGAGGTAGACTATGAGTATAGTGCCGCTCTCAGTAAATGATAACTCCCGAAATACTTACATAAACGCCTGACATAGATCAAAAACGAAAATCCATATTCTAGGATTACACACATCTCCATGGAAGCAGCTTTATGTTAGAATCAGTAACACAAATCAAAAAAAAAAACACAAGATGATGGGCGGAATATTGCACAATGGCAAAACATTCACCCCCAGTCACAGATCTGGGTTTAATCCATCGTTATTTTGCTCACCAAGCCACCCCAGTTCAGACATGGCCATATGATGTGGGTCCCATGCTCACTACACCACTGGAGTCAAGCTAGCCTGGCTGATGATGGCTGATAGCCAGAAACTGGTCCTAGGATGCTTGATTCCGGTCCAGGGAAGACATGGCTTGGCAGTTCGGGCCGGACTTTTCCCATGTGGCACAGGGGCCAGACTGATTTGCATATGGCCATGTCTGAACTGGGGTGGCGTGGTGAGCAAAATAACGATGGATTAAACCCAGATCTGTGACTGGGGTGAATGTTTTGCCAATGTGCAACATTCCGTCCATCATCTTGTGTGTTTTGTCAGGAACACAAATCACCAAACCCGCAGCCTGATATTACAATTTCACACTATCAGCAATGCAACTAGCTCATCCACCACACACAACCACTCACATAAACATGCTATCAACACCTTAAAGAGCATAGCTATACATAGCAAGAGATCAAGCGCCAGGATGCCCTTGGGGTGACAGGACCGCGCTATAAAAGTATACATACAATACAATACAATCTACCACAATGTCAGACAAACTGATGTGGTATCCTGAAGGTCAAATGACACATACTTCCACTGCAAATAATCAAAATGCTATAGATACACATGCTTAATTTATTGTAAAATACCCTTTGTGTACTAGTCCTATCTCTGTGACTAAAATGGAACTATTGTGCACTCAAACTCAATACTTATAAACTAAAAAACAGAATAACACTGCCCTTGTCCCTCTAGATTTTGCGACTGAGAATCCACACTTGTTTTTTCTCCCCCATGCGCGTGATATCACAACACCAATGTACATGATGCAATGGGGGTCAAAGTTTAATGCCGTGATAGGTTTCTGGTATGGTCACTGAAACAGAGTTCCTTGACTCACTGTCTAAGGAGATCTCAAGCTTATAGCACATTAACTTTGCAGGATGCTAATCCTCTACATGGCATCTGGTATTGGCAGATTGCCGCTCTTCTTGCACAACCGGTGCCGTCAGGGTGAGTCAGCAATCCACATGCATGGAAGTCATCAGCACCTTTAGAATGCCCTCATGATAAAATCAATAATCACCTGACTTTCTCACCTTATGTATACATTTAGAAATTCCATTGGGAGGAAGAAAGTTAATTTGCAAGACTTGTATAAAATTACTTCTACTCCTTGCCTGTAGAGAGCATATGCCGGCAGCAGATTAACTCTGAAGACCAACTCGAAAATTCACGCGGCGTTACAAACTGGTCAACAGTCATTTTCTCTGCTCATCGGTGACCATAAGGTCAGTCACTGAAAAAAATTTGCATTTACCTGGCAGCACCTCTAGATTAGTCATTTGACGAGATCTGTGATTTGGTTGAATTTATCGTCCTTTGTTTAGAGATGATAATTTTGTTGGGTGGAAGACTTAACTGCAAGACTCTCCAACTTTACATTCCAAAGATAATACCTAATACTCACCTTTGAGTCATTGGACTCCGATCTACGCTGAGTCCGGACCAACCAGGTCAGCCCTCAATACATGACTGTATATAGTATAACTAATGAATCTAAATTTCTCAGACTAGGACGAAGTGCTAACATCCTTTAGGTGAGCTTAATCTCTAAGCTTGTGAAGCCCCTTTAAAAACAACTTGAACTATTCCTAATAATTCAAGGTCACTTCTAATGTGTCACTAATTTTGAGTCCCTAGGCATTCTTGTCCTGATGGGATCCTCATATCACAAGTAGGGTTGAAACTTTGTCGACAATATCAAAAGTATAGTCCATTTAGTGAAGGTCTAGAAGGTCTGGGTGATCTTCCCTTGATTGAAAATTGAATATTTGCAACATCCCTTTTTGAATACCAATGACTGTTTCTTTTGTAGAAATCACTTTATTGTCACACATTTTTAGGTTATTGTTTCTTGACTTGGAGTTCTCTTTATCACTCTCTTCTTCTCTTCTCAAGCATATCACTCACAAAAACTAAAGCGTCGTAACCAAAAATCTAAATTTATGTGCAAAATATGTAAATAAACCTCTCATAAGTTTCCCTTCTGTTGTATTAAAAGAATCAAAACTTAATCGGCTAAATCGAGCCAAAAGAAAGTAAATTGTTGTGGCTACTGCTTACTGTTGTATAAACCAGTATGTATAATATGGCCTCTAGCCTGTTAACTATCAGTAGAAAGCCTAAGTGGAGTAACTCAACAAACCTTGGTCTCAGCATTCAAATGCACTGAAAGCAGATACTGCACTGACAGACCCTTTAAGATGAAGGGGTTGAGTGGCACAAAAACTGACACATAATGAATTCTATTTTGGTGAGAACTGTTTTACCGAGTCAACAATAGTAATTGCTGTAATTAAAATGTCTTTTTCCCATTGCTTGCTTCTTTGGCTCATTTAAGGGCTCTCCAAAACTATTTCTTATAAATGTACGTGAGCACCTACATTTGAAACAGGAAGGACTGATGCAGATAGATGGCATATGTGAATGTAAATAGTTTCAAAAGTAGCATTTTCCAATAAAACTCATTAAGAAGATGTGTAAATGACAGTAGAAAAAACACTTGATGTTTGTAAATCAAGCTTGCCAGTAAAATAGAAGTGACTGTGTACATCCGTCTGGAGTTTTTTTAAATTTCCCAAAAGTTAAGGAACCCTAAATTATCGGACCTTTTGGCACGGCATTTCACAATGATCAAAAACTGCAAAATTTGAATATTATGTTGCGTTTTTGTGTATTTGCAAGGGCTAGACGTATTTGCCTTTTCATATATTGTATGTCTGTTTACCCAAATCCAAACGGATGAAGGGATCTGGGTGCATTGCGTGGGGGTTATGAGATTCTCGTCTATAGACCACTACAAGAGCCCAGTGTCCTTTGGCACAGCTGGGGTCCTTTGTTC
This sequence comes from Lissotriton helveticus, assembly GCF_964261635.1. NCBI lineage: Eukaryota > Metazoa > Chordata > Amphibia > Caudata > Salamandridae > Lissotriton > Lissotriton helveticus. The sequence continues at coordinate 1,808,850,486 of NC_136063.1, read as the reverse complement.
ATATAGACTTTCTGGCAAGGGTCTCCATCATGGGTTGGACTATGCCAACAGGGTTTTGGACCATACCTAAATGTGCCCAGGTTTCAGGCATTGTTGACTACAAGAGAAACAAAAGGATTAGGACCCTCTCGGCCATGGCTGAGGACACATGATGGTCACAATACTGAATTTATTTTTTTCCTCGGTCTAGGCTCCTGGAGACTGTTTAAGAATTCTGTTCAGATTACAGGGCAGGCACAGAGCCTACACTCTCTTTTTCATCTTGGTTAGCTGGGGAACATGCTTCCATATTCCAGAGAATGCAGATTCAGGTCCATCACCTGCTCAGAAGTTGATGTTTTGCTTCCGTCAAAGAGAAAGGCAGCATCACCTACTTGTGTGTCATCCCCGAAAGTGGTCGTTCATGAGGAGTTTCTTTCCATCTCCCCAGAGATGCAGAGAGATGGTTCCTCCATTCAGAGTTTGAGATTCTGTCTAGTCTACTGGCATTTACTGGTACATCTATTAAATGTACATCTATTAAATGTACCAGCAGCTACTTCAGTTGCTTATTTCCCAGATATGATGATGATGATTCATTTGTAAAGAACAGCAATACCCTGAGGTGTCTAGGCACTACCCGAAAGCACATTCAGACTTAATTTACGGGGGAATTACGAATCCGATTTGGGGATTTTCCAGGAGTACCCTGACCGCAGCGTTCTGTACTGTCTGTATGTTTTTTAATGCTGTGTTGTGTCGCGCTGGTAAGCAGAGCAATACAATATTCAAGTCTTGAGGATATGAAAAAAAATATCAGAGTTTTCTTTTATTCTGGTGATTTGAAGGTAATATTTTCCTGATCATTTTTAGGATGACAAACTAACAAGAGGTGGTGAAGTTGATTTGAGCAGATATGATGATGATTATTAATCTGTAAAGCACAGCAATACCCTGAGGTGTCTAGGCACTACTCGAAAGCACATTCAGACTTAATTTACGGGGGAATTAAAGTTATACCCTATTTAGGCTTTTTCTTAACTTTAAAATATGTGTCTCTTTCTTAAGCGTGGTTGGCACGGAGTCCAACAATTTTGCTGTTGTGGTGGTGAAACTCTTTCCACTCCACTTGGTCTTATTTTACTTTAGGGACAATTAGATTCCCAAGCTTGGCTGATCTGAGTGGCCTTACAGGGATAGAGGGTTTTAACTGATTTGCTAGCTAAATCGGGCTCAGATTGGTGAGGGATTTAAAAACAATGCAGATGGATTTGAACTGAATCCGCTTTGCTACCGGTAACCAGTGGAGCTGAGACAGAGCGGCGCTTACCGAATCCGATTTGGGGATTTCCAGGAGTACCCTGTCCGCAGCGTTCTGTACTGTCTGTATTTTTTTAATGCTGTGTTGTGTTGCGCTGGTAAGCAGAGCATTACAATATTCAAGTCTTGAGGATATGAAAACAGATATCACAGTTTTCTTTTATTCTGGTGAATTGAAGGTAATATTTTCCTGATCATTTTTAGGATGACAAACTAACAAGAGGTGATGAAGTTGATTTGAGCTTCAAAGGACAACCTAGTGTCCATAATGACCCCCAGGTTTTAGCTTTAGAAACAGGTGCTGGTAGTGGGCCAAGCTGGGCCGGCCATCAGCTGTTGGTCTAGATGAGAGGATTATTGCCAAAGATCAAAGCCTCAGTTTTGGAGGAATTCAGTTTCAGACAATTGTCTAACATCCAGTTCATTATATGACTCATGCAGCCATGAAAGCTGTTTGCTGTGGAACTGCATGGGCCGCTTACTGAGACAATTATCTGCGTATCGTCTGCATACAGTTCGAGGGCAAAGCCATCGTTTTTTGTTAGTTTGGCACAGGGTGACATAGAGATTAAAAAGTGTAGGACTCATGGACGATCCCTGAGGTACACTACATGGCAGTGAAAAAGGGGATGATACATAATTGCCCTGTGCAACCCATTGAGATCGCCCAGACAGAAAGGAGCCTAGCAGGGAAAGTGCTTTATCCCTGATCCCGATGGAAGCTAGATGGTCCAGTAGCAGCCCGTGGTTAACATGTCAAAAGCTACTGACAAATCTAGAAGGACCAGAGTGGCGCTTCCCCCGCCATCCAGCATCCGTCTGAGCTCTTCTGTAGCTGTGATAAGACCCAGTTCTGTGCTATAAGGGGCATGAAAGCCAAACTGAGAATGACACATGATTTCTTTTTGCTTGAAAAAAGAGAATAGTTCTAAATTGATGGCCTTTTCCACCACCTTTGATGGGCATGGAAGTCAGGAAATAGGCCTATAATTAAGTGGATCCTTGATGTCCAGCGTGGTTTTTTGTATTGGTGGGAGTATGGAAGCATTCTTCCACTCTACTGGGAAACTACCGGAAGTGAACATGGCATTGAAGAGTGCTGTCAGAGGAAGTGCTATAATCTGGGGCGACAGTTGTAAGATTTTGGCGGAACAGGGATCCGATGGAGAGCCTGATTTAATTGCTCCAATTATTTTAGGCGTCTTTTCGGCAGTTAAGATTGTGAAAGCTGACAAGGTGGAAGACATTGGCCCAGTGGTAGGTTGAATTCTATTTAGTTGGGTGGGGGTCTGTGCCAAGCCACTGGATATCAGCCACTGAACTATTCTGAACTATTTATTGGTAAACAACCTTTACAACGAAACTTTTACAACACACTACCATTACAACGCGGTCATTACATCGCAAACCATTACAACGCATTGCGCTGGGGGGCGCTCTAGGATAGGGAATAGGTTAATTTACTATCCAATAACCTTCCTTAGTGTCCACGGGGACTGGAGTTGGAATAGAAAATTAAACTATTCACTATCCAACACCCAAAAGCACTATGCGTTGTAATGGATTGCGATGTAAAAACCGCGTTGTAAAGGCAGGCGTTGTAATAGCCTGCGTTGTAACGTCATACATCCCTATTTATTTAATGTATTGCTTTTACTGGATTCTCCGGGCCAAACTGTCGAATTGTATTCATCTTAGCACATCCTTTAATATCATCAGACTCTTTTCAATATGATCAATAGAAGCTTCATGCAAAGGACAGATAAACAAAGGAATATTTGCACTGGTATGATATTTAGATGTATGAATACCTAATCTTTTCAGTGTAAAATCCCGTTTAGTGGTCTCAAATTTTGCATTAATTATCTTACATGTATTTGGATACATGTAATATTACAGAGATGTACTGCTCTCGAGGGTAGGAATACCTTAGGGTGGCACTGGCGGAGAAATAACCATCAACATTTCTATTGGGTGTAGACGTGAATAGTAAGGGTTTTCCCATAGGGAAAACAAACTTCCTGTGGAGAGAACGTAAAGTAAAAGTTAATGCATTCAGTTGCCTGGGGTGTAACTTAAACACATGCATAAATACACACTTGCTACATCTACGCTTACAAAGTTGTTTTCATGAGTGAATAACATGGAATTCCAAAAATAATTGAGGCGCTACTCTTAGGGCACCTGGACGGCCAGTCGAACACAGTTTCCAATGAGTACAGTATTACATTTTTGATTTTGTTTTTATACGGTTTCAAAATGTATATGTTTAGTTACTGTAATCAAAAGAAATTATCCCAGCCTTGAACCATCATTAGGTCCGGATTTCTCTGGACCACAGTGTATGCAAGAATACAAACATTTTGGGAATGTTTGACAATTTTTCGGATATCAAAATAAAAAATATATGAACTGAAACTAACCAGAGGCACAAATGCTGAGGGCCTGGTGTCATACAGAACGATCACAGAGCACATCCCTCTGGACAGACTGTACAAAACACATTTTAGCCTGCAGTTCCCAAGATATTCCATGCTAATATTTAAGATGTGCGCGTATGACTAAGCTCTCTTCCTCAAAGCTTTGCTTTTCTTCAGTTTTTCTCCCGCGGTGAAGCCATGCGCCTGTGGTTATGGCTTTGCAGTCTGTTGCCATCTAATTGATCCTGATTGCACAAATGTATCATTTTTGATTTTTACTGGCGGTTGAAATGAAAAAAGTGAAGCTTAACACAGAAATCTTTGCAATTGGGAAAAAGAGGTGAGAGGATGTGTTAAAAGAAAGCGCGAGAAGCAAATGCATTGTGCAGCAGCTGTGTGAAAAGACTTTGGTAGTGTCAACAACATTGCTCATAACATATTGCAGATTTTGGCAGCAGTAGCTGAAATGTCTGAAATGTAAAGATATGTGCTGTAGGTTATCGTAAGATTCTTCTTCTTTATTGGGCCAATATTTTCTCAACTTGAAATCCAAAGATTCTTCGAACATACGTTTTCGGTTCGCGAACTAAATAGGAAACCTAGCCAGAGATAACAAAAACACATACTGTTTATTGTCGCGTTTTTTAAATATGTAATAGCATTTTTTATAGAATTGAAAAATACCACAAAAGAGATAAATTCCACAGTGTTAGACCTGGCATCTTTGGTGTGGTTTCCCCTGTCTTTTTGCCTCTACCACCTGTATTTTTGACACTGTGCTGGATTTCGTTTTTGCTGGTTTAGATGCTTTGGGCACTTTGCCACTGCTGATCAGTGTCAAAGTGCAAGTGCTGCCTGAGTAAATTGTTATTGTAATTGGTTATTCATGATTGTCATATTTGTATCACCAAGAAGTCCCTAGTAAAGTGCACTGTGAGTGCCCGGGCTGGTGATACAAATGCTACTAGTAGGCCTGCAGCACTGATTGTGCCACTCACATGAGTTGCCCTAAAATGGTGTCTCAGGCCTGCCACCGCAGTGCCGGTGTGCAGTCTGTGAATTGCCATGTCAACCTGGCCAGGGTCCCCACTGACCAGGCCTAACCCTTCCCTTTCTGTACACATTGGTCACCCCTATGGAAGGCCCAAGGTACCCCCTTGGGCAGGGTGCAGTGAATGTGAAAGGTAGAGCATGTGCTAGTGCCGGTGACATGCTGTGGGAGTGAATTACAGCCATTTTCGTTTTTCACTATTGTAAGGCTATCTTGCCCACAGGCTATCATGGGGAATGCTGGCTACAGTGGTTACCTGCATATCCTCCCATAGGAGCAAGATAGGACATAAAAGTCTGGTATCCCTGAACTCAGAATTTAATAACACATCTTTTAGGAAATGTGTTTTTTAAATCCTGTGTTTGAGAACAGCACTTTTGTGACTGTTCTCTTGTCTGACCTTTCTGTGTGCCTTGGCCTGTTTGTGAATTGACTGTCTGGTTTGTGAGTGCCATGGGATGGGTGGCTTCCAGAGACTGAGTGGGCCATCCCTGGGCTGAATAGCTCCATCTGCATCTAGAGTGGTAGGAGGGGATAGCACCTGGGCCTGAATAGGGGTGTGCCTGCCTTCCTTAATGCTGGCTCCACCTCCTGCTGGGCGGCTGACGACCCTGCCCCTCTCTCTGAAAGGAAAGGAGAAGCCAGGAAAACAAAGTGCTCAAGGAACACCCACAACTGGTTCAGACCGGGCTCAGAGCACTCCTGCACAAAGGGAACAAAGACTTTTAGGGTTATAAGTACAGGACCCCAGACTATAGAAAATTAGATCATCCTGGAATCAGGAAGGAACCTCTGCCAAGGAGAAAGCTGGAAGACTGAAGAAGAAGGACTGTCCTGCTGTGTGTTTGTGGGCTGACCTGCAGTTGCTTTGCTGCCAAGGAGAGGGGAAGGACTTTGCTTTGTGCTGTGTCCCCTTGCTTGAAGAGGTCTCCAAGGGCCTGAGTTGAGCTGGCTCCCTGTTAAGAAGTCCCAGGAATAAAAGGACGTCACCCCCAGTTTACCTGAACTCTACTGAGAGAGTTCTGTCCTTCCTAGAGTGCTTGGGCCAGTTGTGGTGCCTCTGGAAGTTGTACCTGTGTTTGGGAAGCTGAAAAGAAGATACTAAAGACTCTCTGCAAAGTTTCACGCATCCCTCGCTTGCGGAGCACATCCCCATCAGTGCGAAGAAATTCCTGCCGCCGCGAAGATTGAGATCATCGCAGCGCCTGTTGCCGCTGCAAGAACGGACACATCCTTTGCTTGTGGAACGCATCGCTCCGGTGCGGGAAAAGTATCATCACTGCGAGTATAGTCGCAGAGCCTGTCGTCACTGGGTGAGATCGTCACACCGCCTGCTTGCGGACCTCATCACGTCACTGCGAGAGTTGTCGCAGAGCCATCTCATCGAGGGGCCACGAGAGGAGAAGATCGACGCTGCGCCGCGCATCGCCACCACACCTGAGATCGCCGTCGTCCCGAAGATCGCCGCATCATACTTTTTGCAAGACGCTTCCTACGAAACCTGCGCACCCAAATCCATACAAGGTATCGCCTCCGTCCCCATACAGACCGGATTTGTCGCAACACGCCCGCTGCATCCAGCGGGGTTGTTGCATCGCCTCTCCAGGGTCTCAGGATTGACGCATCGCTTGGTTTTCAACGCTGCAGCTTTCACTTGGAACTTTTGTCACCTCTAAAGGTACTGTTGGCTAAAACGTGACGCAACTGTGGATTATTTTAACACAACCTTAAGAACTCTTTTGAAACCATAGTCTTGAAATGTGTATGTTGGATTTTTGTCATTTTGGTCTAGTTTAGATTAAATACTTCTATTTTTCTAATCTGTTGTGGAGGCCATTTGTGGTGTTTTCACTGTGTTACTGTGAGTGTTGGTACAAATACTTTACACACAGCTCGTGCCAAGCTACCAAGGGTGTGAGCAGGGGGTATCTAAAGAGTGCTGCTAAAACACAACAAGAGTTAGTGATTCAAGGGTCCCCAATCTGTATTATTGCGCCCGTTATATGACATGTGTTTTTATTGTATATACTGTATTAATTTTTTTAATGACTTTTTAGATAAATTATTATTGTCACTAGTTGTATGTAATGATGGTTTTCTTTGATTGCTAAATCACGTTTGTACATGCTTTTATATTTTTATATCGAATAAAGTACATACAACAACAACAACAACAACAACTAAAGAGTGTATCCTCCTTAACCTGACTAGAAGTAAGGGTCCCTATTTGGACAGTGATACCTACCTCTGCCAACTAGAGACCCCCAGATCTAACATTGTTGGGCAGCGGTGGGATTTTGAACTTGTATTTGTACTTGACCCACAATGATTGGTGTACATCACTAGTGAGTGCAGACCACTATGCCACCGCATACTACGGTTGAGTTTTTGTTGGTTCTATTTTTGAGTAACTCTTCAAAGCATCATGTCTCAGAATGGAAAGGTAGTAAGTGTGGAGGCAGAATTGGAGTTTTGCATTGAGGATTTGTATTCCTACAAAGTGGAGCAGCTCAAAAAAATCTGCAAGGACTGCATTTGCCCTGTGAAAAGCAAATCTAGAAACGATGAGCTGCAGAGAATCTTGAAGGCCTGGTGGGAGGCCCAAGAGGGAAATGATGCAAGTGGAAGGGAGGGGTTTCAACCCCAGGATTTTCCAGTGGGAAATCCAGGCTCAGGGGCTGGCAGCAACCACTCCAGTCCGGGTCTGACCCCAGAAGAGTTAGAGGAGAACCAAAGAGTGAGAAATCATGAGTTGGTACTTATGAAAATGAAGCAATTGGAAGTAGAGAAAGAGGCAGAGGAGAGCAAGAGTGCCCGTGCCCTGGAAGAAAGGAGATTGCTTTGGGCTCATGAGTTGAGCATGAGAGAACTGGGTATCAAGGCCAAGCAGATGGATTCCAGTTCAAATGGTGGCAGCGCACAGCCAGTGCCAAAGGGTAAAGTATATGTATATATTCCCAAAGATTTAGTACAGAATTATAACAGGAGTGAGGATATCTATGCCTGGTTTACTTCTTATGAAATTGCATTGAGAATAAATGGTGTGCCTGAACAGCATTGGGGGGCAGGCCTGCGGAAACATTTTGAGGCTTCTGGGAGGAGTGCTCTGGAGCCCTTAGAGTTAGCAGGTACCATGACCTACCCCAATATGAAGGAGGCCCTATGTCTCAGTTATGGACTTACTCCAGAGCAGTACAGACTGCAGTTTAGGAACTCTTAGAAGAAAGAGTCTGGGACTTGGATGGAGTGTGTGAATTTGTACCCGCGTGCACTGGAAGGTTTGATGAAGGGCAGCAAATTAACTGATTATAAGGGGTTGTTGAATTTAATTAGTTGAGAGCACTTGAGTAGTCTTTGGGTGCCAGAGCTGCACCAGCATCTTTTAGACAGCAATCTGACAGACCCCATTGAGCTTGCTAAGGAGGCGGACCTCTGGAACAGTATCAGGGTCCACAGAAGAATTATCGGTACCACAGCCAAAGGTGGGCAGGGTCCCCAGCAGAAGAGTGGGGGGACAAGGGTAACCAAAAAGAGTTCTCTCAAGGGCCCCAGAACAGATCCCAGGGAAAGGAGTCCCAACCCCCCAAACCCAAGCAACCATGACCCCCTAGGGGCAGAAGGGATAACAGAGTCCCACTACCTGCTATCACTGCAATGAGGTGTGACATGTTATCAATAAGTACCCTAAGAAACAGCCAGCACCCACTGGTGCTCCAGTCCCAGGGTTAGCAAGTGTAGCTTTGGGAGGGGAGTTAATTTCCAGTGGGGAGGAGGGACTAGCAGTCATGACCCTTGTCTCTCTAGGAGACCAAGAGATGGCCCAGGATACCTACCTGCCCCCTTACGCTAAGAAGAACGGGCAGAAGGTGACCATCAATGGGAGGGAGAAAGAGGCTCTGAGAGACACAGAAGCCAGCGTGACATCCGTGTGGTGTCAGTGGGTGTCTGAAGAGCAGGTCATTCCCAATGTACTCGGCCCAGTAGTTGCAGCTGACAGCTCAGTGCGCCTCTGCAAAGTGGCAAGGGTTCCCTTTGAGTGGAGGGGGGTCTCAGGTCTCTTGGAGGTTGTTGTAAGTCAAGCCCTGCCTGTAGACTGTCTGCTAGGTAATGACCTAGAGAGTTCTCCATGGAAGGAGGTGGAACACCAGGCTCATCTGGAGATGTTGGGTTTGCCTGCGTGGATCTGTGTGACCACACGGACTATGGCAGCCAGTAAGGGTGATTCAGCAGAACTGGAGCCTGAAACAGTGGCCCAGGAACCTGCCAGGAGAGGAAGAGGCAGGGGGCGCGGGGAACATGCCCCAGCTCTTTCCACGGCCCAGGAAGGAGCAGAACCTGAGGGGGATGCCTTGGAGCCTACCGGGGAACAGATGGCCAAACTGGGAGACCTACCTGAGCTGACCCATTGGCAGCAAGAAGGTGGCCCCTCCAGGGAGGAATTATGCAAGGTGCAGAAGGAGTGCCCTTCCATCATTGGTGTGCGGCAGAAGGCTGCAGACCAGCAGCAGGTGGAGAGTCCAAGGATCATCTCATTTACTGGGAGGATGAGTTGCTATATATAGTGAGCCTAGGTTCGCTGAGCCCAGTGCAGCCCGTGTGCTGCTGGTACTCGAGCGCTTCAGGAACTTCCTAATGGGTCTGGCTCATGACATGCCTCTCACAGGACATCCAGGGCAAGACAAGATCTTCCAAAGGCTTGTCACCCACTTCTTCTGACCCCAGATGAAGAAGCACGTCGAGACATTCTGTAGGTCTTGCCAGACATGTCAGGCGAGTGGCAAGAGCTGACAGAAGTGCAAGGCACCCCTCCAACCCTTTCCTGTGGTAAGCAACCCTTTCGAGCGGGTTGGCATCGACATTGTGGGGTCACTGGACCCCAAGACAGCCTTACGCAACAGGTTCATCTTGGTCTTGTGGACCATGGCACCCGGTACCCGGAAGATGTCCCTCTCAGGACAATTGCAGCCCCCGTGGTGGGCCTTGCATTGATGGGGATCTTTTCCCGTGTGGTGTTCCCCAGAGAGGTGGTATCCAACCCTGTAATTGCAGCAGCATGTGCTCAAAGCTCTGCATTTTTCAACACTTTGTAGTTATAGGTACACATCATTTTAAGTGATCTTGCAAGTGCACTTGTTTTGTGTTCACCCACTCACACTATTCACTGTGTAAGACAAAATCACAAGTAAAAGTAACATCCATATCTCTATTTTTGTCAGGACTTGTGGCTAATCAAAACTAGTTGGGGGCAACCATACACTCAAGGATTGCAAGGCTTGGCATGAGTCAGTTAACATACAAAGAGGAACCTTTCTAGCAGGGTGTAGACTTTATTTCAGAACAGGTGGATGGACGTACCTACATGAATTGCAGGAAAAGACAGACTGAGAGATCTTCAACAAGTCTGTGCATGCCTGTTTGGAGACTCAAAGGAGGTAGAGCAAAGAGTTTTGAGGCCAACAGTTCTTTCTCTGGCATAATTGATAAAATGTAGAATCTTGAATAACGTTGTTCTACCTTACTCAACACTCATCAAAAGAGTAAATATCTCACCCTGTTCTGGATTTCCTAATACATGTAAATTCTTTCCATCTTCTCTTCTCTTCTATCTCTCATTCTTTCCCTTCCTCCTGTTTAAGTAATTGCTCTCTCTCTCCTTCTCATTTTCCTATGTATGCAACATACAGTTGAGGATAAATCACTTTTTCAGTGTCTTTGCAATGGTGACCCTACACTCATCAAAAATCAAAGACAAATACTAGCATAGGAATCCTCAGGCTGGTAAAATCTTTTTTGTCTTTTGCTGCAACAGCAGGAAAGCCTGGGACATGCAATTGCTCTTCTCAGGAAGGACATTTCTTACATTACTCACTCACCCTTTGCAACCTTTCTCCTGTATCGCTGGCACACACTGGACCTCCCACATACATTTGACACTGAAGAGGAGATACATTTGTGTGTTAAGCAGCTTGTAATAAAGAATACTGGGCCACATGTACGAACATTATAAATTGTGAGTTCCTAATTACGATTCCATGCGAATCACAATTAGTAATTAGTAAATCGCAATTCCAAATGTATGAAACTCTTTGCGATACCCAGTGGGACGCATATAGACCTACCTCATTAATATTCATGAGGTAGGTCAAAATCTGTAACTCATTGGAAATCGCTAAAAACTCAGGGAGAGTGGCCTGCTGAGAACAGTCAGTGTTTGCTTTTAAATACAGCTAAGTATTTTTTTTAAATGCAGCCTTAAAGTTTTCCTTAAAGGAAAACGGAATGCGTTTCAAAAAGAAAAATTACATATTTCAATTACATTTTTAAGTTTCAACTGCAGAGAGCATGCTCTATGCCTGTGAAATCTATTGTATTCAATATAAATCTTAAAAGGGCTTACATCCCGCCCTCTTGCTTTTCATTGGTTCCTATGCTTGGCACTTACTTTTCTTCCATTTTTAGTGTCTGTAGTATACTATTTCCTGTTGCTCCTCTGTGCGTTTCTCTTATCAGTTTCCCATCCGCCAAGCGCTGTGTTCATCTGCTTTGATGGACCTTTTTTCTTATAATCAAACATGTCAGCACCAGCCGCAGCTGCTGCTGGTAAGAGCATTGGGGCGGTGGGGCAGGCTAGGGGGGATTTCGAGAGACGACCACGAGGGAAAATTAAATATTTATTTAATTATCCCTTGTGGTTGTCTCTCAAAATCCCCCCCCCCAGCCAGCCACACCGGTCTTACCTGCAACAGCCATGGCTGGTCAGCACCCCAGCTTGTTTTACTTTGCATCCAATGCAGGATAACGTGAGCTCAGTCAGTTGTTCAGTACATCGCTAATCTAGATGACAGACATTCTGCCTCTGTTTTCTTTTAAATAAAACACAGCGTTGTAGAGTCTGCACTTGAAGGTTATGCCTTCAAACAGGATTCAAACTGGTTGCACCGCTCCACATATGCCATCTTTGTATCTTCACTGGAAACAATGTTTACCCAAACTAAAATGGTGACCCACAATGCGACTTGCACTGTCCCAGTTGCCGTAGCAACACAAACAAATAGCATAGCTCTAATGCGACACGTCATACATATCTGCACGTCACCTTACAAGTGAGGTCAGCTTCCAAAGCACAGTTCTGAGAGCACACCTGCCTTGAAAATTAAAAGATGCTGCATGCTGGTAAGTTGACAGGTTGCCCTCGCACTTCCTGCATGCTCTCCCACTCAGCTGCACACATTGAAAAAAACGTCCATGGGTTTTATTGGAGAACAAATGAGGCACATGCTATTTAGTCCAGGCCGCCTGAGTTCAGAATTGCAGTAACAATTTGCAAAGTATGTTTTTGCCACAAGTGCCTTTGTGATGAGCCCAACATGGGCGATTCTTGGGAGAATGGCTTCCGCCTGATTAATGTCCTGTGATTCCTTTCAGTGCTGCTTGAAATGCACAGCAAGCTCCAGCCTTTCTTCCTGACTCCCTCAAACTCCCTTCCTTTTATTATTCACCTTGATTTCTTGCACTCTGCTTTTCACTGTTATTGATTCGTTGTTGTACATTCCATTCATTCGCCCTCATCTGTACCTCTTCGCTCCCATTTGTATCGAACTGATTCTCTTTTATCTCAATTAATTGCAATGTATAATCCTGTTTCTCGTTGTGATTCAGTTGGCTGAAATTGAATGAAATTATTCTAAACACATTTTAGAGCTGTGTCACTAGTGTCTCTAAGTACAAAACAGCAAAATTGAGTCAAGCATCACCGTAAGCAAGCTAACACGGAGGCCGGAGCCCGGGAAAAACCATATACCACTGACACAAGGCTATGTTGCACATATGCACACGTGCACAGCACACACAAAGGCACATTCATAAGCATAGGGATTCATTTACACAATCGCTTTTGTACAAACACAGATCCATATGCAAACAGTCTCAGCTATTTTGCACATGCACACGGACCCACCTCATACAGGATAAGATCTCTCATCCTGTACACTCACACAATTCTCATTCTGCACTAAACACACTCCAATCACCATTCATTGAGGCACTTTGACCCTGCACTCAGACATTAATCAACCTTCATTCATGCACCACTCACCCTGCACAGTAAGCACTCACACAATTCTCCCTGCACTCATACACTGTTCCCACAGCTCTTAATTTATTATTAATTCCATAGGTGATACCTAATGCATTTGCCAATGCTTGTTTAAAAGTAGACAGGGGTCCTTGGAACCACTGACTGTGCTTAAAAAAGGTTTTTGCATACATTCAGAGAGGTGAAGGGGTCACCCCATTTGCGAACTGGTTACCACCAAATTGAATTTGGTGATAAAAAGCAAATGTTTTGAGCCCCTTTTCAGGTCACAAAACATTCATACATGCCCTTGCGATTTGGCACTGGGGGGTCGCCCTTAACACGTCCCTTCCTAATACTGAATCGTAATACCCAAATTATGATTTGATAACAAGTTACCAAATCTCAATTTTGGGCTTTGTATATTCCAAAAAGCAATTGTTCTGTCATGAATCAGGCTGTTTGCGACAAGAAATTTTGCTTTAGAATGTGGCCAACTGTTCCTTCACAACTCTGTCCCATTCCAAGAGTTGTGGCTTATAATTGCAAAGTTCAGGTGGGTTGTTCAAACACAGTACTGGCAATTACAGGTGCGGATTTTGCACCTCACCAATAACATACAACTCATAATGCGAACCATTTTGTTTATATTTATTGCTGAAGGAAGAGTAACGTAGGTAGGCCAGGTATTGCAGCTACATGAGCACCAGTTGCGTTACAAGAGGACACATTAATTTCTTTTGTTAGGCACAGGGAGATGAAATGATTTGCCCAGAATCACAGAATGTTGAGCGTTGTTGCCGAGACTCGATCCCTGTTCCCCAGATTTGAGGTTGACCGCCCTTGCCGTTAGGCCACAACCTTGCTGATCAGTCCATCGAAAAAGAGGCTGCAGCTCAGACTGGGAGACCAATTGGGCTGAACGAACAAGGCGGCTCAGGCCTCACGTTTCTTGGGGACACGTTCGGTCCTCTTCTGCATGGGCCAGGGGTGCTGGGTGCATAGGTGTTCTTAAGTGTCAGATTTTCGTCACCGGGAGCAGTCCCGGTAAAGGGTGCCTACATACAGAGGCTTCAGGCGACTACTGGATGTGTACAATGTGCAAGTGCAAGGTGGGTTTTGTCTTTGGAGGGCAGGTGGACCACGCTGGCATCGTTGGGCCACTTCAGGTTGGGCTAGGAAGTGTGGGTGCACTGGTGCTTGTCGGCGCTGGATTGTTGCTGTAACGGAACCTCACAGTCTTCTTTGGGCTTCCTGTAGGATGCAGAAAAGTAGCTTCACAGCCTAACGGGAGTTCCTGAGTCTTTGGAGAAGTGCTAGCAGCCCTTGCAGGCTTTGGATGATCAGCAGGTTGCAGGGTGAGGTGACTTTGGCGCAATTGTCGAGAGTAGGTGAACAGGCCAGCAGGGCTGTTGCCACGTCAGTTGCTTCTTCTGCCGTTCTTTCTTCTGTGGCTCTTCAGACCTTCTTCTTCTTTTGTCCAGCAGGATCTAATCTCCTTGTGTCAGGGCTCCCCTAATTACTAAATTTAGGGGTGTTAAGGAGTGTTGGACCGTAGCCAATGGATTACTTACCTGGGACCACTATGCCACTATTTTACCACTTCCAGTTGAAAGTTGGCATATCTCTAGCCCAGAGATCTGACCTTTGCCATCACCATGATGGTCCCTTGTGAAAAGTTGCATCCACTTCAAGTAGCCAAGTTCAGAGGTTAAACTCGCTGAGGGTGGACACGCCTGCCTTGCCTAGCTAATTTTCCCACCTGTCCAGGAGCGAAAGAGCTCTGGACAAAGGGGATTAGTTTCCCCTCTTGAGACAGAAGCCAGATTTGCACACTAAAGGCCATGGACCTCTTTCAAGCTCCCCAACCCTTGAATGCTAATCCGCAGGTCATCCTGTGTGCTGGGGGGGCAAAGCACGCTCTGCTCGAGCAGGCTTGGTTCATGGCCCCCTAAGAGCAAAGCCCTCGCCCTTGTGGATCAGAAACCTTTCTCCAGCAGCAGGCTGGCTAAAACCAGTCCATCAACACACTAGTAACTTGTACGTTTTCTAGGGGCATCTCTAAGGTGCCCTCTGGGTGCATGTATTACTAAATCCGACACTGGCATCAGTGTGGGTTTATTAAGATGAGATATTTGATAGCAAACATCCCTGTTTTCAGTGAAGCCATCGTGTAGCTGGGGATCTCATTTTTGGCAGTGTCCAGCACATGCTTTTAAAATGTCTTCCCTAATCACTTGTACTGGCAGTAATGGAACTGACCAGTACTGGAGTATATATGGTCATGCAGTTATGCCCTCACATTTAGTGTAGTGCATCCTGCCTTAGGGTGGTAAGGCAGATTGCAGGGGACCAGGCCGCACAGCCTGCAGTGACAGTTTGAATGCGCTTGGGCAGGGTACATGTGGGGGGGTGGCACAATCTTTGCTACTACCCTTGGGACCCTCTTTAGGACCGAAGACCATAGGTTCCAAGGGTACTTTTTACTAGGGACTAACAGAGGGCGCTAAAGGTATTGCCAATTGAGGAAAACAATTGCACAGTTTGGCTAAAGTGATCTCGCACTGTTGAACTGGTTAGCAGGAACCCAGTGCACTTACAGTCAAAATCACATCAAATACTAGACATAAATTGAGAGTGACAAGATCATTTTCCTACAAAGACATTTTGGAAAAAGACAAACAATTATTTTTCTGCAATTCAAATGATTGCTGTGCTATACTTATATTATCCAAAACGGGTACTGGGTGCTGGGTATCCAGTGAGAACAGTGGAATAAGCAGAAAGAGGGAAATGGAAGGCTCATTTGACCATAATCAAGTGGTGGGAGACCTTATTTCATTCAATGAAATATGAGGGTCCATTAACATTCAGGGAACTGACAAGTAGGTCTTTTGAATGGCTATGGCATCAGTGGTCTGATTGGTTGTTGATTGGGGGTGGTTGTAGTATGCAGGAATATCTGAATATGGTTGGGGGCTGTAGCCAATTTATGTTGGATCTCAGGGGTTGCTCTGTGAAGGTATTTGTGATTTGACAGTGGACCTGGAACTATGCTTGGTTTAGGGACACTCTGTCCTAATCTAGGAACCAAATCTGCTGCTTAATCTGCAGAATTGGTTAGTTGTATGTGGTAAAGATGAAGGTCGTATTGGAAGAAGGGCTGCTTAATCTGTAGAATTGGTTAGTTGTATGGGGATAAGGATGAAGGTCTTATTGGAAAAAGGGTTCAGGGTATTGGGGTAACCTGTAAAACTTTACCTTTGGGCTAAGAGCTAACATCCAAGGCATCAAATAGCACCGTGAGTAGATTGTGCAAATCTATGACGTTGAAGGGCCGGCTCTAGGCTCACGGACGCCCTGAGCAGGGAGTGTAGGTAGGGGGCCCGAGGCCGCCAAATCCCTGCCAGGAGCCGCCCTGCAAATATGTATCTAAGGATATATATTGGCGTGACGGCCCCTGGGGTTTGGCGGCCCTGTGCAGGTGCACAGCTTGCACATGCCTTAGGCCGGCCCTGGACGTTGCAGGAGAGGGTACATGGAATGCATACATAAATCCAAGTCCAGTTGCGTCCAGGAAAAAGGGTTACATAGTGTATTGGAGTAATGCTCACTCATGTTTATCAGCTGCACCCTGGACTTCGTATTCCCACAATTAAGGAGTTAGAGGCTGGAGTGTGTATTGGAGCAAAACAGTTGTGTGGAGTCAACTTCAGGAGGCTCACAAGGTACAAAGTCAGGTTTAAATGGGGTGTAGTTTAATGATAGTTATTTGGAAAGGTCTAGGGAAGTTAGAGAGATCAGCATGTATGGTAGGACACCCACTTGTTAATTAGTAGTTATTCAGTCGTACTTCACTGGTCGTGTCCCTCTTTATGCAAATTAATTCAAACACTCCTTCCATTACTTTTTGGTATACTTCAGTGCAATGGCCTAAGTGCGACACGGCCGACCAGCCTCGGTTTGCTTGTGTTCCAGTTCATGAGGACGTAGCCCACCTGTTCAAAGTTGACTGTTCCTATTGGAACAGAGCAGGACTGATATGCATATGGCTGGGTTCAAACTGAGGTAGCATGGTGTGCAAAATAATGAAGGACTGGGTTGCGGCTGGGTAATTCCTAGTGGCTGAGATTAATTCAAGCATTCCGTTCATCCCTGTTTTGTATACTTCTCTGTCTAGACATAGGTTTCTTAATTCTCAATAGTCTCTGAGTACTAATCTATTCTCTGTGGTTCACCTGAAGAGAAAGCAGGGAGAGTTCAAGTTTTACTCACTGAGCAGATCCATGAGATGTGAGCGTACTCTCCAAGAACAGTTATCTATAACAGTGGTGCAGTCTTGTCCAGGGATGACCAGTCTGCTAGAACATTGGCTATGAACAAAGATTGCTATATGAGGAGGTAAAGCCCATACTGCATACAGCACAGGAAATGGAAACTATTGTCTTAAAGAGGCCACACCATTCTCCTGCTCCTGCTACCTCACTGTTTGTTTCAGTGGGCCTGGTCAAGGTAGTCTGTGTTCATAGTCTGCTGTTTGAGAGCCAAAGGAAAAGAAGATCTCACTGCCAGCATTGTCTTTACTGTAGCCCCTGGATGCTGGTGCTCACAGTTTAGAGACAAAGGGATCACATCTCAGGTCACCAAGGAAAACTATGCGCATGAACAGCAAGTCCCAATGAAAGGCATGATTTGGAATCTAATAGAGGTATGAGAACAACACAAGTACCCTTCTTACATTCGCTAGAGCAGACCATGTTACTCCAGGGTGGGGTGATTTTGCCTTATTTTCAACAATTGTTTTTAAATATTATACCCAGTGATCGCACTAGAAAGGCCCTGTCAGCCACTTCATATATTCAATTTGAAAGGGTAGTGCCACACTTCTCATCAGCAGTGACTTTCCCACAATAAGAGAGAGAGAGAGTACAGGCAATTCCCAGGAGCCAAGAGGTACTCTGATATACAGAGTATAAGCAGTTTCATTTTTCTGTTTCAGGACTTGACTAGACCCAATGATTCCAGAAGTCAGTCCAAAGCAAACAGCCACCATCATTCCCATGAAGCACAGCTGCTCAGGTAAAGTTCAGAAATTTGACATGGCTTTCAAAAAAAGTACTCATGGTAGAAATGTTACATAACTTTGAGTATATTGAGGACACAACAAGACACAGCCGTGAGGGGAACGGCTTATCTGCCCACTAATTCAGGAGTCCTGCTCCTCGCTAGGGGTACCGACGCTGTGAGGGGAACGTCCATGGAACAGAAGCATCTGGCAGCGCCCGCAGACCCCGTGCCTACATCTCCCAGGGGGCTGCGTGAGGCGCATCCCGCTGACAACATAGGAGGGCGCCGGAGGGCTACAAAGCCGGCCAGGCCCTCCTGCGGCGCGGGATGCCACAAGACACAGCCGTGAGGGGAACGGCTTACCTGCCCACTAATTCAGGAGTCCTGCTCCTCGCTAGGGGTACCGACACCGTGAGGGGAATGGCCATCGAACAGTAGCATCTGGCAGCGCCCGCAGCCCCCGTGCCTACATCTCCCAGGGGGCTGCGCGAGGCGCATTCCACTGACAACATAGGAGGGCGCCGGAGGGCTACAAAGCCGGCCAGGCCCTCCCGCGGCGCAGGACGCGCTCGGGCAAAGCCCGGGCCAAGGGCGGGCCCGTCTGTGCCCATCCGAGCCTGAAAGAGGCCGGGCTGGGCCACCCCTCTTCCCTCTGAACTACATCATGGGTAAGCGGAAACTTCTTTCCTCTCAAGACCAGGGGGGGGATAAAAACAAAAGTCCACAGGAAATCTGCAACTATCATCTCATATTTAACCTCGTCTGTGGGAGTTTTGAATACAGAAATTACCAATGCAGAGAGGGAACTTGGGTTGGATCCGATTGATGTACAGGTAGCCGGGACCTCCTCTTTGGATACTACCTTGAAAAATCCAGTCCCCTTGGAGCCTCTTGTACTTATTAATTCTCCAACTTGTGCCCAGAAGTCGCATCATGTTGTCATCGAGGTAGTGGACCTGGCGCTTGCAAGTAATCCCCCCGTTCTCGGCCAGGTACCAGCTCCCAAAGGGCAGTCTAATAAGCAGAGTACTGCGAAAAAGAAAGCAACGAGGAGAATGTGTAAGCGGGATAAAGTCACAAAAAGTATTTCTTCGAGCCAAGGGCCTGTCACAACTGATTCTTTAGAGGGATCTGTACGGGACATGGTGGAGGAATTCTTTACTTCTCGGTTGGAGGCGGCTCTAACCAGTATCGCCAAAGACATCATTGATACAATGCACATCTGAGTTGACGGCATATTAGAAAAATGTGAACCTATTAATTTGATTCTAACTGTGCCTAATTGTGTACCCAATTTGGTCAAAATACCTGTGTCTCCTAAGCCTAAAATAGGCACTGGGATAACTATGGGGGAGGAAGTAGGGACCCCGATCTTAAATCCCCCAATTTAAGAGAATCCCGTTCTTGGGCTCACCAGAATAAGCGGATGTTATGATCGCATTGGGAATAGGGAGAAACAAAGTAGTACAGTAAGGAATCCTTTGGCCCAAAAGGATCCCGCTCACCTTAGGTGCAGTGGGAAACCCATTTGCCAACAGGTTAGGAGTAGAATAGTCACACAAACTAATATTAATCTCCCCCCTGAAGCAGCCCCGCTGGTTGCAATTCTTGTAAGGGTCCCTCCACTGGTGGCGGGAGAGGTAGAATCAACAGAAGCCTTGATATCAGAAACTAAAAAACTGAGCGATCTTAATTGTTCTGGCGACACTGAAATTTCCTCCAGCATCATAATGGCCAGGCGGGAGGGGTGGTTAGGAAACACCCAAAATGAAGTAAAAGGGGACTGTGTTATTGTTAATTTTAATAAACCTGATGTTGCTGTCCGATTGTTGTGGGATGCCTCAGACGTGAAGGGGGATGAAGGAAGCATCAGGGCTTTACCCCTGGGCTTCTTCTACCCCCCCTCCCAGACATTCAAACGCAGATGTCAGATTTCGTCCAGAACAGACATGTAGGAGATTATCTCGGGCCCCCTATAGCACCCCAAAATAAAATAACATGGAACCTCATTTTGATTGGGTTAGTCCCATAGTCTCTTTACCATCCAAAGCAGCAAGTATTCAGGTAACTCAGAGTAAGGAGATATTAGCCTTATCCAATAGGTTTTCACCTTTGTCTCGGTTAGATGAGAATGATTGACTAGAGCCCTTAGATACTACAACCCGGCTCCCCATCCCCAATCTATTTAACTCTAATGCAGAGGCGGGGGATACATTTAGGCTAATGAGCTGGAATATTGCAGGGCTCCGGTCCAAAAGGGATGACCTGAACTGGCAAAGGCTTATTAGAAATTTTGATATCATAGCTTTGCAAGAGACATGGGACAAGGAGAGTAATTTTTGGGTAGATGGCTTTAAATCTTATTTTCGGCCTGCCCGTCTAACGCCGGCGGGTAGAGCAAAGGGAGGGCTGATGTTCCTTTTCTCTGTAAGGTTAAAAGGTTCAGTAACAATGTTGGAGCCAACTTCTATTAACTCCCAAATAGCCGAACTTACCACCAGGAATCATCCCAAAATATTGATCATTCATTTTTATAATTCAGGTGAAAGTGAGTATAGCAATGAGCACCTTTGATATCTGACATGTTTTTTAGAAACATATAAAGCGCAGCAAACCACTTATGTTCATATCATTCTTTTGTGCGATTTTAATATTCATTTGTGTAATTTAAATTGTCGAATCAATGAAGTCCATGGCCCTTCTTACTCTTCGCCACCCCACTTTGAACATACTTCTAAAGGGGAGGCTCTTGAAGAACTTCTTTTATGTGCTGATCTTTACGAGCCAGGTTTTTTTGACACCAGTGACAGGGTTGCAACGTTTAAGGCAAGGGACAGTGAGACTGTTATTGATTATATATTCTTATCCCCCTCTCTTCTAGGGCATGTAGTTTTCTATAATGCTACATGCTCTCCCTTCAGTGATCATAATCCTGTTATATTAGAGTTGAATAAGGGCTTCTACCTTTTGGATGCCTCGGTTAATACTGGGGGGCCTATTACTGTGATAACCAAAGATCAAGGGAGGAGGTTAACCCCTTCCATGCTAATGACAAGGTCAGCTCGTCATGCAGTGCACTGGAGCTGTGCTTATGACGAGCTGACCTTGTCATGAACAATGGGATTTTCAATCAATCAGCACCCAGTGGGAATTGCCTTAGCACCAATGTGGTTAAAATGGGCGAAAGTAGTCCCTGATCACTTTTTTGCTAGCCTTTGTTCGAAGGTTAAAGATGACATCACAAAATGTGCTGAATATTCTACTCCGGAGGGTATAATAATTACAGCCTTTGAAGCTATTTGTAGACAGGTTGCCACAGATTTAACTATCACCTCTAGCTCAAAACCAAAACAAGGGAAAAGATGGTTTGACTCTAAATGTTCTAGGGCCCACCACAATCTAGTAAAAGCACTGAAAGCTAAACCTAGAGATAAGGCACATATAGCTAGGCTTAGTAAAGAATATAAACTAATGGTCCAGACCTGCAAAAATGAAATTAAAATAGAGGCATGGGATGCTTTAATGTCCGAGGAAGTCTTAATGGATATCTCAAAGTTTTGGACTATTGTTAATAGCCCGCTGCTTTTGGGGGAGGAGAATGGTATACTGGAAATTAATATCCCAGAAGATGAGTAGTTGACTCATTTTTAAGGTATTTATTGGAGTAACGAAGTGTTTGAACCATTTTTGGCCCCCCGACATTAGTACTGCTTTGCCTCCATTGGTTTTTAATGAGGGGGATGTTGAGAGGGCAATAAATGAAGCCACAAGCAATAAGGCTCCTGGCCCAGATGGCGTTCCTTCTGACCTTTATAAGGGCAATGTAAAACTCTGGGCCAAAATCTTAACTAATGTTTTTAATTCCACATTGTCCAGGGGTTCCCTGTTTCATGGTCCCACTCTATTATCATTCCTGTCTTTAAAAAAGGGCAGAGAGGGGATCCTAGATGCTACAGGCCCATTTCAATAATAGAGTCTTCCGTTAAAATTTTGGGCAAAGTGATCTTGGCCAAGGTGTCAGAGAGGGTCACTGAAAATGAGATTTTGTCCAATCTTCAATACGGTTTTAGATCAGGCAGAAGCACCCTGGACCAGGGCCTTAATCTGTATTTATTAACAAACAAGTATACTGTAGCATCCAAGGGGTCCATTTATTTGGGCTTTATGGATTTATCTACAGCCTTTGATCTGGTGAACAGATCGAGGCTATGGTCCATTTTGCTTGACCTAGGAATTGACCCTTGTTTGGTATATTTTTTAGCGGATTTGCACCGAGACCTGTTTGCATCCGTTAGGGTGACCCAGGAGGGTAATTGCACAAGACACTTTAAATCCGGTAGAGGGGTCCATCAAGGGTGCATCCTGGCCCCTTTACTTTTTACATTATATATAAATGCCATAGATAAAACTTTGGATAATGCTAGTTTGGACATTCCGCGTGTAGGGAACAGTACCGTTCCGGTTCCCTTATACGCGGACGATGCTGTCCTACTAGCTCGAACCCCGTTAGATCTTCAGAGATTACTGAATTCCTTTGGGGATTTTATGAATTCTCGGGACCTGGTGGTTAATATCGCTAAATCGCATGTTTTGACCATGGGACAACGCAAGAATAAAGCTAGATCTTTTTATTGTAATGGAGCTGAGGTTACAAGGGTGAAGGTTTTTACATACCTCGGGGTCTTGTTTGATGAAAGATGCTCCTGGGCTCCCCAGCTTATAGCTAAAAAAATGCTGTAGGAAGATCATCATCAGCCCTACTCAGTTTCGCATGGCGATTAGGAGGTAAGCCCTGTGAGGCCATTCTTTCCATCTATAAGGTGAAATGTTTGGCAATTGTGACATATGGTGCAGCTATCTGGGGGTATAGGCAAGTAGTAGGGGTCCAGAAGGTTGAAAATACATTTTTTCGCTCACTCCTGTCCATCCCCCAATCCACTCCAACTTTTGCCATCCATCAGGAGTTGGGGATGGGATATGTGTCTGATCTGGTGAGCATGGCCCTCTTGGTTTGTTGGATAAAAACCTGGTTGAACTGTGGTAAATAAATAAATAATACCTCTCTTTTTGACTAGTCATATATCATAACAGATAGCTCAATAAATAAGAGTCAAGATTCGAGGTAGTAGGAGTTTTGCAGGTTTAATACAGCATAAGGACAGGAACAGGACAACCTGCATAGGAATAGGATGGCAGGGCCCAGCAGCTGCTGGGGCTGGATCTGGGATGAGCGCGCTGACTTTTAATAACAATACATGAGCATATATACATAACGCAAACACATAGCATTACATTGCAGTAGGCGTAGCAGTGGGTGGAGCAGAAGGTGTGACGCGTAGCAGTCGCGAAAGATAAGGGTAAAAGTAGGTGTAACAGGGCGTATACATAGACATGTGATGCAAACGTAACAGAATATGTCATGAATGGGGCGGAAACCATGGAGGGGGCTACCTAAGGAGCCGGGACCTCCAACCTGATGGTGCGCGCAAACTAGTAATGACGTATCACTAGGAGAAGCTGGGGGCTATGAACTCTGTGCTAGGAGCAGAGACTGAAGTCTGGAGAGTCAGGGCGACATGTACCTAAACAGTATCTAGTATCTGATGTTTAGAGAACATGTTGATATAAACTAGAAGTTAGGAGGGGAAAGGCTAACTTGATTCTAAGACTGGACCATGCATTATTCTACATGTAGTGCGTGATGAAGAATATTAAATGACCATTAAATGCAGTATTTCTCTAACGTGGAGATGTGAAGGCTAGACAATGACGGAAACTATTGATGCGATTCAGTAGTTTAGGAATGCAGAGAAGGAGGACTGAACTGATAACTGGAATCATAACATACTCTTGGCAGACTCAAAGACTGAGCCAGGCTGGACCGGGCACTGCGAGGCAGGAAGTAAGTGAAGGGTCGAGGATACAGGTGGGGGCTGTATCGCTCCTTAGCGAGGCTTCAGGAGACAGGAGCTGAATCTGGTGTCCAGGCCCTTTTGAGGCCTAGAAACGGGGACTTTACAGTGAAATAACGTGCACACTGAGAAACGTGGCAACGTAGCTTTACATAGGCCTGATATTCGTAGTATTCACGAGAACTGTAAACTGGCATACTAAAGGTGGACACAACTATAATTGCGTCAGGAATCGAACATGGGGAATACATATGCATATTTAATCATGCACACATAACATATGATGGAGGAGGCGTAGGGACACAGAACATGGCAAAATTTACTTTTCCACATTCCCTCCTTGTCACTACGTTTCCATCAGGAAACATCAATTTTCATGATACCATCTATCATTTCATACAGTATCATTTGCTCGTCTCGAATTATCCTGGAACGGGATCTAGAACGGGGCTTGGGACTAGGAATACAAGAGGTAGCACAAATGCCGCAAATCGCAGGGCCACATTGTATACAGAGGCAGCAGCTGAATATGATCGCTACTGCAATACCTAGGAAGGACAATATTTTCCATCCCCATGCGGAAATTATATTCCAGAACCAACCGGACCATGTCCAGGTGCCTGGGTCTTGGTGTATCATATGGGCAATTTTATGGAGTCTGGTTATAGCTGAATAAACAGACGGCGCGTTATTTGGAATGAAAATGCAGCAACTGGATCCGATGACTCTACAGGCCCCGCCCCTATCGGCCAGTATGACGTCAAGGACAAGACGATTCTGTAAAACGACAAATCTCATAGCAGATTGCTCTTCAGTTAAATTACCTAGAGAAGAGGCAGTCTCATTTACTACAGCTTCTAGGGTTCTTGTTAACCTACGGATTAGCTTACTATTCTGGATAGGTCCTATAAAGAAGAAGAAACCTCTATTGAAATCTGTATACTGTTCTAGAGCAGTTTCAGTATAATCGACAATTGGGGACTCCCTTCTATGTCTAATGTGTACTAGATGTGTGTTTCTATGATAATCAGGTGGGGCTAGAAAAACAGGTGGCAGTAGGAAGGCAATGTAACAGGTTCCCTCCCAATCGAGGGGTAGACGAACATATGCAGTTTGACCACAAATAAAATAAGAATGACGTGAAGCTTTGAAAATGGATTTCCCACTGTCACTATACTTGACAATAGTAGTACATTCACTGTGTCCTACATGTACAGAACCATTATTTCGGACACATAATTCGCCTTTAACTGGTAGTACTGAAATAGCAGGTAAGTCTGGAGTAGTATCAGACTGAACATTCAGGACCATGAAATTCGACGAATAATTACCTAAATTATACACTTCATTTTCTAGATCTAACCCGGTTCTGTGGGGGAGACCTTGCTTGTCTGGAAAACATGTACTGTTAAGAAAAGACATATCTGTTGAGGATGATGTTAACGTGGACCATGCTCCACACGAACCATTATGTGAAAACGGATAAGGAAAAAGTGGCAGAACTCCCTTCGGGGTCTGGAAAGGGGGGAGTCGACCACACACCCAACAATTAGTGGCATTGCTGGTCTGGTGTGAGTAATGTAACATGCGGATAAATGAGTTATTTCGCATAGCGAGTCGGTAAGAGAGTTCATGAGGAGGCAGATCACTAAACATGTGCTCTACTGTAGCATTAGCAGACTTATTTACATGAAGAACTGGGAAATACAGGAAAAATGCATAACTGGTGCAGGAAATCATAATGCTGAGAAATAAAATGAAACTTAGAAAAACGATACATCGAATTGAGTTTTGACTAACTCTCTCACTATGGGGGTCTATTTTATACATGTCAGAAACAGTCTAACCGTTTCACCTAGGGGAGGACTTAGACAATCAAACTGGCTGACTTATTTTACTAGACCGGAGTTTGAGTTTATACTCCTGTTGCGGAGTTTTCTCTAACAGGGGAGGGGTTGTAGCAATGTCTTTTGCGGGACAGTCCTTGAGAACAATATTTTGGCAATCCTTCAAATCCTGGGAAATGTTCTTTAAGACGGATTTCAGTCCATTAAAAAGTTTAATATGAGAAAGGTGCACCCAGCCTTTGCGTCCTTCCAACTTCACGGCTGTACGGGTGGTGAGGAGGACCTGTCGGGGCTCTTTCCAGCGAGGCTCCAGCGGACTTGATCTGTCAAAGTTGCGGACCATCACCATGGATCCTGGAACGATTTCGTGCGGTGCCACCTCGGTATTGTCTGGAAATGCGGCAGCAACCTGTGAACGACATGAGTTGAGGGCAGACATCAAGGAAGCTAGGTAATCTGTCAACATATTACTTGAAACATCGGTAATACTTCGGGGTCTGGGTGTACCCCACATGTTAGGGGGGCGGCCGAAAACGACCTCGTACGGGGACAGACCTGATCTGGAATGTGCGACCATGCGCATATAAAATAAAGCGACTGGCAGAGCTACTAGCCAGTCCACACCTTTCTCTTTGCATACTTTGGCGATTCGGATTTTCAGAGTCTGATTATGTCTCTCTACGAGACCGGCTGCCTCAGGATGGCGTACACAATGAAACTTCCACTGGTACCCTAACAGAAGGGAAACGTGCTTCATGAGTTCGGATGAGAATGGCTGGCCGTTGTCAGAATATACGACTCTAGGGAGTCCATAACGAGGGAAAAACTCACGAACCAGCTGCTTGGCAGTGGTCGCGGCTGTGTAATCTGGGACTGGATATGCTTCTGTCCACCTGGACAAAGCGCATACAACTACAAGGACATACTTGAAACCTCGACATCGCTCCATCTGAATATAATCCATCTGGAGGACTTCAAAAGGGTGGTCAGGGGGCTGGAATCCACCTTGTTCCACCGGGACACTTTTACCTGGATTAAACTGACAACATATCATACAGGTACGGACTTTCTGCTTGGCTGCAGCTCGTAAATGCTTGTTGAACCAAATGTTCTGGATACTGTCTAACATAGCTTTTTCTCCTAAATGTGCTGGACTATGTGCGGTATTGATAATGACTTGAACCATAGAGTCGGGGAGAAACCATGTGGCTCTACCCTTCGTTAACCATCCCTGATCTGTCTGGACCCCTCCTTGTTCGGACCATTTCTTGATTTCTTCGGGAGTAGCATGTAACTGTATGTCTATGACATCTTGTGTAGGGTCCTTAACTGTCATACATGTAATCGGATCTGGAGTGTGTGTCATATTAACTGGAATGTCTGTAGTCTGTGCTGTAAGCTTGGCTGTGCGATCTGCTAGATCATTACCTTGGGAAATAATGTCAGTAACTTTCGTATGTGCTTTGCATTTCATGATAGCAATAGATGTCGGTAAATGTATGGCATCTAACAGAGCTTGAATAAGGAGACCATGCTGAATCTTGGTTCCATGAGAAGTCATGAAACCTCTCTCCTGCCAGAGCACTCCGAAGTCGTGTACAACTCCAAATGCGTAGCGTGAATCTGTGTAAACATTAACTTTCAAGTTCTTGGCGTGTATGCAGGCTTGTGTCAGAGCAACTAGCTCTGCTGCTTGAGCGGACAGGGTGTCAATACGGTGTGTCTCAATAACTTCAGTGTCAGTAGTCACTGCATACGCGGCGACTAGTTCTCCTGTACTGGTTCTCATACATGAACCATCCACATAAAGTGTCAGGTCGGGATCTGGTAACGGAATATCTGTCAGATCTTGCCTTGGCTTAGTCGTAATGTTAACTACTTCCACACAGTCATGTGTGGCAGAATTCGGAGTAACTGAGGGTAACAGTGTAGCAGGATTTAAAATGTTGCAGCGTCTGATTTCTATGTGTTGCTGGAACAGTGTCAATTCATAACCTGTTAAACGTGCAATTGTCAAGTGCTGAGTTTGTGTTCGGTTTAAAAGAACTTCCACGGAATGTGGAACTTGTACTGTCAGGGAATGTCCTAAAACTATGGAATCACTTTGTCTGATAGCTAGTGCTGTGGCTGCAACTGACTTGAGGCACGCAGGCAGAGCCTGGGCTACAGGATCTAATGTGCTCGAAAAATAAGCACAGGGCTTGTATTGTCCTGCTTGATCTTGTGTGAGAACAGATAATGCTGTACCTTCGCGTTCAGTAACGAAAAGTGTAAAAGGCTTACTGTAGTTTGGTGTCGCTAGAACTGGAGCTTGGCATAGGGCTTTCTTTAACTCATTGAAACTAAGTGTATGTTCAGATGTCCAAGGGAGGACAGTCGATACGGCTGCCTCCTGTGTCGTTAACTGTATCAGTGGCTTGGCTAGAAATGCATACTGGGGAATCCATTGTCTGCAGTAAGAAGTAAGGCCGATAAAAGCACGTACCTCCTTCTGGGTCTTGGGCTGAGGAAGACTCGCTATTAACTGGATACGGTCTGGTGTCAACTGCCTACCCCTCTTGGACAGTAAGTGTCCTAAGTAGACCACTTGCTGGACACAGAATTGAAGCTTCGAAGGGGACACCTTGTGCCCCATCTCGGCTAGGAAATACAGAACTGTCAGTGATGCTCGCTCGCAAGCACGTTCAGAACGGGCTGTGATCAGTAGATCATCGACATACTGGAGCAGGGCAGTGTCAGTTGGCATGTGAATGTTGTCTAGTTGTCTCTTGAGTGCTTGACTGTAAATACTAGGACTTTCTGTAAAACCTTGAGGAGCTCGTGTGAACATATAGCTCCTTCCATTTAAACAAAATCCGAAAAGGAACTGGCTGTCTGGATGAATAGGAACACTGAAAAATGCGTTCTTGAGGTCTATGACAGTGAAGAACGTGGCTTCGGAATCAATGGCCGTTAATAGGGAAGAGATGTCTGGGACAACTGGGTACTGAGGAATAATACATTTATTAAGCTCTCGTAGGTCGATCACTAATCGATATACTGGGGGTGCATTCGGATCAGTACGTTTCATGACTGGAATGATCGGAGAATTACATACATTGGAGTCAGTTTCTACAACTACTCCTTGAGCCATGAGCTCGTCAATAATTTTGGATAAGGCTGCTACAGCCTCAGGTGGTAATCTGTACTGTCTGATTCGTGGTAACACTACACCTGGCTTGAGAGTCACACGATAGGGTGTGATTTGCATATAACCAACATCAGTTGGACCTTGCGCCCATAGATGCTGCGGGACATTAGACAGTCTTGAATCAAAATCTCGTAATACATAGTGACCCTTAAAGTCACGTAGGAACAATCGTATTCCCTCTGGGGAACAGCATATAACTGCACCTAACTCTTTCAGTGTCTTAATGCCTAATAGATTTTCTGGACATGACTTAGTAAGTAACAGATCAGTAGTACGGGACAATGGACCTACTTCTAGAGAAACTGGTTTTGATATTTCATTTACGATGGGTTTTCCTGAAAATCCAAGGGAAACATTTCTTGAGCCTGAGAGCGGAGCCCCTGGAACTTCGGCGTGACTAATTGTGGTCCTACTTGCCCCTGTATCAATCAAAAACTTTCTGTCTTTCCCTAATACTTGACTGTGAACATAGGGACCTTCTTGATCTACAGGTATCTCGATGAGAGGCAAGCCTACCTCCCTCTCTAGGCTGTTTCATGAATACTGCTGGTACTCTGGATACTCAGACTGTGCATACTGGTACATCTGCGATGTAACGTGCTGTGTTGCAGCAATAGGCTGCGGTGCTGTAACTGTCTGTGGTGCATTCTGTGACTGAGGAATCTGTGAAACTTGTTCTTGTCTCGGCGGACGTGGTCTTTCTTTAGTCTTACCGGTAGCTATGTTGTGTTTCAGAACTGCACACTCGTTTATAAAATGGCCTGGCTGTTTACAATAATTGCAGTTCCCTTTAACGGGAGCTGCAGGATGACTGGCTTGATTCGGACCCCTCTTCTGACTGTCTTGAGGAACAGATTGTGCAACTAGTACTTTCATTTTCGTGTCTTTCATACGTTTTCTCTCGTGTTCTTGTTCTTCTCTGATTCTATTCTGGTGGTATTGGAGCATTTGTAACATCTGGGACGGGGTATTAGCTTGCCAGGTACTTTCGACTTTCAAAACTCGATTTTTAATTTGTGGACTTGAATTCTCGACTAATTTAGTAACAAAAAGGTGAGGGTATGACTCACTACTTGTCTTGAGGCCACTGTTGATGCTAAAACATTTTTCAAATCTAGAATAAAAATCACTAATATCTTCATCTTGTTTCTGTTTACAGGCTGAGATTGCATCCCAGTCTTCTTTTCTAGTTGTCAATAATCTGGGTAAAACTTGAATTAATAATTCCGGTAATTCTTTACATTTATCTCCAAGACCGGTACCTGGTACTCATACCTTGTCTTCAGCTTCTAGAACTGCCCAATCGATCTTTTTCTCTCCCACCTCCCATTCTTTTTCCTTGAGCTTTTCATACACCCCTGCGGGCAGCAGAACCTTTAACATTTTAATTATATCTGGATATGTGTATTCTCCCATACGGAGCATGTCTTTTAATTCTCTATGGAACCCTGCTGGATCTTTATCATGACAGGGAATTAATTTCTTCATCTCGAGGAGTTCCATCTTTGTTATCGGAGTGTATACAAACACTCGTTGCATTTCGCCACCCGTTCCTCTAACTGGGTGGACTTCTCGTAACGGATTCTGTCTGTCTATGTAAAATGGTTTACTTTCTGGGGGTGAGACATGAACAAAATGCGGGTTCAGAAACGTTCTATATTTGTGGCGCTGTTCTAGAATGACACTAATTAAATCGGTACCTAGACCTCTCCATCTATACTGGAGTAACTCGTTCAGGATATCGTGTAACGGGCCTGGATCAGAGTGTTGACCCTCATACAATGTAATGAGGTGCTGGATCATATACATACCCACCAGTCGTTGTTCGGCTGGGGGCAGTTTCAGAAACATTTGTGCCACTATTTCGTCTGGAAAAGTGGTAGAATCAGTAATCCATCGGACTGCTGATCGGGCTATTTCTTGTTCATGCATAGTACTTAACTCACTGTAACCGATTCGTGATTTCAGAATGTGATCGGTAGCTTGGAATACTTGTTCTAGGGAACCTTGTTCTGGTGCTGGAGAATGAGAAATAGACTTGTGTTCTAGGCGTAAATGGCGATCTGGAAATCTAGATTTTCCTACATACGCTATTCTGGCGGGATTCTCGTCCTCTACCTCTTCAGTATCAGAGTTACTTTCTTTCTCGCTTACTTGTGCTGCTTTACGTTGTTCGTGTATCTTTATTATTTCTCTACGGATTTTCTTGTACATACTCTCCATAGCACCGACGGTCTTGTGCTTACCCTCGGCTATATTATCACTCCACCTTGTCAGGGTTCTCATTTCGGCTTGATCTTTAGACGGGTAATCTTGTTCTCTTATTAGACAATTGATCAGAAACTTTAATAACATGAGCTGAATCTCGGCTTTCCTTTGAGACATGGCCTCGCTAATACTTTCTGGATCATCCCCTGTACGGATGAAATGATATATTCTGTCTAGATCTTCTTTCATATTCGGTAAGGTGACTAGATATTCGGCCACCTTTCTTACGCGGAATGAATATAAAACCATATTATCCTCGCCTGGGACTGGATCATAGCCGCATTCGGCAAGGGATTTTCTTATTTCTGCTACAGTCTGATGTCTGGGCGTACGCTGTGACGCTTGTGCATGTAATTCGGCTGTCGTTAAACGATTACGTGGCGGCGGGGTTTGAGGAGGACCTCCTCCTGCGGCCCCTATACTAGAGTCCTCTACTGAGGCTCTTCGTCCTGGCAGAGTGGGAAATGGAAATGCAGGCTGAACTTGTATGGCGGGCTGGACCGGGGGTACCGTAACAGGTACTCCGGTGTCTGGAGGAGCGGGAAGTGCCTGATTTACAGGGACTGGCGGAGCGCGAACAGGATTTGCATATTCTGGGACTGTGTCGTCCAAATAGGACGAAATAAAAATATCAGCTGCGGTCTGTTTGTGACGTAGCTTGGTCGGAACTAATGGTGGCGGGAAATTACTGGATGCCTCTGGGGTCGCTTTTGGCAAGCCCTCGGCAAGGAGAGGATACATACCCCTAATAAGGGCATTCCTCTGTCTGTCTGACTGTTCGGCTTTGACTTGTTCACCTATCTCGATTAATTCTTTTTCTTGTGCTCGTTCTAAGGATTCTCTACTTAATTCTGACTTTCTGATTTCTTTTTCGGTTCTTTTATGGGCTTCTTTACGCCATAACTCGATGGCATCTTTCTGTGACTGTCTGGCTTTCTTTTTCCATAATGCTTCTTCTACTCGCATGATGCATTCGGCATCCCATGTACCCGATACGGGCCATCTATACTTTTCTTCTAACTGTTTGGTATACTCTACCCATAAATCTAGATACAATATGGCGCTTATGCCATGCTTCTGATACATAAAGTGACCTGGGCTGTCCCTAGGCGGAACAGGAACTGCTTCTTCTAACAAACCCTTTCTAGTTTTTAGCTGACGTAATCTCGAAAAGAGAGACATTGTAAACTTGAATCGGACCACAATACAATACACGAGGAACAATAACAATTGGGAGAACAATTCAGGCATACCACGACATTGGAAATACATTGAACAACATCATAACATAACAGTTCGGACAGAATATTACCTGGAATACTGAGAACAGAAACACAAGAATTTCTCGAGAACGGAACAGACTAGAGTTACTGGATGCACTGCTGAAACAGTACGGAACATACCGGTCCCATAAAGGGACGCATCAAGACCCGTATCCACCTAGGTGAACACTTCGTTTGTGAGTCTGTGTACCACCAACCCACGGACCAGAGTCAATTTAGATTGACCCTGTCTAGATACTACCCCAGTAATGGTACTCACCGGGCAGCAAGAACAGAAGGCCTCGGATCGGACTGAACTGCTACGACGACGGACGACGAACTTCGGACTTCTGTTACGGGTGGGCCTCCGGATACCTCGGACCTTGAACTCTCGGCTTGGGCTCTGGTCGGGACTCGCCGCGTTCCTCCACCGTCTCGTTTGGATGCTGGACCGCCTCCTCCGTCTCCTCCGTGGGCCTGAGGGATACTTGAAGCAGAAATATCTGCCGGTGCACAGAAGAGTTCCGTCACGACTGCAGAAGGTCAGGGGGTCGGCGTGGCTTCACCGACGCGTGGGGAAAGGGCAAGTCCCTATTCGGGCGCCATTATGTGGTAAATAAATAAATAATACCTCTCTTTTTGACTAGTCATATATCATAACAGATAGCTCAATAAATAAGAGTCAAGATTCGAGGTAGTAGGAGTTTTGCAGGTTTAATACAGCATAAGGACAGGAACAGGACAACCTGCATAGGAATAGGATGGCAGGGCCCAGCAGCTGCTGGGGCTGGATCTGGGATAAGCGCGCTGACTTTTAATAACAATACATGAGCATATATACATAACGCAAACACATAGCATTACATTGCAGTAGGCGTAGCAGTGGGTGGAGCAGAAGGTGTGACGCGTAGCAGTCGCGAAAGATAAGGGTAAAAGTAGGTGTAACAGGGCGTATACATAGACATGTGATGCAAACGTAACAGAATATGTCATGAATGGGGCGGAAACCATGGAGTGGGCTACCTAAGGAGCCGGGACCTCCAACCTGATGGTGCGCGCAAACTAGTAATGACGTATCACTAGGAGAAGCTGGGGGCTATGAACTCTGTGCTAGGAGCAGAGACTGAAGTCTGGAGAGTCAGGGCGACATGTACCTAAACAGTATCTAGTATCTGATGTTTAGAGAACATGTTGATATAAACTAGAAGTTAGGAGGGGAAAGGCTAACTTGATTCTAAGACTGGACCATGCATTATTCTACATGTAGTGCGTGATGAAGAATATTAAATGACCATTAAATGCAGTATTTCTCTAACGTGGAGACGTGAAGGCTAGACAATGACGGAAACTATTGATGCGATTCAGTAGTTTAGGAATGCAGAGAAGGAGGACTGAACTGATAACTGGAATCATAACATACTCTTGGCAGACTCAAAGACTGAGCCAGGCTGGACCGGGCACTGCGAGGCAGGAAGTAAGTGAAGGGTCGAGGATACAGGTGGGGGCTGTATCGCTCCTTAGCGAGGCTTCAGGAGACAGGAGCTGAATCTGGTGTCCAGGCCCTTTTGAGGCCTAGAAACGGGGACTTTACAGTGAAATAACGTGCACACTGAGAAACGTGGCAACGTAGCTTTACATAGGCCTGATATTCGTAGTATTCATGAGAACTGTAAACTGGCATACTAAAGGTGGACACAACTATAATTGCGTCAGGAATCGAACATGGGGAATACATATGCATATTTAATCATGCACACATAACATATGATGGAGGAGGCGTAGGGACACAGAACATGGCAAAATTTACTTTTCCACAGAACCCTGATCTTACGTTGAACCACCAGATTTTAAAAGATTGTGTCATTCTAGAAAGAGCTAGTGGTATACAGTGGCTATCTTATATTAAGGCAATGTTTATGAAACTTGGGCGCCCAGAATTTTTTTTTGTCCCAGAAGGGATTGTGAAAGCTGATATTAAGTGGGTTAAAAAACACTTCCTGAGTTTAATGGAGCAGGAACGGGAGGGTGAGGAAATAAAAAAACCTCTGGTTAGGGCCCATTTTTTATTAATTATATCACCATTTATAGAGCCTTACCTAAGAATAGTTACAAAGCCCTTCCACCGCTGGTTACTGACTAGATTTCGTTTCAACCTGATTCATTTTTCATTGGGGAACTTTCAAGGTTGGAGCAAACCAGAGGATGCAGCACTCTGTAATTGTGATTGCAGCTCTATTCAGGACACTACGCACTTTATATTATTCTGTGATTTTTATACCGACTTTTTTATACCGACATCAGAAAGAAGTTCGTAATTCCACTGCTGAGAGGCAAGGGTTTTTTACAGGTCAAACCAGCCTTACTGTACCTGCAATTATTGGATAATCCCTGGAATATTTTTAATATTGCAAGTTTTCTTGTAGCTGCTGTACGGATTAGGGAAATAAGATGCCAAGCAATGATTGAAATATGAATTTTATTGGAATCTTAAATAATCATGACATTGTTTTAATTGAGATATTTTCTCATTTTTTAATATTCTCGTTTCACCCAAATGTATTTTATGATATGTGTTTTCTATGTGTACTTTTGTGATTTTAATTAATCAAATAAAGTGGTTTTGACTTGAGTATATGAGGCTTTGGTGAATAAATATATGTTATACAGCCTACATGATGATGAACCATTGATGAAAAGGGTACATGTCTAAACATTCAACGGGTTGAAAGAGCATCAAGTAAGGTTGCTAGAGGTATTATTTTTTAATTTTGAAGCATTGCTTACTTAAGCTCCTGTTGCTAGTTTCCCCAAGTGACCACAAAATATCAATATTATGCCTCAACATGTAAAAATTAAAAAGGTATTTTCTAGCCCTTTATTCTCACGATTATTCAAAAAATTACAATTCATTTTCCCCGGGAATAAATATCATGATTTTAGTACATGATCAATTTTTGAACAATTGGCATTGGATTTTACTCGAGCAATTAAAGAGGTTGGCTAAAATGCTTTGTAATACTTGTAAGAAGATATTACATGTCATATAATTCAAGGCAAGAGGTATTGACATTTTTAATAGTTCTTAGCGAGAAAGTTTAAGTTTTTGTAACATAAACTGAGAAAATCCAAATTATTATGGAGCACAGCAAAGGCTAAATGACAACCATGAGAGACTAATTCCATACTACATTATTGTTTCTGTATGTTGGAGAAAAAAAGGAACAATTCAACAGACAATTAATAAGCATAGCTGCATGCACCCTATTTAAGATAACTAAGTCCATTGTGTGTGGATTGATGTAATTCCAACAAAAGTAAATCCAAAACATATTTTGTCATCGATAAATGCAGGAATGCAGAGCCGGCTGATGAAATTTCAAATCAATTTTTCGTACCACCACTCCAAATTTGACTGTCTAGGGTACTAAACAACCCCACTCTGAACAGAGAGTAATTGCTGGAGGTAAGGAGGTAAATATAGAGGTAACATTGATTTGACAGAACCCATTTCCAAAATAATTGGCTTATTTTATGAGGTACTCATTACATTTTCTAGAACTTTGATTTCATGAAATAACTACCAAAGGTGCATGATGCTTTCCTCCAGCACAGAGTGATGTGCACCATAATCAAAACAATATTTGTTCGAAATCTCAGTAAAATACCAACAGTAAACAACAAGGGAAATTCATTGTTCAAAACAAATCTACAAAGCAGGAAATGAAAAGAACAACATTTTGAAATGCCCAATGTCCACATTAACAGACTAACACCAGAAATTACAGAGATGATTACTGTATTCATTTAACAGAGGCCAGGTAGCAGCCTTTGAAGAACAACATCATAACGTTACTATTAGTGTTGCAATGTTAATTTGACTGGAAGGGTCACTTCTGCCCTACAGTAACCCTTACTGTTCACTGCACTAAGTACACCAAATATCAGAAGTACTGAGCTATGTGAATATCACTGTACCACTTGCGTAGAGCAGAGGAAGCAAAAGGAACTTAGCTGTAACACTATGTAGATACTCGTTAGGTGGCTTACCCATACCAACCACCTTGCCAAAAGGCCACTTTATAACAGAATCAAAGTTTGAGAAAGTGTATCATATTCTGAAGCAGGATCATCATGGGAAAACTCATGCACAAGAAAGGTGGAATTGATCCTGTGCCGAATAATGTGTAACTCAACTTGCTCTCTCCACAAAAATGGTCCTGAAAGTATCCTACCCATTCATCTGCCAACTACAGTATCCAAAACGGTAAGAAAATGTCAAAAGGCCACCATACAATCAGGATTCTGGAGTTGGTAATTTGAGACATAAATGTTTGTGCATATTTGTTTGTGGCAGTTTTTGGTGGTGTATGTTTGAAATGTGATGCTGTGTTGTACTGTTGTTGTTGTATTGCATTCTGTTTTCCATATTTGGTTGTCTTGTAGCCTACGATTTGTTTTTTGTATATTATTCTGTTGTCTACTTTACAAATGCCATCAACTGCCTTAACTTACCACCATAGACATGACGTAGCACCAGAAAAGTTTTTTTGTGATCTGGCCCCAGGTCCTAACTTAGCGCTCCTTTGCTTAGTTTACAAAACACATTTTACTGGCACCATTAAAAGAGTGCTCGATTTAAACATCTGTTACCACCGTATTATGAAAAGGGATTTTGGAGGTGGTTATGTGCCACACGAACACATACTTACTATGTGCCATTTTGTTGTGGTGGTGAAGTGTTCTGTTGTGTTTTGTGCTGCCTTATTGTAAAGTGATTTTTTTTGTGGTTGGCAGAAGGCCTGTTTTGACTGTTTTATTGTGATGCACCACGTCATGTTTAAATGGGATGTCATGCTGCTGTGTGTATGTTATTGTGTTATATTTAGCTGTTTACTTTAGATATG
Organism: Lissotriton helveticus; assembly: GCF_964261635.1. Taxonomy (NCBI): domain Eukaryota; kingdom Metazoa; phylum Chordata; class Amphibia; order Caudata; family Salamandridae; genus Lissotriton; species Lissotriton helveticus. Next base: position 1,808,813,192 of record NC_136063.1, on the reverse strand, counting down.
ACAATAAATAATGCCAATCCAATCCAAAAATTCTTTATTTCGGTCTTTTAGACCATAAAAGATACAATAAAACATTCAACTTTTAAAAGACATTCACCTATGGAAAAAACATTGCATAAAAATACATTTCCTTGGGAGTCCAATCATGAATGGGAGTTACATTACAGTTGATATCAATGTTCAGTCTTTTAGTAATTTTTTCCTAATCTGCCACATGGCCATTAGGAATTTGGCAACTGCAAAGACTATGTGGGGCAGAGCACTTGTTTTCAATATTCTGTACGAATACAAGTGACTCCTAATGCCCAAGTTCTTACATAATGGCGCAAGCCAATGTTTCCTTCGTCTGTTGTAAGCTGGGCAGAAAAAGAGAACATGGATTTCCTCCTCATCATGATTACTGCATCCTGGACAGATTTTATCATCCCTCTTTGACCATTTGCAGGTAAAGGTTTTGATAGGCAGAGTGCCTAACCTCCATTGGATAAATAATTTTCTTGCTAAAATGGGAAAAATAATGTCCATAAAACCTTCAAATTAATAAGAATTTTTGGAATCCAGAAAACGATCAGTTAAAATGCCGTTATTGGGTGCAGACATCAGAGAAGCTAGACTTTTCTCCTTGTGTATTTCCACCAGTTTTTTACGAGAGACCCTTTGGCAGCCTTTTTCAGGAACCTCCCATAACTCAGGGAGTCTCAGGCGATACAGTTCTTTCTTTATAAAGGCCAGCCACGGGATTCTATCACGCTGGTTCAAGTTCATTACATGAATGAGGTCTTGCCTATAGTGTGCAAGCTCACCGGTGGTCCGGAGCCTATGCCAGAATCTTAATGGCTTTAATTCCAAATCCTCAGCTATAGAAGGGAGGCCCACATCTAGTCTTAGAGGGAGCAAGGGTGTGCCACGGGGGAGGGCCAGGAGACGTCTGAGGAAATTGTTTTCTACACTGACAAGTTCTGTCCCTGCTTTATACCCCCATAACTCACTACCATAAGATGCGGCCGCTTTAGCTTGGGTTTTATACATTTCTACTGCCGGGCTAATGGGTTTGAAAGTAGAAGTGTTTGCAACCTTCAAAATTGCCCCCGACAGTTGGGACAGCTATAGCCGGGATCTTGCTATTTGGAGGTCCCAAGATAAGTTCTCATGGAGTGTTACCCCCAAATACTGTTAAGTTTTTACCCTTTCCAGTCTTGCTGAACCCAGTAATGGATTAGGTCTAGTTTTAGGGGAAGGATTAAATATCATGAATTTGGTCTTTTCTGTATTGATCTCTAGACCATGTTGTCTACAGAAAAGACCAAATCCATCTAAAATCCGTTGGATCCCCATCGGGGATTTGGAAAGCAGGAGGGTATCATCGGCGAACATGATAGCCGGTACCCTCCTGCCTGCCAAGAGGGGAGCGTCATTGTCCCTTACATTGTTGAGATGGGATATGACACTGTTAACTAAAAGGCAAAACAGGGTTGGCGCCAAGACGCAACCCTGCCTTACCCCTCTGAGAACTGGGAACCTGGATGACAACTCTCCATCCCTCCCGCACCTAACCTGTGCAAAATTGCTGTTGTGGAGCCTAATTATCGCATGTAGCAGATAGGTAGAACACCCAGCTCCTTTAGGACCTCCCATAATTTCTTGCGGGGGACCAGGTCAAAGGCTGACCTCAGGTCCACGAACACCATGTACAGCCTGCCCCCCTCGATCCTCACAGTTTTCCAGTAGAGGAGAACGAGGCGGAAAATCTGGTCCATGGTGGACGTGTTTTTCCTGAAGCCAGCCTGGAGGGGACTCAGAATTTCATTATCCTCCATCCAGTCTAAAAGATGGTCCAGGAGGAGGCGAGAAAATAGTTTTTGGGGGACATCTATGAGGCTGATCGGCCTGTGAGGCCGGCTGGGAGAAGAGGAGAACCCTTTTTGAAGATAGGCACTATCTCCGCCCCCAGCCAAGTACAGGGGATCTCCATACCTCCCGCAATGGAATTGAAAAGAATAAGGAGGTACGGGCCCCAGATCTCTGGATGGTGTCTAAAGAGGTCACCGGGCAATCTATCCAGCCGGGGGGCCTTTCCCATTGCCAATCTCTCTATTGCACTGACCACCTCGCTGAGGGTAAATTCTAGTCCAGCTACAGGATTGGATATAGCATCAGAGGCCACATCATTGGCAAATTCAGAGGTATCTTGATACAATTTGCCAAAGTGGGCTTCCCAGACAGAAGATGCAATGTTTGGCTCCACTGCAGCTTTGGCTTCTCCTGTGCCAGTATTTACCAGGGACCAACATTTTCTAGAATCCCTCGCTTCTAGTGCTAAAGAGAGGTCCTGCCATCTGTTCCAATCCCATTCCGACCTTGCCAGTGCCATAGCTTCCCTGTATTTCCGCCTAAGCTCAACAACCTTACCCTTATCAGAACCTGCTTTTATTGAGGCTATTAGCTCTGTCTTAATCTTTTTGCAAGAAGAATTGTACCAGGTTGAGGTTTGAGTCTTTTTCTTCCGTGAGGCTACCACTGGGTAAAAAACCTCGCCTAGGGCTCCCACTAAATCTACATGGATTTGAGCTAATTTTTCGTTGAAATCTGGGGGTCTAGGCTAGTTGATTAGTACATCCATATCTTTTAGCTTGGGTAGTGCTATTTCATAGATTTTGCTTATACTCTCTTATGAGTTTGCCAATTTCCCCCATTTTATCCTACGTCTATTGGAGCTAAGAACCAGATACCCTGGATCTTGACTGGGATTGGGGGGTAGTGACCCAACAGCAAGTGCAGGGTGCGCCATATCTAATAAAAGTGCATTGTGGTCACTGTCTGATCTTACAACTACCCTAAAATCCTGGACCTTGGACCTCAGACCAATGTCTACAAAAATGTAGTCCAGCCTCGATTCATGGTCCTTCCTGTTAAAGGTACACAATGAAGGGGTGTCAGAAGGAGTACGTACATTACAGGCCCTTAGCACAAAATTTAGTGTTAGGGCCATAATTTGGACTGCGAGAGGAGACCAAGATTTAGGGTGGGGGGATTGGCATGGCGGAACACCCCAGAAGTCATCTTCGGCGGTAAGGGCACCCTCCTTTAAACCTTCTAATGGTTCAAAGTGGCAATTAAAATCTCCGCCCATCACAATCTTACAATCAATGGGCAGCTGGCCCAAAAATGACGAAAGATCTTCCAGTGTTGGTGATTCCATGGCCGCACTGACTGGGCGAGAGTACACATTAATAATTGCCAGATTTAAAGCATTGGGCCACTTGAGTAGAACACACTGTATGTCCTGGGAGAACGTAGGTACATTCTCCGCATTACACCCAATATGACTAGCTACCCAAACCGCTAAACCACCTGAAGGCCTCCCTTTACCACTCCACCTGGCTTTAATTTCAAAGACTGCATATCCTGCTCTACACAGGGGTTCCCTGGCCCACATCTCTTGGAAAAGACAGATGTCACTGCTGCCTATTAGGGAATCCCAGTCATTTGTGTGTAATTTATTGGCAATACCCGCCACATTCCAAGAGAGGACCTTCAGGATTACGGCTGGAGGATTTAATCCCAGCCCCCCAGTTTTCTCAGGTGCACTGTCCGTTGATGGAAGTACGGGCCCTTGCAGTGATGTTTCCATGATAGATGGAACAGTGGGTATTAAGTTAGGAGCAGGCGGGAATATCGATGTTAGATTATGGCCTGGTGGACTCTGGGGTAGGTCGCTTACTTGGCCCCTGGAGCTAATAGGAGTTAAGCTTTCCCGAAGGGATGCATCACAATCTCGAATAATGATATAACATCAAAATCTCGAATAATGATATCTCATCAAAATCTCGAATAATGATATATTTACAGCCAAAAGCAATAGATGCCTTGAAAGTCTTGGTGAAGAGCAACCAATGACCTCTTTCTATGGTAGTAAAATATTGCTGCTCTCACTCTTCACACACTTAAGACAGCAGAAAGCCTAAATGTGGCCATCTGCAGTACTGACTTTATGTGATATGCCCCCAAGTGATCACTTTATGTGCTACAGCTCAATGTGTCTTTTCGATTTATTTTGTAAGATGTTGCATGCGTTGTTGCTACTTTCTTCTTTCTCACTGGTTCAGAGAAAACCTGGCTTGGCAGTTTAGGCTTGACTGTTCCTAGCATTACAAAGGTTGATTTTCATATGACTGGGTCTAATATGAGGTGGCATGGAAGTAAAACAAATTATTGATTGGGGAGACGCCTGAGAAATTACAAGTGGGTAATTGCAAAACACTAAGGGCCTTATTCCGATGAGGCCCGAAAAGCCTCCGACCTACGGCCCCCTCACGGTTTCAATTTTGACTGCCTAATTGCAATTTAGACGTTTCGGAATTGAAATTGGCTGGTCATTCCAGCTGGATGCAGACAGGCTTCTTCAGCCCATCGGCCAGGCGGAGACCAGCCCATAATCTCAATGGATGCCATTTCCACCGTTGGGATTGCGATGCTCGGTTTCTGACAAGCTTTCCATATGGGCTTTCCTACATGGAATGCCTGTCGGAAAGGGAGTCTGGGGGCCCTAGTATGGTCCCCTTCTTCTTGTGGCCTCCAGTTGTGGGTTTATGGTGCCCCCCTGTTAATCCCTGCGCCATCTGGCAGGCACAGAGAACAGCACAATCTCCCATTTCTCTATGGGAGCTTGTGCTCGGCCGGTTATGACTCAGCTCATAGAGAAATGGGAATATGCGACTGCACCATGTCCGGTTGCATTGTAATCGTGGATTCGGGAATATGGCAACTCCGACTGACATCGTAATCGAGCCCTAAGTGTGACAGGCATGCCCACACATGAGTCCTGTGCTCACTGTGCCACTGGAACCTAGATGCATCTGACTGAAGATGCCCAACTAGGCCGAAACTGGTCTTGGACTGCTTAAATTCAGGTTTGGAGAGGACATGACTCTGCAGTTTGGCCATGACTGTTCCTATTCGAACAGGATTTGTTTATGACTGTGTCTAATCTGAGGTGGTTTGATGGGCAAAAAAATGAAGAACTGTGATGTGGCCAAATTATTTGCCAGTGGATGACATTATTTCAAGCATTCCATCTATCACTATTTTATATTACTCATTAACCTCTTCAGAAGCTTTCATCCCCTTTCATGCACAATAAGCTTTATGGATATGAATTTAAACTTTTTTGGTTTTTGCACTGCATTTGCTTGGAATAGCACGTATATTTCCAACAGTGCAATTCTTTATTTATGTAGTGTAGCCGATCATTATTTGTGGTACAAAGGCTATATTGCTTAGGCACACATTATTTTACACAAGTGAGGAAAACAGTAAAAACTGTATTATAAATGAAGCACTATTTAATATGTGTTTTCCTCTGGTATCTTTTTTTTATATGCAAATTGTTCCATTGTTTTATAAGTTAAATGTGTGTCTTCCTACCTTTTCTGCATGTATAATTATTCCCTTGTCAGATTTCAAAGGTAATAATTAGGGAATTGCCATATTTGTAATACCTGTCACTCAGAGCTACCTGCAACCAGGGAGAAAATACGTACATGTTGACTTTCTAATTATCCACACAGGGATTTGGCAAACACACCTCTAACCCACATTTTCTGAAATCAGACATGTCTAGCAGACTGTATACATTGTTTTTCTCTGTGATTTCTTGTTACCTCATTTGATTTGTTTTTGAATTCCCGTGCGCTTTCTTTTCTTTGCTTTTGCAGTTCACTGATGTATTGCATAAAGTGAAGAAGGATGTCGGAGCAGGTAAAATGAGGTCACCGTGCGCTCTCCGTCCTCATCAGAAACACACGCATCAAACTTAGCTCCAAGGAGCAAACAAAGACTGCATAAAAGACCTCTCTGCCGCTAGGAAATGGACAACAAGGAGCAGCGTAGTAGGGCGGCCGTTTCATGAAGGAACAAATGCAGCCAAGCAATTGAACAATCAACAAAAGAAGCACACACGTATAAAACAGAATCCTGGAAAATGTAATGAAAAGAGCTGGAGTAAAGAAAGAGCCCGCCAAGATATATATGCTGCCGCGGCGTTTCCTTGTGTTTGTCTATCGATGCGTGATGCTGTGATGAATCATGTCATGTTGCATCAGTCAAGCCACTTTACATCACGTTGGGAAGAGTGTAACAGTTCATGATTGATGCCACCCAACATCCAGTGTCACAAAGATGCATGTCTGCCCAGAGCAATGACAATATTATTGACCAACTGGTAACCTGGCCCGAAATATAGTAAAATGAATGGAATGGAGAATAGCATATGAAGTACGGAAGCGTTCAACATTTTCCCATGCAGAAATGAAACAAGAAAATGCATTGGCTTTTATTTTGTGTTAGACTAAGCAAACTTTTTTTCTCCACGGACAACATACTTTTAAGATGAAAAATGGGACTGCACAAAAGGGTACGCCACCCCAACTATGGCGTAATGAGAAGAAATATGTTTATTGCTTCCTCTTTTTATGTGTGATGCATTCTCATGCATTCTCAATCACACATTGAAAGAGGATATTGCCTCTTAGGATTTTTATGTGCAGGAATATATCCCTTCCTGTACAAAAACAATCCTGCCCCGTGGTGCTGGGGTTCCTTCATTGGCAGGCAGTCTCACGTGTGCCATGTAGATATGGCCCTCTTTAGCTTTCTTCTGTTCATGCAGCACAACACAGTGACTTTGCTTGCTGCTTTGCACAGTGTGATCTTTTAGTAAATATGACCCTCAGGTTTACACTCTTTGTCAACTGGTTATTCTGTGGCAATTAGCACAATGATGGTGATATCAGTTTGAGGTTATCCCTCGGTATCCAGATTTAAGTATCAGAGCTGATAATATTGGCAGTAGCATAGTATGGTGAGCAACATTCTGATTTTGTTACAAGTACTAAGGTATGCTTGAGCAGGACCTTTGTCACATGATGGCAGTACCCAGGCACTGGCATATCTCAAGATATGAATTTTTCTGCTATAGGAAATATGAGTCGGTGTCCCTAGCTGAGGAAAAGAGAAGAGCTTCCTTCTGCCAGAATACTATTTTAAACTGGTGTAATTTCTCCTGAGACAGGATTTAGGATTCATCTTTTTTTCTACTAGATGGACTTCACATCTTTGCTTTCTGGATTCAAGAGTCTCTAGTTTGGTCATATATTGTATTGCTTCCATTCAGAAACCTTGCAACCTCGACTCTCTAATTGAGGCGTTGTGCAATTTTAAAGCCAATATTGACCACGACCAAATTAATGACAATACCGAAAAGATACTGATGAGTCCTTGATTATAAAAGTATTTAACAACCACAGGTAAAAATACGATGTTTCATCTCAATTCTTTAAATGAAGGGCAACTAGCGATAATCAGAACACTTTTCTTAGAAGGTCCTTCATTTAGCATTCGATGCTCCAGAAATCTCACTTATTTTATTTGTTCTCCGGACAATTTGTGTTACCATTTTCTGTATTCTGATGGTCTGAGTGCTGCAGAATAGCCTGGAGAGCACGTGTGCTCATTTTAAAATGGCTCTTCCTTTTCTTCCAACTCAGTCTCTTTTAACATTGGACTGGTCTGACAGCAGTCAGGTGTCTAGGCTCCTACTGTGAAGTAGGACTTAGTAAAAATTCGACAGATGTACATTACCAAAATGCAACGTTTTGATTGGCTCTTATCCATCAGTATCGACACAGGAGAGTCATAGCTGGACGCTGAGACAGCTTCACTGCAGCATCGTCCAATATCTTGCTATGCCTCCTACACTTAGCAGCTACATCTGAAAATAACTGAATACTAGTAAAGAACTGTCGGTTCCACCTAGTTCACAAACTGAGTTGGCACTAGGATAAAAGTAAATGCTGTTGGAGAAGACAGTTTTAGATGCTATTCGTTGCTGAAAGAAATTAATTCTCAAAAGCATTCTTTTCTGTGTGTTTGTGTTATGTATTTAAAATGCTCCCAGTCTGCAAAAGCTGAATAGTCAATTACAATATTTAGAGTAGTTTTTTCATTGGTTTCTCTTATCTACAATGTCAATTATATGAAACAGTTTTAAATAAATGTTATCGAGAACCATTTGTATAGACAAGAAATACAATTGCAATAATCTTAGACGATTTTCTCATATTTAAAAGCAAGTAAAATGATTTTGAAGCCGGTACAGTGTCAATCAGTGACATGCTACTACTGACAAAAGGAATTGGTGGATGAAAAATAAAATGCCCAAACATCAACAGATTATTGGGCATATTAGCAAGCAAATGCATTACTTATCGCAAGATGCCCATAGCGCTTTTTTTCTTTATCGCCTTCTATTGCTGGAGTACATTGCCCTGTTAGCGGCATATTATCAACATGCCGCTAACAGGCAATGTAAAATCCAGCGATAGGGGGAGAAATCCTGCGGAAAAAAAATAGCGATACGAAAAAGATTGCTAATATTCTTATCCCAACAATTCACCTCCCATTGAATGAATGCCTAAGTAAACATTTTTCCAAGCGTAAAAAAATTGCGATAAGCACGGTTAGCGCTCGTTTTTTTATCGCTTCGCTGGTCCTGGGCCGCATTGCTAATAGGACAATGTTATGTTAGCGACCATTTTCATTACGTTTAGGTGAGGAACGCCTAACTTGCATGTCATTAGCGATATCTATCGCTGACATGCAAGGCGTAATGGAAAATGGCCACTAACGCTAGGAAGCAAGCGCTAAAGCAGTTTAGTGCTTGCTTGATGATAGGGCAATAAAGTTATCGGCGCTTTTCGTCCGAAAACGGATGCTAAAGTGGCGATAATTTTATCGCGGGGGCCTTGATGATATGCCCCTCAGAGTTTTTGTGCATACTCAATTCAACAGTGTATATTCCTGCACCAGAGCTTTGAGGTGTGCCTCACATTTATCATTAATATAAGATTATAGCATCTTAGTTGTCCATTACAACTTTGTGGTGAAGCTACATTAGAACACAGGGGAATCAACTGACAGATTACTGCTCCTTTTACAAGTGTGTCCAAACGTTTTCACTTGGATGAGCAAGATGTTTGCAAATCTATATGTGCTCAAGTTGGTTTTCTGAGCACTAACTATGAATCCCCTAAAAAAATAGTCCCTATATTTTTTTTCATTTATTGCAACATAGGAAATACTTTCAGTTGTACAGCTCGTATTCAGGTATCATGATTTTAAACCATGTCTCACATTTGCCATGGAAAGACTGTTAGCATTCTAGTTGTTCATTAGAATTCTGTGATAAATCTTGATTAGAATAGAGGGGAACCAACTGACAAGTTGCTGCTGCTGTTGGAAGTTTGTTTTAATTAATATATCAGACTTTATCTCACATGGATGAAGAGGATATGTGTGAATTCATAAACTATGTTTCCTCATTTTAGAGTATGAAGCAATAACGATAATTTCAATAAGAAAAACATGAGGAAAAATAATTTTTATTTAAAAATGGTCCTTGAATACCCGTGTTAAATCTGCCATTTTCATAGGACAAGATCAACTTGGAACTAAACACAATTCTTAAAATTAGCCATCAATACATGGTTTCTATTGTGACTAAAATCTGGTATCAGCATTTCCATAAACTCTGTTTTGTGACCTTGAAACCAGGCATTCCCTATGAGGGATTTCAATTCATGATAAAAATATTATTCGAGGAGAGACATAGCCTGGCACTGTACAAAATGACTGAAACTACCTGAAGCTCCCAGGCTGGGCGAATATAGTTTGCTAAATATCCAGCACTGACATCAGCAATGGCCAGCATCATACAAGGCACAACACAGAGAAGAGGATGTAAAACTCACTGAGACCTGATTGCAAACATGAGAGTCTATGGATGGGGTGACAAATGCCAAAACAAGAATTGCTCGGGGTCAGCTGAGACTGTGAGGTTGCAGACTGTTGGGAGAATCAACTGGACCTATGTAACCCCAATCAAGAGAAAGACACAGTTCCGCAATACAAGCATGTTATGAGTAGGGGTAGGTGCAACTTGCGTAATTGTGTCTATCATTCATTATTATGCAGAATTACCTAGAAATTAAGTCACATCAGAAAAATTACACCGCGACACCATTTGCGCTTAAAAACAGCACATCAGAATATTGCATTGCTCAGGTGCATGTCCATTTTGTTACATAGGCTTCCTCCTGCCCAATCACCCCCTCGTGGTTCCTGCTTCTTAGGCTGCATTCCAACCTAATCCACCACATTCTGTTCCACCTCTGACCAATTTTTCAACTTTGTTTTCACTTTGTATTACTTGACAACTCCATCTGTGTGTTTATTTGAGACTTTTTCCCCAGTTAGACTGTTTTTGTACGAGTGCCACTCTACCCCTAGCTCTGACAGAGGCAGGCAGCACCATCTAGTTGTGCACTCCCTGTGGCTGATGGTGGTGCAAGGTGGTGATGCCCCACCACATTTTTGATGAGGCAGAGCAATTTTGTTTTGCGCAGCACCACCTCCCCCTCATGCTGGTGGCAGGCCTGGCAGGGGCTACACCCTGGTGGAGTGATGGCTGAGGAGGGAGAGAGTGGTTCATATGCTACCACACCATTGTTTCCAGCATCCAGCAGCAAGTAACGGACCGCTGGGCCAACATCCTTGTTGGGAGCAGGACCTTCTCAACTTACTCATAGTGGAAGTGCCAGGCAAAGTAAGTGATGTAAAATTTGTTTTAATATTATGTTTTACTTTTCAAGCAAAATTACAGGTACGTTTATGTGATATATCTATATATGTGTTCAAAAATTGTAATTTATGCATATATATGTGTATATTCTTTAGGTATTTATTATACATCATCTTTCATAACATGAGCGTTAGACCTCTCAGCCTTAGGGTGGTCTCCCCCAGAACATTCTGCCGGCTTACCTACTCTTTTTGTTGATTCTTTTTGTTGGCCTTAGGACTCTCGCAAAAACAACGTGGGTCCCATGCTCACTAAGCCACTGGAGTCAAGCTATCCTGGCTGAAGACGGCTGATAGCCAGAAACCGGTCCTAGGATGCTTGATTACAGTCCAGGGAAAACATGGCTTGGCAGTTCAGGCTGGACTGTTCCCATGAGGCACAGGGTCACGACTGATTTGCATATGGCCATGTTTGAACTGGGGTGGCTTGGTGAGCAAAATAACGATGGATTAAACCCAGATCTCTGACTGGGGGGAATGTTTTGCCATTGTGCAACATTCCGTCCATCATCTTGTGTGTTTTGCTGTTCGGCCTTAGGACTCTCAGCACTTTATCACTGTTGACCAGGGCTAAGGTGCATGTGCTTCTCCCCTTAACATTGTTACATTTGGTTTAACCACAATTGAGATATTTAATCTATGTATAAGTCCCTAGTAGAGTGCACCACCTGTGCCCTTAGCCTGTAAATTACATGCTACTAGTGTGCTTACAGTATTGATTGTGCCACCCGCACAAGTAGCACTTCAAACATGTCTAAGGCCTGCCACTGCAGAACCTGTTTGTGCAGTTTTAAGGCTATTTTGTAAAAGATTGGCCATGTATTTTTAAGTTATGCGTGTCCTGGTAGTGAAAAACACCTAAATTCATTTTTCACTACTGTGAGGCCTACTCCTCTCATTAGTTAACATTGGGAAATTCTTATTACACTTTTAAGTTATAATTCCTGATTATAAAGGAGTGCTCTATCATGTTTTACATCTTAGGAATGGTAATAAAAAATCCTCTTTTACTGATAAAGCTGGATTTGACATTACTATTTTAGAAATGCTCTTTTAGAAAGTTGTAAGTTCTATACTCTCAAAACGCTGTGTACCTGCATCCAGTCTCCAATACACATCTGGGGTTGGTGACAGCTTGACCATGTGCAGTCCCTCGAGACAACCACACACAAAGGATGGCTAGGTGTGTCTGAGTGCCCATCTGCATCCTGATGGCCTATCCTGGGCAGGATGGGAGGGGGGAGCTGAAATTTACACCTGAATAGACAGTGACCTGTCCCTATACAATGGGTTGATTACCACCCTGTGGTGAGACTGGACTGGAGCCAGGGCTGTCAAGAAAGGACATCTGTGCCTTTCAAACACCCTTTTTTGAAGTCCCCCGCACTTCAAAGGCACAATTGGGTATAAGTACTGGGTCTCTGACCCAAGCAATTCAGACCCTTTTGGACTTGTAAAGAACCTCTGTGCTGCTACAATGACTGTCACTCTGCTGGACGGCTGCTTTGGAAGAACTGCTTTTCACATGTGGTTCCCTGCTGCCTGCTGATCCCTAACCCTGCTGAGCGAGAACTGGACTCTGCCTTGAACCCAGAGTGATCTCCAAGGGCTTGTTGGCTTGCCTAATGTCACTTGAGACTCAGGGATATCAAAGTCTCATCTCCTGCTCTTGTGCCTCGTCCATTGGAAGTAGACCCAGGTGCTTGCCCCAGTAAAATCAACACATTTCCAGTCTGCATGTAGCAGAACCAGCGCATCAACCCTGTTACATGAGCAGAATCAGCACATTACAGTCGGAACCAGCGCATCGCCTTTAAGAAGCCTACAGCAGGAATGGAGGTGGGGGACCAGACACACTAAAGTACAATGATGGCTATTCTAGTCTGCAAGTTTGAGTGACCCCTGACCACTATAGGCAAATATTTAAAGGAAGCCACAATATCTCATCACAGACTGGGTGGATTTCTTAGATTTCTTAGATTTTGCCAGCAAGTCACTGAAGGGCTGGGTGAGGAACAGCAAGTTTGACGAATATTCAATGCTGGGCAGCTTGGGTTTGAAAGAGCAAACGCTGGGCAGGGAGGAATGGTAAGGGCTGACATGTACACTTCGATTGGTAGTGTCCTACCCACACACAAAGCACTGATTTACCCACCACAGAGAGCCTGGCAGATAAGACTGGGCTGAAAAGGATCCTTGTCGACTTCAGTGAGCTGCTTTGAAGTCACCCCCTACATCAAAGCCTCTTTTGGGGATAAGTACTGGGTCTCTGACCCCTAAAATCAGACACTTCTGGATCTTGAATTAAACCTGTGTCAGAAAAACTGCTGTGCTGCTTAAATAACTCAACTGGACTGCTTTTCTGGAGGAACTGCTATTCTGCTTGCTGCCCTGCTGCCCTGCTGCCTGCTGCTGCTGAACAAGAGCTGGACTCTTTCTTCACTTTAAGTGATCTTCAAGGGTTTATAGGCGTAACTCCTTTTTTCTGAAATCTCAGGGACACAAAGACTACATACAATTCTGCAGGTGTTGCTAGACTCTGCCTTCTGTGAGTTCTATAATTGCCTGATGTGCTCTCTCCAAGTAGAGGGCCTCAGAAGGGGGTCCTTCAGCTGTTTTGCTACAAAATCGATGCATCATCACCTTTGCTCTAATCAGAACTGACGCATCGCCCTTCGATAGGGAGGCTGTTTGATGACAGCTGTGCTACAGCCTGCACTGCCTGAGGATGACTCCCTGCGCAGTGCGACGACAGCATATTGCCATCACCCTGGTGAAGCTCGACATCACAGTGACCTGCCTGCATGGAAAATATTGATGCATTGTGCCCTCAGTGTTGATGCTTTGCTCCATCCAAGGTACTTTCTCAGCGGGCCCTGTGTGTATCCTGTAGTCAGCCTGCCCTTCATCACGGTCAGCCCAAACTTTGGATTTTCACTGGTCCCCCACGACCTCCCTCACGATTTTTTTAAAAGTGCACAACCATCAGGTATAATATAAAATAACTAAAATATTATATCTCCACACCCTCTCTTATAGTTCACAAGGTGTTAGGCTAATATAAATGTTTGCTCTCTCCCAATAGAAGCCTGGCCGCAGAATGAAGAGTTGCTCTCAGCTGGGGTAGGTATGTTTTTGGAACAGCCGTGAACATTGCGTTACCATAGTCTAGCTTGCGGAGGACAAGGGTTTGACTTTTGTTTTAGAAGTTTTAGCGAGTGGAAGCTACTTTTTTCAGAGGTAGTAATATGCTGCTTCATAGTTAAGTGACTGTGGAGTGTGATTCCCAGGGATTTGACCAAGTTGGAGATGGACAGTGTGCAGTTTAATGCTGTGATGTTATTGAGCCAATCCACTACAGGAAAGGATTTTTCTTTGGGTTGAATGAGGAGAAGTTCTTTTTTGTTGGGGTTGAGGTGGTTTGACGTGGTTGCTAGTTAGCCAAGTTTAAACTGTGTGCAGAGTACTATTTAGGTGCTTGATGTTTCTGACTAACAAAACTTTCATGTAGAGTTCGTTATCATCCGCATAGAGGTGATAGGCAGTTCTAGCTTCTTTTGGGATCACTGTGAGAGGTTCCATATAGAGGTTGAATAGGATAGGGGACAGGGTTGACCCTTGCGGGAAGGGCGATGTAATTGAGGTTTCATTGTTGAATCTGATTAGCTGTGTGCGCTTATTCAGGAAGGAGGCAAACCACTGAAGGACAGTTCCATTGATGCCTGTTCTTTTCAATAGGGTGTCAACGGAGGCTGATAAATCCAGGAGGACTGGGAGGCAAGTCTACAGTTTGTCCAGAGACCTGCGAATATTGTCTATGATGTTCAGTATGGCGGTCTCTGTACTGCATCCTTTCCTGAAACCCAATTGGAAGGAGTCATGTAAGTTATTTTTTCAATGTGGGTGTTGAGTTGTTCAAGCACACATTATTTGATGGTTTCTGTGAGGAGATGAAGGTTAGTTATGGGTCTGAAGTTATTTAAGGTTATTTGGGACAGCATCAGTTTTTTGATGAGGGGTGTTACTTTTGCTAGTTTGAGGTGAGCTGGCATAGAGCCGCTCGATAGTGGGGTTGATGATGTTGGTCCATATAGGATAGTTGATGTGACAGAGCTTTTTTTACAAGTACCACCGGGAGAGGGTCTGAAATGTGAGATGTCTGCTCCATGTTTTACGGACATCTTCATCAAGGGCAAGATTGAATTCAGACCAGGTAGCATTGTTTTTCAATTGTATGGAGTTGAAGTTGGAGAGCTTGATGAAGGGGGAGCTGTGTTTACGAGGGCATATGAGCTGCATTTAGAGGATGGGTTTTAGGAGAGTCTTTTTGTATGGGGCATGCTTGGTGTAAGGTGGCGTGGTGGGAGGCTCAAGGAAAAGATTAATATTGGATAATTTTTCAGAGTAAAATGTTGCAAATTCTTCACAGAATTTGGTTCAGTTGTTAATTGCAGGTTGAGGGAGGGAGGATGCTTGCTGCTTTATGATGCTGAAAAGATCTTTCGGTCTGTTTTTGGACTAGTTCAGTTGTTCCCGGATGAAGGATGAATTTTTTCAGATGAAATATTTTTTTTATTTTTGGCGTTCAGCATGGAGGATCCAGAATATTAGCTTCAGATGGTTGTCCCCTGTTTCTTTTTGCTGCATGGAGTTGATGCCTCTCATTATTTAGGTCGTTATTAAACCAGGATTTGTAGGGGATATTTCTTGACTTCTTGAGTTTTAAGAATGTAATTGATTCAACGAGTACTGTCATTAGGTCTCGCATGTGCTGCATAGGAAAGAGACCTGTAGCCATTGATTGCCTTTTTCAGGCTAAAATGTGCACGCGTTCCATTGCCATCATGGATTCCCTTGCGGAAGCGATTCCCTTGCGGGAGCGAGCGCCGCCATATGATAGCAATTATCGTTCTCGCAATGGAATCGCACAGCCCCCCTCCTCCCTCCTGCTGCCATGCGAGGCGTGCGCGCTCCACCCCCTGCTGCCGGCAGCCTGCAGCACTTGTTTAAGCCAAGCAGCTGCCCTTCTTTTCCCCTAGTTTTCCTCCACTTTCAATTTCCACTCCTAATTACGAATCCAGGGTTTATCTGATAAGACGTTGGGTTTTGGTGTGCTCTTGTGGTCAGTGCCCATCTCTCTCATTTGTTTGGGAAACTGTCTGCATTAATTACATCTCCGCCGCAATTGCAGTGTGACCTGACCAAAGACGGCATTTATGTTGTGCGGGTTTCCATTGAAGGGAAGTTCTGGCCGCCACAAGTGTCATTGTCTGCGAGCTTCTCACCGAAGGTGGAGTGTAACCATATTTGAAAAGCTCTGCCTTCTGAGGGCCACGCAGCAAACACATCGCACCAGTTTTACTTTCGTTTGAGTCATTGTGTGAAGTGCGGGGTGTGTGATGTGGGTTCCTGCATCTGATTACATTCCAGTTCGTGCCAGCAGAGTGATCCCAGTGGGGGTAGGCTCCTGCACTATTGCCCATTCTCTGCAGGTCTGGGTCAGCTCATGGCAGGCAAATAGGCTTCAGCTTGTCTTCTTGTATCTAAAGTCACACATCGGAAATCTCGCACTTGAAAAGGAAGATGCGAGACCTATTGGCTATGCCAATGCTTGTTTTTGTATTGTAGTTGTCTGTAAGGTCATTGGTGGCGTAGAGGCCGGGTGGAGGTCGGATTTGGGAGTTGACAAGAGTTTCTAATAGTCCTTGGGGAATTTGGTGGAAGTTTCTCACCCAACACTTGAGACGGGTGGGTTTGAGACTGGCCTTTTACTAGAAGGTATTGAGATGTAATAGTATTAGATGATGATCAGTCCAGTCTGGTGGTAGGATAGACTGCAGGGAGAGTACGTTTTATTTGGAGAAGATTGCATCAAGGGTGGCTCCCTTGTCATTGGTTTGTTCCTTGCAGTGCTGAGTAAGCTCTTTCGCTCCCAGGAGTGAGGTAAGAGATAGTGCTGAGGGATTCTTCACATTTTTAAGGTGAAGTTGAGGTCCCCTAATATAATGTTGGTGCTGTCATCATGGGAGTTCAGCCCTATAAGTTCAGCTAAGTCTTCGAGGAATCCAGGATTGTCACCAAGAGGTTGGAAGATTAGATGGAATTTGATGGGGATAGGGCCTTTTGAATAGAGTTGACCTCCTAAGTATTCAAAGGAGGGGAAGTTGGTAGTGTGAAGGTGTGAAATGCAAAGCTCGTTTTTGTGTATAATGGCTACTCCCACCCCCTCTTAGCATGGTGGTCACTGAGAATGATCGAGAAATCCTCAGGAATGAGAAGATCGATGTAAGGGGCTGAATAATCTGTTGGGCAAGTTTCAGTGTGAAAGCGTATGTCGAAATTATGTTGTAGGATAGTGTATCCTTTATCTGTGGCGTGCCTGACTTCAGATCGGCTGTTCAGAAGCAGGCAGTGGGGCGAAGGTGGCGGATTCGCTACAGGATGGCTGGGCGCGATGGTAGTTAGTTATTTGGGCAGCCTAGGTGGGCGAGTGGTGGTCCTATTTGAGTTGAGGACGACTGGGATCTTACGAAGTCCTGGCTGGTTTGGGTCCCTGTTCGAGGTGTTACTCAGCAAATCTGCTGCCTGATGTGCGAGTCCCACAGTACTGTGGTTGGTATTGGGTTGTTGGTGCATGCATGGGGTTGTTTCTTTAGGGGTGAGGGATGTGAGGTCAGGATGAGTGTGTGAAGCAGGGATGGTGTTTGGTTTGGGAGCAATTGGTGGGGCATGGATTGATTCGCCCCTCCATTATAGCAAAGCAATGAGATTTCTTAAAGAATAGAGTAGATTTTGCGTTCAAGGTGGGCAATTATTAGTAGCAGTTGAGAAGCAGCTAGGGTTCCCATAGGGGACGGGGGAGTGTTGGTGTTCATGAGAGTCTGCGGTGGGGCCTGGGGAGAGCCCCTGCCTCTTGGGATTGTTGGATTGAGTGAGGGTGGCTGCAGGAATTAATTCTAGGAGAGCAGTAAATGAGTCAATGGGGTGTAAAGTTGCAGGGTCACGGCTTCCGGAGGTGGGGGAGGTGCTGAGTAGGGAAAGTCCTGGGATGGTGCGAGAGCATGGACCTGATCTCTGGCAGAAAGGAGGGGTGTTTGTTTTTAAGGGGGGGTGGGAGTGGTACCAAGGATTAATGAGGTGGAGAGACCAGAAGGCGTTGATGGGGTTGGTTCTCTGTGAGAGGAGGGTGGAACTAGGACTGGCTTTCCAGCATCCACAGAGACACAGTGTATGCCAGCATCTACATTGTGTAACAGTTTTATACTAAATATAAGCCCAATATTTGTGTAGGAAGGGCAAAATCAATTGATACATGTGGATATAGTTACAGTAAATACTCAGGCTTTACTTCAAGTAAAATGCAGGGGAACAGTACAAGGTTATGAGCTGGAAATAATTATTTTCAAGTAAGATGTGGGGTACAATGCCAAGTTCTGATGAGAATATCATTTTGCTTCAAGTAAATATTGGTGTGCAATAAAGTAGCAGTCTCCGGTCACATAGCATGGAAATTAGTGAACAGAAGAGAGGCTGCTGCTTCTAGTCCTTGATGTAGTGCTTTAAAAGACTGGGCAGTAGACATGGTGAGGGTCCCATGGAGGTTCCAAGATGTCTTCCCCAGATTTTGTGGAGCAGCTGACTGAGGTAGGGTTATATGGGGGAAAGAGGTCTTTCTTCAATTTCGGTGGTTCCCCTGAGGGGACTGGCCGCAGTCCTAAACAGTTTCTGTTGCCTAGCTGGAGGGAGAGAATGAGCAATACCTACAGCAGTATTTGTTACCCCTTCTGAAGGGAGGGTAGGAAGGTAGCCCTCCTACAGTTTTTATTTCCCACCTCCAAGATGTCTGTTGGCTTATTGATTCATGTAGGCCAGTCCTGCCATAGTTTTCATTAGATTGCATAAGCTCAAGCTAGATTGTGCAGAGGAGTCCAGGAGGCTGTGCCAGACCATATATTGTGGATACTCTCCCGTTTTGGGGTTCTTCTTCACTGTCGATAGGAATCTATGCTCCTGTGGTTCGTGAAACAGGGGAAGCCCTCCCACCTCACAGCGCAGGAGTAATGATGGTGTTTCAGGAAAGAGGTAAAAAGCCACCTCTGTAAATTCCCAAACCACCTTGGTCTCCCGTGGGGCAGAGGTGTCTGGAGCGACTCTGACCCCCATCTCCATAGCACCTACTGGGTCTGACCCGGTCGATCGCCGGCGATTCTGGGAGTAGTAAGTGGTGGCAGCTGCTGGTGGCAGGATTGAGAAGTGGCTTGCTGTAGCCTTCAGTAAGACTGGGGAGAGGCGTGCTGTAACCTTATTCCCAAAGTGGGGGAAGATGTTTCCCATCCAGGGGTTGCCAGTGACATACAGATTGCTGCATTCCACTTGGATCGGATGTCACCTCGCAGTGGCAGAGCCGAACTTCAGACCACAAGCCAGATGGTGATGTTGGAAGGTTAATGCTTGTCAGTTCTGCAGCCAGGGGAAAGCTGACGTGGGGAAGTCTGTGGTAGCACCAGGGGGTGGGTGCGGGGGAGAGGGCTTTGGGGTGGCAGACTCACCACAATTCGCAGAGTCAGACACCGGCACGGGTTCAGTCCCCCGTCTAAGCCAATATGGATATTTTGCCTGCCCACAGCAGCACCTTCTTTGTCAGATTTGCAGGACTGTTGCTGGGGTGGTGCCCCAGATAGCCTGGTTCAGGAGGTCCCTTTACTGCAGGAAATTTCTGGACATAGCCCTGGTCCGGGGTGTCTTTTCCAGGACCGGGGAAGGTGTTCGATGGTGGGGCTTCGCAGGGATTTACGCTGAAAGCAATCATCTGACATGGGAGCAGCCAGAGTCTGCTCCATTTCAGTCGACCATTTCAAGACAGTCTTATCACGCCATTGGAGAAACCATAATCTGTCAAACCATTGAAGAAACCTTTCTGACTTTAGAGCCAGTGGGGCACAGTCGTTGAAAAGCTGACAGTCGACCTAACTCTATAGATTCAGTTTGGTGGAGAGCATTTGTGATACAGTACCCTGTGTGGCAAGCACTAAACCAGGCCCTAAGTTTGGAGTATGTTTTTAAAGAAATGAACATATAGTTTGGTATGTGCATGAACCACAGCCCCTATTCAGCAACATTTCTGTACTTTCACAGGAGTTGCTGATGTGGTGTGTTAGAAATTGGGTTCCTGGTTGACTGGGGTGTGAACCCTGGTCAAGTAGTAACCACATCCCTAGTCACGGTAAGGCACTAGCAATCCCCAAATTAACCCTCTGGTACCTTGGTGCAAAGCAGTCAGGCTCAACTTGAGGATAATGTGTAAAGTATTTTTGCAACACTTCAAACAACGAAAAGAGTGAAAACACCACATAAAAAGAGCTGACACCAGTTTAGAGAAGTAAAAAATATTTAATAAAGATAACAAGACACAAACGACAGAAATCCAATTGGTAAAACATGAGGTATATATTTTTAAAGAATAAACTGTAGAATAGTGATTAGAAGCGATAGGCGCTTACTTGGGATATCTAGCTGTGCTGGACCGAAACAGTTTTGAGCCAACCGCAATGGAGCACAGTCCAGTTACAGGAACCCAGTGAGGTCTGCTGAACAAAAGTATCTTAATCATGGTAGTTTCGATGTTGAAAATGAGTGGTGCAGATGAGGCAATGGCGGTGATGTGCTGAACCTGATCTGCGCAGCAGCTGCGATGCGTCGGCTCTAAGGAGTGGGGAAGTATGATGCAGAGGTTTATTGTTGTCATTGAGGTTGCTGTCGACAGAGATGAGAGGAGTCTGCACCAGAAGAAATGTCCTACAGTAGTGGTTCCAAAGGCAATGCGTTGAGTCCGATCCAGCAGCAACCATGCGTCAGTGTTGTTCCATGCAGCAGAGGTGATGCACCAGGTCTGATTGGCACAAGAGGGGTGATGCATCGGGTTGACAGAGGATTTGTCAGTTCTGCTGATGGAAGAACCTTAGACCCAAGTGCAAAACCAGAGTGGTTGGGAGTTATTTATGTCCCTGAGACTTCAGATCAGGAGGCCAGCCAACTAGACATTGAAGTCTCTTTGGGTTCAAGAGATACAGGTGCAGTCCTTCTCACCCTGGCAAGAGGACAGCAGGCGACAGGTCAGCACATCAAAGCAGGAGTCCAGGAGAGTAGCAGTCCTGTAGAGTGGCAATCCTTCCAGTAGCACAACAGTTCTTCTTCCTGGCAGAGTTTCACAGGTCCAGAATTTTACTTGAGTGGTGGTGTCTGAAGTCCATTTCTTATACCCAGTGATTCCCTAGAATTTGGAGATTTCAAAAAGAAGCCTTTGAAGTACACAGATTTCCTGGACTTCCTGCCCTGGCCCCAGACTCAATACAGGGGAGGGGGGTGCAGCCCTTTGTGTGGGGACGGTACACAGCCTATTCAGGTGCAAGTGAGGCTGGGTCCAGCTCCTCCTTCACATCCCACCAGGATGGCCCATATTGTCACACCTAAGCACCCATTATGTGTGGCTGTCTGGGGGGAATCACTACAAAAGAACACCCCACCAGTTAAGAAAATAACCAATATTTTTATATTTTTATATTTATATAGTTCAGGCTGGTAGCGGACCAGCTATGGTGTTGGGATGAATGAATGAATGAATGACAATTTGTACCGCGCATACTTAGCCCCCAAGGGGCATCAAGGCGCAAACAGTACCTGTTAGAGATGCAGGGCGCTGAGGCCCTTGAAGTCACTCGCTTTGCAGGTCGAGCTCCTTTCTGTTGGGATCAGGAGCGCTGGCGTAGGCAGGCGTTGGGTGCTGTTATGCAAAGTGCTACAAAAGGGGGTGGTGATGGACGGAGCATCTGAACCAATCAAACACTCACACGCAGTCAACAGATCTGGGTTTAATCCATCACCGTACTTTAGGCCACTCTGCCACCCCAGTTCAGACATGGCCATATGCAAATCAGTCTGACCCTGTGCCTCATGGGAACAGTCCAGCCTGAACTGCCAAGCCATGCCTTCCCTGGACCGGAAACAAGCTTCCTAGGACCGGTTTCTGGCATTTCAGCCGTCTTCAGCCAGGCTTGCTTGAATCCAGGGGCAAAGTGAGCAAGGGACTCACGTCTGAGCATACCCTGCCAACTTATGGCGAACAAAGCGGTACAAAAGGGGGTGGTGATGGACGGAGCATGTGAACCAATCAAACACTCACACCCAGTCAACAGATCTGGGATTAATCCATCACCTTCTTAAGCCGACTCTGCCACCCCAGTTCAGACATGGCCATATGCAAATCAGTCTGACCCTGTGCCTCATGGGAACAGTCCAGCCCAAACTGCCAAGCCATGCCTTCCCTGGACCGGAAACAAGCTTCCTAGGACCGGTTTCTGGAATTTCAGCCGTCTTCAGCCAGGCTTGCTTGAATCCAGTGGCAAAGTGAGCAAGGGACTCACGTCTGAGCATACCCTGCCAACTTATGGTGAACAAAGCGTTACAAAAGGGGGTGCTGATGGGCGGAGCATCTGAACCAATCAAACACTCACACCCAGTCAACAGATCTGGGTTTAATCCATCACCGTTCTTTAGCCCACTCTGCCACCCCAGTTCAGACATGGCCATATGCAAATCAGTCTGACCCTGTGCCTCATGGGAACAGTCCAGCCCGAACTGCCAAGCCATGCCTTCCCTGGACCGGAAACAAGCTTCCTAGGACCGGTTTCTGGCATTTCAGCCATCTTCAGCCAGGCTTGCTTGAATCCAGTGGCAAAGTGAGCAAGGGACTCAGGTCTGAGCATACCCTTCCAACTTGGTAGTGCAAAGTGCAGTGGTGCGGCATGCGGTGCCCTCAGGTCGTGGTGCGAGCAGTGGGTCGGTGGCGGTGACAGATGGCGTCGTCGGTGAGACCAGGGTCATGGTGCGAGGTGAAGGCGGTGCTCGTCCTGGTGCTGGCAGGTCACGGTGCAAGCAGCGGTGTTGTCGTTGCTGAAACCCTGTCATTGGCTGACGAATGGGAGCCGATGATGCCGATGCCAGTAGGCCAAGGCTGCGGGGCGGGATGAGGTTGGTGCGTCATGCAACTTTACAAGCGGTGTCCTCGAACCACGGTGCAAGCAGCAGCGTCGATTTCGGCATGGAGTGGTGGGATTGGGGAGGCAAATGCATCGTTGTGAAGCGAGGTGGCGCTGAGTGGGGTGCCCACAGGTCATGGTGCGAGCAACGGATCAGTGGCGGCATCAGCAGGCGTCGTCGGTGAGACCAGGGTTGTGGTGCGGCATTGTGGTGTTGCTCTCTGCAGTGCCCAGGCTTTGGCGTGAAGCGAGGCGGTGTGGAGTGGGGTGCCCACAGATCGTGGTGCGAGCAGCGGCTCGGTGGTGGCATCAGCAGGCGCCGTCGGTGAGACCAGGGTCGCGGTGTGGCATTGCGGTGCTGCCCTCTGCGGTGTCTTCAGGACACGGAGTCAGCAGCAGCATCATAGATGTTGTTGAATTGCTTTTCTTCTGTCGCAGCACAAAACCCACAGTCCCCAGCGCTGCGGGCAGAAGAGCTTGAAGTCTTTATTGTTGCTGAGACTTATTGAACAGGGGGCAAGATCTACCTCAAGCCCTTGGAGAAACTGAAAAAAGTACATTGCAGAAAGTTAAGCCCAGTCCTTTTACTGCCCAAGACACAAGCAGCTAGTGTACGTCTCACAGCTTCTCCAGCTCTTCTTCTTGGCAGTCTTCTTGATCCAAAAGTGTTCTAAAGTTCAGGGGTCTGGGCCCCAGTATTTGTATCCACAAATCCTTTGATCCTCTAGGCCGAGGGTGTCTGTGCCCAGCCAGAACCAGTTCTGCTTTCTCTGGTGGGATTTCCTGGCAGGGGGTGGAGACGGCATTGTCAGCGGCAGACCAGACCCTTTGAGGTGCAAGGAAATACCCTTCCTCTTTCCCCATCGCAGCCCAGGTCTATTCAACCCTTTCCTGACCTACCTAGACTATCAGGAGCCAACCTTGCTTCCTAGCCATCTGTTGTCCAAAACCCAGACAGGCAATCCACATTCCAGCAGGGGCATACGGGATGATTGAGCAAGAAAATACCTACTTCCTACAAGTGGTATTTTCGAACACAGAATGTAAAAATCACCTTTATTAAAAGATGCATTGTTAGATTCTGAGTTCAGGCATACTACATTTTATTTTCCCACCTTGTTCCCAGGGCCAGTTATGTTTATAAGATGTTATAAACAAACTTCCCATTCTGTCCTATGGGGAACAGGCAGCCTTGCAATAGTGAAAAATGAAATGGGCTGTAATTCACTATCAGGACATTACACACACACCAGGGCATGTCCTACCTTTCACATACACTGCACCCTTCCCACAGGGGTATGTTGGGCCTACCTTAGGGGTGTCTGACATGTAAGAAAAGGGAAGGTTAGGGACTGGCCAGTGTGTGCACGGACCAAGTCGACATGATAGTTACAAACTGCGCGCAGACTCTGCAATGGCAGGTCTGAGGTACCTTTTCCGGGATACTCACGTGGGTGGCACAATCCATGCTGCAGGCCCACACGTAGCATTTGGTTCCTAGGCCCTGGCACACTCAGTGCACTTTACTAGGGGCAGACAAGAAAACCAAACAGCCAATCATGCAAACATCAATCCATATCATACTTTACCACAGGAGCACATGCACTTTACCACTGATCAGCAGTGCAAAAAGTGCGCAGAAACACTATGCCAGCAAAAACCGAGTCAAAACGGGGAGGACAGAAGCAAAAACTCAATGTAAACACGCCAAAAGATGCCAAGTCTAACACATGTCCCCTCCAGCTGAAAGTAGGGAGAACTACCCAACCTCCTGGGAGATCTCTTCACTGAGACGGAAGAACATGGACAGACCATCTGCATTGGCATGTTCTGTGCCAGGAAGGTGTTCCACCATAAAGTCCATGCCCTGTAGGGAGTTCGACCACCTAAGCAGTTTTGGATTCTCACCCCTCATTTGCATTTACCACCTGAAGAAACCCACCCCACACAGCGCCCTTCTGAAGAAACCCACAGCAGACTCCTCGGAACTTAAAAACTACCGACCCATATCCCTCCTCCCATTCCCGGCCAAAGTCATTGAGAAAGCCGTCAATAGCCAACTTGCCGCCTTCCTTGAATCCAACAACTCCCTCGATCCATCTCAATCCGGGTTTCGAGCCAAACACAGCACCGAAACCGCCCTCATCGCTGTGACTGACGACATCCGAACACTACTAGACAACGGAGAAACTGTGGCCCTCATTCTACTCGACCTCTCCGCCGCTTTCGACACAGTCTGCCACAGCACCCTTATACAACGCCTCAGCAACATCGGCATACAAGGAAAAGCCTTGGACTGGATCATCTCATTCCTCGCTGGGAGAACTCAATGAGTTTGACTTCCCCCATTCAACTCAGAGGCCACTGAAGTCATCTGTGGCGTACCACAAGGATCTTCACTCAGTACCACCATCTTCAACGTTTACATGAGTCCTCTCGCCTCCATCGCGCGTCAACACAACCTCAACATCATCTCTTACGCCGACGACACCCAGTTAATCCTTTCCCTCACCAAAGACCCCAACACCGTCAAAACCAATCTTCACGAAGGCATGAAAGAAGTAGCCGAATGGATGAAACATAGCCACCTAAAACTCAACTCAGACAAAACCGAGGTGCTCATCCTAGGATCTTCCCCCTCTGCCTGGGACGACTCTTGGTGGCCCTCCGCTTTGGGCACAGCACCCACTCCCACAGACCATGCACGTAACCTTGGCTTCATCCTAGACTCCTCTCTCTCGATGTCCAGACAAGTCAACGCAGTCTCATCCTCCTGCTTCAACGTACTTCGCATTCTCAAAAAGATCTTCCGCTGGATCCCCCTCGAGACAAGAAAGACTGTCACCAACGCACTAGTCACGAGTCGTCTGGATTATGGAAACACCCTCTACGCCGGAATCACAACAAAACTACAGAAAAAACTTCAATGCATCCAAAATGCATCAGCGAGACTCATATTAGACATCCCTCGCCAAGACCACATCACCGGACACTTAAAAGACCTCCACTGGCTTCCCGTCAACAAAAGAATTACTTTCCGCCTCCTCACCCACGCACACAAAGCCCTCTACAATCTAGGACCCGAATGCCTCAACACTCGACTGTCCTTCTACAAACCCACCCGCCAACTAAGATCGTCCAATCAAGCCCTCGCCGCAGTCCCGCGCATCCGAAAATCCACCATGGGTGGCAGATCATTCTCCTTCCTTGCTGCCAAGACCTGGAACTCACTCCCCACTCACCTCCGCCTTAATCAAAACCACATCTCCTTCAGAAAAGAACTTAAAACCTGGCTATTCGACAAATAATGAACCCCTTCCCCAAGCGCCTTGAGATCCTCTGGGTGAGTAGTGCGCTATACAAATGCCCGAACTTGAACTTGAACCTGAGGGACTTGTGGTCTGTCAGAACCCAGAAGTGAGTCCCAAACAGGTAGGGCCTCAGCTTCTTCAGTGCCCAGACCACAGTGAAAGCTTCCCTTTCTATGGCACTCTACCTCTGTTCCCTAGGGAGTAGTCTCCTGCTAAGAAACACTACAGGCCGGTCTAGGCCCTCTTCGTTCAGCTGTGAGAGCACCGCTCCCACACCATGCTCAGAAGCGTCAGTCTGCATGACGAATTCCATAGAGAAGTCGGATGTCTTGAGCATGGGTGCCGTGCACATGGCAGCCTTCAGGGCATCAAAAGCCTTCTGGCAGGACTCAGTCCAGATCACCTTCTTGGGCTGCTTTGTGGAAGTCAGCTCGGTTAAGGAGGCAACAATGGTGCCATAACCCTTAACGAATTTCCGGTAGTACCCGGTGAGTCCTAAAAAGACCCTCACTTCTGTCTGGGTCTTGGGGGGCAACAAAGCCAAAATGGTGTCAATCTTGGGTTGTAGGGGCACCACCTGGCCGCTCCCTACCTAGTGTCCCAAGTACACCACAGAACCCTGTCTGATCTGGCACTTACTGGCCTTGATTGTGTGGCCAGCCCTCTGCAGCGCCTTCAACACTTCAGCAAGGTGCTGCAAGTGTTCTTCCCAGCTAGAACTGAACAATGCAATGTCATCAAGGTAGGCAGCACTGAAATCCTGCAGCACAGCCAACACCTGGTTGATCAACCTCTGAAAGGTGTCAGGGGCATTATTCAACCCAAAGGGCATCACCAGGAACTGGTAATGTCCTTCTGGGGTTGAGAATGCTGACCTTTGCTTGACGCCGGCGGTTAAGGCAATCTACCAGTACCCAGACGTGAAATTAAACGTGCTGAAGAACTTGACAGCTCCCAACCGATCAATGAGCTCATCAGCTCTGGGGATGGGGTTTGCGTCAGTCCTGGTGATGGCATTGAGCCCATGGTAGTCCACTCAAAACTGCAGTTCTGGAGTGGCCCTGGGTGCAGCAGCCTTTGGGACCAAGACCACTAGGCTAGCCCACAGACTACTGGATGGCTCAACCACCCCTAACGCCAATATCTTAGAGACCTCCTCCTTGATGCTGGCCTGGACGCGGTCAGTCAACCTGTAAATTTTGTGCTTCACAGGGGGGCTGTCACTGGTGTCCATGTCATGGGTACACCAGTAAGTAACACCTGGGGTCAGGAAGAACAGGAGGGCAAACTGTCCCAGCAACCGGTGACAGTCTCTCTGCTGCTCGGCGGTCAGTGTCGGGGAGAGGATCACACCTTTCACTAACCCATCGCCTTCCTTGGCCTACAGGAGGTCAGGGAGAGGCTCACTCTCCTCTTCCGCCCTGTAATCTGTCGCCAAGAGCATGCTCACTTCGGACCTCTCGAAGTGGGGTTGGAGGCGGTTCCCATAGAGGACCTGCAAAGTGTTCCTGGTAGCCTGCAAATCTACCAGGTAGGTGACCTCACTTTTGCACTCCATCACCTCAAATGGCCCAGTCCACTTGTTCTGTAAGGCACAAGGTTCCACTGGGGTCATGACCCACACTTTTTGTCCAGGTTGAAACTCGACCAGAGTGGTATTCTGGTCATACCACTTTTTCATTTCTTTCTGGCTGGCCTCGAGGTTCACCTGAGCGAGTTTCCTGAAGTGGGCATTTTGGTTCCGGAAGGCCAGCATGTAACTAAACACAACCTGGGGATTTTCCTGAGAGATGCCTCCCAGCCTTCCTTCACCAAACTCAGAGGTCCTCTCACAGGGTAATCATACAGAAGCTCAAAGGGACTGAACCCAAGAGATTTCCGGGCTACTTCCCTGTAGACGAAGGGAATGCATGGAAAGATGACGTCCCAATTATGCCTCATGGGTTCTGTTAGACCCTTAATCATGCCCTTCAAGGTCTGGTTGAACCTGTCTACCAGACCGTTACCTTGTGGGTAGTAAGGGGCGGTGAACTTGTAAGTGACACTACACACCTTCCACAGGGATGTCATATACTTTGATATGAAATTGGTCCCCCTGTCGGAAACCACTTCTCTGGGAACCCCACACGGGAAAAGATCCCCATTAACACCCAGCCCACCACTGGCACCGTCGTTGTCCTGAGAGGTATTGCCTCCGGGTACCGGGTGGCATGGTCCACCAAGACCAGGATGCACCTGTTGCCCATGGCTGTCTTGGGATCCAGTGGCTCCACAACTTCCATCCCTACCCTTTCAAAGGCTGTCCCAACAACAGGGATTGGTTGGAGAAGAGCTTCGACCTTCCTCCCTCTGTTATCACTTGCCTGGCAAGTTTGGCAAGACGAGCAATGTACAGCTGACTGCCTTCGTATTTGGGGCCAGATGAAGTGGGTGACAAGCCGGTCAAAGGTCTTGTCCTGCCCCAAAAATCCTGACCAAAGCCACGTTTTTAGCCTGACCAAGTAGGAAGGTCCTGAAGTGCTGGGGTACCACCAGCACATGGGCTGCCCCAGGCCCAGCGACATTAGGCTCGCTATACAGGAGATCATTCTCCCAGTACATCCAATGTGATCCGGACTGATCACCAGTCTCCTGGGTGGTAGCCTGCCACCGCAGACCCTCCAGAGAAGGGCAATCTTTCTGCTCCCAGCAGAACTCCTCCCTGGTGAGGCCCTCTTCTTGCTGCCAATGGGTCAGCTCAGAGATGTCTCCCAGTTCAGCTATCTATTCCCCTGTAGGCACCGGGGCGTCCCCCTCAAGGTCCACCTCCTCCTGGGCTGGGAGAACTTCGGGGGCGATTTCCTGCGCCTCATGGCCTTTCTCTTGGCAGGGACCTGAGCTACTGTTTCCGGCTCTGGGTCCCTCTGATCACCCTCTCTGGATGCCATGAACCGAGTGGACACGCATGCCGATTCTGGCAACCCAAGCATCTCCAAGTGGGACCTGAGCTCAACATCCTTCCACAAGGACTGCTCCAGGTCGTTACCGAGCAGACAATGTACAGGCATGGAAGGGCTCACAACGACCTTCAAGGGACCTGCGAACCCCCCACTCAAAGGGAACCTGCGCCACCAGACACTGGTGCTCTGAATTGTAGACTGCAATTACTTGATGGAATGCCACAGGGACTACCTGCTCCTCCGAGACCAGGTGACACCGGACTGAGGTCACACTGGCTCCAGCATCCCTGACAGCCTCTACCCTTCTCCCATTGATGGTCACCCAGGTGCTGTATTTCTTGGTGTTAGGGGGCACCTGGGTCCCTGGGACCATCTCACTGTCCTCTAGTGAGACAAGGGTAATTTCTGTGGGGTCCCCACCCTCCTGTGGGTACTCCTCCTCCTCCCCAAGTGCTACACTAGCCAACATCTTGGACTGCCCACCAGTGGGTGGCTGTGCCCCCTTGGAGCACCTTGGGTCCCCCTTCATGTGCTCCACCAGGTCACGTGCAAAACATTTGCGGGGGCCAGTCACAGCTGGCATTCCTGACGAGACCCCTCGTTTCTTATCGCCGGGGGGATGGGAACCTTTACCCTGGGTGTTAGTTTGGGGCCCTTTAGAGAACTCCTGTGCTTTACCCTTGTCTCCCCCACTTTTCTGCTTGGGACCCTGCCCACCTTTGGCTGAGTTTCCCCCAAAACACTTTCTAGTGGACCCTGGCACTGCCTCCATAGCAAGCTTCCTAGGGCCAGTCAGCTTACTATCAACTAGGTGCTGGTGCAGATCTGCAAAATATAGACTGGACAAGTGCTCCCATGCAATCAAATTGTAGAGCGCCTGATAATCTGTCACATTACTGCCCTTCACCCACCCATCCAGTGACCGTCAAAACACATTCACACATTCCAACCAAGTGTTGGCATCAGACTTCTTACTGGACCTGAGCTGATCCCTGTACTTTTCAGGAGTAAGACAATACTTAGTGAGGAGGGCATCCTTCATGTCTGGCTAGGTGAGGTGATACCCCTTACCCAAAGTGCCCCTCGCTTCTTCAGGGAAGAGAGGCCACAATCCTGCTCCCCCATTCTCCTCAGGGACCCTATTCATGTGGATTGCGGCCTCGTACCCCTGAAACCACCTTTGTATGTCATCCCCCTTCTTGAATTCCTTGCCCACATTCTTAGGGATGTGCACGATTCTGTCTCCCTGTCTTGACGAGTTGCTGCCACCATCTGCGCCGGGCCTAATGGTTAGCTCCAGCTCCTTAAAACCTCGCTCATGATCTAACATCAGCTTCCTTTCCTCCATGCTATTCTTTTGCTTTCCCTCTCACTTTCCATCCTGAGTTTTTCCAAATCGAAATTCCTTGCTTCCAACCTGTCCTCCAGCTCCTCTATGGACAGGCTACTGCTGCCTCGCCTGAAGGGTTCCCCCATCCCAAAAGCACATCCACCATAGGAATAGGCCCCTCCGCCTCTCCACTAAGATCGCCAGATTGCCCACTTGCATCACTGGCTGCTACCCAGGCCCTCAGTGCCTTTTGTAGCTTGTCCTTCCTAGTGAGGCCTCTGACTTGGACTTTTAGGCTCTTGCAAATGGACTTTAATTCCCTAACATTGTAGAGTTCCAACCTATCCTCCTCAAAGGCAATTTACAGGGATGCAACGGATGATGCTCTTGACTCAGGCATGACAAAGTAGCAAGATCAAAGTGACAAGATCAAAAAATAGGCCAAAAAGAAAAAGGACTAGTATGTGGCACGTAATGGTCTGCGATATGATAGTAGTGCACACCAATCATTGTAAGTCAAGTGCAAATGCAAGTCCTATCCTCACCGCTGACAACCAAAGTTAGAAATGGGGGTCTCTAGTTGGCAAGGGCTTGCACCTTTGTCCAAGTAGGGACCCTTCTTCCTAGTCAGGATAAGGGAGTTACACTCCTAAAATAACCCCTTCTCACCCCCTTGGTAGCTTGGCATGAGCACTCAGGCTTATCTTAGAGGCAGTGTGTAAAGCATTTTCACATAACCAACAGTAATACAGTGTAAGCACTACAAAAGGACACCACACCAGTTTAGAAAAATAGCCAATGTTTTTATATACAAGACCAAAAACGAGAAGAATCCACAATACAGTACTTAAAAATCTACAGTTATCAAAATACGCTTTAAAAACAGTTCCTTGATGTCGATAGCTCCATCCAGGGCTATCACAGCATCGTGAGCAAACAAGTCCAAACAGTTCAGGCTGGTCGCGGCATTGTGGACCAGCTACGGTGTCGGGAAGACCTGCAAACAGTAACTGTTAGACATGCAGGGCCCGAGGCCCTTGAACTCACTCACATTGCAGGTCAAGCTCCTTTCTGTTGGGAACAGGAGCGCTGCCATCGGCAGTCGTCGGGTGCTGCGGTGCCAAGTGCAGCGGTGCAGCGTGTGATGCCCTCAGGTTACGGTGCGAGCAGCTGCTCGGTGGCGGCGTCAGATGGCATTGCTGGTGAGACCAGGGTCACGGTGCAGCATTGCGGCGGTGCCCGCTGCGGTGCCTTCAGGACACAGACACTGCAGCGGCATCGTAAACGTTGTCGAGTTGCTTTTCTTCTGACGCAGGCAAAACACACAGTCCCCAGTGCTGAGGGCAGAAGAGCTTGATGTCTTTGCTGTTCCTGAGACTTCTTGAACAGGGGGCAAGCTCTGCCTCAAGCCCTTGGAGAAACTCACCAAAGTAGATTGCAGAAAGTTCAGTCCAGTCCTTTCACTGCCCAAGACAGAAGCAGCCACTATAGGCCAACACTGCAAAGCACAGAGCAAACTGGTAATCCCTCCTCACTGCTTCTCCAGCTCTTCTTCTTGGCAGTCTCTTTTTTTTTAAACATCTGTTTATTATTTTCAATTACATTGAATCAACCACAGCATCATGACAATCAGGTTTAAGCACATTTTGTGTCCATCTACGGTACATAATATACATTTTGAATTCCAAAGCAATTCTCGGCCAAGATACATCATGGGAGTAAACAAAATCGTGCTGGGTACTTGGGCACATTGTATCATAACATCAGACATTGACATAATCCTCCATCCTCTCCGCCTGGACATTCCCACTTCCCTATGTATATGCAACTTAGGCGACCTCCCTCTCAGGGCGTGCCAAAGGGGGTAAATCAAATGCATCAACATTGTCACTTCTATTATATTCTGCCCCTTCCCTCTTCCAACACCCCATTTCCTCTTCAGTTCACTGCATAGAGTTTTTGTTACCAGTCTATTGCTAGGTTCTTGGGTGTGTAAGCAAATAACACGACAAAGGAGTCCATATATCTCTGGGTCTGGAAGCCATGGGCAGCAATTCAGCATAGGTTGTAAGGCTCTCCTGGCAAATAACCAGGTCGTCAATCCAGCTCTTAAATGTAGGTGCCCTTCCCCTACCCCAACGGCAAGCCACCCTCCTCTTTGCCATTAGTAGTGCCAATGCGACAAACTTGCGATGCTCTGCTCTCAGGTGTTTGACATATCCCAACAGTGCCATCAGTGGGGTGGGTATCTACATGTGTATCAATCATCAATTGTATGGCATGGAAGACCTGATCCCAGTATGTCCTTACCTCTGGGCCCGCCCACGCCAAGTGCAGGAAGTCTACACCTTCAGCGCTATATCTATCACATCTATTAGAATCTCTTAGTATGTATTTACACATCTTTGCTGGAGTGTAGTATAATCTGTGTAAAAATGTATAATGTATTATACGGAACCTGCTGCTGGCCGACACTCGTTCGGTCTGCAGACAACAAAACTCCCAGTGGTCATCAGTCAGGGCAAAACCCAGCTCCTCTCCCCATCTAATGCGAGACAGTGTGGCTGGCATTTCCCTCTGCGTGTGGAGTGTTCTATATATCAGGGAGACAAGGCGCCTAGCCGTGGCAGTTCTCAATAGTAGCTGTAATGGAGCAAGTGTTTGCGGCTCTGCCGGGAAATCCGGGGTAAGTGCTTGTATCCCCTGTCTAAGTCTAATAAACAGGAAAACATCAAGTGGAGTCTGTTGTGTGCCCTAAAATATATGCTCAACAGTTCGGAATTGTCCGTTGTGATTCAGGTCCCCCCAGGTTCGGATATGGGTCCGCTTTTTAAAATTGTGAAAAATGGCCTCCTGGAGCAGTGGCATACACGGAGGGTAAGTGAGAGGCAACACTGGTGAGTATAACATGGGTACATTCAGTATGCGGCCGATGCGCTGACATGCCGCTATTGTGCATGTGAGGGCGGATGCCTTTGTATCTCTAACCCCCACCCGTTCATATAAGACACCTTCTAATGGAATGGGGTGTGTTAGCCAATGTTCCGCCGCAACTTGTGCATATATCCTGGCTGTTCCACCCAGAACCATGCGTCGTGTGCTTGTGCGCTCATGTAGTACAGTTCAAAATCTAGTATACCAAACCCTCCGTGTGAATAAGGTCGAGTCAGTACATTCCATTGCAATCTTGGTTGTTTGCCTCCCCACACTAGGCATATCAATTTCGATGTCAGCGTCTTAAAGAAATAAACCCCCGGGTAGTACGGGATATTTAAAAAAAGGTAGAGCAGTTGGGGGAGTACCACCATTTTTATTAAGGACGCTCGGCCCGCCATAGAGAGGGGCAGTGCGATCCAGCATGTGACACAATCCGCCATTCGAGTATGGCCGTCCCATAATTTAATCTCATAAATTCCTCTCTGTCTCTAGTGATTTTTATCGCCAGGTACCTCAGTTTCAACTCACACCACTCCAGGGGAAAGTCCAGCGGGAAGCGCGCAGTTGCGGTTGTCAGTGGGAAAATACACGACTTCCCCCAGTTGATCTGGATCCCTGACAATTTCCCAAACACTATAAATTCGCTAAGGATTGGGTTCAAACTGTGCTGTGGGTCACGGATGTAAAGGGTAATATTGTCTGCATATAGGGATATAAGTATTTGGCACAAATTACACCGTAATGCCTTATCATTGTGGTGCTGTCGCAATTTTGCTGCAAACGGCTCAACAGCAAAAGCAAAAAGTAACGGGGAGAGAGGGCACCCCTAACGAGTTCCCCTAGTAATGCTAACTGACTTTGATGTGTGTCCATTAATCAGCACCTTAGCAACCGGTGAGCAATATAGTAATTTGATCCACGAGAGAAACAGTGGGGGGAAGCCCATGCATAGCATTACTCCAAATATATAATCCCACTTTATGGAGTCGAACGGGGAAACATCCTTTACGACGCAACTTTTACCACGCAGTGCCTTTACAATGCAGGTTTTTCAACGCAAGTCATTACAACGAATTGCGCTGGGGGGTGCTCTAGGATAGCTCTAGGATAGTTAATACTTTAATTTACTATCCAACACCTTCCCTACTATCCACGGGTACTGGAGTTGGAATAGTAAATTAAACTATTCACTATTCAGCACCCCCCAACGCAAGTCGTTGTAACGACTTGCGTTGAAAAACCTGCGTTGTAAAATCATGCGTGGTAAAAGCATGCGTTGTAACAACGTACATCCGTCGAACGCCTTGGTGGCGTCTAAAAAAAACGCAGCTAGAGGGAGGTCCGGTGAGACATTATTTAAAATAGAAAAAAGCGTTCTCAAGTTATGGGAGGTGGCCCTCCCGGGTACAAAGCCCAACTGGTCTGGGAGAATCAATTTCTCCGTCAATAGGCTCAGTCGTGTCGCTATCAGTTTGGCCGGTATTTTGGCATCACAGTAGGGAGAGCGGCCTGTAGGAGTCACAATGCCTGGACGACTTCCCTGCAAAAGTATTAGGGCTTCTCTCATGGAAGCAGGGAGGTGACCAACTTCCAGCGATTCCTCGTACACTTCTCGAAGAATGGGGGCCATCAAGCAATATAGGTCTTATAGAATTCGATATGAATGCCATCCGTACCGGTGGCTTTCCCAGATTTCATACTCATTATAGCTTCCCTTACCTCCTCTAGCTCAAAGAGGGCACATAAAAAGGTTCTCTGTACATCACTCAGCCAGCCCAATGCCATGTCCCCCAGGAATCCATCTAGGTTTAGTTCATCCGTTCTGTTTGTAGTATAGAGTCCTTTGTAAGGTCTCAGAAAGGCATTAAGTGTGTTGGTCATGTCTTGTCACATTTCCCCCTCCCGATCTTCAATTAGTACATAATTATTGCAGCGAGGTTGCCGTATCTTGTGTGCCAAAGTCTTACCTGGCCTTTCTCCTTCTCCATAACTTCTGGCCACCCAGTATTGCAAGTAGATCTTGAATCTCTACGTGCAATTCTTCTTGAAAGACCATGTCGAGTAGGATAGGGGCATGAAGCCACTAGTGACTGCGCGGAATATCAAAGTCGGAGGAAGAGAGCACGAGCAGTACTGGGGCGTGATCCTAGTACGTTCTAGCCAGATGATGTACTTAAGTTATTGCTGGAGCTAACCCTCGGGACACCAAATAGTAATCTAGTCTCGCCCATGACGCTGCCTGTGCCGTATAGTGTCAACCTTCCTGTGTATGTGGATGGGCATGTCTCCAAGCATCGATCAGCTTTTAGGCAGTGATCGTATCCTGTACAACTGTGCACGCCTTAGTGTAGTGATGATGGGCGGAATTTGATCTGTCCAACCTATGATTATATGTAACTTTGAAATCGCCCCCACAAATGACATTGGTGGAGTCCACCTCAAAAATGTTGGCCCATAGTGAGGTAAAACAACTGGGTCTTCTGTGTTCGGCACAATGCAACAGGCCAATGTAACCGGCAGTGATCCTAGTCTTCCCCACGCCAGACAGTATCGACCCTGCGTGTCCCACGTAGCTCCCGACAACTGTAATGGCACCTGTTTCTTTATCAAAATCGCTGTACCCCTTGCATATGTGGAATAAGAGGAAAAGATTCTATGTTCCGCCCATGTACTTGCAAAGCCGTTTGGTTTTAGTGGTGCAAAGTGAGTCTCCTGTATCATCGCTATATGCACATTATGTCTGTCCAAGTATGACAGTATATTCCGTCTTTTTCTGGGATCCCCCAAGCCCCTAACATTCCACATTATAACATTCATTACCCCTGCATCTACCTTAGCTATGTTTCGTGAGTTCCGACTTTTTACCGAATAATGATCTTATGATGTGACCCAAATCTGCTGTGTTAGCAGAAAAACTTGGCGTAGAGCACTTTTGATGCTTTCCAATGTTCTCACCTACCAATGACCTATGTATCTCGTGGTCGACATCCCGATAGAGAAACATCATACTAAAGTCAAACCAACCCTCTCACTTCCCTCCCTCCACCCACTGAAGCAACCTCAACTTGCCAGAATGATTCCCCCTCCCACCCTCCCCATGCCCCAACTGAAATTGAAGTAACAATACCACAGTCCTTGGATGCATTGTGCTGTGGTCAACCACTGGGGGATACCCTTTGGGGGCCATTTCTAGGTGGCAACACAGACACCCCTCCCCCCCTAAGCCCTCCGCAGCTGTGACTCCCGGGCTTCTAAGGGGGGGAGTGGACCCGGTGTGCGTTGTACCTAGCACAAATGACTCATTCTATAAACAGCATGTGTGAGCCCTGCCTGAGAGTCTACTATTATGCATCAATTCAAGTAAGGTCATATCTTAAAAGTCTGAGTGCAGTATAGGTTCCATTATTGCTAATCTTCTTCCACCTCCGCAGATGAGGCTTGCTGTGAGGCACTCAGGTTTCCATCAGTCCGATTTAAGTTCAGGTGATGAAGAAAATCCTCTACCAGTTGCAAGTTAGTGAAGAACCGCTGTTTCCCCTGGTGTGTAACCTTGAGGCGAGCTAGGTACAGCAGCGCATAATCAATTTGCGCTGACCGCAGCTTTTTCTATAAATTTACGCCTCTCCTCCTGGACGATAGGTGTAAAATCAGGGTAGATGGAGAACATGTTACCGTCATGGGAGAGGGTCTGCATACTTCTTGATGCTCGAAGGGCCACATCACGATCTTCAAAATTCAACAGTCTCGCTATTATGGGACGCGCAGTTTTGCCTGGCGCCAGACGCGCCCCAAGGGGTCTATGTGCACTTTCCATGGTAAACTGACTGGAGAAAGATTCCACCCCAATGGTCGCTATCAGCAGCCTCTCAACGTATTCTTCCATTCTCCCAGTGTTGGCTGATTCGGGAGTAACTAGCACACAGATATTTTTCCGTCAGCTGCGAGCTTTCAAGTCCTGATTCTTGGCCGCAATTATTTTCAGAAGCTTATCCATGCAGGTAATGACATTCTATCCACTTTGTCCACTATTGTGGCGAATCCCTTTTGAACCTCTTGCAGTATGCTCTGCATATCTGCGGCTTGTGTTGTAGTACCACCTTGGGCCTCTTCCCTCCTCTTCGGATCCTGATCATCTTGCATGCCGCGAGTCCCTCTCTTTGCTGCTTCAAAATTCAATTTTGGCTGCCTGGTGTCTGTTTTACCAATGCTGGCACTAACATGGGGGGCTGATGCGTCTGGCTCTTTCCCACACTTATCCTCTTTCTCAGCTCTCTAGGCGCACCAGTTCAAACACCAACACCCAGGTGCAATGCAATGAAGGAGCCCCCAGCCCTGTGAACTCAGACTGCACCTCCAACTGGGCACAGCTAATTATGATTATCCGTTGTCTTCACCAAGGCAGCACTCCAACACCCTCAAGCCCATCCACAGTCTGATTGAGACTTCTTCTTCTAGCCTGCCAGCCTCAGCTTCCTCCGTTCCTTTTAGCGCCAGTACGCGATGCGGTTCAGTCCCCGCGTCTGACCCTCGGGTGCTCCACAGGGGGTTGTTGGCTCTTAAGCAGAGCGATCCTGATGTTGTGTCACTCCATAAACTGACTCAGCAGCAGTATCTGTGTATGGCTACATGCATTATGCGCTTCACAAAATGGCGGCCGCTCGGCCTTCTCCCCGAAATGGCGCCGAATGGTGCGCCTCAAGTGCAGCTATCATTCTGTTTAAACGCGAATCCCTGGCTTAGCGGACGGTCCATATATCAGCGCTATAATCCTATGCGGCTTGCCGGGGTCTTCGGTATTACAATCAGTGCAACAGGGGCCCTGTCACAGCTAAATTTCCCACAGTGCGCAGGGGAAATACTCTGGGGTATGCTCGGCCTTCCCATTGGCCCTCCAGAAATAGCGTATGCCTTTATAGCACGGTATTGGGATCGCTCCTCACCGTCGCCAAATATCGCAGCACCGCAGTTGCTCCAGCAACTCTACCGGCAGTCTTCTTGATCCAAAAAAATTCTAAAGTTCAGGGGTCTGGGCCCCCGTATTTGTATCCAGAAATCCTTTGATCCTCTAGGCAGAGGGTGTCTGTGCCCAGCCAGATCCAATTCTGCCTTCTCTGGTGTGATTTCCTGGCAGGGGGTAGAGACGGCATTGTCAGAGGCAGACTAAGCCATTTGAGGTGCAAGGAAATCTCCTCCCTCTTCCCCCACTGCAGCCCAGGTCTATTCAGCCCTTTCCTGATCTAACTAGACTATCGGGAGCCACCCTTGCTTCCTCGCCATCTATCGTCCAAAACCCAGACAGGCAATCCACATTCCAGCAGAGGCACATTGGATGACTGAGCAAGAAAATACCTACTTTCTAAAAGTGGTATGTTCAAACACAGAATGTAAAAATCACCTTTACTAAAAGATGCATTGTTAGATTCTGAGTTCAGGCATACTACATTTTATTTTCCCACCTAGTTCCCAGGGCCAGTTATGTTTACAAGATGTTATAAACAAACTTCCCATTCTGTCCTAAGGTACAGGTAGCCTTGCAATAGTAAAAAACGAAATGGGCTGTAATTCACTATCAGGCCATGCAACACACACCAGGGCATGTCCTACCTTTCACATGCACTGCACCATGCCCACAGCGGTACTTTGGGCCTACATTAGGGGTGCCTGACATGTAAGAAAAGGGAAGGTTAGGAACTGGCCAGTGTGTGCATGGGCCAAGTCGACATGACAGTTACAAACTGTGCACAGACTCTGCAATGGCAGGTCTGAGGTACCTTCTCTGGGCTGCTCACGTGGGTGGCACCATCCGTGCTGAAGGCCCACGCATAGCATTTGGTTCCCAGGCCCTGGCACACTCAGTGCACTTTACTAGAGGCTGACAAGAAAAGCAAACAGCCAATCATGAAAACACCAGTCCATAACATACTTTACCAGAGGAGCACTTGCCCTTTACCATTGATCAGCAGTGCGAAAAGTGCGCCGAAACACTAAGCCAGCAAAAACAGATTCAAAACTGGGAGGGCAGAAGCAAAAACTCAGGGGAGACATGCCAAAAGATGCCAAGTCTAACAGTGACTCCAAATGTATCCTATGTGAAGGATATGCCTTGCAGTAGTGAAAAATGAATTTAAGAATGTTTCACTACTAAGATGTAAAACGCAAAATTACATGCCCCACTTTTTTCATACACTCTACTCTGCTCTCTGGACAATTCAAGACCTGCCTTAGGGGTGACTTAAATGTATTAAAAAGGAAGGTTTCAGACTGGCCAGAGGTTTAACTTCCCAGTTCGACATGGCAGTCTAAACTGAGCCACAAGCTCTGCATTAGCAGGCCTGAGGCATGTTTAAAGTAAGGGGTAAGGAAAACTTGTGAAGTTTTACTCTATGGAATTCCACAGTTTCTGAAAAATTGTGTGATATTCAGTGGAGTTCTGTACGCTAGTTTTTAGCACCGGGAGCTTGTTCGGCACTATAAAATCAGAAGGATCAAGTAGATTTTCTACTCGAGCAGCAGCATTCTCAATGCAAATGGTAGGGACCTGCCTGGACCGCCCTCATTGAGAAATTGAGCTGGGACTCATCCTAGCACTCACTTTTTCTGGCTCATGCATGCCAACTTAACTTTGGTGAGCCGCGCACAAGAAAAATGCCTCCTCGTGGCAGGTCACTGAGATTTTCCAGACCTCCGTGCTTCAGGCTGAGCACTGAGTGGGCAAAATTCTGCCAAATCCGCTAAAGGAGCGGAGTTTACTGCCCAACCCTAGTTTAAAGGGCTACTCAATTAGGTGGCACAATCAGTGCTGCAGGCCAACTAGTATGATTTAATGTACAGGCCCTGGGCACATGTATTGCACTTTACTAGGTACTTATACGTCTTTTAAATGTGCCAATTGTGGATAAGCCAATGTTATCATGTTTTAGGGAAAGGGAAAAAGCATTTTACCACTACTTAGAAGCGGTAAAGTGGGCATAATCCTAAGGCCAGCAAAAACGAAGTCAGCTAAAACAGGAGGTCTGTAGGCTAAAAGTTAGGGGAAACCATGCCAAGGATGTGAGGTCTAACACAGCGTCTCCATGGAAGAAAGATGTTTGTAAGGCAGGTGAAGAATTTAAACTAAGGTGTGTATTAGATTTTCAGATTACCATACATACTAATTGTGACAACCATTTCATATGGAGCTCATACCAACAAACAAAAATGAGGCCAATAATAGTCAATTAAAATTGACTATAAAGTTTGAGCCCTATGTAGACCTTTGTGGCCAGAAAACTATCTCCCAAACATGACCAAAATTCCATCTGCATTATTACAAGTGCCATAGAAAATAATGCACTTCTAATATAGTGAGCAGGATATTTGCCACTTTGTGACAGAGTTTTGCATTTGCCACTCTAAGAAAGGAACACTGTCCCTTATGTTTTGTTAGACAGCAGGGATATTCCAACATAAATGTTTTGAATATCACATCCACCCTATTAAAAAGTCCATGATATTATATTGCACTTGTAATATTGTGGATCAGATGTCCATCATCTTTTCAGGAATATCACATCCACCAGTCTTTAAAAAAGGCACCTGATAAGGGACATGAGCTATTTTTGGTGGTATTTTCATTTTTGGGGACTAGGTATTGTATCACTACCATGTCAAATGTCCTAGCAGATGCATTACAAGTGCTCAAAAAATCATAATCACTTGTAATAAAGTGGATAAGACATTGGGGCAACTGCCATACCTGTGATTCAGGCCTTTTCTGGCACACTTAAAATAAGGGCCTTTAAACAAAGATTATATGTTTGGAAAACGTAAATCCTAAAAGGTAGCACAAGTTTCTGATAGGAAATCTGTACTTAATGGGTAAATTATGAATACATATAAAGTAGCCACCACAGGCCATTCCCAGACAGCAAACAGCACAGGGGTGGTATTTCTCCTCAGTTTCTCCAGCTCTTCTTCTCGGCAAAGGTTCCTCTTGATATCCCAGACATGATCTCTGAAGTCTTTTTTCCATAACCCTGAGACTTCCAACAAGAGGCAAGCGCTACTAAAAGCCCTTGAAGAAAACTTTAACAGCAGGATGATGAAAGCATAGTCAAGTCCTTTCCCTGCCTAAGACAGAAGCAACCACTGCAGGCCAATCCCAACAGCACACAGCACAGGATCAGAAATCCTACTTCAGCTTTCCCGGTTCTTCTTTCTGGCAGGTTCCTTAGTTCAGCAGAAATCTAAAGTTCAGTTGTCTCGGCCCCACGTTTTATAGCAGAAATTCCTTTGTTATCTGGTGGCATAGACGTTCTTTGCCCAGCCACAACCAGTTCTGTCCTCTCAGGTGCAGCTTCCTGGCAGGAGGTGGAGACAGCATTGTATAAGGTAGACAGAGGCTATTCAGGTGCAAGGGAAATCTACTCCCACCACTCTAAATGCAAAATGGGCCACACAGGTGCTAGTGAGAACTCCTCCCCCTACTCTGAATGCTGCCCAGGTCTGTCCAGCCCAGCCCTGACTCATTCAGGAAAAGAAACACACACTTCAACCCCCCCCCCCACTATGGCTGTTTGAGAAAATTCACATCTCCAGCCCCTGTAACTCCAAAGCCAGACAGGCAATACACAAACCAGAAGAGGAACACAGGATTGCTAAGCAAGAAAATACCCACTTTCTAAAAGTGGTATTTTCAAACACAGAATGTAAAAATCATCCTCACTAAAAATGCTATTTTATATTCTGATTTCAGGCATAGTACATTTCATCTTCCTATCTTATCCCAATGGGAAGTTATATTTATAAGATGTTATAAATAAATTCCTATCCTCTCCAATGGGACAGATAGCCTTTCAATAGTGAAAAACGAAATTAGCAGTGTTTCACTATCAGGACATGCCAGACACATCAAGGCATCTCCTACCTTTCACATACACTGTACACTTCCCACAGAGGTACCTTGAGCCTACCTCAGGCATGACTCACATGTATGAAAAGGAAGGGTTAGGGTCTGGTAAGTGGGTGCACTTGCTAGGTTGACATGGCAGTTCCAAACTGCGCACAGACACTTCAGTGGCAGGTCTGAGTTACATTTACAGGCTGCTCATGAGGGTGGCACAATCAGTGCTGTAGGCCCACTAGCAGCATTTGATTTATAGGCCCTGGGCACACACAGTGCACTGTACTAAGGACTTACCAGTAAGTCAAATATGCTAATCATGGAATCAACAATCCATAAACACAATTTACAGAGGGAGCATATGTACTTTAGCACTGATTAGCAGTGGTAAAGTGCCCAGAGTCATAAAACCCACAAAAACAGGGTCCAAACAGGAGGCCACAAAGCAAAATGTCTAGGGATAAACCCGCTGGACAAGCCAGGTCTAACAATATGTAAATACAAATATTTTGAAAATCGCACTTTATATTACCACACCAATGCAAAACACAACAAAAAGCTATTTCACAATACAAACATAACACTTACGATTCCCACTTCACTTCATACAGACTAAACACATATTTTTAACATTAAGGGGCTTCTTATGATGTTGGTCTCAGTTGTCTCTGACCAACACCTTCTCGGTTCCGACTGCCTGGTAATGATGCAACTGAACACTGTTCGGTCGGATGCTCATAGAGAAATGGGTGTGTGTGTAAAAACCTGCACCCTGTGGCAGGCCCTAAGTGGTTAAACCAAACAATAAAAAATAAATACAATATAACTGAACTAAGGGGAGGCATTATAAACTAAAACAGTTAAACTAAATATTACAACTGCACTATAAAGTAACTAAGGTAAGGTTTTAGTCACTAAAAAGGCAACATTTACTATTCCAACTCCATATACCTTAATTCAGGAAAAATGTTGGACACTAACAGGGTACAATTTACTATTGCTACTCCAATATAAATTAAGGCCTGATTACGAGTTTGGTAGTCTGACCGCCTTTTCACTATGGCGGTGGTTCCTAGAAGCCCGCTGTGGCGACTGTCTTGCACCTGCCCTATTACGAGGCATGCTGCCTAAATAGCCAATCGTGGTGAAGGTGTTGTTCCCGTCTGGGTTACGATGGTCTGCAACGTTGACGATGCATACTCCATCACCATCAGAGCCACTGTTTCCCGCCAAGCCTTTTGTGACTGCACAGTTGTACGGGCGGTCCCTTAGTGGCTGTTTCCCAATGGCTGTAGACCGCTGCGGTATGCTCACAGCAAAGCACCACAACAGTGCTAATTGAATGGATTAAAAAACTACAAAGTTGATGTCCTCTGGCCAAGTGGACACACTTGAAAATCACACAATAAAGCACACCCCTACCCTGACCATGATCCTTTACTACTCAACTGCAGCACTGCAAGACAGCCACCACCCATTTGTGTTTTCAAGAGGTCAGTCCTTTCTTTTCATCATCCCATTTAACACTCTCCCCACCCATTTTCTGTTCTTTCTTTTTATCTCTAATATCCCTGTTTTTCCCATTTTCATTACTATAATTTGTAGTTATGGCTCACCCCAAAAATCCAAGTTTTAAAGAGGCTGAGTTGTCAGTCATGATGACAGGATTACACATACTGATTAACCATAGCTGTATGAAAAGAAAACAAAGGAGAGGGTCGGGATTGGAAAGAGGAAATGGGAGGGGAGCAAGAGTAGGACAATTACCTACCTGAATCATAGTGTGAGCATCAGGAGAGAAGAGAGTCACAGGGATGATCAATTTGCTCAGCCATCTGTAAATAGGGGGTCCAGTAAAGTGCACGAAGACTGCAACTAGCCGAGGGGAGTCTAGTGTACTGCACAAATGTTTTGGGAAAGCAATGGCGCACCT
Organism: Lissotriton helveticus; assembly: GCF_964261635.1. NCBI lineage: Eukaryota > Metazoa > Chordata > Amphibia > Caudata > Salamandridae > Lissotriton > Lissotriton helveticus. The sequence goes on along the minus strand of NC_136063.1, from coordinate 1,808,769,131 downwards.
GGCATAGTGCTGGAGATAGACTGTGTAGTGGTCAAAACCATAGATCTGTAATCAATTCATGCAAACAAGAACTGATATCTTATAAAAATATATTTTTTATTTCATTTCTTATTTTTCTCTTATTTTCCATGATAACATTTGTTTTAACATCTCATAAAGAACATATACACATTTAGTCAATATTTGTATCAAAAAACTTCTATATTCTCAATCTTTCCCTATATGCAAAAAAAACACAGAGTATTGAAGGGTATGATATGCCTGAGAGAAATAAATGCCTTCAGTTGTTACATAAAGAACAGTCACAGTGGATGCAATACAATTTACGTGATGTCTTATTGAACACCAAACGTATAAAAAATTTCACTAAATGAAAAGAGAATTGATCACAGATGTTAATTTTTTGGTGTCATATATACACTGAATTTAAGAATACACTGGTTACAGTTGTTAATCATCATCACAAATGCTGCACCTGCGGAGAAAACTGCTATAAAAAATAATAATAAAAGGCATCAAATGAGAAGGGTAAAACAGGGTTGGTTAGAAAACCGGGGCCCCAAGGAGAGAGTGGGAATGTTTACTAGCAATATTGTGCATGTGCATGTGCCTTGCTTAAATCAAAGGATGATTGTGGACCATCCAGCAACCAAGGAGAATAAACAATGTCCAATGTATGTGTTGTTATGTGTTATGAGACAATAGGAGATCTATCAGCCTCAAACAGTTTCACTAGAAGGAAAGGAAAACAGAGCATGAGAGCGTTGCAAATAAAATTAGGCACTGTGTAACAAGATGTAGGCTAGTCATGTATGTCTTGCAAGTCTCAAATAAGCAAAATTGGCTGCCAAGAGAAAGAAATCAGGGCTAATATTAGTTATGATGGACGGAACAGCGTGGCTGGGTTCCCAAATTTCCACAGGTGGAGACACCAGTGAAGAAGCATTACATTTCGGAGTGAATTTTGCTGGGCAGGCCGATGCTCTGCCTAAAGAAAGACTGCTCCACTGGGACCGCATAGACATGCTGGGAGGTTCTAAGTACCCCAAAAGGTCCAACCACTAGACAGGTGGCTCAAGCAAGGTTGGGACACTGAAGGTACCCTAAGGGGACCAATAAGGAAAAGAGAAAGGAGAGCATGGAGGAGACCGTGGAGAAAGGGAAAGAGGGGAAAAACCATAAAAGGAGACGAGGTTGTCCCAACTATCTGGGCAATAAAAGACATTCATTGACAAAGCAAAATGATGCACCTATTTAGAAAGATGCATGGTACAAGGAATACAGGTGGACAAATATATCCATAGATGTCGAAGTCGATGGGAGAAACTTAGGGGCTGATTATGATGTTGGTGGGACAGACACCGAAATGCTGTCGGCGTTGATTCCACTGACGTCTCTAACCGTGGTCAGACTGCTGCATTAGGATGCATACCGTCTGACCGCATTTGCAAAAAGGACATACCAACAGCTTCTGATGGGCTCAAGGAGCCCCACTGGCAGTCGGTCTGCCATAGGTATTCCGATCTACCTTTCCACCAGCCATTTCATGTTGTTTCTTAGAACTTGAAATAGAGCTTGCTCCCTGTTCAAGATGTCTCAGGCACAGTAAAGACTTTGCCTTCCTCTGGGTACAACCTCTGGGACCCTGTGTTTCATTTGCCACAGAGGGAAACAGCAATCCAGTGCTGTCATCGACACAAACAGTAGCTCTGTGACCTAAAGGCACTGCAGAAGGCACCGCCACACTTTGCACCGCAATTCTGGTCTTACTGCTGATGGCCTACACTGACAAGCCGCTGCTTGCACACCGACCTGTGTGCACTGCACCCCGCATCACCTCACTTCACTCCATTGCCCCAGTCTCACCAATGACACCTCTGCAAGCTGACATCACCACTGCTCCTTGCACTGTGGTTTGGAGGCACCACTTTTAAGTTACGCATAGCACTGCCCCGTCCCACACCACAGCCACGGCCCAGTGACGCCAGCTCCATCGATCCCTGATCATCAACAGACATAGTGGCCTGCATGTGGCCGTCTGCACTGTGAAGAGCACAACACCACTTTGCACCGCAGCTCTGGTTTCACTGATGTTGCTAGATGACAGCCACCAAGCCACTGCCTGCACCACCAACTGAGGGCACCACATCGATCCATTCACACCACAGCCTTGACTTCTGCCACAGCCAGCCCTCACTGCTGTGGTTGGCCAAAACAAGAGGTCCTGTTTGAGGGTCTTCAGACACAGCAGCCGGGCAGACGGCCGCAGTCGGCAGGAACCGTGGGATTTGTTGCTTCAGACTGCCGTGGTAGCCCTGGATGGAGCTATCAACTTCAAGGAACTATTTCTAAAGTCTATGTTTGCCTATTGCTATTCTTCAATAACTGTATGTGGATTTTGATAGTTTTAGTCTTGTTTTACACAGATAAGTATTGGCTAATTTACTATACCTTGTGTGGTGTTTTACTGTTAGTTATGAGCAAATGCTTTACACATTGTCTCTGCGATAAGCCTGACTGCTTGTGCCAAGCTACCAAGGGGTAAGCAGGGGTTCTTTTAGAAGTAGAACTCCCTTGTCCTGACAAGGTAGAAGGGTCCCTACTTGGACAAGGTGTAAACCATTGCCAAATAGAGACCCCCATTTCTAACATTTGTTGTCAGTGGTGAGGATTGGGCTTGCATTTGAACTTGACCTACAGTGATTGGTGTACACTACTACCATATTGCAGAACACTACGTACCACATACTCTTTTCTTTTGGTCTAGTTTTGATCTTGCCATTTTTGTTGAGCTTGAACTTTTTACTGCATCATGCCTGAGTCAATAGCATCATCAGTTGCATCCCCAGAAGTGAACTTTGAGGAGGAAAGGTTGGAAACCTACACCGTGAAGGAGTTGAAGGCTATTTGCAAAAACCTGGAAGTCCCAATCAGAGGCTCAACAGGAAAGAGGGGCTACAAAAGGTGCTGAGGGCCCGGGTAGCGGCCAGGCAGGCCAGTGGGTTGTCTGGAGATCTTAGTGTGGAGGCTGAGGAGACTATTCTAATGTTTGATGTGATTTTGGGAGGAGGAGGGACCCCCAGGCCAGGCAGCAGCGGCTTGTCCTCAGAGGAGCTGGAGGACAGACAGGAAGCAAGGAGAGATGCAATGGAGCTGAAGAGGCTCAAGTTGCCAATGGAAGAGAAAAGAATGATGTTAGAACATGAGCTTAGAGTGAAGCAGGTGATTCAGAGGAGTAGGTCCACCACAGATAGTTGCACGGCCTCAGTGAACTTGGACTGTGTAGTACACATTCCCAAGAATGTAGGAAGTGAGTACAAGAAGGGAGATGACATACATATGTGGTTTCAGGATTATGAGGCAGCCATCCACATGAATGGGGTTCCTGAGAAGAATTGGGGAGCAGGATTGTGGAACCACTTTGCTGAAGGGGGTGGGTCACATTGTTAGCACTGGATAAGGGGTACAACCTCATCTACACTGACATGAAGGAGACTCATTTTAGGTCCAGTAGGAAAACTGATGCACACACTTGGTTACAATGTGTAGATTCTTTTTGCAGAGCATTGGATGGTTGGGTGAAGGGCAGTAATGTGACAGATTTTCAGGGGGCTCTGCAATCCAATGGTGGGGGGCATGTGTCTAGTCTATGTTTTTCCGAGCTGTACCAGCACTTCACTGAAAGTAAGCTGACTGACTCCAGGAAGGTTGCAATGGAGTTGGTTCACTGGATGAGTACCAGGGTCCACAAGAAAGTATACTAGGAGAATCCACGAAAGTTGGGCAGGCACCCCAACAGAAGAGTGGGGGATAAGGGTAAAGCAAAGTAGTTCTCTAAGGGGCCCCAAACGAGTGCTCCGGGTAAGAATTCCCTCACCCCCAGAAGATAAGAAACAATGGGTCTCTTCAGGAAAGTCTGCAGAGATGGGACCCCATAAGCACTATGTAGGTGATCAGGTGGGCCTCATAAAGAGGGATCCTAACTTCCCCAAGGAGGCAATCCAAGGTGATGACTAGTGTATCGCTTGGGGTGGGTGGGGTTACCAGAGGAGGATGGGGATTCAGCAGAAATTGCCCTTGTCTCACTAGGGGATAGTGAGATAGTTCAGGGAAGCCAGTTGCCTGCAAACCCAACAAAGTACAGCACCTAGGTGACCAACAATGGGCAAAGTGTAAAAACTCTCAGAGATACTGGAGCCATTGTGACTTCAGTCTGATGTTACCTGGTATCTAAGGATCAAGTAGTTCCTGGTGCATTCCACAAAGTAGTTGCTGTAGACAACTCAGAGTGCCAAAGTAAGGTGGCACAGGTTCCCTTTGCATGAGGGGGTCTCAGTTCCCTTGACAGTGGTTGTGAGCCCTACCATGTCTGTATATTGTCTGCTAGGAACATGGAGCATTCTTTGTGGAAGCATGTGGAGCTCAGGTCTCACTTGGAGATGCTTGAATTGACAGAGAGGATATGCATGACCACTCAGCTCTGGGCAGCTATAAAGAGTGATCAGAAGGACCTGAAACCAGAAACAGTGGCCCAGGTACCTTCCAAGAGAAAGGGCGTGGGGCGTAAGAATCCCAGCCCTAATGTCCCATGATCCAGGAAGAGGCTGACCATGAGGGGGACACCCCAGAACCCACAGGGGATCAAGTGGCTGAACTGAGGGACTTATCTGAGGTAAATCATTGGCAGCAAGAAGGGAGTCCCACCAGGGAGGAGTTCTGCAGGGAGCAAAAGGAATGTCCTTCTCTGGAAGGTTTGCGGCAGCAGGGTGCAGACCAGACAGCTGGTGATCAGTCTGGATTACACTGGATCTACTGGGAGAATGGTCTCCTATAGAGAAAGACTAAGGTCACTATCCCTGTGTCAGCCTGTGTGCTGGTGGTACCCCAGTGTTTCAGGGCCTTCTTAAAGGGTCTGGCTTATGACCTACCTTTAGAAGGACAATTGGAGCTGGGCAAAACCTTTCACAGGATTGTCACCCACTTCTTTTGGCCCCAAATGTGAAGGCAGTAAGATGCACATTGTAGATCTTGCCAAATTTGCCAGGCAAGTGGTAAGAGTGGGGGAAGTGTAAGGCTCCTCTCCAACCATTTCCAGTTGTAGGCACTCCTTTTGAGAGGGTGGGGATGGACATTGTTGGGCCCCTGGACCCCAGGACAGCCATGTGCAACAGGTACATCCTGGTCTTGGTGGAACCTGCCAGCGAATACCCGGAGGCTATCCCTCTGAGGACAACAACAGTGCCTGTGGAGTGTTGGGTATTATTGGGGATATTTTCCTGTATGGGGTTCACCAGAGAGGTGGTGTCTGACCGGGAAGCACATTTTATATCAAAGTATATGACATCCCTGTAGGAGGCATGTGGTGTATCTTACAAGTACACCACTCCTTACCACACACAAGACAATCTTTTTTGTGGAGAGATTCAACCAAACTCTGATGGGCATGATCAATGGTCTGACAGAACCAATGAGGCGTAAGTGGGACGTCCTCTTACCATGGCTTCTTTTTGTTTAAAGGGATGTACCACAGAAGTTCTTAGGGTTCAGTCTCTTTAAACTTCTGTAGAAGCACCCTGTGAGAGGACTTCTCAGTTTGGTGAAAGAGGGCTGGGAGACAGCTCACAGGAAAGCTCCCCAGGATGCATGTACCTACATGCTGGCCTTTAGAAACCAGAATACGCACTTTAGGAGACACACTCAGGTGAACCTAAAAGCCAGCCAGGAGGATATGAAAAGCTTGTATGACTAGAATGCCACTCTGGTAGAGTTTTAACCTGGCCATAAAGTGTGGGTAATACCCCAGTACAGCCTTGCGCTCTTCATGACTAGTGAACTGGGCCTTTTGCGGTAGTGGAGCACAAGAGCGATATGACCTACCTGGTGAACTTTCAGACTCCCAGGAACCCTTTGGGGGTCCTACATGTACAACGAGGCAAGTAAGCCTGCTCTTGGCGAAAGATTGGAAGAGGAGAGTGAACCTCTCCCTGACCTCCTCTCTACCAAGGAGCATGATGGGTCAGTGGAAGATGTGAACCTCTTCCCTACCCCGACCCCGAAGCAGCAGAGTAACTTTCACCAGCTGTTGGGGCAGTTTGCAGTGCAGTTCTTCCTGATCCCAGGTATCATCCACTGGTGAACCCATGATCTGTACACTGGGGACAGTCCTCATGTGAAGCTCCACACTTACAGGCTGACTGACAAGGTCAGAGCCATCATCAAAGAATAGTTTTCTAAGATGTAGGCGTTAGATGTGATAGAGCCCTCTACTAGTCCTTGGGCCTGCAAAGTGGTCTTAGTCTCAAAGGATGCTGCACCTGGTGCCACTGATGAACTTAGGGTATGTGTGGAATACGGTGGGCTCAATGCTGTCACCAGGACTGACATGCACCCCATCCCCAGATCTGATGAGCTCATTGACTGGTTGGGACATGCTAAGTTGCTCAGCACGTTTGATTAAACGTCTGGGTACTGGCAGATTGCCTTGACTGATAGGGCCAAGAAGAGGTCAGCTTTCTCAAACCCAGAGGGGCTCTACCAGTTCTAGGTGATCCCCTCTGGGTTCAAGAATGCACCTCCCACCTTTCAGAGTTTGGTAAATCAGGTGTTGGCTAGGCTGGAGGATTTATGTGCCGGATTTCTGGAAAACATTGCAGTGTTCAGTTGGGAAGATCACTTGCACCACCTCGGAGAAGTTTTGACGGTTCTGCAGAAGCCAGGCCTAACTACCAAGGCCAGTAAGTGCCAGATCGGGCAAGGATCAGTGGTGCACTTCGAGCACCAGGTAGGGAGCGGCCAGATGGCACCCCTTCAACCTAAGATTGACACTTTTCTGGCTTGGGAGCACCCCAGGACCAGGGTGAGAGCCTTTTTAGATCTCACTGGTTACTATAGATTTGTCAAGGGCTATGGCACCATTGTGGACCCTTTGACTGAGCTGACTTCCAGGAAGCAGGCCAGGAAAGTAATCTAGATGGATGAATGTCAGACTACTTTTGATGCCCTGAAGGCATCCATGTGCACGGTACCCATGCTCAAGGCACCCGATTGCTCCCAGGAATTAGTAGTGCAGAGATTGGTGTGGGAACGGTGCTCTCGCAACCGAACAAAGAGGGCCTAGATCAGCCTGCAGTCTTCCTTAGCAGGCGACTACTCTCAAGGGAACAGAAGTGGGCTGCCATAAAGGGAGAAGGTTTTGCTGTTGGCTGGCCACTGAAGAGGCTAAGGCCCTCCTTGTTTGGGCTCACTTTCAAATTTAGACAGAGTACAGGCCCCTCAAACGGTTAATGCAGATGAGGGGTGAGAACCCAAAACTGTTAAAGTGGTCCATCTCCATACAGGGAATGAACTTTACGCTGAAACACCGACCTGGCACAGAACACGCCAGCACTGATGGTCTGTCCAGGTTCTTCCGCCTTAGTGAAGAGAACTCCCAGGTGGGTGGGTAGTTTGCCCTACTTTCATCTGGAGGGAACATGTGCTAGACTTTTTGCTGTGTTTTCCCTGTCTTTTTACTTTTTGACCTCCTGGTTTTGACGGTGTGCTGGGCTTCATTTTTGCTGATTTAGTGTCTCTGCGCAAATTTTTCACTACTATTCAGTGCTAAAGTGCATGTGCTGCTACTGTAAATTGTGCTATGGTTGCCTTTTCAAGATTGGATACTTTTGATTTACTAGTATGTCTCTAGTACCATGCACTGTGTGTGCTCAGGGCCTATAAATCAAATGCTACTAGTGGGCTTGCAGCACTGGTTATGCCATGCATATAAGTAGCCTATCAAAGGTGTCTCAGACCTGCCACTGCAGTGTATTCACTTGGTTTTACTGCCATGTCGACCTGGCAAGTGCACCCACTTGCCAGGCCCTAACCTTCCCTTTTCTTACATGACAGGCACCCCTTAGGTAGGTCCTGGTACCCCCCTGGGCAGGGTTCAGTGTATAGGAAAGTTAGGACACATACTAGTGTGTCATACATGTACTGATAGTAAAATACTGTCCATTTTGTTTTCACTATTGAAAGGCTATCTGTCCCACAGGCTAACATTGGAGTTGCTTTGTAGTATCTTACAAGCGTATCTTTCCATTGGGACAAGATAGAGAAATGCAGTTTAGTCTACATGAACTCACAAATTAAAGATACACCTTTTAGTAAAGATAACTTTTTTATTGTGTGTTTGAAAATGCCACTTTAAGAAACTGGGCGTTTTCTTACTTCCTGTGCGCCTCTGCCATGTTTGTAATCCCCAACTGGGTTCAGAGTAGCAGGAGCAGGGGTTGTGCATTCACCCTAAACAGACACAAGGGGGAGGTTTGAGGTGTGTCCTGCCTTTCCTGTGTGACTCATAGCTAGGATGAATAGACCTGTCTGCACTTGGAGTAGTAAAGGAGTTGTCACTTGCACCTGAATGGACTGTGGCTGCCTTCCACAAAGCTGTTTCCCCCTCCTGGAGTGATCCTGGCCTGGGTCATGCAGAACAGGCTTATGTATGCCTGTGGAACCTTGTTTGTGCCAACTTTAAAGGGAAAAGTGGTATAAATATAGGGGCCCGAACCCCAGGACTTTGGAACTCTTTTGGATCAAGAAACCTGCCAGGAAGAAGAGCAGGCGAAGCTGTGAGGAGGAACATCCATTTTGCAGTGTGCTTTGCTGTGTTGTTCTACAGTGTTTTCTTATGTCTTGGGCATTGAAAAGACTGGACTGAACGTTCTACAACTTCTTCTTCTGAATATCTCCAAGGGCTTGAAGTAGAGTGTGCCCCCTTTAAAGACATCTCAGGAGCAGCAAAGACAACACCTTCCACTGGGTACCGCCTCGGGGACCTTGTGTTTCAGTTGACATAGAGTACAACCGTAATCTGATGCAATCACTGAGACCGCTGACGGCTCTGTGACCTGATGGCAACACAGAGGGCACCGCTGCACTTCTCACTACAACCCTAGTCACACCACCGCTACCGCCGGCTGCCGCTGAGCCACAGCTTAGACCACGACCTGTGGGCATTGCACTCCACACTGCCTTAATTGACTCCACCAATTCAGTCTCACCGATGATGAAGCTGCAAGCTGACATCCCCCCGTTGCCTGCACTGTGGTTTGAGGGCACCGCTTGCAAGTTACACGAAGCACTGCCCCATCCTACACCACGGTCTCAGCCCACTGATGCCAGCCCTATCAATCCCAGAACATCAACAGATGCCATGGCCTGCACTGTGACTGTCAGCACAGCAACAAGCACCACCCCACTTTGCACATCAGCCCTGGTCTCACTGACACTGCTGGATGACCGCCACCGATCCACTACCTGCACTGTGACCTGAGGGCACCATATGCTGCACCACTCCATTCACACTGCTGCCTCGACCTCCCCCGCAGCTGTCCTGCACCACTGCAGTCAGCCAAAACAAGAGGCACTGTTTGAGTTTCATTTGACACCACAGCCAAGCTGCTCAGCCCACTGTTACTCATTCTGGACCTGATTTATTTTTTTGGGCAGCAATCTTCATCGATGTGTGGCTTGCGAGAATTACATGGTAAGCATTCATCTTGTTACACTGTGCCGCACATTTTTTGCAATGCTCTCATGGTCTATTTTCTTTTTCCTCTAGTAAAACTATTTGAGGCTGATTGATACCCGGTTGTTGCGCAACACATAATGACCCATAAATTGGACATTGTTTACTCTCATTGTTGCTGGACGGTACACAGTCATCCTTTGATTTATACAAAGCACACGCACACTTACAATATTGCTGGTAAGCTTTCGCACTCTCCCCTTGCATCCCTGGTATTCTAAAAGCCCCCTTTGTTATGTGTCTCCTTCAATCCCTTTTAATATACTTTTTTTATGGGAGTCCTCTCTTCAGATACAGCTTTAGCAGACCCCACCAGACTCTCCTCAGCTTGGTGCATTCTTAATGCACAATAATGTACTCCCTATTCACAGGTGGCTGTGTAAATGGATCCCCCATAACACTTCTCTCCTTGTGCCCAATTTAAGCTTCAGGTAGTTAATTGTCTTACCCTTGTTCCGCTAATACAGGTCTAAACGTTGTCAAAAAACTCCGCATATTTATGGCTACCTTGACTCCTAACATGTTTCCAGTAAATTTGACCACAGTGTTCATGTTATTTACCAATATAAAAATTCCACTGTCTCACTGCTTTTCTTCACTACATCACGTGTATAACTTGCGCCGTTCACAATGTGCACTTATGTTTTGGTTTACACTTGCATACAATTTAATGTAATATTGCTGTCTGAAATTAATGCCTTTTGTATAAATTCTAATACAGACCGCTATATCCAAACTCTGGTATTATTTCCTTTGTGTCTCTTTCTTGTAATTTTTTTTTACATTTAATAATTGCCTTTAAAATATCACTTATTCTATAAGGGGCATTTCTAAGGGAGTTCTGCCAGACCCCCTTTATCATAGGAAAGGGTTTGGCATAGCGAATGCATTTATAGGAAACATTATGAAGCTTCTCCACTATTGCAGCCCGAAATAATGTCAACTACTTTCCCATGCTAACCTATGGGAAGAGAAAGCCTAATAGGTAGTGAGAATACACTGGCATTGCTCACTACCTGGTGATACGTGCACTAGTGCTCACACCGACCTGCGATGGCAGGTTGGACACATAGTGCCCAGCACCAAGGGTGCAAGTGCGCCCACCTGAGTCTGCCACAGCAGACTGGATTTGGGTTTAACTAATAAGTTTGTAAGTCACAAGCTTATGATGGCAGGCAGCACGTGCATTCACGGGCACCATAGTTGCAGGTGCGCACATACAGTGGCCTGCAATGGCAGGCTGCTTATGAGTTTAACCACAATAGCTGTCAGGGTTCAGCCCCCAGTCTGAAAGGACAGACTGGGCACATGGTCTTACCCATTACCTCACACTATAGGTGCAGGTGCGCGCACACCACTCTGCCTGGGCCAGCAGGATCTGTTGACTGGGTGTGAGTGTTTGATTGTTTCAGATGCTCCGTCCATCACCACCCCCTTTTGTACCGGTTTGCTCGCCATAAGTTGGCAGAGTATGCTCAGACGTGAGGCCCTTGCTCACTATGCCACTGGATTCAAGCAAGCCTGGCTGAAGACGGCTGAAATGCCAGAAACCGGTCCTAGGAAGTTTGTTTCCGGGCCAGGGAAGGCATGGCTTGGCAGTTCGGGCTGGACTGTTCCCATGAGGCACAGGGTCAGACTGATTTGCATATGGTCATGTCTGAACTGGGGTTGCAGAGTGGGCTAAAGAATAAGTATGGGTGAAATTTGCGAATTTGTGGTCTGCGAATGTGCGCAAAATTGAATTCGCGATCCGCAAAATTTGCGAATTCGTGCGAATTTGCGGATTTTTGGGGGACGAGTTTGCGGGGTTTTTTGCGTATTCGCGGGCCGCTTGCAGCGCACCGATCGCGAAGTTACCCATGCGGTCGTACATGGGCGCGGCCATCTTGTGCGCGTTGCGTATTTCCGTTTCCGGGCGCTATTGTCAATCTGGCGTTGTGTGCGGCGCGCTATTACAAGTTTGCGTGTGTTTGTGCGTGCTCGCGTGGGAAATATCGCGCGAACTTACCCAAACGGTCCTCAATGGGCGCGGCCATCTTGTTTTTCATTCATTGGTATGGTTCTGGTCATGCTTTTTCTATCCTTTCCTAATCTTTCCAATCCTTTGCTTCTTTGAACTTTTTTTTAATCTTTTTTACTCATTATCTATCCCTCTATTTTTCTACATCTATATTTTGTGTTTTTTTCAACTTTTCCATACTATTAAAGCTACTTTTTTAAACTCGTTTCTTTTCTTTACTTTTTCCCTATTCTTTTCTATTATTTTTTCTTCAGCTGTCTAGGACCATGCCAAGGGGAGCCTGGAAGAGCAAGGGGAAGGGTCCTGCACCCCGCACTCGGCTCCCATGTGGGCGATTGAGGGGGGAGTAAGTCGTGGCCCGGGAGATCTTTAGCGCGGAGGAGGTGGCTGCACTGGTTTTTTATGTCCAGCGCCACCTCCCCAAGACCATCGTGGCAGGTGGCAGGATCGCTGGTGGGTACAGGCTCCGGGAGCGTCTGCAGCTGTGGGGGAAGGTGTGCCGGGCCATGTACCGGCAGTCTCGGGTCCGGCGCACCTACAGCCAGGCCACGCACCGGTGGTCCGATATCCTGGACCGTGAACACGACCTGCTCGACCTGCTAGGCGTCGAGATCCCCGGGCTTGAAGAGTAGTAGTAGCTATTTAATCACTACTCTGTTTTCTACTGCTCTATGTTATCATATTGCAAATGTTTTTTTTTTTTCCGAAGAGCAATAATGGTGCCGATTACATTGTAAGTAAATTATGTTTCAAAATCTTCTGTGATTGCATTGCAGGTGCACTTCTCGCCTGCTCAGTGGCGGTGCTACTATGCTTACTTGTTTTCGATTTTGTGCTCATTTCATTGGCCTTAGTAATTATGTATGAGTGTACTTTACAGAACTGCGTAATGCTAGACAGACACTAAGGGGCAGATTTACAATTACTGGCGCATCCCTGCAAAGTAGCAGGGATGCGCCAGTAATTGTGCGTCACGCCTCCACCACCCATGGTGCGCCGCATTTACAATGCGGCGCACCATGGGGTAAAAACACGCATCTGTGCCGTAAAGGCGGCGCATTGCTTGAATTGCGTCGCAAGCACGACGCAGCTCCAGCAATGGTCTGGGGTGCCCTATCTCCCCAATGCTGCATCAAGCCATACGTCTGCTTCAAGCAGGCTCAGCGTTTTGACGCAGCATTGGCCTAAAAGTGACTGAGTGAAATCTTGTAGATTTCACTGAGCCACTTTTAGGAGGCGCTCCCTTGCGCCGGAACACCCGTGATGGCGCAGGGCTTTACAATGTCATGCATCTCCCAGATGCGTCACTTTGCTAATATACCCCGCACCATGGCGCCTCTTTTGCGCTGCCGCTGGGTCACAAAATTCACGCAACGACGGAGCAAAAGAGCTGCAAGGGGCTTGTAAATCTGCCCCTAGAGACTCAAGTCCATTCCTTCCTTTGTACTCCTGCCACTAAGAAGAGATAGTGGTGGTGGATTGAAAGTTTGAGTATATTATGAATGGTTATTTAGTAGGAAACTTTTTAGTGTTCTCACTGGTCTGCAATCACGATGGACTGTGTCTGTCACTTCGCGTGCTGCGGAGTGCTGCCTGCCAGTCCTAGTCGAACCTTTTTGTAGTTGGTTTAGTGAGTTACATAACTTTCCAAGTAGACGGTCCGCAAATCCAGCAATACTAATATCCTAGTAGACCACATCAGGTAGGTCAATAAATTTAGTGCAATTGTTGTCTATTTCCCCGAAATAATTTATTATTGTTTTTTTTAAATGTTTGATTTGGTTGACAGCAATCATCCATGTTTGTGTCTTTCTTTCATGTTGTACATCAGCACCCCCCAGGGGCAAGGGGACACAGGAGGAGGAAGCGGCGCCGGCGGAGAAGGGACAAGATCAGGAAGGCCAGGATCGGTCCGGCGGGGGCTCCTCTGCTGGCCCCAGTAAGTTTCCCTGCTAATATTAATAATTATACTTCCCTATCTTTTACAGCACCTATTTTTTCCTAACGTTCCTCATTCGATTATTTTCTAAATCATCTTTGATCTTCTTGTAGACTGTTTCTAAACTCTTATCCTGCCTCTACTATGACTCCCTGTGGTACTACTAGATTATTATTAGTCTGTCTGTGTAGCTAACTAAGCTTGCACAGTTGGCAAAAGGTGTTAACCAAAACTCCCATTCTATTCAGCAATAGCTCTATGCACTGAGTGCAGTCCTCTGGGTTGTCCATAATGTCTTTGGAAGTCTTCTAAATGTTTATGCTTTGGCAATTCCCAACAATAAAATGTCAATGGCCACCAAGAAAGAATAAGATACTAGTTTACTTTTTGATTGGATAGGAGGACAATCCATACTACTACTGTTGCAGGGACTATTCTTCACAAACAGAACTATGGACATGAAATAGTGCATTGTTTGTCAATTATAATAGGTGCAGTTAGACTTTCCACATACCTCAGTCATAACAGAATTTAAACCCCCAATCTCCTTACTGACTAGCTAGTGTGTCAGAGTCATTTAGCTCCCGAATTCATCCATGATTGATCCCCAATGATTATACAACCCTGGACATAAGAGTATGGAATCAGAGTCCCAACCTCTCAGAGCCACGGCCTCATGCTTGCAAATTGCAAACCCTTTCGCTCACTGACTCATGACGAAAAACCACAGTCTATGTAAGTTTTAAAGCTTTATTAAACGTAAAAACATTTATTAAAATCAAGTTCATCATGCAACATAAACGGTGGATTGAAAAATGAAAAGTGCTTGGTGCTTTCACACATTAATTGTGGGCGAGCCCTCACCAGGTTGGAACTTCAAGTCTTCTTTGTGGTGCTGAATCGTTGCTGTCTCCGTCCAAGTGATGAGGATCTGATCTTGCTCTTGTTCTTAGAAGGGAAGCTTCAGTCTGTTATGAGAAAAATGGTGTGTGTTAAAAAGCAATCATTCATCAGTTGTGCCAAAATGTGTAGCAAGACATGTTACGGCTAAGCATAACTAAAAAACACCCTTCCCTGAAAAAAGGGCAATTTGTGGTTTAGACTAGAGAGTCACAAATTATTACATTTGTTTGTGTAGTCTTATTAACATTTTTTCATTCCTAGACAAATACTAGGGAGTTGTGTATATGGCATCTAAGAATCTGAAATGTATTTTCTAGGCGGAACATCGGCACAGCCATCCACCGGTGCCGGGGCCAGCGCGGAGGTGGGCATTCCTGGGGCGGAGGAGGTGGAACAGCCATCCGGAACTGCTGTGGGGGATGCCAAGGTAGTGACGGGCAGTGGTAAGCTATTATATTCCTTACTTATTGAGATTGCAGACTGCAGAGTGTGCTCTCTGCACGGGTGTATATATTGTGCAGTACAAGTATACTTTACTGTTAAGAAGACTTACACATTTTTATCAACCAGGTAGTAGCCTCCTCTAAATTGATTTCAACTCAGCTGTGAAAGTTTTATCAAGAAGCCAAGTCAGATCAGAGATGAACTTGATGGATGGGATGAACGAAAAGGGAAAGAAGGGTGTAAGTAAGTGTGGAAGGACGAGCGAGTTACAAGTAATGATGACTGGCAAAGAATGATACGTGTTTTTAAATGCTGCCCGAGGTGGCTGGGAATATGATGCATGGCCGGTTGAAGGATGAAGCAAGGATGGGTGGAAGGGGAAAGGGAAGAGGACTGCCTGGGTGGGTGAAACAGAAACTGTATGTGTGCGCAATATATCCTTTGGTTCAAATTCAAATGCAAGTCAAGCACGGATGCATGGCTTGCAGTTTCCAAAATAAAATGAAAATGTTGTTTTTCCGTGAGAAAAACTAAGGTTTGTCCAGTTGAAACATTAAGAAGAATGATTGACATTTTCTTTGAATGGATGGATTCCTGGATCATGGTACTATCTGACTCATAGATAGCATATGTGGATGTAGACAGAGTAGACGGTCACTGGATGAAGTAAGTGTTACTTTGAAGAGCATGTAACACCGCACCCGCACGTCCGTTCCAGTGTAGCAAAGGCAAGGAAAAGAAGTTCTAATTTTTCCGAATCCTACCATGAATAGTAGCAGTAGTTTGTTGTATTGAAAGCACAGCATAAATCTGGCGATTACGGGGGCCACTCACTACCTCTGTTAATAATTTGAGTACTACTCTGTCATTAATGTGTGGCCTACCAGTGTTCACTCAATAAAAAACAAAGCACATAAAGGTCTCCCATATGAAAGCAAATATCCTGTGAAGGGATAGATAATCATATTATTTATCTTCGTCATTTCCTTTTCTAGTAGTCATTGGCACTGTAGGGTGATAGTTAAATTTATTAAGCAGTAGCCCTTGTAACAGAGTATTCTCAGTGCCACCCGTAATAGAAAAGTAAGAGCTTCACCACCTGCATGTACTGCACTGGTACAGTAACGCAAGTCTGTGTCATCATGGCTTGCGTCTGTTTTTCTCGGGTGCAAGTTGACTGCGCTGGCATTATGCCGGCTTCCAGAAGTTTACGTACCAATTTCGCTAAACAAGAGAGAAGAAGGAGAATAAGACTGGTGTACTGTCGTAGTCGAATGTAGTGAGTCCATATTGTGCTCGTAGAATTGATTCCTGAAACTCCCACTAATGTTAGAGCAGAGGCTGACAAAGTGGGAGGTTAGATAGATACAGGCCACAAATGTTATGTACTGTGCTTGCAAGTTGCTAGTTCTACTGTGACACAACTTTCTGCTGAATTATTTTGTGTTAATCTTAAAGAGCATTGGTTACAGTATGTTTTTCTTTCTTCACATAGATGCTCCTTCCAAACTGACTCGGAAGGAGCTGGCTAGACGGGCCCGGCAAAGGAAGCTGGAGGCGATTGTCGCCGAATATCGGCGGCTGGTGGCCCAGGAGGAGGAGGATATGCAGTCCACAACAACACCCACCACAACAGCTGCATCCTCCTCCGCGCTCCCTGGGTCAGCCAGTCAGCGCAAGCCTCCAATGGTACGGAGCCGTGGTACCGCAGCCACCCGCCACCGCCAAGCAGCCAAAAAATCAGCTGCCCCGACAGCAGGTGCAAGGCCCGCATCCACCGCCTAACCCTCAGGGTGTCCAACCTTGAGCAGGAGATGGAGAGAATGAAGAGCCTGCTCAAGAACCTCCGCAGGGAGCAACGGGCCAACCTAGCCAAAGGACACCGCCGGCGGCAGTAGAGGAGGAGAGACTGTCCCTTGCCCCTTTTTTAAAGACTTTTGGGGGGGTGGGAATTGGGAGTTGGGTTTTTTCTTGGACTATGGGGACTATTTCACAGACATTCTTTGGGGTGAGGGAGGGGGGTGAGTCGGGTCTTGCGGGAAAGTTTATTTTTGTTATGTATTTAAATATTTATTTACTTGCAACTTAAACATTGCATACGCGTACTTTTTACTGTTTTGCAGGGGGGAGTTACCTGTTCGTTTGTTTTCCTGAAACTTAACTGGCTGCTTGATTCAAATAGTCTAACTAATCGGCCACATGTTTACAAAAGTAAGTGCCACTCACAGAGTTAGTGAATTCAATTGTCCTACTACTTTAGTAGTACTACCATCAGTCTCTCCTCTCTCCTACTACTCGACTATTTTTACTCGCCCCTAATACTTATCTTACCTGTGATTCGTGTTTTAGAATAGGGCTAGGCACAGGGCTAGCTGCATGGCAACTGTCGATGAAGGTTGGCAATCCTGGGCGGAAACCTTGAGTGGCCTGAGCGGATCATTACAACAGTACGATAGATAGCATAGTACACAAGAACAGTGCCATAATTTAGCCTAACAAATGCTAGTTTCCTAAGTATACTAGTTGCATGGAGTTTGGCTTTGGCTACTACAAGAAATAGTACCGAAGGTGAAGGACACAGCAGCGTAATCATTCGCCACGTGTAGGAGGAGGATGTTCTTGATGATCAATACAGTTGATGGCGGCCCTGAAAAATCAGATTTGATTTTTAAATAGTCCTGGGTCTGTTTAAAGCTGAGTAAGAATATCTCCTAGGATTCCTTCAACCAGATTTTCTGTTGCTTTGACCTTATCCTCCCCAGCAAGTGTGTGGAACTATTGTTGTAATTTACTCATACCTCAATGAAAACCACACAGCCCGGGGGAAGAGGGTTAGGGTTTGAAACTTGGATGGGAATGGGGTTTGTGGGGAAAGTTTTGTAGAGAGAGGAAAAAAAAACACAGCAAGGACAAACAACAAATAAAGATAAACAAATCTTTGGATACGAAGCTATTCATAAATCTTTTAAGGGACATAAAGGAAGTGCATGCACTGCTGCATGCATGAAGATTTTTTGCTGGATAGGTTACTGTAAAGTAGTAGTACTTTCAACAATGTACTATGAAGAAACAACAATGTGACAATACTGGGCTGCAGTAATTACGCAATTTCACTTGCCTATCTGCCCTCAGAGAGAAGAACCACTTAGTACATTAAATTAGGTTAAAAAATAGCAAAGAAAAAAGTATACAATGGCTGGAGGGATGAAATGAAGCAGAGAGAAAACAAATGCACAGTTGTCACTCTCACAGAAGTTCACAGCAATAACATTACTTAAAAGATAAGTCCAAATGAAGATGGATACTGTAACTGTATGTGTTGTTGTAGTTGTCCTGTTGAATTTGGGAAGTTGCATGCATCCAGCCATTTCCTCTTTCGCGATACTCCTTCATTCCATCTGACGCTCCGCCGATCAATGTTGGGGACCAGAACATACCTTGTACACTGCCTGCCTGGCGGATGCTGAATTGCGGGTCGCTAAGCCTGAGATCATCCTTTTTGTCATTGCACAGGGTAAAAGCCGGCCTGTAATTGTTGATGGAAAAACAGGAAGTGATATTAAAACACCACGTAGAAAAAAATATAAGGTACGCTGTGTAGTGCAAAAATAACACTTTCAGTTTCAGAGTTGACAGTATTACATAACATACAAGTATCATTTCGAAAGTGCGTACTCTGAGTCTCCTTTTCAAGGAGAAATAAGTGTGGGCCAAATTTGCAGATCTTTCCCCTCAAGCTATGTGTAAAGTGTAAACAGCGATTTCAGAACCCTAACCCTAACCCTAACTCTAACCCTAGACCCTAACCCCCCTTTTTCACTATGGATTTAGTCCAAACCACTTGATTCCGATATTTGACCTTCCCAGCAATGCCCCAAGACCCGCCAACCCACCCGCAAAAAAGTAGAACCCCCCAAACAGGAAAAAAGCAAAAATTCAAAAACGGGGACTTAGAAATATTTAGGCCTAGTTCCAAAATCACTCTATGCGCGCTCTACAGCTAGGCCCTAACTCCCCTTTCCAACCATGGATTTTCTTCAAACCACTTGCAACCAAAATTAAGCATGCCCAGCATTGCTCAAAGACCCCCAACCCCCCCTCCCAAACACCAGGAACCCCCCCAGCAGGCCCCCGAAAACACAAAAGTGAGCGAAAACTCTGAAAAGTGAAAAACATTTTCACCATTGATTTTCACCAGAGCACTTTTATCCGGTATTAGACCTTCCCAGCAATGCCCCCAGACCCGTCAACCCAGGCGAAAACAAGTTTAACACCCCCAAACAGCCAAAAAGCAAAACTGGAAAAACTCACACTTTGAAATATTTAGGCCTCATTCCAAAATCAATCTAAGCGCGCTCTGCAGCTAGGTCCTAACTCCCCTTTTCCACCATGGATTTTCTGAAAAAGAAATGCAATCAAAATTAGACTGTGCCAGCAGTGCTCCCAGACCCCAAACCCACCCCCCAAGCACCAGGAACCCCCCCCAAACAGCCCCCATAAACAGGCAAGTGAGCAAAAACGGAAAAAAATATTCACCATGGATTTTGTCCAATCCACTTGATTCCGATCTTAGACCTTCCCAGCTATGCCCCAAGACCCGCCAACCCACCCGCAAAAAAGCCGAAGACCCCCAAACAGGCAAAAAGCAAAAATACAAAAACGGGGACTTCGAAATATTTAGGCCTAGTTCCAAAAACACTCCATGCGCGCTCTGCAGCTAGGCCCTAACTCCCCTTTGCCACCATGGATTTTCTTCAAACCACTTGCAATCAAAACTATCCATACCCAGAGTTGCTCCAAGACCCCCCAACCCCCCCCAAACACCAGGAACCCCCCCAAGCAGGCCCCCGAAAACACGAAAGTGAGCGAAAACTCTGAAAAGTGGAAAACTTTTTCACCATGGATTTTCTCCAAAGCACTTTTATCCGGTATTAGACCTTCCCAGCAATGCCCCCAGACCCGTCAACCCAGGCGAAAACAAGTTTAACACCCCCAAACAGCCAAAAAGCAAAACCGGAAAAACTCACACTTTGAAATATTTGGGCCTCCTTCCAAAATCACTCCAAGCACGCTCTGCAGCTAGGCCCTAACTTCACTTTTCCACCATGGATTTTCTGAAAAACAAATGCAATCAAAATTAGACTGTGCCAGCAGTGCTCCCAGACCCCCGACCCAGCACCGCAAATCTAGAACACCCCCAAAGAACCCCCCCAAAAACCTGAAATACTGGTATATTCAAAAAATGGCATATTGCGCTGTTCACAAAAAACACAAAAAACAAACAGCAACTGGTTTCAACAGAGACAGACAGCCATTGCTGTCCACTGCATGCCATCTTCTCATTATTCATTACCTGTTCTACTTTTTGTCCGCATCTTCTTCGGAAAGTGAGGCCCCACAGGGCAGCCTCTCCTGTCAATTTCAGAAGTAAGTCTGTCAACAATCAGCAAGCATGTAGTCAGTCAGTAATTTCAGTCCCACTTGAGGGGACTCGTCTACGAAGACAACGTTTATTTATTCTCCATAGCCCATCCATCTACCTTGAGGGAAATGGATAGGGGGAGTCTGGAGGAGGAGGATAGAGGAGCATGATTGAGTTGTGAACTTGTGAACATCAGGAATGCAGCCTGCGGCACCTTCAAATCAATAAGGAAAATAAGATGAAGACAGTGCTGAAGATGGACTTGTTCTGATTAGGTGATTAGAGTTTTGTTGTGGTAAAAGTTGCAAAACAAAGAAAGACACACAGGAATAAAAGTGAATAAGTACGAAAAAAAGGAAGTAATTTTCAGGCCTCGTTGTCAGGGAAGTAGAGCTCGTCCTCAAAGTCTATGAATTGAGACGGGAGTAGGTCAGGTGACAGAGAAGAACTTCCGTCGGCGTCACCTATGTCGGTGTCCTCTTCTTCCTGCGTGCATTCACGTATTTTGGAATCGGGTGGTAAGAAGTGCTGATTCATCTTGATTATTGTGAACCTCTCCACATTTTTGGGCGAGAAGCGGGTCCTTTTTGAAGTTACAATGGCACCAGCAGCACTGAAAACACATTCAGAAGACACGCTTGCAAATGGGCCAGAGAAATAAGTTAGAGCCAGGTTGGTGATCAGTCGCCATCCAGACCTTTTCCTATACCAATACACCAATGGGTTCTCATTAAGACAGATCTCTGTTGGGTCATCCAGATAGGCCTGCACCACCGACTCAAGGTTCTCCAGGGTTGCTCCACTTTGCGTAAAATCTGTGGCCTTTGCAGCAGTGGACCGAGCAAACCCATGCTGAGTTAGCCAATTTGCTTCCGACAATATTTTTTTGGGGCCTGGTGCAGGTGAGGATGATGATGACACGGTTGCTGGTGTCGTTAACGGCTGTGAGGGAAAGTGACTCCCTTCGGTCATGGATTCAGAAGTGGAACTTGACGCCGGATGGCCTGCTGATTCAGTTGTACTTGTGCTGTCTCCGTGCAATTTCTGCTGCTCTTTTTCGAACCGAGTGGCTGACACAGCGAGCCAATGTTTGTACTTTGAAACATCTGCTTCATCAAAAGGAATGAATGCTTTGCTGGCCACTGCCTTTTTGTACTGTGGATCCAGAATAGTGGCACAAATGTAATGTTGTTCTGTATGTATGTTTTGAAGCCTTTCATTGTGAAGTAGGAGCCTTAATAACTTCTCCACCAAACCATATGCTTCTTGATTTTCAGCATGATCTCTGAACGTTGAAGACACCTCCTTCAGTTGGTGCTCTAGCATGACCAACAATGGGATAGCTTTGCCCAAAGAACAGTCCTCCCTGCTGACTTCACGCGTGAAGACCTCAAAAGGACAAAGCATGTCTGTCAGGCTTGCAATTAGCTTCCATTCCTCCAACTCTAGCCTCATTTCTTTCTGAGTAGAACCCAGTTTATAGACATACTCATTTATTACCCCCCACTGCTCAGACAGACGCTCAAGCATGTAAAAGGTTGAGTTCCAACGTGTTGCCACCTCCTGGATTAGTCCTTTGACTGGCAGTTTACGTTCATGTTGAATGCTCCTCAGCTGCTTCCGGGCCTTAAAAGAATGGCTGAAATGTGTGCAGATTCTTCGGCAGATGGTCAGTAATTTGATGACTAGGTCTTCTTTTTTCAAGAATTCTTGCACCATGATGTTAATACTGTGCGCCAAACACTGCACTCTGAAATATCCACCATCAGTCATGGCCCTAACTATATTACTGCCATTATCCGTGGAAACATAAACAACTATGCAATTTCTTGGATGCAGCCATTCTTTGACCTTCCTGTTAAACTCCTCCAAAAGGTTAGCTGCAGTGAGAGATTTCTCCATGGCAAACATGCCTACTGTTGCATGTTTGTGAGTAGCTTGAAAAACTGTGTCCGTGTCAACACCTGCTTTTTCTAACTGTTTGACCCCTGCAAAAGAGACCCAATGTGCAGTGATGCACATGTAATCAAGGGCTTGGCAACTGGTCCACATGTCTGTTGTCATGTGGATAGTGTGAACAGCACTCTTCAGAATAGCTGCACCAATCACCTCCAGCACATCTTGATGTAGTGCTGGAACAGCAACCCTGGCAAAATAGGACCAGCTAGGAACCTTCCATTTAGGGCAGACTGTTGCCACAAAGTCAAGAAAACCCACCCCTTCCACGAAAGAGAAAGGGAGAAGGTCCAGCGCTAGCATTTTAGCCAGCTTTGCGTTATACAGACAGTTGGGCGGTTGCGTTCAAAAGGCGCATCCGACCAAAACATGCTGCT
The DNA here is from genome assembly GCF_964261635.1 of Lissotriton helveticus. Taxonomy (NCBI): domain Eukaryota; kingdom Metazoa; phylum Chordata; class Amphibia; order Caudata; family Salamandridae; genus Lissotriton; species Lissotriton helveticus. Next base: position 1,808,746,502 of record NC_136063.1, on the reverse strand, counting down.
AATTGTGGGCTGGACCATTTTACGTGATGATGATGATGCAGACTTCACACCAGATTTAGTTTTTTGCATTGGTGTCTGTCCCAGACTCTTAGTGTGCCTCATACATATTGCAGGGGTAGAGGGTGTGGGCGCTACCACTGCAGTGCTGCTGCCAGGGGTACTGGGTGTACCAGAGAAAACGTCGGTCGGTTCTTGACTTCCCCCCTGCACAATCAGCCCCTCGTCAGCATCAGATACAATGTGAATGGATATATTTGGATCAGTTCTACTTTGGACTTCCTCTACCTTACTTAGGTGCGCATACCACTGGATAGGGTGGTGTTTTTTTAGATGACCTCTCTGGCCTCCGGTACCATAGTTGGTACCAAGCTTACCCCGACTAACTGATACTTTACAAATCGAACAAACGACCATGTTTTCCGCCTTTTGGCTAACAGTAAAGAAGTCCCAAACTGGGGACTGGAGATGTCTGCTGGTGGTGGAGGTGCTACTTTGACTTTCAATGCCAGATGAAGTGGAGGATGGGCGTGGCTGAATTTGTTTCTGTTGTTCACTTACAGCACCACTACTTGAGGTAATGGAGGTCGAGCTGGATGGAGGTCCCTGCCGGCCCTTCTGACAAGAAAATATGGAAGCTGTAGATCGTTGTTGTGTTGTAGTTAACTGCGTTGGTGGTGGTACCAGTGCCACGCCGCCCACATCCGGCTCAGCAGCCATTCGGGCTAGGGTGAAAATGTTTGTCTGCTGCATGCCCGCTAGGGCTGGAGTGACGTCTGTGATGACTGGGTCATCATCAGACTGTTCATCAGCAGCAGAAGACACCACTTCTTGTTCTGCGTCATCACCCATAAGTCGAAGACTTGCGGGAACCTTCCTTTTAGGCTTAGCTAGCTTTGTCGGCTCATTGCGTACCTCACTCTCAGACTGCATTTGTGGGTTCCAATCAGTATCAAGGTCATCAGAATGAAGGGAGCTTGAAGAAGAATTTGTAGTAGTAGTAGCCCTCCTTGACCTTTTTCTTGCTGGGGATGTGGAAGACAATGGATCAACATCAGGAGGAGTGGCTTCCTCGCATGATACCACCGCTTCAATCTCGATTTCCTGATGTGCCCCTACTACTGGAGGAACAAGCATTGTGGGCAGTTGTGCCGCTCCATGCGCCTCTCGATGCGCCTCTCGATGAGCCTCTTGATGCGCCTCTCGATGCGCCGCTCCTTGCGCCTCTCCTTGCGCCTCTACTTGAGCCTCTACTTGCGCCTCTCCTTGTGCATGTACTTGCGCCTTTCCTTGCGCATGTACTTGCGCCTCTGCTTGCCCATGTACTTGCGCTTGTACTAGTTGCACCTGTGGTTGTCGTTGCGGCTGTGGTTGTTGAACACTCGTCAGCTGAGTTACACCCGGCGTTGATTGGATGGTACTTTCTTGTGATGAGCCAACATCACTGGTCGATGGTGATTCAACAACCAAAGTGGCAGCCGCAGCAGCACTCATGGTCTTGGACCTAACTTGGAGCGGTGGCACTGAGCCCAATGAAGCGGAGGTGCTGCTTCCAGCTTGGTCCCCGGCGGACACCACTGCTGCTTCAGGCGTGGTGTTTTTATTCCCAAAAAAGGTGTCGGTGGGCACACCAGTCTCCTTGGTAGGTGGTGCCACTTGCTTCTTTTGCTCCTTCTTACTGACAGTGGCACTGCAACTTTTTTCGCTGAGGCGCTACGGCCACCTTTCTTTGGGGCCATCTTCTTCAGATGTCAGAACAGCAGGCCGCATTTGCACGAGTTGCAGAGTTATCTTGTCTGTGGCCACAAGTGACGTCACAAGACATTGTGCTGCACACACCGCTGCAGGACTTCTTCCTGGCACTGGTGGTTCTCTTGGGCACCTAAAAGCAATGGAAGCCAGAGGAACATCAGTTAAACATCCCAAAAAGTAAAAAAACACACAACAATTACCACAATCCAATGCCATCCATGCCCTCAATGATGTTTAAATTTAAGACACCTCACAGGAAGACTTGGCCCATGCACCACTCACTACCACTGGTCCTAATGGATGAAAGCAAGGCAACCGGGGTGCAGGCCTGAGCACACTGCCTGGCTTCAAAATGGCCCCTTGACCTCCACCACATGGCCAGGCCCTGCCTGGACCAGGCCTCAAAATGGCCCCCACCCACATGGCCAGGCCCCAACACCACCCCAAAAAGTCGAAAAACACACAAAAATCACCACAATCCAATGCCATTCATGCCCTCAATGATGTTTACATTCAAGACACCCCACAGAAAGACTTGGCCCATGCACCACTGACTACCACTGGGTCTAATGGATGAAAGCAAGGCAACCTGGGTGCAGGGCTGACCACACTGCCTGGCTTCAAAATGGCCCCTTGACCCCCACCACATGGCCAGGCCCTGCCTGGACCAGGCCTCAAAATGGCCCCCACCCACATGGCCAGGCCCCAACACCACCCCAAAAAGTCGAAAAACACACAAAAATCACCACTATCCAATGCCATCCATGCCCTCAATGATGTTTAAATTCAAGACACACCACAGAAAGACTTGGCCCATGCACCACTCACTACCACTGGGCCTAATGGATGAAAGCAAGGCAAACTGGGTGCAGGCCTGAGCACACTGCCTGGCTTCAAAATGGCCCCTTGACCCCCACCACATGGCCCGGCCCTGCCTGGACCAGGCCTCAAATTGGCCCCCACCCACATGGCCAGGCCCCAACCACACCCCAAAAAGTAAAAAAACACGCAACAATCAACACAATCCAATGCCATCCATGCCCTCAATGATGTTTAAATTCATGACGCCCCACACAAAGCCTTGCTACATGCACCAATCACTACCCCTGGGCCTAATGGATGAAAGCAAGGCAACCTGGGTGCAGGCCTGAACACACTGCCTGGCTTCAAAATGGCCCCTCGATCCCCACCACATGGCCAGGCCCTGCCTGGACCAGGCCTCAAAATGGCCCCCACCCACATGGCCAGGCCCCAACACCACCCTAAAAAGTCGAAAAACACACAAAAATCACCACCATCCAATGACATCCATGCCCTCAATTATGTTTAAATTCAAGACACCCCACAGAAAGACTTGGCCCATGCACCACTCACTACCACTGGGCCTAATGGATGAAAGCAAGGCAACCTGGGAGCAGGCCTGAGCACACTGCCTGGCTTCAAAATGGCCCCTTGGCCCCCACCACATGGCCCGGCCCTGCCTGGACCAGGCCTCAAAATGGCCCCCACCCACATGGCCAGGCCCCAACACCACCCCAAAAAGTCGAAAAACACACAAAAATCACCACAATCCAATGCCATCCATGCCCTCAATGATGTTTAAATTCAAGACACCCCACAGAAAGACTTGGCCCATGCACCACTCACTACCACTGGGCCTAATGGATGAAAGCAAGGCAAACTGGGTGCAGGCCTGAGCACACTGCCTGGCTTCAAAATGGCCCCTTGACCCCCACCACATGGCCCGGCCCTGCCTGGACCAGGCCTCAAATTGGCCCCCGCCCACATGGCCAGGCCCCAACCACACTCCAAAAAGTCGAAAAACACACAAAAATCAACACAAGCCAATGCCATCCATGCCCTCAATGATGATTAAATTCAAGATGCCCCACACAAAGCCTTGCTACATGCACCACTCACTACCCCTGGGCATAATGGGTGAAAGCAGAGCAGACTGGGTGCAGGCCTATGGCTCAGAGCACACTGCCTGGCTTCAAAATGGGCCCTTGACCCCCAGCTACATGGCCAGGCCCTGCCTGGACCAGGCCTCAAAATGACCCCCAACCACATGGCCAGGCCCCAACACCACCCCAAAAAGTCAAAAAACACACAAAAATCACCACAATCCAACGCCATCCATGCCCTCAATGATGTTTAAATTCAAGACACCCCACAGAAAGACTTGGCCCATGCACCCACTCACTACCACGGGGCCTAATGGATAAAAGCAAGGCAACCTGGTTGCAGGCCTGAGCACACGGCCTGGCTTCAAAATGGCCCCTTGACCCCCACCACATGGCCAGGCCCTGCCTGGACCAGGTCTCAAAATGGCCCCCACCCACATGGCCAGGCCCCAACACCACCCCAAAAAGTAGAAAAACACACAAAAATCACCACAATCCAATGCCATCCATGCCCTCAATGATGTTTAAATTCAAGACACCCCACAGAAAGACTTGGCCCATGCACCACTCACTACCACTGGGCCTAATGGATGAAAGCAAGGCAACCTGGGTGCAGGCCTGAGCACACTGCCTGGCTTCAAAATGGCCCCTTGACCCCCACCGCATGGCCCTGCCTGGACCAGGCCTCAAAATGGCCCCCACCCAAATGGCCAGGCCCCAACACCACCCCAACAAGTCGAAAAACACACAAAAATCACCACAATCCAATACCATCCATGCCCTCAGTGATGTTTAAATTCAAGACACCCCACAGAAAGACTTGGCCCATGCACCACTCAGTCACTACCACTGGGCCTACTGGTTAGTGTGGCTTTACAGGCACCCCAAAATTAAAAATAAAAATCCACATATATTGAGCTAAAATTCAATGACATAAATGAGTTTTAAGTTCAACAAAACTCACAGAAACACTTGTGTCATGCGCCCATGACAAACCCTGGGCCTACTGGATACTGTGGCTACCCACAATATATTTTTTTTAAAGTTGAAAAAGTTTTAAAATTGTAGTTGCAGCAACTGCAATGCCCCAAACAAACAACACCAACTTACTTGTAAAATCTCAAATCCAAAAGTGAAGTCCAAAAAGTCCTCAACTACAAATATCCAGCAGCAGCCACAAAAAGTAATCCTTCCAGCTCCAGATCCAAATGAAAAGTGACCAGGAGATGGACAAAGCACTGGGAGGAGCCTGCTGGACAGGAACAGGAAGTTGGAGACTCTGGGGCACTTCCTTCCTCCCACCCCCCCAAAAAATGGACTCCTTCCACAAAAAAGTGCAGCCAAATCTCAATCTGAGGAGTTATTCTGATCAAAATAATGATTTTCAGAAGGTTTATGCTGCCTGCGGTGGATTTCTTGTGCAGAATTGCAATTTTTGCAATTTCGGGAAAGGGAGCTGTTCAAATCTCCCGCCTGATGTCAGCTGTGCGCCGCATCTACGTGTTCGGCATTGTTTACTACCGCGATGCGAGATCGCGGACCCTTATGGCGTACTCGCGTTGTCAAACTCTCGCTGTGCAAGATGGCAAACCACGATGACGTAATTGCAGTCGAAAAACTCACGCGCGATCACGCAGGAAGATCCAAAATGGGGCAGCACACGCAAACCGAGAGAAAACCAACACGGCGGACTCAGAATCACGGTAAGTCAACGCGCGCGATATTGTATTTTTCAAGCGCGACCAAGCAAAATAATTCGCAACTTGCGAATTTGTGGATTTTTGGGCAAATTCACGTGATTCGCGGACTGCGAAACTGTCAAAAAACCGCAAATTCGCCCGCGAAACGGATTTTACGCCCATGTGATGGATTAAACCCAGATCTGTTGACTGGGTGTGAGTGTTAAATTGGTTCAGATGCTCCGTCCATCACCAGCCCCTTTTGTACCGCTTTGTTCGCCATAAGTTGGCAGGGTATGCTCAGACATGAGTCCCTTGCTCACTTTGCCACTGGATTCAAGCAAGCCTGGCTGAGGACGGCTGAAATGCCAGAAACCGGTCCTAGGAAGCTTGTTTCCGGTCCAGGGAAGGCATGGCTTGGCAGTTCGGGCTGGACTGTTCCCTTGATGCACAGGGTCAGACTGATTTGCATATGGCCATGTCTGAACTGGGGTGGCAGAGTGGGCTAAAGAACGGTGATGGATTAAACCCAGATCTGTTGACTGGGTGTGAGTGTTTGATTGGTTCAGATGCTCCGTCAATCACCACTCTATTTTGTACCGCTTTGTTCGCCATAAGTTGGCAGGGTATTCTCAGACGTGAGTCCCTTGCTCACTTTGCCACTGGATTCAAGCAAGCCTGCCTGAAGACGGCTGAAATGCCAGAAACTGGTCCTTGGAAGCTTGTTTCCGGTCCAACGAAGGCATGGCTTGGCAGTTCGGGCTGGACTGTTCCCATCAGGCACAGGGTCAGACTGATTTGCATATGGCCATGTCTGAACTGCGGTGGCAGAGTGGGCTAAAGAACGGTGATGGATTAAACCCAGATCTGTTGACTGGGTGTGAGTGTTTGATTGGTTCAGCTGCTCCGTCCATCACCACCCCCTTTTGTACCGCTTTGTTCACTATAAGTTGGCAGGGTAAGCTCAGACGTGAGTCCCTTGCTCACTTTGCCACTGGATTCAAGCAAGCCTGGCTGAAGACAGCTGAGATGCCAGAAACCAGTCCGAGGAAGCTTGTTTCCGGTCCAAGGAAGGCATGGCTTGGCAGTTCGGGCTGGACTGTTCCCATGAGGCACAGGGTCAGACTGATTTGCATATGGCCATGTCTGAACTGGGGTGGCAGAGTGGGCTAAAGAACGGTGATGGATTAAACCCAGATCTGTTGACTGGGTGTGAGTGTTTGATTGGTTCAGATGCTCCGTCAATCACCACCCCCTTTTGTACCGCTTTGTTCGCCATAAGTTGGCAGGGTATGCTCAGACGTGAGTCCCTTGCTCACTTTGCCACTGGATTCAAGCAAGCCTGCCTGAAGACGGCTGAAATGCCAGAAACTGGTCCTAGGAAGCTTGTTTCCGGTCCAACGAAGGCATGGCTTGGCAGTTCGGGCTGGACTGTTCCCATCAGGCACAGGGTCAGACTGATTTGCATATGGCCATGTCTGAACTGCGGTGGCAGAGTGGGCTAAAGAACGGTGATGGATTAAACCCAGATCTGTTGACTGGGTGTGAGTGTTTGATTGGTTCAGCTGCTCCGTCCATCACCACCCCCTTTTGTACCGCTTTGTTCCCCATAAGTTGGCAGGGTATGCTCAGACGTGAGTCCCTTGCTCACTTTGCCACTGGATTCAAGCAAGCCTGCCTGAAGACGGCTGAGATGCCAGAAACCGGTCCGAGGAAGCTTGTTTCCGGTCCAGGGAAGGCATGGCTTGGCAGTTCGGGCTGGACTGTTCCCATGAGGCACAGAGTCAGACTGATTTGCATATGGCCATGTCTGAACTGGGGTGGCAGAGTGGGCTAAAGAACGGTGATGGATTAAACCCAGATCTGTTGACTGGGTGTGAGTGTTTGATTGTTTCAAATGCTCTGTCCATCACCAACCCCTTTTGTACCACCTGCGTCTTCCACAACAGACTAGATTTGGATTTAACTAATAAGTTTGTAAGTCACAAGCATGTGATGGCAGGCAGCACGCGCATTCACGGGCACCATAGTTGCAGGTGCGCATATACAGTGGCCTGCAATGGCAGGCTGCTTATGAGTTTAATCACATTAGCTGTCAGGGTTTAGCCCCCAGTCTAAAAGGACAGACTGGGCACATGGCCTTACCCGTTACCTCACACTATAGGTGCATGTGCGATCACACCACTCTGCCCGGGCCAGCTGGACTCGGTTGGACCCCCACTCCGGGTATGATTGGCAATACCCAGCCTGCACCTGGGGGACGGGCATTCTGCCACTAGAAGCATGGGTGCAAGTGTGCAGACACAGGCCTTCAGCAGAAGGCCCAACCTGGGTGTTAAAACATCAGGGATGTAGGTGTGCCCTCACTGGCCCATGATGGAAAACTTGGCACCTATCCACAATGCCATATGTGCCAGGGCACATCCTCAAGCCTGCTACCACAGGCTGGACACGAATTCAAAACATAATTGCAGCTGGTGCACACACCCTGGCCTGTCATGGCAGGTAGGGTGCATAGTTAACACCACACAAGGTGCAAGTGTGCAGTCCTAGGTCTGTGTTGGCAGACCGGCCCATGTTTCAAAACACCATGTCAGCACCTTTTCCTAGCCTATGCAGGGAGGTGCATGTACTTCCCCACTGCCTTGACAGTGGTGATGAGCTCAGAGCCCAGCCGCCATACAAGAGAATCAGCAACACCCCTGAAGTAATCCTTGGGAAGAGCTGAAATCCAAGGCGGGGGTTCCCCACATGGGGGTTCCTTCCTACCTGTGCAGGGAACATCCATTGGTAACCACCCAGCCCTAAGCCTACCACCCCACAGTGCCTATCAGGACTTGCCTGAGGGGGTGCCCTAATGGTATGAGATGACCCACTGAGGGTTGGCTGAGGCATAAGTGCTGCCAACCTAGACAGGGGTGCAATGGCTCCCCACAGGCATGCAATGTCAGGCCCGGTAGAGTGTTGACAGGCTATCTGATGGGTGGCACACTCAGTGCTATATCCCACTTCTAGCCAGTGTCATAAACACCCTGGTGTGTGGTGTACCTGGTTAAAGGACTCACAGAGATATGGCACCTAAGACTATTGAGTACGCACCCCCTGCCCAATACGGGATAGGCGGGCATGCACAACCTTCTCTCTGCAGCACAGTGGGAAGGTGACCAGATTCCTAAGGTTGAGCGAAGAGAGTCGGCAAAGACTAAAAGAAAAAAGCAGATTGCTTTGGGGTAAATTCTCCTAGGAAGGTCATGTCCAAAACCTATCCATAGATCCACTCACACAACCACTAGCTCACCCAGCCACCACTAATGCACCCACTCACCCACCACTCAGATATCCAGTCATACAAACACTTACATACCCACTCATACAACTATACAGCCACTCGTACATTGAGTCAGTCACCCATACAGCTACTCACACACCTACTCACTCACCCATACAGCTACTCACACAGCCACTCACACACCCATACAGGTACTCACACACCCACTCACTTACTCAAACATATACTAACACATACTCACTCACATATGCAGTCATTCACACAAGCACCCACCCATACAGCCAAACTTACATTTACTCAATCACCCATAGTCACTAATACACCTTCATTAACCCATGCACCACATATGCACCCATTTACTTACCCATACAGCCACTCACACAACCCATCAATTACCGATACAGCCTCTCACATACCCACTCACCCATATACCACTGACACACCCACTCACTCACTCACGCACACAGCCAAACATTCAGTCACTCACTGTGAAGATTCAGAGGACTGGTATCACATTTGACCAACTTCTGTCACCTGAATTTCCGTTAGGACATCAGGCTTTTCCTAGAGGAGTAGAAAAAAAAGACGAAAAAACGAAGGCTAACTAGGTCCGAGAGAGTGTATTGCTCTCCCTCTGCTTAACCTTTGGTGGTGGGGTATCCTAAGATATTGGAGTAGACACCTCACTCACTTATCGTGACATGCTTCGTCATTGGTGTCTATCCACACCCAGGTAAGATGGTACTACCCGGGCGGACTCAACCAAAGATGTGATGTGAGTTCTTATATAAAGCAAGTACTGGTTTTGCAGGGAACCAGAGGAGTGATAGTAAAAATACCTTCAGGTACACCCAAACAATGTGTTTATTCAGAGGGTACCTGGGTCATGAATAAAAAAAGTGCAAACTTTGGGGTTTTCTGAATATAATTGTTCAGATGTACCCTTTCAAAGTGCCAACATGTTTTGGCCCGCGCTGATAGCCCACGTGGGTCTGGGGCCTTAGTCAGGGCTATTCATCTACTAATTAATATCCCTGTTTCTGACAATGTGCGTGCATTCCATGCACTGCAGTGAGTCCTAATGTGCTCACCTGTCTTCACTGTGTCCTCAGTAGAATTTCTACTGGATGTTTGTGTTAGGTAACATGCAGATCAGGCGGTTGGTGCTGCCTTAGAGGCACACATTCGTCAACGTGCTAGCACCACTTGTATGCCAACATGCCTTGCTCTGTCCGCCGCCGGAGCGAGGCATGTAGGCACACAAGTGGTGCTAGCACTTTGACGAATGTGTGACTATAAGGCTGTATGGGTGAGTGAGGAGGTGTGTGAGCTTATGAGTTTAATCACAATAGCTGTCAGGGTTCAGCCCCCAGTCTAAAAGGACAGACTGGGCACATGGCCTTACCCATTACCTCACACTATAGGTGCAGGTGCGGTCACACCACTCTGCCCGGGCCAGCTGGACTTGGTTGGACCCCCACTCCGGGTATGATTGCACACACCCAGCCTGCACCTGGGGGACGGGCATCCTGCCAATAGAAGCATGGGTGCAAGTGTGCAGACACAGGACTTCAGCAGAAGGCCCAACTGGGTGTTAAAACATCAGGGATGTAGGTGTGCCCTCACTGGCCCATGATGGCATACTGGGCACCTATCCACAATGCCATATGTGCCAGGGCACATCCTCAAGCCTGCTACGACAGGCTGGACACGAATTCAAAACGGTATTGCAGCTGGTGCACACACCCTGGCCTGTCATGGCAGGTAGGGTGCGTAGTTAACACCACACAGGTGCAAGTGCACAGTCCTAGGTCTGTGTTGGCAGACCGGCCCATGTTTCAAAGCACCATGTCAGCACCTTGTCCTAGCCTATTCAGGAAGGTGCATGTACTTCCCCACTGCCTTGACAGTGGTGATGAGCTCAGAGCCCAGCCGCCATACAAGAGAATCGGCAACACCCCTGAACTATTCTTTGGGAAGAGCTGAAATCCAAGGCGGGGGTTCCCCACATGGGGGTTCCTCACAACCTGTGCAGGGAACATCCATTGGTAACCACACAGCCTTCAGTCTACCACCCCCCAGTGCCTATCAGGACTTGCCTGAGGGGGTGCCCTCATGGTATGAGATGACCCACTGAGGATTGTCTGAGGCATAAGTGCTGCCAACCTAGGCAGGGGCGCAATGGCTCCCCACAGACCTGCAATGACAGGCCTGGTAGAGTGGTGACAGGCTATCTGATGGGTGGCACACTCAGTGCTATGTCCCACTACTAGCCAGTGTCATAAACACCCTGGTGTGTGGTGTAACTGGTTACAGGACTCACAGAGATATGGCACCTAAGACAATTGAGTACGCACCCCCTGCCCAATACGTGATAGGCGGGCATGCACAACCTTCTCTCTGCAGCACAGTGGGAAGGTGACCAGATTCCTAAGGTTGAGCGAAGAGAGTCGGCAAATACTAAAAGAAAAAAGCAGATTGCTTTGGGGTAAATTCTCCTAAGAAGGTCATGTCCAAAACCGATCCATAGAGCCACTCACACAACCACTAGCTCACCCAGCCAACCACTAAGGCACCCACTCACCCACCACTCAGACATCCAGTCATACAAAAACTTACACACCCACTCATACACCCATACAGCCACTCACACATTGAGTCAGTCACCCATACAGCTACTCACACACCTACTCACTCACCCATACAGCCACTCACACAGCCACTCACTCACCCATACAGGTACTAACACACCCACTCACTCACTCAAACATATACTAGCACATACTCACTCACATATGCAGTCATTCACACAAGCACCCACCCATACAGCCAAACTTACATTTACTCAATCACCCATAGTCACTAATACACCTTCATTCACCCATGCACCACATATGCACCCACTTACTTACCAATACAGCCACTCACACAACCCATCAATTACCGATACAGCCTCTCACATACCCACTCACCCATATACCACTGACAAACCCACTCACTCACTCACACACACAGCCAAACATACAGTCACTCACTGTGAAGATTCAGAGGACTGGTATCACATATGAGCAACTGCTGTCACATGAAGTTCCGTCAGGACATCAGGCTTTTCCTAGAGGAGTAGAAAAAAATGACGAAAAAACAAAGGCTAACTGGGTCCAAGAGAGTGTATTGCTCTCCCTCTGCTTAACCTTTGGTGGTGGGGTATCCTAAGATATTGGAGTAGACGCCTCACTCACTTATCGTGACATGCTTCATCATAAGCGTCTATCCACACCCAGGTAAGATGGTACTACCCGGGCGGACTCAACCAAAGATGTGATGTGAGTTCTTATATAAAGCAAGTACTGGTTTTGCAGGGAAGCAGATGAGCGATAGTAAAAATACCTTCAGGTATACCCAAACAATGTGTTTATTCAGAGGGTACCTAGAGCATGAATAAAAAAAGTGCAAACTTTGGGGGTTTCTGAATATAATTGTTAAGATGTACCCTTTCAAAGTGCCAACATGTTTTGGCCCGCACTGATAGCCCACGTGGGTCTGGGGCCTTAGTCAGGGCTTTTCATCTACTAATTAATGTCCCTGTTTCTGACAATGTGCGCGCATTCCATGCACTGCAGTGAGGCCTAATGTGCTCACCTGTCTTCACTGTGTCCTCAGTAGAATTTCTACTGGATGTTTGTGTTAGTTAACATGCGGATCAGGCGGTTGGTGCTGCCTTACAGGCACACATTCATCAAAGTGCTAGCACCACTTGTATGCCAACATGCCTTGCTCTGTCCGCCGCCGGAGCGAGGCATGTAGGCACACAAGTGGTGCTAGCACTTTGACGAATGTGTGACTATAAGGCAGCACCAACCGCCTGATCTGAATGTTACATAACACAAACATCCAGTAAAAATTCTACTGTGGACACAGTGAAGATAGGTGAGCACATTAGGCCTCGCTGCAGTGGAGTTTTTTCTTCTTCTTTTTCTCCGCCTCTAGGAAAAGCCTGATGTCCTAACGGAACTTCAGGTGACAGCAGTTGCTCATATGTGATACGAGTATGTTTTTGGGAGATTGCAACTGACCTGCTTTTCTCTCACTCGCTATTGTGAAAAAGAAGATTCAGAGGACTGCCCTGCTGTCTGAACAAGGAAAACTGGACCTGATTGCCTTGAGTCCAGGATCCCAGAAGTGATGCCAAGGGTCAGTGGTGGACCTCCTGTTTGAGCTATAGGGACTCAACACGCTTCCAGAGGCCTTCCCTGCATATGCCCAGGTGATCAGCAACAACTGGACCTGCATGGACCCTTCTACTAGCATCTGCTGGATTGAGTCCCCATCAACCCAAGAGGCCTATTGTCCTGGACCCATTGATGGTGTCAGAGAGTACTCCTGTAACCTGCAAACTGCAAGAAAAGCCTGCAATTTTATCTTTGACACACAACAGAAAACCAATCACAAACACAGCCAAGACCTACGGCTTGCTACTTTGTCCCACACTTATGCGCCTTTGAAAAGCAACGCGCTCCTTCTGGATTTTCTATCCTGATTACCAATGCCTGAAACGTGACACAGTTAAACCAGAGAGTTTGTTCAAAATTTGCATTTTTTAATGTGTGCTGTAAATAACTGTTCCATGAAACAATGTCAAGGAAGGGAGCCTGTGTATTTTATTTCCATGTGTGAAGCAGAATTACATTTTGATAGCACTGTTAAAAGAAACGGAGGCTCATTTGTCTATTAAGTCTGTTCGCCCAGCACTGTGCAATGCATTATCCAGCAATGATGCAGCTGTGCCAAATTCAATCAAATTGACTATAGTATTGGCCGCCTTGCCGCCATTATGATCGCTGCATTGCCGTCTCCAGGTCAGGTGAGCATGTGTGGTCGTTTTTGCTTCTCGGTTTCTTCCTCAGGATTACGGCTCTGTGTGTTAATGAGTGGTCATTATAACCCTGGTCACATAACTACATTCAACCAATCTTGCAAAAGCCACCCTCCCAGTTTGAAATCTGTGCAACAGCTAAAAGCTTGCTTCTGCAGCATTAACATGTTAAGGATAACATGTTCATGTCATTAAAAGCAGTTTTTAGTAACTTTTGTTTTTCTTTTTCAAACCGACAGTGCGAAGGGGATGGTGAGGTTTCACATTTTCAAAGATCGGATAGGACAGGGTTTTCAGTGCAGCGTTTTCAGTGTGTGCACTTCACGGAGCGATGCTTCAGTGTGCAAGGTAAAGCTTCAGGCGTACAGGAACAACAGCGCGAACAGCCAGGGCACGTGCTCTTTGCATCAGCATTGCATCAGCCTACATCTGAGCGCTCCTTGCTTTTTCTAGGTTCATGAGATCAAAGCTGACACGGGAGAAGGAGGAGGGGACGTTTGTTGCCAGATGATGCTCATCAGGGGCAGAAGGATAAACAATATAGCCGGAAAACTCTGTCCTGCCTGCCGGCTTGACTTGTGCAAGAACCTCTCCGCCTCTCCCGGGGGGCTGTTTTTGTTTTGTCTTTGTTGTGATCCTGGCAGAAGTGACATAAGTGAGTGTGCATGCATGCAATCACGGGGGTGGGGGGGGAGGCAGGTGGGAGAGTTCGACTTTGCCATACTTCATCTTCCGTAAGGTCAGACAAATGTTCAGAAAACATTTTCTTTTCATCTGTTTATCACGTTTCCTCTAATGAGAATTGATTAATGCTCCTACACACTTTAACAAATGGCCATAGAAAGACTATTCTTTAGCAGTAAAGTAGCAGGCTGCGTCTTTTTGAAAACACCGATGTATTACGTTTGACCTGCTTTGACAAAGCAGCAAAGCAGCAATCCAAAATTAACATACACCTGCAGATGATTTATTCAAGACTCCCCCCTCCCGCCCTCGCAGACCTCCTCATCCAAAAGCGGTAAAGACGATGAATGTGCTTCTTCTGATAAACACGCGCACATCTATTTAGCCGAAGGTGCTGCGAAATACACTGTGCGTTTGAGATAACGTGCCCGAGCAGGTTGGGGCTTTCGATTCCCTGGGGCATCCTCAGTGAGTGAGATGATGTTTCCAATGGTGGCATAAACATTTTTGATCTCGCAACAAACCGTTCTCTGAGCAGAGAATCTTGTCAAGTGCAGGTAGTTCCTTCCAAGTACCATGTGGTGGGGTGCTGAGACTGGGAACTGTCTGATCTTTGTACACTGATGTGGATCATAATTTAAAATTGCAAAGATTTTATGCACTAGCAATGAAAAATCACAGACAATTCTCCTGCACCATAAGGGTTAATTTAAACCCATGCTATCTGCCTAAGAATTGGCAAAGGTAGATTGAGACATCAAGTCTCCGAAATCAGTGTCGTAAGAAAAAATGATGCCCCCTTTTGCAGAATGTGATAAGTGGCCCCTAATCTCCATATCACACAGACTTTTATCGACTTTGGGCTGAATGGGGCTACTTTTGAAGGGTTTGGGAGCCCCTGGAAGGATGTGCAACGAGGGCTGCAGGGACCCTTGTTAGCAATGCTCCTGCCTCGTGCACAGAAACATACCAAAGGTATTTTTTTCTAGCATATGCTTGCTTTACCCAGACTTTTCTAAGCACTATGTGGCATATTATAGGACAATTATTTTTTTGCCCCATATCCATTTATTGTCTTTTAGATATAATTTCAAAACAATCTGCATGTTTTATGCTGTAAATGACTGATTGGTAAATTCTAATAAGGAGGGGAGGGGCTGGGGCTGTTAACCCTAATAGAATAACTTGCAGTGCTTAATTTGAGCCAGTGGTTTCTTATCTTATAATTATCAACACCAGCACTTATGACAGCTGCCACATGGTGGCACTGTTTGTGTAATATACAGATGAGTAGAAAAACAGTTGTTTATTAATTCAATTGCATTAAAAACAACTAATACCTTCCACCCAAGCCAATATGGCGTTGGGAGCCTCGAACAGTCTGAAGTGTCACACTTGTAGTACGAGTGTAATAGTTAGTAGTTGTGTAGGTATTGTCATTGGCAGTGTTGGTAGTGGCAAATGGCGATGCAAGCTGTGGTGGCCTCCCTGCCACTTATGTTTTTTCCTTTTACAAATTAGGCACTGTCAAGCATGCCAAAAAAGAGACGACAACAGAGTTGAAATGCCACAACCTTTTGCCTTAAGGACCTGTAAAATGTCTTGAGACAAGATTCTGGGGGCAGTGGTGGCCTACTGCGCTAGTAGCTTGCCGCATGTGATAGGGGTTGTTGGAACTCATGGAGTTCACTTCCCGAAATTCTACGGAGTTACATTAAAACTCAGCAAAATTCCACTGAGTTCCGCAAACAGGTGTGCTAGAACTGACAGCCGTAGGGTGGTCTTCTCCCCAACATTTTGCTTACCGCCTTCACTTTTTCTGACCTCGGTTTTGCTGACTTTAGGACTCCAGGCACTTTACCACTACTTACTAGTGCTAAAGTGCTTGTGCTCTCTCCCCTAAACATGGTAATATTGACTCATCTACAAATGGCATAATTTAATTTCCTTATAAGTCCTCGTAAAGTGCATCACATGTGCCCTGCGCCTGTAAATTAAATGCCTTCAGCACTCATTGTGTCGCCCGCATAAGTAACCCTCTAACCATGGCTCATGCCTGCCAGTGGAGAGCCTGTATGTGCAGTTTACACTGCCACTTCTACCTGGCAAGATAAAGCTCTTCAATGTAATAGGTGGAGCCTCGCCAGTTTCCCCAACCCAGGATGCACAGCTAACAGGTATATATGAACAGTCAAATGAAGTTTAACTAATGTAATCCACTTTATTCCATAAGTAATCAAAAGTGATCCATTTTTCAACCATACATTTTTATCCAATCTTCAAAGTTCAATGAGTCCTGTAAAGGCTTCTGTCATAGGCACATAGAGGTTCA
Organism: Lissotriton helveticus; assembly: GCF_964261635.1. NCBI lineage: Eukaryota > Metazoa > Chordata > Amphibia > Caudata > Salamandridae > Lissotriton > Lissotriton helveticus. Next base: position 1,808,729,992 of record NC_136063.1, on the reverse strand, counting down.
AAATTCCTCATAATCCAATATGGAAATTGTAATCCCAGTGCATTCCGGGCACAAACTGCTCTTCCTCAAAGGTAACTATGTTGGAAAGGAATCAAATTATTTTTAGTAAATATGAAAATGTATTCAGACACTGTAACCCAGCATTTGTCACTGTTATTAATGGGATTTCTGGTTGGCTAGGGCATGCGCCTAAGCCAGGCAGAAACCACCACTATAGTCAGATCAAGGGAGTTACACATTGAAGATAACCCCTGTGTTACATTGAAAAAAGTACTTTGTAAGGTAAGTAGATCCAATAGGCGTAAGTATTCTTAAGTAGGTTTATTAGGCATAAGTTAGGTAGTAAGGAAGGCCCCACCGGGAGCAGCATCCATCTGCTCAGCCCCACTCACTCAAACTGACCACACATTCAAACCATGCATACACGAACATTCTAATGACATCACACACACAGGCTGAGCAGCAGGGAAGGAGAAGACCAGAATATAACACACTGCTCACCCCCTTGGTAGCTTGGTACGAGCAGTCAGGCCTCTCCCACAGGCAATGTGTAAAGCGTTTGCGCAACACACTCACACAGCAGCGACACACTAGGCACACCACAAAAGAAACTCCACACAAGGTTAAATAAATATAGCCTTTGTTTTACTCATAAAAAAACATTAGGATGTAATCACATTTGTACACTGTGCCACCTGGCACTTTGGTATCACTTTACAAGGGATTATATACATTACAGGGCAAATCGGGCCACTGTCATAACCATTAGATCTCACAAGTAGTGGAATCAAAAACAACCAGTAGTTAATGGCAATAGTACACTCAGCACAAACCCATTATGCATACATCTACAACAGTGCACAAACGTGCCCTCTTTCAGAGGGCACACATGAGGCAATAACTCAGGACAGCATGGCATAAACACCAACAGCAGTGCAGGTCCCTGAAGGCGGAGAGACCTCACATAGTCCCTTTCTACCTGAACAATGATCCCCGACAGTCCTGCAGGCATGCGGAGTGAGTGCCAACAACACACATGGCGGTCCGTTAATGGTGGGGCCTAAGCGGAGACACGTGGCTTTCCCCGGTCTCCACCCCCCCCCGTTGACCTGGCAACTTCGTTCCATCTCTGCCGTTGGTCATGACGATACTCCCTGTGGGACTCGCTCCCCTCTCCACAAGGCCATGTTCGTTACTCTCCCTCCTTAGAGGAACAGCGCTGCAGTGGACTGCTGCGCTTCAGTGTAGGCAACCCTAGTCGGCTTCTCTGTCCTCACTCTCGTGGTAGTGGGCCCCGCCCACAGTCACTCGTAGACTTTGCCTGATTTCCGGCGGGCCTTCCTTAGTAATTGGCACCACCCTGAATGAGGGTGGACGACACCCACAGGGCTCTCACCTTCCACATGGAAGCCCCGCCCATGGTCAGGCGTCCTCTGCCTGACTTCCTGTTCGCATTTGCGGCTGTTTTCGCCACCTTTGGGTTTGGAATCAATTCCTTGGGCTCAACAGGCAAAACGATAAAGCACCCCCACTATGCTTCTGGTGTGTGGACACCGCAGGGTCCCCACGCCTCAGGGACGCAGATGAACACCTCCTTATGGGCACAAACTGCAGGCAGACAGCAGCGCTCACCAAGTGCTATTGCAATACAAGCCCATGTCAGGGCTCAAGCTCAGGTTAAACATTTGCAGCACTCCAAGCCCAGTTCCAGGGAAATCAAGAAAGAATGCTCAGCCTGGGGCTAGGTCCCCATAGTCCCACAAGGCATGGCTGGGCACAGGCAGGCCAGCACACAGGGTCTCCCAGCAGTTGGATCCCTTGGCGGTTCCTCCTGGCAGTAGCTTCTGCTCCAGTTCCAAGTAAGCGCACACTACTCACATGAGGTCACAGCCCCAATATCTATATTGCAAAATGTCTTTGTGCTACCCCCTTGCACAGGGCTCTATGCACGGTCCAAACCAGTTCTCGGGGGGCACCTACACCTCTCTTTTCAGTTGCACAACAACCCTCATTGTTAGTGTAGGCTCTGGCCCCAGACACACCACAGGGGTGCAGATTCAGCATTGTGGAAGGCAGGCACAGTCCTGTTCAGGGTCAGGTGCTACTCCTCCCACTACTCCAAATGTAAATTAGCCTATTAAGCCTAGCGCTGACTCACCCAGCCCCTCTGGAGCCAAAGCACCTCCCCAGTCTCTGTCACTCCAGAGCCAGACATGCAATACACAACAGGCAGGCACAAAGACATATAGCACACAGAAATGCCCACTTCTAAAAGTAAGAAAAGGGGTGGTGATGGACAGAGCATCTGAGTTAAACAGAACACTCATACCCAGTCAGGGCTTGATCCATCACCGTTTTTTAGCTCACTGCACCATCCCAGTTCAGAACCTGGCTATATGCAAATTAGTCTGACCCTGGCCCAGTGCATCATGGGAACAGGGCAGACCAAACTACCAAGCCAATTCTTTACTGGAAAGGAAACAAGCTTCCGGGGACCGGTTTCTGGCATTACAGACGTCTTCGGCCCGGCTTGCTTGAATCCTGATGGTGCAGTGAGCAAGGGACTCACATCTGAGCATACCCTGCCACTCCTATAGTGGCCAAAACGATTCAGAAAAGGGGTGGTGATGGACTGAGCATCTGAGTTAAACAGAACACTCATACCCAGTCAAAAGATCAGGGCTTGATCCATCACCGTTTTTTTAGCTCACTGCACCATCCCAGTTCAGAACCTGGCTATATGCAAATTAGTCTGACCCTGGCCCAGTGCATCATGGGAACAGGGCAGACCAAACTACCAAGCCAATTCTTTACTGGAAAGGAAACAAGCTTCCGGGGACCGGTTTCTGGCATTACAGCCGTCTCCGGCCCGGCTTGCTTGAATCCTGATGGTGCAGTGAGCAAGGGACTCACATCTGAGCATACCCTGCCACTCCTATAGTGGACAAAACGATTCAGAAAAGGGGTGGTGATGGACAGAGCATCTGAGTTAAACAGAACACTCATACCCAGTCAAAAGATCAGGGCTTGATCCATCACCGTTTTTTAGCTCACTGCACCATCCCAGTTCAGAACCTGGCTATATGCAAATTAGTCTGACGCTGGCCCAGTGCATCATGGGAACAGGGCAGACCAAACTACCAAGCCAATTCTTTACTGGAAAGGAAACAAGCTTCCGGGGACCGGTTTCTGGCATTACAGCCGTCTTCGGCCTGGCTTGCTTGAATCCTGATGGTGCAGTGAGCAAGGGACTCACATCTGAGCATACCCTGCCACTCCTATAGTGGCCAAAACTATTCAGAAAAGGGGTGGTGATGGACCAGTTAGACAGGTTCTGAACTGGGATGGTGCAGTGAGCTAAAAAACGGTGATGGATCAAGCCCTGATCTTTTGACTGGGTATGAGTGTTCTGCTTAATTCAGATGCTCTGTCCATCACCACCCCCTTTTCTGAATCGTGGACACCATACCTGTGGGTGAGGACGTGGACTGGGACCAGGACCCTTGACCGAGCTCTGCTCTTCCCTTCTCCCCTCTCTAAGGGCTACCGCTGACTGCTTCACCGCTCGCCGCACCCGCTCCGCGGGTGCCGCTTCGTGCGGTCAGCGAGGGGCAGCTCGGTTCTCCTGTGTTCTCCTGTGTGTTAAAGAGCTGCTGACTTCTAGGCGCGGCGAGGAGGCGGAGCAAGCGGTGCAGCGGCAGCATCCACAACTTCACTGACCAGAAGGCTCAGCGTAATGCCTGCAAGTGCCGCCCCGCCCCTTGGTCACCACGCCCCCCGCCCGACCAAAAGCGGGCGTTGCTGGAAATCTAGTGGGACACCATACCTGTGGGTGAGGACGTGGACTGGGGCCGGGGCCCTCGGCCGGGCTCTGTTCTTCCCTTCTCCCCTCTCTGGGGGCTGCCGCTGACTGCTTCGCCGCTCGCCACTCGCCGCACCCACTCCGCGGGTGCCGCTTCGTGCAGTCGGCGAGGGGCGGCTCGGTTCTCCTGTGTTCTCCTGTGTGTTGAAGAGCTGCTGACTTCTAGGCGCGGCGAGGAGGCGGAGCAAGCGGTGCAGCGGCAGTATCCACAACTACACTGACCAGAAGGCTCAGCGTAACGCCTGCAAGTACCGCCCAGCCCCCTGGTCACCACACCCCCGCCCGCAACGCCCCTTCATTAAGGATCGGCACTCGCGCAGCGGGACGCGAGCGGGACGCCGAGTGAAGCCCGGGCAAAGGGCGGGCAGTCTGTGGCAGTCAGGGGTTGTCAGAGGCTGGGCTGGGCCACCCCCCTGTCATCTGCCATCATTTGTCAGAGAGTTAGTAATCTCCTTGTGGGTCCAGAGGCCCACATGTCTACCCGTTCCGGGAAAGCTCTGAGAGGTGGGGGGGAGGGTGTTGGAGGGTGCTCTGTGATTGGCACGATGGACATATTCATTACAAGAGTAGCTGCTGTCATTGAAAAGGAGATTGTGATGACGGAACGCCGCCTCTCACAAGATTCTTTCCCGGCCAGACGCTCCTCGTTAGGAGCGGTGGCATATGCCCTGTCACCAAGACCTACCCCGCCTGCCTCCATTTTACCTGGAATTCTGCCTGAGCAGCCACGGATCACAGCAATAGGGGCAAGCATTGATAGGTTGGAAAGCATGGTAGTGCAACCCTTACCCACTAGCTCTAGCCCAGTGATTACAGGACCCCGATCTACTACACCCCCGAGTACTTCTGCCGGTCTGGTGTGTCAACCGCTTTCTCAGGCCCCCTTACAGGCTCCCACATTTTCGTGTTTGGCTCGAGCCCCCCTGGTTCGTTCTTAGAGAAAAAGGGTTACTTGTACACAGAAGGGTAGCTTTATATCACGCCACAAGCGCCCGAGGAAGTATGTCCCAAGAGGTCCTGCCCTATCAAATAGTCTTGGACTTGCCATATCGACCACTGATTTAGCTGGAGGAAACGACCCTCTGGTAACTGTGGTCGAAACCACACAGGCAAATCCCATCATTTTCCCACCTCCAACATTTCCCTATGAAGCGTCTACCCCTAAGCTCTTTGAGAAACTGGTTAAGTCCCTATTGGTCCCGCTTATCGACCAAGTTAAGAGTTTGGGGGATAGACTTGATAGGTTCGAACAGACCACCCGGGACAATTTCTTTTCCCTGAAAACTCTCATCAAACTCCAGTCCAAATCTAGGGAGGACATCGCGGGCGGGAATGTTGGGAAGGGGGATCTCGGGGGCTCAACTCAGGCAACATTGCCAATAACGTCTGCATATGCCTTAGCGGTAGGGAAAGACTCGGTAACTGCTTCCGAGACCCCTGTTACTGTAAAACCAGGACCTATAATTCATACTGCCCAGGTCCATGTTAGTACTTCCCCGATAGCGAGGAATGCAAAGCCCAAAGTTGACCAAAAGAAGTTGCAAACGGGAGGGAGCGATCACAACTTGCTCTCCCTTGCCTTGTCTCCTGGGTGGTTTGAGGATATAGGGGGTTCATCAACATGTGTTATTGTTCCCGGTGAATCAGTTGTCTCGAACTGTGGTAGACGGCTGAAGTGGGCTAAGCTGACGCTCTCGGTTGAGAAGATGTCCATCATATCTCAGCTCTTAACCACAGCCTCAGACAATTTGGACTCCCTTGAGGGTGGGCCGGTGGAGCTGCACGACCGGTTTTGTAGTCTAACTCAGGCCATAAGCAATCTGTTTATTGTCCCACCCAGTCATAATGGTGGGAAGACACGTCCACGTAAAAGACAGGGTTGGTATAACCACAAGTGCAGGGTAACCAAAACACTGCTCGTGGAAGCAGTGAAATCTAAGTGCCAAACAAGGACTAGGGAGGCTAGAAGGCTGTACTCACAATGTTTGAAACTTGCCAAAAAGGAATGGGAGGATAATTTTTGGCAAGATCTCCTGGCTGCAAGTAGGGGGAGAGATGCTAAAGGCTTTTGGGACCTGGTGGGCAGAAGGAATCGCCCTGATGACACCTTGAGGACTTGTACTATCCCAGCACAGACGTGGTTCAACCACTTTAAGGCCCTTTATTCAGCTGTAGAAGGGTCACTTGATGACCCATTTTTCTTTCCCCCATTTGTACTGGATAGAGCCACTGACCCCTTTACTGCACGGGAGGTTATGAACTTGATAAAATCCCTGATACCCCTGAAAGCAGCTCGTCCTGATGGGCTGCCAGGGGATCTTCTCCGAGCCTATCCAGGTGAATGGGGCACACTGATTTCTGCTATCCTGAATGCCATTTTAGACAGAGGTCCTGTCCCTGAGTCTTGGAAAGGGGCCGAGGTAGTCCCAATTTTCAAAAAAGGTTGTCGGGACCAACCGGGGAACTATAGGCCAATAAGCCTCATCGACTCTACTCAGAAGGTGGCGGGAAAGGCGATTTTGGGGCGGATTCTTCACTGGGTGGATGAAAACCATATATTGTCCGACCTGCAGGCGGGTTTTCGTTCCGGTACAGGAACTATTGAGCAAGTGTTTAGATTATTGCTTCTACACTGGAAGGTGGTGGAACTGGACAAGGGCAGTCTTTACTTGGCCTTTATAGACCTGAAGACTGCCTTTGACCTGGTTCCCAGGGAGGAACTCTGGAGGGTCTTGCAGGGTCTTGGGCTGCCCCCTTACATCTTACTGCTCCTCATCAAACTACATAATGACAACTATGCCCAGGTGCGATGGGGTCAGAATGGGGAAAAGACCGATAGGATCCCGGTTAATAGGGGTGTCCGACAGGGTTGCGTATTAGCTCCCACACTGTTTTCCTTGTACGTGAATGGTGTGGTAGAGCACCTGCTTGAAGAACCAGCAGACGCCCCCTCTTTGGGGGGCGTGAGGATTCCAACCCTGTTGTTTGCGGACGACACCCTCCTTATCTCAAAAACTCCTCAGGGCCTCCAGAAGCTTTTGAACCGCTTTCAGGACATTTGCTCAAAAAGAGGGTTGGTCATAAACGTGGAAAAAACTAAATACTTGATTATGCACCCTCCACGCAAGCTTGGTCGTCCTCCAGTATTAAACTCTGTTCCCCTTGAGAGAGTCTCAGAATTTGATTACTTAGGGATCCGTATGAGTGATGTCATGAGCTGGTCACCCCATATCAACAAAATGACCCTTAGTCATAAAAGGGTGGGGGGAGCATTGTTGAGTGAGTACCGCAATTCTTCCAAGCAATGTGTAGCTCCAGTAATTGACATCTACAAAGCCAGAGCTGTCACAGCATCTCTTTATGGGGCTGAGCTATGGGGCCTTGGTAATCTGGAGGTACTTTCCAAGGCAGAGAATAAATTCCTGAAGGACCTCCTGGCCATTCCGATGAGCACTCCAACAGTCCCGGTGCTTTTGGATGCGGGTTGCAAAGCAGTTAAGGACCAGGCTCGCCTCCGGCCACTCCTCTTATGGGCTCGTCTGTGGAGAGTTCCCGAATTGAAAACATATGCGGACTGGCTGTCAGAGGTGATGGGAATGTGTGGTTGGAATAAGATTAAGTGGCTCAGGGATATCAAAAATCTCCTGGGAGACCTAGGTTTGGGGTCTTGCTGGACTACACAATCTGCCCCGCCTAAGGCGACCCTGAAAAAACTATATTGGGAGTGGGTCTCCGCCCAGCTCATCAGTAATCCACGTCACTGCAACTCCACCGCAGCTTACCTGAAAATAAAAGACGTTGTTGCCTTTGAGCCCTATTTGGACCTAATTACAATTCCTGCTGACCGGACTCTTTATATTAAATTTAGAGTAGGCACCTTACCTCTAGGAGACTTGCTCTCAAGATGGAATACACCCGCGTAGGCATCACTATACTGTTCACTATGTAAAACTAGGCCAGAAACTGTGGCTCATTTCTTTTTTGAGTGCCCTGACTACATCCGCCCAAGAAGATATTGGCTTAAACCGCTTTGTAGGCAACTGGGAACCCGCCACTATATGGTGGCTCTACGGATTTTATTAAGCGACACATCCTCCCCCATAGTCTGTGGTGTGTCCAAATTTCTAAAATGGGCATGGTTGATTCGCTTAAAAAGACTGTCTATATCAATTTAATTCTTTTTAAATAATTTATTGTTGTACAATTCAGAAACCTTTTATTTGACTTAATTTTAACTTGTACAGTTTTTCTACGATGTGCTATTTTATATATTTCTGTAATGCTTTTATGATATCTGCATATCGAATTAAAGCTATCAACCATTCAACAAAATGTTCAGAGATGGCCCTGCAAAGTGGGCCAAGTCTAACAGTCACCAGTTCTGAAATCAGTGCACTCCATATTACTTACACATGCTCTCTCCCAAAACAACTTCACAATAATCAGAAACTATAGCCCTACGTTTGTAACTAGTGCTCAGTGAATGAGTTCTGTATCACATGGTCGTGATCTCTCCCAAGTCACCTTGACATAAACCACAACTATAGGTGCGAATAAACTATGCTATGAATCTAAACAGTGACACCAAAGCAAAACATCTCATTGCATGCATCAAAACCGAACAGTTCTAGAGTGTTCTTTAATGTTCTTAGCAAAGCGTCCTCCCTCCAATATCTACTTGCTGCCATTGCTCTAGATGCGGAGAAGGCATTTGATAGAATTGGTTGGAATTTCATGTTCTATGCTCTCAAATGGATAGGTTTTCCCCCAAATTAATTTCACTTATTTCCTTATTGTACTCAGGCCCTAGAGCTGCTATTTTTGCGAATGGCTCCATTGACTGTTTCTTGTCCCGAGGCTGTTGGGGGCTACACCAGTGCACTACAGGACCCAGGAGGCCCAGGGGTCAGCAGCGCACCACCGGCCCCTCCCACCTGCGAAGCGGGGGCTTGAAATACTTCTTGCGTCTCCCGCTCCACGGGAGACGCTGCGCCTTTACTGTATCTTGTCCCGAGGCTGTTGGGGGCTACACCAGTGCACTACAGGACCCAGGAGGCCCAGGGGTCAGCCGCGCACCACCAGCCCCTCCCACCTGCGAAGCGGGGGCTTGAAATACTACTTGCGTCTCTCGCTCCGCAGGAGATGCTGCGCCTTGACTGTATCTTGTCCCGAGGCTGTTGGGGCTACACCAGTGCACTACAGGACCCAGGTGGCCCAAAGGTCAGCCGTGCACCACCCGCCCCTCCCACTTGCGAAGCGGGGGCTCAACATACTTCTTGCGTCTCCCGCTCCGCAGGAGACATTGCGCCTTGACTGGATCTTGTCCCGAGGCTGTTGGGGTCTACACCAGTGCACTACAGGACCCAGAAGGCCCAGGGGTCAGCCACGCACCACCCACCCCTCCCACCTGAGAAGCGGGGGCTTGAAATACTTCTTGCGTCTCCCGCTCCACGGGAGACGCTGCGCCTTTACTGTATCTTGTCCCGAGGCTGTTGGGGGCTACACCAGTGCACTACAGGACACAGGAGGCCCAGGGGTCAGCCGCGCACCACCAGCCCCTCCCACCTGCGAAGCGGGGGCTTGAAATACTTCTTGCGTCTCTCGCTCCGCAGGAGATGCTGCGCCTTGACTGTATCTTGTCCCGAGGCTGTTGGGGCTACACCAGTGCACTACAGGACCCAGGTGGCCCAAAGGTCAGCCGTGCACCACCCGCCCCTCCCACTTGCGAAAAGGGGGCTCAACATACTTCTTGCGTCTCCCGCTCTGCGGGAGGCGCTGCGCCTTGACTGTATCTTGTCCCAAGGCTGTTGCGGGCTACACCAGTGCACTACATGACACAGGAGACCCAGGGATCAGCCGCGCACCACCTGCCATTCCCACCTGCGAAGCGGGGGCTTGAAATACTTCTTGCATCTCCCACTCCGCGGGAGACTCTGCGCCTTGACTGTATCTTGTCCTGAGGCTGTTCGGGGCTTCATCAGTGCACTACAGGACCCAGGAGGCCCAGGGGTGAGCAGCGCATCACCCGCCCCTCCCACCTGCGAAGCTGGGGCTTGAAATACTTCTTGCGTCTCCTGCTCCTCGGGAGACGCTGCGCCTTGACTGTATCTTGTCCCGAGGCTGTTGGGGGCTACACCAGTGCACTACAGGACCAAGGAGGCCCAGAGGTCAGCCGTGCACCACCCGCTCCTCCCACCTGCGAAGCGGGGGCTTGAAATACTTCTTGCGTCTCCTGCTCAGCGGGAGACGCTGCGCCTTGACTGTATCTTGTCCCGAGGCTGTTGGGGGCTACACCAGTGTACTACAGGACCCAGGAGGCCCATGGGTGAGCCGTGCACCACCCGCTCCTCCCACCTGCGAAGCGGGGGCTTGAAATACGACGCTGCGCCTTGACTGTATCTTGTCCCGAGGCTGTTGGGGGCTACACCAGTGCAGTACAGGACCCAGGTGGCCCAGGGGTCAGCCGCGCACCACCCGCCCCTCCCACCTGCGAAGCGGGGGCTTGAAATACTTCTTGTGTCTCCCACGCGGGAGACACTGTGCCTTGACTGTATCTTGTCCCGAGGCAGTTGGGGGCTACACCAGTGCACTACAGGACCCAGGAGATCCAGGGATCAGCCGCGCACAACCTGCCACTCCCACCTGCGAAGCGGGGGCTTGAAATATTTCTTGCATCTCCCGCTCCTCGGAAGACGCTGTGCCTTGACTGTATCTTGTCCCAGGGCTGTTCGGGGCTACACCAGTGCACTACAGGACCCAGGAGGCCCAGGGGTCAGCCGCGCACCACCCGCCCCTCCCACCTGCGAAGCGGGGGCTTGAAATACTTCTTGCATCTCCCGCTCCGCGGGAGACGCTGCGCCTTGACTGTATCTTGTCCCGAGGCTGTTGGGGGCTTCAACAGTGCACTACAGGACCCAGGAGGCCCAGGGGTCAGCCGCGCACCACCTGCCCCTCCCACCTGCGAAGCGGGGGCTTGAAATACTTCTTGCGTCTGCCTTGACTGTATCTTGTCCCGAGGCTGTTGGGGGCTACACCAGTGCACTACAGGACCCAGGAGACCCAGGGGTCAGCCGCGCACCACCCGCCCCTCCCACCTGCGAAGCGGGGGCTTGAAATACTTCTTGCGTCTCCCGCGCGGGAGACACTGTGCCTTGACTGTATCTTGTCCCGAGGCAGTTGGGGGCTACACCAGTGCGCTACAGGACCCCGGAGACCCAGGGATCAGCCGCGCACAACCCGCCACTCCCACCTGCGTAGCGGTGGCTTGAAATATTTCTTGCGTCTCCCGCTCCTCGGAAGACGCTGCGCCTTGACTGTATCTTGTCCCGAGGCTGTTGGGGGCTACACCAGTGCACTATAGGACCCAGGAGGCCCAGGGGTCAGCATCGCACCACCCGCCCCTCCCACCTGCGAAGCGGGGGCTTGAAATACTTCTTGCATCTCCCGCTCCGCGGGAGACACTGCGCTTTGACTGTATCTTGTCCCGAGGCTGTTAGGGGCTACACCAGTGCACTACAGGACCCAGGAGGCCCAGGGGTCAGAAGCGCATCACCTGCCCCTCCCACCTCCGAAGCGGGGGCTTGAAATACTTCTTGAGTCTCCCGCTCCGCGGGAGACGCTGCGCCTTGACTGTATCTTGTCCCGAGGCTGTTGGGGGCTACACCAGTGCACTACAGGACCCAGGAGGCCCAGGGGTCAGAAGCGCATCACCTGCCCCTCCCACCTCCGAAGCGGGGGCTTGAAATACTTCTTGAGTCTCCCGCTCCGCGGGAGACGCTGCGCCTTGACTGTATCTTGTCCCGAGGCTGTTGGGGGCTACACCAGTGCACTACAGGACCCAGGTGGCCCAGGGGTCAGCCGCGCACCACCCGCCCCTCCCACCTGCGAAGCGGGGGCTTGAAATACTTCTTGCATCTCCCGCTCCGAGGGAGACGCTGCGCCTTGACTGTATCTTGTCCCGAGGCTGTTGGGGGCTACACCAGTGCACTACAGGACCCAGGTGGCCCAGGGGTCAGCCGCGCACCACCCGCCCCTCCCACCTCCGAAGCGGGGGCTTGAAATACTTCTTGAGTCTCCCGCTCCGCGGGAGACGCTGCGCCTTGACTGTATCTTGTCCCGAGGCTGTTGGGGGCTACACCAGTGCACTCCAGGACCCAGGTGGCCCAGGGGTCAGCCGCGCACCACCCACCCCTCCCACCTGCGAAGCGGGGGCTTGAAATACTTCTTGCATCTCCCCCTCCGAGGGAGACGCTGCGCCTTGACTGTATCTTGTGCCGAGGCTGTTGGGGGCTACAACAGTGCACTACAGGACCCAGGAGGCCCAGGGGTCAGCCGCGCACCACCCGCCCCTCCCACCTGCGAAGCGGGGGCTTGAAATACTTCTTGCGTCTGCCTTGACTCTATCTTGTCCCGAGGCTGCTGGGGGCTACACCAGTGCACTACAGGACCCAGGTGGCCCAGGGGTCAGCCGCGCACCACCCGCCCCTCCCACCTGCGAAGCGGGAGCTTGAAATACTTCTTGCATCTCCCGCTCCGCGGGAGACGCTGCGCCTTGACTGTATCTTGTCCCGAGGCTGTTGGGGGCTACACCAGTGCACTACAGGACCCAGGAGGCCCAGGGGTCAGCCGCGCACCACCCGCCCCTCCCACCTGCGAAGCGGGGGCTTGTAATACTTCTTGCATCTGCCTTGACTGTATCTTGTCCCGAGGCTGTTGGGGGCTACACCAGTGCACTACAGGACCCAGGAGACCCAGGGGTCAGCCGCGCACAACCCGCCACTCCCACCTGCGTAGCGGTGGCTTGAAATATTTCTTGCGTCTCCCGCTCCTCGGAAGACGCTGCGTCTTGACTGTATCTTGTCCCGAGGCTGTTGGGGGCTACACCAGTGCACTACAGGACCCAGAAGGCCCAGGGGTCAGACGTGCACCACCCGCTCCTCCCACCTGCGAAGCGGGGGCTTGAAATACTTCTTGCCTCTCCCGCTCAGCGGGAGATGCTGAGCCTTGACTGTATCTTGTCCCGAGGCTGTTGGGGGCCACACCAGTGCACCACAGGACCCAGGAGGCCCAGGGGTCAGAAGCGCATCACCTGCCCCTCCCACCTCCGAAGCGGGGGCTTGAAATACTTCTTGCATCTCCTGCTCTGCGGGAGACGCTGCGCCTTGACTGTATCTTGTCCCGAGGCTGTTGGGGGCTACACCAGTGCACTACAGGACCCAGGAGGCCCAGGGTCAGCCGCGCACCACCCGCCCCTCCCACCTGCGAAGTGGGGGCTTGAAATACTTCTTGCATCTGCCTTGACTGTATCTTGTCGCGAGGCTGTTGGGGGCTACACCAGTGCACTACAGGACCCAGGAGACCCAGGGGTCAGCTGCGCACCACCCGCCCCTCCCACCTGCGAAGCGGGGGCTTGAAATACTTCTTACGTCTCCCGCTCTGCGGGAGATGCTGCGCCATGACTGTATCTTGTCCCGAGGCTGTTGGGGGCTACACCAGTGCACTACAGGACCCAGGAGGCCCAGGGGTCAGCCGCGCACCACCCGCCCCTCCCACCTGCGAAGTGGGGGCTTGAAATACTTCTTGCATCTGCCTTGACTGTATCTTGTCGCGAGGCTGTTGGGGGCTACACCAGTGCACTACAGGACCCAGGAGACCCAGGGGTCAGCTGCGCACCACCCGCCCCTCCCACCTGCGAAGCGGGGGCTTGAAATACTTCTTACGTCTCCCTCTCTGCGGGAGATGCTGCGCCATGACTGTATCTTGTCCCGAGGCTGTTGGGGGCTACACCAGTGCACTACAGGACCCAGGAGGCCCAGGGGTCAGCCGCGCACCACCCGCCCCTCCCACCTGCGAAGCGGGGGCTTGAAATACTTCTTGCGTCTGCCTTGACTCTATCTTGTCCCGAGGCTGCTGGGGGCTACACCAGTGCACTACAGGACCCAGGTGGCCCAGGGGTCAGCCGCGCACCACCCGCCCCTCCCACCTCCGAAGCGGGGGCTTGAAATACTTCTTGAGTCTCCCGCTCCGCGGGAGACGCTGCGCCTTGACTGTATCTTGTCCCGAGGCTGTTGGGGGCTACACCAGTGCACTACAGGACCCAGGTGGCCCAGGGGTCAGCCGCGCACCACCCGCCCCTCCCACCTGCGAAGCGGGGGCTTGAAATACTTCTTGCATCTCCCGCTCCGAGGGAGACGCTGCGCCTTGACTGTATCTTGTCCCGAGGCTGTTGGGGGCTACAACAGTGCACTACAGGACCCAGGAGGCCCAGGGGTCAGCCGCGCACCACCCGCCCCTCCCACCTGCGAAGCGGGGGCTTGAAATACTTCTTGCGTCTGCCTTGACTCTATCTTGTCCCGAGGCTGCTGGGGGCTACACCAGTGCACTACAGGACCCAGGTGGCCCAGGGGTCAGCCGCGCACCACCCGCCCCTCCCACCTGCGAAGCGGGAGCTTGAAATACTTCTTGCATCTCCCGCTCCGCGGGAGACGCTGCGCCTTGACTGTATCTTGTCCCGAGGCTGTTGGGGGCTACACCAGTGCACTACAGGACCCAGGAGGCCCAGGGGTCAGCCGCGCACCACCCGCCCCTCCCACCTGCGAAGCGGGGGCTTGTAATACTTCTTGCGTCTGCCTTGACTGTATCTTGTCCCGAGGCTGTTGGGGGCTACACCAGTGCACTACAGGACCCAGGAGACCCAGGGGTCAGCCGCGCACAACCCGCCACTCCCACCTGCGTAGCGGTGGCTTGAAATATTTCTTGCGTCTCCCGCTCCTCGGAAGATGCTGCGTCTTGACTGTATCTTGTCCCGAGGCTGTTGGGGGCTACACCAGTGCACTACAGGACCCAGGAGGCCCAGGGGTCAGCCGTGCACCACCCGCTCCTCCCACCTGCGAAGCGGGGGCTTGAAATACTTCTTGCCTCTCCCGCTCAGCGGGAGATGCTGCGCCTTGACTGTATCTTGTCCCGAGGCTGTTGGGGGCCACACCAGTGCACCACAGGACCCAGGAGGCCCAGGGGTCAGAAGCGCATCACCTGCCCCTCCTACCTCCGAAGCGGGGGCTTGAAATACTTCTTGCATCTCCTGCTCTGCGGGAGACGCTGCGCCTTGACTGTATCTTGTCCCGAGGCTGTTGGGGGCTACACCAGTGCACTACAGGACCCAGGAGGCCCAGGGTCAGCCGCGCACCACCCGCCCCTCCCACCTGCGAAGTGGGGGCTTGAAATACTTCTTGCATCTGCCTTGACTGTATCTTGTCGCGAGGCTGTTGGGGGCTACACCAGTGCACTACAGGACCCAGGAGACCCAGGGGTCAGCTGCGCACCACCCGCCCCTCCCACCTGCGAAGCGGGGGCTTGAAATACTTCTTACGTCTCCCGCTCTGCGGGAGATGCTGCGCCATGACTGTATCTTGTCCCGAGGCTGTTGGGGGCTACACCAGTGCACTACAGGACTCAGGAGGCCCAGGGGTCAGCTGCGCACCACCTGCCATTCCCACCTGCGAAGCGGGGGCTTGAAATACTTCTTGCGTCTCCCGCTCCTTGGGAGACGCTGCGCCTTGACTGTATCTTGTCCCGAGGCTGTTGGGGGCTACACCAGTGCACTACAGGACCCAGGAGGCCCAGGGGTCAGCCGCGCACCACCCGCCTCTCCCACCTGCGAATCAGGGGATTGAAATTCTTGTGTCTGCCTTGACTGTATCTTGTCCCGAGGCTGTTGAGGGCTACACCAGTGCACTACAGGACCCAGGAGACCCAGGGGTCAGCCGCGCACCACCCGCCACTCCCACCTACGAAGCGGGGGCTTGAAATACTTCCTGCATCTCCCGCTCCGTGGGAGACTCTGCGCCTTGACTGTATCTTGTCCTGAGGCTGTTGGGGGCTACACCAGTGCACTACAGGACCCAGGAGATCCAGGGGTCAGCCGCGCACCACCTGCCCCTCCCACCTGTGAAGCGGGGGCTTGAAATAGTACTTGCCTCTCCCGCTCCGCGGGAGGCGCTGCGCCTTGACTGTATCTTGTCCCGAAGCTGTTGGGGGCTACACCAGTGCACTACAGGACCCAGGAGGCCCAGGGGTCAGCCGCGCACCACCCGCTCCTCCCACCTGCAAAGCAGGGGCTTGAAATTCTTGCGTCTGCCTTGACTGTATCTTGTCCCGAGGCTGTTGGGGGCTACACCAGTGCACTACAGGACTCAGGAGGCCCAGGGGTCAGCTGCGCACCACCTGCCATTCCCACCTGCGAAGCGGGGGCTTGAAATACTTCTTGCGTCTCCCGCTCCTCGGGAGACGCTGCGCCTTGACTGTATCTTGTCCCGAGGCTGTTGGGGGCTACAAAAGTGCACTACAGGACCCAGGAGGCCCAGGGGTCAGCCGCGCACCACCCGCCCCTCCCACCTGCGAAGCAGGGGCTTGAAATTCTTGCGTCTGCCTTGACTGTATCTTGTCCCGAGGCTGTGGGGGGCTACACCAGTGCACTACAGGACCCAGGTGGCCCAGAGGTCAGCCGCGCACCACCCGCCCCTCCCACCTGCGAAGCGGGGGCTTGAAATACTTCTTGCATCTCCTGCTCTGCGGGAGATGCTGCGCCTTGACTTTATCTTGTCCCGAGGCTGTTGGGGTCTACACCAGTGCACTACAGGACCCAGGAGGCCCAGGGGTCAGCCGCGCACCACCCGCCCCTCCCACCTGCGAAGTGGGGGCTTGAAATACTTCTTGCATCTGCCTTGACTGTATCTTGTCGCGAGGCTGTTGAGGGCTACACCAGTGCACTACAGGACCCAGGAGACCCAGGGGTCAGCCGCGCACCACCCACCACTCCCACCTACGAAGCGGGGGCTTGAATTACTTCCTGCATCTCCCGCTCCGTGGGAGACTCTGCGCCTTTACTGTATCTTGTCCTGAGGCTGTTGGGGGCTACACCAGTGCACTACAGGACCCAGGAGATCCAGGGGTCAGCCGCGCACCACCTGCCCCTCCCACCTGCGAAGCGGGGGCTTGAAATAGTACTTGCGTCTCCCGCTCCGCGGGAGGCGCTGCGCCTTGACTGTATCTTGTCCCGAGGGTGTTGGGGGCTACACCAGTGCACTACAGGACCCAGGAGGCCCAGGGGTCAGCCGCGCACCACCTGCTCCTCCCACCTGCAAAGTGGGAATACTTCTTTGAGTCCCCTTTCCCGCCTCGCGGAACGTGCGTGGGCGAAGCCCGGGCAAAGGGCGGGCCGTCTGTGGCCGTCAGGGGCTGAAGGAGGCTGGGCTGGGCCACCCCTTTTAGCCCCCAGGAAGTGACCTCCACTGGCATGGTACTTTTATTGTTGTGGTAACTTATTTACTTTATTGTTTATATAATCAGTCAAAGCTTGCCCCTACATGGTTTAGTCTTATGAGTAGCTTTTCTAGAGGGGCTGACTAGTATATTATCTTTTATGCTGTTGTATAAACGCATAGTTTAATTCGTTCTTATACATTTTTGTGCAGTGGGGAACACGCCCTCCTAGCTTTTATAATGAGCAGTATGGGGAAAAACAATAAGCGCACCATCTCACTCCCTATGACTAGGCAATTAGCAGCCACGACCCAACCACTCCCGAGCCTCACAACCATCGATAAAATGCTCCAAAAAACAATAGGAGTAGTAGCAACGGCTATCGAAAACACTGAAAGGCGACTTTCTCTCACCCCTGCTTTGCCCCCCTAACAGTCAGTAAGGGATTCCTCTGTAGCCACAGTTAACCCCCCCAAATTTACTTCATTCCTCATGTCTTGTTTTTCGGAGCTACCCTGTGCTCAGATGGTACCGGAAGCGAATATCTCCGTAGTGGTTTCCCCGCACTCTCCATACCCAGTAGGTATAAAGGTCCCTAAACCTCAACCCAGACGTAAGAAGTCGAAACCTGCAAGAAACAAGCAAATAGATTAGTATCTACACCTGCTTGTCTGCAGCCCGAGCCTGGTCCTTCTCCCCCCATTGGACCACCCGTGTGGGCCACTCACTTATTAATCGATCTCCAGGCCCACATGGAACAGCTTATTACCTCCCATTTTAAATCTTTGTCCTCCAGGATTGATAGATTAGCCTCACTTATCAACAACAAAGGCCTAGGTAGAGCCCAGCCATCTAGCTTACTGGGGAACTCTGAAATTAGAGCGGGTTCTGGGCCCATCTCAAAGGTCCACACAGGCTCGAGGCCAGGTGATAGTACCCGCCCCATTAAATCCACACATGTCCTGGCTCCTGCAACCCTGCAGAAACCTACCACAGCCTCAGCTAGTTCTGGTCTTACCAACTGCCCTAATGCGCCCCTGGCTGCATCGGGCCTGACACCGTGCGGTTCCCTCCCCTCCCCGATAATCTCTGGAATCCAGCTTCCAGACGTGAGTAGACCCAAATTTATTTCTCCACCGAAACCTCATGAAACTGGTCCTACAAAATCCCTTCCCTGCCCTCAGCTACCACCAGAGGTATCGCCGTATGTGGTGGTGCTTACGGGAGTTCCACCTCTGGCCAGTGCTCGTGGTGAAACCTTTTCCGAGCTAAAGAATAAAATCATTTTCTGGTTGAACAGGCACAGACCCCTAATGGGACCTGGTCAGGGGAGATTTTATTTGTACGTAGAGTTAGCTGGTTAGGGACCAGACCCAAAGACATTGGTGGTGACTGCGTAATTATCAACTTTAGGGATCCTGGCGAGGTCAAACATATATTAGGTAGTGGTGGGCCTGTCACTGCGGGTTCAATACACTCTTGCCATCTGGGGTACTTCTACCCACGTACTCTGGTACCAGCCAGGCCGGAACAACCCTATCCCTTTTATGGCGGTTATGAATCAGAGTATAACATCCCAGTGGGTAACAGATATAGGGCCCTGAGTAACGTGGATTGACTACCATCACCCCGGGGGGTTGATAGAATGGTCCTAAACTTACCTGGGAGATATCCTGTGGGAGGTTTAAGTGTTGAGGCAGGGCTCACGGAGTGGTTTCCCAGTCCAATGGTGTCCAGTACATCGACTTTCTTATCATCCCAAAATTCTGGGCCTATAGGAGGTGGACGGGAGGTGGACACATACTCACGCACCATACCTACATCCCTCGATGCGTTGCAATCCATTGAGGTCCCTCCAGCGTGAGAGGCGCTTTTTAGTTCACTGATTGGGTCTTGGAATGTAGCTGGGTTGGGGACGAAGCTGCATAACCCGGAGTGGGGAGAGCTGTTGGATGGATACGATCTTTGTCTGTTCCAAGAGACTTGGCTCCTGTCTGCTCCTGTTAGGGCAGGCTTTGCGTCCTATCACATACCAGCTGTGCAGAGATCCAGGGGAAGACCTTCGCGGGGGGTTGGGTTTTTGAGTGGCAGTGCACCTGGGGTGTTCAGCCAAGATAATTGACTCCCATTGCCCAGACATCCTTTGTATTATACTTACTTTCAAGGATGGTATGGTATTGGCAGTGATTAACATCTATCTACGCCCCAATCCCCACCAGTTGGGATTATCCACCCTAGAGGCTCTGGAGGCGCTCCTACTTTCCTTTCCCTCATCTTATTACAAAATCCTTGGTGCGGACCTTAATTGCCACTTCGAACCGCTTATGAGGATCCCACCTGTTACTTCGGAAGAGGATGACATTTGGCTTAACCCGGAATGTTCTATGTATCCGGAAAAGCGTTTACTGCCCTTAGCCCTCACGATCAACAAGTTGGTCGTAACATACTCTCTAAGGGCTTGTAATGGCAGACTCCTCCCAGATATCCGGGGTTTATGCACTTTCAACAGACAAGGGAAAAGTACGACAATCGATTATATTCTGGTTAATGTGGAATTCTGGGCCCGAGCAAAAGCCTTTTCTGTTATCTCAAGGGTCGATAGTGACCATAATTTATTGTCATTGGAATTAGTTAACTCTCCGGGTTATCAAAAAGAACAGGGAGAAGCGGCGACCTCCATCATCCCGAATCTGTTTCAAGCGCCGGGTAGCAGACGCATCAGGTGGGCGAAGGTCGCGCTAGCGCCGGACATGCTAGTCGAGATATACAAGCATGTAGCAGGTGCCCTAGCAGTGGTAAGTGACCTCTTAAGCTGCAATCGTGAGCCCTCTTATCCCCTGGCCTTGCAGCATATTCATAGCACGCTCCTTAGCTCACTGGCTGATTACTTTTTTACTACTAAGACTGGCCGGCCTAGGGTAACCAAGCATGACCACTGGTTCAATAAAAACTGTAGGGCGGCCAAAATCACCTTGATAAAGGAGGTGAAACTGGGGACAAAGTTGAGCATCAGAAACGCTAGACAAACCTACAAAAGATTGACTAGAGAGGCCAGGCCGAGTGGGAGGCTGATAGATGGGAAAGTATTAGAGCGGCGCTGGAGGCCCGCGTCTACAGGTGTTTCTGGAACATGGTCCGCGGAGGATTGGCTGTAGGGACGTCTGCTATTATCCCTAACCTTAGCAAAGAGGTTTGGCTTGCCCATTTTAAGCCCCTCTATTCACTTAGGGCCATATGTATCAAGCTAATTAGCATTCGCAAAGGCGATTTTCGGCCTTTGCGAATGCTAATTAGACAAATGGTATGTATCAAACATGTTTGATGCAAAATAAGGAATAGCAAAATTTGCTATTCCTTATTTTACGATTGCACTTAAGGAATCGCAAATTTTGCGATACCTTAAATGCAATGTATCAAACAAAAAATATTCAAAAAATGCCATTAAGGATTCGCAAATTACCACCAACTTCTAGTTGGTGGTAATTTGCGAATTCTTTTCAAAAAGCTTTTTTCCAAAAAACAAAAGGTGCCATATGACGCCCATTCATGCCCTTAGGGCATGTATGTGCGCCATATGCCCCCAAATTTCTTTTTCAGGGGTGCAGCAGGGTGTTCTTGAGACACCCCGCACCCTTGGAAAAATTCCTAAATTGCCCCTTCATTCCTATGGGCCTCCTGGCCCATAGAAATGCATGGCTAATTTGCGATTAGCAATTAGCTAATCGCAAATTAGGAATGGTAAGGAATCGCTATTAAATAGCGATTTTGTACATACATACCGTTTTGCGAATTCCAAATAGCGATTCCTTAAAATTCGCTATTTGGAATTCGCAAAACGGAAGTATGATACATATGGGCCTTAGACCTTTGGACCCTCCTGTAGATACAGCCGTCCAAATAAGTCTACCAGAACCAGGCCAGTTGGAGGGTATGGTCTATGACTGCTACCCCTGTACGCTCTTGGAAGTTAAGGCGGCACTTAGAAGCTTGACCCCGGGGAAAGCACCGGGCCTAGACAGGATCCCTGGTGATCTTTACCGGAGTGAGCAGTCGGTGTGGGCCCCCTATATCTGTGTCTTCTTTAATGCCATCGTACAGGGTTTGGATATTCCCCCAACCTGGCTGGGAGCAGAAATCATACCCATTCATAAGCAAGCTTCTCCCCTGGACCCAGCCAACTACCGCCCCATTAGTCTGATCGACGTCCTCCAGAAACTTTTTGCCCGTGTCCTCCTAACCAAGTTGCAGAGCTGGATGGATGACCATCACATCCTAACCTCCCTTCAGGCAGGATTTCGGGCAAAGGTCTCCACGACCAACCAACTGTTTAGATTACAGCTGGTATACTGGAAGACCGTTACTTTAGGGGCCGGTAGTCTGTATTTGATTGTCGTGGACCTCCGGTCCGCATTTGACCTGGTACAGAGGTATAAGCTTTGGGCAATATTACTTGAGATGGGTGCCCCGGCCTACCTGTGTGACTTATTTAAACGCATGCATCAGGGTACGTATGCTAGGGTAAGGTACGGGATGGGTGGGGAATTGTCTGCTCCGTTCCCGGAGGAAAAGGGAGTGAGGCAGGGGTGCGTTTTAGCCCCCACGCTCTTCTCACTCTTCCTTAATGGATTAATTACACACCTACTGGGAGCGAGAGACTTGGATTCTCCCAGTCTGGCTGGGCGGAAAATACCGGCCCTAATGTTCGCCGATGACACCCACCTATTATCAAAGTCATCTGGGGGTATCCAGCACACATTAGAGGCCTTCTGTCGCTTTTGCAGACTGAGGAACTTAGAGATTAACCTTTCTAAAACCAAGTACATGGTCTATAACACAAAACAATCTATTTGTCCCCACCCGCACTTGGACGGAATGGCGCTGGACCGAGTGTCCACATTTGATTATTTGGGGGTTACCCTAAAAGATAGAATGGACTGGGGCTCTCACATGCCTAAGGCCAACTTGAAGCTGGCCCAATCATCTGGCGGCATCCTAAAGGTTTTTAACGAAACCTCTTTCAAATTGTTGGGACCGCCCGTCGAAATCTACAAAGTCCAGCAGAGAGGGGGATCGCTTTATGGTGCGGACCTATGGGGTCATATCAGCGCTGCCCCGCTATCCCTTATCGAGAATAGCTTCATCAGGCGCCTCTTGAGACTTTCCCGGAGTACCCCCCTAACTCCCCTAAGGCTGGATCTAGGTTTGGTGCCCATCAAGGAGATTGTCTCGAATCGTCTGTTACTATACTGGAGACGACTCTGGTCCACTCCTAAGCTCGTGAGCTACAGGGAGGACCTGGGGGATCTTCTGTCCGGAGGGGGTGTGGGGAAGATCCCATGGTTAAAGCATATTAAGTACCTCTTCCAAGCTCTCGGCATGGGGGACTTGTGGTCGTCCCCCGAGGTGGCCTGTGCCCTGCTTTCCAAGAAATCTCTGAGCCTGGCAATAAAACAGTACCGTATGGCCCTCACACTTTCAAACTCCTCCACGGGCAGGCTGACTAATACCTTCTTAGATATTAAGGCCCATCCTAACTTCGAGAAATGTTTGGAGGATATCCAGCCCCCCTAGCCAAGAAACTATACATTCAGTTTAGGCATGGATCATTGCCTCTTAGGGATGTTACACAAAAGTAGTCAAATGCCCCACCACCAGTGAGTTCTTGCCCTAGGTGTACAGGTAGCAGAGAGACAGATCTGCACGTTCTGCTCTTCTGCCCCTCGTACTCAAGGGCAAGAGCCAAATGGATCATTCAACTTTGGAAGTCCAGGGGCTTAAGGGACTACAGGGATGTTTTCAGAATTCTTAAATATGATACCACTCCCTTGACAGTGTTTGAAACAGCAATCTTCCTTTTGTCTATGTGGTATTCAAGGTGTGAAATATTAAAATCTGTAAAACCAGTAACTACTGTTCCTGTGATTGTATGATCATCGTAGTTTGGGAGGCTCTTTTTTTAATAAACCGTTGGGTTTTCCCATTGTGACTGCCACCACACTGTATGTTGAGCCATTCATGTCTGTATTTTCTCACTCCTTTTAACTTTCGTATGAACTCAGTATCTTTTTAGGATTTTATAGTACTTGTAAATATTTTTATCTTTGCTTGTAAATGTGTAAATATGTCTTTTTATGGTTATCAACCGATAATAAAAGCTTTTTGACTGACTGACTGACTGATTACTTTTCTCTTTCTAGGGGAGTTCGCCAAGGCTGCCCTTTGTCCCCTTTGTTGTTTATAGCGGCTTTAGAACCCTTTCTAACACGAATAAGCCAAGATAACCATATTACAGGCTTTCATATCGGCTCCAATCAAGTAAACTTATCTGTTTATGCGGATGACATCCTATTATATTGCTCTAATCAATCTCTTCCTTCAACAAGTTGATACCTCCTCTCAAATCTCGGGTTATCGTCTCAACCGTGACAAATGTGAAGTCTTACCCCTCAACGTTTTATGTCAGCGCCATTACTTCAACCTAACAGGCTTTTCCTGGCGAACCACAACATTTAAATACTTAGGATTATGGTTTTCTTCCAACATATCTGATACCTTAAAATTTAATTTTGAATACATCACCAAGAAATTGACCGACTCTATTTCAAAATGGCATCCTCTCTTTCTCTCATGGTGGAGCAGACTAGATTCTTTTAAAATGATGCTTGCTGCAGTAATTTTATACTTTCTTTCAATGATTCCCGTTCATATCCCAAGTTACTATTTCAAAAAAATAGATTCTATTTTATTAAAATTTCTGTGGAAAAATAAACCCTCCCGAATAGCCTTATCTTCTATTAAAAAAAACAAGCTTAATGGAGGCCTTAAATTTCCTAACTTCAAATCTTACCATTATGCTTTTATTCTCAAACAGGCTTCCAGTTGGGTATCTACTGAATCTGTTTATCATCCTCCTGTATGGTTATCTATCAAAAAATCCCTTACCTCCCCTTTTGACTTTCTTGAAACCCTTGCTTTTACTGCCAATTCCTCCCTTCTTCGTTCTTCAGTCATCGCCCATACGCGTCACATCATGTCTCCCCTTCTCCCTTCTTCCTATCCTTCTCTTACCTCGTTACATCAACAGCCAATTTGGCAAAACAAATTATTACGCATTAAAAACCGCACGTTTTATTGGAAATCTTGGAGATCCAAAGGTTTATTGTGGATTTCTCAACTTTTACGTGACAATACACCCTTGCCTTTTCCTGATCTTCAATCGCAATTTCTTCTTCCCAATTCTTCTAGGAAACAATATGATCTTCTTCTTCCTGCTCTTCAAAGCTATCTTCAATTCCTTCCTCTTTCTTCTGTTCTCCCCACTTCTTGTTCTACACTTTTTTCTCTTTTGTCTTCCTCTCCTTCTGCTTCTTGTATCTACAAATTTTTTCTATCTCCTTCAGAGAGACTTAAGACAAAGACTGAATTGGCTCGGGAACTGGATCTGTCATTATCCTACCCTATTTCCATGTGGGATAAACTTTGGTTGAAGATTCATAAAACCTCTAGAGCAGCTAACACCACCCAAACGCTTTATTTCATTTATCAACATTTGTTATATTCCCCTGCAAGACTGGCATCCTTTTCTTCAGACTTTTCTCCTAAATGTTGGTCTTGCCCTTGCCTTAATGCTGACTTAATGCACATGCTATTTCACTGCCCTAACACCTCTACATTCTGGCATTCAATTTGGTCTCGTATCAATATTATCTTTAACACAAGGATTCCCTTTTCTCCTACCAATATTTTTCTAGGTTCTTTATCCCCATCCTGGCCTCAATCACCCTATCATTTTAGATTTCTTGACCTATTTATAGCTATAGCCTTACACTTGATTACTTCCAATTGGAAGGACTCATCACAGATTTCCTATTCTGCATGGTGGAATGCCATTTGTTTTCATCACAGATTAGACACCAATTATGTCACTCCCATTTCCCTAGCAATTAAAAGAGATTTATTATGGATTCCTCTTTCTACATATTTATCTTCATTCGCCCCTTCCTATCCTTCTACTGCCGCCCAAATTACTAAGCCAGATGAGGTCCGTAAACCGCCTTAAATTTTTCTTGTTGTTTTTTTCTTGCATTTTTTACTTGATATTGTTAATAGATTGATATATGACTTGCTTATATTCTCTCTTTCATTGATACTTAAGGGCATACAATGTTTCTGTTTCTGTTTATATTTATAAGTAATTAATCTTTCCTTTGTTTCTTGATCTAACATGCTCTGTTGTTCCCTTCCTCCTTCCCTCTACCCCTTTTTCCTTTGTCTCTCTTTGATCCTTACTGTTTATTGATTCTATTTATTCTTATTTTCTAATATGTATTTCTCAATTCTATGAATATCTTAAATTGTTGGATGTATTGTTTTATAATATTTTTTGTATGCCTGGTTCAATAAACTTAAAAAAAACTCGAACATTTCTTTTTAATGAACCTCAAACCGATAGAATAGCCATACATTCCAACCCACGTGTAAGCAATGAAATGAAACCACAAGTGTGTAGATTATATTTGAAATGTGTCACATGATAAAGCTATAACACGTGACACGGAAACCAGAAAAAACATAAACGAAATACTGTGTGTATCGTGCTCAAAAAACGCTGTACAAATAAACCAAACGTTAAACATAAATTACATTAAAATGCCATCATGCTCATAAATACACAGTCAAATCAAAATCTATACTTAAAATACGAACATAAAATCAAATGATGATTTATAAAAATGATGCAGATTCAAATAATCAACACTGCACCTTTTAGAAACAACTGGTGGAAAGTTAAAACGTGACAGTATAACCTGCTAATATTCTCAATATATTAAACTATTACCTTAAAATGAACCTCCGGTGTCATTACATTTGACATCAATCTCCAAACGAGTGTGCAAGCTAGGCCATGGACAGAAAGAAATACAAGTTAATGTCTGAAGTGGTGGAATGCACCCAACATATTGACCGCTTCAAAGGGTTTTACAATGCTCAAGGCAGTATATATGGCGTGCTATCCTGGACAGAGTTCTGTCAGTGTGCATAATTATAACAATGTAATAGCTGGAGCCTCGTCAGGTTCCCCAATCCAGGATGCACGGCTAACAGGTATATATAAACAGTCCAATGAAGTTCAGCGAATAGCGTGCTTTTGCAATCCAGTTTATTCCATCAGCAATCAAATGTAATCAATTTTTCAACCATATATTTTTGTCCAATCTTTAAAGTTTAACGAGTGCCTGTAAAGCTTTGCTCATAAATACATAGAGGTTCAAAATTCCTCATAAATCTACGTGGAGATTGCAATCCCAATGCATTTTAGGCACGAACTGCCCTTCCTCAGGTGTAACCATGTTGGAAAGGAAGCACGTATTACCAGTATATGCTACAACTTATTTGTGGTAAACCTGAACATTTATTCTTATACTGTAAACACGCATTTGCCACCAGTACTGAATTGAGTGCACTCCGTATTATTTAAACGTGGTCTCTCCCAAAACAACTTCACAATATTCACAAACTATAACCCCGAGTTTGTAACCAGCTCTCAGTGAATGTGCTCCATCCAACATGCGTGTGCTCTCTCCCAAGTCACATTGACATACATAACAAAGTATACATGCAAAGAAACTATGCTGTGTATCAAAATAGTGAAACCAAAGCAGAACATCCACACCTCTTGTTAGGCCTACACCTTCACTGTTTTATGCATATGAATCAACCCTATTGTAGGCCATTGGACAACCAAGGGGGCAGGGTGCAATGTATTTAAAAGATAGGACACACACTTTTAGGTTCTGCATGCCTTGGTAGTGAAAACTCTCAAATCTGTTTGTCACTACTGCAAGGTCTATTTTTTCCATAGAATAATAATGGAATTTCTTTATTAAATTTTATAAGTGTAATTCCCAATTGCGAAGAGATAGACTTTGTAGGTTTGGTTCCCTGGATTCACAATTTAAAATCACAACTTATGGTGAATTTATGGTGAAGTGAATTGCAATTCTGAAAATGCCAATTTTAGAAAGTTGGCATTTCCTTACTTTAGCCACGCAAACCTTAAGGCAGATTTTTAAAGCAGTGTAAGACCAATTTGCATGGCTTTGAATGGCTTCAAAAATTTGGAGAAATGCAATGCTGCGCAAATCTCTCTGTTACATTACCCTGCCTTGAGTAGGTGTTCTGTGGGCGCTGCATGGGTGTTCCCAAAAAGATACGCCCCCCGGGCAAGGCGTAATGAGGAGGAATATCTTTATTTCTCCTTGTTACTTCCTGTAGGACTTGACCCTTTTTGCAGGGTCATCCCTGAACATTTTGCCTTCCTCCTTGTCTTTTTCCTGACCTGGTGTTGGTGGTTTTAGGACTCGGGCACTTTAGCACTGCTGTCCAGTGTAAAGTGCGTGTTCTCTCTGTGGAGGCAACAGTAAAAAAATGAAAGGGAGACCCACGCCAATGGTGCCTGGTCTAACACTTCCTGTTTCTATGTGCGCTGAATTCTGCAGCACACAAAGAGGAAAATGTCTCTAAGGATTATTTTTATGCAGGAAGGTGTCACTGAACACTGAACAGACCCGCCAACACGCTTGTAGGTATAGCATCGCAACACCAGAAAACTAAGAATGGCCAGAGCGATATCCCCCAGGCAATATTTCTCCAGGCCACTCCCTATGGGAGGGGGTCTCAGTGCTTTACAAGCAATCATCACAATATACATAACATGAGGGATATTGCTACCTGTGTACCAACATCTGAGAAACTTGAATGCCCCTTTTTCCTTTCATTTGAACAACAATTTGCTGTCTGCCCGGATCTATAAGGATTCACACAGCTTTCTGAGCAAACTTTATGGTACCCCTTTTCCTGTATTCTGGTGTTTGATATAAACTGCTGCCAGTGGTACTATGCAAAATGATGGGGCTTCCTGCAGGCTATGGTAAGGGCAGCCACGGCAAATGTAGATGAGAGCGTGGGGCAGTGAATCAGAGTTGGGGGGATTTTGACAGACAACAACAAGGGAAAATGAATTCTTTATTTTTTCCTCATCATCGTCTGTTGAAAAAGCTCCCCACCCGGCTCCCCCACCCCACTGTAATTACCTGCATGGGTCGCGGCTGGGTGAGGGGCTGTTGAGACATACATATGCTTCAAATATCCACAGGTCTTATGCTAACTCAGGGACCCCTTGTGCCACAGGGACTACAGATATGTTATGAGGTCTCTGTCTTTTTTTTTGAAGGTCAATACAGCTAATAAATCTGAATGGTGAGAAACCTGTTCCCTTTGTCCTGACTTCAGACTGGCACTGTGGTTCTCTACTTTAGCATCGTGCGTTTGTCTTGCGATATCTTTAAAGGATTACTGAAGAGATATCAAGGATGACAATGTTTCATAGTGGCTAGTAGAATAAAATCTTATTTCTATCCACAGTACCGAATCATAAGGCCCTAGTGTCATAATTAGGCCAATGTTTCAAAGCCTGAGTATTGTTGTCAGCATTATCATCATTAAGCCCAAGATTCACAGATTGTCCAATTTCAACCATGGGGATGTCGAGCTCTGAATATAGTGCTTCAAACATGCACTACTCCTATTTGTAAATGTGCCAATCTTTGTTGGTGTTACAGCAGCTGAGTGACAGAGCTGTGATAATGCTCTAGAATGTCGGACCCATAACTGGAATCTTAAACCATTGCAAAGAGTTTCCAGTCACTTCTTTAAACGTACAACACAAAGACTGTTTTGGTGCCTTGATACCTTGAAGACCTGATCTCTATAGAACACCCGGTTTCAGATTTGGTGAGTCTGGGAACTGGGCAGGCATTCTATTTTTATCACAAAGCACTACTTTGCACCGTGCCTACTGGTACTCCTGCACACTTTTCAGCTTCTTACTATATCCCTGGACAGAAACACTGCACTGATTCTTTCACTCTCTCGGTCTCTTGCTCACTCTATTTTATTGTTGCTGTGATCTTTGTCTCACAGACCTCTTCTGTTCTCACCACTCATTACAAGCATGATGTGATGTACTGCACTGCACTGACTCACGGACTGACTGACTGACTGACTCACTAACTTACTGTCATCTAATATTCCAAAACCCTAAAGACTTAAAGCAAATCTCGCAAGCATCTCTGCCTTGCTTTCTTCCATATGTCCTGAATTTCCCCAAACAAAAGCTAATGCCCTGGTTAGGACAAATACATAAGGTCCTTACTAAAGCAACCATCTAGGCATATTAAGAGGAGATCTAAAACTCTGATAGCTTCCTTGAGTGCGAGGACCTGGTCTTAAGCATCTTGAACTGCACTCCTTTTAGAATCCCTACACCTCTACAATGGTAGATGTCCAAGCACCTAGGAAATTGAACAATTGTGTATCTATTAGACCAAACTATGCCCTTGTTTGCCATGGGAGTACTGCTGGTAAAGATTTGATGAGGGAAACACAGCTAGGTTATCGTTGTAAACACTGCCAAAGGAAGAGGAGAAATCAGCTGCCTACTCTCAATTAGATTCCTCTGGCTATACTATTACTCTAATAGACTACATTTGATTGTTAAGTCCCTGACATACTAATTTTCCTTCACCAGACACAGTGACACCTCACACTCACTCACCCATATACATAAAAGGAAAACTCATCCAATTCTCTGTCTTTATAACTCCAAGATACCACACATTATATAGTTGATTGAAACATTCCTATATAGATATCCAGATGCCTAAAATGTGCCATATATGCCCCAATTACAAATTGGAAGAGTCTCCAAGTTGTATACTGCTAGGTCCAATTATATGAGAACTTTTATTTTGGACCTGACCTGAGGAATACAAGATCAGATTTTACCAGCCAGAAATCCGGCTGGTAAAATTACTTCAGTTGTGGGTATTGCCTGGAAACATGGTCACTATATCCGTGATGATGTAGTTGGCATGGCAGTTGACTTGCACATTTATGGTGTGGGTTGATTTTCGGTTTCTTAGATGTACTCTGTGCCACCGGTAGGCAAATTGGAATGTGGGTGCCATCAATGCAACCGATGACGTTGGGGAAGTGCGCTATTTGATAGAACCCAGTCTTTGTCCTGAGCAGTTCAGCGTGCGTTTCAGGGAAGGTGATGTAGTGATGCATTCGCTGAATCATGGCCTTTAGGAAATTCCTAAAGAAGTGGGACAGGCAGCTCTGGGACACCCCACCTACCGCAGCAATGACACTCTGGTAACTGCTAGAGGCAAGCAGGTGTAGGCTACACAGCACCTGCAGATGGGGTGGGATGGCGTGTGCCCTTGGGATTGGATGCTCCAAAAGTGGGTGCAGGTCCCTGATCAAGTCCAGGATGGTTAGGGGATGTAGCCTGTACCTTTGTTGTATCTCAGCATCAGTGAGTTGGAATAGGATAATCCTCTGTCTGTAGACCTCATCCTCCCTTCTCCAGACCCTCTCTCCTTCTGCCTGTAGCCGTAGCCGCCTCGCAATCACATAGAATGCCGCCATTCCGGTCAAACTATTGCATTTTGGGCCCTTTTTTATAGCCTGCACCTGGTTACCACCTGCTTTCAATCCATGGTAAATACAGACTCTTAAATACCGATTTTCATGTAAAATCTGTATTTTAGAGGTTACCTACATCTCAAAATGCATTTTTACCACTTCTTATTTACCAATTCGGTAAATTTACCGATTCGGTAAAATTACCGACTCTGTAAATTTACCGAATCGGTAAATTTACCGATTCGGTAAAGTTTCCGACTCTGTAAATTTTCCGATACGGTAAATGTACAGAATCGGTAAATTTACAGAGTCGGTATATTTACAGAGTCGGTAACTTTACCGAATCGGTAAATTTACCGATTCTGTAGTTTTTTTAAGCCCCTACATGTCGAAATGCAAATACCAGTCATTAACGACCGAAATTCGGTATTTTCGGCCGTTACCGACCGGTATTTGGCTACCTACATCTGGCCCCAAATCATTAAACTAGGAAAGTGTCATGCAATTAAAAGCACTCCACCAGCTGCACAGCAGCATAAATATTAGAACCATGTAGATGACATTAGGTTATGCAAAGTGCTATTGAATTCAAAAACAGCTATGTAGTGTTGTGCTATGTGTTTGTGTGAAGCTTCAATTGGTTCTCAGCAAACTCCTTACAATTACATAAATAATCTTGTGGGTTTGGCTGATAAAGTTTGTGATGCAGTGCGTTCAGTTAACGGTTGCATGCTGAAGAATAAAGACGTCTTAACCAGAGCCTTGTGTGTGGTGTCGTCTGTTACATGCTCTCGGGCTGGGATGGACGCTACAACTGGCAACAAGAAAGAGGATACGTAACACTAAGTATACAAGACTGCTCTTCCTGAGAGTTTTCTGTGGTCCACCAAATTGCTCGTGCATGCCACATGTCTATAGTTGGCATTAGTTGAGTCAAAGTGCAACTCCAGCTTTTGAGAGGCCTCAAATAAGGTGAAGCGCACAGTCAATAAGCCTGCCAAAAATCTACTGGTAAGGCTGAAAGCAGAGGCACTGCACCACTGCATAATACAGAGCCAGCACTGATACAAAGCAGAAACACAAAGACAGTTACAATCAGGTACGAAGAAACACTAAAGTCGGTGACAGCCAGGTGCAGAAAAATGCTAAAGGGAAAGATGACCAGCCACAGAGAAACTCTAAAGGCAGAGGCAACCAGGTACAACAAGTACAACTGTATTAAACAGAGTGAACGTGAAAAGCACACCTAACCTCCAACACAGACTTTGCAGGGGGCCGGTGTGCTCAAAGGAGCTCATGGTATTCACAACAACCCAAACTTAAGCATGGGGGTCGTACTTATGAAGACTTTGGTTCCCACAGAGGCAACTACATGCGCGGCTGGTGGAACTCAAAAGATCTTCAATGTTTGAAGCTCTCCAAAGGCTTTTGAAAAAAGCATCAAATATGTTTCCGCTGCATTCCTGAAACCACCACCTCCATTTGATACCACCAAAAAGCAGAATATTGGCACCAGATGGACAGCCTGGATCGAAATGTTCTTATATATATGCTTCAGAAGAAGCAGATGACAAAAAGATCATCGAATACTTAAAGAACCTTCCCAGTTATGGAGTAAAAGAAGTGATAAAGAAATATCACAAGCTGATGAAGTATCATATCATCAAGAAGACGTTAGAAGCCAAGTTCAATCCAATGCCAAATATTGACTATCAAAGGTACATTTTCAACCAAGCAAGTCTACAACCTGGTGATATGATGGACTAGTTTGTTGAGAGACTTACTACGCTCATAAAGCACTGCAAGTTCAGTGAATTAAATGATGAAGAAGCAGTGCGTCTTAGAATTATCAATGGTTGCTTCTCAATTCGATTTGAAAACTTTATTCGGTATGCATAAAACAACCATATAAGTATACATAAATCGAGACTAAAAGCGGGTAACATCTGATGTGCAACATGGGTCCAAAATTGATCATATACAATAAAACTAAGTGCATTACATATAGAAGGATCAAGATAGAGAAAATAACACATGGTCTGTAACATTGGGCCAAAATTAATCACATTTAAAAACACATAAAATGTTATAAAAAAGGCACAAATTCTAAAAGACTTCATTACTATATCGATACACTAATACTTTTGCGAACATTAAGGGCATTTACAATAAAAAGTCCCATGTTGGGAGGCGTGGCCAACTGCCGACGGGAATGGCCGCACGGTTGCTGAGCTCCGTAGTGCCACTCCTGAAACATCTACCTAAACCGACACCCCCTGGCCGGCTCTTCGCTGGAGGGGTTCCCTATATAGAGTGGCTGCCTCGTGAGGTGCGGGCTGAATCTTGGGCCAATTGAAACTGTGGTCCAGGGAGAGCTCCACACACCATCTCCACCAGAGACAACCTTGCCGGGAGGAGGAGTCGACGGGCGGCGTGAGTGCGCCACGCCATACCGCTGCTGAGGCCTGGTCCGCGTGGAGACCGGAAAGACAATCCCGGGCAGGCCAACAACTGGCCCAACAACCGGACTGCGCTTCATCGCCCGGAGCCTGCCGGGGATTGAAAAACAGCCTGGCGAAGACGGAGGTGACAAACGTATCGACGCTGATCTGGGAGGCCCCTCGGTGCTGCTGGGTATCAATGCTATTGCGAGTACGCATACCTTGGTGGGAACCTTCGAACAGCCCGAAGCCAGAAGTAATTGTCACCCCATACACCGCATTACTGTAAAGGGAAAATCCAGTGGATCGTGGAGGATTTGGGCATCTGATGCCCTTGATTGCCATAGGACCTCCTACGACTTGCGAGCCACCCCATGTATGAAGCTGGGCACCCGGCGCACACTAATGTACTGGCTTGCCGCTGATTGAATGCCTGGACCCAACGGTGTTTCCCTGCAGGGTCCTTGGGGTGCGTGTGGCCCGACTGGAGGTGGCGGGAAACACGAGGGCGGCGATTGCACAACATGCTGGGAGAAGGAGTGTGCTGCAACCCCTGGGAATAGATCTGGGCCTGTTGCATTGGTAAGACTGCGCAGGTCTGTCAAGCACTTTGACCCTCTAGCCAAACAGTCAGTTTGGGTGGGGCATCGTTGGTGGAGCGAGTTGTGGGGGTGCCTTGGCAGCTCGGCAAAGTGGAGGTACCATATTGCTCAACTAGTGCTGCTAAGCTCGGGGCGATTACAAAAGAGTGCGGAACTGGACAGAGTGGGTGCCTTTGAGAAGTTGTGGTCGCAGTGAGGTGGTGATATTGCCTTGCAGACGGGGTGCCACTTGCCAAAACCGGCAGGCCGAGAAGTATCTACTGCAGGCCGCAGGGAGAAACGGCCGCACCCCCACACTGTGTGGCGACCACCGGTACGAACATAACATGGCGTCTGGACTCAGCAACCGTACGGCAACACAGGCCAAATTAGAAAAATTTGCATGGCAAAAGCAAAAAGAGGATCGGGGAGAGCCGGCAGCCCCGAGCGAGACCACAGAACCCACAAACAAAGCAATCCTAGAGGCTATCACGACGGTAAGCACTTCCTTTGAGACCCGGATAGATATAGTGGCAACGGAGGTGGCTCTGATTCGCGAAGATATGAGGAAAATGGCAGAGCGAATGGGCACAGTGGAAAGCACAACCACGGAACTAATCACTGATAGCACTCTTCTTAAACGACAGGTGACCGAATTGCGAGCTTCTCATGAAGCAATGGCTCTGCAATTGGACGACTACAAAGGTAGAAAGCGGCGCAACAACGTGCACATTCATGGTGTGCCGGAGCACGCAGATGGGCAGGCCGCTGATCTGTTCGTGGAGGAACTAGTTCTTAAACATCTGTAACCATGCAGACTTTCCAAATGCTTTTCCATTGAACGGGGCCACCGGAAGCCGGGTGCACCCCCGCGGCCGCTCCTGGCCCGGGTGTTTAACTTTCGAGATTGTGATGTTATCCTGCAGACTGCAAGGGTGGCCCGCCCACTGAACCTTGAGAACAGCAAAATAAAGTTCTTTCCAGATTTTACCTTGAGGGTCCAGAAACCACACCGCAGTTTTCTGGAGGTTAAATGAGCCCTCGGGGATCAGGAGATTAAATAGGCTATGATGTTACCTTCCAACATGAGAGTGGAAGCAAATGGCAAACTGTGGTTTTTCACTTGGCCAGGGGATACTTGGGATTGGCTAGATGGCTGGCGTGCGGTCGGAAAGAAACTGCTCAAGATCCCATCCACTTCCGACGGTGCAGAAGATTGGCACCAGCAGAGACGTTCCCCTCTGCTTTCTAATTCGGATTCCCAGGACCACACAGGGTGGCGCTGAAGCTGAAGTCTGTGAAGAATCTGATGGACACTCCATGGGCCCTGAGTGACCGATTGGGTAATTTAGTGCCATGACAAATGTACGGTTCTTCACTTGAATTTGACCTAGGGCTTGTATTTCAGCTGGGTGGGCCAAGGGGTACAGGAGATGGTTCAAGAATGGTGGCCCGTATTTGAGGTGTAGGCCAAGATGAATCATTGTACTGTGTTTGACTTTGGGGGGCTGTGGGGCCGGGGAGGGGAGTGTGTATGTTATACAATTGTTTTAGGGAGTGGGTTTGCTCATGTTCCCGTAGTTGTATAAGGGTGGGCGATAGGCACTCTGCAAGTTGGGGGTGGTGGGCGGTTTTAGTCCTGTTGTGCAGGGAGGCAGGGAGGGGGTGGGGAGTTCAACTGGGGTTGGGGGTGTGGGTTGGATCTGTTGAGGGGGTTTTTGTTTCTTGCATCGGTGCGTGATGCTTCTTAGACAGTTGACACCTCACTTTACATTAACGTTTTCTAAATCTGTATTGTATCTTAAAACATTGTAATGCAGCTTGGCAGATTTGTTCTATCTGTGATGGGAGACTTAGGAGACACACGTAGGAATGGTCCATCTGATGATGTAATTCCACTGTTGGCATATTCTAATGGCGTCTGAATCAGGGCTTCTACCGGCTGATATTCGTGCAGCTGCCGTTGTAGGTATCTGTAAACCTCAAAAGCCGGCGGAGGATTGCAAATCGTACCGCCCTATCTCACTGCTTATAGTGGATGCAAAATTCCTTGCCAAGCTCCTGGTCAACCGACTACTCATTTATCTTAATGAACTGATTCATCCAGACCAATCTGGCTTAATGCAGGGTAGAAATACGGCTCAGAATTTGCAACGCATACATGGGGCACTGGAGCGCATAGGCACCCTAGAGGAGGAAGTGATCCTACTGTCGCTGGATGCCACTATGGCATTTGATACTATCGAATGGGAATATCTTTTTGCTGTCCTGGCTCGCATGGCGTTCGGACCCAAACTGATCAGATGGATCAGGCTACTATATGCTCAGCCCACAGCACATGTCATGGTGAACAATCATTGCTCTGCCTCTTTTCCTCTTTGCTGGGCAACAAGGCAAGGTTGCCCGCTGTCAGCGCTCCTCTTTGTCATGGTACTGGAGCCCCATGCCATCTGGATCAGGGGCAATCAGGGTATAAGGGGCATGAAATGGACAAGTGATCATGAGGACCAGATATTGCTTTACGCAGATGATATCTTGCTATACCTGGCATCTCCAGTACACTCGATGAGTGTTATACATCTTTGATATATTTGGCGCGCATTCGGGGTATCAGATAAATTGGTCCAAATCCCAGATGTATCTGGGGTGAGCCCCCAGGTAGTCCGCAGGGCTATGACATCCCAGTAGCAAGACAAGGTTTTCGATACCTGGGCATTTTTATTACATCTGACGCTAATCTCTCTTTCGGGCGGAACCTGCTGGTGCCCCTTCACCGTTTACAGTCGGACGTTACGCATTGGCGATCGCTGCCCCTCACTCTCTTGGGGCGTGCATCCCTGTTTAAAATGCTCGCCCTCTCGTGCTTTCTCCATGCACTACGCTCCTAATCCTGTTCCTGATTCATACTTCTTGCAAATTGAAGAAGTGGTGAGGGGGTTGCTGTGGGAGGGCCGACCTCCAGGAAGTGCCATAAACATACTTACCATGGGTTGGTATGACGGAGGTATAGGAATGCCGGACATGTGTCTCTATTATCAGGCATCGCAGTTGATGACCATTAACAGATAGGTGTTTGGTCCACACATGATCCCAATTTTCGCATGGACCACTGGCTCATGGGGAAGGGGGGCTACAATAGGACACTCTACATCAACTATCGGAAGCTACAATTGACTGGCCCCTCGGCTCGCATGGTAGAAGTGTGGCATGGAACCCAGCGTAAACTGGGGTGGCATAATCGCTCGACAAAGGCAACTCGTCTCTGAGAACCAGATTTATTGGGTCGCCTCAGTAACTGTCCGGGTTTTTGATAAATGGGATCCCAACTGTGGGGACATGTGTGTGAAAGGGAAGAAGGCTTCATTTGCTGATCTTCCAGCTAAGTATCACCTTGCATCTTCTGAGACGTTTCGATATCTCCAAATTAGCCATGCTATCGATTCGGCCCTCACAAGGGGTATACCTCCTTCCAGATTCCTCCCCGTTGGAGGACCAATTAACACTAGACCAAATGGACCGCAAACCCATTTCCCACACATATAAAAAATTTGTGAATAACCAAACTGACCCAATGCTGAAACTACGGTCGAGCTGGGAAACAGATCTGGGGGATATAGATGACGAGGAATGGAGAGAGGCACTCGCTTCACCCCGAGAGGTGGCGATCCCTATGCAACTTCGACATGTTCAACTCAAGGTTCTCCACTGGATCTACTTTGATGCCAAACTATTGTTTAAGTTGGGTAGGAGACCTGTTCCGCACTGCCTCTGACATCGTAACCAGACAACCTCGCCAATCTCGGACTCAAACAACTTGTTGACACACCCACCCACTATGCCGGGCACACGCTCGACCCAATCTTCACCTCCAGCAAACACATCTCCTTCAACCACGCCACAGGACTGCATTGGACGGACCACAGCTGCGTTCACTTCAACTACAAAAAGACCATGACCCACAACCACCCACAACCAATTCCCCGCAGAAACTGGAACAAAATTACCATCGACCAGCTCTTCACATCGCTTCACCAAAACCCCCTGCCAAATCACTGGACCCAAATCAAGCAGCCATCAACCTCACACAATGGATCACCCACAGCGCTGTCGAATTAGCTCCCTTGACAAACCATCAAATCAAACAAGGTAGTAAAAAAGCCCCCTGGTTCAATGATGACCTTAAGAAATCCAAGAAGATCTGTCGCACCCTCGAGAAAACATGGCGAAAAAACCCAACCACAGACAACATGACCACCCTTAAGAACGCCACCCGCAAACACCACCAACTGATCAGATCCACCAAGAAATCAGCATTCAAGGATCGACTCGACAACAACGCCCACAACAGCAAAGAACTATTCAACATCGTCAGAGAGTTTACCAACCCCACCGCCGGCACCAACGACATCACTCCCTCTCAAGACCTCTGCGACTCTCTAGCCTCGTTCTTCCACAACAAAATCGCTGACATACATAACAGCTTCGGCGAGCAGCCCACCCCACCCACCTCCGAACAAAAACCCCCCACCAACAACCTTTGCGCCTGGAACCCAATCACCACTGAAGACACAATCCGCTTGATGAACTCCATCCACTCAGGATCGCCAACCGACCCATGTCCTCACCACATTTTCAACAAAGCCGACTCCATTATCGCACCCCATCTCCGCGATGTCATCAACTGCTCCCTCAACTCCGCCACTTTCCCGGAAAACTGGAAACATGCCGAACTCAGTGCCCTCCTGCAGAAACCTACAGCAGACCCCACTGAACTTAAGAACTACCGCCCCATCTCGCTCCTCCCATTCCTGGCCAAAGTCATTGAGAAAACCGTCAACAGCCAGCTCGCTGCCTTCCTCGAATCCAACGGCTCCCTCAACCCTTCACAGTCCGGCTTCCGAGCCAAACACAGCACCGAGACCGCCCTCATCGCAGCAACAGACGACATTCGAACTCTACTGGACAACGCAGCCTTCGACACAGTCTGTCATAGCACCCTTATACAACGCCTCAGCAACGTCGGAATACAAGGAAAAGCATTGGACTGGATCATCTCGTTCCTCGCTGGAAGAACCCAGAGAGTCCGCCTCCCCCCTTTCAAATCGGAAGCCACTGAAGTCATCTGCGGTGTTCCACAAGGATCATCACTCAGTCCCACCCTCTTCAACGTATACATGAGCCCCCTCGCATCCATCGCGCGCCAACACAACCTCAACATCAACTCCTACGCAGACGACACCCAGCTGATCCTCTCCCTCACCAAAGACCCAAACTCCGCCAAAACCAACCTACACGATGGGATGAAAGAAGTGGCCGAGTGGATGAAGAACAGCCGTTTAAAACTGAACCCGGACAAAATGGAAGTCCTCATCCTAGGATCATCCCCCTACGCTTGGGACGACTCATGGTGGCCACCGGCACTGGGAAACGCACCCAAACCAACGGACCATGCACGTAACCTGGGCTTCATCCTAGACTCCTCCCTCTCGATGACCAGACAAGTCAACGCCGTCTCATCATCATGCTTCAACACCCTACGTATGCTCAAAAAAATCTTCCGCTGGATCCCCACCGAAACAAGAAAGACGGTCACCCATGCACTAGTCACAAGCCGACTGGACTACGGAAACACCCTTTACGCCGGAACCACAGCTAAATTACAGAGAAAACTCCAACGCATTCAGAACGCATACGCCAGACTCATCCTAGACATCCCCCGCCAAGCTCACATCTCCGGCCACCTGAGGGACCTCCACTGGCTCCCCGTCAACAAGAGAATAACGTTCCCTCTCCTCACTCATGCACACAGAGCCCTTTACGACCTAGGACCCGAATACCTCAACACACGCCTGACCTTTTACACCCCCACCCGCCAACTTCGATCGTCCAATCAAGCCCTCACCGCGATTCCACGCATCCAAAGATCCACCATGGGTGGAAGATCCTTCTCCTACTTAGCGGCCAAAACCTGGAATTCTCTCCCCATCCACCGCCGCCTTACACAGAACCACCTCGCCTTCAGAAAACAACTAAAAACCTGGATATTCGATAAGTAACATACCCCCCTCCCTCAAGCGCCTTGAGACCCTCTGGGTGAGTAGTGCGCTATACAAATTTTTAACTTGAACTTGAACTTGAACCGGCACATTCACACATATCCTCTGGGACTGCTCTCACATACAACAGTATTGGAAAGAAGTCACCCGGCAAATCGCAAGGACATGTGACAAACCTATACAACCCTCCCCCAAACTCTGCCTCCTCAATATCTGGGAGGCTAGTGACATCTCACAGAGGGAGCAGTCGTGGGCCACAATGGGATGGATTATCGCCAAACGCAATATTGTCCAAAAATGAGGGGTGGACATGACTCTACTAGTACGAGATTTGGCGAATTACATAGACTATTCCATGATTGCAGAAAAAACTGTGTTCAAGGGAAGGGGATGCCCTAAAAAAATGGGACCATAAATGGGGAAAGTGGAACAAATATAGGGGGGACATTTGCATTTCTCCTACGGTGGAATTGAGAAGGGAGAGACAAACACTGATGGACAGATTGGGAGAGACTGTGGTAACCTCCCCACTGGGCAGCCAACAATAAGATGCTATTGCGAACGGACCAGTTGCTCGCTTTCTCATACTTTTGACTCTGTGGCACTGTTGTAACTAAAGAGGACAGGACAGCCTCTGGGTCAGCAGATCTGTGAAAAAGTCCCACGTTAAGACAAACCCTAGCATGATTGAGTTCAGACAAATATTTTATTGCAGCAAGGTGTGAACAACTACCACAAGCAAGCAAAAGTGGTTTTAAATAAAAATGTCTAAAACTGAAATAAAACCCACA
This sequence comes from Lissotriton helveticus, assembly GCF_964261635.1. Lineage (NCBI taxonomy): Eukaryota > Metazoa > Chordata > Amphibia > Caudata > Salamandridae > Lissotriton > Lissotriton helveticus. Next base: position 1,808,689,510 of record NC_136063.1, on the reverse strand, counting down.
AAACAGCATGGAGTGCACAGTGGTCTGTCTGCTCTGTCCATCACATGGGCAGGGTATCATGGCTGAAGGGCACATTTTCATGTTAGGGAAAGCCACTAGATGGTGGACAATTCCCAATCTAAATCTAACTAATACAAAACGATGCATAAGATTGGGAATTTATATTAAGTAATCTTGACAGCCCACGTTAGAGGTGAATGATAGATAACATTTTATAATTGGTTTCCTGCGTTCGCAGACAAACCAAGTTTCCCTCCTGTGGTTCATAAAAATGTATTTAATGGACGACTTCCTTATTAATGAAACCTGGGGGGGATTAATCCGTACTGAGATCTTAAATAAATTGCTGTACTGTGAGCTAATATAATTTAGCCAAGGGATCTTCATGGCATTATCCAGGGTAAAGCAATCTAAAATAATTAATTTAGTAAAATTAGTTTCCTCCTTAGACCATATGGAGTGCCAGAGCAGTAATGGGAGAGATGCAACTATCTCTGTGAGATACTGTAACCCCACTTCCTTATGTATGATCTCAGAAGAAGCCAAAGCGGGTAAACTGAGGAGGCATTTAAGGAAACCATTTTCCTTGGTCTGCAATGTAGAGCTACATTGATAACCCCAAATACCAACCCCATATGTTTCAATCGATAAAACCCTTGCCCTATATATTGTTGTCATCTCCTTAACAGGCCTGGATCCCAGCTTTGCGGCAAACCTAAAAATAACATGGTTGCTTCTGGCCATTTTGCTCCTGACATTAGTAATTTTGAGGGTCCATGACCCGTTACCTGAAAAGGTAATGCCCAGGTAGCAGAAGGTATTAACTGGGGTCACGGGCAATTTATCCATGTAGAATAATCTGCTTTGGCAATACACAAGTGGCGGATTTACTATAGCACAATCAGCACATCACAAAATATCTCCTTTGTTAAGTTTTATAGACAATATCAATTCATATAACTTTGTTGGAGTGCAAACCCAATGTGGTGCTCATCCACCTTATAGCACCAATCAACGTTCCCCTACCCACTCACGGTGTGGCAGAGTATCATATACAGTTTACAAAATACCACCAGGGCACATCCTTTTCAGTCACTGTTATCCAATGGGCATCCAGCCAAGTCAGATTCAATATCTCAAAAGTCTTTTGATCCAAAATATAAGTGCACAATGTTCATTGATATTCAGTGTTCTTTTATTAATATTTTTCTTGTCACATCCGTCACAGCCGACGCGCGTTTCGCCCTCCGCTTTTAAAAGTAGGTGGCCCAGAATATATAAATCTGATATGGTGCTATGTCTTGTGTGCTAATTACAGCCTTGAAAAAGCCCGCGGAGGGCGAAACGTGCGTCGGCTGTGACGGATGTGACAAGAAAAATATTAATAAAAGAACACTGAATATCAATGAACATTGTGCACTTATATTTTGGATCAAAAGACTTTTGAGATATTGAATCTGACCTGGCTGGATGCCCATTGTATAACAGTGACTGAAAAGGATGTGCCCTGGTGGTATTTTGTAAAGAATAATCTGCTTTGTTTGTCCCGTGGCCCACAGTCATAGTATAAGGTTTGCTTTTGTTAATAATTAATTTCCTTGCATTGATAAAATCGCTAAAAGCATCCATTAAGCGTTGCAGTCCCACTGGAGTCCTAGCCATCAGAATTGTGTCATCCGCATACAAAAGCACACGTATGGGGGACCCAGCCACTTTGGGGGCATCTGCAGGCACTGCTTGTAGGGTCTCATCTACCCCATTAATAAACAAAGAAAGCTCCAGAGGCGCTAATGCACAGCCTTGCAGAATTCCTTTCTTAACTGCAAAAGTATTGGTGCATTCCCCTGGGGCCAGGGTTAAATCCTCAGAAAGTCTGGCCAGGAAATATACAATAGCCCCCAAAGCAAGCAAAGTGGACCAGAGAATAGTATGATCAACTAAATTAAAGGCGCTGCTGAAGTCAGCAAAGCAGAGATATAATCTGCCGCCTTTGGCACAGGTGTACTTGCCTATTAGTAGATCAAGGTTCACACATTGCTCTATGGTACCCAGACCTTTCCTGAAGCCAAACTGAGCAGGTGAAAGTATAGGGTAAACACAAACCCATTCTTCCATTCTTTTTAGCAAGACTTTACGCATCACTTTCACTGATGAATCTAAGAGGGATATAGGCCTGTAATTTTTAGGGTCTGATTTGTTGCCCTTCTTAAAAATTAGGACTATAATAGATTTGCCCCATGTCGGCGGGATCTTTGTCTCCGCAACCATATCAAAAACCCCTGTTAGAATTGGCACCCCCATACCTCAACATTATATTTAAAAACATCCACGGGAACCCCTTCCGGTCCCGGGGCTTTACCACAGTTGCTTTCTTTCAAAGCCACAACACTTCTTGCACCGTAATTTTTAAAGATGCAGGTGAATATAACAATCGTTCTTATTTTGAATGGTTAAAGTTGGTGCCATGTCTGGGCTAAAGATCCCGGTAAAGTGGGCAACCCCTTCGTCACAATCAACGGGTGACAGCAATGCAGGTAAGGAATCATCATTTAAAAATTGGGAATTCACAGTATCCCAGAAGAGTTTACTGTCCCCTATGTCCGCTGCTTGGGACAGTTTCAACCATGCATCATTTTGTAGTTCTTTTTTCCTACCTGATAGTACCTCTTTGTGTTGAAATCTCGGGAATTTAATCAATAGCTTGTTCCTAGAGCCAATTTCAGGTCCCTAGTGACAGTGGTACAGGCATGGTCAAACCAGCCTTTCCGTTTAGGTGGTCCAGATTTAATAGGGCTAGTCAGAAGGGCATCAATTATAGTAACAATGGCAGTATAATTGAAAAATATCTGATCTGGGGTAACCATGTCTTCCAAGCAACACATAATAAAATGATGGCCCTTAATACAGATATCTTGGAAAAACTGCGTCTGATCAACTCCATTCCACTTGATATGTGTCCCGTTGGGTCTAAATGGGACGATGTCAGTGACACGGCTAGGGATAATAGCAGTAGGCCTGTCCCAGAAGACAGGCACAAAAACAGATCACAGGCACAAATATGGTGACAATCACATAGAGATGCTGCAACATGCACCTCCAGACAACAAATGGCATCAGATTTCACGCGAAACAAGATTACGCAGTTATGGTCACTCATACCTGGACAAACAACCCTTGGCGGGTTGAACCACTTACATGCGTTAGCTGAAATTAAAATATGATCAATTACAGATGTTATTGTTATTGTTAATTGGTATTTGTTGAGCGCATTATCACCAGCAGGTCTCTAAGCACTGTCAGAGAGGTCCAGCCTAGCTAGAGGGATTAGATTACGTCCAGGCCTCCGCAAAAAGGACTGTTTTTAATTTCTTCCTAAATGGGAGGAGGGCTTGTTCCTTACAAATATTCTCCGGCAGGTTGTTCCAAATGAGGGGGATAGATGCTGAAAAGGCTCTGCCTCCTTTCGTGGACATGTTGAATCGCAGGCAGGCCAGAAAGCTAGAATCAGAGGACCGTAGTGCCCTGCTGGGGGTGTATTTGGCGAGGCGGTCCTTGATGTAGCTGGGAGCTCGGCCATAGATGGCCTGGTGTGCAATACAGAGGCCCTTGAATTTTGCTCTCTGTCCGACAGGGAGCCAAAGCAGCTGTTTGAGGAGGGGCGATGCATGTGCTCGTCTAGGTGCTTTGAAGATGAGCCTCGCGGCGTCATTCATAATCACCTGCAGTCTGGACACAAGGTTCCCCGGGATGCCGATGTAAAAGGAGTTGCCGTAGTCAAGGCGTGATAGTATCAGAGCAGATACTGCCATTCGGAGTGTATTAAAGGTGAGTATAGGGGCGAGCTTGCGCAGCTGTCTCAGCATGCCTGTGCATGTTCCCACCACAGCCGAGACCTGCCGGGTCATGGTGAACTTGGCATCAATTTTGATACCCAGGCTTTTTACAACCATGGCAGGCTCCGGATATGTACCCAGCTTTGCGGCCAGAAGAGCTCCTTCCACGGGTTGGAGTCTGAGGTGACGGCCAGTACTTCCGTTGTGCCTGGGTTGATTTTCAGGAAATTGGCTGTCATTCAATTCACCATGAATTTTAAGATGTTTTGAAATCTTGTATGGGCAGTTGGGGCGTTGTCTATCGGAATAATAATTTGAGTGTCATCAGCGTAGTTGTAGATTTCACACTCCATGTGGTTTAGTGCTGCTATCAAGGCCTGGAGGTAGGCATTAAAAAGGAGTGGTGATAATGCCGAACCCTGCGGTACAGCACATGAAAGTGGTCCTGATTCGGACACAAGGTCGTTCAATTGTGTTCTCTATGAATGACCTTTGAGAAAGGAGGTCAGCCATGCAAGAGCCGTGCCCTGAACCCCTAGCTCCGAAATCCACAACACTAGTTGGTCATGATTGACCGTGTCGAATGCCGCGGATAGTTCCAATAGGACCAGGGCACATGTTTTTTTCTTGTCGGCCCTTAGTCTGAGTTCATCTAGGACCGATAGCATCACCAACTCCGTGCTGTGGTGCGCCCTGAAACCTGCCTGGTTAGATTGTAGGAGGTGGTGATTTTCAATGTGGTTGGTCAGGGATTTTAGCCGATGTTGTTCAAGCACTTTAGCAAGAAACAGTAGTTGTGAAATTGGTCTACAGTTTTAAAAAATTTCGTACTGGCCCCGGGTTTTTTCAGCAGTGGAATAACACAAGCTTCTTTGAAGTTGGAGGGCACATGTCCTGTAACAAGGGATCGATTGAGGAGTGAGAGTACCTCATTTTCGATGCCCGGGAATGCTATCTTAAAAATTCTGGGCGGGCAGGGGTCCGTTGAGGACCCTGATTTCACTCTCCCAATCATGTGGGCCAAGGAGTCGTGCGTTAAAGTAGGGAAGGTAGTGAGGGGTTCAGAGAAAGTGAGAGGCGGTGGTGTAGGTGTCAAAGTGCATGGGAACTTAGGGGTGGAATGGATTTCCGTCAATAGATCTTTGACTTTCGACAAGAAGAAAGACTGAAAGTTGTTACAGTCTTCTGGGTAGAAGGTGGGTTTCTGTTCTTTGACTTGTCTCAATTCTTTCAGGCTACTAAAGGTCTCTTTTTGTTTATTGTCCGCGGCAATGATTTTAGCCTCGTAGAATTCCGCTTTACGTGATAGAATTGCTTTCTTGTATGTTGAAAAAGCCATACAGTATTCTTGCCGGGCGCATGGGTCATAAGTTTTCCGCCAGGCTCTCTCGCTTTAGCGGAGGGTTTATTTCAGGGTTCTTAGGGTGTCCTTGAACCAGGAGGCCCCCTGGCCCTTGCCCATGATTCTAACCCTGCGTGTCGGAGCTACTTTGTCGATGGCAATCTGTAGCCTTCCTGTCAGGGCATTACTTTCTGCATCGGTGTTTCCCTGCTTGCGTGTGAGCGGAGCTGATTTCTGTAAAGTAGTGATCAGGTCATTGGCGCAGATTTTATTCCAGCTCCATATCACTTTCCAGTCTGGGGATAGACTGGCAGTTTGCTTAGGGAAAGGGAGCCGGCCGCTAAGTAAGAAGTGGTCAGACCAAGGGCAGGGGCTAATAGTAATAGGGCTGGTGAAAGGACGGGAGGACCAGACCAGGTCCAAGGTGTGTCCTTTATTGTGCATGGGCCCATGGACTAGTTGTTGGAACTCTAGGGCATTTAGTGCCTTCTCTAACTGTTCGGCCTGGCTTTCTTTGGGGGTTTGGTCCTAATGTAGATTAAAATCCCCCAGTACCACCACACATTGGTACCGGGACCGTATGTCATTGGCTAACTCTGTAAACCGTTCAATGAACCTAGGTGGCGTTTGTGGCGGACGGTAGACTTCCAAAATGGCTAGACAATCTGCTTGGAAGTGAAATTTGGCCCCTAGAACCTCCGCCCTTCAATGTTTTCATCGCATAGAACCTCTGCTATTAGTTGGCCGTTGTATAGCAACGCTACACCACCCCCTCTGGAGCTACCTGGTCGATTGTGGCAGAGTGCTGAGTGATTGGGGGGAAGGGCTGCGACTAGGTCTGGTGTAGAAGTTTCTTCGAGCCAAGTTTCCATGATGCCTAAGATATCCAAAGTGTCCTCTTGCAATAGCGAGAAGACCTCAAGATTGTGGTTTGGTAGTGAGCGTGTATTGAGGGTAGCAATCTTGAGTTCCTGAGGACTATCAGTCAGGGTTGGTCTCTGGATATGCATTTTGTGGGACCGGGACTCAGAGTCCTAAGGACCTCAGTTTAGTGGCTACAACATTGTTGAGTTGGGTCGTACCTTTGTTTAGAAGCTGCAGGTCATCTATGGTATAAGGGGGGCATGGGCCAGGGGTCCTGGCCCCTAGTCCCAGTTGGGCACGGACAGGCGCAGCGGGCGCGCCGCAGGTGAGCCAAAGGCGCGCCTAAGGCAAGCCGTCCGCTTGTTCCAGCGTGGCTATTAAGCGAGTAATTCTTCCCCCCCCAACACTCAGCCCAGCTGTGCAGCAGCTGGCTCTCCTGCAACACTAGACCGTAACCCAAAAACGGAAGTGCTCCACAGCGGAAGTGCAGGGAAGTAATGTAAGTGGTCTTCTTATTTTTAAAAAATAGAATTCAAACAGTTTTAAAATAGATTTCAAACAGTTTTAGGACACAGTTTTAAAAAGCACAGCGTTTTGGCGGCGCAGCAGCGTACGAGTGAAACCACCACAAGCCTCGGTGGACCTCTCTGGCTCTGAGCGCTTCTTCCCGCTTCGTTAGTCAAGCGAGTAACTCCTCCCCCCCAACACTCAGCCCTGCTGTGCAGTGGCTGGCTCTCCTGCATCACCAGACCGTAACCCAAAAACGGAAGTGCTCCAAAGCGGAAGTGCGCGGAAGTAATGTAAGTGGTCTTATTTTAAAAAAATAGAATTCAAACAGTTTTAAAATAGATTTCAAACAGTTTTAGGACACAGTTTTAAAAAACACAGCATTTTGGCGGCGCAGCAGTGTACGAGTGAAACCACCACAAGCCTCGGTGGACCCCTCTAGCTCTGAGCGCTTCTTCCCACTTCGGTAGTCAAGCGAGTAACTCCTCCCCCCCAACATTCAGCCCTGCTGTGCAGCAGCTGACTCTCCTGCAACACTAGACCGTAACCCAACAACGGAAGTGCTCCAAAGCGGAAGTGCGGGGAAGTAATGTAAGTGGTCTTCTTATTTTTAAAAAATAGAATTCAAACAGTTTTAAAATAGATTTCAAACAGTTTTAGGACACAGTTTTAAAAAACACAGCGTTTTGGCGGCGCAGAAGCGAATGAGTGAAACCACCACAAGCCTCAGTGGACCTCTCTGGCCTGATGTGGAGTTTCTCCCAATAAAGGTTGGTATGTGGTTCCCATCACTATTTGGGGCTTTTTATAATAATTGTAGATTAAACTTAGTAATAATAGTATTTAACAAATTATCATATTCATTACGAGGGAAATGCGCATTACCAAAACCTAGCTTCGCCGGTTATCCCACATACCCGTATTGCAGAATGAGGGCATGTGTGAATGTTAAAATCTCCAACCCATAGTATAATGCTGTTTGTAATCAACTTGACAAAGGTCTTCAAGCCTCCTTCGAGTGCTAGAACTACCCTCCCCAGGGTATTATTAAAAACATTATTATAGAAGTTGACCAGAATCATTTCCTGGCTTCCCCTAAATGTCAACCACAGGATTAATGAAGGGGGTCCAATTGAAATTCTCCTCTTTAAGCTTACATGACATTTATTTGATATTAAAACCATAAGCCCCCCTTTGGCTCTCCCTGCTGTGGATGGCTCGGCCTCCAACCAATGTGTTGTGAATCCCTCAAAACAAACAGGCTCAATACACCAAGTTTCTTGGATGCACAAAATATCCAAGTCACCTATAAACTCCATCCATTCTGGGGTACCCTGTTTTTGTGGCTAAACCCCCTATATTCCATGTCACAATTCTGTACCCACCAACCATCCCTTGACCACTGCTACTAGGTAGTGCTGAATGGGTTGTAGCAGTTACTGTGTTGTTGAAATTGACATTATATATATACATAAGCGGCGTTCATTTGTGTTCACTGTACCCCTTGTTGTAAGCAGAACGAATATCGCTAAAACACTGACTGTGTTATCCCGCTAGCATAGACCCATGCACACACGTACACACAGCCATTTTTAGGTATCATGGTCTCCCAGTTTGCGATCGATCACCAGCGCCCCTTCCCTGACCCTGCAAGCTTCCCCCATGCACCCTGACCGCCCCCGCTATCACATGCACAAGTCACGAGCCCTCCCCTCCCGTATGACTCTGTCTCTGAGAATCGCACCCCGCGCCTGACCAACACCTCCTGTCCCTCCATGAATACCCCTCCTTTGATGACCTCTTACTCTGAACCTAATTGTTTGCACGGATCGCTGGTCATCCCTTAGCCCGAGGATGCAGTTTATTGCCCACTACTGTATGCACTCGCCTCTCTTGAAAGGAGCCACTATTGATCATGACCACCCCACCCCCTGAGATTCGATCAGGAGCACACATTCCAACGGAATCAACAGCACACTCAGCTGCATGACAGCCCCCTCCTATTGTATGGAGGATAAGGGCCCCTACTGTAGCCACGTGTTGGAATATCTTTGTACTTTACAATGTCCTGATTGTAATGGAGGATGTGTGTGTGTCATAAACCTGTGTATAAAAGACGAAGCCTCAGAGAAACTTGTTAGAGCACCTCCCGAAGACACTATGCGAGCGTCCCAAATGACATGCTCTCCTCTGGAGTAATAAACTCTGTTCTTGTTTTCCTGCCTCCAGCGCCCGTCTCTTTATTTGGTAATTATTCAAGATGGAAACGAAGAGTCGCCCTGCACCAGCAGCCTGGGCATCGGGTGCGATATGGGCTGACTTTTCCACAATTGGCGTCCCAACGCGGGGCCCATCAGCGACATAGGGTCCGGTAAGAGAGGTCCAGACGATGGGGTGAACATCTAAATGATTGGAGTATACCTGCCTTGAGAGGGCCCTCGTCCGGCTGCCGATTGAATGAACTTCACCAATTCCGAACGGACCTCTCTCAAGTGACCTATTGTCCTGACTGGAAGCCCACAGGAATGCTGTGGTAAAAACATGGAGAAAGAGAACGATCGGGCGCTGGAAAAAGGAAGGCGAAGAACTGTCCACATGGTCCGGTCCGGGTAAGGTCGTGACACACGACGAGTTGCGAAATTGATTGATTGATTGTTTGAAAATACTAGTATTACTTATTGATTGCTTCTGAGAGATTCTCTATTTGCAAACAAGCACAGAGTCGTCATACTCTGTTTAGTCTTTGCAGATAGTGAAGGATAGGTAATGCAGACTTTTGTCCCCATTGTAATCCGTCATACCTATTTTTCTCCCCATTGATTGATTGATTGAATCGAGCATTGAATTGTTCGAAGTTGGTTCTCTTAAGGATCTTCTCTGCCTGCAAACGGGGAAGAATAGGAATATTCTCTCTCCCTTTGCCGATAGTGAAGGGTAGGTAACGCAAACCTTTAACACGTCGTACCTATTTCATTCCTCATTGATTGATTGATTGTCCGAACATTGACTGTTTGGAATTGGTTCTTTTTGGAGGTGTTCTCTATTTGCAAACAAGCACAGAGTCGCCATGCTCTGTCTAGTCTTTGCAAATAGTGAAGGGTAGGTAATGCGGACCTTTGTCCCCTGTTGTAATCTGTCATGCCTATCTACTCCCCACTGATTGATACGCCAGTCTCACCCGGACCATTTACTAGAGGAAGGTCATCTGGCCCGACCAGAGAGCACCCCTAGTGAAAAGGACATATATAAAATAAAAACGAAGTGATCACTATACCCTGTTAACAGAAACTTTAGCATGAAACAACCTGGAAAGAAAGGAATAGGAAAACGAAAATCAGTAGGCCACTGATGAACTTTTTATTAAATAACGAACAAAGGAAACGATAACAATACTTAATGATAAAACCTATGACTGTCCTAGAAACAAGAAACGTTAGAAAAAGTCCGTAATAAGAAACCTGAAAACAGTAAGAGAAACCAAGTGTGACATTGCAACGGTCACAAGGCAACGAGGCTTCACTGCCCCTCACTGCCCCAAACATGTCTGTCCCACCGCCTGCCACGCCCAAATAACGGAAAAACTGGGAAAGATACAAGTCAGCAGACATCCGCCCCACTCTGGAAACTTCCAAAGTGCAACAGGGTTGCGGCTACGCCCAGCCGGAAACAACACATATAGGGCGGGTCCTGCTGCCAACCGTCGACAGGAGATCATCACGTAGGGTGTAGCCGGAGGAGAGGCCGAGGCCGAGGCCAACGGGACCCGGCCAGGGGGATTGCTACGACCACCCTGGAGAGTTGCAGGGGAGGGAATGTCCGTGTCCTCGACCCTCCCCTCCCTCTCCCTGTCCGGCCACCATCAACCAGAGGCCGAGGCCGACGGGATCTGGCCGCGGTGGCGGTAACACTGGAGAGTTGCAGGTTGTCCCTCTCTCTCTCCCAGTCATGGCAAGGAGCGTCTGGCCGCCATTAACCAGAGGCCCGGCCCAAAGACGGACGGGACATTTGTCTTCTCTTCCGTAATGGCCGCAACAACACTGGGGGGGGGGTGTCTTGCACATGCCTCCGACCCCCCCCCTCGTCCTCATCGCCTGGTCCGGCCATAACAAATGTCAAGCGAGACGCCGTGGGGTGCACTGGGAGGGAGAGGCGGTGCGTACAAGCCTCTCCCGCCTCCCCAGGTGGAGGCTTCCCAGCTGCACCCTCAGCGCTCCAGGCGCCCGGAAAAAGGTTCTTCCACTGTGGCGATGCTGCAACGCCTCGCCCGGCAGGGTGGAGCCCGTCCGCTCATTTGACCCCGCGATCGCCGGTAGCTGCCGAACTTTCAAAATGGCGATCGACCTGGCAAGAGCGGGCCCAGCAGGAAGGAATGGCCCGGTCACTTGTTGACTCCACCACCATAGTTCTCCGCAACCTTGAAGATTCTAGTGGAGCCGCGGGAGTCCCCGACCCCCGCAGATACCCCCGATGGGGAATGACTGCCATGATTGCCCACGAAACAATGGAAATGTAGCCACAGGACGTCGACGCTTCCATGCTGTCGCCAGCCTCAGTTTGAATGACTAGAATCCTGCAGACCACAGTTCGGATCAGTTCCGGTGAAAAGCACAGTATGACCCGGTAGGAACATTGTTGCCTCCCTCCCCTTTTGATTGATGGTTCAGACCACCGATCCCTTCTTTTACCCTTTAACGGAACTTTTGGACTGCCAAAAGAAGCTCCGGACCAACCACGAGTTAGTAGACATTTAGACTATGCCTGGTTCTGCCTGACTGCACCCAAAATGGCGCCGATGCAAATGAAACTTTCAACTCCTTGTTGTACCCCGATTGTTCAGCCCTGGTGTCATGAGATATATGTATGGAGGTTTTCTTAACCACATGAATTGATATAGGATGTGTACTGATTACGTGTTCGGACAATTAATGGATTCAGGATGTGTACTGTCAGTTCGGGAAATGAATTGATATGGGATGGGTACTGGTTATAGGTTCGGACAATGAATTGATATTGGATGGGTACTGATTATGTGTTCAGACGGTAAATTGACATCAGATGGGTATTGATTGAACATTCGGACAATGAATTGTTGTTTAAGTTTCGCACATCATGATTATTGAAAGTTGGAAGCCCAACACTTATGACACTCGCTCACACTGAAGTCTCAACATGATTTATTGCGCTTTTCGCACTTTTATTATGAAATAAACGACCACTGACTCCACTAAAGTTTTACTAATAAAGTATCCCCGCATCTACAGTTCCAGCCTGCTCCGTGGCCGGCCCACGGGGTTGTAGGCCCATATTTATGCACCGACATTCTTATTAAAGATTTTTGGTAAAAGCAAACATAGTTGTTACGTGTGAATTGGTAATTTTCGAATAAATGACCACTGTTTAAAGGATTAAAAAAAATATAGTACGGAGAAATATTGCAAAAATGAAGGGTCCAAGTTTTCGTTGTGTGCATTTTTCCTTTTTGTACAGCCAAAAAGCAACCACTAAAGATCCTGGTGTTTAGCCTATACTTTATGTGCTACCTGTATAAAAAGAGTCACACTAACGGTCCACCGGGGCTTGAATGCCCAGTTGGCAGGGACTGCATCCCGTGGAGATAGGCCGAGTATGCAGTAAGTAAAAGCCTTTCTGGGTTTATGCACGCTAAATGTGTCTATCAATGTAGCCCCTGCCCCTTCTTTTTCCCTCTCTCTGCAGGTCGCATCGGAATATCGACCAGTGTATGAAAACGGTGATCTAACGGACGAGGAGACGGGAAACCATGACTATTTTCTCTCCCTGAACTTAGCGCCTGGGAGGGCAGCCTGAAGGGAAAACCACAAAATATAACTTCGCTTGGCACCCCGAATAGTACAACTAAAATGACGTGCGCTAATGAATAAGCACCCCACAATTAATTGAATGGGGAAGGTTAAGGAATATTTTCAGGTGAGGTACATTTAAAATCTACTGCATCCTTCTTCGCACCCTCCTAGACATGTAACTTCAAGCTGCCCCATTGTTCACCAACTGACACCAACCGTTGTCTCAGCCTGGAAACGCATTTGCTAAAAATGACTCGAATAAACCACCGTGAGCATTAGCCTGACCAGGTTAGTTCATGACCAATTGCCCAAGGCGTAAGTGTGTACAATCAAAGCCACCAGTAAGGGCAACCGATGGTTAAAAGAGAAGAAAAAGGTAAAAAGAGCTTAGGATGCCAAAAACGCGCAGCATGCAGAAAGGGATAATTTGGCCAATATCTGTTTTATGTTTTGTCTTGGATTTTTGTATATAATACATGTATTGTCTCCCCGTCTGAGTTTGTGTGTACGTGATGCATGAATCCTACGTCATCCCTCTGCCTGTGTTTCCGTGTTACTTAACCCCTGTTGTTCTGTGTTGTGCGCGCACTGAACGGTCCATTATTATACCCGTCTCTCTCTCTCTCTCTCTCACCCTCTCTCTTCCTCTCCCCATGTCATACGTGTACCGAATGGACCATTTAGGGTGCGGTCTCTCTCTCTCTCTCTCTCTCTCTCTCTCTCTCTCTCTCTCTCTCTCTCTCTCCCTCTCTCTCTCTCTCTCTCTCTCTTTCTCTTTCCAAAAGCCCCGTTTCCTCTTTTCGTGTATAATGACGTTGTGCCTCTCCGGCACAAAAACATTAATGGATTTTCCTCGAACGCAAAGGTGTTCAGCAAAATTGACCAAAACCAAAACAATTGTGACTTGCCATATTACTCCCTCTCCTTTCTGCAAAACGATAAAACCCGAGTTGGTAATAAAGGAAAGGACAGGTATGACGACGGATGTCCCCTAATCTGGTTTTACTAAGGGAACTATAACGTCAATGGCCTTCTGTTTCTCAAGCTCGGTAGGAATACGATCCCCAATGCCCCGATTGTCCCACCACCCTGCACTTAAATGTGGATGTCCAGAATACCCCACTTCTCCCGATCGACCCCGGCTCCCTGTCCAAATCGTCCCCTTTCCCCCGATTAACCCCAGCTTCATGTCATCTACCCTCGAAAGCGAAATTGATGACTTTGATTAACGTTCACTCCCCAAAAAGAGCATGTTTTACGTCCACCCCCTTCCCCTTCTTCATGACGATAACGCCCCACTTACAAGGGTTAGCCGACCCCGAAGGGAAATGTAAGAGTGTCGATACTTGGGTTAAAGGGAAGGGCGAGTCTCTACATAAGGACTCGATTTTGAGATTGATATAATACACTGTGTATAAAGGTCTAATTTCTCTCCACGTACGTCACGAATGAGCACCGAACGTTTATGAATTCCATAGCAATGCACTCCTACAGACTCCATAAATGACAACTTCTGACTGTGACCGATGAACTTATTCCCCACCTACATAGGATTGGGGACGGAATTGAGATGTATAAATGTCTTCTCCTGCCAGTTTTTCTAAAACTTGTTTTCTACCCATTCAAAGATCCAATTACCGGAGGAGAGGAGCTGGACGTGACGCACAGCCTGGCCACAGATCATGGAACACGTGTGACCACAACCAAAGGTGGAGCCGCAGAGCAATGAGACGCGGGACGAGGCATAACGTTCAAACTCAGCAGATGGAGGAATGAAGGGCTGCCTTGAAGCCCTCGACTCGCTGACCCCCTCGTGCCTGAAGTCCCCCGTCCCCTTTTTGAGTCCGACTGTTGGGCTCGCCTGCTCGTCGTCTTTTGCTCCCTTGGTCCCTTGGTATGTTCAAAGATCTGGCCCCACTCCGCCCTCTCTTCCCTCGATTATTCAACAAACTCTTTCATATAAACTTTGACTATGGACTGGGATTTTGCCACGGAAAAAGAAAGACACGCAGGTGCCCAGCATGAGGCACCCCTAAGAAAATGAGTTAGGAAACAGGACTGTGATCTAACAGCAGAGGACTGATCGCACCCTGCAACGCGTAAGGATGATTCCGAGCTGGACTTATAGCTCCACCGCCGGTGCTCAAAAGCGCCAACGAAAAGAAAAACGGACTAACAGAGTCTACCAGTAGTGGTTCGTCGTTGAAAAAGACATTTTCACTAAGACCCCCTTCCTGAACTTTCTCTCTCAATTCTTGTTGCTTTCAAAATGTTTTTGGTCACTTAAGTCCAAAGGTCTCATATAGCACTTTTTACTATATGTTGATGTCATTGAAAAGAAAGTCAGAACCTGAGTCTACAATATGTCGGAAAGTTTTTTCTGATTGCCCTCGACTACGTGTTATACCGATCTATGAATAACGCAGCGAATGTAAATTCATATGTACCGTATTTCGCCAATTGTATCGACTGCATATGGCTACACGCAATTTGCTAGCATTCGACGAACGTTATTTCATTGGCCCCACATGACTATATGTACACTCCATCAGTTGGGGTAAACACAAATGTACTAGCTATGTTTAAAAGCGGCGACTGTTGAAATTGACATTATATATATACATAAGCGGCGTTCATTTGTGTTCACTGTACCCCTTGTTGTAAGCAGAACGAATATCGCTAAAACACTGACTGTGTTATCCCGCTAGCATAGACCCATGCACACACGTACACACAGCCATTTTTAGGTATCATGCTCTCCCAGTTTGCGATCGATCACCAGCGCCCCTTCCCTGACCCTGCAAGCTTCCCCCATGCACCCTGACCGCCCCCGCTATCACATGCACAAGTCACGAGCCCTCCCCTCCCGTATGACTCTGTCTCTGAGAATCGCACCCCGCGCCTGACCAACACCTCCTGTCCCTCCATGAATACCCCTCCTTTGATGACCTCTTCCTCTGAACCTAATTGTTTGCACGGACCGCTGGTCATCCCTTAGCCCGAGGATGCAGTTTATTGCCCACTACTGTATGCACTCGCCTCTCTTGAAAGGAGCCACTATTGATCATGACCACCCCACCCCCTGAGATTCGATCAGGAGCACACATTCCAACGGAATCAACAGCACACTCAGCTGCATGACAGCCCCCTCCTATTGTATGGAGGATAAGGGCCCCTACTGTAGCCACGTGTTGGAATATCTTTGTACTTTACAATGTCCTGATTGTAATGGAGGATGTGTGTGTGTCATAAACCTGTGTATAAAAGACGAAGCCTCAGAGAAACTTGTTAGAGCACCTCCCGAAGACACTATGCGAGCGTCCCAAATGACATGCTCTCCTCTGGAGTAATAAACTCTGTTCTTGTTTTCCTGCCTCCAGCGCCCGTCTCTTTATTTGGTAATTATTCAAGATGGAAACGAAGAGTCGCCCTGCACCAGCAGCCTGGGCATCGGGTGCGATATGGGCTGACTTTTCCACAGTGTGTGAAAGATCCACTACGCCCTTACAAGGAGACGATGCATGGGGGTAAGATGACAGCAGTTTGTTTAGGTCGATTGACATATGTCCCCACTTCATGTCAGTCGATATCCCGAAGGTCACTCAATACCTGATATCTATTAGAAACCATCAGTGACTGGGGTGAGGGGTAGGGTAGTTAACTAGTGGGTCTGGTCTAATTGTATTAAGTATAGAGGACTGAAAGTGCCTGTAAAAATAACACAAAAGCTGAAGTGACATGTTATGATCCAATTGGGCATGACATACCTCCCCCATAAGGGCACCCTTAGCACACCTAGGTTCCCTAAAATGAAATATAATACAGTCTCCATTATGATTTTTCCTCAAGGGGCCAATCTAGTGTACTCTTCTTACGAACAAAATATGTTGGGCATCCCTCGCCAGGAAATGGCAGTTCCTATTAAGCTAATAGATGACCTTGTTCTTTAAAGGGTCATAGGATTCTGTTTGGCCCAGGCATAGTGAGGGGGCGTGAACTGTAACTGCAACGTAGGGGACACATTATGGGGGCTAACTTAATAGTGATCTTAGCATCTACAGCATTGGTTTCTGTATAACCTATTGCCTCTCATTCCGATGAGTCATGCTGTGAGAAACGCTTAGAGCACCATTAGGATGGTGAGCGGATCGCCCCCGCCGGGCCAGCAGTAGCCACCGCTGGCCCGGCGGGGGCGATCCGCCCCCCATCCATACCTAAAATTCCCCCACCATATTAGGATGGCTGGAGTGGTCCGAGGCAGACGGAAAGACTGTCCGCCGCTTTTCCGCCAGTCGACTAGTCGACCTGTGCGGAAAACATGTTTAATATGGTGGCGGTGTCTGCGCATATTAGGATGATGGCGGAGATCAGCCTTTCCATGGCGGAGACATGCGCTCTTTGCTTTTGGGGGCCCGTTGTTGGCCCCCAGGGTGTTGAGGCTTGGGGCGTGCACTTGGGGTGTACCTGTGGTACCCATTGGTATTGACAAGGTGGCAGGCACCGCGCGGTGCCTGTCACCTTGTGCATGCTAATGCACAACGTGCATTCCCAGCATTGTGGCGGGGGTGCTCACAGCACCGCCCGCTACAATGCTGGGAATAGGGGATGCCACCGCCATGGTGGTGGTGGCATCATAATTACAGGTACAGGACCGCTGCGCCCCTGGCGGTCGGTCCCGCATACCCTTACTGTGGTGGCATTAATGCCCTTAGTTTGGAAAAAGTGCTCATGGCTGCATGAGTGGAAGAACGTGCTGGTTTTCAGGCTGCTGATATGGATGCTAGACAAGGCAGAGGCCAACAGAGTGATGTCTTAGAAGAAAAAAAAATGTGTTTCCCCTGTAGATCCTCCTTTCCACATGAAGGTAAATGTCCCGCCATTGGGAAAGAAAATCATTTCTTAATGGTTTGCAAAGTGACAGAGAAACTATGTGCATCACAGAGAGACAAGAAGATGGAAGCAAGAAAGTTCCGGAAGCATTCTAGCCACTCCCACAAGGCCAAATGGCAACATCGACTAAGACAACTGGAAACCAACTGCAGTAGATTGTTATCAAATTCATCTTCCAAAGGTCTGTTAATGTCATCATCAAGTGACAATGAGGAAGTTTGATCTGTGATGATGATGTCAGTCACAGACTGAGGTGCGCATGTAGGATTGTGCATTTGCAAAGAAGAACACAAATTTAAAAAGAACTGCTACATGAAGCAACAAAGTTTAATTGGAAAGCATCCTAAAATCACTCTCAAGGTAAATGAATACCCTAAGTCTTTTATTATAGCCTTTATCATAGCCTGTGGTGCATCGATAAACATCATGACAGCAGGAAAGTACAAAGAACTATCTCTGATACCACTTCTCACACTGTCAAGAACAAGGGTCTATGTATGACCCTACCAATTTGCAAGTCGCAAATTACATTGTTTTGCCACTCGCAATTTGTGACTCACCAATAGGAATGTACAGCAGTGTCTCAGACACTGTTTGCGATTCCTAATGGAGTTGCACATTGCCTGCCTCATTAATATTTATGAGGCAGGTGCAATGTGTGACCCCATTAGGAATGGCTAGCGCTCTCAGGGATCGTAGCCTGCTGACACCATGTCAGTGAATGCTTTTTGAATAAAGCAGTTTTAAAAAAATGCAGTCCGTTTTCCTTAAAGGAAAAACCGGATGCATTTAAAAAAAGAAACATGTAACGTTACTCACTTTTCAGGAGTAGGCACTCTTAAAAATATTTTGAATGCCAGTCACAAACGGGAACGGGTTCTCTGGAGACTGCAAGTTTTTTGTGACTGGCATTGCGGTCGCAAAACAATGGTACAAATCATTGGGACGCGCAATTAGGAAGGGAATCCCTTGGCAAGCCCCTTCCTAATAGCAAGTCTCAAACCCTATTTTGCGAGTCGGCAATAGGTTACTGACTCGCAAAATTGTATTTGTACATGGGTCAGACCTAGTCCGTGGTCACAAACGGGCCGATTTCCTGTTTGCGACCGCAAGAATCTGTCATACATCTTGCCGCATATGTGTTCTTTTGGGCAGCTTCTACGTACTGGAAGAGTCAAGAATCCTTTGTAGCTACCACGCAGCACAAGAATCAACAGTAAAAATGTCTTTCCATGTCCTCCAAGGTACTGTCAAGTGCATTCTTGTTAAGTTTTGATACTGCTGCTGACATGGGACTAATCTCTCTTAACTACAACTTGAATGTCCATTCTCAAATAGTTAGGCAATTTCCAATATTGTTTCATGCACTTGGGAAACTTAAGACAATGAAGGTGCAGCTTCACAATAATGAAGACATTCGCCCTGTTCAACAGCCACAGAGTCAAATTGCTTTTCACTTACAGAAGCCATTGAGAAAGAACTAGAAGCATTGTTAAAGCATGATATCATCAAGTGGTATACTAGTCGAACAGTGTGGGTTTCACTCATTGTGGTGGTGCAAAAAAGGGGCAGTGGAGGTTCAGTGTGCATTTGTGTTAATATGCTACAGGCCAACTTCAACTGGAAGAAAACTGTAGGTACATTACAACTTTTTCAACTCACGTTGATTCGTTTAGAAATACGAGACTCAGTTTTGGTGTGTCATCAGCTACAGAAATCTTTCAAGTAGTAATTTGTCTAATAATTCAGCCTGTCACACATGCTTTTAACTACTGCGATGATAGATTTGTGTTTGGGGCTACAAAAAAGGAACATGATAAAGCACTCACACAAGTATGTTGTTTGCTTGCTGATGCAGGTATCACACTAAATGCAGAGAAGTGGGAGTTTCACAAAAACAGACTTAAATACTTTGGGTATATTTTCTCTGAAAAGGGAATGACTCCTGACCCCAAAAAGGTGCAAGCAGTGTTATCTACTTGCCCTCCAGAAGATTTAACCATGCTGCGATCCTTCTTAGGCAAGGCCAGCTACTGCTCCAGAAACATTTGGGATTTTGCCACTGTGAGTGCCCCTCTAAGAGAACTAAAAAAGCAAGATGTTTCATTTGAATGGTCATCTGACTAAAATTCCAAGAAAATAAAACATGCAATTGAAAATTCAACTAAAATGGTTACTTGGATCCCAAATTCCATACAGAGATTGTGCTGGGTGCAAGCTCAGTGGGGTTAGGTGCGATCCTGGCTCAAGACAATGGACATCCTGATGCTCGGAGACATATTGTTGTCTATGCTAGCTGGAGTCTATTTCAGACTGAACATGCTTAGAAAGCTTAGCTGTAGTATGGGCGTGTGAATGCTTCCACGTGTTTCTGTACAGAAAAGATCATCAGGTATTGCTCACCATTTTTTAAATCTGAAAACCAAGATGCCCCCTCTGATGAGAGGTGGGGGTTGTGTCTGCAGGAATATCATTACACTATTGTGCACAAACCGGGGAAGTATCAAATCCACCAAATTGCTTTTCACGAGTCCCGCTATGGTGTCATAGTACATCGTCCAAAGCTGAAGGGGCCTACATCAATTTCATAGTAAAGTCAAGTGTGCCTGCAGCTCTTTATATTGAACAGATTCTGACAGCTAAAAGTACTGATAAATACATGCTTAAGCTTAAAGAAATAATTGTAATGCAATCATGGATGAAACATACTCAACCTCTTACAGATGATGTTGAGCAGCAGAAATTCAAGAATGTTTGGGAAGAACTTTCTGTTACACATTATGGTATTATACAAAGAGGAGCAAGAATAGTTATCCCTGAAAGCCGGAGGCAACAAGTTATTGAACTGGCACGTGGCATTGCCATAACTGAAAGAGCTCTCAGGGATCTAGTCTGATTCCTGCGTCTTGATGAATGAGTTGAAAGGGAGTTTAAAGCTTGTCATCAACTCAACTGCCTGTCTCCCAAATGTCCCAGCATCAATTGAAAATGTCTGATCTACCTAAGCAAGCTTAGGAGAGGATTGCAGTTGACTTCTTTGGACCCCTAACAACAGACATCATCTCATGGCAATTGTCAATGAGTACTCGTGTTTTCCTTTAGGGGAAGACTTATCATCAACCACACATGACATAGTCATCAAGAGGGTGGGTGACATTTCCACAAAATGGGGTATTCCTTCCATTCTCAAATCTGCCAATGGTCCATCCTTCAATAGCTGAGACTTCAAAGACTTTCTTAATTATTTAAACATCTAACATCAGAAAAGTACACCTCTCTGGCCACATGCAAATGGTGTTGTTGAACGATTTATGAGTACTTTGAAAAGGAAGGTTCAGCGTGCTGCACTGGAAGGGATCAATCTCAAGTCAGCTTTGCACCCAGCCCTCCATGTGTAGCGTTCCACTCCTCATTCTGCAAGAGGAGAAAGTCCGGCCACTTTGCTGTTCAAGAGTACTCTTCGAACAAAGATACCACAATGGCCCACCAGTCAGTCAATAGACCCCAATGAAATTTTTATCACTGACACCTCTCACAAATGCAAAACTAAGGCTTACGCCGATAAGCACTGATGCACTTGAGACACGATCTTGAAGAAAGGAGACTGAGTCAAGCAAAAGCAGACATGCAAGACTGACTCTCCATTTGATGCTGAACCACTAAGAGTTGTGGCGAGCAAAGGACATAAAGTAACTGCCCAACGACTGGAAAATTTATAAGAGACTTGTCAAACTTGAAGCATTTGCCTCGATGTTCGTTGGCTCCGGACCTCAGGAGTAATGCAATCCACCTGAGTGCCCAACTAAAGCATCTGACTTCTTTCCAGAGATGCCAGATGAAGTCAACCCTCCTCTATCTAGATCTAAAAGACTGGTGAGAGCATCTCGACTACTCGTTGATGGGTTAAAATGTAAGTATGTGCATATATTTGTTTGTCCTTTTTATTTAACAAAGGGGGAGAGGTTCTGTTCTGTGTTAGTGTGTGTGAGGTTTCCTGTGGTTCTCAGCAGACTCCTTACATGTATTATATAATCTGGTGGGTGTGGCTGGGTGTGGTGAGTAACATTTGTAACTCCTTTCATCCTTTAATTAAGCAGCATCTTGGGGGATTGGGTCCCTGGGGCATGACAGAAGTTTGGGGATGGGGCTGAATGCCCCCCTTCCCCATAAAAGATTGAGGCCCGCCAAGCCATTGCTCACCCCAGTAAATTCACAGCAAGAGTTATAAACAAAAATACCCATATGTAACATAGATTATTTACCTTTTTTAGGTATCTGTCAGGGTTTTATTGCTCAGGTTGATTATGTTATCACTCATGTCATGCTGGACCCTCTAGAGGTGATCGAACAACTATTAATGTCCAAACAGGGACACAAAATGACACCTGCAGATTTTTTAAATAGACTGCACACATATAGACTTTACCAGAAAGGTTTTGGAGTATGAAGGAGACTATTTTCTACAAACCCATAGTACCTCCATGGGACATTTCTGTGCCACTCATCTAGCCTGTCTTTGCATGCACAATTTTGAAACCCAATTTATCTACAGTGTATACAACCAATATTTAATCCAGATTAGACTTTGGAAGAGGTATATTGACGATGTCCTGGTTATCTGGAGAGGCACTAAGGAGGAAGCTGTAAAGATTAATGCATGGGTAAACAGTCTTGATCCTTTTTTCAGATTCATAATGAGTAAGACTGAGACACCATTTTTAGACCCGTGGATAAACCCAGAGGATGAGATTCTAAAAGCTGAGGTCTACTACAAGCCAATAGATGAAAACAGTGTTATGCTTCAAGAGATTAGATCAACTAGAGAGGGAGGGAAGAGAAAGACCACTCTCAATCCCCCGGGTAATTATGTCAAACAACAGGAGAGTGTCGTTACGCCAGAATAAAGTTAAGCACAGTTTTTTGAGAAGGATGCAATCAACCTAAAAGTTCGCAGTGGAGGTCAATTAGGGATTTTTTTCAGGAAGCCCTCACTCACCACCCTGGGAGGTGACATGCTTCATCATCGGGCCCACCAGGAGAAGCCGAATGCTTCCCTGGTGTGCCACAACGCCAGATTACTGCGGAGCAGGTTTTTCGTGACAGTGGTGTGAAAAGTGAATTAAAAAATGCCAGCGAGCTGTACCAGACAAAAAACCTTTATTCTGTGGTCAGCCGGGCATTAGTTAAAATGTATGTGTCGGGAAATATACCAACTAATGTGTTGGGTATTTCCACTTAGAGTGGGGTCGACATGTTTCTGCCCATTTATGTGTAGATTTTACTGGGCTTTCATCAGGACCGTGTAGCAGTGTACCTCGGTGGTGTAGGCGCGCTAAGGCTCACCCTTGCCAGAGGACATGAAAGTTAAAATTCAGTGTAAAATAAGTGCACGGGGTCCGGTAGCAGGAATCGCTAGGTGTCGAGCGGGTGTTTGGCGTTGCGGGCGGTGTGCCATTGTCGCCACCACCCCCCTCCCGATACCCATGAACTGTGGATCTTTTAACTAACAAACCACAGGTTCCTAAAATTCTGAAGGACCACTCACTTTTTCTGGTTTGTTCTTTTTTGCACTTATTTTACACTGAATTTTAACTTTCATGTCCTCTGGCAAGGGTGGGCCTTAGCGCGCCTACACCACCGAGGTACACTGCTACACGGTCCTGATGAAAGCCCAGTAAAATCTACACATAAATGGGCAGAAACATGTCGACCCCACTCTAAGTGGAAATACCCAACACATTAGTTGGTAAATTTCCCGACACATACATTTTAACTAATGCCTGGCTGACCACAGAATAAAGGTTTTTTGTCTGATACAGCTCGCTGGCATTTTTTAATTCACTTTTCACACCACTGTCACGAAAAACCTGCTCCGCAGTAATCTGGCGTTGTAGCACACCAGGGAAGCATTCGGCTTCTCCTGGTGGGCCCGATGATGAAGCATGTCACCACCCAGGGTGGTGAGTGAGGGCTTCCTGAAACAAAACCCTAATTGACCTCCACTGCGAACTTTTAGGTTGATTGCATTCTTCTCAAAAAACTGTGCTTAACTTTATTCTGGCGTAACAACACTCTCCTGTTGTTTGACATGCTTCAAGAGATTTCATCCATGGACCTAAGAGAGCACCTACCAAAAGGACAGTTCCTTAGATTAAAATGAAATTACATTGATTTGAGTAACAAATTTAGAGAAAAGAATTACCAAGAGAAAATTATCAAAACAGGCATTTGTAATGCAATGGGTCACGCAATTGCGAGAGTCAGAGCTATTGGCATTGTAAATGACAATGTTTTTTGGTTTGGAGTGTAGTGGATGTATGCGGTGTGGAGTGGTAATATGTGGGTTGGATTGGAATTGTAAATGTAAATGTAAATGTACAGGAATTTATATAGCGCAAATCACCAAGCGGTTTCTAAGCGCTTGCTTAGGGAACCCGTCCTGGTATTCCCCTGTGAGATAACCCCGGCAGGGTATCCGCAAGGTGAAAGCCAGGCATCCCGCATTGTGGAATTATGTGTGTTGGGATTGTGTTGTGTGGAGTGGATTTGTGTACTGGGACTATGTGGCATTGTGTGCAGTTGCAACATGTGGATACTAATTATGTGGTATTGAGTGCACTGAAATTATGTGGAGTGTGAATGTGTGTCAGAGTGTAATTATGTAGATTGCTTTTTGTGGAGTGGTATGCTGTGGAGTTTATTTATGGTATTGCATTTGCTTGTGTAAGAGATACTGGCGTTGTAAATGACAATGTCTTTTATGTGTTATGGGGTGTATGTACATGGCGTGCAGTGGAGTATGTGGTTTTGATTGATTTTTGGGAAATCTTCAGCAACAAGCCTGAGATTTGCAGACATTTCACTAAATTGGAAGGCAAATATGTCTCAGAGTTTAAAGCTGAAAAAGTGGCGGTCAGTGGTTACTGTGGGACAGATTTACGAGCCCCATGTGCCACATTTGCGCCGCCACTTCTGTGACGCAGCGGTGGCGTAAACCATGCACCACGTTGCACCCTATTTACAACGTGACGCATCTAGGGAGATGCGTCACATTGTAAAGCCCTGCACCACATGAAACCTGCGTTAGGTCTCATGTGGGCGTTCCGGCACAGGGGAGGGGGTTCCGTCGCAGGAACACCTCAGAAAAGTGCCTGAGTGAAATCTACAAGATTCCATTGAGTCACTTTTCTGACGCCGCTGCATCAAAATCTTGCGCCTGCTTGAAGCAGGCGTAAGGCGTGACGCGGCATGTTGAGGATAGACCGGGTTGGAACAGTGCTGGAGTTGCGTTGCGCCTGCGACACAACTCCAGCTCTGCGCCAACCTTACGCCGGAAGATGCGACACGCATCTGTTTCCTTTCAACATGATGCGCTGCATTGTAAATGCTGCGCATCTGTGGTGGCGCAAGGGTAAACTTGCGTCACTCATCTTTCTTGGTGCACCCCTGTTGATTTGCAGGAATGCGCCAGGAAAGGTATATCTGACCCTATATTTTTAAAGCTGTCGTACCTAAAATATGGGCTGTGAATCCTGTAGCTAATGACAGGTCTGCTCATAGCAAGGAAGAACTGTGCTCTTATCTTAGGTTGAGGGGAATAATATGCGATGTCATAACAGATTTCCACAAACGTTCACCAAAAATTAACAAGCATACTAATTCTCGAGGAAACATTCGACGATTTTACTCAACAATAAATATTCTCTTTGGGAAGGTGCTGATAGTTTCTACTAGAATTGTCCAAGCAATTCATTTTGATCAAAGATGCCAACAGATGTAGAAGACTATACATCCACAATGATCTAAGCAACTGATAATACAATTACTGAGTCAAAGATGGAGAGAGGTGCTACTCTGTGGATGCACCACTCTACACCTTTAAATTTATTTAGAGGGCCTTATAAAAATTGTGGATATAATTCATATACCATTCTGACCAGCTGCAAGCTGTGTGTTGAGGGTCTGTCTGACAAATCTGGACTGGCTGTGCTGGGCATCGGGTGTTTCCCCGGGAGGCTAAAAGGAGGGGGAGGGGCGGTTTTGTTCCTGAAGTCCGGATTTGTACTGGGGGCTGATTTATCACTCAGCTGGGTGGGACACTATGTTTTGCAAATTATTATGGGCTTAAAAGCATACACATCAGACTTCCCTTTATATCAAGCAGTTATCAGGTAACAATAGAAATGATAATATAACTCTAGTGATTAATGTTCCTGCAGGAGAGGGATCAGAGTTGGGTCTAGTGACAGTTTTGACTCAGTGCCTAGGCTCAACCGAAAAATAAATAAATGCTTCATCAGATAGGAAATTAAAAGAAAAGGGATTACTTTGACATTTGAACGTTGCTGCTTACGCACCTGCCTGCTGCTGCCATCGTTTTCAGCCCTTCTGCCATAGGGGTTATTTGACACTCCTCGCAGCGCGGCGTCTTTACAGGGGCTGCTGCTTCTGGACAGGCACATCTACTGTCGACCGGCAGGGCTGCGAGCTGGTAGCAGGGACTCCGTGGACCAGGAGCCCCTGCGAGCCTCATCGTCATCAGCTGGGCTGCTCTCCCTGCCGGACCCGCCCACAGCCCACTGAGTATAACAGGGGGGACTCTGAATCTGCAAGTGGGATTACTTTGACCTTTGAACGTTGCTGCTTACGCACCTGCCTGCTGCTGCCATCGTTTTCAGCCCTTCTGCCATAGGGGTTATTTGACACTCCTCGCAGCGCGGCATCTTTACAGGGGCTGCTGCTTCTGGACAGGCACATCTACTGTCGACCGGCAGGGCTGCAAGCTGGTAGCAGGGACTCCGTGGACCAGGAGCCCCTGCGAGCCTCATCGTCATCAGCTGGGCTGCTCTCCCTGCCGGACCCGCCCACAGCCCATAACGTTCTTCATTATTTAAAGACCATTGCATACCCGCTGCGCGGGAGCGCGCAGGAGAAGCCCGGGACAAGGGCGGGACCGTCTGTGGCCGTCCGGGGCCGCAGGAGGCCGGGCTGGGCCTGGTCTTTGACATTTTGCCCCTTGTACATTAACACTATCCTCTGTGATCTGCGCCTGTGGGGTTATAAATTGCGAGGTTCTTAACTGTTATTGTTTCTATCGAGTTAGATATGTCTAACTCTCTTCCATCCAGTGTTGGTGTATCCATTCTTGGGCCTCTCGATAAATATTTCGAGAAAGCCAGCAAGGCGATAGACAAAGAGTTGTTACTAGCTGAGAAACGGGCGGTGCGTCGCCGCTCCATAGAACATCTAAAAAATTTACCACTGCCTATCCAACCTGATAAAAACATTTTACCTGACACTGCCAACACTGGCAAGGTGACAGGCGACACGGATATTTATAACATCGACCAAATCCCATGTATTTTCCGGCCTTCAGATATTTCCCTCCCGCTTTTTGTAACTAGTAGCGAGGATCACATTTGTAGCCATTCCAACTCCTCTATTAGTCTAATTGATCTTAATTCTACTATTTTGCAGACTACTACGCACAACCCCTTTTTAATATCTACCAACCACTCAGTAGGTGGTGTTGGTACTAGCGAAAATAACCGGCTCCCCACTACCACTAGTGTGTCTGGTACCATGGTTGAGAATCCTAGGAGGGGTGTGAGTTCTCCCCCAAGGAAAAGGAGGAAAAGGGACGGTGCTAAAAGGAAAAGAACTAACAACTTAGTTATTACACCGCCTATAGTTGCCCCGCCCCTAGATACTTTAATTTCTCCAAATAGGGTACCTATTGTGTCCGTGGACCAAGTAGCGACCTCTCCACTAACATCCCCCTCCCATGATAATGTAAATGGGCAACACAAGGAGCTATTCGAAATGTTTGAGAAACTTCTCAAATCATATATGCTCCCATTGCTAGAGAGGGTAAGGATCTTGGGAGACAAGTTGGATTGCATCTCCGGTACAGCTGTAACACCACTGTTAAAGAGTACTTCTACTCAGCCCAATTCACAAGCCATAACTAGTGTTAATATAGCTGGTCCTAGCAACTTATCCAAGAAACATAGTCAATCTAACAACATTATTAATAAACCAAATGTCCCACAACTGATACCAAAACCACTGAGTTTAAACACCCCCATTGTAGTCAAGCCCGTGCCAGTTTCAAATAAGCCATCTCTTACGGGAGGTATTCATGACGCTAACCAAGTGGTTCCTAAATTCACTAACACCACTTCTGGATACAATAAAACCCTTAAGAATGTTGTAGACCTTCCCCCAGACTCAACTAGTTTTGTCATTGTATTGACGGGTGTGCCCCCAATTTCAAGTGGTAAATGGGAAAATGTTACTAATTTAAAAAACAAAGTGATTTATTGGCTGAAGTCCAACAGACCAATCCCAGCCCACTTAAATGGGGACATTATCTCAGTCAGAAGATGCGAATGGGTGGGTCCTCGTCCCAAGGACATAGAGGGTGACATCGTGATTATTAATTTCAAAGACCACAGAGTTATTACCCACATTATTGATTGGCATCTGGGAAATAACGTGGGTGGCATATCGACACGGAATTTAACATATTTCTATCCAGAGAGTCTGATTAAACCACACGTTCACCCACGTATTAACAAGACATCTCACCCCCTAGATTGGCCTACTTTTATACCCAGCCCCCCAGGACCATCTGTAAACATGGAGGCTTGGCATGGACCCTATATCCAAGCCAGCCATAATTGGTTAACACATGCTCCAAACACGGTCAATTACAACCCTTTTTATCAAGAATACCCTTCAAAATCTATTCCCCAATGCCCGCGTCAGTATAATGGGTGGAACACCCTTCCAAATAACAGTGCCAATCGATTCCAAATGAACCCGTATTGGAATATTCCTTTGAGTAATTTTTACGATCCTCTCTCGGGGTTGGACCACAATGATTGACCATCCACTTTACATCCAGATGGTAAGGGAAACATAGTTTGTTTGGGTAATGCTGTAATTCCAGTTGAAGCACCCTGCCACTGTGATGAATCTGTGGGCCAGTTTACTAAGAGTGTTAATGAATGTCCTATTGCTCTGAGTGCTTTGAGTGGGAGTGGGGATTCTATCTTAGTATCAGATCTGGTGCCATGTGTTGAGCCAACTGCTGAGGATGCTGTAAGGGTGCCCAATGTTTTGGGATGTCCTGCTCGGTCCATTGACAAAAGGAATGTTGATGTTACAGTAAACGTTGTGCACTCATTATATATTGCCTCCTCTCCCCCCAAAACCAACCCTAGTGCCTTGGCTGGTCCTACAGTCAAATCTAGTGTCATGGTTGACCCTAGTGGTCTCAAGTTAGGTAGTTGGAACACAGCGGGCCTTGCCTCCCGCATGTGTAACCCGGACTGGGTGATTTTTGTTGAGCGAGTTGACATATGGTCCTTCCAAGAAACCTGGTCTCTTTCACCATTGTTTCTCCCAGGTTACTTGAATTTTAGCAAACCTGCCAGCAAAGGTCCCAGAGGACGAGCTATGGGTGGTTTGACTGTTTGGGTTCGCCAGCAAGAGGGTGTGACAGCTGAAGAAATGTTTATTGACAGTCCTGATATTTTATCTGTCAAAATTAAATCTAGAAGTGGATTGAACATCTTACTAATTAATATCTATGTTAGGGGTACTCAGGGTGGTAGGGTTTCGCCAACACTTTTAGTATTGGATGACTTTTTAAGTGGAGCACCGTCAGGATGTAATAAAGTTGTTATGGGTGATTTTAACACTTGTTTCGAACCATTGAGTGTGGACGATGGTCTAATAACCGAGGCTGAAGATCAGGCATTTGGGATTCCCCAACTTGAGCTAGCCCCGATAAAAAAATGGACACAAGCAGCTATCTACATTAAAGGTTTGTGTTTGGATCAGGGTTTGCGTGCCCTTAATGGTAGAGTGCGCTCTGACAGGTCAGGTAGTCACACTTTTAGCAACGGTAGATTCAGCAGCCGAATTGATTATATACTGATCGATGTTACAATGTGGGCGGTTGTTTTGGATATGGAGGTTAAGTCCCGCCCAGAAAGTGATCATGATCCTCTGGTGGCGGAACTTAGGGATTTTAGTTTTTTGGGTCAAATACAAAGCCCGTCAAACATAATTCAGGACGAAGTAGTATTAGCCAATGATATGAGAAGGGTTCGTTGGCCTAAAATTGCTGCAGATGTTGAAGCATGCAAAATGATTAGATCCCTGGTTCTCAACTCACTTGTTAATATTTCAAAATGTGATTCCAGGGAGGGCCTAAACGCTGCTATTACAGATATCCATTTAAAACTCTTTACCGAATTAAAACAACTGTTTATAAAGTCTATTGCTAAACGGGGTAACAGGGGGAAAATGAAAAGCAATAATTGGTTCAACGACGATTGCCGTCGAACCCATGAAGACCTGTTTAAAGCACTAAAGCTTAAGAGCCTCATTTTAATCAGGTCTTGTAGGAAGGCATTCAACGCAGCTAAACGCAATGCTAAGGCGAAATGGGATGAGGAACGATGGGTTTTGCTGACAGAAGCATGTAGTATTAGGAACTTACAACTATTCTGGCACCTCTTAAAATGGGGTTCCTCGCAGGAAGATCGACCAAGCCCAGCTGCGGTGGGTCAAAGCCAGTGGGTCCTATATTTTAAGGAACAATTTAGGTGCTGTGATAGTGCATCTGACCCTACCATCTGTCATTTGCCCGGCGACCCTCTTGAGTTCACTGCAGGAGAAGTTAAAACTGTTCTGCAATCCATCCCAAGGGGTAAGGCACCAGGTCCAGATTGTATTCCAGTCGATCTTTTTCTTCAGGATCTGGACTTATGGGTTCCCTATTTAGTTCAATTGATCAACGCTCTGGCCACAGGAGCAAAGGTCCCAGAGTCCTGGGTAGGGGCTGAGATCCTGCCAATATATAAGAAAGGCGATCGGTCTGTTCCATCTAATTACAGGCCGATCAGCCTTATAGACGCGGTACAAAAAATAGCAGCCCGTCTTGTACTTGGCAGGATCCAGGACTGGATAGATGAATTCAATATCCTTACCCCGCTCCAAGCCGGTTTTAGGGCTCATGTGAGCACGTTAGACCAGGCCTTCCGTTTTATACTCCTTTATTGGAAGACGGTGCTCCTTGGCAAAGGTATCCTTTATGCAGCCTTCGTGGACCTTAGGTCTGCATTTGACCTTGTCCCGAGGGCTGGGTTGTGGAAATGTCTAGTAGAGCAGGGCATGCCAGCTCCCCTTGTACGTTTTCTTGTGAGCTTACACACAAATACCTTTGCCCAAGTACGTTGGGGCAAACCCGGGGAGGTAACGGACAGGTTTCCTGTTGCCAAAGGTGTTAGGCAAGGATGCGTACTAGCACCTACCCTTTTCTCTTTATATATTAATAGGGTTATTAAGTACTACGATAATTCCCCGACGGATGCCCCATCATTAAACTGTATGAAAATCCCCTTGCTCATGTTCGCTGACGACACTCTTCTGATCTCGCAGACCAGACAGGGTCTCCAGCAGGCGCTGACGAGGTTTGAATTGTTTTGCAGCGAACATGAGCTTGAGGTGAATGTTTCCAAGACCAAGTTTATGGTTTTAAGAGGTAATAAACCAATTTCTGCAAGGGTTACTATGGGGGGTACCCCCTTGGAGCAAAAGAAATTGTTTACTTACCTGGGAGTGACCTTCAGTGAGACCCTAAACTGGTCTCATCAGGTTGATATTATGGCCCTTAAGCATAGGCAGCTAGGTGGAGCACTGATCAAAGAGCACAAAGGCTCACACACCCGGCCAATTTCCCCATTAGTGAAAATATATGGATCTAAGATACTTCCCTCTGTTCTTTACGGGGCTGAACTTTGGGGATTTAGCAAACTGGACCCATTGAGAACTGCCCAAAATAAATTTCTCAGGGTAGTAACGGGATTACCGCAATCAACATCAATGATCCCCCTCCTGTATGACCTTGGGCTTCAGCCTGTGGAGGACCAGGCAAGGTTTCGTCCTTTAGCATTCTGGCGTCGACTATGGACAACGCCTGAACTCCATCTTTATGCTAGCGCTTGTTTAGATGTTATAGAGCGTCCGGATGCACATGATATAGGCTGGTTTAGGGATCTAAGAACCACTTTGAACTCCATGGGGTATGGCGAATTATGGTCAGACCCTGTAAATGTAACATTCCCACCTAAGAGGGTTTTTAAACATCGCTATTGGGCATGGGTGGTTCAAACAAGACATTCAAGATTGAGCTCCGGCTCTCTTGCTAGTCAGTTTGTGGTCATTAAGGATGTCTCTATTTTGGAGAAATACTGGGACTCCATAACAAAGCCATTGGACCGTAAACTATTCCATCAATTCAGATGCGGTTCCTTGCCTTTGAAGGTATTCACTAAGAAGTGGGGCTCAGGTGGGACCGGGTACTGTCCCAGGTGTCCGGGTCATAGTGAAAGTGTAAGCCCCTTTTTGTTTGTTTGCCCTTTGTATGATGCCCCCAGAGCAAGATGGTTGAAACCGGTTTGTAGAACCCTGGGAACGACGTCGGCGGGTACGGCTAGCAGAATACTAAAATCAAATGTGTCACCATTAATTGTAACCGGCGTAGCAAAATTCCTTGGTTGGGCCTGGATTCTTAGAACCAGGTTCATTAAGGCTCCCTAGGTGGTTATTATACACATTAATAAATTGCTGCTTGATTTTCCTTGGGTAGCTGTATTATGTATGATATGTGTTTATACTTATTTTATATTTTTGTATGAAGTCTGTATAATGTAATTTAATATGGTTTTAGAGGTTTTATTCTATTATCTGTATTTTTTTTTCGTTTTATTTAATTGTATGTTATGCAATATACGTCTTTTATGATGAACTAATCGAATAAAGACTTCATGAATTGAATTAAAAGAAAAGGCATTTCTTACATGTTACAATTTATTTGAATCGCTGCCTGATGCCGACCGACTAAGAGTTAAAAGTCCTAAAAAGATATTAAAAGAATTGCCAAGATGAGCTTTGCAGTCAGACCCACTGCACATGAACTCGTTAAGACATTTAAAAAACATGTGAAAGACACTAAATAATGTGTATGACACTACGTGAAACAATAACTGAGCACAAAATGAACACCCAGTGTTCAGTTATAGTGTTGAAGGTTAACGAGTGCCCCTAGCTATGTTGGTGGTCAAAATGTGACTATGCCTACAAAAAATACAGTTAAAATCCGAACCTCAGAAATGAATTAGTGGAACGTGCCAACTATGCAAGGATGTATCAATCTACCTCAATAATGTAACTGAAAATAAAAAGACATGCAAATAGTGACAAACATTATGTTTTAATGGTTATTGATTGGCCCGGTAAAATGTTGGTATTGAAATACCTGATCCGCTGGATTGGAAACCGTCCGATCCGACCCACTCGAAAGGGGCCACTCTAGACTGGATCATCTCTAAGGAGACAACCGTCAAGCTCATATCGATTGACCCCTGCGATTGGTCAGACCACCATGCCATCGCCTTCCTGCTATCAGGCACCCACAAGACAAGGACACCACAACCGGAACTCCCAAAACGCTGGGTCAGAGACACCAAAAACCTAGACCTCAATGAACTCGAGATCCGCTGCAAATACGACCCCCCCCCCACATCACTTCGGTCAGTGACCTCAATGATCACTACTCTGCTACGATGTCGAACATCTAGGATGACCTAGCCCCTCTTAAACTAAAAAGAACTCAAGTCAAAGATAGAAACCCATGGTTCACTGGTTCCCTCAACGACGAGAGGAGATCCCTCCGACAAACTGAAAGAATCTGGAGACAGCACCCCTCGGCATATCACCTAAAACTTCTTCGCCAGGCCAGAAATACTTACAACAAGAACATCGTCAACTCAAAAAAAGAGTTTTTCAGAGCGGAATTAGGAAATGCCCAGAACAGACCACGCAAACTCTTTGAGATGGTCAAATTCCAATCGAACAAACTGTCCAAAACAGCAAAAGAAACCCCCAAGTCTCCCATCTTCTCAGAGGATTTCGCCTCGTTTTTCGCAAACAAAATCAAAACCTTAGGTATCGAACTCAAGGCTGCCTCACTCCCCCCACCGAACCTTGACCTTCCGCCTCCGCCCCCCCTGCCGCCATGGTCCTCACCTAAGAATCTAGCACACTAGTTCGAATTCGCACCCTACGATGAAGACTCTGTCGCAAAAATCCTTTCCACCTTGAACCTGAACAATCTTTTCAACTACCCGCTCCCTTCAAATTGTCTTGCAACCGTTGCCAAATCCATTATTCCTAGCTGGACTGCGAAAATCAACGCCTTTCTCCGGCAGGGATCAATACCGGCCTCGCTGAAAGAAGGCCAAGTCCTCCCCATTCTGAAAAAAGCCGTGGCTGGACCCAGCCTCCCCAGACAACTTTAGACCAATTTCCAACATTCCTCACTTGGCTAAAGTGTTTGAAAAGTGCATACAAATACAGCTAAGTCACCACATCAACAACTTCCATCTACTCGACGACTGCCAATCCGGCTTCCGACCGGGACACAGCACTGAAACCGCCATGCTCCACATTGTCGATGAAGCTCTTCAAGCCCTTGACCAAGACAAAACCTGTCTCCTAATCCTCCTTGATCTATCCTCGGGCTTCGACACTGTCAACCACGAGATGCTACTAGAACGCCTCAAACTTAGGATGGGATTAGATGGCACAGTCCTAGACTGGTTTAGTTCCTACCTCCAAAACCGATCTCAGAGATTCCTAATCAATGGCAAACTGTCCGCTCCCTCCGTGGTCACGGTGGTAGTCCCTCAAGGATCAACGGTGTCCACCACCCTTTTCAATCTCTATTTAGAACCACTTGCCGAAGTCATTCGCACTGCAAATACCTCCTTCCATATCTACGCTGATGACACTCAGATCTACATAAAAATCTCATCTCTTGTGGAGATCCTCACCTTGAATGAGGCCCGTAACTGACCGTCCGATGGCTCTCCTCCAACCAACTCAAACTCATTGCTAAGAAAACTGACTTCCTTCTAATCTCGGAAAAACCAAAGGTGGTGATGGACGGAGCGTTGACATTACAACACTCACCCTCAGTCAACTGATCTGGGTTTAATCCATCACCGTTCTTTAGCTCACTCCGCCACCCCAGTTCAGACATGGCCATATGCAAATCAGTCTGACCCTGTGCCTCATGGGAACAGTCCAGCCCGAACTGCCAAACCATGTCTTCCCTGGACCGGAATCAAGCTTCCCAGGACCGGTTTCTGGCATTACAGCCGTCTTCAGCCGGGCTTGCTTGACTCCAGTGGCAAAGTGAGCAAGGGACTCACGTCTGAGCATACCCTGCCAACTTAGGGTGAACAAAGAAAAACCAAAGGTGGTGATGGACGGAGCGTTGACATTACAAACACTCACCCCCAGTCAACTGATCTGGGTTTAATCCATCACCACTCTTTAGCTCACTCCGCCACCCCAGTTCAGACATGGCCATATGCAAATCAGTCTGACCCTGTGCCTCATGGGAACAGTCCAGCCCGAACTGCCTAGCCATGTCTTCCCTGGACCGGAATCAAGCTTCCCAGGACCGGTTTCTGGCATTACAGCCGTGGCGGAGTGAGCTAAAGAACGGTGATGGATTAAACCCGATCAGTTGACTGGGGGTGAGTGTTTGTATTGTCAACGCTCCGTCCATCACCACCTTTGGTTTTTCTTTGTTCGCCCTTAGTTGGCAGGGTATGCTCAGACGTGAGTCCCTTGCTCACTTTGCCACTGGGGTCAAGCAAGCCCGTCTGAAGACGGCTGTAATGCCAGAAACCGGTCTTGGGAAGCTTGATTCCGGTCCAGGGAAGACATGGCTTGGCAGTTCGGGCTGAACTGTTCCCATGAGGCACAGGGTCAGACTGATTTTCATATGGCCATGTCTGAACTGGGGTGGTGGAGTGAGCTAAAGAACGGTGATGGATTAAACCCAGATCAGTTGACTGGGGGTGAGTGTTTGATTGGTTCAGATGCTCCGTCCATCACCACCCCCTTTTGTACCGCTTTGGCCGCCATAAGTGTGGCAGGGTATGCTCAGACGTGAGTCCCTTGCTCACTTTGCCACTGGATTCAAGCAAGCCGGGCTGAAGACAGCTGGAATGCCAGAAACCGGTCCTTGGAAGCTTGTTTCCGGTCCAGGGAAGGCATGGCTTGGCAGTTCGGGCAGGACTGTTCCCATGAGGCACAGGGTCAGACTGATTTGCATATAGCCATGTCTGAACTGGGGTGGCAGAGTGGGCTAAAGAACGGTGATGGATCAAAACCAGATCTTTTGACTGGGTGTGAGTGTTTGATTGGTTCAGATGCTCCATCCATCACCACCCCCTTTTGTACCGCTTTGGCCGCCATAAGTGTGGCAGGGTATGCTCAGACGTGAGTCCCTTGCTCACTTTGCCACTGGATTCAAGCAAGCCGGGCTGAAGACAGCTGGAATGCCAGAAACCGGTCCTCGGAAGCTTGTTTCCGGTCCAGGGAAAGCATGGCTTGGCAGTTCGGGCTGGACTGTTCCCATGAGGCACAGGGTCAGACTGATTTGCATATAGCCATGTCTGAACTGGGGTGGCAGAGTGGGCTAAAGAACGGTGATGAATCAAACCCAGATCTTTTGACTGGGTGCGAGTGTTTGATTGGTTCAGATGCTCCGTCCATCACCACCCCCTTTTGTATCGCTTTGGCCGCCATAAGTGTGGCAGGGTATGCTCAGACGTGAGTCCCTTGCTCACTTTGCCACTCTATTCAAGCAAGCCGGGCTGAAGACGGCTGGAATGCCAGAAACTGTTCCTCGGAAGCTTGTTTCCGGTCCAGGGAAGGCGTGGCTTGGCATTTCGGGATGGACTGTTCCCATGAGGCACAGGGTCAGACTGATTTGCATATAGCCATGTCTGAACTGGGGTGGCAGAGTGGGCTAAAGAACGGTGATGGATCAAACCCAGATCTTTTGACTGGGTGTGAGTGTTTGATTGGTTCAGATGCTCCGTCCATCATCACCCACTTTTGTACCGCTTTGGCCGCCATAAGTGTGGCAGGGTATGCTCAGACGTGAGTCCCTTGCTCACTTTGCCACTGGATTCAAGCAAGCTGGGCTGAAGACGGCTGGAATTCCAGAAACCGGTCCTCGGAAGCTTGTTTCCGGTCCAGGGAAGGCATGGCTTGGCAGTTCGGGCTGGACTGTTCCCATGAGGCACAGGGTCAGACTGATTTGCATATAGCCATGTCTGAACTGGGGTGGCAGAGTGGGCTAAAGAACGGTGATGGATCAAAACCAGATCTTTTTACTGGGTGTGAGTGTTTGATTGGTTCAGATGCTCCGTCCATCACCACCCCCTTTTGTACCGCTTTGGCCGCCATAAGTGTGGCAGGGTATGCTCAGACGTGAGTCCCTTGCTCACTTTGCCACTGGATTCAAGCAAGCCGGGCTGAAGACAGCTGGAATGCCAGAAACCGGTCCTCGGAAGCTTGTTTCCGGTCCAGGGAAAGCATGGCTTGGCAGTTCGGGCTGGACTGTTCCCATGAGGCACAGGGTCAGACTGACTTGCATATAGCCATGTCTGAACTGGGGTGGCAGAGTGGGCTAAAGAACGGTGATGAATCAAACCCAGATCTTTTGACTGGGTGCGAGTGTTTGATTGGTTCAGATGCTCCGTCCATCACCACCCCCTTTTGTATCGCTTTGGCCGCCATAAGTGTGGCAGGGTATGCTCAGACGTGAGTCCCTTGCTCACTTTGCCACTCTATTCAAGCAAGCCGGGCTGAAGACGGCTGGAATGCCAGAAACTGGTCCTCGGAAGCTTGTTTCCGGTCCAGGGAAGGCGTGGCTTGGCATTTCGGGATGGACTGTTTCCATGAGGCACAGGGTCAGACTGATTTGCATATAGCCATGTCTGAACTGGGGTGGCATAGTGGGCTAAAGAACGGTGATGGATCAAACCCAGATCTTTTGACTGGGTGTGAGTGTTTGATTGGTTCAGATGCTCCGTCCATCATCACCCCCTTTTGTACCGCTTTGGCCGCCATAAGTGTGGCAGGGTATGCTCAGACGTGAGTCCCTTGCTCACTTTGCCACTGGATTCAAGCAAGCTGGGCTGAAGACGGCTGGAATTCCAGAAACCGGTCCTCGGAAGCTTGTTTCCGGTCCAGGGAAGGCATGGCTTGGCAGTTCGGGATGGACTGTTCCCATGAGGCACAGGGTCAGACTGATTTGCATATAGCCATGTCTGAACTGGGGTGGCAGAGTGGGCTAAAGAACGGTGATGGATCAAACCCAGATCTTTTGACTGGGTGTGAGTGTTTGATTGGTTCAGATGCTCCGTCCATCACCACCCCCTTTTGTACCGCTTTGGCCGCCATAAGTGTGGCAGGGTATGCTCAGACGTGAGTCCCTTGCTCACTTTGCCACTGGATTCAAGCAAGCCGGGCTGAAGACAGCTGGAATGCCAGAAACCGGTCCTTGGAAGCTTGTTTCCGGTCCAGGGAAGGCATGGCTTGGCAGTTCGGGCTGGACTGTTCCCATGAGGCACAGGGTCAGACTGATTTGCATATAGCCATGTCTGAACTGGGGTGGCAGAGTGGGCTAAAGAACGGTCTTGGATCAAACCCAGATCTTTTGACTGGGTGTGAGTGTTTGATTGGTTCAGATGCTCCGTCCATCACCACCCCCTTTTGTACCGCTTTGGCCGCCATAAGTGTGGCAGGGTATGCTCAGACGTGAGTCCCTTGCTCACTTTGCCACTCTATTCAAGCAAGCCGGGCTGAAGACGGCTGGAATGCCAGAAACCGGTCCTCGGAAGCTTGTTTCCGGTCCAGGGAAGGCATGGCTTGGCAGTTCGGGCTGGACTGTTCCCATGAGGCACAGGGTCAGACTGATTTGCATATAGCCATGTCTGAACTGGGTTGGCAGAGTGGGCTAAAGAACGGTGATGAATCAAACCCAGATCTTTTGACTGGGTGTGAGTGTTTGATTGGTTCAGATGCTCCGTCCATCACCACCCCCTTTTGTACCGCTTTGGCCGCCATAAGTGTGGCAGGGTATGCTCAGACGTGAGTCCCTTGCTCACTTTGCCACTCTATTCAAGCAAGCCGGGCTGAAGACGGCTGGAATGCCAGAAACCGGTCCTCGGAAGCTTGTTTCCGGTCCAGGGAAGGCATGGCTTGGCAGTTCGGGCTGGACTGTTCCCATGAGGCACAGGGTCAGACTGATTTGCATATAGCCATGTCTGAACTAGGGTGGCAGAGTGGGCTAAAGAACGGTGATGGATCAAAACCAGATCTTTTGACTGGGTGTGAGTGTTTGATTGGTTCAGATGCTCCGTCCATCACCACCCCCTTTTGTACCGCTTTGGCCGCCATAAGTGTGGCAGGGTATGCTCAGACGTGAGTCCCTTGCTCACTTTGCCACTGGATTCAAGCAAGCCGGGCTGAAGACAGCTGGAATGACAGAAACCGGTCCTCGGAAGCTTGTTTCCGGTCCAGGGAAAGCATGGCTTGGCAGTTCGGGCTGGACTGTTCCCATGAGGCACAGGGTCAGACTGATTTGCATATAGCCATGTCTGAACTGGGGTGGCAGAGTGGGCTAAAGAACGGTGATGGATCAAACCCAGATCTTTTGACTGGGTGTGAGTGTTTGATTGGTTCAGATGCTCCGTCCATCACCACCCCCTTTTGTACCGCTTTGGCCGCCATAAGTGTGGCAGGGTATGCTCAGACGTGAGTCCCTTGCTCACTTTGCCACTCTATTCAAGCAAGCCGGGCTGAAGACGGCTGGAATGCCAGAAACCGGTCCTCGGAAGCTTGTTTCCGGTCCAGGGAAAGCATGGCTTGGCAGTTCGGGCTGGACTGTTCCCATGAGGCACAGGGTCAGACTGATTTGCATATAGCCATGTCTGAACTAGGGTGGCAGAGTGGGCTAAAGAACGGTGATGGATCAAAACCAGATCTTTTGACTGGGTGTGAGTGTTTGATTGGTTCAGATGCTCCGTCCATCACCACCCCCTTTTGTACCGCTTTGGCCGCCATAAGTGTGGCAGGGTATGCTCAGACGTGAGTCCCTTGCTCACTTTGCCACTGGATTCAAGCAAGCCGGGCTGAAGACAGCTGGAATGACAGAAACCGGTCCTCGGAAGCTTGTTTCCGGTCCAGGGAAAGCATGGCTTGGCAGTTCGGGCTGGACTGTTCCCATGAGGCACAGGGTCAGACTGATTTGCATATAGCCATGTCTGAACTGGGGTGGCAGAGTGGGCTAAAGAACGGTGATGGATCAAACCCAGATCTTTTGACTGGGTGTGAGTGTTTGATTGGTTCAGATGCTCCGTCCATCACCACCCCCTTTTGTACCGCTTTGGCCGCCATAAGTGTGGCAGGGTATGCTCAGACGTGAGTCCCTTGCTCACTTTGCCACTCTATTCAAGCAAGCCGGGCTGAAGACGGCTGGAATGCCAGAAACCGGTCCTCGGAAGCTTGTTTCCGGTCCAGGGAAGGCATGGCTTGGCAGTTCGGGCTGGACTGTTCCCATGAGGCACAGGGTCAGACTGATTTGCATATAGCCATGTCTGAACTGGGGTGGCAGAGTGGGCTAAAGAACGGTGATGGATCAAAACCAGATCTTTTGACTGGGTGTGAGTGTTTGGTTGGTTCAGATGCTCCGTCCATCACCACCCCCTTTTGTACCGCTTTGGCCGCCATAAGTGTGGCAGGGTATGCTCAGACGTGAGTCCCTTGCTCACTTTGCCACTGGATTCAAGCAAGCCGGGCTGAAGACAGCTGGAATGCCAGAAACCGGTCCTCGGAAGCTTGTTTCCGGTCCAGGGAAAGCATGGCTTGGCAGTTCGGGCTGGACTGTTCCCATGAGGCACAGGGTCAGACTGATTTGCATATAGCCATGTCTGAACTGGGGTGGCAGAGTGGGCTAAAGAACGGTGATGAATCAAACCCAGATCTTTTGACTGGGTGCGAGTGTTTGATTGGTTCAGATGCTCCGTCCATCACCACCCCCTTTTGTATCGCTTTGGCCGCCATAAGTGTGGCAGGGTATGCTCAGACGTGAGTCCCTTGCTCACTTTGCCACTCTATTCAAGCAAGCCGGGCTGAAGACGGCTGGAATGCCAGAAACTGGTCCTCGGAAGCTTGTTTCCGGTCCAGGGAAGGCGTGGCTTGGCATTTCGGGATGGACTGTTCCCATGAGGCACAGGGTCAGACTGATTTGCATATAGCCATGTCTGAACTGGGGTGGCAGAGTGGGCTAAAGAACGGTGATGGATCAAACCCAGATCTTTTGACTGGGTGTGAGTGTTTGATTGGTTCAGATGCTCCGTCCATCACCACCCCTTTTTGTACCGCTTTGGCCGCCATAAGTGTGGCAGGGTATGCTCAGACGTGAGTCCCTTGCTCACTTTGCCACTGGATTCAAGCAAGCCGGGCCGAAGACAGCTGGAATGCCAGAAACCGGTCCTCGGAAGCTTGTTTCCGGTCCAGGGAAGGCATGGCTTGGCCGTTCGGGATGGACTGTTCCCATGAGGCACAGGGTCAGACTGATTTGCATATAGCCATGTCTGAACTGGGGTGGCAGAGTGGGCTAAGGAACGGTCTTGGATCAAACCCAGATCTTTTGACTGGGTGTGAGTGTTTGATTGGTTCAGATGCTCCGTCCATCACCACCCCCTTTTGTACCGCTTTGGCCGCCATAAGTGTGGCAGGGTATGCTCAGACGTGAGTCCCTTGCTCACTTTGCCACTCTATTCAAGCAAGCCGGGCTGAAGATGGCTGGAATGCCAGAAACCGGTCCTCGGAAGCTTGTTTCCGGTCCAGGGAAGGCATGGCTTGGCAGTTCGGGCTGGACTGTTCCCATGAGGCACAGGGTCAGACTGATTTGCATATAGCCATGTCTGAACTGGGTTGGCAGAGTGGGCTAAAGAACGGTGATGAATCAAACCCAGATCTTTTGACTGGGTGTGAGTGTTTGATTGGTTCAGATGCTCCGTCCATCACCACCCCCTTTTGTACCGCATTGGCCGCCATAAGTGTGGCAGGGTATGCTCAGACGTGAGTCCCTTGCTCACTTTGCCACTCTATTCAAGCAAGCCGGGCTGAAGACGGCTGGAATGCCAACAACCGGTCCTCGGAAGCTTGTTTCCGGTCCAGGGAAGGCATGGCTTGGCAGTTCGGGCTGGACTGTTCCCATGAGGCACAGGGTCAGACTGATTTGCATATAGCCATGTCTGAACTAGGGTGGCAGAGTGGGCTAAAGAACGGTGATGGATCAAAACCAGATCTTTTGACTGGGTGTGAGTGTTTGATTGGTTCAGATGCTCCGTCCATCACCACCCCCTTTTGTACCGCTTTGGCCGCCATAAGTGTGGCAGGGTATGCTCAGACGTGAGTCCCTTGCTCACTTTGCCACTGGATTCAAGCAAGCCGGGCTGAAGACAGCTGGAATACCAGAAACCGGTCCTCGGAAGCTTGTTTCCGGTCCAGGGAAAGCATGGCTTGGCAGTTCGGGCTGGACTGTTCCCATGAGGCACAGGGTCAGACTGATTTGCATATAGCCATGTCTGAACTGGGGTGGCAGAGTGGGCTAAAGAACGGTGATGGATCAAACCCAGATCTTTTGACTGGGTGTGAGTGTTTGATTGGTTCAGATGCTCCGTCCATCACCACCCCCTTTTGTACCGCTTTAGCCGCCATAAGTGTGGCAGGGTATGCTCAGACGTGAGTCCCTTGCTCACTTTGCCACTGGATTCAAGCAAGCTGGGCTGAAGACGGCTGGAATTCCAGAAACCGGTCCTCGGAAGCTTGTTTCCGGTCCAGGGAAGGCATGGCTTGGCAGTTCGGGCTGGACTGTTCCCATGAGGCACAGGGTCAGACTGATTTGCATATAGCCATGTCTGAACTGGGGTGGCAGAGTGGGCTAAAGAACGGTGATGGATCAAACCCAGATCTTTTGACTGGGTGTGAGTGTTTGATTGGTTCAGATGCTCCGTCGATCACCACCCCCTTTTGTACCGCTTTGGCCGCCATAAGTGTGGATGGGTATGCTCAGACGTGAGTCCCTTGCTCACTTTGCCACTGGATTCAAGCAAGCCGTGCTGAAGACGGCTGGAATGCCAGAAACCGGTCCTCGGAAGCTTGTTTCCGGTCCAGGGAAGGCATGGCTTGGCAGTTCGGGCTGGACTGTTCCCATGAGGCACAGGGTCATACTTATTTGCATATAGCCATGTCTGAACTGGGGTGGCAGAGTGGGCTAAAGAACGGTGATGGATCAAACCCAGATCTTTTGACTGGGTGTGAGTGTTTGATTGGTTCAGATGCTCCGTCCATCACCACCCCCTTTTGTACAGCTTTGGCCGCCATAAGTGTGGCAGGGTATGCTCAGACGTGAGTCCCCTGCTCACTTTGCCACTGGATTCAAGCAAGCCGGGCTGAAGACGGCTGGAATGGCAGAAACCGGTCCTCGGA
Source organism: Lissotriton helveticus (assembly GCF_964261635.1). Classification (NCBI taxonomy): domain Eukaryota; kingdom Metazoa; phylum Chordata; class Amphibia; order Caudata; family Salamandridae; genus Lissotriton; species Lissotriton helveticus. The sequence goes on along the minus strand of NC_136063.1, from coordinate 1,808,646,806 downwards.
AGCTTGTTTCCGGTCTAGGGAAGGCATGGCTTGGCAGATCGGGCTGGACTGTTTCCATGAGGCACAGGGTCAGACTGATTTGCATATAGCCTTGTCTGAATTGGGGTGGCAGAGTGGGCTAAAGAACGGTGATGGATCAAACCCAGGTCTTTTGACTGGGTGTGAGTGTTTGATTGGTTCAGAGTCTCCGTCCATCACCACCCCCTTTTGTACCGCTTTGGCCGCCATAAGTGTGGCAGGGTATGCTCAGACGTGAGTCCCTTGCTCACTTTGCCACTGGATTCAAGCAAGCCGGGCTGAAGATGGCTGGAATGCCAGAAACCGGTCCTCGGAAGCTTGTTTCCGGTCCAGGGAAGGCATGGCTTGGCAGTTCGGGCTGGACTGTTCCCATGAGGCACAGGGTCAGACTGATTTGCATATAGCCATGTCTGAACTAGGATGGCAGAGTGGGCTAAAGAACGGTGATGGATCAAACCCAGATCTTTTGACTGGGTGTGAGTGTTTGATTGGTTCAGATGCTCCGTCCATCACCACCCCCTTTTGTACCAAAGAATAAATCCAGCAAAAACATATCAGAACAGAGGAGGCAATCCGTCAAAAATGGAAGGGAGAATCACGCCAATGATGTCAGGTCTAACACGTGTCCCTTCCAGCTGAAATGTGGGGAGAACTACCCTTCCCCTTGGGAGTTCTCTTCACTAAGGCAGAACACCCATCAGCGTTGGCATGTTCTGCACCAGGGCGGTGTTCCACCGTAAAGTCCATACCCAGTAGGGAAATGGACCACCTCAACAACTTTGGGTTCTCATCCCTCATCTGCATCAGCCATCTGAGGGCCTGTGGTCGGTCTGCACTCGGAAGTGAGTCCCAAACAAGTATGCTCTCAACTTCTTCAGTGCCCAGACCAGAGCAAATGGCTCACGCTCAATTGCACTCCACCTCTGTTCCCGTGGAAGTAACCTCCTACTGATCAAGGCTACAGGTTGGTCTAGGCCCGCCTCATTAATCTGTGATAGAAGAGCCCCCACACCATGCTCCGAAGCGTCTGTCTGTACAATGAATTCTTTTGAGAAGTTGGGCGCCTGGCACGGGTGCTGTGTACATGACAGTCTTTAGGGAATCAAAAGCCTTCTGACAGGTGTCAGTCCAGTTCACTTTCTTGGGCTGCTTCCTGGAAGTTGAATGAATGAATGAATTTGGATTTATATTGCGCAACTTAACCCGAAGGCATCAAGGCGCATATGATAGAAGCAGCTGAGAGACCGGTGACACCCGACAGAGTGGAATTACAGATAGGACTGTGGGAAAAGCCATGTTTTAAGACCTTTACGCAAAAGGGTAAGAGACGGCTGGCCCCTAAGGTCAGCTGGAAGCGTGTTCCACTGTCTAGGCGCAAGGGAGAAAAAGGCCCTCCCTCCCCACCTAGCCTTAACGGTTCGGGGAATGGACAGAAGGTTTTTATGGGCCGATCGCAGGGCCCTACCCGGGGTGTAAAAGGACACAAGAGACCCAATGTCCTCAGCACCCTGGCCGTGTAGAGCACGGTAGGTAAGGACAAGAACCTTAAAATTAATCCTAGCCTGCACAGGCAGCCAGTGAAGGTTTTTTCTAATCCCGGAGCCTCAGGCACGTCTCGGGGCATCAACTACAAACCTAGCTGCTGCATTTTGGACTACTTGGAGGTGATGGATGAGTCTCTTACTTATGCCAAGGTAGAGGGCATTACAGTAGTCCAAGCGAGGAGAGATGAGGGCCACCGAGACCTGTTTCCGGGCGTCAGGGGAGAGGTAGTGTACGAGTTTCCTAAGGACACAACAGCAGGTGGAGACAGTCCTGTTGACTTGTTTATCAAAAGCAAGTGAGGTGTCGATGATGACTCCAAGATTCCGGGCAGCCGAAGATGGTATAGGGCATGTTCCAAGGGCGGGCGGCCACCAGTCCTCCGACCAAAGATCTTGTTTGCCACCAAAAATGAGGACCTCAGTCTCTTCCCCATTAAGTTTGAGGACATTTGAGGTCATCCAGCCCACAACGGCTAACATGCAGTTCTTAAAGTTTAAAGCCGTGGACTCCACAGATTGAGATAGGGAGACCATTATCTGGGTGTCATCAGTGTACGACAAAACTTCCAGTCCATAAGATATAACAAGTCTTGCAAGTGGGGCCACATATATGTTGAAAAATGCGGGGCTCAAGGATGAGCCCTGTGGGACCCCACATTGCAAAGGCTTGGCGGAGGAGAGGAAGTCGCCCAGTTTGACCTTTTGAGCACGCTGGTTGAGGAAGGATGTCATTAGATCCAGAGCCGGTCCTTCCACTCCAATCTCACCGAGACGCCTGGCCAAGATTGAGGGAGACAGGGTGTCAAAGGCGGCTGTAAGGTCGAGCAAGATCAGAAGGGTAGTCTGACCACTGTCGACCTTAGCGCGGATGTTGTTGACCACCACTGTGAGGGCTGACTCTGTGCTGTGCGCCTTCCGAAAGCCATGCTGAGAAGAATCTAACAGGCTAGCGTTGTCCAGGAAGGCGCTAAGGTGGTGATTCAGGTGGGCCTCGAGCATCTTGGAAGGGGCAGGGAGAAGGGATATGGGACGAAGGTTTTTTAGGATCCCGGGATCCAGAGTTGGCTTTTTCAATAGGGGCTTGACAATGGCCAACTTCCAAGTTGCGGGAAAGACGCCATTCGAGATTGCCAAGTTCATTACTTCAAGATAGGGGGGGAGCAGGACCTCTGTGCAGTTTTTCAGAATTTTGAGGGGGCAGGGGTCCAAGGGGATCCCGATTTGAGGTTGTTGAGAAGCTCGTTTAGGACTTCATAGGTCAGTAGAGGAAAGTTGGACAGGTGTCCTCGGGGGTCCGGGGGCCGACTAAACTGAGAAGGGGAGACCGATGGCAGGACGGGGTCCTGAATGGAGTTGAGGGCTTCTAGGGCGGTATAGATGTCCACGATTTTGGTGTGGAAGAACGTGGAGATCTGGTCGCAGAGATTTTGAGATGGGACAATAGGATCAGGTTGCTGAATGAGAGACAGGGAATCCACAATGTTGAGAAGCTCTCTAGAGGAGCTAAGGGAGGTGGTCAGATTGGTAAAGTATGACAGTTTGGCGGCTAGAATTTCGGCCTTGTATCTTGTTATAAGGGTTTTATGTTTGGTCCTTTCATCTGGATCAGGGTGGGCTCTCCAGAGTCTTTCTTGCCTCCTGCACTCCTGTCTACGCAGTCTGAGGGAATCAGAAAACCACAGGGCCGACGGACGTTTCCTGGTGCAGTAGTGGGGCTTGGCGGTGGCAAGGGTGTTAACTGCCTCCGAGACGGTATTGAAAAGTTCCCGAGCGGCAGTATCCGTGTTAGTTACAGGAGAGGGCTTGAGGTTAGCGATGAAGGGGCTAAAGGCCTCGTTATTCAGTCCTCTGTAATTCCTTTTCAGATTCCAGATGTTATTGTCATTTGCAGGCGGGTCCCGAAGTCCAAATGTGAACTCAAAGGGGACTGCATTATGACCAGACCATGAGAGGGGTATGGGGAGGCCTACTTCCAATCTACGATCATTAGTGAAGACCCCATCTAGTGTATGGCCCGCGGAGTGGGTAGAGCTTCCCACTTTTTGTGAAAGCCCACAGAAGGCCAGAGAATCCAACAGGGATATAGTGTCGGGCGAATTAAAATTTTCAAGATGAAAATTGAAATCGCCAAGAATGGTGAAATTGGGTTTATCGATGAATGGTTCAAGGATTTCTAAAAGAGCAGCGGTAAAGACCGGCCAGGGGCCAGGGGGTCTGTAAATTAAAATGCCCGTAAAGGACACCGTGGGAGAGGGGCTAAGAGAGAAATGAGCGGCCTGGAAGGAGTTCTGAGGGGCAGGGAGGCATTCAATACGGCAGGTAGATGAGGTCTTATGTAGAATGCCTTTTCCCCCACCTTTTTGACCTACTCTGTCTAGTCTCGCAAGACCGTAGCCATCGGGGATGGCCTCAACCAGCTCTGGACCAGCTGATTCTGAGCCCCAGGTTTCGGTGACAAAAACCCACGAAGGCTTCCGCTCGGAGATAAAATCTCTGAAAGCAATATTGTTTTTCACGAGGGAGCGGGCATTTATGAGAAAGCCCGTTTCTCCAAGGTGGGGGAGAGGGGCTTGTGTCTCAATTGAAATCGGGGCAACCGGGGGTACAGGTGGGGAGAAGTTACACTGGTTCCTAGAGCACCCATACTTAAGACCATTTTGCAATTTTTCCGGCACATACTTATAATGACAGCTTTGCCAAGGTGACCTAAGTTCTCTGAGGGTGCTAAGGGAGTAAGCTGGGATAGTAATAGGAGGGGAGACGGGTCCATCAACCGGCCTGGCCCCTGGCACCTCCTTAGCGCTGACGGGCGCAGACGGGCAGGACTCTGGCACGACTCCGGCACAGGTCCGGAGCGTCCGATGATCGCGTCCGCTGCGCGGAGGCACATCCGTCATCTTTTATGTGCAACTAGAGCGCGAGAAATCGCTTACACACTCAATATGGCCGCCGTAGATCTGAACCCGGGACCAACTTGTCAGGGTCAATGCTCGGCTGAGAGTGGCCGTGGGCAGCGAGGAGGTGGGGGAAGGTGAGAACAGTAAAAAGCTTATTAAATCAAGCAATTTTAAGCAATTTAAACGAGTGAGTTTAAAACACAGGCACAACAAAGCAACAAGACCTCCCGGCTTCTGCCTCAGGAGGGACACAGACACTCAGTCAGAAGTCAGAAGTTAGCTCAGTCAAGGGTACAACAATGTTGCCATACACCTTGACAAACCTCGTGTAGTACCCCGTGGGTCCTAAAAAAGCTCTCACCGGTGTCTGAGTCTTTGGGAGTTTCCATGCCAGGATGGTATCAATCATGGGTTGTAGGGCCACCACCTGGCCGCTTCCTACCTGGTGACCCAAGTACAAAACGGAGCCCCGCCCGATCTGACACTTACTTGCCTTGATCGTGAGGCCTGCCTTGCGCAGTGCCATCAACAGTTCCTAGAGGTGCTGCAAGTGTTCTTCTCAACTGGCGCTGAACACTGCAATGTCATCCAGGTAGGCGGCACTGAAATCCTCCAGTCCAGCCAACATCTGGTTGACCAACCACTGAAAGGTGGCAGGTGCATTCTTCATCCCAAAGGGCATAACCCGGAATTGGTAGTGCCCATCTGGTGTGGAGAATGCTGACCTCTCCTTAGCCCCATCAGTTAAGGCAATCTGCCAGCACCCAGACGTCAAATCAAACATGCTGAGGTACCGTGCAGCCCCTAACCGATCAATGAGCTCATCAGCTCTCGGGATGGGGTGTGCATCAGTGCTGGTGACTGAATTGAGCCCTCTGTAGTCCACACAGAACCGGAGTTCGGCCTTTGGGACCAAGACCACTGCGCTGGCCCAAAGACTGTTGGAGGACTCAATGACCCCTAAAGCAAACATCTTGGAGATTTCCTCCTTAATGTAAGCCCTAACCTTGTCAGTCACTCTGTAAGGCTTGTGCTTGACAGGAGGACTGTCACCAGTGTCCACATCATGGGCGCACAACTCTGTGACACCAGGAACCAAAGAAAATAGATCAGAGATTTGCCCCAAAGTTGGCGACAATCTTGCTGCTGATCAAGGGTCAGTGTGGCAGAGAAGCTGACAACATCCACTGACCCATCTTGCTCTGTTGCAGACATGAGGTCGGGAAGAGGCTTGGTCTCCTCCTCCATTACATCATCTGTCGCTAGGAGCATGCCCACTTCGGACCTTTCTAAGTGGGACTTTAAGCAGTTAACATGCTAGACCCGCATGGGGTTCCTGGGAGACCACAAGTTCACCAGATAAGTGACATCACTCTTGCGCTCCCCCACCTCATAGGCACCGGTCCACCTGTCCTGGAGCACACAAGGCTCCACAGGGGTCATGACCCAAACTTTCTGTCCTGGTTGAAGCTCAATCAGAGTGGCATTCTGATCGTACCATCGCTTCATTTCCTCCTGGCTCGCTTCCAGATTCGCCTGAGCGAGATCCCTGAAACGCCAAGTCTGGTTCCTGAAGGCCAGCATGTAACTATACACATCCTGGGGAGGTTTCCTAGGAGATTGCTCCCAGCCTTCCTTGATCAGACTCAAAGTTCCTCTTACCGGGTGACCATACAAAAGCGTAAAGGGGCTGAACCCTGGAAACTTTTGTTGCACCTCACGGTAGGCAAACAGAAGGCATGGCAAGAGGACTTCCCCCTTACGCCTCATTGGTTCTTCAAGACCCATGATCATGCCTTTAAGGGTCTGGTTGAATCTTTCAACCAACCCATTTCCTTGTGGGTGTTAAGGGGTGGTGAACTTGTAGGTAACACCACACTCCTTCCACAGCGACTTCATATAATTGGAAATGAAGTTTGTACCTCGGTCAGACACAACCTCTCTGGGGAACCCCACACAGGAGAAGATCCCCATCAGTGCACGTCCCACCACGGGGGCCGTCACTGTCCTGAGCGGAATGGCTTCCGGGTACCGGGTAGCATGGTCCACCAAGACCAGGATAAACCTGTTGCCCATGGCTGTCTTGGGGTCCAGTGGCCCCACAATGTCAATGCCCACCCGTTCAAAGAGGGTACTGACTAAAGGGAAAGGTTGGAGAGGGGCCTTGTGCCTCCTTCCACTTTTCCCACTTACCTGGCAAGTTTGACAGGTCCTACAATGAGTATCTGGACTCTTCCGCATCTGGGGCTAATAAAAGTGGGAGACAACCCTTTCAAATGTCTTTTTCTGCCCCAGATGACCAGCTAAAGGAACATCATGAGCCAAACCCAGTAGGAAGGCTCTGAAGCGCTGGGGTACCACCAGCACATGGGCTGACCCAGGCTCAGCCACCTTAGGCTCGTTATACAGGAGACCATTCTCCCAGTAGATCCAATGTGATCCAGACTGATCACCTGCTGCCCGGTTTGTGGCCTGTTGCCTCAAACCCACAAGAGAATGGCACTTCTTCTGCTCTTCACAAAATTCCTCCCAGGAGGGATCCCCTTCTTGCTGCCAATGGGTCAGCGCAGGTAGGTTTCCCAGTTCAGAAACCTGCTCCCCTGTATGTTCCAGGGCAACCCCCTCAAGGGCTGCCTCCTGCTGGACCGTGGGAACAATGGGGGCAGGTTTACCGCGCCCCCTACCTCTTTTCTTTAAGGCAAGTCCCTGGGCCATACTTTCAGGCTCCAGGGTCTCTTGAACACCCTTAGCTGTCATAGACCGAGTGGTCACACATGCGCAGACCCAACATCTCTAAATGCGCCTTCCTCTCCACCTTAGCCCAAGGGGAGTTTTCTAAATCATTGCCTAACAGACAATCAACAGGCATGGATGGCCTCACAGCTACTTGAAGAGTACCATCAACCCCCACCCCCACTTAAAGGGAACTTGAGCCACTTTGCAATGGCTCTCTGTGTTGTCAGCGGCAACATCTGGGAAGAATCCATTGGGGACTACCTGCTCTTCTGAGACCAAGTGACACTTGACAGCTGTTACACATGCTTCTGTGTCTCTGAGAGCCTCCACTCTATGGCCATTGATGGTCACCCACTGCCTGTATTTTTTAGTGTTCTCAAGCAGCTGAGTTTTAGGGACCATCTCAAAGTCTCCTAATGAGACAAGGGACATTTCTGCAGGACCCAACCCACCTGGGGCACCCATCTCCTCCCCACCCAGGGCTACACTGGCCATCTGACGGGGTGGTGCACGGGACACTGGGGATCATACCAACGGTGTCCCACCTGCTTACACTGAAAGCAGGTAACAAGCCCCCTATGAACAGGTTTACCTGTCGGGGGTCCTGACTTCTTTTCAGGGGGAGGCTGGGAACCCTTACCTTGGCTCCCTTGGGAATTACTTTGGGGACCTTTTTGGAACTCCCTCTGTTTACCCTTGTCCCCCCCACTCTTCTGTTGGGGACCCTGCCCACTTTTGGTGGAGTCTCCCACAAGACCCTTGTGGACCCAGGTACTGACCCAGCGGTCCGCCTCTTCAGCAAGCTTTCTAGGATTAGTCAACTTGCAATCAATAAGGTGCTGGCGTAGCTCAGGAAAACAATTAGCAGACGAGTGCTCCCTAACAATCAAATCATAGAGCGCTTGAAAATTATCAGCATTGCTACCCCTCACCCAACCATCCATATCTCTGCAAAAGAAAGACACATATTCTACCCAAGTGGTTCCCTCCAGTTTCTTACAATTCCTGAACCTCTGTCTATAGAGCTCTGGAGTTAACCCATACCTTGTCATCAGTGCTTCCTTCATGTGGTGATAAGACATCCTATGCTCACTAGGTAGGTCTAACAAAGTATCCCTCCCCTCAGGCAGAAAGCGGGCCCACAACCCCGCTCCCCAGGTGGATACAGCACCCCTCCCCTGGCTGGAAACTCAGGCCCATCAATTTGCCCATTTGCATCCCCAACAGGCTCCACCACAAGATCAGGGGCATTTATTGCTTCTACCCAGGCCCTCAGCACCTTTTGGTAGTCTTCCTTTATAGACATGTCTGGTGTAGCAACTTTCAATTTCCTGCAGAGATACTTGAGCTGTTTCACAGTATAGGTTTCCAACCTCTCTTCCTCAAAATCAAGATCCATAAATGCAACAGATGCTGGTTTACTCATGGAAGTAAGAATTGAGAGTTTTCAGGAAAAACTAACAGTCCAAGGAAAAATAATTCTAAAAAAAGTATGTGGTTGAGTGTGGTCTGCACTCACTAGTAGTGTACACCAATCACTGTATATGAAACACAAATGCAAAGTCCAAATCCTCATCGCTGACCACCAATGTTAGATCTGGGGGTCTCTAGTTGGCAATGGTTATCACCTTGTCCAAATAGGGACCCTTACTTCTAAGGGGATTACACTCTCAGAGGCAATGTGTTAAGCATTGGTGAATATACACAGTATATAGTGATAACACTACAGATGGACACAACACAGGTTTTATAAAAATAAGTATTCTTTAAATAGACTTAAACACAAGACCACAAACGACAAAAATCCACAATACAACACTTAAGATTACTTAAAAGATGATCAAAGTCTCTTAGTTCAAGTTGATGGTAAATGCGACAAAGTTCTCAACAAAGTACCTGGATGCGTAACGCAAAGTAAACAAAAGGCTTGCAAAAGGGGAGATGTGTCGGTTCCGTGACCCGGGGGAACGGTTGCGTCCTTCCTCAATGCTTGCGCAGAGTAGGGGACTCATCGTGAGCCTTACCGGTGCGGAGGTGATGCATAGATTCTCGGCCTGCGGGCCCATTGCGGTGCTCAAGATGGCGCCTTGATGCGATGCGGCGATCCGGTTGCGATGCAAGGAGATGGCGCCTCTGATGCGGCAATGCGATGATGATGCGATGACGCCCTGACTTTAGCAGGAGGCAAGCACAGTTCAAGCCCTTGGAGAATATTCTGTAGATGAAAGTCCTTACAAAGTTCCTTCTCCTTTCCCTTGGCAATGAAGCAACCACTGCAGGCCAACCCAGGAAACAGAACACTGGCAGAGGGGCAGTCCAGACTCCTGCAGCTTCCTTGGTTCTACTCCTTGGCAGAAAGGTTTCTTGTTCCAGAAGTGATCTAATTTCTTGGGATCAGGGTCCCAATATTTATACCCCAAAATCCTTTGTTCTCTGAAGGCAGAGAGGCCTCTGCCTAGTTCAAACTAGTTTACTGATACAGCATCTAAACTTTTTCCCTATGAATACAGTTGGTTAAGGGAATTAGGTACTGTATGTTTTATGCACCTTTGTATGTTATATGTTTGTCACTAGCAGACTGTCTCTGCTTCTCACATTTTGTCACATATCTGTGTTGTTTGTGTTTGGACACCTTTTCTCTTTTTCTTTGAGAACCAAGTGAATACCGATGATGAGACAGGGGCTTGTCTGGAAATTACATACCAGTTACCCCGTTGGTGGTGTTTCCGTGAGGTGTCACTTGGTTTTCTCACATTTTTTCCTAAGAAAATGTGATCCCACACTTTGAAGGTGGAGTGTTGTGATAGACCTAGTTGGGTCATACGACTGGGTGTTCGTTGTTTTTCTGTCAAGGAAATATGGTTGGTTTTTTATGATCTGGGCGCATAGCAGTGTAGCACCTCTACAATAATTGTGTGGTGCGTTAGTAGTTATCAGTACTTTTTGACTGTTCTTCTGACTCACTGACTTTTGCTGATGCCCCTGGACAGGGTCTTTTTGTCTGTTCTATAACTTTCGAGTGGAGGGCGACCCTGCCTGTTTTCCCGCTAGGCTCCAATTGTGGTTTTGAGACTTCATAAAAGAGTGCCTGCAAGCATACGACCTGGGAGATACGTCTGCCAGAAGAGACATGGCCATGAACAAAAACCCAAAAGTGCGGATCGCCATTAACGGCACAACCTCAGCCCCATTCGACCTCCAAAGAGGAACTAGACAGGGATGTCCGCTATCCCCACTACTATACTTACTAGTACTAGAACCCCTGATCAAAGAGATTCTCACAAACGAGAACATAGCAGGCATCTCCATCAACAAAACCACGGCCAAACTGGCGGCATACGCAGATGACCTATTGATAGTTACAGAAGACCCAACAGTGTCCATACCCGCACTCATGTGCACCATCGACACCTACGCTTCCCACTCAGGGTACACACTAAATAGAGACAAGTCAGAGTGTATGCCCATAAATATACACACGACCAAAGAAGTACTAGGGGACTCTGGGGCTGGTATGGCAAACAAAATCGATCAAATACTTAGGAATAAACTTTGGCAAGGACTTAAGAACACCCTAGACCAAAACGAAAAGAGAACACTGACGAAGATGAGAGACTTGCTGGAAAAATGGTCACCCAAATTCATCACCTAGTGGGGAAGAATAGAATCAGTCAAAGTGATGGCCAGACCTATAGTTAACTACCTTGCAAGTATGCTCCCCCTAGCTCTAACCGACGACTTCCATAACAAAATAGACCAAGCACTGAACAAATTCATCTGGAGGGACAAAAAACCTAGAATTGTCCTCCAAAAACTTAGACTAAGGAAAGAACTAGGAGGCCTTAACGTGGCAGATCTAAAATCATTTCAGACAGCCTGCATAGCCAGAAAAGGGTTGCACTGGGTATCCCAAAACCATAAATACACACCAACGTGGCTGCCCCTGGAAAAAGCCATCCCAAACAACTCAGACCCCCTAACCCTCCTCACAGCCAATAAACAGTCACTGAAAGGGAACCCAATATTCAAGATAACAAGAAGTGCCCTCCTTAAGGTAGATCAGAAACTAGAGGTAAGCCTAAAAAACTCGAAATGGGTGGCACTATGGGCTAACCCAAAAATCCAGATTGATCTTGTTCCAGTATCGGCTTAATTTGCTTATATTCGGAAGTGGAGGTATACCTAGAGAGTCCTGAAGGCGGAACCTTATCACATAGTGATCCGACCATAAGATAGGAAATGGTGGGTCAATTTCTACTAGAGGGGAGTTGGTCAGGAGAAGGTCCACGGTATGCCCTGCCGAGTGGGTAGGGCCGGTGATGCGTTGGGAGAGTTCTAAGGTATTTAGGGCCAGATGTAGGAGCCATTTACGTTACCGACCGGTAAATGGGTTTTCGGTATGTAGGGGCACTTTTTTAGAGAATCGGTAAATTTACCGATTCGGTAAATTTACCGATTCTGTAAAATACCGAATTGGTATTTTTACCGATTCGGTAAATCTCAGATGTAGGTGGGACTCTTCAGAGTCCCAAAGGCCCTACAAATTCGGTATTTTACCACCCAATCCAATTGGGTGTTAAAATACCGAATTCAGGTGTGCATGCACATATGTGCATGCACACCTATGCCATGTGACAGACAGACATGCCCTTAGGGCATGTCTGTGTGCCACATGGCGCACATGTCAATTTTTGGGGTGCCAGAGGGTGTCAAAGTGACACCCCCTGCACCCTTGCTAAAATCAGTATTTACCGATTCTGTAATTACAGAATCGGTATTTCCCATTGATTCCTATGGGCTTCACAGCCCATAGGAATCAATAGGAAATACCGATTCGGTATTTACCGAATCGGTAAATACCGAATTTTTGCGATTCGATAATTCCACATCTGGAATTACCTACATCTCCCCCCCTCTATTTTACCACTTCTTAAATACCGAATTGGTAAAATTCGGTATTTAAAAAGTTGTAAAATAGATTTACCTACATCTAGCCCTAAGAATGTTTATAAGATCACTTGTGTGGGGATCTGATAGAAGCTCCGCATGAAAATTAAAATCCCCTACTAAAAGGAAATTGTCTTCAGCCAGTATATGTAGGGCAACAGCTTCTGTGAGGTTGGTAGAGAAATGCGCTCTATTGCCAAGAGGCCGATAGACTAGAGCACCCGCCAAGATTTGTGACTGGTACTCTCTATGGAGAAAATGCAGATCTCTCCCCAGTCTGCTTGGGATCCCCAATAATGTGGATCTTTATGTTGGTTTTAAAAGCAATGGCAATCCCCCCACCTCTTTTTTTCTTCCTATCCAATCTAAGTAGTTGATACTCCTGCAGGATAGCCGCGGCTATGTCAGGGTGGGAGTTTTCATGTAGCCAGGTCTCTGTTACGAGAAAAAAAATTGGTTTCTCAAGATCTATTAATGCCCATGTTTCTATAGCATGCTTTGCAAGGGAGCGGGCATTTCAATAGAGGCCCGTCAAATATTTATTTGTGTGTGTTCGCTGATTAGTATGGTTGAGTTTGACAGCCTCTTTATCTGGTGCAAGTATGCAGTCGGCAGTAGGTTTGAGCATAGGGGAAACATCAATAGCATCCTTAGCTAATACACGGAGATGGACGGTCTTACTTGTTGTTGTATTTAATAAGTGCAGTTCCAAACTAGAGTACTGAATGATGGCCATGAAGAAAAGGAGAAGATAAAAGACTAAACGGGCAACGTGACAGGCGGCTGGTGGCGGTCTGGCACGGACAGGCGCAGACGGGCTTGCCTTTGGCACGCCGCTGCGCATGTCCGCTGGGCGCCCCTTCTTAAGTGGGGTAGGAGGTGGGTGGGACCGCTATAAGTAAGGTGACCTCCGGTTTTGTGGGCGGTAAAAAATGGCGATGTCTATGCATTATCAACGGCAGCAGGCCACAAACCCAACAATTTGTCGTATTGGTAGCGCTATGTGTTTGATGCAACATTTCTACAAATATATTTTTAACATAAGTCTGGCGATGACTTTCCTTATTAGGGGCCAAAGTAAGGAAGAAATGCTCAGCCGGTGGGGTAGGAGTGCCTAGTACAGTATGCATGGGATGATGAAATTCTAAATATAGAAATACACCCATTATATAAATAAAAGAACTGCAATAGTAATCACAAAAGCAATTTTCACACGTGTTGTCCAATAAGAAAACATAGGTACATAAGTAGGCATATATCGAGGAGCGAGGGGGTGTTCCTCTTCAGGAATAAAACGACCAAAGGAATACATTCTAACTAGAAGTCCAAACTACACTAAGGGACGCAGTCCTACCTGCCAGAGGGTACTTCTTTTCTGTGTTTGTCTAGAGCCTCACAGGCAGGCCCCCTATCAGCTTTCTCAGTTTTTCTTTCTGAACAGAGCAATACAATGTTCCAGCTCTCGATGTGTTCAGTCCAGTGTCTCGCTCAGCACCCCCAAACTAGTCTAGCACTGCCCTATTACTCAAGTCTCTCCCTATCTCCTACCATGTTCATCGGGGGTACCGTGTCATATTCTGGTCCGCAGGTTGTATCGAACATGACCAGGTAACTTCTGGTCGGCAAACAAAACATCTGAAGTGGCATTTGTGATACCTGACTTATCATGAACTCCTCGTGCAATGAAAGGGGCAACAGATTCCGGGGCCAATCCAACTGCTGGTGATAAGACCCCTTCCGTGTCCGATGCTCCTTGCTCTTGCCCTTCTTGGATTTCCTGAGCGTCAGAAAAAGGAACAACACGAGTAGCTCTCTCACTCTCCTGGGTCAAGACTCCTTCTGGGCTTCGTTGATCAAAAGGAAGCGGGAAAGGTATTTTCATGAGATGGGAAACATGAATCCAATGTTTCTGACCATTCACCTTCACCGCTGTCCGAGTAGCCAGTAGTATTTGGACTGGTTCGGTCCATCTAGGCTCCAGGCTAGATTTCCTCACCAACACCCACTGGCCGGGTTCCAAACAGGTAATCTGTCCTCATTGGATAATCAATCTCTCGAAAATTTCTTGGTTGTGGAATGCCCCAAACATTAGCTGGCCGCCCAAAAATAACCTCATATGGTGACAATCCTGATCGGGAATGGGGGGTGATACGTAAGGACATTAAAGCTAAAGGCAAAGCGTTGGGCCATTTCAACCCGGTGCTTTCCTGAATTTCAGCCATTTTCAGTTTCAGGATTCCGTTATATTTTTCAACCAACCCTGCGGACTGGGGATGCTGAGCAGCATGACATTTCTGTTTTATGTGCAGCCCATTACAAATATGCTTGATAAGATCTGCATTAAAGTGCCCCCGTTATATGATCAGATCACTCTAGGTAATCCGTATCTAGGGAAAAATTCCTTGATCAAAACTTTGGCTGTCGCTAGTGCAGTGTTTTCCTTGGTGAGGTAGGCTTCTACCCATTTACTGAAAGCACAAACCACCACCAAAACGTATTTCAAATTATTCACTCTTTCTAACTGAATATAATCCATCTGAAGTACTTCAAAAAGGTAAAGAAGGGGGTGCAAAGTTTCCACTAAGAACAGGTTCCTGCCCCCCTGGATTATGTTGCAAGCAAACCATGCAATGCTGATCTAGATGAGCTGCAGTTTTGGGAATATTAGAATTATTCCAGACTGGATCTAACAAAGCACAAATGCCCTTTGCTCCAACATGTGCTGTTCCATGAGCCATAGTCACTACCACATTGACAAATGCATTGGGAAGCATCCACCTTTGTTTCTCACTTAAGTCAATCCAGCAGCCATTATCATCCAACCTCCCCACCTCATTTTCCCAATGAAACAGTTCAGCAGGGGTAGCATTTTTCTGTATTTCTCGGACACTTTCCATGGTGTTATCAAACATATCACTCTCCTCGATCCATTTGGCTGAGCTCACATACATGGGAGACATTTTAGATCTGGCAGGTTCCTTCGCTATTTGATCAGCACAAGCATTCCCTTCTCCCACAGTATCCACTATCTCCTTGGTTGCACTACACTTCACTATTGCTACCTTTTGGGGCAGAGTTAAAGCAGTTACCAACCTTAAGATCAAAGGGCCATGTTGTATTCGCTGGCCATGTGAGGTGAGGAACCCCCTTCTGCCCACAATTTTCCTAAACTATGAGCCACGCCGAAGGCGTACTGGCTATCAGTGTAAATGTTTACCCTCAATCCTTCACTTAACTCACAGGCTCGCAACAATGCTTTTAACCTGGCTGCTTGCGCTGAATGATAGGGAACTCGAGAAGTCTCAACTACTATGCGGAGAGTGGTGATTGCATATGCAGCTGTCGCTGTGCCATCTGGTAACTTGAAACAAGAGCCATCCACATACAACTCCCCTTGGGGGTCAGATAGGGGCATGTCTGTGAGGTCCACCCGTCCCATGGTCTCCTCCTCAGTCTGAAATATACAATCATGTATGTCATTGTTTAGCTCGTCTGAAGGGAGGGGTAGTAACGTGGCTGGGTTCAGAGTGGCACACCTTTTGATAGAGATATGGGGAGCAAGTAAAGTCAATTCATATCCAGTAAGACATGCACTTGTAAGATGCTGAGTCTTGGTTTTGTTCAAGAGCGTATCCACAGCGTGCGGTACCATCACTGTGAGGTCAGAATTCAAAATGAGTCCTTCCGACTGTCGGATGGCCACCGCCACCGCAGTGGTAGCCCTCAAAAAGCTAGGAACTGCTCTGGCGACATAATCCAATACTGCCGAAAAATAAGCACAAGGCCTTTGCTTACCACCAAATCCTTGTGTTAACACAGAAAGCGAACAACCGTCCACCTCGTGCACATAAAGCACAAAAGGCTTTCACTAGTCAGGAGTTCCTAGGATCGGTGCAGAACAAAGAGCAGTTTTTAAGGAATCAAAAGCCTTCTGACATTCATCAGTCCAAGGTAAAGGTTCATGCACATCCTTAGTGGTTAGGTACAAGAGAAGTTTAGTAAGAAAAGAAAAGTTAGGAACCCACAGGCGACAGTAAGAGGTTATGCCAAGAAATGCACGAACATCACGTTGGGTACAAGGAACAGGCATTTTAAAAATAGTAGACACGCGTTCAGGAGTTAGTTTCCTCCCCTCTTTCGACAGTAGATGACCAAGATAGGTCACCTCCTGTCGCCAATATTGAAATTTAGAAAGAGACACTTTGTTACCGTTGGTTGCTAAATGGGATAATAATTTAACCGTGGCTTCCTTACAACCTTTCTCAGTGTCTGAGGCCACTAATAAATCATCCACGTACTGAAGAAGGACGTTTCCTGAGGGCAAAGTCAATTCATCTAAGATTACTTTCAGTGCTTTACTATAAATACTAGGACTCTCCGTATAGCCTTGTGGAGCGCGACAAAATCTAAAGCTGCGACCAGATAACGCGAAGCCGAAAATATGACGGCTATCAGGGTGCATCGGAATGCTAAAGAAAGCATTCTTCAGGTCTATAACGGAGAAAAACTTAGTTGTTGGGGGAACATGGTGAGAATCGTAGTGATATCTGAAACCACTGGATATTGAGGTATTACTACTTTGTTGATTTGGCACAGGTCAATTACAAAACGATAAGTATCGGCATAATCAGGGCCACTCCCTGTAGGGGCCTTTTTCAAAATTGGTAATATAGGCCTATTACAGGTATTTGAAAGCATTTCTTCCACTACGCCTTTGTCAATTAAGTCCGGTATGATCGCCAACAATGCTTTCTCACCAGCAGGTGAGATCTTATACAGCGGACTACGTGGCAGACGAGCATTTGGTTTTAAGGTGATAGAGACCGGCGGAATATTTAAAAGGGTAACGTCCATATCACCAGTCGCCCACAATGTAGATGGAATGGCAGCAAACTCAGGAGGGAGGGGTTCATTTTTCGCAACACACTGCCGAGTATGCTGACCAGGTGAATGAATAGTCAAATACACTCCATCGGGAGAACAATAAATCTTTGCATGCAATTTCTTCAGTAGGTCCAATCCCAATAAATGTTCTCCACAATGTGACGTCAACAAAAAAGGGGAACCACCGTAACTGGACCTATGGTAAGTAGGAGAGGTTTAGAAATGGGGCTCACTACCGGGATTCCAGAAAACCCGACTGAAACATTGTTTTGCCCGGACAGAGCAGCACCTGGGACCAGTGAACGAGCAATCGAACTATTCATTGCCCCCGTGTCTACTACAAAATATTCGATAGTTCCCATTAATTGTCCTTTATCATAAGACCCTCTCTGATCGACGGGTACTGACACTTGGCCCCTATTCTGTCCGTGGCTGTCCTATGCGTAGCTATACCTATCTGTCCTGTCAGTTCCATAATCTTCATTATAGCACTGCCTCCCTCTCAAAACAATTTTCCCCTGCCTCACCTCGTATCACCTCTTTTCTTCTCATGTCACTCCGATCAACTTCTTCTCATCCCCTTCCTCTGCCTCTTACTGCTCCGTTTTGTGTGAGGAGCAAAGGACATTGAGCTCGCCAATGCCCTTCCTGTTTACAGTAAGCACATTGGTTTGCTCCCAAAGTAACAGCTGGACCTCCTCCTCGTCCTGCTCCTGCCCCTCTCGGGACAAACTCTCTTCCCACTCCGTCTCTTCCCCATCCTCTAGCTACTTGCTGTAATAGTACTCAGGTCTTAAGATCTTTCGTCTTCTTGTCAGACTTCTCTTTGCTTTCGTTTTCCCTATGCTCATAATATTGGACCATACTCAAAATAATAGAAGGAGTGGAGGTGGTCCAAGTACTTTCTGATGCCTGAAGCCGGGCAGATATTTTGGGCAACAGATTAGTCACGAAACGATTAACAAATAATCTTATCCCACCTTCCACCGACAAATCTTGCCCACTAAAATCAATGAACACCCCCTCAAATCGAGTAAAGAAATCAGACACACTTTCATCCTTTTTCTGTTTGCAAGCTGTTAGTTTATCCCAATCCACCTTCCGGGGTGGGATTAAAGAATGCATATATGTGATAATCCGACCCGGCAAGGCTAGGATTTCTAGTCTCGGTTTATCTCCGGGTTTCCGATCCTTGTCTCAATCTTTAATTTGGTCCCAAGTTCCTCCTAACTCGTTAACGTGATGATGATCATGCACCTGTCGCCATACATCGACGGGGACCAATAAACCAAAAAATTATTCTAAATTGGCTAAGGTCATCATGGCCGATGAAGCGGCCTCAGTAAGTTCTTTATAATAAGCAGTGGGATTCTTTCGAGGGTCAGCTAGCTGTGATTTCAGGGAAAGAACCTCACTCCTTTTCCAAGGGGTGTAAACCCATTGCTCTTGGAACCGGGCTTCAATACAGACTTGAATAATTTGATTCCCACCGTCCCTGACCTCGGGGATTTCGGGATGGTAAATGGGATGTACTTCCCGCATGGGATGGTGAGAGTCCCAATTCGGGCATTTGGTGAACAACCATTCTCGGTACTCCATTATAGTCACGAGATTCGCATATACATCGTCTTAACCTAATTCGAATTCATGTGCCCGGTCCACAATGTCATATAGGACCTGTGGGGCTCTCCCATCAGCGAAACATTGTTCCCATAGGGAGATTAAACGATTGACCATGGTTTCTAAGGCATATTGCTGCATGACTGGTTCGTAGTTCTTCATGGTCCTCCATATATCTGTAACAGTATGGATGGCGTTCCATACCCATTGGGATGCTTGATCTAATACCATCTGCTTCTCCCGGTAACCCACCATAGCACGGGTATACAACCGTCGGGCACCAAGAGTTCCAGTAGCATGGGAGGGGGTTGAATTGATCATAGCAGGCGTCAAAGTGGCCGACAAAAATGGCCAAGCCGAGGCCGGCGAAGCTAATGTTACCGAAGACATAGTGGGGGGTGATAGGGTGCCAGTCAATAATGTAGCCGTGACTGGTACTGGGGAAGCAGGAGTAAAAGTTGGCCCCACAGGGGTGGGGGCTGTAGTAATGGCCGGGTCCGTAGCTTGTGGAGCGGACGAGGCGGGGGCCATTACAAGAGGTATCGCGGGGTATACTCATTGCGGGCATAAGGAGGCGGAGGACGTACATCCAATATGTCCTCTATTTCATCTTCCGGTTCAGTTCGAGCTGTATAACTTTTATCTACCTGTAACCTAAACTGTCTGTCTATACATTCAATGTTTTTCTCAGTTTGCTCCTTATCGTACGCTACAGCCTTCTGAGTTATGGTCTGACCATTTTTTATTTTGAGCAACTTTTCTTCCCTTATACGACGGCGTTTTGCCTCTTTCTGCCATAGCTTTGAAGAATCAAACATTGCCTGCCGGCTTCTTTTGGCGAACAATTGATCCTGTAAATACTGTATCTTTTTCTCATCGAATGATCCAGTTAAGGGCCACTGCAACTCCAAGTTATCTTTTGTGTATTTATGCCATAAATTATTAAACAGTATAGGAGAAAGGCCATGTTTTACATACCTATCTAAATTTGGGCTGCCCTCTGGCGGGGTAGGCTGGCTTTCATCCAATCGTCCGCTCTTACGGCGGCAACAGCACCTGAAACACAGTTTACAAAAGCATGACATTTTTGGTTATCAACAATACACCCGCTCACAAATGGTACAAACTCTCAAACATGGCCATGTTCACTCATGCTAAATCTTTCCTCAAACGGAGTCATACGCACAGAACAGATGAACAAAACGTACCCTATTTTACATTGACATGTCTTTTTCCAGGACCAAAAACGAGAGAACGGAGCCCGTCGACTCTCGCTTGTGGAGAACTCGCAGATTTTAAAACACCAGACTAACATATACCAAAAACAGGCAGTCTGAAGACTACCAAGAGGCCATCAGACAGGAGTTAACCACAGACCGGCCTACAGACCATCTCGCCATCTTCCTGGTTCACCTTCCGGACTATTCTGACTGAGCCCGCTACCTTAGCGAGTTCAGCCAGAATCGTTAGTCAGTCCACCCCCTCGACCAGAGTTCCCCTTCATTTGTCCTTTCTCACCCCGTGTTACGGGAGGATGACCCCAAACGCGGAGTCCCACCAGAGTCGCTAACTGTCGTATTACAAAAATAATCTATGGAGCTATACCTACCAATAGCCCCCAAACATTAGCCTTACCAACTAATCAGTCAGTTGGCAGTGAAGAAAAGTCAATTGTTTATTAAACCAATAATACTCTATGGAGGAGCCTCTCCGACGTCACCCAGCCAGTGCGCAGAGAAGACTGCCAATCCTTTCTCAATACATGGCATATATACTTTCATTACGTTACATGAGATCACGGCACATGGCACAATACTGGTTGGCACAATAGTTTAATGGAAAGACCATATATGGCACACAAAGCTTATTTAGAAGTCTGCTTCTGCTATTATTGGGGAGGGTCAGGAGGGGTGACTCCCTTTCGTCTCGGTGCCTGGGAGCACAGGCGTGGCGCCTTCAGGAATGTGCTTATCACCTCTGAAGCCAGATGTGACCTTGGGTCTTAGACCGGGAAAGAATAGTATGGATTCAGCTGCCTTTTGTAACTCAACTAACTGGGACCTACTTGACTGCTGGAGGACAGCACGTGACCGCTGCCTGTGTCTAATACATGTACAACAAAATGGCGTCTGTTTGGTTCTCAGTTCGAGTACAGAGGAATACAATGCAAGAGCGAAAAAGGAATTCCTGTATTGATGTAACTAATTATTCTAAACTTATGATAAACGGAGATAAATGATGTATATAGATAGATACGTCATGCTAACAAAAGCATACGATAAGTGCAGAAAATCGATTCTATCCCTCACAGGCATACTACTAAATTCAAATTTCTACCATGTTCCCTGAGTTAGTTATGATTATAAGAATGTAATAATCTTAACTGCCCATTCTAGCCTATGAGAACAGGTAGCCTTCAATAGAGAAAAACAAAAAGGGTTGTAATTCACTATTAGAACATGCTACACACATCAAAGCATGTCCCACCTTATACTTACAATGCACCCTGCCCTTGGGCCTACCATAGTGATGTCTAATATGAAGCAAAGGGAAGGTTTAGGGACTGGCAAGTGGGTGCACTTGGCCAAGTCGACATGGCAGTGCTAGACTGCACACAGGCCTTGCAATGGCAGGCCTGAGACACACTTTACAAGCTGCTTCTGTGGGTGGCACAACCTGTGCTGCAAGCACACTACCAGCATTTGATTTACAAGCCATGGGCACACATGGTGCACTGTACTAGGGGCTGACATATAAATCAAATAACCCAATCATGGAATCCAATCAGTATATCAATTTAACATGGGGAGCACTTGCCCTGTGGCACTGATTAGCAGTGGCACAGTGCCCAAAGCATAAATCCAGCAAAAACATATAAGAACAGAGGAGGCAATCCATCAAAAATGGAAGGTAGACTCACGCCAATGATATCAGGTCTAACAAGTTCCAATGGCTTCGATGAGGAAAAAGAAAGGACCGTGATTATGTGAATAAATAACCCAAACTCAACAGAGACTGGAAAGGTCCAGAGACAGGATGCAAGTATATGGCCTCATGGTAAATGAAAGTAGAATGCAGCTAATGTTTATAGAAGATGCAAGCACATGTATGAAGTTGTAAGAAACCAAAAACAGACTCCCTTTGCTAAGTAAACAAAACATTGATATAGAAAAAACAAAAGAACAAACAAGCAGCGACGGGTGGGGGGACAGCACAGATGGGCGCTAAAGCTGAACTTGCACTGACACAAGCATAAAGTAAAGCAGCTAAATAAAAGAGCTCCCTCAAACAACAGATAAGCAATAAAAGGATAATGAAACTGCAATTGTTCCTGCTGCTCTGCAAAACACTGAAGGAGTTAAGTCCTTTTCGGAAGACAACAGGTCTTGCAGAAAGCACATGAATGCTGCCTAGGCTCGACCTAAAAAAGGGCAAGGAACAATAACGGAGAGGACCTATTGGGCACTTACAAAAATACATGGGCACCAAGACCCATTAGTGGACAACATTTTGCCCCAGCTCAAATTTGGTAACAAAACTGAAATAAAAAAACACTGAAGTATACTGAATTACAGAAAACCGAAAGGAGATCAAACTATGTTCTCATTCAAGAGAAGCCAGAACCTCCTTAATGCACTAGTGAACACATGCCTCCAAACTGCAAAGACGCAGCTTACGCAATGGAACACCCACACCCCCCAAAGGGCCACCAACTGTGTGGTAACGGTGGAGTGTGTCAGTGTACAACAAAATGCAAAACAATAGATCTGGGACTAACAACACCATGGGAGCTGAGACACCTAACTAATTGCAATTTTAGCAATGTAATCTATGTCAAGAAATGTCTCCGCAAAATCTTATACAATGGCATGATGACAAGGAATGTGTGCATATGAATAACAGAACACAGAAGCATACTATGATGTAAAAAAGACAATACCAAAGTTACCAAACACTTCATTGAAGATAAACACACAACAGACAACATTGAGTGTTAAATATTCGGAACACGTGATATAAGACATGGCTATATGAACGAGGCTCTCCTAGAATATGAACAGCATTTGGTGTTTAGATTGCCCACTGACACCAAGGGACTCAACAATGAAATCCCTTGGGGTCCCTGGGGAGGTAAATTATTCTTTTCAAATAAGACTATAGATCCAAAGTCCCTTAAAACTAAACACACCCTAATATACCACTCATGTATGTGCCCACAATAAAAGTATATCCAACCACTCCACAGAGGACGTGATTCTATGCAGCACAATATTGTCCTCAATAGTGTTCCTATCTGAAATGAAAAAGACAGAAAAGTATTTAATAATAATACTTTATTTGATTTAAAAAAAAATCATAAAAGGGTGGACTAACCACCATGCAAGCGGTATTTACATCATAAAACAACACAAGATAAACTTTAAATCAAGTTAAAATTATTATCAAGCTCTACAAAGGTAGCGGAAAGAAGGTCTAAAAGGAAAAGAATAAACAAATGGTGTGAGTTCTTGCTTGGGACGCGTTAATTTTGACACGTGATAAAAGGAACAAGTTTAAATGAGTAATGATTATACAAACAAAAGGGCTAGTTATTTTTTCCATATAATAGAAAAAGACAGCCGTTTGGCGAAAAGGGAGGGGGGTGGAAGGGTCTGTTGTCTGCCAAGGCCTGGTCTATTGTCCAGAGACCTCTGTTGGTGGTGCCCTTTTTTCCAGCTCTATGGCGGCGAGGTTCAAAAATGTTATGGTTTTACATGAGAGTTCTATCCAAGAACCGCTTAGGCATCTTATCACCGCCGCCCTGCAAGTTCTCACCTGGGCTTCTCTTAAGAGAGATCGAAGAAGCAATTTTCTTAGATTTTGAAGAGCCGGGCATATGCATATAAGATGCAGTAGAGACTCTGCGCCATTACCACAGAGGCGGCAATCGGGAGTTGCCCACAGCCGTAGCCATTTGGGAGTGAGGTCTTTGGACGAGAAGTAACCCAGCCTTAAAAGGCTTAATTTCCTTTTATAATGGTCCCTGAAACGTTCTTTCAAATAATCCTGTGGTTTTAGGTAGGTATATGATGGCAAAACGATCCAGGCATGGTTTTTACCAGCCACTGCTGCTTTGTCCATGAATAGTGATGATTGTTTGACTGCTTTCTTGATTATCAGTTTAAAGGCGGAATATGTCATGGGCAAACGCCAAGATTCTTCTAGTTTTAGTGCCTCCAAAGCTTGCCTCAAAATCTTGTATGTTGAGTCTGGTAGCCCGGCCTGTTTTTCGACTTCTAACCAGCATAGATGGGCCAGGGATTCGTCTTCTGCGTCCCTCATACGCCAATAATATTTGCCGAATGCTCCTTGTCTTGCTGGGAGCTGGTTAGTGAGACCGAACTCCAAACGAATTTGGGCTTGCGAGATATGTCTCGGAATTGCAAAAAGAGATTTGAACAGCCTAGATTGGGCGAGATTTAACGCTGTGGCGTCCCGGATTGCCAGTAGTTCAGAGCCGTATGTCAGTGATGGCAGAAATTTGGCGGCTACGATGGTAAGGATGTGGCCGGTGGAATGACCTTTTAATTGCTTTTGAACAGTTTTAAAAGCAAATTGGAGCTGCTTTGCTTTGGATTCCCCCTGTTCTAGATGTTGTTTAAACTTTAAGCGGTGGTCCAGTAAGATGCCCAGGTATTTATAATGATTTGCCTGGATTAAAGGGGTAGAATTTATCCTCCAGACGAAAGATTTTTTTTTTTTTTCCGGAGCCACCGAAGCATATGATGTTAGTTTTCTTTAGATTTATAATCAGTTGTGCATTCGCGAGGTACTGCGATAGTTTGGAGATCAAGCGTTGTAAACCGATGGGGGTTTTTGAAAGGAGCACTATGTCGTCTGCGTATTGGAGACTTGTTATAGGCGAGTGGGCCAGTTTTGGTGGGTCTCCCTGGATGGTGCTTAGGTCACTTTCTAGGTCTGCGGTATAGATGTTAAAGAGGCTGG
This sequence comes from Lissotriton helveticus, assembly GCF_964261635.1. Classification (NCBI taxonomy): domain Eukaryota; kingdom Metazoa; phylum Chordata; class Amphibia; order Caudata; family Salamandridae; genus Lissotriton; species Lissotriton helveticus. The sequence continues at coordinate 1,808,622,175 of NC_136063.1, read as the reverse complement.
GGGCCAGAACGCAGCCTTGCTTTAAGCCGTTGGTTGTCTGGAATTTCCTTGTCAGGCGTCGCCCATCTCCTTTTTTCACTTGGACCCAAGTGTCGGTATAGAGCTCGATTATTGCTCCCAGCAACTTTGGCGGCACGCCCCAGGCTTTCATTTTGGCCCAAAGATTAAATCTAGGCACTTTATCAAAGGCCGCTTTTAGGTCCAGGAAACAAGTGTACAGCGGGGAGGAGGTATTGATAGCTTTGTTAACGAGGAGGGTTAACGCAGATAGATTAGTCAAGGTGCCCAGTCCTGGCCGAAAGCCTGTTTGTGTCCGGGGAATTATCCCTGTACTGCTCACCCAGGATTCCAGTTCTACCAACAAGTTGGAAGCGTAGATCTTAGCCTCCACGTCTATTAAGGCTATAAGCCTGTAGTTGTTAGGATCTGAGCGGGACCCGGATTTATAGATAGGATGCAGAATGCTGCCTCTCCATGATTCGGGAATGCTTCCGGTATTTAGAATCTGACCAAATAAAGGTGTTAGTTGGCTGGCCCAAAATGCTGGGTCTTTCCTAAATAAGGCGTTGGGAAGACCGTTTGGACCGGGTGCTCCGTCTGCTCTCAATGATTTAATAGTGTTCCAGACTTGCTTTGGTGAGAACAGTTCCATGTCTCCTGTAGTCTTTGATGTCGGTGAATTCCCGGTGGTTTTTGGAACTGGCATTTTGCTCGGGCTGGACCGGGGAAGCTCCTCAAGATGCTCGGTGTTATTGTCCGTAAATGAATTGTACGGGGAGTTGTACAATAGGTCGATGTGACTACTCCAGAGCTGGTCCGTCATGTCTGAGTTAAACTGGCGATGTTTGCCATTTAGCATAAAGTTTATTTTTGCCCAAAAATCTTTCGAATTCTGCAATTTGCTTGCATGGAGTATGGAACACGCTAGTTTTTCCCTGTGCAATCGCTTCGCCAGATTAATCTCTCTTTTTAGTTCTTTTTTTAGAGATTCGATTGTATTCAGGGTGGGTTGTGAGAGCTGGGGATCTTTTTTGCGTTCGGTCCTGAGGAAAGCATTTATTTGCCTTTTTAGTTGGCGCAGTTTCGGTGTGTACCATTCCCCACCTCTTTTTCTTATGGGTTGGCGTCCTCTATTGTTGGATTGATGTTTCTTATTGATCTCCATTACGAAGTTTTCCTACCTTTTGACTATGTCTCTCGATGTTTCAGATAGTTGGAACATTTCGTGGCATGATGCCATTAAGATAGAGAGATTTCCTTCGTTCCAGTTTAACCGTTTTGAATTAAAGATTTGTGTATTCAAGGACAATGGCACAGCCTTCTCTGACTTTGTAGGTTGAATGGTCAGGATGAGGGTCTGTGGAAAGTAATCGCTTTCTACGCGTTCCTGAATCCGGAAATCGCTTATGTGATGGAATAAGTCGGGGTCAACCAGGGTGTAATCTAAGGTAGAGCCTGAGTTCTTAGAGACCCTCGTTAGGGCGGCTGGTCTGTCCAGATGGCCTCTCCCATTTAGGGTGTACAGATGAAGAGCTTCCAATTCAGAGGTACATTTCCTTCCCAATGCACTTTGTCTGCATAGATTGCCCTGCCGTGGATCGATATGAGCGGGGAGGGTTCCCTCCTGTCCGCGAGTTAGGTTCAGATTAAAATCTCCCGTTATGATCATGTTTTCGCTTGGGTAGGTTGATTTCAGTGTCTTGATTGTGGTGACTAGTTGTTTTATCCTGTTCCCTTTGTGTTTTCCGCTGGGGTGCAAGTAGAGATTCATGATCAGGAGGCCCAGGTTGGGGGAAACTTCCACCTTGATACATTGCATCCATGTTGAGTCTAAGTCGATGCAAGTTGGTGACCAGGTGAAGTCTGTTGAAATGAAGATGGATAGGCCCCCTTTGGCCCTACCGGAGCGTCCCTCCTTCTGGGCTGGGACAAAGAATTCTTTGTATCCCACTAAAGGCGAGTTTTTGGTCTGCCATGTTTCTTGGAACAGTAGTATTTTAAATTGGGTTATGAACTCAATAAAGTCGTCTTCCTCCATCTTTGTGTTTAAGCCATTGATGTTCCATGAGCAGATCATGCAACCCTGCTTTTCCCCCATCGTTGATCTACTGTTAGTTCAAGCTGCGTTCCTGTGGGATTGAGCCCGAGTAGCGAGTTGGGGCCTTTCGGGCGTGTCTGCCTCTTGGTGAGCGAATGTGATTATAATTTTTCTTAGTTGCTGCATTTCCGCTTCGGTACTGCTTCTTAGATCTGCCCCTTTGGCGTTTTTTAAAAGGCTTAATTTTGGGGTTTGTTTCCGCAGCGGCTGGTGTATCGTGCAGGCCACACTTTTTTTAGTTCAATGCCCCATGCGGCGAAGACCTCCCTATAAGACAAGATTTGATCTGCGATGGTATGGTTGGTCCAAGTTGTGATCGTCGAGTCTGAGCCTAATGGAAGAGGGTTTGGTTTGAACTCTATTAGTTCAAGGTCGCTTGATTTTAAGTAACGTAGGCCTGGGAATTCTTCTAGAAGTCTTAAGATGGCCCCTCTATTCAGGATATCGTAGGACCCTCTTGAACAATATTGTGGAATAAACTCGATTTTATTGCTTGACATGGACCGCTTTAAGATTTTTGGTCGACTGCTCTCTTCATTAGGTGGAGGGGCCATTCCTGCCTGGTCGACCTCTTGCTCTGGTGTGTATGAGTTTACCATCTGTGCGCTGTTGGCCAGGTCATGTCCATTGGGGATTGGAACATAAAATTCGCCGCCCTGTGTGTCTCGTGAGTTGACTCCCTTGATCTTTGCGGCATTGACTAAGATAGCTTGGCTGTTGGTGTCCGGAATTTGGCTAGATGAATTCTTGTCGCTTAATTCCGTCCTTTGATTGATGTTTATGTTGATTTCAGGTTCTTGAAATGGTTCTTTACGATCTGGTTTTTGTCCCACAAGTTTAAAGATGCTGAACACTTTGAATGTGTTCTGATTTGTCGTAGTGTTCTGATTTGTCGTAGTGTGACCTGTTGCTCCTTTTGAAGTTGAGGGTGCCTTGGTGAGTGAAGGATCCCTCGACGTGGTCCCTTGCTCTGACATTGTTTTAGTTAGGAGGCGGGCACACTCGGAGTGCTGTTTAACTTTCTCGGTCACGGAATTGTTGATGGATTTTTCCGGAGAAGTTTGAGGGGCCCTTCGGTTGTGTGCTTTTGCGTTTCTGGCTTTCCTTAGTCGCTTCCGTTCTCTCTTTGTAAGCGTTGGAGCCTGTTTGATGTAATTAGCGGTTGGCGCGACATTGGAAATTGGCTCCTGAATTAACTCGGCTGCCTCTATAGGTTAACCAGGTTGTTGTCGTCTAGGCTTGCTGGTGACTTATTTTCACTTCCTGGGGGGGAGTGTGGATAGTCTTGCGATTCCGAGCTCTCTTTACCCCTGCTGGCAATGGTCAGCTTTGTCAGCCTACCGGGGTCCTCTTTGGACTTCTGATTGCCGGTTAAATCACTTGATGTTGTGGTTGTTTCCGTGGGGAAGTCTTTTGACGAATCCTTGACAGCCCCCAGTATTTGGGTCATCAGACTGGGAACTGTGGCCAATTGGTCTATTATATTGGAGCAGTGACAAGTGTAGAACGTGTGATCTTTATTCAATTGAACCTTGGTAATCATGGTATTTAAATCTTGAAGGTTTGCTTCAATCCCCTGGACGTGAGACGCTAGGAGGTAGAGCAGGTCAACTTGGGTGTCCAATTTGTCCGCATGGTAGGACATGGCGACTCCTATGGTTTCCATGGTCTTTAATAATTGCGGCCAAAAGGAAACCGGTTGACTGTTCACTGGCGATTCCCCCCGGGAATGTCTGTGAATGGAGATCGGAGATGTAGCAGAGTAGGCTAAGTGGTGTGATTGGGTGAGATGCTCACGCATTTGGTCTCACCCTGGTCTTTTATCAGTGCTCTCTTCCTTCCCAGGGCCTTGATTGTGTTGAGCTGATAACTTGCGTGAGCATCGTTCGAGTTTTTCAGTGTCCATTGATGTTGAATTTAGTTGCTGTAGCTTCGGTGTCAGACTATCTTTGATAGTGTCGGTGTCTTCAGTGACTCGTCCGGTGAGAAGAGAGTAATGCTTTTTTTCCAAGCCCAGCATGGGATGACTGGGCATTGGACTGTAAAAGTTTGCCTGTGGCGTTGGGCAAGGTTTTTCGGCGCGGGGATACACCTGAAACTGCGGAGGGGCTTCCTCAGTTGTAGTCGTGGGCATGTTCTGAATTGGATATACATTCTGCAAACTCGGCTCTTGAAATGCCGAGTCAGCAGCCACGTCCGGGGCCCGATGAACTAGGGCGCGCACCGGCAGTATGTTAGTCATTTTTGGTGGCAGAATGGGTGGTTCCCCCTTAACTTGTTCTAAGTCTTTTGCTATTTGTTGGATCTTTAACCCGTTTAACCAGAGAGGGCCGGACCCCTTGCGCCCAGAATTCCTTCTTGGCTTTGCAGTCTTTGCAGTCTGGGCTTTGCAGGGTTCGCTGTAACACCTTGGCCGGTATGGTGGTGGTACAGACCGTTGGGCGTCCTTATTTGCGCCCTCCATGTGAGCGTTCAGTTGTGGGCTGCTACATTTGGAGCCGGAGTCTTGTGGTGGGGGGACCTTCCCGCTCCCACCAGTGGAAAGTCTTTGACAGACTTTGAGGAAGTCCGTGATCAGTGCCCTTTTGCTTGCTTTTAAGTGCAGGGCCTGCTCGCTATGTGCCGGGAGTGATGTTACATCTCTCGAATTGTTTCCTTCATTATTCACTGTAGGGCTGCTGGTTATACTTTCCTCGTTGTTTATCCTGTTCGCTCCCTCATCCGAGCTGAGTAAACCAGGAATATCGGATTGATGTTGCGTGCCCCGGGGGTTTTTTGCGAGGTCTGCGGAGACAGTTGCGGGGGGTGTTGTACTAAAGCCTTGGACTTCCTGGGCAAACTTTGCGGGACTCTTACCCCTGCCCATGGCTGTCCCTTCGATTTCCTCCCCCACCTCTTCCGCCACCCCGTTGGTGGTCATACCTGGGGGACCCCCCTTGGCTTTCTTTGTCTTCCCCTGTGAAGTGGATGCTGTGGCAACCTCGCCTCGTGGTCTCCCCGACCTCATGCTGCTGCAAAGAGGGCAGCGCTATTTGGCCCTTTAATTGATTGATGATGAGGTGGGATGATATGCAGGCTGCGTTAATGAAACAGTGTTAGCCTTCTTTATCGGTTTGTTACTTGTAACTTGTATCTCTGTTGGCCGGTGGCAGTTGGCTTTTTAACTCTGTTCACTTTTGTTCACGTTTGTAAATGAGTAGTGGTGAAAAGCATTGTAGGTTTATTGTCAAATTGTCAAATTGTCGTCGGTTTGTCTGGTCTGTTGTCTGATTTGCTGCTGGTTTTGTTTAGTTTAGTTAGGTTTTTGCCACTGATGAATAAAAGTGGCAGGGGATGGCAGGGGATGGCAAATGACGGAAGATTGCGGCAAACTGCAAACTGCAAGTGGCGACTGGCGACTGGCAATCAGGCTGGGGTGGGCAAACAAGCGGAGCACACGGGGGGCCACAGGCTGGGAAGACCTAGTCAACCCGCCTCCCTGGGTCCACCCCCGGCTCTTACTCTGCAGCGGCCTCTAACGGCTGCCGCGCTTGCTTTCGTCTCTCCTTCCCTCCCTCCAGCCTCCGCCTCTCACCTCTCACCTTGCAGACTCCTGTTCGCATGTATTGCAAGGCGCGGTTGCGGCTCCTCCTCTGCTGGCCAACTGAGTGCGAGGAAGTTTGTCAAATATTTTTCGGGTACTTTTTTTTTTTTGCGGGGGGGGGGGCACGTCGTATGACCCGCGGGACTCACTGCGGCTCCCGACTCCCGACTCCCAGCTCCGTCGGGCCGCTCCCGCTCCCGCTGCTCTCGGGCAACTCAGCCGGTGTTTTCGGCAAAGAACGCTGCCTGCGCCTGGAAACCCTGCCGTAGCTGTCAGGGGGCTCTGTCAGGCGGCCTCGGTCAGCGGTCAGCGGTCAGCGGTCTGATTTCGGCTCTGGCCCGAGCGGGCGGGCGGCGTTGCTTGTGAGTCTGTGAGTTGCTTGTGAGTCTGCAGAGTAGCGTCAATCCTCTGCACGACAGAAAAGTAATAACATGTGTTTGTTGGTTTTAGGACTCTGGGCACTTTATCACTGCTGATAGGTGATAAAGTGCATAGGCTCTCTGGGTAAATTGTGTTATGGATTGGTGTTTCCATGATTGGCATATTTGATTTACTTGGCAGTCCCTAGTAAATTACATTGAGTGTGCCAGGTCTTGTAAATCAAATGCTACTAATGGGCCTGTAGCACAGATTGTGCCACCCACATGAGTAGCCCTGAGAAGGTAACTCAGACCTGCCACTGCAGAGTGTGGGTGCAGTTTGTAACTGCCATGTCGATTTGACAAGTGCACCCACTTGCCAGGCCTAATCTTTTCCTTTTTTTACTTGGGAGTCACCCTTAAGATAGACCCAAGGTAGCCCTGTGGGCAGGGTGCAGTGTATGTGAAAGGTAGGACATGCACTGATGTGTGTGACATGTCCTGGTAGTGAATTATAGTGCATTTCATTTTTCAATATTGAAAGGCTATCTGGCCCACAGGAAAGCAGGGGAGTTAATTTATAACATCTTATGAATATAACTTCCCATTGGGACCAGAAAGGTAAATAAAGTTTAGTATGCCTGAACTCAGAATCTAAAGATGCATATTTTAGTAAAAGTGAAATTTACATTCCGTGTTTGAAAATACCACTTTTAGAAAGTAGGTGCTTTTTTCCTTAGCCATCCTGTGTATCTCTGCTAGGATGTGTATTGACTGGCTTTGGAATGACAGGGGCTGGGGATGTGCAGTGGCTCCAGAGAGCTGAATAGACCTGGGCTGCATTCAGAGTAGTGGGATGAGTTGTCACTAGCACCTGAATAGGCCCAGTCTGCATTTAGAGTGGTTGTCGGAGATTTCCCTTGCACCTGAATAGACCCTGTCTGCCATGGACAATGCTGCCTCTGCCTCCTGCTAGGAAGCTGGGCCTGAGAGGACCAAACTGGTTTGGGCTAAGCACAGACACTTTCTGCCTGAGAGGACAAAGGATTTTGGGCTATAAAAAGTGGGGCCCGAAACTCTAAACTTTAGAAATCTTCTGAAACCAAGAAGACTGCCAAGAAGATGAGCTGGAGATACTGTGAGGAGGAACTACCACTTCTGTCTTGGGCAGGGAAAGGACTATACTTGAACTTTCTACACCTTCTTTATTGTTTCTCCAAGAGCTTGAGGGAGAGCTTGCCCTCTGTTCAAGAAGTCTCAGGAACAGCAATGACTTCAAGTTCTTCTGCCATCAACACTGGGGACTTTGTGTTTTGTGCTGCAACAGAAGAAATGCAACCCAATGCCATCTACGACACTGCTGCCAACTCCATGTCCTAAAGGAGCTACCGCAACACTGCACCGCAATCCTGGTCTCACTGACAACGCCACCTGATGCCGGCACCGAGCTGCTGTTTGCACCGCAACCTGTGGGCACCATACTCTGCACTGCCTCGCTTCACTTCGTTGCCCTGGTATCCCCGACAATAGCGCTCTACGCCGACACAGATGCTGCTGCTTGTACAGTGGTTCAAGGGCACCACTCGTAAGGTACACGACGCACTGCCCTCATCCCGCACCGCAGCCTTGGCCTACCGATGCTGGCACCATCAACTCCAGTTTGTCAGCCAACTACAGCATTTCAGCAATAACGACGCCACTTCTTGCACTGTGACCTGCCAGCACTGCAACGAGCACTGCATCACTTCGCAACGCAGCGCTGGTCTCACTGATGCCACTGGACAACCGTCACCAAACCGCTGCATGAACCGTGGTCCGACGACTCCTGCACTGACCTCCGTAACCGACGCCTGCGGACCCCGTTCTTTCGGAGCTCAACGAGAGGTCCCCGAGGTCCTACATTTCTAAAGGTACTGTTTTGCAGGTCTTCCCGACACCGTAGCTAGCCTGTGACGCTGCAGTCAGCCAGAACTGTTTGGAATTTGTTGTTCACAACGCAGTGATAGCCCCAGAAGGAGATATTGACTTCAAGGAACTTTATTTCAAGCCTATTTTGATTACTGAAGATTCCTAAGTACTGTATTGTGGATTATAATAGTTTTTGGTCTTGTCTTAAGTATATACAAATATTGGATATTTTTCTAAACTGGTGTGTTGTCCTTTTGCAGTGCTGTTGGTTTATGTGCAAATGCTTTACACACTGCCTCTCAGATAAGCCTTACTGCTCGTGCCAAGCTACCAAGTGGGTTATCAGGGGTTATTTTAGGAGTGTAACTCCCTTGCCCTGACTAGGAAGAAGGGTCCCTACTTGGACAAAGGTACAAGACCTTGCCAAGTAGAGACCCCCATCTCTAGCAATTCTCAACAACTGGATAAAAACGCCATCATTTCCAATGTACCTTCCTACCAGATGGCAGTTCCTGGGGTTCAGGGTAGGAATACAGAGGGTGAATCTACTTGATGAAGTAAGTTACCAACGTGCTGCCCAGTACACAACCAGAAACCTGGTATGGATACTGGGCAGATACTCTAAAATAACACTATTTTTACGCCCTACATACCCCACTATATTTCCAAAGGGGCGATATTATCTTGATACTGCATAGTGAAGCATAACACAACTGATCAAGCTTCCTCATTGTGAGGAGAGTAAATCCAATTATAAACGGGAGTCTCTTTCTCTGTACTGGGGCCTATATCTAATATGTATATTCGTGTGATAATAGGAGTAGCCCACACCAGAACAGACCATGAGGCACAGAGTATCTTTAGGCTAGGTAAAGTAACAGAGTTAGCACTGTAAATTAGATTGGTGTTAATCTCACAAGTGTTACTCCACTTGTTGACCATGTAGAATGTGTTTGTGTACTGGGTCACGTGAACCACAATGGTGTGTATCACTTACAACGCAACTTTTACATCGTAATGCTGTTACAACGCAGCTATTACAACGCAGGATCCATTACAACGCATGGCATTACAACGCATGGCATTACATCGCAGATACTATTACAACGCATACCATTACATCGTAAGTATTGGTAAGTATATAATTTATTTTAATTTTATTTAATATTATATAAATGATTTAATTAATATTAATTATAAATAAAAATAAATAAAAATATTTATTTATGTTTTTAAAAAAATAAAAATTAATATTTATTATTTTAAGTATTATAAATTAATATTTATTATTTTAAGTAATTTTTTAAATAAATATGAGTATAGGAGTATATGTATAGGTGTTTGGGGGTACAGGGTGTTTTTAGGTTTCAAGGTAGGGTTTGGGTTTTGGGGTACAGGGGTGTTTTTAGGTTTCAGGACAGGGTTTGGGTTTTGGGGTACAGGGGTGTTTTTAGGTTTCAGGGTAGGGTTTGGGTTTTGGGGAACAGGGGTGTTTTTAGGTTTCAGGGTAGGGTTTGGGTTTTGGGATACAGGGGTGTTTTTAGGTTTCAGGGCAGGGTTTGGGTTTTGGGGTACAGGGGTGTTTTTAGGTTTCAGGGCAGGGTTTGGGTTTTGGGGAACAGGGGTGTTTTTAGGTTTCAGGGTAGGGTTTGGGTTTTGGGATACAGGGGTGTTTTTAGGTTTCAGGGCAGGGTTTGGGTTTTGGGGTACAGGGGTGTTTTTAGGTTTCAGGGCAGGGTTTGGGTTTTGGGGTACAGGGGTGTTTTTAGGTTTCAGGGCAGGGTTTGGGTTTTGGGGTACAGGGGTGTTTTTAGGTTTCAGGGCAGGGTTTGGGTTTTGGGGTACAGGGGTGTTTTTAGGTTTCAGGGCAGGGTTTGGGTTTTGGGATACAGGGGTGTTTTTAGGTTTCAGGGCAGGGTTTGGGTTTTGGGGTACAGGGGTGTTTTTAGGTTTCAGGGCAGGGTTTGGGTTTTGGGGTACAGGGGTGTTTTTAGGTTTCAGGGCAGGGTTTGGGTTTTGGGGTACAGGGGTGTTTTTAGGTTTCAGGACAGGGTTTGGGTTTTGGGGTACAGGGGTGTTTTTAGGTTTTAGGGCAGGGTTTGGGTTTTGGGGTACAGGGGTGTTTTTAGGTTTTAGGGCAGGGTTTGGCTTTAGGGATAATTAAATTATATTTACCATTTTTAAATTAAATGAAATATATTTAATAAATTAAATTAATTATTTTACATTAATTACATTTTTTAATTAAATTAAATTAATTACAATTTTTATTATATTTACATTTATTAAATAGATATTATTTTATTAAATTAAATTAATGACAATTTTTAAATGTCTTTTAATTAAATTATTTAAAAAAATTTAATTACAATAAACTAAATAACATTTAAAAAAAAAAAGTCAACTTACCTATATTTACGATGTAATGCCATGCGTTGTAATAGCACCTGCGATGTAATGCCATGCATTGTAATGACATCCGTTGTAATGGATCCCGCGTTGTAAAATCTGCGTTGTAACGGAACGCGTTGTAAAATAACGCGTTGTAACATCATAGATCCGAACCACAATACGTGTATTCAGTGTATATAATCCAAGGTATCGCATCCCAGCTGTGTCTCCATCCCCTTTGTATGCTGCGCATGGTTTCTGGTGTGGAAGAACCTGCAAATATCAAGTCCAGAACTCTGTAGATATCCGAAGAAACACACACGCTGTCCAAATGTAGCGATCTTCATAAATGTAATGTGCAGGCAGTGAAACCCTCAATGAATTTCGAGAACACATGTTGTCTTGGTCACAAGTAATCCTCGTTATGTGGAAGCACCATACATGTAGATTTACCAGTGTTCATAAAAACAAAGGAGAGACACAATTAATTGAATAACAAATAGCAGTGTGGGCGCCATTTTTGAAAGGGAACATTCATACAGCAATTGTTAATGGAACATAGGTCACATTTCAGTGTATGAAAGAAGTAATAGTGAACGGGCCCATTCAAACCTTAAAAATGAAAGTAAACTAAACATCATCATTGGCTCATAATACATCAAAGGTGAGGAGACCCAAATAATTACGATAATAAAGTAGAGAAGTTACATCCACCTCCCACTCAACCTCATTGGTGTCCATACATTACGTTGTGTCACTTATATATTGTAATAAACAGCTTAAAAAGACCTTTCTCACTTTGACTCATTTGTATTAAAGGGGCATCATACTCTGTGACAACGTAAAGTGCAGATTGGCTGTAAGGTAAGACACTCAAGCGGTACATAATGTCAAAAACGTGCACCCATGACAGAACTAAACTAATCATATTTCCCAGCAGCTGCCAAGTGGGTCATCTCTGCCCATGCCCCCCTGGTTGGGACTGCTCCAGATGCACTCTGGAGAACGCGCTTGCTGGCCTGGTCAGCGAGGGCTAAATGACACTTTGGCTTGGTTTCACTGAGTGGGGGTATATATTTTTCCCACACTGGATTTAAGCCTACCAACATTTTCGTGTGTCATTGGCGAGTGTGCAAAGTATGACTGTGTAACACTCATTTATGAGGCAACTAATGGAGGAGTCTGGGCATCTAAATGTAGATAACATTTTACTTCCCTGGCTGGGTGTGTGTTTGTGCACAAAATGGCAGGATACATAGGGGTAGATTTATGAGTTCTGGCGCATCTCTGCAAATCAGCAGGGATGCGCCAGAACTGATGCGTCACGCAATTCCCTCCTTGCGGCATCACAGATGCGCCGCATTTACAATGCGGCGCACCATGGTGCAAGGAAGGGCAGATGCGTGACACATCTTGTGGTGTACGGGTGGCGCATTGCTGGAGTAGCGTCGCAAGTGCGACGCAACTCCTGCAATGTACAGAGGCCACCCATACATAACGTGGTGCGTCACTCCTTACGCCTGCTTCAAGCAGGCGTAAGGATTTGACCCAGCAGCGTCGTAAAACTGACTCAGTGAAATTTTGTAGATTTCACTGCGTCAGTTTTATGGGGCTTTTCTACGAGGGAACGCCCACCCTGGGACAGAACGCCCACATGAAACCTGACGCAGGTTTCATGTGGCGCAGGGCTTTACAACGTGACACATCTGCCTAGATGCGTCACGTTGTAAATAGGTTGCAGGGATGCGCCACGTTTCCGCGCCGTTGCGTGACGCAACGGCGGCGTAAACGTGGCGCAAGTCCGACATAAATCTGCCCCATAGACAGTAAGAGGAGATAAACAGAAGAAAAATTAGGTTACCTAAGGGGAGAAACATGTTGGCACTTTAGAGGTACGTAAGGGCCATTGTACCCAATAACGACAGCTGAGTATACTTTTTAGTATTTTTATATATATCTAGGGTGCAACCTAATAAAGGATTCTTTGTGGTTTCCTCTGATGTATTTTTAGCTTAAATAACTGGATCCGAGGTAATTATCCAGATGAAATCATTTCTAAGAACTCCCTCAAAATGAGTCCGCCCTGGTAGTAACATCTTACCAGTTTCGGATGAGTTGGCCTATGATGAAGCATGCCACATTCTGTGAGTGAGCCCACCTCATCCAATACTTGAAATTGCCAGGATCTAGAGTAGGAAAGTAGGACAGGCGGACAGAATCTCTAGAGAGGGAAGAAAAACGTGCATGTGCCTTTCTCATAGGCTACCATGTCAATGTGTATTGTAATCCTTAAATAAACCATGACTTTACCATTTTGGGCCTAATTCACAAAGGTAAACTTCCATTTTTGTGTAAGTTAAGTTTGTTTTGGTATTCACAAAACATAGAGTTAAGAGTAAGTTTACAACTGTTGAGTCTCCTCAGTCTGGATGGAAAACTCTGCACATAAAAAGACAGGCATATGCTATCTTTTTATCTGTAGAGTTGTCTGCTCTGGCTGCGGAGTCTCCGTAGTTGAAAACGCACTATTAACTCTGTGTTGTGTTGATTTTTTGGTTTTCTACATATTGAGAAGTAGCCATTTCCTTGTAATTTATCATTATTTGGACCAGCCGAGGTGCACGCTAGGTAATCATGCTCTAGACTGGGAAACAGGTGTGAAAAGGCATAGAATACATGTACACCAGATGCTTTGCAATCCCATCCTCGGTGCTGCTCCTTTTAAAAATGGTGATGGCCACAATTGTTTCTAATTTTAGGGGAAATGACTTGTGAAATATTTACTGCACTCAGTAAATACATCACCATTAGCTATCTGCATTTATCTCAGGAGGTAAATACCTAACACGATTCCGATCAACTTGTAATCTGGGCCTGATTGTTTCCTTTCACAATCGTGAAAGACCTTTATAACTTCTCCGCCAGGCTTGTGTATGCATGTGCCAATAGTTAAGGAATGGGGATATAAATGAGCGCCAATACAAATTCTCATTTAAGCCTAGAATGTTCCCATGCTAGCAATGTACTACCCACCAGTTTCTTAACCCTACTTTTTAATGGATAGAATACTGGCTATCATGCTTACTCCTCTGAAGCCTGCAAACTCATCTGCGGAGTGCCTCAAAGTACATTTCTCAGCACCACCCTTTTAAACTCATTCCGGATCTCTCTGAGCAATGTCATCTGCACACATAACATCAACATCATCCCCTACGCTGATGAAATGCAACTCATTCTCTCTCTTGGACAAGACCCCCAGCATTATAAACAAGTTCACTACCTGCATGAACAAAAACGCTAATTGGATGAAAACCAACTGTCTCAAGCTCAACTACGACAAGTCAGAGGTAGTAATCTATGGCAAGAACTCCTCACCATGGCTCTCAGACTGGTGGCCGGTCAAACTCAGATACACAACCACACCCAGCAGCCCCGCAAAGAACCTTGGTAGAGTCATTTACAGCATACTGGACATGTTTGCACAATTCAATGCCGTAACTGCATCCTGCTTTCACACCATAAAGATATTGAAATGGCTCCTTGGCAAAACTAGGAGAATCTGTCACTCACACACTAGTCACCAGCAAGCTGGACTACGGAAACACCCTCTACACAAGAATTACCAAACAACTCATTAGAAGACTACAAACCATCTATAACTTGTGAGATAGATTAATTCTATAACTCCCACACAGAAGTCAGATCACACCTCACCTCAGGGAGCTCCACTGGTTCCCGATACACATAAGCACTCATTTCAAAGAACTACAGAACTTAGACCCCACCTACCTGACAGTCACATCTCCTTCCACCAATCACACTGGCACCTCTTCTCCACAGGAATCCTATTCTCAGACATCCCACGTATACACAGAAGTAGGTCAGGAGGACGGGCATTCTCTTACATTGCCCCTAAAGCGCGGAATGGACTGCAAATCCACATCAAACCGTCTCCTCTTTTCTTGAATTCCATAAGAAGCTGAATACCTTCCATGTTCATGTTAAATTCAAATAACCATGAAAGAATATTATTAAATAAATGTAGTTTATTTGAAGGAGCCCAGTACAGCACAACCTGTCAGGTATCAGGCTCCAGACATCTGCTCTAGAAGGTTGTATGATATTACAACGAACTCCGTTGTAACGCATGCCTTTACCACGCATGCGTTACAACGGAACACTATTTTCACGCTTTTCCATCTCCACGTTTTTTCCGTGGTGACGTCATACGTAAAAAAAAAACGGCAGTTTCTTTCCCCTGCGCCGCCGATTTCCTGCACATCTTCTCTAAAGGTTAGTGTTTTTTTATTTGGGGGGGCAAGCCCCCCCAAGCCCCCCTTTTTTTATTTGTACCCTTTACCACACATGCCTTTACTACGTACTTCGTAGTAAAAGTATGCGTGGTAAAGGCTGTCGTTGTAACCACGCATGCGTTGTAATGCATGCGTGGTTATGGTTTTAGTTGAAACGGCCTCGTTGTAGTGGCCGTTTCCCCTCTAGAATACAGAACGCTTAACATAACAAAACAGGTGATGCACCGTTACATCGCAACTTTTACAACGGGAGTCTTTTACAACGGAACTATTACAACGCAGGATCCATTACATCGGATGCCATTACAACGCATGGCATTACATAGCAGATGCTATTACAACGCATGACATTACATCGTAAGTATAGGTAAGTATTTAATTTTTTTTAATTTTATTAATATTAATTATAATTAAATATATTTATTTATGTTTTTTAATATTATTAATTTATTATTTATTATATTAATTAAAGTAATTTTTAAAATAAGTACAGGTGTACAGGGGTGTTTTTAGGTTTCAGGGTAGGGTTTGGGTTTTGGGGTACAGGGGTGTTTTTAGGTTTCAGGGCAGGGTTTGGGTTTTGGGGTACAGGGGTGTTTTTAGGTTTCAGGGTAGGGTTTAGGTTTTGGGGTACAGGGGTGTTTTTAGGTTTCAGGGCAGGGTTTGGGTTTTGGGGTACAGGGGTGTTTTTAGGTTTCAGGGCAGGGTTTGGGTTTTGGGGTACAGGGGTGTTTTTAGGTTTCAGGGCAGGGTTTGGGTTTTGGGGTACATGGGTGTTTTTAGGTTTCAGGGTAGGGTTTGGGTTCTGGGGTACAGGGGTGTTTTTAGGTTTCAGGGTAGGGTTTGGGTTTTGGGGTACAGGGGTGTTTTTAGGTTTCAGGGTAGGGTTTGGGTTTTGGGGTACAGGGGTGTTTTTAGGTTTCAGGGTAGGGTTTGGGTTTTGGGGTACAGGGGTGTTTTTAGGTTTCAGGGTAGGGTTTGGGTTTTGGGGTACAGGGGTGTTTTTAGGTTAAATTAAATTAATTATATTATATTAATTACATTTCTTAATTAAAATAATTAAATTAAATAAATTATTTTAATTAATTTAATTTAATTACAATTAAAAAAATATTTAAATTAAATTAATTCCATTATATTAATTAAATAAAAGTAATTACAATTTTTATTAAAATTAATTTAAATAAATAGATTTAAATTTATTAAATAAAATTAATTACTATTTATAAATTTATTTTATTTCAATTAATTAAATTAAATTAATTAAATTAACTTAATTACATTTTTTATACTTACCTATACTTACGATGTAATGCCATGCGTTGTAATAGCATCTGCTATGTAATGCCATGCGTTGTAATGGCATCCGATGTAATGGATCCTGCGTTGTAAAAATTCCGATGTAACGGAATGCGTTGTAAAAAACCGCGATGTAGTGACACCAATCCAACAAAACAACCCAAGGCAGGCAGAGTGTTCTGAACAGAAAGAGGGAAGAGAGAAAAGCATTCAAAGAGATAGCATACAGTATATTATGAGAATGTAACACATCCTTTCCCTTAGCAACTTAAACATAGTCCTTCATTCTAGTGTGAGGTCTTATACTCCTATTACCAGCTTTGATTCTGAAAGCAACAGAGTCGGACTCTTTTAAGATTTTGGGCTCACAAGAGTTTGGGTGAACAGGAGGGAAGCGACACTTAGCAACTCTTCTAACATTCCAAACCCTCCCATCTTGTGTTATACCACTATTGAAGTTAACTTTAACAACTTTAATGGGAGGCCCAAACTTGGAAGAGCCCTTTGTGTTGAACCCTGGTTTGCATACTCTTACCCAGTCACCAACCACAAAAGAAGGTTCTCTCACATTCATTTTAGTGTCATAAGATTCTTTCATCTTTTCTTGTTTTTGTTGGACCTTAAAGGAGACTTGTGGCAAGTTCTGTTTCAAATCACCATCCACAAAATCCTTTGACATTTTATTTTTGATCCACCAGGGACATAGTTCAGAGGCTGGTTCTCTGCCTCTAAGAAGGCGGAATGGGCTCTGGTTGGTCATAAAATGAGAGGTAATACGATACGCCCATAGTTTCTCTCAGGACAAATTTCCATTCCTTACTAGACTTCCTGGCTGTTTCAACCCAAGACTTTAAGTACACGGTTGAACCTTTCAAACTGACCATTGCCCTGCGGTTCGTAAAGAGCGGTGGGATGGTGCTTGATGTTATGCAAATTTAAAAAACTTTCCATTTCATGAGACTTAAGTTGTACTCCATTATCCGTCACAAGGACCTCTGGAAAACCTTCCCTAGCAAAAATTTCCCTGAAAAACCTAATAATGGCTTGAGTGGTGGCATGATGGACAATCTTAACTTCTGGCCACTTAGAATGATAATCAACGATTACCAATGTAAAACAAGAGTCTTGAGGTAATGAGTGAAATGGCCCAGAAACATCAAAAGCAATCTTCTGCCAAGGGCATTTTGGCCATGGCATGGGTTTGATAGGGGCAGGGAAAGCTTTTAGCATTTTATCGCTATTGACACATTCAAAGCATACTCTTACAGTCCTATCTACAGTTTTGTCAAAATCCGACCACCACAAACTAGATCTTATTAATCTCTTCATGGATGACATCCCAGGATGCCCTTCATGCGCAAGTTTCAGGATGGCATCCTGCATAGACTCAGGAGGCACACACTTTCCTCTTTTGAAAATCGAATAATTTTCTACAGTCAGTTAAGAAGAAACTTGCAAAAATTATTGAAGTTCAACAGGAGTACTTCTATCGTCAGGCCAACCATTAAGAATGAACATTTTAAGTACACCCCAAGTCTTGTCAGAAATTATGCTTTGGTTCCACTATTCCCCAGAAATTGTAGAGAATTCCTGGGAAACCAGATCAAACACAGAGGCAATCATCTCAATATCTCGGGAAACTTCTACGCCTGAGAACTGGGCAGGAGGGAAAGACTATCTGCAGTGGCATTTTGTCTCCCCGGAACATACTCTATAGCAAAGTTATACCCCTGCAACCTGGATATGAGTCTACTAATTCTCACAGTGGCATTCCATCCACCTCCAGGGGATAAGATAGAGACAAGGGGTTTGTGATCAGTCTTGAGTATGAATCTGTTCCCCCAAATAAAATATTGAAAATGTTCAACACACCCTAATAACTCCCTCTCAATTGCAGAACACCTCCTTTCGGTTTCATTAAGGGTGCGGGAAGTAAACGCTACACACTACTCATCCTTCACTGTTTTCTGTAAAAGAACTCCTCCTAACCCAAACATGCTGGCATCTACTGTGACAATGCAGGTCTTATTGATACAAAACAGTTTTTAAGGAGGGAGCCTCAACAATTTCCTTTTTGATCAATTGAAACAACCTTTCTTGTCTCTGTGTCCAGCAAAATTCCACCTTGTGCCTTGTAAGCTCCCTTAAGCGTTCCATTTTGGTAGCAAAGTCTTTGATAAACTTACTGTAGTATTCACAAAGTCTCACGAAAGACAACAGTTTCTCTTTGCTGTCAGGCGCTGGGGCATTAACAATTGCTTCTACCAAGCATTTCTTTGGAACAACACCATTACCAGAGAGCGTGTGTCCCAAGTACTCAACACTCTCACGGAACATTTTGCACTTATCTTGTTTCAAAGTCAAACCATTAAGTTTTAAACTTTTACATACTTCCTTTATATGTTTGGCATGTCTTTCAGCGTTAAGGGAGAACACAAGAATATCATCCTGGAAACATCTTACAAAACTATCCAAGTCTTTAAAGATATGATACATCGCTCTCTGAAAAACAGACACCACAGAGGCTAACCCAAAGGGCATTCTCTTATATTGAAATAGCCCCTGGGGCATCAGGAAAGCAGTTCACTTTTTTGAATCTTCAATTAGAACAATCTGATGATAAGCAGAACGCAACTCAATCGTAGAAAATATCTTAGCACCCTTAAGAATAGAATGTAAACTACCTCATTTATATTAGGCAATGGGTGGCAGTCCACTATCAAATTAGCATTTAGTCGATATCATTTATCTGTGAATGCGCATCCATAGCACTCAAATAAAATGTCTTTGCCTTCAAATCACAACTATGCCATCAATTACAGGGCAGTAGCATGGGAAGTACTTTGCTTCCAGTTTGGCCTGCCTTTACATGGCTGCCTTTGAAGAGAAACATATTCTAGGAGGGCCCAACCCATACCGACAGAACATCTTGATGTGGCGCCGCTTCATTGACGACATTATCCTCTTCTGGAGAGGGGACGAAGAACTATGCATCACGTTCTGCAATTGGGTCAACATTTTGCATCCTTTCTTAAAATTCACAAGCACAAGATCGCGGGATAATATTCCCTTCCTAGACTTACTCATAATTCTGGATAAGGCTCCCTGCATACAACCAACTATAGGAAGCCCACAGACAGGAATAGTCTTCTTGTGTACGAGAGCTACCATCTGAAAAGCTGGAGCGAGCATGGAGACTTAAGTATAGTCCGGAGTCAAAATCCGCCTTACGCACAGCCCAAAAGGACTACTATACCGCTATTAAGATAGCGAAAGGGAACTATTACGCAGGGAGAATCGCTAAAGCGGAAAACAATAGCAGAGAGATTTTCTCTATTGTTAAAAGCTTTTTATCTCCTGCTGCTGACACCCCTATACTTCCCTCCTCTGTGCAATGGTGTGAGGATCTATCTGATTTTTTCATCAATAAAATAGCCAAAATTCAGAAGGATCTGCTTTCTGCGATGCCAGTGGATAGCTTAGAGCCTGTCCCCTTCTTTATGCCTTGCCACTGTGATGTCCAGCAGTTCACGGATTTTTCGCTAGCTGCGGAATGCGATATACTGCCTCTTCTACAGTCCCTTAAGTCGGGCTCCCCTTCTGACCCGTGCCCGGCTCGGGTACTTTCAGAGGTGTCTAGTATTGTCTGTAGTGAGGTCACTCAGATAGTGAATCTCTCTCTATCCTCAGCAGAGGTTCCCCTAGGATGGAAGCAGGAAAAACTTTTGCCGCTTCTGAAAAAACCAGGGCTGGACACCACTGTTCTTGGGAATTATCGTCCCATATCGCTTTTGCCAGCGCTGGCCAAAATATGTGAGAAAGTGGTCTTTCGTCAACTGGAGAGCTTTGTGGAGACCTCTAACGCCCTGCACCCAGCTCAATCAGGCTTCAGGGCAGCCTATAGCACGGAGACAGCTCTGGTTGAGATGACGGAGTCTATTCGAGAGTGTCTGGACGGAGGCGGCAGAGCAGTCCTGATTTTGTTGGACCTCTCTGCCGCGTTCGACACCGTTCCCTATGAGCTCCTCCTCGCCAGGCTGTCTGCTATAGGCATTGGAGGTGGTGCCCTGGCCTGGCTGTCCTCTTTTTTATCAGATAGGACACAGCAGGTTTGGATGCCCCCTCATGCCTCTGAACCCAGACCACTCCTCACTGGGGTCCCACAGGGATCCACCCTTAGTCCACTACTGTTCAATATTTACATCACCCCCCTGGTATACCTGGCGGAACAGTATGGGGCTAAGATTATAGGGTACGCGGATGACACTCAACTGTTGTTTACCTGGCTGGATGACCATTTGGATACTACAACAGTCCAGCTTTGTTTGTCCTCAGTATTCCGCTGGCTGACTAGGGCCCAGCTGAAATGTAATGAAGACAAATCTGAGGTCCTTTTCTACGGTTCCTTCCCGCCCATCTTTAAAATTACTCTTTGGCCCCCGAATATTCCCAGCCCCAAGGTAATGGGTGGCCCCGCAAAAAATCTTGGTATATGGTTTGGAGAGGACCTAAGATTTGAGGACCACATAAAGAAATTATCCGGGACATGCTTTGCTACTATGAGAATGTTACGAAGCTTTTTTCCACTGTTGCCTAGAGAAGCAAAGGAGACGGTTGCTCGAGCTCTTATCTTAGCAAGGCTGGACTACGCGAACGCCCTGTTCAGCGGCATTCCCGCTTACCTGGTTAACCGCCTCCAGGTGATCCAGAACGCCGCTGTCCACCTTCTTTTTAATGTTCCAAGATGGAAGAGCGTTCGCTCTCACATGCGTACCCTCCACTGGCTGCCAGTGCCACAACGCATTTTGTTTAAATCTCTGGTGTTATCATTCAGAGCAACTCATGACCAGGGACCTGCATATCAGAAGAAGCGGTTTACCTTTTATGCCCCCACACGTGCTCTCAGATCGTCCTCCCTGTTTAAGCTGACCCTTCCTCGCTTTAAGCGAACTAGACTAGGGGGTCAGTCCATAGCTGTGATTGCTGCTCGGACTTGGAATGCCCTGCCTCTTTATCTGCGCTCCACCCAGTGCGTAGCCCAGTTTAAGAAAACTTAAAAACCTATCTTTTTAAAACTGTGATATAAGGGGATCTCCGCCTGTCTTCTCCTGCCATTTCCCACCGCGCCAGGATACTCCCAAGTAATAGAGCGCGCTATAAAATGGTTTATAACATAACATAACATCCGAAGGCTCTTAGGAATAACCTACCAGTCGGTCAATTCCTACGCCTACGGTGGAACTGCGACACCATCATGGAATTTGAAAAACAATCAGAGATCCTAACAGACAGTTTGAAAAAACACCACTACCCCAGGAACATCAGACGCCAGGCACACAAGAGAGCAAGAAACAACCCGCGAGCTGCCCTTCTGGTAGTGAGGGAGAAGCCCAAATCAGAAATGATAACATGTGTCACAACATTCACGCCCAGTTTGAACAGGATTCAGAAAGTAGTGAGGAAACACTGGGACATATTGAGGACTGGTACTTTTGCACCTGGCCCCCCACCAGTATTTGCATTTAAACGCACGCAGAACCTGAGGGCCCACCTAGTCCACACCCAACCAAAGCCACCTCTCATAAGACAACCCACACTCTCGGCTTTACCACCCGTGGTGGGTCACTTCCCCTGCAGATCCTGCTCCACCTGCGCCGAGACCACAGCCTCCAAACAAATTGACCTTGGTCTAGCCGCACCATGGTGCTATACCAGACACACTAACTGAAACACCAAGAACTGCATATACACCATTCTTTGCCCCTGTGGCAAAAGATATATCTGCATGACAACAAGGCAGGTTAAGATAAGAATTGCAGAGCAAAAAAGCACAATACGACATGGTAAAACTAATACTAAGTTGCTCAACCATTTCTTGGAACAGAAACATCCCGCCAACAATATGAGGTGGACTATTATTGATTCAAACCCCAAATGGGCCAACAGAACCCTGTTTAGGCAAGAACAACGATGGTACACAGACTAAGATGCGACACAGAAGAACTAAATGACTAGATCCCGTCGGCAGAACTGGTATTCTGATGCATCACACCACTGTTATAGGGAGGAGCGCCCTGTAGTGTAGTTCCTATATTCCCAATAGGCTCTGCGCATTGGAATAATATAAACAGCAGTGTAGACGTAGGACTGAGGTCATCTAGGTCTCTACTGACTATATTAGACTTAATTAGTTTTGCCAGCTAGCCCAGAGGTCACTAGAAACGTTCTCGAATGTTCAGGAAAGAGTTAACTCCCCTGATTTAGACAAGAAGGGATTAGCTTCTGACAACCGCATAAACATGACAACTTTGCTTCCTCAGAATAAAGAGTATATCTCTAGAGTTGTGTGAAAACAATAGACAACTATTTGACTCAGTCAATCGTGCATACTTAGGTTCACCAGAGTGCAGAGAAATAGAGAGACGGGCGTTTTCAATAAAAGGTGTTATTTATTGAGTAGTCTTCTTTTTCACGCAAGAGAAATGAATTGCCACAATTGCAATACTTATCATGAAGTAAAGTGCGTAGAGTAAAAGTAGTATATTGAAATAATACTGTAAAAGCATTGATATGGTTTCTTAGCCATATGATACTTTAAAACGGATAAAATATATACATAAATAAAAACATTGACTAACGTACTCAACTGGTGCTTCTAAGATACGCCTACCCCGGTGTACCTGACCTAAGCCTAATACGTGGGAAGGAGTAAGTAAGTTGCAGTTTAAGTTAAGTTGGTTTTTGCCAAGAATCTGAATCAAGAAATCTCTTAAGGGTTTAGTCAGCTCCGTACCTTGGTGATAGAATGTAGGAGGTCTTGCATCTCGTGTCTCAGGACTCGATCTCCCAGCAACCCGCAAGGGTGACTGGAAACACCAGAGCTGGATTTCTCAGCAAGAGAAAAGACAGCATCTCTCTCAGTGCGTCAAAGGGGGGTCGGCTTCCTTCGGCTCTCGCATCAGCTGGGCGTCGGGCAAGTAGATAGCCGCTCTGCTCCAAACCACCGTGTCTTTGCTTAAGGCAACGTTGGTATATTTATACCTGAAAGGTGCCATGTTTCACGTAAGGGTGGACATAAGACGTCACTAAGAACTAACAGTTCTTTCTGGACTGCAGGAGTTCTTGTGCAAATCAAAACAAAAGCAGGGGGATTTCCCGGGCTGCTGGAGGCTTGGTTTGCTTAAAGAACACGTTGTGCTTTCTAGGAGTCTATGGGAGTAGCCTTGCCGTTTTTGGACTGCATGGGCTATGACTAGATATGGGCATGATTCCTATGCCTTTATAGGGATACGTTTTATTATAACCACATAAGGGCATGAATCAGGGATATCTAATAAGGGTCCTAGATAGATTCACAACACCCACTCCACGTATTATGTCAATCATTACTAAATACTAAGCAATAGTAAACATATAACGATGCATGTGTTTTCCACCCACCCCAAAAAACATAAATTGCATTTGAAATGGTGTATGGTGTATACACGAAAAATGAGTATTGGTACTGTACGTTTTTTAAGCAGTGGTATCATTCAGTTAAATGCATACATAAATGGCTGAATGAATTGCGAAAATTACACATGAAATGGCTCTAAATACAGAAGAGAAGGTCGAGACCATTTCATCACATATTTATACAATACTGTACATGTGCTAGAGGCTGAGGTAAAATATTGTCTCTAGTGTCTCTAAAAATAGAAGCTCCGCTCTTCAAGAATACTTCTACTTTAAGCAGAGTACCATGTGCCAAAAAAAGTAAATATTTTGGAAGTGGAAAAAATAATTTCGCTTTCAGGGGAAGAAAATAGTTCAAATTTTTTTCAGTACTTTCGTTTATCAAAAAACTGAAGGCCGAATTCAGAGTTCAGGGAACGCTGTGTGGCTCGTTGTTTAAAAAGTTATTCTCGTTGTTAGGAGAGAACATCATATCAGACAGGCTTGCAAAAAATTGGTCTACAACATCAGGTGAAAGTTCGACCAAGTTCGAAAATGCTGAATTTGTGCATATGTGAGAATGATTGCTATCATCGATGTCAGGATCAGCAATGCTCACAGAAGGTTGTACCTGTTTGGTGCTGCTTTCCTCTCGTACTTCACCGCCACCTACTCGTAGTGGTGAAGTCTCAACGAATGCCGTGATCAGAATAGGTAGCTGCTGGGGAGAACACCTTGCATGAGTCGTTTCCGGATCTAGCAAAGTATCGATATCCATTGGTACTGCTGATGGTAGTGTAAGACAGACGTCTAACACGCATTCTTCTCCGCATAGTAGACATCGAAGCACAGGTAAGATGCAATCTTGCCAGAGTGGTCTGAATGAAAGAAACCAAGTTGTATTCAGATCTCTTAGCCGGGCCAATCCGAGGACTCTAGTGATTTGGTCTCGATAGCGTATTGCTAAGATCGTTTCTTCCATTGTAGCTGGAGCTTTGTCTGTGGCTTGGCTTGCCATATCGGAGCAGAAGGATCAAAAATAAAATTCCTGCTCCGAGTCCCAAAAGAAGAGGCAGGCCGCCGAAAAAGGAATGGACAAAATTCGGGAAAATGCCCAGAACTGTTTCGAAGGGTGCTAACAGTCCCAAAAAAATTGTCTTAAATACATGTGCAATGCCACTGGTATCAGACATGTTTAAGATTTGACCTACCATTTCTAAGAAATGCACTGGGTAATTTGTTGATAATAGGGAATGTATCTCTGCTGCTGTCCTTGCAACTTGCAGATCATACGTCTCTTTGGACGAGGTTAAAGGCACAGTTGTCTGTAAAAGAATGGACTTTATTCTGCTTAAAGTATCAATTCAAATAGAAGAGATATTCAAAGAAGGCCATATTGCCGCCTCCATGTCTGGATTGATGTTTGGATACAATACTTGCATACAGCAAGTGACCATGGAAGTAACGCTCACGAGATAGGCTTTTCCTGGCACCATGCCACAACAGCTGGGGTCACTTATTAGAACATAACTGCCGTTGGAAAGTTGTCTAAAGAATGGCTCTATCTGTGTTGCAGGAGTGCCGTGCAGGTGACATGAAAGGTTATTTGATGAACCTTCGCAGGCTCCATGCAAGTTAATACCCTGACACAGGAGTGTACCGCTTAGTGATTTTTTTACAATTGTTACCACTAAGGAATACCTCTTTTTTCCTTCACTATAACATTTGTGTAGATAAGGTAAATTCCATGTTGACTTGATGTGTCCTTTACTCAACCTTTCATACAGGCCTGCTGGTATATATTTTTGGCAATACTTAAACTGGAAAGTTGTTATTGGGATTGTAATCGTTCCATGTATTATCCATTCAATGGCAGGTCTCTCTGACATTGTCAATGGTAATCTCTCAAGTTTTTCAATGCTCAGAATCGTATAGTCTGCTCCTTTTTGTACCAAACTGATTTGTTTATCAGTAAGGTTAAAGATAGAGAATAATGACGTTGTGTTGATTAAATGCCATGGCACGTAGCCTGAACCCAGCTTTTGCAACGTCCAGCCTAGCTGTACAATAGAACGTAATTGGGACTGACCATGTTGTAACATTAGTAAGTCCTGCTCTATTATATCAATAGCAGATGATACAATGCTGTCCAGTGAATATATTCTGGAGGACAGAGTCGTTAACCCATTGTCTACTACAGAAAGTGATTTTTCCAAATTTATACGATCAATTTCTCGTATTTTTTCAGCTGTTTCAATTTGTGTTACTTTCCAAGCTTCGTTGTAAGCAGCGTATATACCGGCATATATGAAACGCTTTTGACTCTGTTTGCGTGGTCCCAGTATGAAATAACGCAAGTCAGCACCGTCTTTAAGTAAAGTCAAGTGTTGCTTAATTTCAGCCAGTGTGGATTTCTGTAGCCACTCAAGGCATAGGTTCCCTACACTGTATGTTGTAACTATCCCTAGATGTTGTCTCTGGGAATATCTAGGGTCTGGCCTGGTCTGTTTAAACCCCTGTGTTTTGTTCAGGAATCTATCTTGACAGTTATTTGTGTCTGGGGGCCAGATCAACCATTTTCTCCAATCAGGATTTGTTCTGTTTTGGTGTAAAATATGGGATACGTCTATCTCCACATCTGTAGTGCTATTACTATCAGGTATGGGCTTTGGAATAGACGGTTTATTCAAACTTTTATCTTGGCTAAACCAAGACAGGTTGTTTGCTGAATTGTGTCATTCAGGAATATTATCTGTTCTGGGATCATGCAGGCTCTAAATAATGCTTCTAGACCTTGTACCTGCCAGTCTTTTGAACCCCAGATGGTTTTTGTTTCAATGTTGTTTTTCCAAAAATCAAAACCAAATGTAGTCATTTTTTCATAAAATGTTTCTGAATATATCAATTTAGCATTTGTCAACATTGTTTTCATTCCTGTCTTATTTAACATTTTGAAATAAAATGTTTCTGCATCACTGTTGTTAAACCCTGAGAAGTATGTGAATTTCTCAAAACATTTTTTCGAACTGCCTTTTGGCGGTGTGGGACAATGTTCCCATTGATTATAATTTAAAACATTTCTAGGTTGAGCAGATTTATGCAAATAGTGATGACCATAATGGTTAAAACAGTACATTTCTTCATAGTTCGATGAACCCTGTAAGTAATCATGTTCTGTAAATTTTGCTGACATTACTAAATCTGACATCATATTATTAATATTTTCAAAGTCCCAATCATCAGAGAAAGTACTTGGTGTCACAAAGTCACTTAAGGAAACCTTAAATTGGTGTAGATATTTCAAGAGCTCAATCAGGCCATAGATTTCATAATCCGTTTTGTCCCATGCTACCCCACCGGGTATTGGATTGGCTGTGATGTTCACTGGTGACAGTTCTCTTTTCTCGATGTGAGAGGATCTGTGAGGCTTTAGGACCAAGTTGATGTTCTGACTTGCTGTGTCCATTGTATTGTATTTTCCTTCAATAAATCTACCCAAACATAAAAGCATGATGAGCCAAAGCTGGAGGAAAAGTACACCTAACACAATCCAAAATTCAATCCATGGTGAAATCAGATAAGTTTCTTTTAGTTGGTGAAAAAGTTCAGTCAATTTTTCCTTGAAAGTTTTTGTTGCTGGCGTTTCTTCATGTTCGCTTGGATCTTCAGAAAAGTCATCAAAATTGATGAAGTAGCCAGATGCAGTTCTGTCAATTGTAGGAATTGCTTCCGGATTTTCATTTGCTTTTGGATTTTTCTGAGTTTCATTAGCATAGTCTGAGGCTACATCGTGTAGACAGGTGTTTCTTGACAAACTGTTGCAATTTGGGTTTCAAGAGGCACAAGTTCCATGGCTTTGTTGCATAGTCCTTTTTTATTCACTGCAGGTTTATTAAATGTGATTAGTCTCTCAGTTTGAACCTCTTGGACTATAGCAAGATTTGGTCATCTGCTATTTCTTGGGAGTCCACTGGGCCTACTACTTATTATTGGCCACATAATTGTGGTTTTACCAGGTCGATGGATACAACTCGGTTCTCCTTTTTTACCAGCAAGGGGCGGTAGTACAACTGATCTTGTTCCGCTGACAGCTAAGACAGGTACTGCTTTTCTGTAAGAAGGCCCAAATTCCTTCTTCACCACGATCTTCTCTCTGACTAGATCCCTAATCTTTGGAATCCATACAGGTCTTTCTGGGACAGGTTGTTTCTCTTCAGTGGTTGTTGGCTTTAACTTTATATTACTCAGACTTCTTCTTGTTTCATTAAGTCCTGTAAAACAGCCGAACGGTCTTTGATATCAAAGGCTTTTTCTTTTACCACTGAAGTGTGCCAATCTAAGTCCCGGATGGGCATTCTAGTGCCGAACAATAGTTCGTAAGGAGTGAAACCTTTTAGAGAATTTCTTGGCAGATTGTTGAGACTACGTTGGACACTTGTTAAATGTTTGACCCACCCATCACCCGAACCCAATACCCTCGCCGTTATAGATTGCTTCATGTCACGGTTTTTTCTTTCCACTACCGCATTTCCCTCAGGATGGAAGGGAGAAGAGTACCGCAATGCAATGCCCATGCTGGTCATGGCCTCTTTATAAGCTCGAGAGCTAAACGCAGGACCCTGGTCAGAATGCAGCATGCCAATTGCGTATGTGCCGATAAAGACTCGCAAATCTTTTATAACAGTTCTGGCATCAGCGGAGCGCTGGGGCCTACATTTTAAGTGAATCTAGTCTTAATAATTATGGGATCGCCTTTTTCTTTCTGGATTTTTGCGTATAGATCGCCTAATGCTTTCTAATAAGGGTATCTGGGCTGGTGTTTCATCTGGTTCACCACTGTATTCTCTTTTACAGTTCTGACAATTAGTTGCAAAGTAGTAAATTTGCACTTTCATCCCCGGCCACCAGTATTGTGATTGTAATTCTTTTAGAGATTTCACGATCTCTTGGTGCCTTAGACCTTCTCTCATATGTGCGTCTGCTATTAATAGGACTCTCCGGTTCGTGTTTGGAATTACTCTATCCCCCACTCCAGGGACTCGAGCAAAAGGAACGGAGCTTGCATCAATTATGTATGTATAACTGAGTGGATAGTGGAGAGGTAATGCTGCATAGTCGCCTTTTAATGAGGCTTTTACCGCCAGCACCGTTTCTCCGTCTATGTGTTTATTAGAACGCTTTTTTTGTGGCTACGGAAGCCGATTGAACCGCTTCCGCTGTGGCTCTATGAGCCAATGAATTCCCTGCAACGTGAACGCCATCACGTTGATGACTCAGTGTATGTATCACGTGAGTCTTTTGTAGTTCTTTTTGTAAAAGAACTACTTGTTCCCAGAGCTTTTTATGCTTTATTGTGGCACCTGTGTCATCTTTGTAACCGTTTTCAATCCAGGTCTGCATGTCAATATTGTAAGATTTGACGCAGTAATGCGAATCGCACCCTATTAGTGTGGGGAATTCACGATCAGCATTTTCCGGCGCCATCTTTAGAGATCTTATTTCAGCTCGCTGAGCTGTACAGTTTCTGAGTGATTCAGTTTTGGTAATTAATGGTCTGAATTTACCAAAGTGCCAGCGACCTTTAACAATCGCGCACGCTGCGTTGTAGGATTTTTCCTCTACATCGTAGTGTTGTGCAAATCTGTCCATGTAGATTACACATTTGTACTGTTCGAGAGGCAGAATTTCGATTGGCAGAGGATATTCTTCTTCATTTTCTAGATCTTCTAGCTTTTTCATTTTCGGGTCAAAATAGTGCTTCATGTCTTCTGCAGCAAGAGAATATTCCCATTGTATCCATTTTGGATCTAATGCCACTGCATTTAGATTGCGTGGGCTTGTTAATGCCTCAAGGGCTGATTCTGCTCTTAAAACAGATATCCTCCTGCCTTGGGCTTGGGTTTTTTCTTTTGCTACAGCAGTTTGAACCGCTATTAGAATCTTTTCGGTAGAACTGAATTTCCTTTCAGCTTGTGTGTACAAGTGTGATTTGTAAGCTATTGGTACCGTTTCTCCCTCATTAGAGGTCAGGTACGTGAATCCGCATCTTCCTGGGATGACTTGGATTACAAGGTTGCGTACGTTTTCGTGTGTTTGTAATTTTGTTTTAGCTAACATGTCTGTTTGCAATGATCTTAAAATTTCTGTGTGTTTCTGAGTCCAATTGATTGGTTTGAAATCAATTTTTATTAATTCATAGAGAGGTTTAACCCTTTCTGCATGATTTAGAATGTATGTTCTTCCGAAATTCAGGAATCCTAGTATTGATTGTAAATTCTTCAGCGTTTTTGGAGCTTGGAGTACAGCACACTTCTCTAAGAAGTTGTCTGCTAGGCTTTTGCCTTCGCTTGATAATTCATATCCTAAAAACAGGACAGTTAGATGGGCTATTCGTGACTTTTTAAAGTTGAATTTGTACCCTTCCGCTGCGGACCCAAGTATTATGGTGTTCACTCTTTTTAAGTGAGTCTCCAGGTTGTCGTCTGTAAGATAGATGTAATCGACATATGATAATGCCTCATCATCATACATTTGTAGTAACTCTGTTACCCTTGCTGAGAATAATCCTGGGCTATTCTTGAATCCCTGTGGGAGTCGACAGAATTATTTTTGCGACCCCATTGTTGAGAAAGCGGTCAAATATCTGCTTTCAGGTGCAATGTTTTGACAAAAGAAACCATTTGAGATATCTAATGTCGTTTTATATTTTTTGCGCACGATGTTATTCATTAGTGCTGCACTGTGTGAGTTTTGTACTGCAAAATTTTGCAACAGGAGTTTAAGTGTCTGTAGTCCAAAACTAGACGATATGAATCGTCTGGCTTGGAGACAGAAAACAAAGGATTGTTCATTTGTGAGGTGCATGTTTCAATAACCCCCTGATATTCAAGTTGATCTAAGATCTCCCTGACTTGCTTTTTAGCTTTTTGCTTAACAGGACTTTGTGCAGTAGGTTGATTTTTTAACTGGATTTTATGGTGAGGGGAATCCTCATCCCATCTTACATGATTTTTATATAATGCAGGAGCTTGGGCCACTGCCCATTTTCTTGCAAATGTGTATTTTTTATGAATTGGAATATGATTTGAGAAGGCAGGCATAATCATTTCTTCGCCATGAGGGCACTCCCTGACAAACTCTGGTGGCCAGTCTTTCTCAGCTAACATGATATCATAGCCTTTAGAAAGAATATCCCAAAAGAGACTCCTTACTTTCCTAGTCTTGTCCCCCTCTATACGTAATGTTATTTCGTATAATTTATGGGGTTTGCTAACTCTGGTGTCTGCAGTTTCCACTTGAATGTAATCATTCGTGTCCACTGTCTCTAGAAGATTCATCAAGATCTTGCGAGCTATGGTTACTTCTGCTGCACTGTCTAGCATTGTCTGGGCCCACTCTCCGTTTTTCAGTTGTGTCCTCAGTATCCTCGGCATGTTTTATTCTAATACTAGCTACCTTCTTTCTTGGAAATTGTAATTTTTTACTTTGATGAGCAGGTTCCTTGTCATTGGACTTGACGTGCTCTTCTTTGTTTTCTGACCGTCCTCTTCTTTCCGATTTCTGTGAGGAAGTCTGAAAAGATCGAGAGGAACGTGTATCAATATCTTGATATCTATCAGGTTTTCTCAATATATCCCTATCTCTAAGGTTGTATCTTTTCTCAGAGGGCTCCCTCTGGGGAGACTTGCCACCTCGTTCTGGAGATCTATCTCTCCATTGAGGGGACCTTCCTCTGGACTGGAATCGTTTTTCTCTGGGAGTGGATTGTTTATTTCCATCCCAACTCTTTTTTGGAGTTTTTAGATCATTTTCAATGAATGTTTTTTCAGGATTTTCAATTAGTTGGGGTTTTATTGGTTTCCCACCCAAACTATCTCTACCTAGTTCTTCATAGGATTTTTCTATGATTCTTGCAAGTTCAAAAGGTTGTTCTGCTATATCTGTTTCTTTCAATTTCTGGCGGTATGTTATATCGTCCATTGCCAATTGAACTAATTCTTTGTATGCCTTTGTTAATTCTTTTAGTTTAACTAAAAGTTCTTCACTTGACTTTTTTTTAATGTCAGGATCTGGTGTGTAGCTGTCTAGAACCAGCCAAGTGGCTCCTGGTCTACCTAGTGGACCTAGCCTAGTGATGTGATTTTGATGTTTTAGGGCGCCATTAAACCAGAGCAGGTGCTCCTGGTAAGTTAGTGGGATTTCAACGTCCTCGAAAGGAGCGTATTCATCCGGAGGTTCCTCTATTTTGTAATAGTGGAATTCGTGTGTCACAGGGTGTGCTGCTGGAAAATGTATCCATGAATAGAATACCTCTGTCTGTCGATATTCATGTGCCTCTACCACGAATATGACTGTACCACCTTGTGATGATACTCCATTTTCTATATGTTTTTTAGTTATAGTTTTTCTTACATTTACCGGAATGATTATAGCATTCGGGTCATTTTCTTGGAGACTTGTGTCATCCGCTAGGAGTTGAGCTGCTAATCTAGCTTCCTCCCTTTCGTTGTCACTTTCCTCCATTTGCTGACTGAAAGTTTTGTTGCAGATCAAGTTTCAAGGGAAACAAAGATTAGATGCACAATATTTTGGAACACTGTATCCTTCAACGTTGACTAAACCAAAAACGAATACATAGGAATCTCTTCCTACTAAGTTCCGGCGGATAGTAACCTTTTACCCACTCCAGGCGTCTTTTGGAGTATTTACGGGAAAAAAGGTCTGTGTGAAAAAGCACGACTGAGTTACTCTAATGTCTTGTGTTAGATTATCGCCTTACCAAACGTTGGGCGCCATGTAGTGTAGTTCCTATATTCCCAATAGGCTCTGCGCATTGGAATAATATAAACAGCAGTGTAGACATAGGACTGAGGTCATCTAGGTCTCTACTGACTATATTAGACTTAATTAGTTTTGCCAGCTAGCTCAGAGGTCACTAGAAACTTTCTCGAATGTTCAGGAAAGAGTTAACTCCCCTGTTTTAGACAAGAAGGGATTAGCTTCTGACAACTGCATAAACATGACAACTTTGCTCCCTCAGAATGAAGAGTATATCTCTAGAGTCGTGTGAAAACAATAGACAACTATTTCACTCAGTCAATCGTGCATACTTAGTTTCACCAGAGTGCAGAGAAATAGAGAGAAGGCGTTTTCAATAAAAGGTGTTATTTATTGAGCAGCTTCTTTCTCATGCAAGAGAAATGAATTGCCACAATTGCAATACTTATCATGAAGTAAAGTGCGTACAGTAAAAGTAGTATATTGAAATAATACTGTAAAAGCTCTCGCATCAGCTGGGTGTCGGGCAAGTAGATAGCCGCTCTGCTCCAAACCACCGTGTATTTGCTTAAGGCAACGTTGGTATATTTATACCTGAAAGGTGCCGTGTTTGACATAAGGGTGGACATAAGATGTCACTAAGAACTAAGGGGCAGATTTATGTTAACTGGCGCATCCCCAGGGATGCGCCAGTTAATGTGCGCCACAGTGCGCCACAGCCCCGCCACCCATGGTGCGCCGCATTTACAATGCGGCGCACCATGGTGCAAGGCAGGGAAGATGCGTGACGCATCTTCCGGCGTACGGGCGGCGCATTGCTGGAGCCATGTCGCAAGTGCGACATGACTCCTGCAATGCACAGGGGCCACCCCTACAATGCATGGGGCGTCACCCTTACTCCTGCTTCAAGCAGGCGTAAGGAATTGACGTAGAAAGTGACTTAGTGAAATCTCATAGATTTCACTCAGCCACTTTCAGGAGGCGTTCCTGCGCAGGAACGCCCCCCCCCCCCTGCGCAGGAATGCCTCCTTAAGGCGCAGGGCTTTCCAACGTGACGCATCTCCTAGATGCGTCACGTTGTAAATAGGGCGCATTGTTTGCGCCGCCGTTGTGTCAAATTCAGTGACGCAATTGCGGCGCAAGGGCATCATAAATCTGCCCCTAACAGGTTTTTTTCGACTCCAGGAGTTCTTGTGCAAATCAAAACAAAAGCAGGGGGATTTCCCGGGCTGCTGGAGGCTTGGTTTGCTCATAGAACACGTTGTGCTTTCTAGGAGTCTATGGGAGTAGCCTTGCCGTATTTGGACTGCATGGGCTATGACTAGATATGGGCATGATTCCTATGCCTTTATAGGGATACGTTTTATTATAACCACGTTAGGGCATGAATCAGGGATATCTAATTAGGGTCCTAGATAGATTCACAACTGCCCGATGTTACTAAACACAAACCCCCCTCCCACCCTCTGTGTCCTCCATCGCATAGAGGTCACGTAAGACTAAAGCATTATTTCTGAGCTTTTATAAAATTGAGCCCAGCACACCACTGAACTGTCTATGCAACTGAAGAGGCCATGCCCCACAATGCAGAGGAGAGTATCATCATTCTTGGAGATTACCATGATAACATTCTAGCAGTTGACCACCATCAGCGACCCAATAT
Organism: Lissotriton helveticus; assembly: GCF_964261635.1. Taxonomy (NCBI): domain Eukaryota; kingdom Metazoa; phylum Chordata; class Amphibia; order Caudata; family Salamandridae; genus Lissotriton; species Lissotriton helveticus. The sequence continues at coordinate 1,808,588,349 of NC_136063.1, read as the reverse complement.
TTCTTTTACTTATTTGGGCAAACCTAACACCACAGTTATATACCATACCTTTGTGCTCACTAAGGATGTTATTATTAATATCTCTAGTAAACAAAAGGGTGTGTGGAGGGTCCAGGGGAGAGTTTAAATGACCTGTCTGCCCCTTCCCCTGCTAACAAAGTACAAAATACATAACGGAGCAGACCAGGTCTTGGGATGGTGTCTACCCATGGGGGTAACTATGAACCAGGTAGGCGCATGTGTAAACAGATACTGCTGAAGTACATAGGCTATAAACCAAACCCATCAGACCAGCCATTTGCTGGAGTTTGCGTCATATGGGGGTTGTAGCTGATCAGTCAAAGCCCTTTCCGACTCAGTCGTGCCGGTATAGGGATGAATGTCAGTTCTATAGCTATGAAGTTCATCTTAAAGTAATCTGGATACAGTGCTGTGCTACCGTAATTGTGAGAATTAAAATTGACTACTCAGACTTGGACATAAGTGCCAATCAAAGTCTATGTGACAAAGATTAAAAATGCGCCAAAGTGGAAAAACTGCCCACTGGCGCTGTGTTGGACGGTCGGCATGTTTCAGCCCATTGGGGAATTACCCCGGCTTTCTTCAGGACCTTAGATATAAACAATAACTACTGCAACTTAAAATAATGTATACAGTAAGAAATGACAGGATGCACTGAACAAAGTTACATATCTACCAGGAACTTGAGATATTATGAGTCCACTGGAAGGAAAGAAGCATGTCTTCTTCCTAATAATAAAACAAAAACAAATTGTTTTACAACAGCACTGAATTACACACACACCATCACATGGATACACAGAGAAACACATGGAAAGACAACTGCATGAATAATTTGAATTCTGCATTATAAAAGGAAGCATATTAGCTTTATCACACGGAGGCATTTCCTCCCGGTGATACTCACCCAGCTTTATGTGGGTGAAGACCTCACCTCACCCGGCAACCGCTCGGGAGCATGAGGCCCCGCTCTATGGTGTAAAAAGAGGAGCACAATTAGTACTCAAGACTACTGTGTCCTACCTAATCATTTTACACATCTAACTCAACGAACGTGTGCAAGAGACCCATCCGTCTAAACTTAGAACTATCCACTGTCAGGTGCTCGTGGGACACTTAAAGTGAACAGCTTACGGTATTTCTCAAGTCCCCAAAGTATCATAACTCAACAGGGTCTGAACCATCTAGTTTTCAGAATTGAAGGGTGCTATAAACTCCTTCTGGTTATTCCCCCTCAAAGTAGAGTATGAAAGAAATAAATCAGAGAATAGAAGAAAAAGAACGAGCTGCCTAACAGGTAAACTAACCTGTCCGTCGGTACCCCCGATTTTACACCAAGCGGAAAGGGAGGGACCCGATATAACATCCTGCCCTTGTTATATACCCGACCCTTATGGGTTCCTGGATTGTAAGAAACGATTCTCGCGTGAATCGAAACAGAGGGGATGAGCGCGATAGAGAACACTGTTCTTTTGCGCATGTGCACTGACGATGTGAATCGAACACTAACACAATCCGCCTGTATTATAGAGGACATGCTTCTAAAGAGTAAGCAAACCGGAACATGATCCGGAATGTGGGGATTATCTAATTTTTATAAAGACAAATAGGATGGAACATGTAAACCACATAGAGTTGGCAAAAAACGTTAGCGTTGAAAAACAAGCATGTCCAGAGGGGAAACACTGATCCCTTACGCATGCGTACGAGCATTCATCTCAGCCAAACTCAGTGTCTATAACGTAAATGGACTGGCCCATAAGTGTGCTTCTCATTGTTAGACGAACCCTGGGAGCAGCACTGCAAAGGGTAATATTTTACCACAATGTTCTTAGTCTCCAGAATGATACACTAGGGTTACATCTAGGCCATTCATCGTAACAGTATCACTTGGCAGATGTATGTCCTATGTCGGAATGACCCCACATTGGGTGTTAGGTTGATAATACAAAGGGAGTATGTCGACCATGTCGACTATGGGCCGGGATTTTGGAGACTAAGAACATTGTGGTAGGTCACTGGACCCAAGAGAGGCGAGCACATGTGAGTACCTATTATTCCAAGGAGAGCGCCCTGGTTGGCTGGACACATACTGCCTGTGTCTGACGATTAGTCGGCGTTTTGACTCCTGCCACCATCTCATTGATTCTTCTCCTATCTATCTCCCACACAGTTACTCAGCCTTCTACCGAGAGGGTGCAGAGGGAGCCTGATCTCCTTAACAGAGGGGTAGTCATATGAGAATGTATGTGTTTATTTGCATGTGTTAACTCTGTGCATCCCCTCACCATTCTAACGGGTGCACATTGAGAATGTTTGACAGCGTATTTGGGCACTAGAATCACCGTACGGGCATACTAGCATCTGTGGTAAGGGCCCAGACCTTTCAGGCCCCGAACAACCAATACAATCACCCCTGACCACGTGACTCTTGGCTTGTGTCTCGATATTCATTTTTACGTATTACCGGCACCTATTAACAATGATTCTGAATCAAACCTCACCCGGTTTCGTTTTGGTGTAACCATTTACAGCTGGCAATGTGCTTGCGGGAATTATAGGGGCCCCTATCACTGATAGTGCCTATAGACTCCATCCCCATGAACTATGGTCAGCTGCACCGTGAGATATTTTTCTCATATTCATCATCTTTTAAGCTGGGCAATATGACAATGTGTATATTTAGTGTGCATGCGAGAGCGGCATAGCACACCACTGAGTGTGTGAGAAAGCAGTATAACACACCATTGTGATTGCCCCACATGCTAGCATAACTTTTATGTGTGTATGTTGTCCTTCCTCTATTTTTTTGTCTTACCAGGTTGTGGATAGGTACCTACAGTGAGAATCCCTATCAGCGCAAGGACACTAAAATTCCTTAAGAATAAGACATTACAGGTTCATAGGCTCTCTCTTTCCTACAACCTGTTCTGTGTTGTCTGTTTTTCACTCACATTTTGGTCCCAACGAAGCGCCATAGGATCCTTTAAGGACCACCAGAAATCCCTATCAGCGCAAGGACACTAAAATTCCTTAAGAATAAGACATTACAGGTTCATAGGCTCTCTCTTTCCTACAACCTGTTCTGTGTTGTCTGTTTTTCACTCACATTTTGGTCCCAACGAAGCGCCATAGGATCCTTTAAGGACCACCAGAAAGCACAAACCATGTTGACCTTGTTTTGTGTATGATTTTTTCACTATGGAACCCATCCTGAGAGCAGCAGTTAGTCACACATCCGCCCTCTGTATTTGTTCTTAATAGGAGCTCCAGGATCTACACTCTTTTAATTTACCATATTGACCCCTGAATAAACATAGGTTCTGAGTACAGTGTGGTAATTTTAAAAACAACCACTCACCTTTTCACTAGGCCCACACACCCGCATGCATAACTGCGGCGCCTACTTAAAAGAGCTCCGCTAAAGAGCCCTCTTGCGGGCCTGTGAGGGACTGCAGTACCACCCCCACGAGAAGCAACGCCCGATGATGAAGCATGACACTCGCAAGGGTGTGTGAGGGCACTATATCCAAAAGGAGAAATTCCCCCCATAACAAATAGAGATCCAACCTGTCATGAGTCTGACAAACCAAAAACTGGTTAGTACTTCTCTGAGTTCCAAGGAACTGTTCCCCCCCCGAGTGTATACACATAATTATCATTGGTCCCCTGCTATATTGTATGTATTAATGGCAGGTAGGGAACTTCTGCTACAGATGGAGTGAGGTATTGCTGCATGAGAAATTCTCCTCCGAATTCATGAAACGTACCAAGGTAATGATAACTTAAGTGACAAAAAAATACACACAAGCATGTGCTGTTTGATCACAAAATAACTATTTGGTTTGCCAAGTGTGTTTTAAAACTATTTCCTGAGCACAAACAAACCTGTGAACTGTCACAGAGAAAAGGCGAGCCAAGATGTAACTGGATGAGGCTTAGAATATAAATGTTGACATACCTTGGGTTGCTTGGGCTGCATTCAGACATTTTGACTGGAGTGACAGATGTACCTCATTATATTCATCTTCTGATTGTGTTTGGCTTTCACTCTGAAACAAGAATAATTTACAACAATATAATCACATGAAAACAAATTACGTATTAGAAAGGTGACCATTAAATACAACAACATGACAGAAATGAGTGAATGAACACACAATAAATTAAGCATTCTGTTTCTAGCAGCTTCAAGAGAACATTATCTCATTTTTTATTCCCTGCTGCACAAATCAATCATATCTGTGATTAAATCAGCAAGCAGTGCAGGCATCTCATCATAATTGGCCTTGGCTAGAGCTGTCCTTCTGCCAATACTTCTTTTCAAGCATTTCGAGTGTACTTTGGACACATGCTCTATCTGCATAGCTACCACCACACATCCGTATGATTTGTAAAAGTACTGTATTTGACCAACTCTTTATCAGCTTCAATGTGACATATTCACAGAATGGAAGCGAACAATTTACACAGGGCACAGTTTTTGTGCATTAATAGTTAAATCCTGCATTATTAACAGCATGGATAATTATAATCTACACTTGAATTTACATGTGTACCTAATATGGTTCTATATACCCTTTGAAACTATTTTGCTATGACCTGTAAAAACTAGGAAAGTCAAGCTGATGCAAATGATGCCTTAATTAGCTATCAACATCATATTGTTCAGATGAATGTCTTATCCCGCATGTTCGCTGTTTATTATTTCTTCTGCACACAGTCATGTTTGTTTATTTCTCAATTACATTGCTGTCAGAGAAGCCTTTCTAACATGGACTCAGTAGTGTTTCGACATTCAAGGTTTCTTCAGCTTGCTTGCTTTATTGCTTTTATTCACAATAGTTCACTGTTGTTGTGTAACTATTATGTTCTGCCATATCCTGATGATTTCAGTCCCCTCTAGCTAAATCAATATTCATGAGGGAAGATAGTACTTAGGTAATGCAACAATATGTGATTTAATAATTCTGTGCTCTGATTTGCCAAAACTGTAATTGTTTGCTCACACCATGATGAATCTTCACTTTCAATGATAGTCTATGAGAATATTTGCGACATAAGCCCTCAAATTTGGGAGTGAGCCAGAAATCTTTCTGATGCTACTAGGGGAGCTGTCTGATATCTTACTGATTTTGCTACTCATAAGTACTTCTGTATTTTAGATTTTGCCTATAATTCTGTATTGACTTATTGCTGAGTGCCTTCATGGCAATTACGTTATGCATCTGTACTTTACATTTCTGTATTGCATCTGTTTGAATTTTCTAATAAATATTTCACATTTTTCTAAGTCGTCATAGGAACTCACTTATTGAGTCTGTCCTTACTTAATTGACTGTATTTTTGATAAGTTGTATAGTGCCTTATCTTGGGACATATTGCCTCATGATATTGAGATTTAACATATTCCTGACACATCCACCCATGAGCGTATGGTTAAGGTGTCTTTGTGGGAAGTAACTATATAGTGCTTCCCCGCGCCCATACACTCATTCACAATTCCTAACAATTAACTCTCGCCAAACTGTTTGTACATTGCATGAAGTATTTTTCAGTATCTGCCACAAGATTGTATCAAGCAACAAAGGAGCTTGTGGCATCACACCCTGAGGCAGGTTAATAGAATCCACAGAGATCGATTAAAGAACTTGAAGCCAGCCATAGACTCCATGATGCTGTAATATAAACCAATGAATTTGCAACATTTTCAATGAAGCGATCTTCAGAAAATTTGAAAAATATGGGGGTTTATTAGACTATGTTTTGATAATGTTCATTTAGTGAATTTAGGAATGAAGTTGTACTTGTAGAGTGTTCTGCTTCCCAGCGTGTGTCTTTACACTGTAACATGAGGAGGAAAAAGCTAGGTAAATTGTTAGTTTTGCAGAGTCAGAAGTTGGGGACAACAGGTGTGTTTTATAGAAGTTGCAGAAAGGAGAGTGACTAGACTGGCGAGGCACTACAGTGGGAAGGTTCTTCAAGTGTTTAGCACACAAATAGGTGGAAGGAGAAAAGACCACCAAGATGAGTAATGTGAAAGGACAGGAGAGTTAGAGGAGTGAAATTGACAGAACAAAGAGTTAGGGTGGGCCTTTAATGATAGAAAATAGACTGCAGGTAGGGAGGGCCAGATTGTCTAAAAGCACTGTGAACCAAGCAGTAGGTCTTCAAAACTACCCAATGAAAGAGAGGTGTCCCATTTAGATACGCCATTAGAGAATACCTAGGGAGAGGCACGCAACTGCATTTTGAACAATTTGAATTCTGACAATGATTTATTTGGGAAGACTAAGCAAGAGAGTATTTCCATTTATCAACAGGGTTCTGAAAATAGCTTGGCCACAGTTTTGCAGCCATCAATGCAGCATGGGAATGAGCCTCTGAAATGTCTGGAGATAGATGAAGCCATTGACCGTGGTGCGGATGATTTGAGAAGAAAAGGACGGTCAACATCAAAACTGAAACCTAAATTCTTAAAAGAGCTGGAGAAAGTGGGAGTAGATAGCAACTCAAGATGGCATGCTGTCACCGGATCTTAGAGTGGAGGAACTAATGATGAGAATTTTAGTGTGGTTACAGTTTAACTTCAAAGGGTTTCTCTCCTTCCATTTGGCCAGTTGTGAAAGTGGTATTCCATGCTGAGTATGAGTGAGATAGCTTCAGCATACATCATCTGGGAGATACTAAATGAGCCAAAGAGGACAGTAAGGGCCATGATATAAAGTTTTAAAATGGTGAAACTTAAGGAATGTTTCCTTCAACTTCTAATGCCTCAAACATACAATGAAGAAACCATCACTGCACAATATTTAGGCCATCAGAATTGCCCTTGTAAACAACCCACGCCATCGCCACGCATTGAGCCAAACATGGCTAGGCTGGAAATGTGGAAATACAGGAAAGGAAAGACCAGATTGCAAGCCTTCTAAATCTATGTAGTCAAAATCAGGAACCACCTCCCCAACAACACTGGATCTTCACCTTCCCTTCTGGAATTAGAAAAGAAAGTGGAGACACATCTCTTCACACACTACTATCTCCATACAGGCAGGTAATCACCATCACTCCGCCTCACAGTAAACATTCTAAATGCATACATGCGCTCTTGCTAGTTTCTCAATGCTTCATTACTTACCAGATATGTTTGCACTATATTGGTATGCCTATATTTATACATTTGAGATCCATATTCTACTCCAAACTCAACCTGATACATGAAAGGAAGGAATTCTCATGATACATGCAGCGTAGTCACCAGTCATGGTGCAGTACCTTGCAAGAGTTAGTACTCTGGCTGTAGATGCACAGTCTCTAATGCGTTCTGATATTGCAAAGTAACACCTTGTACCATCCCCTGTTCTGGAATCTCCTGTCTTTCAGTGTCAGAAGTGCTGTGAGATTTTCATCCAGAAAACAACACTCAGACCACTAGCTAACTTTAGTCAGGGCCGGACTGGAAATCCAAAGCAGCCCTGGTAGTTTTGTCAGACCAGGCCTCTTGAAGGGGGAGCAGAGGTGTTGCGGGTGTGAAGCACTGCTGCTTTTGTTACTAGGGGCCGATATTGTAGCACTGCTGCAAAACCGGCCCCCGGTAAAAAAACAGCCCCCACTGCTACACACTGGCCTCCATCCTTCCAGCCTCCCAGGACAAATGCCCAGAGCCCACTGCAGCCAGTTCAGCCCTGGCTTGAGTCCGAGTTGCATCAATGCCCTTTAAGCACCTTTGGTTTGACTACAGAACCAACTAAAAAAACTTCAAAATGTAACTGAACATCTTCTGGCGAAGGTAGTGCCTAGATGTCTCTACACCACACACCTTCAACAGAAAATCTAATGCTGCCAACTCCCAGGCAATCTCAGCTAGCAAGCTCACCTTTAAGCAATTCTCCCAAGACAAAATACAAGAGCAAGGGAGACTGGTCATTCTCCATCACTGGTTCACAATGCAAGATTTCAGCGATGCCAGCAACTGTGTGCCCTTTGAGCAAACCTAAAAATTCTGCAAAATCATGAAAACATGATCCTATAACAGATATAAACAACACCTCTGCTGTCTATTCACGTGTGACTCTAATGCCTCACTCCACTTTTTTATGCTGTGTGCATTACAGAATCAAAATAAACTTAAACTTAAAGATTGGAAATGAGCTGAACACAGCATCCCCGCTCCCCTTTATTGTTTGAGGTCTCGGTTACAGACAGCAGACCAAGATATTGTTTCCAATGCATAACATATACTTAGAGTGGGCTTGGATGAGACTCTTTCTCATGAATGGAAGGCTTTATTGTCTATAGAAGGTGTTTGGAAGTGGTACAAAAGGGGGTGGTGATGGACGGAGCATCTGAACCAATCAAACACTCACACCCAGTCAACAGATCTGGGTTTAATCAATCACCGTTCTTTAGCCCACTCTGCCACCCCAGTTCAGACATGGCCATATGCAAATCAGTCTGACCCTGTGCCTCATGGGTACAGTCCAGCCCGAACTGCAAAGCCATGCCTTCCCTGGACCGGGCTGGACTGTTCCCATGAAGCACAGGGTCAGACTGATTTGCATATGGCCATGTCTGAACTGGGGTGTCAGAGTGGGCTAAAGAATGGTGATGGATTAAACCCAGATCTGTTGACTGGGTGTGAGTGTTTAATTGGTTCAGATGCTCCGTCCATCACCACCCCCTTTTGAACCACTTTGTTCACCATAAGTTGGCCGGGTATGCTCAGACGTGAGTCCCCTGCTCACTTTGCCACTGGATTCAAGCAAGCCGGCCTGAAGACGGCTGAAATGCAAGAAACCGGTCCTCGGAAGTTTGTTTCCGGTCCAGGGAAGGCATCGCTTGGCAGTTCGGGCTGGACTGTTCCCATGAGGCACAGGGTCAGACTGATTTGCATATGGCCATGTCTGAACTGGGGTGGCAGAGTGGGCTAAAGAACGGTGATGGATTAAACCCAGATCTGTTGACTGGGTGTGAGTGTTTGATTGGTTCAGATGATCCGTCCATCACCACCCCCTTTTGTACCACATTGTTCGCCATAAGTTGGCAGGGTATGCTCAGACGTGAGTCCCCTGCTCACTTTGCCACTGGATTCAAGCAAGCCGGGCTGAAGACGGCTGAAATGCCAAAAAACGGTCCTCGGAAGCTTGTTTCCGGTCCAGGGAAGGCATGGCTTGGCAGTTCTGGCTGGACTGTTCCCATGAGGCACAGGGTCAGACTGATTTGCATATGGCCATGTCTGAACTGGGGTGGCAGAGTGGGCTAAAGAACGGTGATGGATTAAACCCAGATCTGTTGACTGGGTGTGAGTGTTTGATTGGTTCAGATGCTCCGTCCATCACCACCCTCTTTTGTACCACTTTGTTTGCCATAAGTTGGCAGGGTATGCTCAGACGTGAGTCCCTTGCTCACTTTGCCACTGGATTCAAGCAAGCCGGGCTGAAGACGGCTGAATTGCCAGAAACCGGTCCTCTGAAGCTTGTTTCCGGCCCAGGGAAGGCATGGCTTGCCAGTTCGGGCTGGACTGTTCCCATGAGGCACAGGGTCAAACTGATTTGCATATGGCCATGTCTGAACTGGGGTGGCAGAGTGGGCTAAAGAACGGTGATGGATTAAACCCAGATCTGTTGAATGGGTGTGAGTGTTTGATTGGTTCAGATGCTCCGTCCATCACCCCCCCCTTTTCTACTGCTTTTGTGTGGAAGCCTTTCCTCCCTATCCGTTTGTTTATACCACCCAGAAGTATTTCTCTTTCACAGGGTTCCAATAAATCAATCAATCAATTAAAAAATTTATAAAGCACAACAAATCACCCATGAGGGTCTAAAGGCACTGGAGATGTTGGCTGATGAGTAGTGGGCAGTTCACTCGAACATCCAGGTCTTGCGTTCTTTCCTAAATTGTTGAAGGGATGGAGAGGGTCTGATGTGCAGGGGAAGGTTGTTTCATGCCTTTGCCGGTAGGTGCGAGAAGGAGCTGTTGGTTCAGTGGATCTGTGTGGTGTATGCGAGGGAGAGAGCAGTCTATCTAAGGTGTCTGGATGGTTGGTGGAAGGTCATGCTGTTGTATTTCGTTTTAGATTCCGAATGAATTTCCCGATTCATGCCCTTATATAGGTACAATTCGCGTTGCCCTTATATAGGCATAGACATCCAGCCCTTAATTAGGCATAGCCCATGCTACCCAAATACAGGCATGGCTACTTCCATCCGTTCAACTACGTCACAACGAGTTGTAGGAAAACCAGGCTCTTAAGCTTTAAGGGACTTCCCCTTGCTTGGATATTGATTTCTCCAAGAACTCATTTATTATGCATGAACAACTATTCCTTAGGGGTTCATCCATGACGTTCATATGCCCGACTTTACACCAAAGCTGGCATTCCTAAAACACCTTCAAGCTATTAATATACCTTCACTTGTGTGGTTCAGTGCAGTTTGACTACTTACTTGCCCGATGCAGCTCGCTACAGCAAGTGCCAAAGGAAGCCGAATCTTCAGCTGACGCACTGACAAAGAAGCTGACATCCTCCTGCCGAGAATCCAGCTCCAGTGTTTCTGACTCCCCTTGCGGGGTGTTGGCAAATCGGGTCAAGAGTCAGAGATACCAACCTCTTTCATTCTAAGGTATAGAGCTCATTAGAACCTGGAGTAACCTTTGGCAATTCTTGGCAGAACTAAATATTATGCTAAGCAGCACTTACGTCTTCCCTGGTACTAGACCTAGGTTAGGTGCATTGGGGTAAAAGTATTTTAGAAGCACCAGTTGAGTATTTTAGCCTGTGTTATTTATGTATGTATTTTAATATATATCATAGCAGCAGACAATGCTATTACAGTATTATTTTATATTACTGTTTGCGCTGTACGCATTATACTTTGCATTCTGTCTAACGATTGTAGAAATTCAGCTCTCTTGCATGAGAAAGAAGACTATTCAATAAACCTTTTATTGAGAACGCCCGTCTCACTATTTCTCTGCAACTCTGTAGAAACAAAGCATACACGATTGACTGAGTGAAATAGTTATCTATTGTTTCCACGACTCTGAAGATATTTGTTCCAGTCCTAGGGGAAACAAAGTTATCATGTTCATGCGGTTGTCAGAAACTAATCCCTTCTTGTTTATTCGAGAAAGTTTCTAGTGACCTCTGAGTTAGTCGGCACACACAATTAAGTTAATATACTCGATAGAGACATAATGACCTCAGTCCTATGTCACATCTATAGTGTATATTATTTCAATGCGCATAGCCTACTGGGAATATAGGAACTATACTACATGGCGCCCAATGGTTTGGTAAGGCACTAATTTAACACTAGATACTGATGTAACTCAGTTGTGCTTTTCTCAGAGACCCCATACTCATAATACTCCAATAGACGTCTGGAGTGAGTAAGGGATAATATCCGCCATAGCTGAGTAGGACAAAAATCCTATGTATTAACTTTTTGGTTTGTTCAACGTTGAAGGATACTGTGTTCCAAAATATTGTGTACCTTATCTTTGTTTCCTTTAAACTTGCTCTGCAAATTTCATTAAACAATGTTGAATAACGGCAACAACAACGAAACTGGTGGAGCTGCGGCTGATCCAGCCGATGCAGCTCTTAACTTTTCAGGTTTCCAAGAAACCGACGAGGATGCTGTAGCAATCCCACTAAAGTTAAGGAAAGCCATCACCATAAAATGTATAAAACATGGCCTATCATCGTGAGGTGGTAGGGCAGGTTTTGTGATAGAGGCACATGAATGTCACCAGACAGAGGTATTCTATTCTTGGATAGTCTTCCCTGAAGCAAATCCAGTAACACATGAGTTTCACTTCTACAAGAAGATGAACCACCAGAGGAATACATTCCTTTCGAGGATATTGAAATTCCACTAACATACCAGGAGCATGAGCGCTGGTTTAAAGGCGCACTAAAACATTTTAAATCACATTACCAGGCTCAGTCCACTAGGTAGACCATGAGCAAAATGGTTGGCTGTAGCGGCTACACACCGGACCCTGACATTGAAGCAATGTCGGATGATGAATTACTTAGTAATATACAAAGATTAGTAGAATTATACAGTGAAACCCTAACTGTCTGAAATTCCAGAAAAGGTCTTTACTAAAAACACTCCTACTCCTTCTAAAAAGAAGTGGGAAAATAGCAAGAAAACTTCTAAAGAGAAGCGCTCTCATTCCAGAGGTAGGGCTCCTCAAAAGGATCCTTCTGAAAGGAGGTGTAACCTCAGGACTAGAGATAATTTAAGAAAACCTGACAGATATCAAGATATTGATACATGTTTCTCTCGTACCTGTCAGACTTCGTCACAGAAATCTAAAAGATGAGGACGGTCATAAAACAAGGAAGAACACGTGTAGTCCAAAGACGATCAACACTGTCAGAAAAACAAGAAACCTCAATTCACCAAAAAGAAGGTAGCAGGTCTGAAAATCAGACATGCTGAGGATCTTGAGGACACAACTGAAGAACGGAGAATGGACTCAGACAATCTTGGACAGTGCAGCAGAAGTCACAATAGCTGGCCAGAACCTGAAGGATCATCTGGAGACAGTGGACTTGAATGAATTCATTCAAGTTGAAACTGTAGATACCAGGGTTAGGTCTCCACATAGGTTATGTGAAATAACACTGCGGATGAAGGAAGATATACCAAGAAAAGTCAAAGCACTCTTTTGGGAGAGACTTTCTAAGGGATATGACATACTTCTAGCTGAAAAAGACTGGCCACCACAATTTGTCGGGGAGTGCCCACATGTCAAAGACATCATTATGCCAGCCTTCTCTAATCATATTCTAATTCATTTAAAGTATACATATGCCAGGAAATGGGCAGTCGCCCAAGCTCCTGCATTATACAAAAATCATGTGGGATGGGATGAGGATTCGCCTCACCATAAAATCCAACTAAAAAATCAACCAACTGCACAAAGGCAGTACCCGGTTAAGCAAAAAGCTAAAAAACAGGTCAGGGAGATATTAGATAAACTGAAATACCAATGGGTGATTGAAACATGCACCTCATCAATGAACAACCTTTTGTTTCCTGTCTCCAAACCAACCAATACATATCGTCTAGTATTGGATTACAGACATCTGAACTCCTGTTGCAAAACATTTGCTGTGCAAAATGCACACAGTACAGCACTAATGAATAATGTGCGTACAAAATATAAAACTACATTACATATTTCTAATGGTTTCTTTTGTCAAAACATTGCACCAGAAAGTAGGTATTTGACTGCTTTCTCAATTATGGGGACACAGGTTCACTTCTGTTGTCTCCCTGAGGGATTCAAGAACAGTCCTGGGTTATTCTCAGCAAGGGTAACAGAGTTACTACAAACTTATGATGATGAAGCATTATCATATGTAGATGACATCTATCTGACAGATGATTACTTGGATAGGCACTTGAACAGAGTCAACACCATTATACTCGGGTTCACATCTGAGGGTTACAAATTCAATTAAAAAAAATCTAGAATTGCCCATCTCAACATCCTATGTCTAGGATATGAGTTATCAAGTGAAGGCAAAAGCCTGGCAGTCAACTTTCTAGAGAAATGTGCACTGCTCCAACCTCCAAAAACGCAGAAAAATTTACCGTCGATTCTAGGATTCTTAAATTTCGGAAGAACTTACATTCTGAACTACGCAGAAAGGGTTAAACCTCTCTAATAATTAATCAATCCTGATTTTAAAACAGTAAATTGGACACAAAAACAGACAGAAATGTTGCGTTCATTACAAACAGACACGTTAGCAACTAAACATTTACAGACATGCGTAAATGTACACAACTTAGTGATCAGAATAATTCCGGCTCAATGCGGATTCACCTACTTAAGTTTTAACGAAGGTGAAAAAGTACCAATAGCTTACAAATCACACTTGTACACACAAGCTGAAATGAAATTCACTTCAACAGAAAAATTCTGACAGTGGTTCAAACTGCAGTAGCAAAAGAAAGAGCCCTGGCACAGGGAAAACGCATAATGGCCGTAACTCCTGTACCTGCCTTAGAAGCAGTGACAAAAGCGGGCATACCAAATGCTAAAGCTTTACATCCAAGATGGATACAATGGGTTAATTCTCTTGCTGCAACTGATGTTGAATATGTGTTTGATCCACATTTGAAAACACAAGCATTTCTACAATACGAACAAGAATGTCCTCTGCCTGCTGAAATTCTGCCTCTTGACCAGTATGAATGTATAATTTATACTGACGGATCAGCACAACCTGCTACGGGGGGTAAACAAGCCTATAGTGTAGTGTGCGCGATTGTTAAAGGTCGTTGGCGTGATGGCAAATTTAGACCAATGGTCACTAAAACTCAATTGCTAGGAGTTTGTACAGCTCAGCGAGCTGAACAACAAGCATTCAAGATGGCACTTGAAAATACAGATTGTGAATTCCCCAAACTCATAGTGTACGATTCGTATTATTGAGTTCAATCTTACAATGAATTCTTGCAGAACTGGCTTCAAAATGTTTTCAAAGATTCAAAAGGTGGCACAATCAAGCATAAAACGCTTTGAGAACAAGTAGTTCAGTTACAACAAGGACTACAAAACACTCACGTGATACATACACTGAGTCATCAAGGTGATGGCGTTCACGTTGAAGGGGATTCATTGGCTGATGAAGCCGTGACTGCAGCTGTGCAAACGGCTTCCGTAGCTGCAATCACTCGTTCAAAAACAAAAAAGACAGCAAAATAATGCTGGCTGTCAATGCTTCAAGCAAAGACAATGGTAAGACATTACCAAAAGGGTTTCCACTCAAATACTCATATATAACTGATGCGAACAATGTTCCTTTTGCTTGAATCCCTGGAGTGGTGGATAGAGTAATTCTAAACATGGAACATAGATTAGGATTAATCCTAGCAGCACATGAAGGGCTAGCCTCTGCACATGCAGGTGTTTCCGTCACAGTATCATTACTAAAACAGAGATACTGGTGGCTGCGCATAAGGAAACAACCCACAAATTATGTTTTGGAATGTAAAATATGCCAAAAGATTAAAGTCTCCACTGTGAAACGTCCTGCGCAGATGCCCCTGTTAATTTCAGATAAACCATTAGCTTGCGTTTACCTGGACCACTACGGTCCCTTACAAAGGGATGGTAACTATAAATATATCATGGTCGCAGTGGATTCGTGTTCAAGGTTCATTTGGATGTGGCCTCAGCGCTCGGCTGACGCTCGAACTGTTATAAAAGATTTGCGGCTCTTTATCGGCACATACACAGTTGGCACACTACATTCTGACCAGGGTCCTGCGTTTAGCTCTCAAACTTACAAGGAGGCCATGACCAGTTTGGGAATTGCACTGCGGTAATCTAGTCCATTCCATCCTGAGGGAAATTTGGTTGTGGAGAGAAAAAAACGGGACATAAAGCAATCTATAACAGCTAGGGTATTAGGTTTGGGTGACGGGTGGGTCAAACATCTAATAAGTGTCCAACATAGTCTTAACAATTTGACAAGAAGTTCTCTAGGGGGTATCACTCCATATGAAGTCATTTTTGGGACCAGAATGTTAGTGGTGGACCTCAATTGTCAGACTTCAGTAGTAGACCAAAAACCATTTGATATCAAAGACCGTTTGGCTGTTTTACAGGTCTTAAATGAAATAAGAACAAAAGAAAGCAATGTGTTTCTGAAGCCAACCACCACTGAAGAAAAACGGACCATCCCAGAAAGGCCTGTCTGGATCCCATAGCTTGGTGATCTAGTCAGATAAAGATCGCTGACAAGAAGGAATTTGGGTCTTCTTACAGACAACCAGTACCTATCCTAGCAATCCACGGCTCAAGAACAGTTTTACTGCCGCCCCTTGCTGGTAAAAAGGAGAACAGGTTTGTGTCCATCGACCTAATCAAACACACTATGTGGCCGATACTAAACAATAGGCCAAGTGGACTCTGCCAATGTAGCAGACGCCCTAATCTAGCTACCATCCAAGAGGTTCAGACTGAGAGACTCATCACCTTTGAGGAATCTGCAGTACGAAAAGAAGGACTATGCAACAAAGCTATGGCACTTGTACCTCTTGAGACCCAAATAACAGTTTGTCAAGAAACACCTGTCTACAACGATGTAACAAGTGATCAAATGGTTACAGCAATTTTAACCAATCCTGATGCAATCCCAAACATTGACAGAACTGCCGCTGGCTATTTCATTAACTTTGATACGTTTTCTGAGGATCACAGCGAACCTGAAATGGCGCCAGCAAAAAAAAAAAAACTTTCAAAGAACAAGCAACATACCTCTTTTATCACCTGGAAAAGACTTATCTGCTTTCACCATGGATTGAACTTTGGATTGTGTTGGGTGAACTATTTCTTCTACTTTGGTTAGTTCTGGTAATAACGCTAGGTATGCTGATAAATGGAAGATATGTCAAAATGGACACAGCAAGTAAGAACATCAACTTACTCCTCAAGCCACACAAATCATCCCATCGTGAACAAACAGACTTGTCATCAGTGAACATCACAGCTGTTCCTGTACCTGATGGTATAGCTTGGGACAAAACAGAATATTACATTTTTGGCCCGTCGGAGCTGTTGAAGATTCCACACTTATTCAAGATTTCTTTAAGTGACTTTGTTTCATCTAGTACCTTTTCTGATGATTGGGACTTCGAGACTGTTAATAATATGATGTCAGACTTAGAAATGTCTGCAGTATTCACAAATCATGAATATTTAGAAGGTTCATCAGACTATGAACAAATGTATTGTTATAACCATTATGGTCATCATTTCTTGCACAAATCAACAATGCCTAGAAATGTATTAATGTATAACTAATGGGAACATTGTCCTACGCCACCAAAGGGTAGCTCAAAACCATTTGCAATTAAATTTCCGTACTTTTCAGGGTTGAATGTATCCAATGCAGAATCATTTTACTATAGAAATGAAAACATAACAAGAATGAAAAGTATGTTGACAAATACCAAACAGATTTATTCTGCATCCTTTTGTGCCCAACTGTCTAAATTAGGTTTCGACTCTTGGACAGACAACATTGACACGAAAACGGTCTGGGATACAAAAGATTTGCAAGTACAGGGTATAGAAGCTTTCTTTAGAGCCTGTATAATACCTGAGCAAATTATGTTTTTGAATGACACTGTCCAACAGACGTCCTGTCTTGGGTTAGCCAAGATAAAAGACATGAACAACCCGTCAGTACCCACACCTGATAATGATAACACTTCAGAGGGGGAGGTCGATGTAAATACTATTTTGCTTCACAACAGAACAGATTCAGATTGGAATAAATGGTTGATCTGGCCCACAGACACAAACAACTGTCAAGATAGATTCCTGAACAAAACACAGGGTTCCACATTCACTAGGCCAGACCCAAGAAATGTTCAAAGACAGCATCCTGGAATAGTAACAACATATAGTGTAGGGAAGCTTTGCCTTGATTGGCTACAGAGATCTACATTTAAGGATGTAAAGCAACACTTATCTTTACTTAAAGATGGCTCTTATCTTAGGGAATTCTTGCTAGGACCAAGAAAAACGCGTCATAAATGTTTTATATATGCCAGTATCTATGCTGTTTATAATGAAGCATGGCAGATTACGCAAGCAGAGACTGCAGAAAGCATATGAGAAATTGTGCCTTGGCGTTTAATCAATACTACGTCACTGTTTTAAGAATTCAATCTCACTGATAAACAGATCGAACTGGCACAGAGGGGAGAAGACTATACAGTGCTGAGCATTGAAAAACTGGAAAGATTGCTATATACGGTAGCAGAGATAACAGCTACTGAATGGATTATTCATGGAACAATCACTCTGCCTGTTACAATTTTCCATTTTCAGTATTGCCTAAAACACTAAAACACATACCAGCAGGCACACATGAAAGGTTTGGTATAGATTACATCAAGACACCATACACACACAGATGTTGGAGTGGGGGAAGGGAAGTATTTCTTAGTAGTCAAAACTGTGAAAGCGCACTAAGCGGTTCTCTCCTTTGTCAGGGTATTACTTTACACAGGGCCTGCAATGGTTCCTCTAACAATTTATCCTGCCACCTTCAAGATTCACCAGCTGCAGTGATTGATCCAATATTTGGAAAACTTTCAAATGGGAGTTACCTCATGTTGAATGATCACGGCTGCTGTGGCATGTTGCCAGGCATACCATATCTAGTCACTGTGTCAGCCAAGGTCACTTGCTGTATGCAAGTATTGTTTCCTAAAACCAAGACAGACAGGGATTCGCCGTTATGGCCTTCACTGAACATCTCTTCTATACAAATTGATACTTTAAGGAGAATGAAAGACATTCTTTTGCAAAAAACTGTGCCACTAACCTCGGCCAAAGAGACCTACAATCTGCAAGTCGCAAGGACTTCTGCCGAGATACATGCCCTCTTAACTACAAACTGCCCTATACATTTTTCTGGAAAAGTTAAGTCGTATCTTAAACATGTCTGATACGAGCGGTATTGTACATCTATGTAAGAACGTATGTTCCGGACTGTTAGCACCTTTTCAAGCAGTCCTAGGGATATTTCCAAACTTGGTTCAGTCCGTGTTTGGCGGACTGCCCCTCCTTTTGGGACTCGTTGCGGGAATACTATTTTTGCTCCTCCTGCTACGATATGGCAAGCCAAATCACCAGCGCCACTCCAAGCACCATAGAGAGAGCTCTATTGGAGATGAAGTGTTGTGGGCGCATCGTCCAAATGTTTGGATTAACTAATTTACGAGAATTGAATACCACATCAACGCCCTTCTGAAGAAACCCACAGCGGACCGCAAGGACCTCAAGAACTTCCGCCCTATCTCCCTTCTTCCCTTTCTGGCCATGGTCATCGAGAAGACCGTCAATAAACAGCTGACTGCTTTTCTCGAGACAAACAACTCGCTCGACCCTTCCCAGTCCGCTTTTCGAGCCAACCACAGCACCGAGACCGCCCTCATCGCAGCCACCAACGACATCAGGACCCTGATGGACAACGGAGAAAAAGCCGCCCTCATCCTCCTGGACCTCTCGGCAGCCTTCGACACCGTATGCCATCACACCCTAATAACACGCCTCTTCAACACTGGGATACAAGGAAAGGACCTGGACTGCATCACCTCGTTCCTCTCCGACAGAACCCAGAGAGTCCGCCTCCCTCCCTTGCGCTCAGAAGCCACCAAAATCATCTGCGGCATACCCCAAGGATCCTCGCTCAGCCCAACGCTCTTCAATATCTACATGAGCCCCCTTGCTGCCATCGCACGCAAACACAACATCAACATCATCTCCTACGCCGATGACACCCAGCTGATACTCTCCCTCACCAGAGACCCAACCACCGTCAAAACCAACCTACAGGAAGGAATGAAACACATCGCAGAATGGATGAAGCTCAGCCGCCTGAAGCTGAACTCAGACAAGACGGAGGTCCTCATCCTCAGACAATCCCCCTCCACCTGTGACGACTCCTAGTGGCCCTCAGCACTGGGCTCCGCACCAACACCCTTGGACCACACACGCAACCTGAGATTCATCCTGGACTCCACCCTCACGATGACCAAGCAAGTCAACGTCGTCTCGTCATCCTGCTTCAACACCCTGCGCATGCTCCGAAAAATATTCCGGTGGATCCCCACCAAAACCAGAAAGACGGTCACCCAGGCCCTCGTGACTAGCTGACTGGACTACGGTAACGCCCTACACGCAGGAACCACCGCCAAACTCCAGAAACTACTACAACGCATACAGAACACCTCCGCATGACTCATCCTCGACATCCCTCGCCATAGCCACATATCCGCTCACCTGAGAGACCTGCACTGGCTCCCGGTCAACAAGAGGATCACATTCAGGCTCCTCACCCATGCACACAAAGCTCTCCACGACATGGGCCCCGAATACCTCAACAACCGCCTCACGTTCAACACTCCCACCCACTGGCTCCGCTCCGCCAGCCTCGCCATCATCCCACGGATCCGCAAAGCCACAGCCGGAACAAGATCGTTCTCCTACCTGGCCACCAGGACATGGAACTCCCTCCCCACACACTCACGACTGATCCAGGACCATCTCACCTTCAGGAGGCACCTTAAGACCTGGCTATTCGAGCAGTAGCAACTACCCCCCTCCCTTCAGCACCTTGAGACCCTCACGGGTGAGTAGCGCGCTCAATAAATGTTTTGATTGATTGATTGATTGACATGGTTTCTGTCATTCAGACCAATCTGGCAAGATTCCATCTTACCTGTTCTACGCTGTCTGCTATGCGAAGAAGAATGTGTGCTAGCCATGTGTCTAACACTCCCATCAGTCATGCCAACGGATGTTGATACTTTGCTGGACCCGGTAATGGCCCATGCGCAGTGTTGTCCCCAACGGCTACCAATTCTGATGACGGCATTCATTGAGATCTCACAGAAGCAAAATGCTGATGCTGAGGTACGCGGGGAAACTTCAGGCACACGGGTACCATCCAATTTGAACATTGCTAATGCAACCAATGCTGAAGGCAATGCTTCACATCTATGTGCAGTTCATCTTCTAAACAAGGTAATCCAACTGTCACCAACAATGATAGACAACTTTTTTACAGACTTAGAAGATTTCATGTTTTCTCCAAGCACTAACACTGACTTTTGAGCACACAGTGTTCTGAGAGACTTTGAATCTGACCTCCTATGATTAATTTTTTTTCTCCAAATTTGTAATTTTCTTTTTTTGGCACAAGTAATCTACTTAAAGTAGGACTATTCATAGAGAACACAAATTCTTTGAATACTTCCAGTGACAATATTTGACCTTGTCCACATACAATCAGCTTTATGTAATCTGCCATGAAATGTTTTTGGCTTTTTTTCTTCTGTAATTACGAGCCATTTCATAAATGTATATCTTCATGATTCATTCATTTATTATCCAAATGTCAACATATATGCTTAGAATGAAACATTGCTTAAATCCGTACAGCACCAATGCATCTTTTATGTGTACAACCAGTTCGAATGCATTTTTTGTATTTTGGGTGGGTTATTCACACTTCATGTGTAGATATGTTTTAGATAGGTAAAACATGTTTAGAATTAAGTAACATCGTACATAAAAAAGTGGAGTGGGTGTTGTATGTCGTTTTAGATTCCGAATGAATTTTCCTGATTCATGCCCTTATATAGGTACAATTCGCATTGCCCTTATATAGACATAGACATCCAGCCCTTATTTAGAGCATATCCCATGCACCCCAAATACAGGCATGGCTACTTCCATCCGTTCATCTATGTCACGAGTTCTAGGAAAACCAGGCTCTTAAGCTGTAAGGGACTTCCCCTTGCTTGGATATTGATTTCTCCAAGAGCTCATTTATTATGCATGAACAACTATTCCTTAGGGGTTCATCCATGAAGTTCATATGCCCGACTTTACGTCAAAGCTGGCATTCCTAAAACACCTTCAAGGTATAAATATACTTTCACTTGCTATGGCAAAGCACGGTGTGGTTCGGTGCAGTTCGACTACCTACTTGCCCGACGCAGCTCGCTATAGCAAGTGCCGAAGGAAGCCAACTCTCCAGCTGACGCACTGACAAAGAAGCTGACATCCTCCTGCCCAGAATCCAGCTCCAGTGTTTCTGACTCCCCTTACGGGGTGTTGGGAAATCGAGTCCTGAGACAGAGATACCAACCTCTTTCATTGTAAGGTATGGAGCTGATTAGAACCTAAAGAAACCTTTGGCAATTCTTGGCAGAACTAAAACTTATGCTAAGCAGCACTTACTTCTTGCCTGGTATTAGACCTAGGTTAGGTACATTGGGGTAGGCGTATTTTAGAAGCACCAGTTGAGTATTTTAGCCTGTGTTATTTATGTATGTATTTTTATATATATTATAGCAGCAGACAATGCTTTTACAGTATTATTTTATATTACTGTTTGCGCTGTACGCATTATACTTTGCATTCTAACAATTGTATCAGTTCACCTCTCTTGCATGAGAAAGAAGACTGTTCAGTAAACTTTTAATTGAGAACGCCCATCTCACTACTTCTCTGCAACTCTGTTGAAACAAAGCATGCACGATTGACTGACTGAAATAGTTTTCTATTGTTTCCACGACTCTGAAGATATTTGTTCCAGTCCTTGGGGAAACAAAGTTGTCATGTATATGCGGTTGTCAGAAACTAATCCCTTCTTGTTTATTCAATAAAGTTTCTAGTGACCTCTGAATTAGTCGGCACACACAATTAAGTTTAATATAATTGATAGACACATACTGACCTATGTCACATCTATAGTGTCTATTATTCCAATGCGCAAAGCCTATTGGGAATATAGGAACCACACTACAAGGCGTTTGTTGGTGTATACTGGTCCTTCTTTGTGCAAGGCCTTGTAGGTGTGGGTCAGCATCTTGAACTGGCATCTCTTCAGGATTGAGAGCCAGTGTAGTTTCTTGAGGCAGGGTGTTATGTGATCCTTCTGGGGAGATCGAGGATGAGACTTGCGGCTGCGTTTTGAATTGTCTGAATTCTCTGCAGGAGGCAAGCAATGATCCCTATTTAGAGAGTGCTTCCATTGTTCAGCCTGCTGGTGAGGAGGGCAGCATGACGGCCTTTCTTAGGTTGACAGGAGTCACTTGAACATCTTGCGGAGCATGCGAAGGGGGTGGAAACAGGCGAAAGATACTGCATTGATTTGTTTCTTCATAGATCTGCGGTGCTGTCCAGGATGATGCCAACGTTGCAGGCATGGTCTGTTGGGGTGCAGTAATGGGCCGTGTTTTGTGGGCCACCATGTGTCGTTCCATGGCAAGGTGTTGTTCCCAAAAATAAGGACTTCTCCCTTGTTCTATTTGAGTTTGAGGCAGTTATCCTTCATCCAGTCCGCAATGTTCAACATGCATCTGTGGAAGGGGTCTCTGGTGGTGGAGGAGTCTTTGGATTTTGAGAGTATGAGCTGGGTGTGGTCGGCATCGGAGATGATGTGGAGTCCTTACGATCTGGCAGTGTCAGTCAATGGCGTCAGGTATGTGTGGAAGGGAGTGGGGCTGAGGAATGACTCTTGCGGACTCAGCAGATGATCTCCTTGATCTGCGATGTGAATGGTCAGAGATGGATCTTCTGGGCTCTACTGGTGAGGTAAGTGTATATCCACTTGAGTGTGTCTGTCTGGATTCCAATGTGGCGGTGTCTGTTGATCAGGATGTGATGGGAGAAGGTCTCAAATGCAGCTGCTATGTACAGGATGAAAAGGGCTGCTGTTTCTCCATGGTTCAGGATGGTACTGAATTGTCAGTGCTGTGGTTAGAGCGAAATCCAGATTGGGAGGGGTCCAAGAGGTTCTGATAGTATGAGTTGTATTCTTCTACTGCTGACTTGATGGGACTATTTATTCAATTTGCATTGAGCAGTCCATAGCAGTGAGTGTATTTCCTTACCCTCTCCCAAAGCAGATCTTCTGGGGTATTATATACTAAATAAGCTGTATCAGACTTTTTGTTCATGAATCTTTTTATATTCCAGCAGCCAACGTAGGAATAACGGAGAGGAGTTTAGATGATTTGTCACTGAGAAGGTAGTGAGCCACCAGTGCCCTCTGCATTCTGCAGTTAAAGTCGCTTTCTCTATAGTTGCTACGATATAATACAATTTAAAGGCGGCACCTTCATGTATAAGATATAATGTCCTGTGGACATTCAGGACCCTTTCCTACGTGTATGACTTTACTTCTGGTGAGATCTTCTGTAATGATTTTATTCGGCGGAAGAGCAGAGCAGACTCTGAATAGCCAATGTGCGAGTGATGAGGCGGACCAGCATCAACAAGCTGAGCTGACGAGAAAACCATGAAAAAAAGTGACAGCATTATCCGGCAGGAGCTGCACACTCTTCCTGTCCTCGTTGGAGGAAGGGGCTATACTTAGCAGAAACCTTGGCACATACGAAAGGAAAGCATCTGACTCCCTGCTCAGTGTTATGATCTTTTTCTAACTGTAACATTACCGTGTTTATTTAATCGTTTTATGGGGCCATGATGGGATTAAGTAAAAGGTAGAAATAAAGCTAAAAATAGATCAGGGCACTTTTCAGGAATTCATTGCTTTCCCATCCACGAGTTTTGGGGCTCAGAGGGCTGCACCTGGCAGGAAAGGCCGCGCTGTTTTTGTCATTCCCTAGCCCAGGTATGTGCAAGATAGGTCCATAAACATAAGGTCTAGACTGGACGTTCAGGCTATCCACAGCACTTCATCTTAAAAGAACCCACTTTCAAACCTGATACTTTCCTGAAAAGCTGCCAAGAGTCCTGTCATTTGGAGCGTACACTGTAAACATCTGTTCTACCTAGTACACCATGGCCTCTCTCCACTCCCAAGCACGCTTAGTTACTTCACAAACACGTGCACATGTTCTGCCCTGCAATGGTAGGTGAGAGTTGTGACTGCCTAAGGGCCTTATTGAGAATCGGTGTACACTGAACAGGGAAAGTGCCAGGCCACACCCATACTGTTGGGAGGGACCAAGAACGTACCGAGCACCACTGCCCTTATTTGTTTTATTCCTGCTTCCTAAATCCGGCTTTCATATTGGAATAGTTTAGTACACACCTCCGGTTAACTACCCGGTCGTAATCTCTCTGGTACAGCAGGTGCAGTGGCACCAGAGCCTAACATAGTGAAGGGCCCACGGCTCCCGGTTATGGTTGTTTTTAATTACCTAACGGTGAGATTGACTGCACTACTGCTAAACAAGTTGTCACAGTATAGAAGGCATCATAAAACTAACTGTCTTCACTCCAGGTCCTTTGCTCACAATGTCAAGTGTAAACATTTCCCACCAGTCCAAATTCTGCCGAATGTGCAAAAGCCAAGGTTGAGAAGAACCGACATCAACTGAGTTTGGCAACAGATGCATTAGCGAAACATCTACGTGGTTAACTCAGAAATTGCATTGCTTGCCCTTCGCCAGGAAGGCAAAAAATAAGGCAAAATATTGTATTTTTTCTAAATGAATTAGGCAAAAGTATTTGCAGAGCACAAAAAGCTCGGGCGTCATTTTCCAGGAGCTTGCACCGCCATTGTGTCACTTTTTGTTGATGCTGCTGCACAAAGTGTGTCAATGCGTCAGGTTGTAGAGCCCTGCCTCACCTAATACCTGCACTAGGTTTCATGTAATGCAGGGTATGCTTTCCCACGCACAAAAAGCCACCTAGAAGTGGGGCAGTGAAATTTACTTTTTGCTGCGTCACTCTATGACTTGACTGCATTAAAATCCTTACACCTGCTCAGACCTGGTGTAAGGATTGATCCAGGGCTTTTACAATGGGACTCACTGTTGTGTTCTAATGCATTGCTGGAGTTGGATCAGTTTTATGACCAACTCCAGCAATGCATCACTTTTACGGCAATAGGTGTGTCAGAATTTCTGACACATCTGTTAAACACTTGAGCCATGGAGCCCAGTATTGTAAATACAGTGCATCCATGGTGTCGCAAAGACATTTGGAGCAGGTGCAAGGAAACCTAAGTACAGTTTCGTGCTTCACCCAGCGTCCAGCGACTAATTTGGGGTTCAGTGTTTGAAAAAATAATTGTCAGGTTTTTCCATGTATTTTTACACAATGTTTTACCTGATTCATATCGCTCAATGTTACTTCTATAGCTCCATAGCTTTTCTCTCCAAGACAACTGGCTTAGTATGGTTCAGTTCACTGTGCTTTGATAGTCCGATTATGCACCTTCTCTGCTCTGTACGAGTTTGGATATGATAGGGTTTTCTTAACATTCAACCCTGCTGAAGCTGAATGTAATTCATATTTTTATATCACTTTTTCTATTTGTATTTACCAACTTTGGTTTAGCAAGAAGATGGCAAATGAACGGTACTCGATTCAAATGTGACAGGGATATGTACATACAATGTCAAATAATACTAGGCCTTACTCAAATAGCAAAAGGGCAAAAAAAACCTAGTCACATTATGAGAAGGGTTTAGAGTTTGAATGGGGATGTGAACAAAATAGAAGACTGACATAGCGATGCAATAATTTGTCAGAGGGCAGGTGGTTACAATGGAGTTCCATTCTGGAGAATTCAAGACAATTTTCGGTCATGCATATTGATCCAGGAAAGAGTAGAATCCCCGAAATGTCCAACTTCCTAATGGTAGAAGTGCAAAAAGAGCACAGTTTGTCAATTTGAACTAATTGTACATAAATATTCCCTATGTATTCCTATTTTAATTCTATTTTAAATGTTTTGAGACCATTCCACAAAAACATCTAGGAGTACTTAAAAGAGTATGATAGCAGTAATTATCTAGGTACTTTTACATGACTTTGTGAATTCACTCCAAAGATCCCCTGAGGATTCTTACAGTCTTATGCTTTAAAGATAGCTGCTTAATAATTTTTGAAGCTTGTCCCTAGAATGAGATAGTAGATTTACCTTGTAATATTGCTTCCCAGTGTTTCTGTTTGGGCCAGCTAACCTTTCTACAGTGAAAATAGCTGTCATGTACCAGTTACTGTAGGGACATATTAACTTAACGTTTCCACATGTCCTACTCTTAAATACCATGGACCCCGCCTTATGTGCTACAAAGCAAGACTTACTTATATTTTAACAGGAGCTTTTCTTCAGTCAAAAAGTGTCATATTGGCAGGTCTGGCAGCAGTTTTAAAATTGGGGCAGCTGGGCTACAGTGGTGGGCCTGAGGATATGTTTGTCCGATCACACTTATGGTTTGCAAAGTAGTGCTACAGTACATAGGTAACATTTAAATTTTCAGGTCAGAGTACATGCACTGGGGCATGGTCAGAAGTGTCCCAGTTCACAGAGTCAAAAAATGATCAGCATCAGTTCACAAAAAATAGGGATAGCCTCGCAAAAAAGAGGCACGTTCTCACACTGTCTATAACATCAGAAGCACACTAGAGGATATCTACAAGGGAAGGGAAAGACTGCCCCCTCACCTCCAAGAAACACCAAGGTTCCCTCGAAAATTGTGATGGGTCTCCCTGTCTCCTCAACCTTATGCACTTGGAGTAAACATTTGTCGTCCATACTCCATGCTGGAGGTGTTAGAATTCCATGCAGATTGGAGCCTGGTAAGTATAAACACTAGCTTTCACCCCACTCAGGCACTCTTGTACCTAAACACAAATCAGTGCATCAACTACAACCTATTTGCACAAGGATGCTACCTGGTTTCTTTCTCAGCTCATTACCTTCCCAGTGCAATCACTCTTTATCATTTCTCACTCTGTCACAATATTCTTCTTCACATAGCTCATATTAGAAATCCATTCAAACCGGTGTAATGTCACCTTTTGTCCACAACTCACATCCTTCCCTTTGTAACAGCATCATTGATAAAGTTACGCATCATACTCTAGGGTGCACACACTCTTACAATATGCAGATGCCACATTTTTTTTTTTAAACAAAATTTGTATTGAGTTTTTATACATGACAAATCAGACTTGGCTCAGATAAAATACAGATGGTAGATAAACATGCAAAATAGCAACTGTAATGATCTACGACATCGCCATTGATGGAAAAACAAAAATATATTTGTGTCTAGTAATTCTAAATGATCTAGATTCCTAAGTTCTCAAATAATTATAAAAGGAAATTGTCAGATTTCGATTAGATGTGGAAACCCGGGTGTAAGAAAACTCGCAATTATTTTTTATCCGTACAATACAAAATGAACACCTCAAACTTCCCCCCTCCCCTCCGGTTCCTGGCCCACTTTTTTTTATAGCGACACATATGATGTATTGGTATTCACTTAAGTAAAACAAAGAGATATAAGACATGCACATTTATACATCCCTAGACAACAAAAGGCATGGAGAAGTACAGCATTATACAGATTCGGTCCGGGTGACTAATGGGGATGTGGGAGATATGGGTCGAGATAAGGGTGAACAGGGCCTATTCGTAGGAGTTGAAGGAGTGAGAATATCTATGGCTTTAAATGTTTCTAGCATTTGGTCCCACTCCATAGAGATGGGAATCATACCCAGGCCTCGAAATTCTTCTTGCCTAATAATTGCACTCTCTGCAGCACCCCACCGGGCTATTTTGGTGTGCCAAGAAAGTGGTGTGGGGGGAGAAGCAGACTTGCACCTCATTGTGATGGCTTGTTTCGCTATAAGTATGGCCAGATCGGCAAATCTGTACTGAACCTTCTATCGCTTAGGGTGTTTATGTAGATGCAGCAGACAACTGTCTGCCGCTGACCAAACTTCCGTACCGGTGTCCTCCTGCACTCTATAGCTAATCGTGTGCCAGTATACTTGTAGTCGCGGATACTCCCATAGCATATGCAGTAAATCTGCGTCCTCCACCTGGCATCTAGGACAGGAAATCTGTGCGTTAGGGTATATATACGATTACGGTGGTGCGGTGTAAGATAAGCTCTATGTAGTATCATGTATTGGATATATTTACATTTGACATTACGGGAAACTTTCTTGGGAAATTCTATAATAGAAGCCCACTCTTTATCCGTTATCTCCCTACCCAACTCCAATGACCATGTAGCTCGAAGGGAAATTAGCAATGTTCTGGAATGTGCCCAGATACCCCGATAGAGCCAGCGGGTAAGATGGCGTCCTTCTCCCATTAGGTACATTGCATAGACTAATTCATGTTTCAAGGGTTCGATCCCATCAGGAGACCACTGAAGCCTGACATAATGAGAAGTAGTGGTGTGAAGGAGAAACAATGTCGAGGGAACCCCATGTGTATGGATAAAACTGTCAGATCAGCCAGTGTACCCTCAATAAACAGAGCTCCAATCGCCGACACCCATTCATGTGTCCATGGGGATACAGTCCTTCTTGTAATCAATCCATGTGTGATAGGTATCCCAAGCAAGGGGATATTAGGAGAATATGGGAGGGCCCTTTTGGTGTATTGAAGAGTCTTCTTCCAGTAAGAAAGTGCTGTCCTAAGCAAAGGAGGAGCTGTGGATGGAATTTTAGCTATTTTAGCGTGTGGTAGAAGAAAGGTGTGAAGTTTGCCCTGACTAAGAAGCTGTGGTGTATGTCATCCAGCTAGCCAATAAGACAGCCATTGCAGTTGACTGGCCATACAATATGCTCTGAAATGTGGTGCACCAAGACCGCCCTCTTCAGGTAGCAATTGCAACTTTGCAAGACTCACTCTCCGGCGTCCCTTACCCCAAATAAGTTCTAACAGAAGTGTATCAAGTGTCCGAAAGAAGTGAGATGGAATTATGACCGGTAAATTGGTAAAAAAAATATAAGAGGCGTGGGAGCATGACCATTCTAGAGATGTCAACTCCGTCCATCACTGACAGTGGTAATGAAGTCCAAAAAGACACTTGCCTCCAAAATGATCTGATTGCCTTCAGCAATTTACCAACAAGTAAGTCGGGAGCAGCTTGGTATATTTGTATACCTAGATATTTAAAAGTGTCAGGGACAGCCATCAATAGTAGCTCACTGAAAGCTATCAAATCTGAGGAGTCTTTATGACGCATGTAAAAACCATAAGATTTATTTGCGTTAATGTCCAGGCCTGATATCTGTTCGAAGTGTTTTAATATAGATGGAATGGGGTCCAGAGTCTTGGTAAGGTCGTTCAAATAAATAATAATGTCATCGGCATATGAAGACACTATCAGCCTGATTCATCAAGCCGAAATCGGCTCGCAAAGGGCCAGATTCTGAGAATCTGGCCCTTTGCGAGCGCTATTTTTGCATTTGGGATTCATCATCCCAAATGCAAAAATCGGTAATAGCGATTTCGCTATTTTGCGAGGATTTACATTTAAGGAATCTCTATTTGAGATTCCTTAAATGCAATTCTTCATCCATTTAAAAATTGCGAATCCGCAATTTCGGCCCGCTATTTACCGCGAGGTCAAACCTCGTGGTAAATAGCGAATACTTAGAAAAATGCTTTTAAAAGCATTTTTCTAAGTTGCATGTTGCACACACACATGTCCTTGGGACATGTGTGTGCGCAACACCTGTTTCAATTTGCATTTAAGGGGTGCTACAGGGTGTCCTTTGGACACCCCTGGCACCCTTTAAATCGCTATCTTATTTGCGATTAGCTAATTGCTAATCGCAAATAAGGAATACTCCCCAATCATTCCTATGGGCCTTTTGGCCCATAGGAATGTATGGGGAGTTATTCCTTATTTGCGATTAGCAATTTGCTACTCGCAAATAAGGAATGTGTAGGAATCGCTATTTATTTAGCAATTCCTACATGAATCCCGTTTTGCAAGTCCTTAATAGCGATTCATTATGAATCGCTATTAGGGGCTCGCAAAACGGGAGATTGATGAATCAGGCTGTATGTGTGTGGTATTATTAAGTGAAATCCCCAAGTCTACTGCCTCTTTGCGAAGCTTGAGGAGTAATGGTTCCAATGGCAAGACAAACAGCAGTGGCAATAGGGGACATCCCTGTTGGGTACCCCTGGTTATAGAATAAACTGGAGATATGTGGGAGCCAGTCCTGGCCCGAGCCGTGGGTGAGGAATATTATAGTTCGACCCACTTCAGATACCTTCTTGGAATGCCAAATCTGACCATGGAAGACAGCATATAATTCCAATTGAGCGTGTCAAACGCTTGTTGCATGTCCAGAGAGATGCACCCAGATGTGCAAGAAAGGGCCGCGGCAGATTCCATTATATAGTGAAGGTATCTGATATTTAGTGATATCTTCTAGCCCGGTATAAAGCCACATTGATCAATATGGATACGTTTCGGGAGGTAGGGGAGGAGACGCTTAGCTAGTATTTTACTGAATATTTTATACTCGGGAGATAATAATGAGAGGGGAGGGTAGCCTGACATGTCACCGTGGATTCCTATTCGACTTGGTGAGGGAGGTAACCAGTGCCTGCATAGTAGTGGTTGGAAGAGAGCATTTCTCCAACGCTGTCTTATATAGTTTCTCTAGGCGTGGGGCCAGTGTCTCAGCATTTGTCGAGTAAAAGTCTGATGGTAAACCATCCAGGCTCGGGGTCTTATTCCTGTGGAAGTCTTTAATGGCTTCTTTAATGTCTGTTATAGTAATATGAGCCTCTAAATCCGATTGGGCATCTGCTCTCAGTTTAGAAAATGTAAAGTCGTTATTTTTTCTGGGGATGTAACAGCCAGAGCAGTATAGATGTTTTTGTAATATGTACGGAATGCCAGATTAACACCGTCAGGGAGAAGTGTTTCCATTATTGGGACAGGGGGAGGAGTGTCACGAATGAGGCGTACTAAGAGGGTCCCTGACTTATCTGCTTCTTTATGACTATACTGAGTGTAGGTACCATACTCTATTAAGCGAAGACGTTCAAGTAATTCAGCATGTTTAATCCTGGCTTCTTGCAACTGTGCTTGTTGATTTGGATTAGTAAGAGCCGCATTTTTGAGCTGATTAAGAGAGTCTCTAACCCGGATAAGATGTTGGTGTGTTTCCCGTCTGTCCCCCACAGTTGTCCCTATAGCCATTCCTCTAATCACGGTTTAAATGCATCCCACTCCACTAAGTGGGAGGATGCCGAAGGTTCATTTTCTGTTAAATAATTAGTAATGGTTCTGTACAAGGTATTTTGAAACACTACATCTTCAAGTGGTTGTGGCCAAAGCCGCAAGTGGGGACCGGGGTGGGAACTCTCCCCCATTCAAGAAGCACTAAGTGGGTTGTGGTCTGATAATGTTTACCCAGATGTGGACTCGACCTAGCTCTAGGACACCCCGCGCAGCACGGCCACCAGCTGCTGTGTGCGTGTTTCCCTGCCTGCTGCCTGCTGCCTCGCTAGCCGAGCTCCGCCGCGTGGCCACGCCCCCTTGCAGCGTGGTCCGCGACCTGCCCCCGTCGTTTAGCTGTGATTACTGATTTCTGTTACTGTTGCCTGTCTCCCTGTATTTTGGTGTTATCTTTCCTTCTGTTTAGCCAGTTGCGCCAGCCCCTTCGTCCCCCCTCCCCGCTCCCCGCTTCCCGCCACCGCCGATTACCCCGCCCCATTTGCCGTCTGTACCCTCCCCGCTCCCGCCTCCCAGCTGCTCCGCCCCCCGAGCACTTCGCTATATATGGCGACCGTGCGAACGCGCAGCGTTGACGCGCAGCGGGCGCGCCGATTGTGCGCCGAAGGCGCGCCAAAGGTAAGCCCGTCTACGCCCGTCCGCGCCTGGACCGCGCCCAGTGCCAGGACCCCTGGCCCCCACCGACGGAAGCCGACCCGACGAACCTACAACGCCGCCGATCTCATCGCACTCAACACCGGCAGCATCC
Source organism: Lissotriton helveticus (assembly GCF_964261635.1). Lineage (NCBI taxonomy): Eukaryota > Metazoa > Chordata > Amphibia > Caudata > Salamandridae > Lissotriton > Lissotriton helveticus. The sequence continues at coordinate 1,808,556,030 of NC_136063.1, read as the reverse complement.
CGGGATGCCACCGAGCCACCCCGAAGCACACCCACGGACCCTTCAGCTGCCACGCCTGCAAATTCACCTGCATCCGGAACTACCCTGCACCAGCGCTCACCAAGCCGAACACCAGCAACAATCACCTGAAGTGCATCCTGCTCAACACCCGCTCCGTCCACAGACACGCCGTCGAACTTTGGAACCTCCTCGACACCACAGCCCCTGACGTCGCCTTCCTCACGGAGACCTGGATGAACGCCTCCTCAGCACCCGACATCGCCATCGCCATCCCAGAGGGCTACAAGATCACCCGGAGGGACCGCACCGCCAACCATATGGGAGGAGGCATCGCCATCATCCACAGGGACACCATCCGCGTCACGACCGACACCGACGACACACTAACCACCGCCGAACACCTGCACTTCCAGATCCACACCGACCCGAAGACCACCCTCAGAGGCACCCTGATCTACCGTCCTCCGGGTCCACGCACACAATTCAGCGAGGACATCGCCGACTTCATCAGCCCACACGCCCTCCCCTCCGCCGACTACATCCTCCTCGGTGACCTCAACTTCCACCTGGAGAACAACAGCGACCGCAACACCAGCACCCTGCTCGACAACCTGGCCAACCTCGGACTCAAGCAGCTGGTGTCCACCCCCACCCACCTCGCCGGACACACACTCGACGCAGTCTTCTCATCCAGCAAAGACATCGCCTTCAGCCACGCAACAGGACTCCACTGGACGGACCACAGCTGCGTCCACTTCACCTTCAGAAGAACGACGATCCACCACCACCAGCAACAGGTTGCCCGAAGAAGCTGGAACAAGATCACAGCCGACCAGCTCGCCACCTCCCTGAGCCAGCACCCCCCTGCCGGCTCAGCGAACCCCAGCCAGGCCGCCGACAACCTCACGAAATGGATCAGCAACTGCGCGGACGAACTCGCCCCTCTGAGGACCCCGCCCAGCAGACCCGGCAGCAGAAAAGCCCCGTGGTTCACCGACGAACTCAAGAGCTCCAAGAAGAACTGCCGAGCCCTCGAGAAAGTATGGAGAAGGGAACCAACAATGGACAACATGACCACCCTCAAGCTCGCCACCCGAAAACACCACCAACTCATCCGCGCCACCAAGAGAAATGCATACAAGGACCGGCTGGACAACAACGCCCACAACTGCAAGGAACTCTTCAACATCGTGAAAGAGCTCTCCAACCCTAACGCCGGAAACAACGACATCACCCCATCGCAAGACCTCTGCAACTCCCTCGCCTCCTACTTCCACAACAAGATCGCGGACATACACAACAGCTTCAGCAGCCAACCGACGCACGCCACAACCGCAGCAACGCCACCCACCACCACCCTCCGCGCCTGGACTCCGATCAGCACCGAAGATACCATCCGCACGATGAACTCAATCCACTCGGGTTCTCCGACCGACCCCTGCCCTCACCACGTCTTCAACAAGGCCGACGCTGTCATCGCAACCCACCTGCGGGACATTATCAACACCTCCTTCGACACCGCCACCTTCCCTGAGAGCTGGAAGCACGCCAAACTCAGCGCTCTACTCAAGAAACCTACAGCGGACCCCACCGAACTCAAGAATTACCGTCCCATCTCACTCCTCCCGTTCCCAGCCAAAGTCATCGAAAAGACCGTCAACAAACAGCTGGCCGCCTTCCTCGAGACGAATGGATCCCTCGACCCCTCACAGTCTGGCTTCCGAGCCAACCACAGTACCGAGACCGCCCTCATCGCTGCCACCGACGACATCCGAACCCTGATGGACAATGGAGAAACAGCGGCCCTCATTCTCCTGGACCTCTCCGCGGCCTTCGACACGGTCTGCCACCGCACCCTAGTGCAGCGCCTTGGCGACATCGGAATCCAGGAGAAGGCACTGGAATGGATCACCTCCTTCCTCAACGGAAGAACACAGAGAGTCCGCCTACCACCGTACAAGTCAGAGGCCACCGAAGTCATCTGCGGCGTCCCTCAAGGATCCTCGCTGAGTCCCACCCTCTTCAACGTCTACATGAGCCCCCTCGCGGCCATCGCACGCCAACACAACCTCAACATAATCTCCTACGCCGACGACACCCAACTGATCCTCTCCCTGACCAACGACCCCGCCGCCGCCAGAGCCAACCTGCACGAAGGGATGAGAGACGTAGCCGAGTGGATGACGACCAGCCGCCTGAAACTGAACTCAGACAAGATGGAGGTCCTCATCCTGGGCTCCTCGCCCTCTGCCTGGGACGACTCCTGGTGGCCCCCCGCCCTGGGCACCGCACCCAAACCAACGGACCACGCACGCAACCTGGGCTTCATCTTGGACTCCTCCCTCTCCATGACCAGACAAGTCAACGCCGTCTCCTCGTCGTGCTTCAACATCCTGCGCATGCTACGGAAGATCTTCTGGTGGATCCCCACCGAGACCAGGAAGACTGTCACCCAGGCCCTCGTCACCAGCCGACTGGACTACGGCAACGCCCTCTACGCCGGAACCACCGCCAAGCTCCAGAAGAGACTCCAGCGGATCCAGAACGCCTCAGCCAGACTCATCCTCGACATCCCACGAAACAGCCACATCTCCGGACACCTGAGAGACCTGCACTGGCTCCCCGTCAACAAAAGAATCACCTTCCGCCTCCTCACCCACGCACACAAAGCCCTACACGACCAAGGCCCGAGCTACCTCAACAACCGAATCAACTTCTACGCTGCCAAGCGCCACCTCAGATCAACCAGCCACGCCCTCGCCGCCGTCCCCCGCATCCGAAGAGCGACAACAGGAGGAAGGTCCTTCTCCTACCTGGCCGCCAAGACCTGGAACTCCCTCCCGCTCGACCTGCGCCTGACCCAAGACCACCTCTCCTTCAGGAAGAAGCTCAAGACCTGGCTGTTCGAGCAGTAAAGGCACCCCCCCTCCTAGCGCCTTGAGACCCTACGGGTGAGTAGTGCGCTCTATAAATGTATTGATTGATTGATTGATTGACTATCTGGGATCTCAAGGACATTGAACAAAAAATCCTGTCAATTCTGGTGTGTAACTGGTGTGGAGGTGAATAAAATGAGTATTCCCGACTATCGGGATGTTTTATACACCATACATCTTGTACTGTCCAACCCGAGGTCCAAGCATGTAAGAAGTCCACATTTTTAGAAGTTACCACACCTCAGACCGGTGGTCTAAATATACATCTAAAATGGAATTAAAGTCCCAGCCAATGGCCCATGGATGTGTCACCCAGTCCAGTAATAACGCAATGAGGTTGTGAGGTAAGTGTTTTGCTCGTAATTTGGGGCATACACACTGCCAAAAACTCCATGGAATGCCATCCAGTTTGCCCTGCAAGAGGACATATTATCCTGCAATATCTATCCACCGTTCTGCCAACACAAAGGGTACCTCATACCTAATCCATATAAGTGACCCCCTTGCAAAAGCAGAGTAGGTGGTGTTAAAAATGTGTCCTTTCCATTTCATCTGCATCTTGGCGACTTCTGAATTAGTTAAATGTGTTTCTTATAGAAGAGCTATGTAGACTTTATGCCAATTCAGTTGAACATGTATTCAATGTCATTTGTGGACTGACCCCATTTCCCGCACATTCCATGTCAGTATTTTATATTTACCTAACACAGCCAATTCTCATCAGCCAGATGTAAGGAAGTATTCTAAGGCAGCATACATAATATAAAACCAAAAAGGACATAGGTTGGACCAGGAATCAATAACCCCTCCAGAAAAAAATTAAAAAGAAAAACATTTCCCAATACTAGGGCCAGCAATCAAATTACGTTGGTCCAAACATGTACTAATATACTCTAATTCCAAATGTTTACATCATGCAGTAACTGCAGGGGGGTGGGTCCTATGCAGAGCATGACTTTACAGTTACAAGCAGAGCTACACGTTGAGCGGGACCCTGTAATAAACTAGATTAAGCAGATACCTTGGGAGAGAAACATTAAATATGTATACATTGACAATGTCATACTTCCCTTCAGCAAGTCAGACCAAGTCCATAAGTGTGGGAGAACTATAAAGATTGAACCTTCATGTCAGTCAAACAAATCCTTCACAATCTGCGGGTTAATGGACGGGAACAGAAGGTCAGTGCTCTCAGAGTCTGACAGCATCATTTTATCATCAAAATGGTCTGGGGACATGACCTGTGCGGGGTCACGCATAGCGGTAGCCATCTCCAGCGCCAACTCCCGCTCTAACAAGGCCTGTTCTGGTGTCATGTTTTTGTTGTTGACAACATTCACAATTTTCTATTACGGTGGAATCAAGACTTCTTTGTCTGCATACATCGCAATTGTTGATATAAATTGTCCAGTGAGTAGGGTGGTCTCAAGCCAGTCACTGGCTGCTTCGGGGCATTCAGAAAAGTGGGCTTCCTGCTTATGAATAATTTTTAAATGTGCTGGGAACAATAAAGCATCTTTCAGGTAGAGGGCTTGGAGTTTCCGCTTGAGAGGCTGATAAGAAGCTCTTTAGCTTTGCACCTGCACCGTGTAATCTGGATAATGAGAGATCCGGGTATTCTTAAACTGAACAGGAGCATTTTCACGGCCCTTTGCTGGTGATAGATCACAGTCTCTGTAATAAAGGATGCAGGCAATAAGTGGTTTGGGGGCCCTACCAGCAGTTGGTTTGCCCGTACGAATTCTATATGCACACTCCACACAAAAGAAAGGAGAGAGCCCCTCCGGGGCTATGTGTTCTCTTAGCCATCGTTCAATAAATTAGGTCTCATTGGGGCCTTCTGAACATTCCAGAAATCCAATAATGCGAACATTATTACGTCTGGCTCTTCCCTCCGTGTCCTCTACTCTATCAAGCAGAATATTCAATTGCTTGTGCATTTGTGACAGCTGTTCTGAATGTTCCCTATTTTGTGGTATGAGATCTGACAATATTTGCGTATGTTCCTTGACAGTGTCTGAAAGCTTGCAAAAGGATAAGACCAGTAGTTAGAGTGCCAATCTGGTGTTCAATGGCCTGTCGAGAGTCCCTAATCTCCTAAAGTATTGATCCAATTTATCAGGAGGGGTGACAAGGCCGTCGGCTGGACACAACTGACAGAGGACGCCTGGGAGGCCGTATCGGTGTGTTCCCCTGAGACGGAGCTTTGGTAGACAGCATGTCAGGTTGCTTCCCCTTTGTGCGCCCCATTACAAGATGGCTAAAGCATGCGCATTTGTGAAGAAGAAGTCGGCAGAGATACCAGGAAGAAGGAGCACCGGGACGCTGCATCGCAGGTAAGTCTTTTTTTTTATTTTATAATGTTTAAAATATATTAAGGGCTTTTAGAGGAGGGCGGGAGGGAGGCGGGCGGCGCGTAGTGGGGCTACGCGAAGTGGGGGGGTACGCGTAGATTCCCCCTACTACGTGGTGCTTCGCATAGCCCCACTATGCCCACTACGCCCAAGGTTAGTTAAAACTGCTGGAGTAAGCTGGCAGATGAGACAGGCCCTATGTGATGGAGTACAGTGGGCCACTATCCACAGTCAAGAGAAAGAGCACCAAAAATGAGCACTGTTAATCAGATCAATCAATCAATAAATGTGTAAAGCGCGCTACTCACCCGTGAGGGTCTCAAGGCGCTGAAGGGAGGGGGGGTGCCGCTACTGCTCGAATAGCCAGGTCTTGAGGTGTTTCCTGAAGGTGAGATGGTCCTGGGTCAGTTGTAGGTGTGCGGGGAGGGAGTTCCATGTCTTGGCTGCCAGGTAGGAGAACGATCTTCCTCCGGTGGTGGTTCTGCGAATCCGAGGGATGGTGGCGAGGCTGGTGGAGCGGAGCTGGCGGGTGGGAGTGTAGAACGACAGACGGTTGTTGAGGTATTCGTGGCCCGAGTCGTGGAGCGCTTTGTGAGCGTGGGTGAGCAGCCTGAACGTGATCCTTTTGCTGACGGGGAGCCAGTGCAGGTTTCTCAGGTGGGCAGATATGTGGCTGTGGCGAGGGATGTCGAGGATGAGTCGTGCGAAGGCGTTCTGTATGCGTTGAAGGCGTTTCTGAAGTTTGGCTGTGGTTCCTGCGTACAGGGCATTTCCGTAGTCCTGTCGGCTGGTGACGAGGGCCTGGGTGACCGTCTTTCTGGATTCGGTGGGGATCCACCGGAAGATCTTTCGGAGCATGCGCAGGGTGTTGAAACATGAGGGCGAGACTGGGTTGACTTGCTTGGTCATCGTGAGGGAGGAGTCCAGGATGAATCCCAGGTTGCCTGCGTGGTCCATGGGTATCGGTGCGGTGCTCAGCATCGTGGGCCACCAGGAGTCGTCCCACGCGGATGGGGATTGTCCGAGGATGGGGACTTCCATCTTGTCCGAGTTGAGCTTCAGACGGCTGAGCTTCATCCATTCTGCGACATTTTTCATTCCGTCCTGGAAGTTGGCTTTGGCGGTGAGGAGGTCTTTGGTGAGGGAGAGTATCAGTTGGGTGTCGTCGGCGTAAGAGATGATGTTGATGTTGTGTTTGCGTGCGATGGCGGCGAGGGGGCTCATGTAGATGTTGAAGAGGGTAGGGCTGAGTGAGGAGCCCTGGGGTACGCCGCAGATGATCTTGGAGGCCTCGGAGCGGAAGGGTGGGAGGCAGACTCTCTGGGTTCTGTTGGAGAGGAACGATGTGATCCAGTCTAGGGCCTTTCCTTGGATCCCAGTGTTGTAGAGGAGGGTTATTAGGGTGCGGTGGCAGACGGTGTCAAAGGCTGCCGAGAGGTCGAGGAGGATGAGGGCGGCTGTCTCTCCGTTGTCCATCAGGGTCCTGATGTCATCGGTGGCTGCGATGAGGGCGGTCTCTGTGCTGTGGTTGGCTCGGAATCCGGACTGCGATGGGTCGAGCGAGTTGTTTTCTTCGAGGAATGCTGTCAGCTGTTTGTTGACGGTCTTCTCGATGACTTTAGCCGGGAAGGGGAGGAGAGAGATGGGGTGGAAGTTCTTGAGGTCTTTGGGGTCAGCTGTTGGTTTCTTCAGTAGGGCGTTGATTTCTGCGTGTTTCCAGCTTTCAGGGAATGTGGCTGACGTGAGGGAGTTGTTAATGACGGTCCGGAGGTGGGGTGCGATGATGGTGTCTGCTTTGTTGAAGATATGATGAGGGCATGGGTCGGAGGGGTAGCCGGAGTTGATGCTGTTCATGACGCGGGTGGTGTCTTCTGTGCTAATGGGGGTCAATGCATTGAGGCTGGAGGTGGGGGTCGTTGGTTTGGTGGTTGGGGGCAGGGTCAGGGGTCCGAAGCTGTCGTGTATGTCTGTGATTTTGCGGTGGAAGAATGTGGCGAGGGAGTTGCAGAGGTCTTGTGATGGTGAGATGTCGTTGTTGCTGGCGCTGGGATTGGAGAGCTCTTTGACGATGCTGAAGAGTTCCTTGCTGTTGTGGGTGTTGTTGTCCAGCCGCTCTTTGAATTATGTCCTTTTGGTGGTGTGGATCATCTGGTGGTATTCGCGGGTGGCGCTCTTGAGGGCTGTCATGTTTTCTTGTGTCCGCTTGTGGCGCCAGGCTTTTTTGAGGGTTCTGCACAATTTCTTTGCTATTTTGAGGGCGTCTGTGAACAATGCGTTTTTTCTGTTGCTAGTCTTGCCTGGGGGTTTCTTCCGAGGTCGTCGGCGCAGTTGGTGATCCACTGTGCGAGGTTGTGCGCTGCATTGTTGGTGTCAGGGGTGTTGGCAGGTGGGTTCTGGCTCAGCGATGCGGTCAGTTGGTCTGTGGTGACTTTGCTCCAGCATCTGCGGGGGATCTGTGGTGTCTGGTGGTGGGAGGTGGTCTTTTTGAAGGTGAAGTGGATGCAGCTGTGGTCGGTCCAGTGTAGTCCGGAGGAGTGGCTGAAGGAGACGTGGTTGCTGGCAGAAAAGATGGGGTCGAGTGTGTGGCCGGCGAGGTGGGTGGCCGTGTCCACCAGTTGCTTGAGTCCGAGGTTGGCAAGGTTGTCGAGCAGGGTGGTGGTGTTGCTGTTGTTGTTTTTCTCCAGGTGGAAGTTCAGGTCCCCGAGGAGGATGTACTTTGGAGAGTCTAGGGCGTGCGGGCTGATGAAGTCGGTGATGGTCTCGCTGAATAGTGTTCGTCGGCCCGAGGGTCGCTAGATGAGGGTTCCTCTGAGGGTGGTCTGGGGGTCGGTGTGGATCTGGAAGTGTAGGTGTTCGGCGGCGGTGAGTGTGTCTTCGGCATTGGTCGTGACGCTGATGGTGTTCCTGTAGATGATGGCGACTCCTCCTCCGCTTTTGTTGATGCGGTCCTTCCGGGTGATTTTGTAGCCGTCCGGCATGGCTATGGTGATGTTGGGGGCCGAGGAGGCGATCATCCAGGTTTCCGTGAGGAATGCGACGTCTGGAGCTGTTGTGTCGAGGAGTTCCCAGAGTTCGACGGCGTGTTTGTGGACAGAGCGGGTGTTGAGCAGGGTGCACTTGAGGTGGTTGTTGTTGTCGTTGCTGTGTTTGGTGGGTGGGGTGCAGGTACGTAGGCAGGTGAATTTGCAGGCTTGGCAGGTGAAGGGTCCATGGGTGCGCTTCGGGGTGGCTTGGTAGCAGGCGGGTGGTGGTCCGGTGTTGAGTGCGTTGAAGGCGGCGGAGTCGTATCTCAGTCGGGCAGCTTGGCTTTGGCGGGGGCCAGAGGTTCTGGCGCTGGGCGCGGTCCAGGTGCAGACGGGCGCAGATGGGCTTGCCTTTGGTGCGCCTTCGACGCACCAGTGGCGCGCCCGCTGCGCGCGTCCGCTGCGCAGCCGCGCAGTGGCCTCCATTAAGAAGGGGCGAGGGAGGGAGGAGCAGGTGGGAGAGGGAGCGGGGGTCCAATCAGGCGCGGGGGTGGGTCCTCAGGGGAGGCAGCGTCGGGAGCGGGAGGAGGGAGAAAAAACGGCAGGAATGTAGAGGCAGCAAGAGGGCAGCAGGGGTGGTGCTGACGCGGTGGGGGAGCGACAGGGCCTCTGACCAGGGTCGAGGGTCGCTCCCTTAGTGCGCAGCGCCCTCCCTTAAGAAGGGGTGAGGGAGTGAGGAGCAGGTGGGAGGAGGAGCGGGGGTCCAATCAGGCGTGGGGGGCGGGGCTGCAGGGGAGGCAGCGCGGGAGCGGGAGGTGGGAGAAAAAACGGCGGGAAAGTAGAGGCAGCAAGGGGGCAGCAGGGGTGGTGCTGGCGCGGTGGGGGAGCGACCTGGCCTGTGACCAGGGTCGAGGGTAGCTCCCTTAGTGCGCAGCGCCCTCCCTTAAGAAGGGGCCAGGGGGGGAGGAGCAGGTGGGAGGGGGAGTGGGAGTCCAATCAGGCGCGGGGGCGGGGCGGCAGGGGAGGCAGCAGCGGGAGGCGGGAGAAAAAACGGCGGGAAAGTAGAGGCAGCAAGGGGGCAGCAGGGGTGGTGCTGATGCCGTGGGGGAGCGACCTGGCCTGTGACCAGGGTCGAGGGGGTCAATCAGTAGCACAGGCACACATCAAGAGATCCAACTTCCCCCAGGCATTGATCAACACCTATGCAATAGGTCTTGCGCACTGCCAACACTGTCCGGCCACACATAGGAATCTAGCAGTCAACGGTGTAGGGACATCTGCAGTGCAAGCTCCAAGCGTAGAGATAGGGCAATAGGTTTGCCTGAACCAGGGACAAGCAGGGCGAAGGGGGTCAGTCTAGTGCCAATCAATAGTGTAGGCGCATTTTGTAGCATTCGTAGGGGGCCTACGCTATCAGGAAAAATACAGGCTCTAGGCACCGGCCAGCCCAACCCCCCCGGGTCTCAGGAGCGCAGTCCACCTCGCCTCCTCACTTGCATGTAATTGCCCTGGTATGGCCTCCACTCGCAGTCCGGACCACCGCAGACACCAGGCAGGCACAAAGGCGAGGAGAAAGGGGCAGATCCGGCCCGAAGAAGGTGCACCGACAGTGCGGGTACATGGGCCGAGCTCCTGCTGGGACGCCGGAGTCAGGCCGATGCTGCAGGGCCCACTGATGCAATCGGTAGGTGAAGAAGGCGGCCCTGCCAGGAAATCAGCAACTCCTGCCATGCTGGCAGGACAGGTATTCCGCACTGGGTGGGCCCACAGGGAATATGTAATCCCCAGTGCCATCTCCCCGTGCAGTAGGGAAAGCACGTCGCACCACAATCAATACTCTGTGTGATGATCTCTCAATCCGGGGGGGACCCCCCTCCCTCACCAGCCAGCACAAAGCACAACCCCAACCAGGGCCGAAATATGTGGGGGACTACTCCTCTGCGGAATAGGGTTGTTTGCGGCAGCAATCAGAAGGCGGCCACCGGATGCCATCCCACGACAGGCATCGCCCCTCATCCTCACCAGGCCCAGGACACAGTATAAGGTTAGCCCGCCCTCACTCTGCAGCCACAGAACGCCGCAAGATCTTTAATGTGGTTGATCGACCCCGGCAGTCTCTCAGTCCGTAAGGGGAAGGATTCCAGGAGAAGGGCAACCAGGTTCCGTGATAAATGGCAGGATTCTCTGGGTCCCAGCTGGGAGCTCCGCTAAGGTGCAGCCGTCATGCTCGGTGGTAGCCGCGCCCCCCCATATTCAGATGCCACATAACAAATCTCAGGTGCCACCACAATGTTATTAAAAAAAGCTAGCACTTAAAGGCAGACCAGATAAAACTAAATCACTGGGACTAAAACTTTACAAACATAAAGAGCAAATGCTTAATAGCATACCTTTGCAAAATACATTGTTTCCCAAAAGTTACATTATTATTTTTTTTTTCCCAAGGCTACACACCAAGATTACAGTCACCTGCTTCAAATGTGTGGTTAGCTCTGCCTGAGGATTCAAGAATCCAAGACTTCCATTGGAGAAACACTCCTGCCAACGAGGAAAATCTTGATGGCCAGCCTAGCCTGTCAAGTTTGGGTGACCAGCGCCTTGTGCCTCTCCCTCTTTATGGGATACAAAAGGGGATGATGGACGGAGCGTTTGAGCAAATCAAACACTCACCCTAGTAAACTGATCTGGGTTTAATCCATCATAAGTCTTTAGCTCACTCTGCCACCCCAGTTTAGATAGGCCATATGCAAATCAGTCTGATCCTGTGCCTCATGGGAACAGTTCAGCCCGAACTGCCAAGCCATGTCTTCCCTGGACCGAAAACAAGCACCCTGGGACCGGTTTCGGATTCATAATCCTCATCAGCCCGGCTATCTTGAATCCAGTGGCAAAGTGAGCAATGGACTCACATCTGAGCATACCCTGCCAACTTAGGGCGAACAAAGCGTACCTAAACCAAGAATATCAATCAGAGTCCTGTCCCATTACCAACATCAATACCCTAACATGCTTCCAGTGATCTTAACCCCAACAACTATAGCCACCACAGCCATAACATCTGCTGCACAGCCAGAACACATTACACTTGTAGCAAACCAAGTCGCGGTTTCGGGCAGGGCTTTCCTTAGGGAGGGAGAGAGGCTTAGGCAATAGTTGCTAATGTCAACCTCATGAGTATCAATCTGATGGGTGCAACTAAGTGTCTGGAGAATCACTTGGACCAGATTACTATACTTCAACTGACCCAGAATGATATCAAGAGGGCCTAGAATGATAACCTTAAGCACCATCTGAGTGTGCTACCTGTACATTCTGGGCTGGTGCAGAAAAGCTTCAAAGCACTGACTGCTGCACTGTTTGATTGCAGCACTGCTTTCTTTGTTCAATTACTGTCTTCTGACTGCTGTATCCCTACAAAATCCTAATCTGGCAGTTCCACCAAAAATGGGACACTGCTACCCATGCCACTTGTCACCACCCACCCTGTTCATACTAAGTCTGCTTCAGTGGCCTTTAGGAGGGGTTGTGAATCTGGCCCAGCTATGGACAATAACAAATAACCTACCACGAAGAGACACAAAAGGTCAAATATCCTAATGTGAGCATCTAGACTATTCTCTATATCCACCTGAAGACCATGCATTTCCCACCCGTCTCTAAATAATTATTGGCTTACCATAATTTTCTCATCCAAAATCCAAGTAAGTTTATTTTCTGAGAATCCCACAGGGTCCAAGCATTGTACAAAGTTAGTGATTTGATTAAAAATAAATTCAATTATGAATAAAAATATTGTTGTAAGCACCTCCTTCATAGATTCACTTTGCAAGTAATATATTTTATCCCACAAATACATATGCCACATCAAAGTTAAAACGTATGTCAATCATGTAAACTAGACAGACTATACATATTTATTGACCACAAACATTTATTGAAAAACTATCACCATTATGTAGAACAACAGCAATATTTGCTTGTCAACAACAATTTTATTTAAAATGTGGTAGACATCCAAAAGCCCAGCAACGGAGAAAGGCACATAAGCAATGTATACAGCCATTTGTCTAAATCCAGACCCTGCATAAAAGACACATTAGAAAATACCGATTTAAATATAAAAGGTTGAACGAGGTGTGTTTAAAAATGAAATATGACATTTTGCAATGCAAGCTATGTATGTAAACCACCAATTTTGAAGATATAAAGTATATTATAAATGAATGACTACTGGGCAACAAAATACAGGAGCAGCACAAACATTAGTTGCCATCAACACATTAGGCTGCTCACATGCTTTCCTCAGAGAATATGCTCAGACATAAGCTAAAGCAACAGCAAAGCTACATCTGATATCATTACATCTGAATTCCGGACTTTAATACACACCTTACATGAGTCATATACCTTTGATGAAACTCATGCCTATTTACATCACTCCGTAATTGAAAAAAGTGTGACGTTCACTGAGTCATAACCTTGACACCAATGGTCAGCATGCAGATACAATGAACACAGTCCAGTAAACAAGTATCTGTGCAACTGTCCAAAGTATCCACCAATGACACTCTAATGCCCCTGCATATGACAGGATGATATGGGTCAGGAAGGATTAATAAGATACATGCGTTTTAGGCTAAAATTGTCTGCACATTTGCTGTTTATACCAACATTTTTCCAAGGAAACCTCAACCACTGTAAAACATATTCATCTCTCAAGAAATTTTAAAAAACAAAGCTACTCACAATGTGAAAGTAAAAGTCTGGAGATTCTTTTGTCAAAGAGCAAATGTCCACAGGCCAGACTACCGAACTACACATTAGCACTTACCATAGGCAAATATGTTTTTCAATGATTTCACGCCTGAGGTCAGTGCTTTCATTCTCATCGTCATCATGCTGACACATGTTGCCACCGTCAGCTTCGGGTTCCCACTGCAAATCATCATCAGTTATGGTATCTTCCTCCCGAAAGCAATGTTGTGAAGCATACATTAGAGTACTACAGTCTTGCAGACTTTCCTGGGAGAGTAGAGGGAGCCCACCTGTCTTGTCCTGCACCTGTACCTAGCCTTCAGGAGCCCAGAAGCCTGCTCTACATGGCCCCTGTTTCACACATGGGTTCTATGAACCAGATTTCCACTTAGATTGTTAGATTCCTCATAGGCATGGGCGTAGGAAGTGTGTGGGACGCGGGGGATATATCCCCCCAGATTTTGGAGTGGGGGGACATGGGGGTCAAGGGTGGGGGGGACGAGGGGACAAAATAATTTCCCCTCTTCCCACTGTTATTCGCAGTGCCATTAGCACACGTAAGCACCACCTAATGGCCTAGTACTTGACCTGCCTGGAGTCAAAGATGCCACCCGCCCTCTGCCTTTTGATATTCTGTAGGAAGGGAAGGGCAGAGAAGGAAAAACAACTCTGTCTCTTTTCCTTCATGCTGGAGAAGGCAAGGGCAATGTCAACTTCTCCTGATCTACCTCTGGCAGCTGCCCTCCTCCCCTCTCTCTCTTTATTCCTCCATCTCTTTCTGTCTCTGTCTCACTCCTCCTTACGTCCTGATTTCAAGAGACAGCTCATGTACTATCTCTTGCCTCTCCTTTTCTTTATTTGTTCCCCTGTGAAATGGATCCAAAAAAGGTGGAACACTTTAGCTGGAAATGTCCTCATTTTCTGACTGTTTTCTATTCAAAAGAAAAACGTCAGGACGGAGAGAAAAAATAATTACATACCTAAATAAAGCAATACAGAGTGGTCAGCAGACAGGTCAGATTGTTATTTACACCCACACACATTAGCGCCACTTTACAGAGTTTGCCAGTGAAAGCGCTACTTTCTTTTTATCTTCTTTCTTTGAACAACGTTGTTTTCCCAGGGTGGGGAAGTGCACCAATCCTAAATGAGTGTAGTGGAAATGTTTAATATGATCGTTTTCAACAGTTTTAATTATTTTAGCTTATAAAATGTGGCTCTATGTTCGGGGCTGTGGTCTTTTTTAAACCAAACTGCTGACATTATGAAAGGATATAAGCAATGGACATTGAAACTGGTCCCTTCCTGGTCCTGTAGCCATGTCCTGAACTTTTCAGGCAAAATTACCTACTGATTTCTGAATAATGAGTTAAAAAACATTAAGGTAACAATGTTGTTACTCATTTCAGTTCAAATGCTTTGCTTATTCTTGCATTCCCTATGAGTGTTTGCTTTTTCCAGGGTGTTATTCATTTTTTTCAGGCAGCATTTTACTGTTGTCTAGTGCATAATTTGAATTTAGTCGCATCACAATTTAGTTGTAGCCGAAGGTAGTGCGAGTTTCTCTCAGTGGGCAGTATGGTGTTCACTGTGGGAGAGGATGTGGCACTCTGGCCAGAGATGCTGAATTTGGAACTGGAGAACTATGATCAGCCTTCATGACCAGTCCAGCAGACCACACTCCTGACAGAGCTCATTCCGATGATAGACCTTAGAAGGCCTGATAGACCTTAGAAGCCCTGGTGTCTTAGCACCCGCAGGTGGACCCAACAGTGGCAAGTGTGAGTTAACCTTGAAGGCCAGTCCATCACAATCCATACTGCAGTTCACCTACAGTCTTGAGAGCAGGCATACGAAGAAGCACACCCTAGATCGACTGTGACTCTGTCACTGAGGTCATAAAGCCCTTGAGGCCAGTTCACCTCACCCATTGGTACCTCCATTTGCCTTTTTCAGCAGTAGTAGTGCAACTAACCAGGGGTTGGCAACGTAGGATTTGCATGCACACCAAACTTAGGGGGTGATTATAATGGCGGTGAGACCGCCATGTCACCCCATCGGTGGCGGTCCCTCCGCCATCGGTGACAGCATCACCGCCCGCCATATTACAATGGTGGGTGGTTTCCTGGCGGTCAGAAAGACCAACTGCCACACACCCAATGGGCTTCTTGAGCCTGCCAGTGCGGCAGAGGGGCTCGTGGTTCCTACAATGCTGGTGGTGCCTACCAAGCACCGCACTACCGATTGCGATGTACCTTACCCACCAGCCTTGCCACGGCGGTTCACCCACCATGGAAAAGCTAGCAGAAAGGGACATTGGGGGCCCGTAGCAGGCCCCTTTCCCACCAACCCCCAGACATGGGACCTGGGGGGGCAACTATGATGCCCCCCTACAAATCACTGCACCATGTGGCAGGCACCGCATTGTGCCTGCCACGTAGTGCAGTAATATATGTAACATTACCCTTTTTTTTTACATTGGGGCGGATGATGCAGCCAGCAGCACCTGCTGCAATGTAAAAGAGAGGCACTGCGAACGCCATAGTGGCGGTCGCACTGTAATGCCTATCATGTGTCCGCCACCTTGAAGGGCAGCAGTCCCATTCCCCGATTCGATAGCGGACAGACTGAAGTCCGTCTTCCATCGTAATCAGCCCCTAAGTTTGCAAACTTCTTGGTCTCTGCTTCATGCACAAACACTTTTAACATGTGCAGCCTGCTTTCGGGCCACTGGAGTTATGCAGCAATGGAGGCCAAAATTATGTCGCAACTGTTGACTAAATTTTGCAACAATAAAAAGGCTGCAGCGTAATGCGGAACATTTTATGCCACTTTATTATTTTGACAGATTTATACATACTAACAGCCTCTGCAAAGTGTTTGCCTTATTAGTACCTGTGTAACATATAAATGCAGCAGTGGGAAAGGTGACCAGTCAACCTTTGCAAAGAGCCCTACACTTCACAGCAACATAAGTCACATTTCTTTCAGTAATTTTTGATCCGTTTGAACTACAAAATAGTTTTGGGTGAAATCGTTAGATTATGCAGTAGATGATGTATTATGTGGCAAATATGATATAGCCATAGTTAAGTGGAAAACATTTTTACACTTAATTTTTCCCCAACATTGTAGTTGATCAATTTGTAATTTCCCCAAACCCAAAAGTCGAGTTTGGGCACAATCAGCATTTTAAAAGCAGTCCTACAACACAGGGCTACTTTTAAACTGACCTCAGGCTTCAGATGTGCACACATGCAAGTGAGGAAAGGGCTGCTGGCCTCTAAACTGCCATGTCCTATTATATTCTAGGGACTTAAAGGTAGTTCTAATCACCCTGCCCTATTACGTACTAGGGCCTTACAGGAGAGGTCATGCTAATCATAGGGGTACCATAACCCATAGTGCACCCTAGTGTATGTAGGTATTTTCACTGTATTTTTAAGTGTCTCTTTCAGAAAAGCAATGGCCCTGGGCCTGTTTAGGCAGAGGCCAGGGTCAGTCAGAGTCAGGTACCACCAGTACCAGTCAGCAAAAAAGTTGGGGATTGCCCAGGGCGGCTTTGCAACACCAGAGAAACACAAACTCAGAATTTAAAACATAACACCATAGTTGGGGGGTTTCTTTAATAATCAGAATTGATTTCTATCCTGATGAACCCATTTTTCAACATTAGGATAAGGAAAGACTGGGGAAAAATACTAACGTTCTAATCTATACCTTGAAGTTTTCATGCAGCTCTTTGATGACAGTTAATAGCTCACTGTTCAATGTTGGGATTTGAACTTATAAATTGCAAATACCAAAAGAATCTCTCAGACAAAAGCAGTAACTCACTGACCTATTTACATGATATGCATTTTGTGATCTGCGTGGTACACGTTCTTTACAGCAGGCATATTACCCCACTGTGGCTACCTTACCATGAGTCAAAACTTCCACTAGACCACGGGTACTCATAGTACGGCCCATGGGCCTCCAGCAGACCCGCAACCCATCCTTTGTGGCCCGCAGACCTTGCAGACATCGTACCTGTGTTTTTAAAGAAAATGTTTTAAGTGTGTCAGCAAACACTGCCGCAGCAGCACGGACTCCGAGACACTCTTCTCTATGGGGGCCGGGCGAATCACAACAAAGCCTCATTAACATGTAAATGATCTTTAAAAAGACCTGTCAAGTACTCAGGTGCGGCTGTGTGTGTGCCAGGGAAGCTGGGGTGAGGTGACAGAGGGAGATGGAGGGAGGGAGACAGAGGGAGGGAGACAGAGGGAGGGCGACAGAGGGAGGGAGACAGAGAGAGAGGGAGACAGAGAGGGAGATGGAGTGAGGGAGACAGAGAGGGAGACAGACAGAGGGAGACAGACAGAGGGAGGAGGGCGGCAGAGGGTGGGAGAGCGACAGACAGAGGGAGACAGATAGAGGGAGACAGATTGAGGGAGACAGACACAGACAGACAGAGGGAGGGAAAGGGAGAGTGGGAGAGAGACAGAGGGACGGAGACAGAGGGAGACAGAGAGGGAGACAGAGGGTGACAGACAGAGGGAGACAGACACAGGGGGGAGGGAGACAGACAGACGGAGGGAGTCAGCTAGAGGGAGAGGGATGGAGACAGACAGAGACAGACAGAGGGATGGAGAGGGAGAGAGACAGAGAGAGAGGAAAACAGAGGGAAACAGAGAGAGGGAGACAGAGAGAGGGAGACAGAGAGAGAGGGATAGGGAGACAGAGGGAGAGGGAAACAGAGTAAGAGAGACAGAGGAAGACAGACAGAGGGAGAGGGAGACAGACAGAGGGAGACAGAGGGAGAGGGAGACAGATGGAGGGAGACAGCGGGAGGGATACAGAGAGAGGGAGACCGACAGAGGGGGACAGACAGAGGTAGACAGACTGAGGGAGATAGTGGGAGGAAGACAAAGGGAGGGAGACAGAGACAGACTGAGGGAGACAGAGAGAGTGGGAGGCAGAGGGAGAGAGAGAGAGGGAGACAGAGGGAGGGAGACAGAGGGAGGGAGACAGATGGAGGGAGACAGAGGACGACAGACAGAGGGCAACAGACAGAGCAAGAAAGATGGAGATAGACAGAGGGAGTAGGGAGACAGACAGAGGGAGGAGGGTGACAGACAGAGGGAGTAGGGCAACAGACAGAGGGAGGAGGGCGACAGACAGAGGGAGGTGGGCGGCAGAGGGAGACAGAGAGAGGGAGACAGAGAGAGGGAGACAGAGAGAGGGAGACAGAGGGAGGGAGACAGAAGGAGGGAGATGGAGGAGGGAGACAGAGAGAGGGAGACTGAGAATGGGAGACGGAGAGAGAGAGGGAGACAGACAGACAGAGTGAGTGAGACAGAGGTAGGGAGAGGGAGAGGGAGATAGAGAGAGTGGGAGGGAGACAGAGAAAGAGAGAGGGAGGGAGGGAAACAGAGACAGGCAGAGGTAGAGACAGACAGGGACAGATAAAGATAGATAGAGGCAGAGACAGGGACAGGGGCAGACAGATAGAGGCAGAGACAGAGAGACGGAGAGGGGGACAGAGGGAGGGAGACAAGGACTGATAGAGGCAAAGACAGGGACAGGCAGATAGAGGAAGAGACAGGGACAGACAGATAGGGGCAGTGACAGAGAGAAAGAGAGGGAGGTGGAGGGAGACAGATGGAGAGGGAGAGAGGGAGACTGAGGGAGACAGAGAGAGAGGGAGACAGAGAGAAAGAGAGAGGGAGACAGAGGGAGGCAGAGGGAGACAGAGGGGGGAGTCAGAGGGAGACAGAAAGAGGGAGAGGGAGACAGACAGAGGGAGGGAGAATGAGAGAGACAGAGAGAGAGGGAGACAGAGAGAGGGAGACAGAGAGAGAGGGAGACAGAGGGAGAGAGACAGAGTGAGACGGACAGAGGGGGGAGATAGAGGGAGACAGAGGGAGAGGGAGACAGAGGGAGGGAGACAGAAGGAGGGAGACAGAGGGACGCAGACAGAGGGACGGAGACAGAGACAGAAGGAGACAGAGAGAGGGAGACAGACAGCGACAGACAGAGGGAAACAGACATAGAGAGACAGAGGGACAGAGGGAGGGAGACAGACAGAGTGTGAAGAGGGAGGGAGACAGAGGGAGAGAGAGGGAGGGAGACAGAGAAAGGGAGACAGGGAGAGAGAGGGAGACAGAGTGAGGGAGAGAGAGGGAGAGAGAGAGATAGGGAGAGGGTGGGAGACAGAGAGAGAGAGAGAGGGAGACAGACATAAGGAGAGATAGAGAGAGGGGGGAGGGAGACAGAGAGAGAAAGATATGTGTATGCGGAGTCTGGTGTCTCAGTGGATGAAGGTGTCTGCTGCAGGGGCCTGTATTCAACGTCATGGTCACAGTTTTTTCCCTCTAGCCCGCCTCCCTCCCCCACTGACCCCGCCCCCACCGGTGCGGCCCTCGGCCACAAACCACACTGTAAATTTGGCCCGAGAGAAAGTTTGTGAGTACCCATGCACTAGACACACCTCCGATCTCTCTCAATTAAGAACATTAATCACCAAAGTTATCTTCATATTTTTATTGTTGCCTGAAAATTACTGGAGATCAGGAATACAGCAGCAGGTACTTTTCAAACCATAATGCACTTGCAAACACGACGCCCCCACCCTAAGTCAGCGACCTTTGTTTGCTTGGTGCATGAAGATGCAAGATTCATATACATGTTTTTTTAACATTTGGTCTGATTACTGTATGAATGTAAATAACAATAAAGCATAATGCAAACTGTGACTACATGCCTTCTTTTCTCAATATTTCACTTAGAAAGTATGCGATTGTATTTGTTTAACAGGCGATGATTTGTATAGGGTCACTGGAAAGTCCACAAGGTTGTCCCTGTCCCCCCCAGAATTTTAGTGTCTCCTGCGCCCCTGCTCATAGGTGTCAAAAGACAGGTACAACTCGGTTAAAGTGAATCCTCTACAAATATAATCACAATCATGTAAGTGAAATTAAGTTTTACCGGGCACATAACATTATAAATGACGTAAACATAGTAGTTGAGACTTGCCAACAAGCCAGAACCTTCTTGGTGATGTGTCTGCCATATGTTGGGTTATCCAGCTTTGCATAGCACCAGTGATTCATGGGTAGATCATGGAAATCTTGCACAGATATTGGTGAAGTAGAGGTCCGCAATGCAAATCCTTGCATGTTGATGGAGTGAAAATGCTATTTTTATTCCATATAGGAGCTTAGGGGATACAAGGAACAGGTCGTCCCCCTCTCTATGTACTTTTAACAACACGGGACCTGTTACTTTCAGTGGTGCAGATACCCTGGGTCCACCCCTCCTGTCTGGCCCTTAGGATAGGGTAGTCACCATCTATTCTGGCTAGTCTTTCTGGACCAGGTTCTCCACTTTCTACTTGGTAAAAAAGAGAGAACGCTGTTCACCCATCTATCTTTACCTATCTCTCGGTAAAGGAAAGGTGAGGGAAAGTGAGAAAAAAAGTGAGGAACGGAGTGGTGTTGCCTCACGGGAGTAACACCATGGAGGCTCTGCAGGAAGGTACTCGCCTGACGCCTAGGTTCTCATCATTAGCATACACCACTCCAACCTAAATTGTGAAGTGAAAAAGAAAAGAATAGGTGAAGGTGCTCGGGCAACAGAGCCTGCGTGCACCAAAGACTGTGTGCAGCAAGCCTGTGCCCCTCAGGACAGAAGTTAAAAGTGAGCTGCTACTCGCTGGCCTGCTCTATTTTATTCTAGGCTGCTAGTGAGCTCGTATTAAAATGCCGACATGTTTCGTTGCCTATTAGAAAACTTACGGCAACTTCTTCAGGGCTTGTGTGTGTCACTTCACCCTACACCCATTCACTGGTATTCCTGTAAATGTGAAGAAAAAGAAAGAACAGCATTCTCTGTGTCAGTGATATTTTATATACAAGGCTGACTTACTCTACAGCAAAACATATGTTCCAAAATGGGCACATTTAGAAATAAATTCTAACTGCATCGTGGGATATTTACCGTTTCACCTATGTCAGAGGGCATACCTATACCTCTCTTATAGTGATATATGTATCGCCAGTTCGTGAATTATTCCTCAAAAACTGCTCCCGTCAGTCTCTGCAATACATATAAAACCATGTTAGTGATTATATCTTCGAACAGTCTAGTTCATTACATAGATCTGCCAGTTAGGCATGGTCATTTCATCCCTTTTATGCCTGTTGATCACTATGACTGGTATTCATATCCCTCTTTTACTGCTATGCACTTCCGTTTAAGTTCCCCTCTTGGGTTTGCTTACTCATGCATGTTCTATTGTAAGTATCCCCACATGGAGAAATAATTATTTTACTGGTACCCCAATGATCGATTTCTGTGTCTTAGCTCAGTCCGATTTCATTCATGTGTCTCCATTTCATATCGGGGACTAAAGAGATACTAGGTTTGGCTTATTGCTTAAAAATTGCTGCGCCCTGCTTGGTCATCTTTACATAGTGTCACTCTACTCGCAGTGGCGATTGAACTTTCTGTTAATGTGGCAATTTAAATGCATTGCAGTCACTTGTTGAAACAGAACCCCTTTAGTGCACGACATTTCATGTCAATTTACTCGTCTTACCAGGAACGGCTGGATCCGGGCGTTGTCTCGGCAGCACCCGGCTCCTAAAGCAGCTGGCTTTTAAATGTTTGTATCCGTGGTGGAAGCCGTGTTCGTTCCGTGACTCCTCCCCTCTAGAGCCTCCACTGTGGCCGCCATCTTGTAGGGTGTTTTAAAACTGATTTAGTGAATCGTACTTAACGTTTGTGTATGGTGTAGTGTCACTGTTCATATCACTATTGACCCATATGGTGTATTCCTCAATTCTGAACGTGATGTCGTGTTATTAGGTAGTCTTTCTACAGTTTTGCGCTATTTACATTACGAAGGGAAGCAAATGAAAACTCACCCTTACTGTTCTATTTCGGTTTGTAACGGAATTACCCGATTCTCAGGGCACTGTTAGATGTCCCTGCTCTCAGTATTTCAACACAATCTAACCTGTTTCGGCGTCTAGTGGTTAATATTGTGCGATACAAGAGTGATCTCATATGAACGTTTTATCACTCCTTGACCATATTAATATCAAAACAATGTACGTTGCGCCCCACTGTCCACACATCTGTGACTAGTTTAGATGTTATGTCACTTCGAGTCGATGTGCGTCATTTGCCAAAGGTGATTAATCTGCGTACCATCTTTGGATCAACTCCTTAGCTATGCTAGAGGTGTATGAATATATGGGTTAGATGTTTACTTTGCCCCATTCAATGTAATCATTCAAGCCAATTTGATCCGCACCCTCCCGATAAATCCATCTTGCTTCTCTGGTACAGAGTTTGCGTTCGATGTTGAACTGATCACCTTGTACTTTTTCCAGTACAGTCCATCGCAATTGTCTCGGGCTGTGTTGCATTGTTTTGAAATGCTGAACTAGTTTGGTCGTCAGTTTGCCCGTTCGTATGGTGCTCAAATGTTCCTGGATTCGGATCTTGACCTTGCGCGATGTTAAACCTATGTATTGTAAATCACACGGACAAGTTATTCTATATATCACGTGTGTTGAGTTAGAATAACTAAATTTGTTTAGGTACCAGATCTGGTTGTTCTGCAAGGTTACAGTTTTGGTAGTTTGTGTTAGTTCGCACACTGAGCACCCCCCGCAAGGATGATGATCCTGGGGGAGGTTAGACTCCTTTGGTGTGGATTTAGGGCGTGTGTGAACTAATCGATCGCGAAAACTCGTGGAGCGTTTGAACGCAAATCTGGCTTGCGGCATGGTCATGTTCTTGGTACTTAGGAGGTGCCAGTGTCGTCTAATGATCTGGCGTACCTGGGTTGATAGGGGTCCGAATGTGGTTACCACTGGGGTACAATCCTGGGTATCTTTAACTGTTCGCTCCAATAATGCAGATCGTGGGGTGTTTAGTGCTCGCTTCTGCGCGAGGCGAATGATTTCCTTGGGATACTCTCGTTCCTTCAGTTTGACAGCCAATTGTTGTGCTTGTTCCGTGAAATCTTCCGTAGTTGAGCAATTTCTATGATACCTTAAAAATTGGCCCACTGGTAAGTTATCGCGCAGTGCTCGGGGGTGGTAAGATTTGCAATGCAATAGCGAGTTCTTGTCTGTTGGTTTTTGGTGAACTCCTGTAACTAGTTTGTAATCTATTGCTATGTCGCCGATGTTTGGCTTTTGGTCCATGTAAATTTTAGACTTGGATCTAGAGTATTTATCCAGTGGAGGAACTCCATCAGTCGGTCCTCTGTGCCATGCCAGATGCATAAGACGTCATCGATATATCTCTTCCAGAGGGTGATGTTCCCCTGGAAGAGATTGGTCTCATGGTTGATATAGTGCGTCTCAAATTGGCCGACATATATACACGCCAGGCTCGGGGCAAATGTAGCCCCCATTGAGGTCCCAGACACTTGCAGGTAGATCTGGTCTTGAAATGCAAAAAAGTTGTTAGTGAGAGCAATCTCTATGCATTGCAAGACGAACAGTTGTGGTGTGTCATAGAACCACTCGCATGCCCCAGGGAGCGCGCTGCTGCCACCAGCGTCGCCTCCTGGGGGATGCTGGTGTATAGAGATTCTATGTCTATGGTTACTAGCCAGTCTTCGTCCGGGTCAAAAACGTCTTCTTGTAAGATTTTTAACAAGTCTGTAGTGTCTTTCACAAAGGAAGGTTGTGTCACGACACATTCCCTAAGGAAAAAGCCAGAAAACTGTGATAGGGGTTCAAGTAATGATTGTATCCCCGAGACAATGGGCCTACCCGGGGGGGGCCTCTGTGGCTTGTGGATTTTTGGCACTATATAGAACGCCGGCATTCTTCGTTTTGTATTAACCAAAAACTCAGCTTCTTTATAGGTCACCCATTTTTCCTCCTTGGCATCTGCTACCAATTTTATGATCATATCCTGTAGCTCTTTGGTTGGATCCCTGGCCAGTGGTTTGTAGTTATGGCGGTCACTTAGCAATCGCTGCACTTCCATGTTGTAATTCTTCGTGTCCATGACCACCACCGCCCCACCCTTATCCGCCGGTTTGATGGTGATGGCCATGTTGTTTTCCAGGTCTCTCAAGGCTTCCCACTCCTTTTTAATTCATATTTGTGTGGGGGAATTTTGAAGCCTTTTGTTCTAGTATATATATGTCTTGTAGTATTTTCTGTTAGAAAACCTGTACTTCTGGGCCGGACATCTCAAGTTGGTAGAGAACAAGAATTGTTAACTATATTCATCTTGTTCCTTTCCCTGGAAGAATTTCTTAAGCTTGATCCTTCTCATCATACCGTGGATTTCTCCTCTGAGTTGGAAACTATCATTTTTGGGAGTGGGTACGAATCCTAATCCTTTATTAAGTACTCTTAGTTCATCTGGACTCAGTTGGTATTCTGATAGATGTACCACTATTGTCTCTGGTTTTATAGTTGTAGTGTGCCCCTGCCTTGACTGCGTGTTTGTCGTGGTGAGAACATTTGCCATGTTGTATTGGAGTTCTGTTGCCCTCGGCCTCACCCCTTGCCCTTCTTGCTTGCCCCTCTTGTATTGTGGGGGTGCTGATTCTGTTGACCTAATAAAGCCCTGAACAGTGCTCCTAGGTCTTCGTTGGTACTTTCAGTGGTATCAAATCTAACCCTTTGGTTAGATGAGTTTGGGTGTGTGCTTAAGTCCTCCTCCTCACTACTGGTATTCTCAAAGGACCAGTTGTTTGGCGCCCTTCTACCTTGCCGTTTCCCCCCTCTCTGGCCCTGTGGTGCTATACTCTGCTCTTGCCCTGTTGGTAGTGTTGATCTTCTGTGTATGGGTAAGCCCACTCGTGACGGAATCTATCCAGGTTGCGTTTCAATCCTTTTATTTTTTGGTTTACCATATACGCCTGGTAGTCGCCTAAGTCGCTTTGGATTTTACTAAGCTGTTCTTTTAAGTCCGTAATAGTCTGGTCTGCTTTTAGGGTTGCTTCTATATCAAGGATTTCTTTCAGGAGTTCCTCGCTGAGTCTTTTGGCTGTTTCTATTATTAATACCAGCCAGTCCCTTGTGCACCTATTTGCGATGTAACTCCAGTCTACCCTGAATCTTTTATCTTCTAAGAAGATTTTGGGTTCTATACGGACCAAAAGGCTGGCTGGAGCTGCTCCTGCCCTGAGGTATTCTATCATTAGAGCCCCATGCAGTGCTATCCTTATCTGTCGCTTCCCGGTATTTTAAAGTTTTTCCCATTCATCCCGTGTAGTGGATTTAGTATTCAGGGGGGCGTCTGGTAATAGTGAGGGGCCCTCACTAACATGGTTTTATATGTGTTGCAGAGACTGACGGGAGCAGTTTTTGAGGAATAATTCACGAACTGGCGATACAGATATCACTATAAGAGAGGTATAGGTATGCCCTCTGACATAGGTGAAACGGTAAATATCCCACGATGCAGTTAGAATTTATTTCTAAATGTGCCCATTTTGGAACATATGTTTAGCTGTAGAGTAAGTTAGCCTTGTATATAAAATATCACTGACACAGAGAATGCTGTTCTTTCTTTTTCTTCACATTTACAGGAATACCAGTGAATGGGTGTAGGGTGAAGTGACACACACAAGCCCTGAAGAAGTTGCCGTAAGTTTTCCAATAGGCAACAAAACATGTCGGCATTTTAATGCGAGCTCACTAGCAGCCTAGAATAAAATAGAGCAGGCCAGCGAGTAGCAGCTCACTTTTAACTTCTGTCCTGAGGGGCACAGGCTTGCTGCACACAGTCTTTGGTGCACGCAGGCTCTGTTGCCCGAGCACCTTCACCTATTCTTTTCTTTTTCACTTCACAATTTATGTTGGAGTGGTGTATGCTAATGATGAGAACCCTGGCGGCAGGCGAGTACCTTCCTGCAGAGCCTCCATGGTGTTACTCCCGTGAGGCGACACCACTCCGTTCCTCACTTTTTTTCTCACTTTCCCTCACCTCTCCTTTACCGAGAGATAGGTAAAGATAGATGGGTGAACAGCGTTCTCTCTTTTTTACCAAGTAGAAAGTGGAGAACCTGGTCCAGAAAGACCAACCAGAATAGATGGTGACTACCCTATCCTAAGGGCCAGACAGGAGGGGTGGACCCAGGGTTTCTGCACCACTGAAAGTAACAGGTCCTGTGTTGTTAAAAGGAGTGAAAATGCTCCCTATTGTGACACACTTGCTCCCAGTCATTAGATGGCACAAATAAAGTGGGGGTTCGGTCCATGACACCTGCCACATGTAGTATGCATCTCAATCAATGGAAAGGGGCTTGATATTGTACAGTGTAGCCTTATAAATTGGAAACTGGATGTAGTCATTCATATGCCTGAGCACATCATCCAAAACCTGGATGAGGACAACAGAAGGTTGCTGAGACATTCAATTTGATTTGCCCACCTGTATATTGAATGAACGGCCGAGAAGCACAGCCATATAACACTGGCATTAGACACAATATGTGTGAGATGTAAGTCTGAATTTAGATGTCAGGCAAACGTTCTGATTGGAACTACTGGTTCAATTCCTCTAGTGTTTCATGGTTCAGCCTATACATATTAATGTTTTGCCTTTCCGGCACTGTATATTTTGACGTGGTCTGTACACACATTGGTTACATTGCATTATGCTTCTCCGATTGCCTGGGGTGTGTGATTGGCATGCCACAATATATAAGTACACAGTGTTTTGCCTTAATATCAATTGTAAAATATGGAGGTATTAGACTATTGTGGCAAAAATATCAATGAAAACATATTAAGATTTTACAGGTAAGTATACATTTACTTTACTTTTTTGTCATGTTTGCCATGTTATTCTGGTCGCATCATATTTTTGCTGTCTATATTTCAGCATAGACCAAGTGCCACACGTAAATTATTAGGGACAACAATGTTCCCAAATTTACGAATGCAGGCATATATAAGTTGGCTAAAATGTGAAAAATGTTGGTGACATTACTTACACTCACAAAACTGTAATATGCCACACAATAATGCATTTTGTTAATAAGTATTTCCCCAAAAACAATATGCTCACATTTTCTTTTTTAAATTGAGTTACTGTTTTTTTTTAAATAAAGGTTTACATTTTAAAATACAACTATTTAAATGTGTTTATTTATATATGAATGCATGTCATTTCACCATTTATATGTGAATATTTAAAACAATCAAACCATTAAACTTGACAGGAATTACACACGGAAAAATTGTATCTATTGTTGTCAATGAGAAAGTTCAAGTTGTTGTTGACAGAAGCATGGATGACAGAATGCTAAAACAATTCTGTACCCAAATTTTCCACTTGCCACAATCCTACATTGATTATTGATGGAATCCTTCATCTGCTGTGTAAGTGTCCATTGACAGAACATCTATCATGTTCACATACTTTTTTAATGTCCATGAGGTCTCTTGCTTCCTAAACACCATCGGTAGCAGACCTCCTCCACTGTTGCTGCTCGCTAACTTCTGCTGGGACCCTCCTTGGCTGAAGGTGCTGGTGACTCCAGTTGGAAATTCTTTCAAAGAAGTCATACCAACCACAGCCAGTTAGGTGATCCAGCAGATAAGCAGGTCTGCTAAATACATATATTTTAATTTTTTTATTGCTATATTGCACTAAATATTCTGATAAGGGATTTGACACTCTCACCCTAATGCTGAAAATACTGCATTTACTGCACTAAAAGTGTAAATTTGTTATTTTCAGAAATATTACTCCAGCACAAATGTTGTCCAGTACCCTGTGTGTCTTACCTTTGGCCACTTGATTTCACATTTAAGTTACCTGGAAACTTTCCAAAGTCAAAGGCATGCCCTGAGCAAAAACCCTCTGTAAGAAATTGGTGGTACTATTTGAGGTCTCCCACCGTAAATATGGAATAGATCAGACAGCTTTAACTTGGAGGCATCTATAAAGTATTTTTGCAAGACTCAAACAGCAATATAGTTAAAACACAACATAAGAAAAATCCAAAATCAATTTAGAAAAATAGGCAGAAAAATGAATGATTAGCTGCTTACTCAGAATCATCCTGGAGATACCAATAAGTGACTTAACCCTAACCACCTCAACCTAATAAGAAAGCGTACAGACCTTTTTTTAAATGTCTATGAGGTAGACTTTCTCAGAAGTGTGGGTAGTTAATTCCAGAGCATCGCTGCCAGGAAAGAGAAGAAGCAGCAGCCCCAGGTGGCTCTATGAATCATGGGTATAGACAAAAAGTCCTGGGGCCATATTATCCAAGTTCCCTGGCTGCACAGTAGGCATTTGAGTCCACTTTGTACGCCCAGGGCACTTTGGTATTACAGAAGGGGCCGCAGATGCTTATGCAGCCCTCTCTGTAATACCAATACAGCTGGCACACATAAAGTGCCATTGCTATCTTCAGAGGGTGTACCCTCATTTGCATGGGGGCATACCCCAGGCCAATGAGGGAATCCCTTTGCCTATGTACCAGTGCCGCATGACAGCGCAGAGGCAAAGAAGCTCCCAGGAGGCACACTGACAGTACACCCTCTAAAAGGCGGCATACTGGAAGTGCGCCCCCTGAAAGCAGCCCTCTGGAGGTGAAAGGGGCTCCCATGGACCCCAAGACATTGCCTTGCAGGCCAGTCAGTCACTCACTGCACCCGCCTGCAAGGAGCTCTCTATACTCCCTTCACAGTGCATGTGGATTTGTGAATTTGTGAATTTGTGATGGTATTTGTAGAGCGCGGCGGTCGCTCCGGAAGGAGCATCATGGCGCTAAATTTCCAGGTAGAGGATCAGATCATTTCCTAGAGGGTGAGGAGTTATATAGCGGCCTTGATGTAGTCATCCTTAAGGCTATAGATCCAGGTTTTTAGCAATTATCTAAATGGATTTTCTTGGGTTTGGAATCTCAGATTTTTGGGCATGAGGTTCCAGGCTTTAGTGGCCAGGTGGTGTAAGGTTTTGCCACCTTTTGTCTTCATATTAAACCTGGCAGGGAGGATGAGATTGTCATGGGAGGAACGCAGAGATCTGGACGGGTTGTAGTGGGGGAAGCGTTTGGTAAGGTATAATGGGCCGGAGCTATTGAAAGCCCGGAAGGCGACAAGCAGCATCTTGAAGAATATTCTCTTGTGAAGTGGGAGCCAGTGCAGAGATCTTAAAGCAGCGGAGATAGACGATTTCCTGGGCAGCTTTAGGACAAGTCGGGCTGCGGAGTGAAGAACACTTTGGAGCTTATTGAGTGTGGCCTTTTTAGCTCCAGCAAGGAGACCATTACAATAATCCAGGCGTGAGATTATTAGGGCCACTGCTACCGTTTTCCTAGAATCTAGCGGTAAAAAGTCAAAGAATTTTTTTAGGGACTTAATAATTCCGAAACATCGGCCCGCTACGGTCCTGACGTGATGATCAAAAGATAGATCGGTGTCAAACAGGACACCGAGGTTTCTTGCAGTGGTTACAGTCTGGGGGGGGGGGGGGGGGGCGGCAGAGTTTCTGGCCACCAAAGGGCTGGGCAGAAGATGGTATTTTTTCCCATGGGGAGGATCTCCGTTTTGCTGGAGTTGCATTTAAGATGGTTTAAGTCCATCCATTGGAAGACAGCTTTCAGGCAGTTTTTGAGGTTTAGCTCTGCCTTGGTAGAGTTTTTCTCTAAGGGAACGATGAGTTGAGTGTCATCGGCATACGATGTTACCTGTATGCCGAAGGACTCAATAAGGGATATGAGAGGGATGAGGTAGACGTTAAAGAGGAGGGGGCTCAGGATAGAGCCCTGGGGGACCCCCAAGGAGACTCTCTTCTCTTTGGAGTGGAAGGGACCAAGAGCGATAGTTTGGGATCTGTCGGTTAGAAAGGATTTTATCCAAGATAGGGCAATATCGGATATCCCTATGTCTACCAATCTGCTAATCAGGATGGCATGAGAGATGGTGTCGAACGCCGCGGTGAGGTCTAGGAGGATGAGGACGACGTTCTTTTTCTGGTCTTGAAGCATTTTTAGCGAGTCCGAAAAGCTCGATCAGTGCCGTTTCGGTAGAATGATTGGGGCGAAAGCCAGATTGTTGCGGATGGAGTATATTATGAGCTTCAAGATAATTTTTGAGTTCTCTGTATACCATTTGTTCTGTAATTTTTCCCAAAGCTGGGAGGAGCGAGATAGGCCGAAGATTGGTAAGATCTGACGGGGGTTTGTTGGCTTTCTTCGTCAGGGGTTCAACTATTCCCTGTTTCCACAGGCGAGGGACAAAGCCCGTGCACAGAGAAGAATTAACAATGCTGTTAATTATAGGATTTACTACATCGATGAGTTGGTGGAGAATTTTGGGGGGGGAGGGGTCAGAGGGCGACCCGGATTTGCACGCCAAGATAACTTTTCTGGTTTGGTCTAAGCTAACCGGGGAGAAATTTTTTAGACTACCCCCAGGGGTTGCTTTTTGAGGCAGATCACATGAGATTTGGATAGCTTGTGGAGGGGGAAAGTTTTTTTGAATGGCGTTAATTTTTTCCTCGAAAATAGTCAGCTATTTTGTTACATAGATCTTGGGATGGAGGTATTTCAGTTTGTAATGCTTTGGGCTGGATGAAAGATTTCACTATAGAGAACAGAGTTTTTTGTTTCTGGTTGGAGTCACTGATAGCTTTAGTGTAAAAGATTTTTTTAGCTGATTTTATGTTGGAGTGGTAACTTTTCCTTAGTTGAATGTATGATAGTCGGTCAGCACTATCATACGTTCTACGCCACTTACGTTCGGCTTTTCTACAAGATAGATGGGATGTGGCTACGTCGGATGTGAACCAGGGGGCATTAAATTTGGGTTTTTTGTCTGTTCTTCGGGAGCGATTTGCGGAGTCCCGTGCTCTGATTTCCTGAGTAATCCATCTATGGAAGAGATTTGCGTCGTATTCAACGTCTCCGGTGAAAGAGGGGACATGAGATTGAGAGATAGGGTCAAGTGCAAAGGCTTCTTGCATCTTTTTCCAGTTGACGGAATTGTCAGGGTGTGAGTTGGATTTACTAAACATTTGTGAGCGAGAAGTTTTAATGTGGAACGGGATCAGATTATGATCCGTCCATATTTGCGGGACAGGGGGTAGGGTTGTGAGAGAGGGAAAGTTGGAACATATCCCGTCGAGTGTATGTCCAAGTGCGTGAGTGGGCAAAGTCACATTTTGCTGAAGGTTGACAATTTCTAGGGTCTGTAGAAAGTTGTTGGCCTGTTGGTCGGAATTGGACTCAAGGTGAAGGTTAAAATCCCGAAGTAGGGTGAAATGAGGGTATCTAAGTAAGAGATGACCCAGAGTGTCGCTCAGTGTATCTAGGAACCTGGAGGGATTGCCGGGTGGGCGATAGATAAGTCCACCTGAGAAGGACGAGGATTCGTTAAGTTTGATTGAGAAACCAAGACCTTCAGTGTCTTTTAAGGGGTCTAGGTTAAAGGTATGACAGGTAAAACTGTTTTTCAGTATTAATGCAACTCCTCCGCCTCTCCCTTTCGGTCTGTCCTGTCTGAAGATGGAAAAACCCTGGGGAAGGGCAATGGCTAGGTCCGGATTGCTATCTTCTGTTAGCCAGGTTTCAGTTATCAAGAGGCAGTCGAGGTCTGAATCGAGGATGAGGTCTCTTATGTCTTGGCTATGCTTACACATAGAGCGTGCATTTATCAGTCCTCCTTTAAAATGCGGTAGGCTAGCCCTGGGGAGGGTAGTGGAGGGGGGTGAGTGGACTGGGGTTATGATGGGAGACCATCTGCAGATTTTACAGCGGAACGAGCCAGTGAAGTTCACCATATCGAGTTGGCAGGAGCAGCTGTTCTTACCGCGTAGTCGGTGGAGGTCGCTGGAGGGATAACTGATATGCGTGGGGGATTGGGCAGAGTTCCTGTGCCTGTTGCGGTCTTGGCGCGGACGGGCGCAGACGGGCTGGCCTTAGGCACGCCTTCGGCACGCAAACGGCGCTCCCACTGCGCTCGCCCGCTGCGCTCGTCCGCTGCGCTTCCTGTGCATGCACATATCTAACAAATGGGGGTGTGGCCTAAAGGGGGCGTGGTCAGCGCGCACGCCTGGGCTGATGGCGGCCGCTCAAGTGGATGCAAAGCGCGACAGCGGTCCAATCGGCTGTGCGCAGGAAGAGGTTCTGATTCCTAACAGTGTCGCTTTGTTTACAACAGCAAAGTAAGTGACACCACACAAATATTAAAATTCAATTAAATGAAGTAAACACTCGTACCACCAGCTCCCGGCTTTCCGCCTCAGGACTGGGTATGGAAATAATGAAAGGCGCTAGTTCTCAGCGCTTTTGAAGGCAGGTCGGGGGGCGTGGCCTAAAGGGGGCGTGGTCAGCGCGCACGCCTGGGCTGATGGCGGCCGCTCAAGTGGATGCAAAGCGCGACAGCGTTCCAATCGGCTGTGCGCAGGAAGAGGTTCTGATTCCTAACAGTGGCGCTTTGTTTACAACAGCAAAGTAAGTGACACCACACAAATATTAAAATTCAATTAAATGAAGTAAACACTCGTACCACCAGCTCCCGGCTTTCCGCCTCAGGTCTGGGTATGGAAATTATGAAAGGCGCTAGTTCTCAGCGCTTTTGAAGGCAGGTCGGGGGGCGTGGCCTAAAGGGGGCGTGGTCAGCGCGCACGCCTGGGCTGATGGCGGCCGCTCAAGTGGATGCAAAGCGCGACAGCGTTCCAATCGGCTGTGCGCAGGAAGAGGTTCTGATTCCTAACAGTGGCGCTTTGTTTACAACAGCAAAGTAAGTGACACCACACAAATATTAAAATTCAATTAAATGAAGTAAACACTCATACCACCAGCTCCCGGCTTTCCGCCTCAGGACTGGGTATGGAAATAATGAAAGGCGCTAGTTCTCAGCGCTTTTGAAGGCAGGTCGGGGGGCGTGGCCTAAAGGGTGCGTGGTCAGCACGCACGCCTGGGCTGATGGCGGCCGCTCAAGTAGATGCAAAGCGCGACAGCGTTCCAATCGGCTGTGCGCAGGAAGAGGTTCTGATTCCTAACAGTGTCGCTTTGTTTACAACAGCAAAGTAAGTGACACCACACAAATATTAAAATTCAATTAAATGAAGTAAACACTCGTACCACCAGCTCCCGGCTTTCCGCCTCAGGACTGGGTATGGAAATAATGAAAGGCGCTAGTTCTCAGCGCTTTTGAAGGCAGGTCGGGGGGCGTGGCCGAAAGGGGGCGTGGTCAGCGCGCACGCCTGGGCTGATGGCGGCCGCTCAAGTGGATGCAAAGCGCGACAGCGTTCCAATCGGCTGTGCGCAGGAAGAGGTTCTGATTCCTAACAGTGGCGCTTTGTTTACAACAGCAAAGTAAGTGACACCACACAAATATTAAAATTCAATTAAATGAAGTAAACACTCGTACCACCAGCTCCCGGCTTTCCGCCTCAGGACTGGGTATGGAAATAATGAAAGGCGCTAGTTCTCAGCGCTTTTGAAGGCAGGTCGGGGGGCGTGGCCTAAAGGGGGCGTGGTCAGCGCGCACGCCTGGGCTGATGGCGGCCGCTCAAGTGGATGCAAAGCGCGACAGCGTTCCAATCGGCTGTGCGCAGGAAGAGGTTCTGATTCCTAACAGTGGCGCTTTGTTTACAACAGCAAAGTAAGTGACACCACACAAATATTAAAATTCAATTAAATGAAGTAAACACTCGTACCACCAGCTCCCGGCTTTCCGCCTCAGGACTGGGTATGGAAATAATGAAAGGCGCTAGTTCTCAGCGCTTTTGAAGGCAGGTCGGGGGGCGTGGCCTAAAGGGGGCGTGGTCAGCGCGCACGCCTGGGCTGATGGCGGCCGCTCAAGTGGATGCAAAGCGCGACAGCGTTCCAATCGGCTGTGCGCAGGAAGAGGTTCTGATTCCTAACAGTGGCGCTTTGTTTATAACAGCAAAGTAAGTGACACCACACAAATATTAAAATTCAATTAAATGAAGTAAACACTCGTACCACCAGCTCCCGGCTTTCCGCCTCAGGACTGGGTATGGAAATGGATTGCCACCTGCACTTTGAAAGATACATGCCTATATGAAGGCTTTATTTGTGAAAAATGGGAGCCATGCAGGCGGGAGGAGTGAGATTGTGTGTTTCCTGGGTACACAGACAAACTTTGAAATCCCTGTGATAGAGCGAAGAGAAAATGACATCCGTCTGAGAGAATTAGTCCTTTCTTTGTGTTTGTTTTAAACATCCAATAAGATGGAGGCAACCTGTTTAAATCCACCATTATGACAACTTGCTCTGTTGTGTGTTTTAAAAGCAAGCAAGAAGAAGGCTGAACACCAAAACGCATCCTTGGAATAAAACAGAACTAATCAAAAGGGCCCTTGAGTGCGGAATTGTTCTTTGGGAACAGGAGCGTTAATTGTTGAAATGGACCCACCTCCATTTCTATCTGCACCCGTCTTTAAGAGTGCGGTAGGCGCCTGAAGGTGGACTGAAAGAGCACAGTGTAATTACTTGGCGTTTTGCACCACCAGCAAGGCAGCACCACCGCCAATGCATGTCGACAATTATTTGCAACTGTTGGAAATACATCTATCTAACCGGGTCCTGTCCTGTGTGCCTCGAGACCTTGTGGTTTGGACGAGTTGCCCTGGAATGTGTCATTAACAGCGCAAGAAGGCACGAAGAATAACATTTTGCTAAATCTGAACATGCACAGAGGGAGACTGTAAATACCTACCATGCGTAAGGACGAACTGTGGATTCCAGGTACATGCTATATGAAGGCTTTATTTGTGAACAAGGGAGCCATGCAGGTGGGAGACGTGAGATTCTATGGCAGGACGGAGGCTCCGATTATGCTTTCTCAATTCCTTTACTGAACAGCAGCCAATCAGCACAGTAAAGTAAAAACTCAGACTACATTACCCATAAACCCTGGGCAACCATAGAGTCCACATACATATAAATAAGGAGATAGAGGTTACAACTTCCTCTTTCTTTGCTGCTTCGCAGCCTGTTAAGTGCTTTTTGCATTACTTCTTGAATTATTGAAACGTTTGGCTTACTGCTTTGTTTAATTGTGTCTATGTTTCTTGCTTGTGTTATTGCCAGGCTGTGTGCGCTTTTCAGCCTGTATTTTGGCGCTTTGCGGCGCGTCTTTATTGCTTAACCGGCTTCTGTGCTGGTGTTTGGGGAGCGGGTGCGGCAGCTCCCGACTTGGTTATTTCTTTAACCCGGTCTTCTTGTGGAGCGGGAGCGGGGCTGGAAGGACACGCGTGTCTCGCGCACCCTTCCTATTTGGCAGCGGCTGTTCGCGCATGCGCGACGGTTTGTTTACACGCCTTGTCGAGCGTGTGCTTCTGAAACGCCGTCTGTGCCTCAGCCTGACTGATTTGAATGCTGTTTTCAGCGTGCCCTGAATGGCTGCCGTTTGAGCTCCCTTACGCCCTCTGACAGGTTCAGAGTTAGGGGGTTGTAAAATTTTGCATAGGCTTTGCCTAGAGTGGGGAAATTTTATTTATTTTTTCTTCTATTATTAGTGAAAGTCTGCTCCCTCCACATTTAATTAATTAATTTTCACAGGGTCTCCCTGTATTCCTTAGGCTTGCACTAGGAGTACCACTCCCCCAATTACTTGGCTTTGCCTGCTTAATTGTTTAACCTTCATTGGGCGTTTATTGGCATATATTGTCACCATGGCAGAGTACTGCGAAGAGGAAGGTTATGATTATTATGAGGAGGAGGAGTCCTCTACTTCTTTTGATGACTTTATGGGCCAGGCGCTTTGTCAAGCGATTGCGCCACTGAAAAAGCATCTTGCAGATTATGCTGCGCAGCACGGCTGGGTGCCTCCTTCCTCTGGGCGTTCCAAAAAGTCGCCAAGAAACCCTCATTCCAGCCATTTTGCGAAACTTGCTAAATCCCTTTCTGCTCCTTCTGCAAAGAAGCGCAAGGTGTCCTCTCGTTCAGATCCTCCTTCTGATACGGATGACGGTACATCCTCGTCTTCTTCCTCCGAGCCTTCTAAGCCTCCTCCCTCCAAAAAATCGCGGAAAGAACATTATGTTGATGCTCCTACTTCTCCGCAATTGTTGACCTTCAACCCCTCTGACATTATCCATCCTCACTCTTCTTCTTGGTTGCCTTCCCCCGAGGTGGCTCAATACATTCAATCCCACATCCGTCATTCCTTTGACAAGGATGTAAGAGCGCGTTTGCGCTCCGAGTGCCCACGTCCTGACTTGGCGGACAAGCTGGCTTCCACACCTGATGTTGATCCCACAATGGTCACTTACATGAGAAAATATTCAAAGGACCCTACCAAAGGTTTGGATAGATCGTGGCGTCTGTGCCAGGATAAGCTTTTAGATCTTTTGGGCCCTCTCACTAAAATTCTGGACATGGGATACCGAGCCAATGAATCTGGCTCCCTTATTGACCCCGATGAGCTGGTCGGCTGGTCTCAACGGGCTGTCTGTTTGCTTGGCAATGCCAACTGTGCCTTGTCCACGGAGCGCCGTTCCATCCATCCTAATGAAACTGGATCCAAGACATACGGATTTAGCCTCCTCGGAGTCTGGCCCTTTAGCCCAAGGTTTACTTTTTGGCGCTCCATTTCTGAAGGAGCTGACAAACTTTGTTTCCACCTTTAGCGGCCTTGACAAGGCCCAGTCTAATTTGAAACGTGCATTCCGTCCGGTTTTTGGCAGGGCCGGATGAAGGGGACGTTCGTCCGGCCGTGGTTCCGACAATACTCCCCAGCGAGGGAACAAGTCCCAGCGAGGCGGTCAACAGCAATACCCCTCCACCAAGTCTTCCTTCTACCCCTCTAAGAGAAATAGAGGACAAGCCGGCAAAGGTGGATACTCCGGAGGTCATGGAGGACGTCAAGATTCTTCCCCATCAGGTGAGCTTAATTCTAGCTTCAACTGTAATTTTGGGGGGCAGGATTCAATTTTTTCTCAACAATTGGCGTTTGATCTCAAACGATGCCTGGATACTGGAGATGGTGCAAGGGTACAAAATAGAATTTTACTCTCGCCCTCACCAAGATCTTCGGCCTCGCCCCCTTGTTTTTTCCCTACAAGACCAGGAGTTCATATCCGCGGAAGTCTCTTCTCTTTTGACCAAAGGAGCCATCGTTCTCACATCTCCTCATCCCCAGGGTTTCGTCAGCAATGTGTTTCTCGTGGAGAAGAAAGGGGGAGGGTCTCGTTTAGTCCTCAACTTGAAGGACTTCAACGGCAGAGTGGTTTATCGCCACTTCAAGATGGAGGGCATTCATCTTCTGTGAGACCTTCTTCAAGAAGGAGATTGGATGGTTCGTCTGGACCTAAAAGATGCTTATCTGTCGGTCCCGATTTATGCTCCTCATCGCCGGTACCTTCAGTTCCAATGGTTGGACAGTTGGT
Source organism: Lissotriton helveticus (assembly GCF_964261635.1). NCBI lineage: Eukaryota > Metazoa > Chordata > Amphibia > Caudata > Salamandridae > Lissotriton > Lissotriton helveticus. The sequence goes on along the minus strand of NC_136063.1, from coordinate 1,808,518,668 downwards.
ACGAGTACAAGGTTCTTCCTTTCGGCCTGTCCTCCGCTCCGTGGTGCTTCACGAAGTTCCTTCGTCCAGTGATGGAGTCTTTACGGTCGCGCGGGGTGCGTCTTATCGTCTATCTAGACGACATTCTCCTTTTGGCTCAATGCCCGGTTCTTCTTCAATCTCACTTACACTGGTCCATAGACCTTTTGCAATATTTTGGTTTTCTCATCAATCCCCTGAAGTCCGACTTTTCTCCATCCCAGTCGATATCTTTCCTAGGTTTTCAAATAGACTCTGTCTCTTGTCAACTCCTTCTTCCAGGTCAGAAAATAAGGTCCATCAAGAGGGACTTGAGGTCGTTCCTCGCTCAACAGACTATATCGTTAAGGTCAGTAGCCAGGATTGTAGGTCTCTTATCGTCTTCCATCCAGGCGATCTTTCCGGGTCCTCTGCATTATCGGGCTCTTCAGCGCCTCAAAATTCGTCATTTGCAGAAGGGTCTTCGGTATTCCGATCACATCCTCCTGTCGGAGGATGCCAGGACGGAAATGATGTGGTGGTTGGACCACATGGAATCCTGGAACGGCCGAGCACTGTTTGGGAGGACTCCCGATGTTGTGATAGAGTCCGATGCCAGCCTTTGGGGCTGGGGAGCCCGTTGCGGTTCAGTGTCCACAGGGGGTCGTTGGTCCCCAGCAGAATTGTCCCTTCACATCAATTGCCTGGAGCTGCTGGCGGGCTCCTTCGCGATTCGGTGTCTCACCCCTCAGAAAACGAACTGTTGCATTCTTCTCCGAATGGACAATGTTTCGGCGGTTCGTTATGTGAACAAACTGGGGGGTACCAAATCCAGGCTCCTCTCGGAGATTGCAAAAGACTTTTGGCACCTTTGTTTGGAACGCAGGATCACGATTATTGCAGAATACCTGCCGGGTTCTCGCAATCTGATCGCGGACTGGAACTCTCGTCACCTGAGAGACTTCAGCGATTGGAGACTTCTCCTCGTGTGTTTCACAAGCTGTCCCGCTTTTGGGGGACTTGTCACCTGGATCTCTTTGCCTCCCGGCTCAACACCCAGGTTCCCCGATTCTACAGCTGGCGTCCGGATCCGGAGGCTCTGGCCATGGACGCATTTGTCCAGATCTGGCCTCGCCATCTGTGCTATGCCATCCCGCCATTCCTCATGATTCCCCGGGTTCTGGCCCGGGCACGTCTGTTCTTGTCGGAACTTGTTCTAATATCCCCTCTTTGGAGGGCTCAAGCGTGGTTTCCAGTTCTTCTCGAGATGAGCTGCTCGACGCCGCTTCTACTTCCTCACATGTGGAACCTGCTGTTGAATCCTCTTCGCGAGCCTCACCCACTGGTGCTGTCCGGTCAGCTCCTTCTGGTAGCATGGAGAATTTCGGGGGATGCTGGAAAATCCAAGGCTTATCGGGAGACGCTACCAGATTTATCAATGAGGCTTGGGCACACAACACACACAAACGTTATGCATCAAGTTGGAAACGCTGGTGTGATTGGTGCTCACAGCGGTCGGTGGATCCCGTTTCAGCGGATCTTTCTTTAATCGTTAATTTTCTGGCATCCCTAGCTTCCTCTGGGCTAGCTTACAGAACAGTTAATAACTTTCGTTCTGCAATTTCTGCAGGCCATGTGCCTCTTGATGGTAAACCAGCGGGAGAACATCCCTTGATATCTAAATTGTTGAGGGGCATCCGGATGGTAAAACCTCCTTGTCCCAAATATGTTGCCCTTTGGGATGTCTCAGTTGTTTTGCGTTTCCTGTCAGCTTTGCCTTCTAACTCTCTCTTAACACGCAAACAACTTTCAGCCAAGCTCACTATGCTTTTGTGCTTGGTCTCTTGCAAAAGGGTTTCTGATGTGCGTGCCTTGGACCTCGCTGGTCGGTCTTTTTCTCCTGAAGGTGTTACCTTTATTATCTCAAGAAGGACTAAGTGTAATACGTCCTCGGTTTCTTACCCTTCTTTCCGCCACAATCCTCAGTTGTGTGTAGTTCAATGCATTAAAGATTATGAGGTAAGCACTGCACCTTTTCGTCATGATTTACAGGGACAGTTACTTATTGCTTTGCAAAAACCTTTCAGGCCGGTAACTCCGGCGACTTTGGCACGTTGGCTACGTTGGCTCATGCATGAAGCGGGCATTGACACTTCTCTGTTTGGTGCTCATTCTGCTAGAGGAGCCATGGCTTCTAAAGCCTTTTCCATGGGTGCCAGCCTTCAGGACATCATGAAGGCTGCTGATTGGTCATCTGAATCCGTGTTCAAGACTTTTTACTTTAAGCCTATTGTTGATGTTGCATCTGTTGTGGTGGCGAAGCTTTGAAAAAGCATAATCGGAGCCTCCGTCCTGCCATAGAATAGAAAATTTGCTAACATTCGTGCCAAGAATTTTCAATTCTATTAAGGACAGGAGGCGAGGATTATCCCACCCTTGTACTTTCATATTGATGAATTGTTTTGTATATTTCTGCTGCATCATGATACTGTTTATGCATGTACTCTTCCCCGCCACGTTGTGGTTTTTAATGTTCCGTTTGGGAATGGTCTTTACAGCTTTATTCTTACTCCTTTCAGGCTCCGACCTTAAGTGAGATGTGTACAGAGTTTATCCTGTTGGTTGGACTTTTGCTGTTCCTTTGGCTCTGGGAGGTTCCAGTTTCTTCTGCCTAATGATGACCTCTCCGTTGGACGACTTGGCCTATGGATCTTACTGTTGAACTTTTACTTACTGTTATTACAAAGAAAGAGGAAGTTGTAACCTCTATCTCCTTATTTATATGTATGTGGATTCTATGGTTGCCCAGGGTTTATGGGTAATGTAGTCTGAGTTTTTACTTTACTGTGCTGATTGGCTGCTGTTCAGTAAAGGAATTGAGAAAGCATAATCCTCGCCTCCTGTCCTTAATAGAATTGAAAATTCTTGGCACGAATGTTAGCAAATTTTCTATTGTGTGTTTCCTGGGAACACAAACAAACTTTGAAATCCCCGTGATAGAGCAAAGGGGAAAGGACTTCTGTCTGAGAGATTTAGTCCTCTCTCTGTGTTTGTTTTGAACATCCAATTAGATGGAGGCAACCTGTTTGAATACAGCATTACGACAACTTGCGCTGTTTTGTGTTTAAAAGCAAGCAAGAAGAAGGCTGAACGCCGAAACGCAAACTTCCAATAAAACACAACTATTCAGAAGGGCCCTGTGAGTGCAGAATTGCTCTTTGTGTATAGAAGTGTTAATTGTTGAAATGGACCCACCTCCATTTACATCTGCACCCGTAATTAAGAGTGCGGTAGGAGCCTGAAGGTAGACTTTGAGCACAGTGTAATTACTTCGCATTTCCTGTCACTAGCAAAGCATCTGGGCACCACCGCCGATGCACGTCGACAGTTATCCGCAACTGTTGGAGACAAGGCTATCTAACAGACTCCTGCGCTGTGTGCAGTGTGACCTTGTGGTTGGACGAGGAGCCCCAGAATGTGTCATCAACAGCGTAAGGAGGCATGAGGAATAAAATCTTGCTGAATCTGAATATGCACTGAGGGGCACTGTAAATACTTACCATGGGTAAGGACGAACTGTAGACTCTAGGTACATGCCTATATGAAGTCTTTATTTGTGAACAATGGGAGCCATGCAGGCGGGAGGAGTGAGATTGTGTGTTTCCTGGGAACACAAACAAACTTTGAAATCCCTGTGATAGAGTGAAAGGGAAAGGACATCTGTCCAAGAGAATTAGTCCTCTCTCCGTGTTTGTTTTGAACATCTAATAAGATGGAGGCAGCGGGCCCGATTCACAGAACTAACTTAAGACAAAATCCTAAACTTGCTACCATTTTGGTATTCACAGAAGGCACTTACTTATTTTGGTATTCACAGAATGCACTTACTCATTTCGGTATTCACAGAAGTTAGGAGTCCTAACTTTAGGACTCCTAAATGCCTTCTGTGAATACCGAAAGTCTTAAAATTAGGATTTTTCTCAGTTTAGGAGTAGTAAAGTTAGGACTCCTAACTCTAGGCCTCCTAAATTCCTTCTGTGAATACCTAAATTCTGAAAATTAGGATTTTTGTCAGTTTAGGAGTAGTAAAGTTAGGACTCCTAACTTTACTACTCCTAAACTGAGAAAATCCTAACTTTAAGACTTTTGGTATTCACAGAAGGCATTTAGGAGTCCTAAAATTAGGACTCCTAACTTCTGTGAATGCCAAAATGAGTAAGTGCATTCTGTGAATACCAAAATGAGTAAGTGCCTTCTGTGAATACCAAAATGGTAGTAAGTTTAGGATTTTGTCTTAAATTAGGTCTGTGAATCGGGCCCTACCTGTTTAAATACAGCATTACGACAGCTTGCACTGTTTTGTGTTTTAAAAGCAAGCAAGAAGAAGCCTGAATGCCGAAACGAGTCCTTGAAATAAAACACAACTAACCAAAAGGGCCCCGACAGCTTGCACTGTTTTGTGTTTTAAAAGCAAGCAAGAAGAAGCCTGAATGCCGAAACGAGTCCTTGAAATAAAACACAACTAACCAAAAGGGCCCTGTGAGTGCGAAATTGTTCTTTGGGAACAGGAGCGTTAATATACATATATATATATATATATATATATGAAAACCAACGCCCACTCCAACAGAATGAGCCCGACATATGCTGACTTCTCACCAGGATTTATTATGCAAAAAATAAAGATGAAGCACCGGCCAGGAAACGCCAGGCAGACGCGTTTCTAGCGAGTGTGTTAGCTTTCTTCAGTGCCGGTTCCTGTTTCCTCTCAGAGCCTCGCACCTGGGGATACTTGCAGTGTCCTGAGCAGTCTCTGGCCACGCTTTTTAAAGAGATAGTTCCTCCCCGCCTCCGCTCACAGCTGCGGTGCCTCCTGTGAAGGTGTTGAAACCAGGAGCACGCTGGGACACCGAGTCCAATGTGACAGCTCATACAGTGAAAAGCCGCCAAACGCCCAGTGGCTTGTCTCGATGTCACCGCATCCTTCCAATTCAGCCACAGGGTTATTTTCCACAGTACCTGGCAGGGCCCCTGCAGACACGCTGCAGCCTCCTTCCCCGAAATAATGTTCCACAGCCAAATACCGCAAAACCACTCGGGGGGGGTGAAGCACTTGTAGTTTTATACGAAGACCAAAGGTTGCTGCCTTTGCGCTTCACACCAGATCAGGAGGGCATGCCGGTTGACCAGTACACAGCAAACTGGTCTTTAATATGAAAACCAACGCCCACTCCAACAGAATGAGCCCGACATATGCTGACTTCTCACCAGGATTTATTATGCAAAAAATAAAGATGAAGCACCGTCCAGGAAACGCCAGGCAGACGCGTTTCTAGCGAGTGTGTTAGCTTTCTTCAGTGCCGGTTCCTGTTTCCTCTCAGAGCCTCGCACCTGGGGATACTTGCAGTGTCCTGAGCAGTCTCTGGCCACGCTTTTTAAAGAGATAGTTCCTCCCCGCCTCCGCTCACAGCTGCGGTGCCTCCTGTGAAGGTGTTGAAACCAGGAGCACGCTGGGACACCGAGTCCAATGTGACAGCTCATACAGTGAAAAGCCGCCAAACGCCCAGTGGCTTGTCTCGATGTCACCGCATCCTTCCAATTCAGCCACAGGGTTATTTTCCACAGTACCTGGCAGGGCCCCTGCAGACACGCTGCAGCCTCCTTCCCCGAAATAATGTTCCACAGCCAAATACCGCAAAACCACTCGGGGGGGTGAAGCGCTTGTAGTTTTATACGAAGACCAAAGGTTGCTGCCTTTGCGCTTCACACCAGATCAGGAGGGCATGCCGGTTGACCAGTACACAGCAAACTGGTCTTTGATATGAAAACCAACGCCCACTCCAACAGAATGAGCCCGACATATGCTGACTTCTCACCAGGATTTATTATGCAAAAAATAAAGATGAAGCACCGTCCAGGAAACGCCAGGCAGACGCGTTTCTAGCGAGTGTGTTAGCTTTCTTCAGTGCCGGTTCCTGTTTCCTCTCAGAGCCTCGCACCTGGGGATACTTGCAGTGTCCTGAGCAGTCTCTGGCCACGCTTTTTATAGAGATAGTTCCTCCCCGCCTCCGCTCACAGCTGCGGTGCCTCCTGTGACGGTGTTGAAACCAGGAGCACGCTGGGACACCGAGTCCAATGTGACAGCTCATACAGTGAAAAGCCGCCAAACGCCCAGTGGCTTGTCTCGATGTCACCGCACCCTTCCAATTCAGCCACAGGGTTATTTTCCACAGTACCTGGCAGGGCCCCTGCAGACACGCTGCAGCCTCCTTCCCCGAAATAATGTTCCACAGCCAAATACCGCAAAACCACTCGGGGGGGTGAGGCGCTTGTAGTTTTATACGAAGACCAAAGGTTGCTGCCTTTGCGCTTCACACCAGATCAGGAGGGCATGGCGGTTGACCAGTACACAGCAAACTGGTCTTTGATATGAAAACCAACGCCCCCTCCAACAGAATGAGCCCGACATATGCTGACTTCTCACCAGGATTTATTATGCAAAAAATAAAGATGAAGCACCGTCCAGGAAACGCCAGGCAGACGCGTTTCTAGCGAGTGTGTTAGCTTTCTTCAGTGCCGGTTCCTGTTTCCTCTCAGAGCCTCGCACCTGGGGATACTTGCAGTGTCCTGAGCAGTCTCTGGCCACGCTTTTTAAAGAGATAGTTCCTCCCCGCCTCCGCTCACAGCTGCGGTGCCTCCTGTGAAGGTGTTGAAACCAGGAGCACGCTGGGACACCGAGTCCAATGTGACAGCTCATACAGTGAAAAGCCGCCAAACGCCCAGTGGCTTGTCTCGATGTCACCGCATCCTTCCAATTCAGCCACAGGGTTATTTTCCACAGTACCTGGCAGGGCCCCTGCAGACACGCTGCAGCCTCCTTCCCCGAAATAATGTTCCACAGCCAAATACCGCAAAACCACTCGGGGGGTGAAGCGCTTGTAGTTTTATACGAAGACCAAAGGTTGCTGCCTTTGCGCTTCACACCAGATCAGGAGGGCATGCCGGTTGACCAGTACACAGCAAACTGGTCTTTGATATGAAAACCAACGCCCACTCCAACAGAATGAGCCCGACATATGCTGACTTCTCACCAGGATTTATTATGCAAAAAATAAAGATGAAGCACCGTCCAGGAAATGCCAGGCAGACGCGTTTCTAGCGAGTGTGTTAGCTTTCTTCAGTGCCGGTTCCTGTTTCCTCTCAGAGCCTCGCACCTGGGGATACTTGCAGTGTCCTGAGCAGTCTCTGGCCACGCTTTTTAAAGAGATAGTTCCTCCCCGCCTCCGCTCACAGCTGCGGTGCCTCCTGTGAAGGTGTTGAAACCAGGAGCACGCTGGGACACCGAGTCCAATGTGACAGCTCATACAGTGAAAAGCCGCCAAACGCCCAGTGGCTTGTCTCGATGTCACCGCATCCTTCCAATTCAGCCACAGGGTTATTTTCCACAGTACCTGGCAGGGCCCCTGCAGACACGCTGCAGCCTCCTTCCCCGAAATAATGTTCCACAGCCAAATACCGCAAAACCACTCGGGGGTTGAAGCGCTTGTAGTTTTATACGAAGACCAAAGGTTGCTGCCTTTGCGCTTCACACCAGATCAGGAGGGCATGCCCGTTGACCAGTACACAGCAAACTGGTCTTTGATATGAAAACCAACGCCCACTCCAACAGAATGAGCCCGACATATGCTGACTTCTCACCAGGATTTATTATGCAAAAAATAAAGATATATATATATATATTATCCTGCAAAAAGCCCTAGAGCTTCAGAGGACGCGTCGGAAAAGGGCAATTATTGAAGGTGGACAGGAGGCAAGTGACAGCGAGGCAAGCAAGGCTGGTTAGCTGGAGGCAGCGTCGTGTGCTCCTCTGAAGCTCTAGGGCTTTTTGCAGAATATATATATATATATATATATATATATATATATATATATATATATATATATATATATATATATATTGGCAGTCACCAGTAGGTAGTTATAGTTAGGGCCTTGTTTCCATACAAAACGCAAAAAGCGGTTTTTATGCCACTATCTTTAGCGCCGGTTCACGAATGTTTGCGAAATTTTCACCAAAAAAAAGGTTCACTCAGGTCAGCTCATGTCTTGAAAGTTTTGGAGTGAATTGTCAAGCAGGGGTTGAGAAAAATGGGGATCCCAAAACGTGTTTTCCCCATGTTAATTTCTATAGGAACTTTGGACACGGCTACAGCCCAAACTGCTGATCGGAATTACAACAAATTTGTCGACAAATGTAGTTCTTGGTCCAAAAGCAATCTTTTTTTTTTTTAAATGGTGTAAATCTGTTCTGTAGTTGCTGAGATATTAAAAAAATAAAAATGTATACACCTTAGCACCGAGGAGGAGTCGCAACTCCTCCCGAGCATGAGCTTCATTCTTATTGACTGTCAACATTCCAAACCTGGAAGTGTTGGTAGCCATCTTGTGACTGAGTAACCAAGTCACAAGAAAACTGTACAAAAAAGGTTAAAAACAAGAAAAGGGTACCCTGACCCCCTAGGCCTGCTCAGAGGGTCCACATGGACCTCCTGGCCCCAAAAAATCATTTTTAAAAATAATTTCGGCAAAATTCATGCTGGGTCCGCGAATCCAGCAGAAATTATTTTAAAAAACTAAGCGGGTCTGTTCTTGAATACTGAGGATCCCTAGGGGCCACCTAGCCCACCAGGTACCTTCAATAAGCGCCACACAGCTGGATTGTAGAGAGGTGGTCCGAGGCCATGCCCCCTTTTTACACCACTCTACAAACACGCCTCTTGGCACACTGCTGATGGGGTGGTGAGGTCCTCTTGTGTCCGACACTAGTGGACTTTATCCCCAAGCAGCAGTGAGCCAGGAGCCATGTTTGAAGAGTGGTGTAAAAAGGGGGCATGGCCTCGGACTACTCTCAGCAATCCAGGTGTGTGGCACTTACTGGAGGGAGCTGGTAGGGCTAGTTGGCCCCCAGGGACCCTCGGGAATTAAGGGGACTTATTACCCCAACTTAGAACTTGCCGGGAGGCACATTTGCAGAGTGGTTGGAAAAGGGGACATGGCCTTTGTCCACCTCTTAGCAACCCCACTGTGTGGGACTTTCTGAAGGTAAGAGGTAGGCTAGTTGGCCACTACAGGACCCCCATCAGCGAAGGGGACTTCAATCCCCATCTAAGAGCTTGCCAAGGAGATCGTTTGCAGAGTGGTGGGCAATGGGGGCGTGGCCTGCTATGAAAACTGAGCAATCTTCTGTGTGGGATTTACTGGAGATAATAGAAGAGGTAGTTGGCCCCCAAGGGCGTCCTTGGGGGCCAACTACCCCTCTTATTACCTCAAGTAAGTCCTACACAGTGGGATTACTAAGACGTCTTCTGAGTCCATGCCCCTCTTTCAGCAAATGCGCCTCCTGGCAGGCTAGCGAATGGAGGATGAAGTCCAATTTACTCCTGAGGGAATTTGGGTGCCAAGTAACACTCCTGGTACCTCCTGTAAGTCCTACACAGTAGAATTCCTGAGCTCTGGTCAGAGGCCCAGCACCCTTTCTCTACCACTCTTCAAACGCAACTACTAGTTAAAGAAGTGTTTGCAATGTAATAGGTTTCACATTTGCAAGAATTGGTGCTATTGGCATTGTAAATGGTAATGTTTTTTACTAATGTTTTTTGGAGTGGAGTGGATGTGCGTTGTGTGTAGTCTAATTATGTGGTATGCTGTGCAGTGAAATTATGTGGATAGAAAGTATATGGTATTTAGTGTGTAGGAATTATGTAGAGTGGGATTATGGAGAGTAATTATGTGGTAAGGTAGTCTGTGTTGTGGAGTAGTAACGTCAGGTTTAGTCTTCCTAGTTTCCATATGAGCTCAACTATGAACTCAGTGAGACAAAAAAGAAGGAATCACTGAGGAGCGCTTGTGAACCTAGTCAGAGGTATGAGCAGGGCCACTGGAATTATGTGACTGGCTCCACTGACTTCCACTTATACATTTTCTGCATTAGCCACATAATTCAGCATCTGTTTGCTAATCTGCAGAGTTGAACAAAAAAAGCCTTATTTCTAGCTCAAATGGCTAAAACGCTACCAAAAATGCAGCGACAGGTGTTACTGCAAGATGGAAGGCCCTTTGCAAACCTAGAACGGTCACCTGTTACTTATTTTTAAATATGGGTGTTAAATTGGTACTAACGTTGTGCAAGCCCCTCTTGCTTCCTTCTGCGCCTCTCTTGCCTCTTTCTGCATTTCTGTTGCTTCTTTATGCACATTTCTTTCTTTTTCTGCACATCTCCTGCCTCTTTCTGCAACCCTCTTCTACTTTCTGCTCCTCTCTTCCTTCTTTCTGCACGTCTGTTGCCTCTTTCTGCATCTCAGTTGCTTCTTTCTGTACCCCACTTGCCTCTTTATGCACCCTTCTTCCCTCTTTCTGCACCTCTCTTGACTTTTTCGGTACCCTCTTACATCTTTCTGTACCCTTTTTGCCTCTTTCTGCACCTTTGTTCCTTCTTTCTGCACTATTTTTGTTTCTGTCTGCACCTGTCTTGCTTCTTTCTATACCCCTCTTGCCTCTCTCTCTCCACCCCTCTTCTCTCTTTCTGCACTCCTGTTGCTTCTTTCTGTACTTATCTTGCTTCTTTCGGTATCTCACTTTCCTCTTTCTGCACCTCTATTGCCTCTTTCTGTAGTTCCCTTGCCTCCTTCTGCACTTCACTTGCCTCTTTCTGTAACTCTCTTTCTTCTTTCTGCACCTGTCTCGCCTCTTCCTATACCTCACTTGCTTCTTTCTCTACTCCTTTGGCCTCTTTCTGCACCCCTCTTCGTGAAACTCTCTTGCCTCTTTCTACTCTTAATGCACCACTCTTGCCTTTATCTGTAAATCTGTTCCTTCTTTCTTCACCGGCCTTATCTCTTTCTACACCCTTCGAGCCTCTTTCAGCACCTCTATTTCTTCTTTCTGCAGTTCTCTGCCTCTTTCTGCACCCCTCCTACCCCTTTCTGAACCCCTCTTGCCTCTTTTTCCACCTCTGTTGTTTCTTTCTGCACTGCTCTTGCTTCTCTCTGTACCACTGTTGCCTCTTTCTGCACCCCTCTTTTCTCTGTCTGAACGCCTCTTGCCTCTTTCTGTACCCTTGTTCCCTCTTTCTATAACTTTCCTGCCTGTTTCTGTACCTCTCTTGCCTCTTTCTATACCTCAGTCCCTTTTTTTCTGCACTTTGCTTGCTCTTTCTGCACTGTTTGTGCCTCTTTCAGCACCTCTGTTGCTTCTTTCTGCACTTTTCTTCCTTCTTTCTGCACCCCTACTGCCTCTTTATGTACCTCTCTTACTTCTTTCTGTACCCCTCCTGCCTTCTGTACCTCTCTTGCCTCCTTTTGCACCTCTCTTGCCTCTTCTGCACTTCACTTGCTACACCTTTCTGGCTTCTTTCTGTACCTCTGAATTAGAGGTAGTTTTAATCCGCCTACCCCATTATGTACTAGGGCCTTACTGGGGATGTCATGCCAATCACAGGGGTACCCCAACTCATAGTGTACCCTAATGTATGTAGGTGTTTTCACTGTATTCTAAGTGTCTGTCAGCATAGCACTGGCTCTGGGCCTGGTTAGTCAGAGTCAGTACCCACCAGTAGCAGTCAGTAAAAAGTTGGGGGCACATAATGACTTTGCAACAAGGCCTCTTTCTGCACCTCTGTTGGTTGTTTCTGCATATCTCTTGCTTCTTTCTGCACTCTTCTTTGTCTTTCTGGACTTCTGTTGCCTCTTTCTGCATATATCTTGCTTCTTTCTGCGCCTTTCTTCCTCTTTCTTTACAACAAGGGGTGGTGAGGGACAGAGTCTCTGAATTAAGCAGAATACTCTCACCCAGTCAAGAGATCAGGGCTAGATCCAACACCGTTTTTTAGCTCATTGCACCATCCCAGTTTCAGAACATGGCTGTATGCAAATTAGTCTGTTCCTGTCCCAGTGCATGATGGGAACAGGGCAAACCAAACTACAAAAGCCAATTCTTACACTGGGAAGGAAACAAGCTTCCGGGGACCGGTTTCTGGCATTACAGCCGTCTTCGGCCCGGCTTGCTTGAATCCTGATGGTGCAATGAGCAAGGGACTCATGTCTGAGTATACCCTTCCACGCTTAGGGTGGACAAAATTATTTACAACAAGGGGTGGTGAGGGACAGAGTCTCTGAATTAAGCAGAATACTCTCACCCAGTCAAGAGATCAGGGCTAGATCCAACACCGTTTTTTAGCTCATTGCACCATCCCAGTTTCAGAACCTGGCTGTATGCAAATTAGTCTGTTCCTGTCCCAGTGCATGATGGGAACAGGGCAAACCAAACTACAAAAGCCAATTCTTACACTGGGAAGGAAACAAGCTTCCGGGGACCGGTTTCTGGCATTACAGCCGTCTTCGGCCCGGCTTGCTTGAATCCTGATGGTGCAATGAGCAAGGGACTCATGTCTGAGTATACCCTTCCACGCTTAGGGTGGACAAAATTATTTACAACAAGGGGTGGTGAGGGACAGAGTCTCTGAATTAAGCAGAATACTCTCACCCAGTCAAGAGATCAGGGCTAGATCCAACACCGTTTTTTAGCTCATTGCACCATCCCAGTTTCAGAACCTGGCTGTATGCAAATTAGTCTGTTCCTGTCCCAGTGCATGATGGGAACAGGGCAAACCAAACTACAAAAGCCAATTCTTACACTGGGAAGGAAACAAGCTTCCGGGGACCGGTTTCTGGCATTACAGCCGTCTTCGGCCCGGCTTGCTTGAATCCTGATGGTGCAATGAGCAAGGGACTCATGTCTGAGTATACCCTTCCACGCTTAGGGTGGACAAAATTATTTACAACAAGGGGTGGTGAGGGACAGAGTCTCTGAATTAAGCAGAATACTCTCACCCAGTCAAGAGATCAGGGCTAGATCCAACACCGTTTTTTAGCTCATTGCACCATCCCAGTTTCAGAACCTGGCTGTATGCAAATTAGTCTGTTCCTGTCCCAGTGCATGATGGGAACAGGGCAAACCAAACTACAAAAGCCAATTCTTACACTGGGAAGGAAACAAGCTTCCGGGGACCGGTTTCTGGCATTACAGCCGTCTTCGGCCCGGCTTGCTTGAATCCTGATGGTGCAATGAGCAAGGGACTCATGTCTGAGTATACCCTTCCACGCTTAGGGTGGACAAAATTATTTACAACAAGGGGTGGTGAGGGACAGAGTCTCTGAATTAAGCAGAATATTCTCACCCAGTCAAGAGATCAGGGCTAGATCCAACACCGTTTTTTAGCTCATTGCACCATCCCAGTTTCAGAACCTGGCTGTATGCAAATTAGTCTGTTCCTGTCCCAGTGCATGATGGGAACAGGGCAAACCAAACTACAAAAGCCAATTCTTACACTGGGAAGGAAACAAGCTTCCGGGGACCGGTTTCTGGCATTACAGCCGTCTTCGGCCCGGCTTGCTTGAATCCTGATGGTGCAATGAGCAAGGGACTCATGTCTGAGTATACCCTTCCACGCTTAGGGTGGACAAAATTATATACAACAAGGGGTGGTGAGGGACAGAGTCTCTGAATTAAGCAGAATACTCTCACCCAGTCAAGAGATCAGGGCTAGATCCAACACCGTTTTTTAGCTCATTGCACCATCCCAGTTTCAGAACCTGGCTGTATGCAAATTAGTCTGTTCCTGTCCCAGTGCATGATGGGAACAGGGCAAACCAAACTACAAAAGCCAATTCTTACACTGGGAAGGAAACAAGCTTCCGGGGACCGGTTTCTGGCATTACAGCCGTCTTCGGCCCGGCTTGCTTGAATCCTGATGGTGCAATGAGCAAGGGACTCATGTCTGAGTATACCCTTCCACGCTTAGGGTGGACAAAATTATTTACAACAAGGGGTGGTGAGGGACAAAGTCTCTGAATTAAGCAGAATACTATCACCCAGTCAAGAGATCAGGGCTAGATCCAACACCGTTTTTTAGCTCATTGCACCATCCCAGTTTCAGAACCTGGCTGTATGCAAATTAGTCTGTTCCTGTCCCAGTGCATGATGGGAACAGGGCAAACCAAACTACAAAAGCCAATTCTTACACTGGGAAGGAAACAAGCTTCCGGGGACTGGTTTCTGGCATTACAGCCGTCTTCGGCCCGGCTTGCTTGAATCCTGATGGTGCAATGAGCAAGGGACTCATATCTGAGTATACCCTTCCACGCTTAGGGTGGACAAAATTATTTACAACAAGGGGTGGTGAGGGACAGAGTCTCTGAATTAAGCAGAATACTCTCACCCAGTCAAGAGATCAGGGCTAGATCCAACACCGTTTTTTAGCTCATTGCACCATCCCAGTTTCAGTACCTGGCTGTATGCAAATTAGTCTGTTCCTGTCCCAGTGCATGATGGGAACAGGGCAAACCAAACTACAAAAGCCAATTCTTACACTGGGAAGGAAACAAGCTTCCGGGGACCGGTTTCTGGCTTTACAGCCGTCTTCGGCCCGGCTTGCTTGAATCCTGATGGTGCAATGAGCAAGGGACTCATGTCTGAGTATACCCTTCCACGCTTAGGGTGGACAAAATTATTTACAACAAGGGGTGGTGAGGGACAGAGTCTCTGAATTAAGCAGAATACTCTCACCCAGTCAAGAGATCAGGGCTAGATCCAACACCGTTTTTTAGCTCATTGCACCATCCCAGTTTCAGAACCTGGCTGTATGCAAATTAGTCTGTTCCTGTCCCTCTTTCTGCATATGTCCTACCTCTGTAGGCTTAGTTAGAAATTGGCATTAAAAAACCTTTGAAATTCACTAAAAATAACATAGTTTCAAGGATGTTATAGTTAGAAATTAGCATTTAAAACACCTTTGAAATTCACTGAAAAACGTATAGGTTTCAGGGATGTTATAGTTAGAAATTATCATTTAAAAAACCTTAGAAATTCACTGAAAAAAACACAGGGTTCAGGGACGTTAGAGTTAGTTGGACATTTCCCTCGTACAAAACCAGAGAAATTCGGCTGTTATACTTAGTTGAGCTAAGTATAACTCACGCCCTCACAATGCACTGCTGATGACATCACATGTTACATCATTCATGACATGGCCAGTGACATCACTGATGACATCTCAAATGACATCATTCATGACATCATCCACATGATCCTCTGATGCACCTCCTCACAGCCAAATATAACCTTTGGTTCACCCACTCTAAAATACAGACTGCCATTCTCGAAACCATAGACACACCAATACCATTTACTACATACCCACTCACTGATTCCTAGGTCTTCGAACAATTCCACTCACTCACCCATACAGTCACTCATACATGCAGTCACTCATCAATACAGCCACTATCTCATACACTCATACACCTATACAGACATTCAGACACCGCCACTCACCCATAAAGTTAATTACACAGCTAGTTAGTCATGCAAGGAATCAATCACACTCCTATTTACTCACCTATACAGTTATACACACACCACCTCACTTATTCACACAGATACTAACACATACTTACTCTCTCATACAATCACTGACACAAGAACAGACTCATCCACTCAGCCACTCTCACAATCACTCACTCTCACATGCAGTCATTTATATACTCTAGCACTCACATATACTGTCTTTCACATATGTAGTTGCTCACACATGTACCACTGAGAGATCCATTCACTCACCAACACAGCCATACCTACACTCACCTACCCATACAGCCCCTTACAGATGCACTCTTGAACCCATACACCCAGTGAATCACCCACTCACACATCCATGCAGTGAGTCACACACACCCCACCCACCCAGACAGACACTCATGCACCCATACAGATACTTAGACAATCAATCAATAACCCATATAGACACTCATGTAGCTACTCACCAACCCATGCAACCGCTTATACACTAACAGACAAACTAATACAGATATTCACACAGTTTATTCACTAACCCATGCGTTCAGTAACATACATTTAATCACTCACTTATAAGGTCAGTCACGGACCCAATAAATCATCCATCAGACAGTCATACACCAACTCATTCTTCAATACACCTTGGCCTATATATAAATATATAAAAAATATTTAAACTATACAGAAACACACAGTCACTGGATGATGTCATCAGTGATGTCATGATTGATGTCATGAGTGATGAAATATGTGATGTTATCAGCAGTGTATTGCGGTGCCGCGAGTTATACTTAGCTCAAATAACTGTAACGGACAAATTTCTCTGGTTTTCTATGAGTGAAATGTCAAAATAACTATAACGTCCCTGAAACCTGTGTTTTTTTTGCAGTGAATATATATATATATATATCTATATTCACTGAAAAAACCATAGGTTTCACACCAGTTATAGTTAGGAATTAGCATTTAAAAAACCTATTAAATTCACTGAAAAAACCATAGGTTTTACACCAGTTATAGGTAGCTGGAAATTTTACTCGCATAAAACCATTGAAATTCCCACGTTATAGTTAGTTGGACTCACTATAACTTGCGCGTGCAATGCACTGCTGATGACGTCACATATTACATCACTCATGACATGGTCAGTGACATCACTCATGACATCACTGATGACACCATCCAGTGAATGTGTGTCTTTCTGAAAAATAAATAATAGTGAGTAATGTTTAAATATTTAAATATATGTATTAATGTAACACTATGTGTATAAGTGGCTGCATGGGTTGGTGTGTAGCTACATGTGTAGGTATATGGGTTATTAAAGTTTCACAGAACGCTTCCAAGGTAGCGCGATGCACTCTTCTCCAGCATATTCACCATTCAAATTACCAGAAGTTCATGTTCATGTTTCATATGCCATAATTTATTTCCAGCATGACAAACAATGGAACCAGCCCAACGCGTTTCACCGAACACTCGGCTTGATCATGGGTGATTTGTGTTCCCCATATTCACATTAAATAAAGTTACACGTATCACTTCCTTGTGCAAACATAAACAAAGGACTAAGAAACCAAGTCCAATATTGCGGCCATCTTGGAACAATACCATTATAGCGGACATCGATGTTAATGAAAGATTGTAGGAGTATAATCATCATTATAATGCAGTTATCAATTGAAACAATAACAGTTGAAATATAATGCAAGTCATACTTTTCATAAACAACTCCTTGTATACATCCTAGTGGAGTAATCCTACGAAAGTAGTAGACAGCAAGTCGTCCTTTTAATAAACAACTCATTAAGTACATCCTAGTGGAGTGATCCTAACAAATAGTGGAAAACAGGTATCTACCATCCAATATATCCCAAGAGGGAATAGATCTCATAACGTTTAACCAAAATTTTCATCTCATATTATGTCCTTATATGTTGCTCAATTGTTAATTGTTTCTTGATCCCAAGTGGGCTAACATTTTGTCCTGCATACTCCATCTTCTCCCACACACATTACCTGTGTAAAAAAAGACATAAATCGTTTAGTCTAGGTGTCCGCTATCAACTCTCTAAGGCCTGTTTACTCAATTTCTTAAAAAAAGTGCAACATAATCACAAAAACCAAATTGCAAAGTGATAAACAAATTTTGTGCAATTAAAAACCTGAACATTATGCAGGAGGCTGCGAAACCAACTATACATTTCTCCATGCTAAGGACTTTGATAACCCCAGCGGTTTACTCTCCCAAATGCCATTTCAGTTCCTCTTCAGAATTCAGCCCACCCGGGATACGGGTATCCAAATCCAGGATGTACTTGCTCTCTAGCTGTCGTAACCTGCGTATTCTGTCTCCACCTCTTTTCATTGGTGGTATTTTATCAATCACAAAAAACGTCAACAGGTTACGATTGCTGCGGTGTAATTCCTCAAAATGTCTGGCTACTGGTGAATTTTGGTCTTTGTTCTCTATTGCCCGCATGTGTTCCAAAATACGCTTCTTAGTGGGAAACATTGTGCTCCCCACGTACTTTTTGGAACATGGGCAAACGAGAACATAAACTACGTATTCAGACAAACAGGTCAGATGTTGTTTAATGGTCTTCTCTTTATCCTCAATCGGAAAATAGACTGACTTATCATTTTGACTAAACTTACATGCTTTGCATGTCATGCATGTATGGGTTATTAGATGTTTTTCTTAGTATCAGTATAAGTGTTTGTATGGTTTGGTGGGGGTATTACTTAGCACATAGATGCATGAATGACTGACTCTCTGTTTGTATGTGTTTTGAATACAGCACATGTGCAGGACTGTATGGGTGGATGAGTGTGTATATGTGTATGTTAGTGAGTGAATGACTATCTCACTAGTGTCTTTATCAGTAACTACATATGATTTAATGTAGTATATGTGAATATTGATGTATATAAGTGAGTATATGTGAGAGTGAGGGATTGTAAGAGTTCCTTTTTAAATTAGTATGTGTTTCTATAAGTGATTGTTTAAGAGAGTAAGTATGTGTAAGTTTCCTTAAAAGTAAAGTGGTAGTGTGTGTATTACTGTATATGCAAATAAATGGATGTTTAATAGTTTATTTGCATGTGTGAGTATGTGTGACAGTATCTTTTGGATGACTGTCGGTGTGTAACAGGATGTATAGGTGTATCACTACATATGATGAGTGAGTATACGTATGAGTGACTACATAGAACTGTTGGTGAATGAGTGGATGTGAATATAGATGGTGGAATTACTGAATTGGTTGTTGTAACTGGTATGGGTATCTCCATTTTTTTGAAATTTTTTGTTTCTATTTTTGAATATGTGTTTCAAGGGTTACATTACAGTGAAAGGAGGTCTGTCACTCTGTCACAAGGATGGTGTCATCAGTGATGTCATGAGTGATGTCACTGACCATGTCATGAGTGATGTAATATATGACGTCATCAGCAGTGCATTGCACGCGCAAGTTATAGTGAGTCCAACTAACTATAACGTGGGAATTTCAATGGTTTTATGCGAGTAAAATGTCCAGCTAACTATAACTGGTGTAAAACCTATGGTTTTTTCAGTGAATTTAATAGGTTTTTTAAATGCCAATTCCTAACTATAACTGGTGTGAAACCTATGGTTTTTTCAGTGAATTTCAATGTTTTTTTAATAGCAAATCTTTATAGGTATAAAAAATAATACATTTTAAAACGAATTTTATATTGTATAATTATGTAAAAAAAATAAAAAAAAAATTTAATGAAGCAGTTAGCATGAGGGAAAGACACAAAGAGAGTTATGTTAAGAGAAAAAGAGCTACAAGATGACCACAGAGGGATTGTTTATTGCATAGTAAATAATAGAGAAGGTGTAATTGGATGAAAGTGAGAAAAGTAAAATGACTAAAGGAGCTAAAGAAAGGAAGAGAGAGGAAGAACACTAAAGTAGAGATAGTGTGAGACTGTGATTGGCTGTTAAAAGAAAAAGAAAGGACAGTAAAAAATGGAGAATGAAGGGTAGTGGTGGAACCACGATAAATGAAGAACGATGAGGGAAAGTGAGAAAAGACCAGGTAGTATAAGTAAAGAGGGGTGAAAGAGGGAGAAAAATTGAATTAGGATAACACATGGGGAGTGACAAAGAGAGAGGACAAAGAGAGTAAAGGAAACAGTACCTGAATGGGCTTGAGTAAAACAGCAAAAAAAGATAAGTAATGCAGTGTGTGTGACTTATAGGGAGTCAGTGGGTGTAGGTCGGTGTGTTACTTCTGTAACAACATGCAAATTATCTACAGAGGAAACGGTGTACATTAAATTTAAGACTCAGCATTGGTACCTACATGTTGGTACTTAAAACACCCAAACAACACAACAACTCTATTCAGAGCTACCCTACCTCTAAGCACTTTAAATTATTATTTTAGTGTTTCACTGAGTTTTCCCCATGTATGGGGCGGGGAGGTGTGTGTGGGGGATGTGTGGGGTGTGTCTGTGAGATGTGTGTGTGTGTGTATTTCTGAGGGAGGATGAGATGTATAGGTGTGTGTAGGTGTGTGGGGTATGTGGGTGTGGGTGGGGATGTGGGTGTGTAAGGTGTGTGTGTGGGTGTGTGGGGTGCTTGGGTGTAGGTGGGGGTGTGGGTGTGTGAGGTGTGTGTATGGGTGTGGGGAGTACGTGTGTAGGATGTGTGTGTATGTGTGGGATGTGTGGGTGTGTCAGTGAGGTGTGCGTGTGTGTGTGTGTATGGTGTGGGGGGGAGGTGTGTGTGTGGGATGTGTGAGGTGTGTCTGTGAGGTATCTGTGTATGCGTGTGTGTGTGTTGGGGGGGTGAGGTGTGTGTGTGAGTGTGTGTGTGTGGGATGTGTGGGTGTGGTTGTGGATGTGTAAGGTGTCGGTGTGGGGTGTTTGGGTGTGTGTGGAAGTGTGCGTGTGTGTGGTGTGTGTGGGTGTGGGGGTGTGGGGTTGTGTGCGTGGGGGTGTGTGTGGGACGTACTTGTAGGTACCTAAACCAGCCACAGAACCCAAAAGCTCTTTTCAGAGCTACCCTACCTCTGATCACTCAAAATTATTATTTTATTATTTATTATTATGATTATATAATTTATTTCACTGTTTTTCCCCATGGTACGCTCCCCGGTACGCTCCCCGGTGCGCGTACCGGGCGCTCCCCCCGCGAAAATCGGAAAAAAAGTAAAAAATTTTTGGGCCCGCGGGACCCTTTTTGTAGCCGCCACATCAAACCTAGGGGGTCAGGGGGGTGTACTCTGCCCCCTTTTGGTCATTTCCCCCTTTGAGTTTTGCCACCTCTTGTGTCTCGATCCTACTGAGACACAAGATGGCGGCCGCTGCGGACTGTTTCGAATGTTTACAGACACCCGAGAGCCAATCAGCTTTCCGTGCGCATGTCGCGTGGCTGGCCCGGAGCGCTCCCCGGTGCGCGTACCGGGGCGCTGCCATAGATATATAAATTGTTTTGAACCTAAATTACTCAAAATCCTCTGGAGCACATATCTTTAGACATAGCAAAGGCACATCGGGCTACCAGTCCCTACAATTTTGCCAAGTTTGGTGAAAATCCATTCAGCACTAAAAGTGCGACCGACCACCCTATGGAAATTAACATGGGGAAAACACGTTTTGGGACCCCCTTTTATCTTGGCCCCCACTTGACGAATCCCCCCCCCAACTTTCAGGGAAGGAGCGTAGCGCCGCGAGGCAAAGTTGCTGAAAAATTCAGGCAGATTCCTCAACTGGCGCCAAAGTTATTCCCAATAGAATGTTGCGATTTCCCTATGGAAATCAATCCTAACTATAACTACCTACTGGCGACCGCCAGTAGGTAATATATATATATATATATATATAGCTGGACTGTAAATACCCAAATGGGCTCAATACAACTGAAGATTTGCATCATCTTCTATAATTAAGCACATTATGTATGTTGTGTTGCGTAGCACATGAGTAACAATCTTCACAAATCCGATCCTGATTAGGATTCTTGTTTTCTTTATTTTCAAAGGGTCTACAAGGATTACGAATTACAATGCGTAACATGAGAAAGATTGTAGCATTGAGTTGAATCCATTAGGAAACAATCGTGTGAACCACATCTTCCACGACGTTGAACTGATTACAAGCTGAAATTCCTATGAAAAAACTCTCTCCTAACGAGAAATTGTATAAATTATGAAAAATGCACGTTTTATGAAATTTACTAAACACAAAGATCTTTTTTGTACTCTGTTGTTTTTTTAATCATTTCACAATGATTCATTTATGTATTGCCACTTAGGGTTATAGTAATGACTAGAGGGGAAATGTGAATATATTGAATATGGTGTTCTCAGATACCTACCTTTTGGACCGGCCGCAAACTCCAGTTCAGTAGGTTTTCTATGTAGTGATATCGAATTGTATATATTTGTAGATAGTGTATATGGTTATATAGGAATTTAATATATGTTGGTATTTATATATGTACAGTGTATATATATGTATATACATATATTTATATTTATTTTTATATGTAGTAGATAATGTTTGTGAATCTGGAGTAGTGTTTTCGGATTAATTTGTAAAGGAGGTGTAATGTTAAGCCTTGTATGATGGATTTTACAAGGAGCAATTTATGAGAACAGTGTAATATATTGCATTCATGCAGTTATATATTTTTTCATTCCCTTTCCCCTGTCATTAAGTTTGTGGATGGTGGGTGCGGTGAAGTATTTTATTTATGTTCATGCACCATGTGACTCACTTTGGAGGTGGAGCACTGCAAAGGAAAAAAATGTATTTAAATGTGTGCTGACCAGGTGTATGGTGTGTGATCAAGAGCACGTGTTGCTCGAAACGCGTTACCTGAGAGGAGAATAAAACCTACCTTACTGCAGCCTGGGGTCCGTGTCTTCTATTGCAGGAGTGTTTTGCAGTGTTTGGAGACTTGGTTTCTACATATATATATATATATATATATTCTTCGTCGTTACTGCGACTGCGATAAAGAAGCAATGCTCGAGCCCAACTTCATGTAACATGGGTTTTATTCAGAGCACCATTCTCAAAAAACCACTGGTGTTGTGAATAAAATCCTCGTTACATGAAGTTGGGCTCGAGCATTGCTTCTTTATCGCAGTAGCAGTAACGACGAAGAATATTAGGGGGTCGCTCCCTTGCTCGTAGCCCGCCGTCGTTTGGAGGCCAGAGGATTAGCGAACTGACGATAAAACTAATATATACATACATATATATATATATATATATATATATATATATATATATATATATATTCACTGAAAAAACCATAGGTTATACACCATATATAGTTAGGAATTAGCATTTAAAAAACCTTATTTTACTCACACAAAACCATTGAAATTCCATATATAGTTAGTTGCACTAACTATATATCGCGCACCCGCAATCCACTGCTGATCATGTCACATATTACATCATTCATGACATGGTCAGTGACATCACTGATGACATCACTGATGACATCTCAAATGACATCACTGATGAGATCACTGATGACATCATCCAGTGACTGTGTGTTTCTGTAAAGTTTAAATATGTTTTACATATTGAAGAATGAGTAGATGTATAAGTGTCTGGACGAAGGATTTAGTAGGTGCATGACTGAATGTATGAGTGAGTGATTAAATGTGTCTCACTGAGTGCATGGGTTAGTGAGTAAACTGTCTTAATTTGTGCATCATTATGTCTGTTGTTCTGTAAACTGCTGCATGTGTTGATCAGTAGCTATATGATTAACTATATGGGTTATTGATTGATTGTCCAAGTATTTGTATAGGAGACTGAGTGTGTGTGTGGCTGGCTGGGAGGTGTGTGACTCTGTGCAGATCAATGTGTACTTGTATCAATGATTGTATAAGAAAGTAAGTATGTGTTAGTATATGTTTGAAAATGTAAGGTGCTCTATGTTTAACTGTATAGACAAGAAAATGGAAGTGTGATTGATTCTTTACAGGACTGACTAGGTGTGTGAGTAACTCCATGGATGAGTGGCAGAGTGTAAGTGTCTGTATAGGTGTATGAGTGCATATGATAGTGTTGTAAAGATGAGTGATTGTATGTATGAATGATTGTATGGGTGAATGAGTGAATGTGTGTGTAGACGTAGGAATCAGTGAGTACGTATGTAGTAACTAGTATTGGTGTGTCAATGGTTTCAAAAATTATACTCTGTATTTAACACTGGGTGAAACAGAGGTTATATTAAAACGTGAGGAGATGCATTGTATTGTCACATGAATGATATCATCAGTGATGTGGTCATTGATGTCAAATGAGATGTCATCAGTGATCTCATCAGTGATGTCATTTGAGATGTCATCAGTGATGTCATCAGTGATGTCACTGACCATGTCATGAATGATGTAATATGTGACATGATCAGCAGTGGATTGCGGGTGCGCGATATATAGTTAGTGCAACTAACTATATATGGAATTTCAATGGTTTTGTGTGAGTAAAATAAGGTTTTTTAAATGCTAATTCCTAACTATATATGGTGTATAACCTATGGTTTTTTCAGTGAATTTTCAAGGTTTTGTAAATGCTAATTCCTAACTATATATGGTCTATAACCTATGGTTTTTTCAGTGAATTTCAATGGTTTTTTAATAGCAAATATCATAAGCTGTCGAATGTCAAGTACGTGGTAAGTGAAAACATTTTCGTGTTTATGCACACTGATCTGCTTTGAATGGTGCCCCCCCCCTCATTTCTATTAGGAGTACTCTCTCTTTGCAGATAGTGAAAGGTAGTTAACGCAGGCCTTTGCCCCCGTTGTAATCCGTCGTGCCTGCTTCTCTCTCCATTTGATTGATTGTTATCCAAGTATTTACTGTTTTAGAATTAGTTCTCTTTGGTTCATTCTCTATTTACAAACAAACACAGAGTCGCAATACTCTGTTTAGTCTTTGCAGATAACGAAAAATCGTGTAAAAAAAAAGAAAAGGAATCGAGCAAAATCAGTAGGCCACTAATGGGATCTCTTTTTGACCTCGCTAAAATAGAAACATTAGGAACAACCCCTCATGACAAATACAAAACTAGTGAGATGAACTGAACTCCACACAATGATGGCTGCAAAACAGCTCGGCTCCGCCACCCACCCCGCCCAAAATAACGATAAAGAGCGGCTGCCATGATTGGTTGCGGAATGGCCACAACGGAGCTACGAAATGGTGCTGCTCTCATGCTAACCCCAGCTTCGGTCTGAAACATCCAGAAACACTGTAGACTACTGATTCGATCAGTTCCGGTAGCGCCCCAATGTAACCCGGTAGAGAAGAACTAGCCCTCCCCTCTTTGACTGATGGTTCTTGTTGCCTGTCCTTTCTGTTGTCATTTAACAGAACTATTTAGCCTGCTGAAAGGGGTTGTGTTTCGACCGCTGGTTGGTGGAGACATTTTGACTATATTCTGGACCTGCGTTGTCGCGTAATGCGTCATATGACGCGCCGCGTTAGCGCATCCGGAAGTCATCCGGGGCGCGCAGCGCGTAACGTAAGCATAACAAGTCATGTGACTTGTTAATAAAACTTTTCATTGGTTCATTTTACTTTTCTTATTCTAATGATGAAAGCCTTGGTCATATCACCTAAAAATTACGCTTTTAATTACTTCCGAACATTATTTTCTCTTAAATATATGTTATAATGTTCCAGGCTAATGTACTTTCCCGGAAATTTTACAACTGTCCTGCAAGTAAAATATATTCTTTTTTCGAGAAAAAGAGCGTTTCTTCGTTCTATGACGGAGCCGTTGAGCAAAACAGGGTCGACCTGCTGTCTTAGTCGCCGATACGCCTGAATATGAGATTCTTATCGATCACTTTATGTTGCAGGAATAGAAAACACAACAGCCCTTGACCATTTATCTTTACTGCGTTCCTTCGTATTATACCTTTTACCCTTCATGTAATTGGTCTGCTTTATTTCACTTGCCTTTTAATGATTCTAAAACAGTGACTATTATTAAAAACTTTACCAATGTATACACTACTACCATGTTTTCTTTTAAAAACCTTTATTGTGAAAATTTCATTATACAAATACGAGCCTATAACCACGTGGGCCTGCCACAGAGCAAACTGTAATCGTATATGATGAATAGACATTTACACTGTAGAGGAACGTAACGGGCGGGCCATTAGGTTGCAAAAACTAAGGTGTCTAACAGTTACGGAATCGGTGGACGTACATTTTATAATTAAAATACGACAGGGCCAGTTACAATAAAATTATCTAGATATACATTTGCGGGCAAGTACCATGGGTGACGTTAATTCGAATTTTCAACAGTACAGTAATCAATAACACATCAGAACTTAATATCAATAGGGATGTCGAAATATTCAATCAATTCTCGTCCCCGCCCGCCATGTGCTTCAAAACTGCATACGTATCTCGTGATTTCAAGGTTCTGCAACCAGTACACAACAAGGAGTTACGAGTCCCATTTATTCCGGCGCCATTTTGGGCGAGGACGGGCAGGTCCAGGATATAGTCAAAATGTCTCTACCAACCATCGACTATGATGATGTTCATATGCTGTATTTATTAGAGTAACACTCATCTGCCCACATGAAATTAATTTACCACAATCTAAACATGTCATTTTAATCTTTCCAAAGTTCTTCTAAATATTTGGGACCGTTTCCCTTGCCTCTGAAGCTCTCAGTGCCACTTCTTTGATGAATGTACTAGCAGGTCAGGGGTTCTCCTCCAAATCTCTCTTTTATGCAGCACTATAATTAATTGGTGCCACCTCTCCATATGACGATGCATGGTATAGTTACCACAACTATATATTTTTTCGGTTCCTCTGGAGAGTTCATCGTGGCAGATGAAGCGTGTAACATACCGGGCATTTACCTTTTTTTGCATGTACAGGAAAGGGAAAAAAAATCGAGCGTTCGAGTTCTTAGGTGTCCCAGGGCCATTTTAGTGGACCAGGCCCAAATCCAAAGAACAGCTATCTCACAGGCTAATGGGGCGACCCACGCCGAGTTTCAGCATTGTAGGATGACCACACAAGTACAGCAACTTGCTAGACATCACCTCGGTGCCATCCGGATCTCGGCGCCCCACTGCAGATGAAGTGCCTCTCAACTATGAAACCACCACGGTGACATCCGGAATCTTGGCGCGTTGTGCTGCCTTCGGCCTATTCGCACATCGGTCCGCTACTGACGCCATCTCACAGGCTAATGGGGTGACCCACGCCAAGTTTCAGCATTGTAGGATGACCACAACAACTTGCTAGACATCACCTCGGTGCCATCCGAATCTTGGCATCTCAACGCCTAGTGGTATCTTCCATACAGAAAATATTGTTACGCTGCCTTTGGCCCCATTCGCACATCAGTCCGCAACTTAGACATCACCTCGATGCCATCCGGATCTTGGCATCTCAGCGCCTTGTGGTGTCAGTCAGAAAATATTGTTGCGCTGCCTTTGGCCCCATTCGCACATCAGTCCGCTACTGACACCATCTCACAGGCCAATAGGGCGCCCCACGCCGACTTTTACCATTGTACGATGGCCACACCAGTGGCACAACTTCCTAGACATCACCTCGGTGCCATCCGAATCTTGGCATCTCAACGCCTAGTGGTATCTTCCATACAGAAAATCTTGTTACGCTACCTTTGGCCCCATTCGCACATCGGTCCGCAACTTAGACATCACCTCGGTGCCATCCGGATCTTGGCATCTCAGCGCCTTGTGGTGTATTCTCTTCAGAAAATATTGTTGAGCTGCCTTTGGCCCCATTCGCACATCCGTCCGCAACTTACACATCACCTCGGTGCCATCCGGATCTTGGCATCTCAGCGCCTTGTGGTGTCTTCTACTCTGAAAATATAGTAGAAAATATTGTTGCGCTTCCTTTGGCCCCATTCACACATCAGTCCGCTACTGACACCATCTCACAGGCCAACGGGGCGCCCCACGCCGACTTTCAGCATTGTAGGATGGCCACACCAGTGCGGCAACTTACTAGACACCACCTCGGTGCCATCCGGATCTTGGCGCGTTGTGCTGCCTTCGGCCTATTCGCACATCGGTCCGCTACTGACGCAAACTCACAGGCCAACGGGGCGCCCCACGCCGACTTTCAGCATTGTTGGATGGCCACACCAGTGCGACAACTTACTAGACACCACCTCGGTGCCATCCGGATCTTGGCGCGTTGTGCTGCCTTCGGCCTATTCGCACATCGGTCCGCTACTGACGCAAACTCACAGGCCAACGGGGCGCCCCACGCCGACTTTCAGCATTGTAGGATGGCCACACCAGTGCTGCAACTTGCTGGACACCACCTCGGTGCCATCCAGATCTTGGCGCGTTGTGTTGCCTTCGGCCTATTTGCACATCGGTCCGCTACTGACGCCGCCTCACGTGCCAACGTATTTTCTCCTAATTTTACACCCTATGCCGCATAACAGGTCATGTGACTTGTTTATAAAACTTTTCATTGGTTCATTTTACTTTTGGTTTCCTAATGATGGAAGGCTTGGTCATGTGACCTAAAAACAACACTTTTCATAGGATGAAAACTTTTTTTTTTCCCCAAACGATGAAAGCCCCACCTTGTTTCTGGATGTTTCAGACTGAAGCTGGCGTCAGCATGAAAGCACCACCATCTCGTAGCTCAGTCGTGGTCATTCCGCGAGCAATCATGGCAGCCGCTCCCCACCAGAAGCCTGCAGGAGTCGGAGCCCCCAAAACTTTTGATGAATTCTCAAGGCGGAGGGGACGCTTTCGAGAATGAGGTCCAAGACCTAGCAGACAAGCGTCCGATTTCCAAGGTGTCCCAGGGCCATTTCAGTGGACCAGGCCCAAAAAGGAAACAGCCTGCCGCCATTTTGAGAGTCCTGTGACAGCCGCCTATCGCTGCACCGCAAGAGTGGGCGCAACTCAGCTGAATTGCGGCTTTTGACACAGTGGACCAAAAACGGACGGAATGGCAACTGAAACGGTAAAGGGGCGCCCCACTACAACAGATGACACTCCACCTGGAGAGGCCCGTTCACGCCGCCTCCCCCGGGGCGCCCCACGCCGTTATTCGGAGCAGCATTGTAGGATACCAAAACCAGTGCGGCAACTTACTGGACATCACCTTGGTGCCATCGTTCTGCTGCCTTGGAACTATTCGCGCAACAGTTTGCTACTGATGACCCACCCCCCGCGACGCCCCATGCCGTTATTTGCTGGGTGGCAACTTACTAGACATCACTTTCGTGTCATCTAGATTTCAACGCGTTCTGCTGCCTTGGAACTATTCGCACAACAGTTTGCTACTGATGACCCACCCCCCGCGACGCCCCACGCCGGAAATCTGGACGTTGTGCTGCGTTGGGACTATTCGCACAGCCGACCGCTACTTCGTTGTTTTTCCCTAAAAATGTTTATATGTTATTACTATTTTTGTTTTCTTGTATATATTTATAAATTATTAAAGTTTTATAATCTTACTACTTTGTCGGAGTGCTATATATTTTTAATGTGACACATAATTGTAAAAACTTTGATGTACAAACAGTCATCCCTGGAATCTTCCGCTTCAGGCTCGGTCCCCTCCCCAATCACAATACAGGATGGTTTTCAGATAATAGCAACGCTTCTGCTGTGACGAATCTCATCGAGTGTGGGCCTTGATCTACTATAACTCCTTTGAAGAGGGGTGATTCTTTACAGCTGTGGCCATAAACTACATCTGCAGGGCTAGCTGATACCCTAGGACCAGCCTGGACAATCGGACACAGAGGAAAAGGAGTGTCAGAGGGTGCGGTAGTGAATAGGGCGAAAGGGAGGTGTCGGGCGGGCACAGGGTGTGA
Source organism: Lissotriton helveticus (assembly GCF_964261635.1). Classification (NCBI taxonomy): domain Eukaryota; kingdom Metazoa; phylum Chordata; class Amphibia; order Caudata; family Salamandridae; genus Lissotriton; species Lissotriton helveticus. The sequence goes on along the minus strand of NC_136063.1, from coordinate 1,808,489,396 downwards.
TTCTCAGGGAACAGCAGCGCAGATGGGGGAGGTTTATTACCCATGCATAAGACAGAGAGCGGGGGTGACCACTGCCTGGGGGAGATGTTTGCGAGGGTGGGGAGCCATGCTAAGGATCGACAGCGTGCACAGAGTGGGTCTGGTCAAGGCATCTAAAATGGCTGCCGTGCACGACAAAAGTGTGGCATTTGAAAAAAGACAAGATGGCGCAGACAATGTTTTTCAACACTTCCTGATTTCCTTCGAATCGAACGTTAACAGACGTTGGGGCATATTACCAAAGTTAAGCGATATTTATCCCTAACGATGCTTAGCAACGATTTTTTTACCGTCAGAAATTATCGCAGATAAACCTTGCTATTATCAAGGTTTATCGGAAATACGATAAAAAACGACCGCAATGCATTAATATCGCTGAAAACTCAGCGATATTCATGCATTACCGAGCTAATGCTCTTAGCCATGTTATCCACCTCCCATTGGATAACATGGCTAAGAACTGCTCAGGGCAGGTGGTAGCTTTTAGAGATATTCGCCCTTATCTCGAATATTTCCAAAAGTTGATAATAGGAGATAGCGATGTTAGCGACTGTTTCCAGTCGCTAACATCTTGGCATGCCCACTTTGCATGTCATTAGTGATAAATATCACTCACATGCAAAGTGGGGCCCAAGATGGTCGCTATCTTCTACTAGCCGTCGCTAACTGGTGTTAGCAACAGCTAGGTAATACACATATAATTTTATCTCCGCGAAGCGGAGCGCTGTTACAGATATATATCTTGTTTCTGAACGTTAATTTCTCAAAATGCACTGAAGCACATATATTGAGACCTAGCAAAGGCACATCGGGCTACCAGTCCCTACAATTTTGCCAAGTTTCGTGCAAATCCATTCAGCTGTTCGATCCTACCGAGAGACAAGATGGCGGCCGCTACGGACTGTTTGGAATGTTTACAGACACCGGAGAGCCAATCAGCTTCGCTTCGCAAAGCTCCGTAACGCGAAAAGTACGCGAAGCGGTGCGCTGTTACAGATATATACCTTTTTTTGAATGTTAATTTCTCAAAATCCACTGGAGCACATATATTGAGATCTAGCAAAGGCACATCGGGCTACCAGTCCCTACAATTTTGCCAAGTTTCGTGCAAATCCATTCACCTGTTCGATTATTATTATTTTTATTTTTTTTTGCCCCGCGGGGCCCTTTTAAAACCTCCACATCAAACCTAGGGGGTGAGCGACAATGTACTATGCCCCCTTATGGTCATTTGCCCCTTCGCTTCGGCCTCCTCTTGTCTCTCGATCCTACCGAGAGACAAGATGGCGGCCGCTACGGACTGTTTGGAATGTTGACAGACGCCGGAGAACCAATCAGCTTCGCTTCACAAAGCTCCGTTGCGCGAAAAGTCCGCGAACCAGTGCGCTGCCCGGTCCGCTGTTACAGATATATATCTTTTTTTAAACGTTAATTTCTCAAAATCCACTGGAGCACATATATTGAGACCTACAAAAGGCACATCGGGCTACCAGTCCCTACAATTTTGCCAAGTTTCGTGCAAATCCATTCAGCCGTTCGGGCTAAAAGTGAGGCCAACCGCCCTATGGAAAACTCAATGTTAAAAACACGTTTTGGGACCCCCCTTTTTTCTCGGCCCCCCCTTGACGAACCCCCCCCAAATTTTCAAGGGCTGCTCAGAAACAAAATGTGCCATTTTCCTGAAAATTTCAGCCAATTCCGTCCACAAACGCCAAAGTTATTAGACATAGAATTTTCAAAAATCCCATAGAGAAAAAATCCTAACTATATATACCTACTGGCGACCGCCAGTAGGTAATATATATATATATATATATATATATATATATATATATATATATATATATATATATATATATATATATATATATATATATATCGAAGATGAATACTCCAACCACTTCCACCAAAGCCTCGGCGGCGAAGAAGGAGAAGCGAACCACTTGTAGGCAAGATGTTTTTATTCAACCATATCCACAGCAATCGACAGATGACGCGTTTCGGGCTCCAAAAATCCCTTGATCACATATATATATATATATATATATATATATATATATATATATATATATATATATATATATATATATATTACCTACTGGCGGTCGCCAGTAGGTAGTTATAGTTAGGACCTAGTTTCCAAAGGAAATCCATAACATTCTATTTGGAATAACTTTGGCGCCGGTGGACAAATCTTCAAGAATTTCTCCAAGAAAATGGCCTGCCTGGTTCCGCTCCTTTCCTGGAAGTTTGGGGGTGATTCGTCAAGTGCGGGCCTAGAAAAAAGGGGGTCCCAAATGGTGTTTTCCCCATGCAATTTTCCATAGGGACCTTTAGCCAGGGCTACAGCCCGAACGGCTGAACGGAATTACACCAAATTTGGCAGAGAGGTAGAGTTCAGATTGTGCTTTTTGTTAAATCCGTTCAGTAGTTTCTGAGAAAATCACAAGTAAAATTATAGCGATATCTAGAGACGGAGTTCTACATGCGTACGGAAAACCGTACAATTACGAGCACTTGCTGCATGCTGATTGGTTGTCAACTGTCTGTCAACACTCCAAACCAGGAAGTGTTGGCAGCCATCTTGTTCGTCGCTAGAACCGAGTCACAAGAAAACAGGAAAACAAAGTTGAGAAAAAGGAAAGGGGGCAGGGTAGAACCATCCTGAACCTCTAGGCTTGCTCAGGGGGTCGTACATGGATTTTTAGGCACAATTTTTATTTAAAAAAAAATAAAAAATCGTGGCATACGTGTATGGTACTCTGTAGTATCTTGGTATTCTCTGTGCTATCCCTCTCTACCTCTATTGGAATGTTCATGTGATGCACCATCAGAATGTTGGTGTCCTGCCTGTGAGTTTACAGTTGGCTGGGCTGAGTATCATGATGGATGCTCCTGGTGGGGTCTCTCTATACAACTTGGATTAAAGCATCTTAAATACTATATCTCGTGTGGACTTCTCAGCATTACATTCATGGCGATGACCTTAAGGAAGAACCTACACCTGTCAAGTCAAGAAGTATTTCAAACTAGAAGATATTAAGCAAGAAAACTACAAATTAATGAAAGGACCTCCTGCAACAAGAAAAGCTACCCCAACTGCCAGCATGACCCCACCAGTGACCTACAACCAGTCGCCCACAGCAGTCTGGCAGTCGTTCTCAGTAACAGTGTGTCTACAAATTTTAAGTTGGAGCTGTGCCCTGACGCTGGGTAAGCCTGTTTGTACTGACTTTGGGACTCACGCTGTATCCTCACATGAGAGTAAACAATTTTATTGCCATCTCTGTTTTTTGTCCAATTTACAAGGAAAGCCTATTTAACCTTGTGTTGGAGCTGTGCCCTTTAATGGGTTAAACCAGAATCGTTTTTGCTCCTGGCTCATCCTTTGTTATGCCTTCACATGAGACTAAGCATTAACTTACGCTGTTTTGGGAAAGAAATGTGACTGTTTTTGTAGTGTTACAACAGTGCAGCAGTGACTAAAAGTTAATTTTTGAAGTGTTTCTTTGCCCAGAGGATTTGATCTATTTTCTCTGCAGTCTCACCAAGGATCATTCCTGCTGTTTCTACTAGACCACACGATGTCTAAACTGCGCAGTAAAGTATTTTTTTTTACATTTTTCAAACGTGTGACTGAGAACAGTTTAAATCATCATGACATGCCAGAGTTTTGACACTTTCACCGGCTCATCACCAGAGCTTAATTGGTGATTTTTCTTAAAATAAACATTTCCTTTGCCTTCCATTTAAGCGAAGTTCAACGAAAATCGAGCCTCTGAAGCCATTTACAGTTTAACTGATTCATTCTGTTTAAATATGCAGCGCGTGTGTCACGCTCTCACCTGCTGTCTTCATCGGACCACTCATTGGAGTCTCTGTGACGCTGCCTTCCTCGGACCTTTTCTGACGTGCTGGATCTCCTAATGTGGTTTAGTGCACTGAAGCGCCGTGAGCCATCCTACTATGCGTCACTGTGCGTGCTGTCACGTCTTCTTTGGAAATCCTTCATCTTGCCAGCACTATTTACGTGTTCTGCTTTCTAGCCGATCTCATTTTACACGATTAAATATTGTGATGCACACGTTTTTGTTTTATGATGCAGCAGAAGGCGGGTCAAGTGAGAGTTTTTCCATTTCATCATCCGAGCGCTGTGACTATTTTAAGGTACTGTACACTACAAGAAAAACTTCATTTTTAAGGATAATTTATCGGGGGCAACGATCGAGCTCCAGCGTTTTGAAATATTAATGATTGCACTCCTTTGCTGCACCTTTTCATCTGTCTATTTGCTATTACGTTAAGGGGCAGTACATTTTCTGTTATTGTAGTGCTAACTTGATTAAGAATAGCACTTTGTAGATGCAGGGCTGCAGGAAGTGTGCTTAGTTTCTTTTCCTTTTATGTATAGTATAGTTGTTTTACTCCTCACAGGCCACTGTCATTGCGTTATTACTAGCTTTAACATAGAAATGGGGGTAAAGAATATGTTTTTTTTTCTTAACGGTCATATGAAATTTATCATTGAAGAATGTTTCTTTTAACAAGTTTATGGCATTATTTGCTTTAGTATGCTATGTTTCCACTTATATTCATTCTTTCTAGTTGTGGTTAACATGGGGGTGGGTTTTAAGTCCCATCACCCTGTATGCCAGTTAGCATAACATGTGCGCTACATTTGCAGTGGGTTTTAGTCCCATCTGTTTTAATTTCTATGTTTCTGGCGATGGGTTCCTAGTCCCATTTAAGCGCAGTGGGTTTCAGTCCCACCTGTTTGTTTTGCATTGGGTTTCAGTCCCATTTGTTCACAAGGGGTTTTAGTCCCACTTGCACCATTTCTATGTATTTGCGATGGGTCTTAGTCCCATTTGTTTGTAGAGGGTTTTAGTCCCATCTACTTTATTTAATGTTTTTACTATGGGTTTCAGTCCCATTAGTTTGTAGTTGGTTATAGTCCCATCTACTTAATTAATAACTGTAGTGGGTTTTAGTCCCACCTGGCACTATGTCAGTTGTCCACACGAACCTCTTCTATTTTTATTTTATACCCTGTTGGGAGTATGTATTTTTGTCAGAGGAACTTTGCTAAGGTTATAGTCCTATAGCATTATTTATCTAGTGTTTTAAACTTATTTTTTGTTTTTATTCACATATACTAGTTTACCAGTCACTTTTAAGAGTCTAAGTTTTTAAAGTTTTACATCCACATATTTAGCTTGTGTTTCTCTATTTATGTGCTTTTATACTTTATATGCTAAATATGTTTAGATTTAATGTATTTTATTGCAACTTTTGCACTGTTATCTCTTGCATTACGTAATTGTACTTTGCTTAGAGGTAATAGTGGTTAGATGAGGTTTCATTTATACTTTTCCTAATCTTCCTTGTTCCTGAAATCAAGGTTTCTTTTGTTCTGTCTCTTTTCTTATTGCTTTCCATTGTTTCCTTCCTTTCAAAGTTCTGTAAGAAGAGAGGATGGTTTATATGGTGTAAGAAGGGTGAATGGTTTATATGTTTTTTTCCATTCTTCTCTCTCACTCTCTTTTTAAAGGTGTTTCCTCTTTACTGTTCTTCTTTTTCCGCTTTTGCTCATTTTACGTGCTTTCATTTTCTCCTGTTTTCCGTTGTTGTTTTTAGCTTTTTGTTTTCTGTTTAAGGAGAGAGGATAATGTAGTATCTTGGTATTCTCTATGCTATCCCTCTCTACCTCTATTGGAATGTTCATGTGATGCACCTATCAGAATGTTGGTGTCCTGCCTGTGAGTTTACAGTTGGCTGGGCTGAGTATCATGATGGATGCTCCTGGTGGGGTCTCTCTATACAACTTGGATTAAAGCATCTAAAATACTATATCTCGTGTGGACTTCTCATCATTACATACTCGTATGCGGTGGAAAAGGGGAAATAAAGTAGAAGTCCGTTTTATTTATTAGGTCTCGGGGGGCTAAAGTCCGGGGGCAATTTTTAGAGCTATATTTCTATGATAGTATGTAAAATTTTCCGGTTTTTTTTCTGCATCAGTTGTACTCTCTACGCATGCGCAGCCTTGTTTGCAAGCGCACGTTGTTTTTTTTTCTCTTCAAGTTCACCAAGCAAACCTCTCCTCATTTCAGGTATTAAATTTGCTGCTTTCTTTTCCCGGGTCGTGTGTGTCATCTGCATCTATAGTTTTGTAATATATTAATTAACATATTGTATCTATATTTATTTAAAATGTAGTGTCTAGGCACCAAACATTGATTACATACTCCGTCCACCGCCATTTTAGTAGTTTTCCTCCGTTATTTTTATTATGCCTGTTACTTTCATTTTACCCTCCGCATATTTTCTCTGTGATCGATGAGATTTCCTGCCACAGACACCACGGTGTTTGTCCTTGGCCTCCGATCTTATCAGACTTGGTCAGACGTATACCTAGAAACTAATTGAAGGACGTACTCTCTACGCATGCCCAGCCTTGTTTCAAGCGCACGTTTTTTTTCTTTTTCTTCAAGTTCGCCAAGCAAACGTATCCTCATTTCAGTTATTAAATTTGACGCTTTCTTTTCCCAGGTCGTGTGTGTCATCCGCTGCTATACTTTTGTAATATATTAATAAACATATTTTATCTATATTTATTTGAAACATAGTGTTGAGGCGCCAAACGTTGATTACATACCCCGTCCACCGCCATTTTAGTAGTTTTCCTCTGTTATTTAAATTATACCTGTTACTTTCATTTTACCCTCCGCATATTTTCTCTGTGATCGATAGGATTTCCTGCCACAGACACCACGGTGTTTGTCCTTGGCCTCTGATCTTGTCAGACTTGGTAACACGTATACCTAGAAACTAATTTGAAGGATGTAAGGCTCAGCCATAACAACGCGTGTTCGTCAACACAAATACATTATTAAGATTATGCTTTTATCATGCGTGGTTAATGCATACTAGTTGTAAAAGCATGTGTGGTAAAGCCATATGCGTGCTAATTGCTTCGTGGTGACGATCAGGCGTTGTAATGGCTGTTTCACCCCAGCAGAAACTGGGTCTGGGCGTGGTGGACTCCAGGGCACCAGGCGGAGGGCCACGCAGCCCCTCTCATACAATATAGAAGTCTTTGTGGGGTTATTGTTTCCGTGGTTTGAGGGGCGTCATTGAGGCCCACACACTTAATTTTGTAGGGGGGTAGGCATTGCATGGGGAAATGTCACAAGAGGTATGTAAATGTGGTACACATTGTTTCGTATTAGTTTGATTTCTTTACCGTGTTGTAGTGTATCCAGAGAAAATATAACTCAGTACTTTTCAATCCTAGTCTTGAACATCTTACTATAGTACTTCAACATTATAAATATTTTTTTTTTTGTGGGTCGTCACTCCCCCACAAAGAAAAAGTAGTATGTAGATTTTTTCTATTAAGTGTTATTAAAAGAATAACTGTAAACGAAACGTAATGATAATTATATAATAAACAACTAGAAAAAAAAACTTTAAAAACACAATACTATAAACAAATTGTGAAGTTGACTCCAAAAGACGTACGATTGGTAATCTGCAAAACAAACACAAAAATTAGAGTTTAGAATTATGTAGATGTGACTAAATGAGCTGAAGCATTAGAAGTCAAGGTAACACTACGATTTTACGTGTGCAGTGTGCCTGGTACATTTCAGTTGCATTAAAGTGCCGTGTTCAAGTGGTGTCTATATGGAAGTGCCTACTGCGTTAGTGACACAAAAGTGGCAGAACGAGATTGTAAATATGGCAACTTATTTCTAATACATTGCAATGAAGGCATCGTATATCTAGGCCTCTGTGCTTACCGTTGTATAAACACTGCGGCCAAACACTGCGGCCAGTAGAATTCACAACTTCAGTTCAGGTGTTGTTCTACAAGTCAAAGGAGATAGCAGTGTCTATAAGTTTAAAAGACAAAGAGGAATGATGTCGCAGAGAGTGTGAGAGAGAGAGAGAGAGAGAAAACAATATTAAAACTGTCTCGCAGAGTGTGGAGTTGAGATTCTTTCTTGAAAAGTCAGACGTAGATTTAGAACCTGCTTGTGTCACTTTTCCCTTGTTAAAAGTGATAGAAAAGTGGCGTAGTAAGCTTGTAGATGTTTGTCAGACTGTTGTAACCTATCTGTTGTCACTACTCGGAGGTAACTATACATTTTACACAGTGAAGCAGCTGCACACTACCGACTGTCTCCTTTCACAAATGAAGGTAAGACTACAGTTTTACGTGTGCAGTGTGCCTAGTACATTTCAGTTCCGTTATAGTGCCGCATTCAAGTGGTGTCTATATGGAAGTGCCTATTGCGTTAGTGACACAAAAGTGGCAGAACGGGATTGTAAATACGCCGACTTATTTCTAATGCATTGTAATGAATGCATTGTATATTTAGGTCTCTGTGCTTACCATTGTATGAACACTGCGGCCGAAAACACTGCAGCCAGTGGAATTCACAACTTGAAGTGAACTTTTCTTCTACACGTCAAAGTAGGCAGCGTTTTCTATAAGTTTAAAAGAGAAAAAGAAATGATGTCACAGATAGTGATTGAAAGATGGTGGTCTACGTGTGGAAGAAGCCTTCACTGTAATCAAGAGAGTAAATCATTTCAATTTAGATAAGGTTGTATAGAGCACGGTGGAGATAGCAAAGCTCAAAACTTTAAAAAAAAAAGAGAAACGATGTGAGAGAATGAGAAAGCGAAAGGGAAAAAGGGACATTAAAACGTGGGAGAGACACACACGACAGTGGAGGGGTACGTGAAGCCAGAGGCGCAACCATAGTCAAAAATATCGGGGGTGTGGGGGCTGGAAAAAATTTGGGGTGGGGGCTTAAGTTCAAGCAAGAGTGGAGCTGCAGGGGCTGTAAGCGGGGGGGAATATCAAAGCCTCATTAACAAGCAAAATGTGTTTGAAAGACCTGTGACGTACTTGGGTGCGACTGTGTGTGGGGGCAGGAAGCTATGTCATCCTAGCTGAAGCCCTGTTAGCCCAATGTTTTTTTGCGCTTGGTGCATACTACAGATTCTCTCATTTGACAGATAAGTTGTTGTTGTTTCAGAAACAAGCTTCTTTGCTCACCTTGTGCTATTGCCCTCGTCCGTGTTACATGATCCATCGTGAAGCTGGACATCTAAAAGATATTAAAAGAAAGATGTTACGATTGGTAATTGTTACAATATTAATTTGGAGTTAGATAATATCGCGCTTTGACGTGTTGATTGTCACATTTCTACGAACTGTTTGTATTGTGAATATATTCCGGACATTTCAGCGCTTAGAAAAACGTTATTGCTATTGGGAAAAAAATGTAAACATGTAAATTAATGGATTATGTAGGAGTACGTTCGTTTAAAATACTAAGTCTCATTTTTGTATGTTGTCAGCTACAACCCTTCGACTCCTTCCGATGCATACTCAAGCCTCACTGCTCACCTTTTCGTGAAAAAGACACCTTCTTCATGATGTAGTCCCGGTCTCCAACAAAGAAGTCTCATATATGGTGCCGAGTCTTGATATCTGTATGGCTCACGACATACTGGTGCTCCCATCATCATTATCGCATGTTCTTCACCCGCTCAGTGCTTCGGGCACCACTAACTCAGTGACCAAAGAGGCCACGCTTGTAGTAGTGGGCCCCTTGTTCGGTGCTTTGGGAACAACTCTAAAATGGCGTACAACACGTGTGCTCTGTCTTTATTATACATAGGGTCACGTGTGTAGTGACGGATGCGCTGAATGGGTGTGGTGTGGGTGTATACCAGCCATGAAGGAGTGTGTGTGTCGATCTGACAAATAGACCTGCATTTAAGAAATCGCTAGAATGGAAATTTGGGCCTTGTACTGTTGTTGTGTTTTACTGATAGCGTAAGAGTGGCTTTCTTTTTTCTATGTGACGTTACGATACAGTCACTATGTATGTAGCCTATTTTGTGACGCATTTTATTGTATAATGCGTTTCAAAATCTAGTTGTGGTAGGGTGCTTTTAAATTAAACTGTGAAGTGTGCTCAGGAGTTTGTTGAGTGTAGAAGTATTTTTTTTTTCTATTTTCCAATCTATTATAATTGTGCTGACTTTTCTCCTTTAGCGTGCAGTACAATATTATTTTATAAAATGTATAACTGTTGAAATCATCTTTGAAAGTAGAATGAAAGCATGTAAGCTGCTCTCTGTGATGAAAAGCATTTCCGGCTCCCGCAGGAAGTGGGGAGCCGGGTGGGACCATGGAGGCCTTGGGGCTCTTCCCACGGTCCGCAACGTTACATTTGAGCCCCGGGGGATGGGTTTCTTCGGGGATTATGAAAAATTAGTGATAAAGGCTATTTTTTAATGTTAGATTTATTGTACGCGTACCAAATACTTATGGAAGGCGTACGGTGCGAAGATTGGAAGTCGTCCCGTAAGCGTACTGAAGGAAGAAAAAGAAGAATACTTTTAAGATATTTATGAAGTGTATGTGTTTAGATGTTGGATGGCTACAAAAAGAGCCCTTGTGTTTATTGGTAGATTTTAGTACCTACAAGTAAGTACCAATACAGAGTCTAAAGTTCAAGAGGAAGACTCTGTTTCCCTCATCTGTAAAATGTACACCGTCTCTCCTATAGATGTCATGGATATTGAAACGTAGATTGTTGTGGTAGATAGACCCCATTCTATAGTCTCGGAGAAAGGCAGAAACAGATTTATTCACATGTTTCCTAGCTTTTTCAATCTGTGGACAATAGTGGTTGGACCGATTCCATTTCTGCCTTTGGCATATATTAGAATATACAAAGGCAGTTTTGGGGAACAGTGTCATCAATTGTGCAAAGGTGTCCTTCATAAGCATTTCCAGACCTACTCCTGTCAAAGTGCCTAGGTCATTGCCACCAAAGTGCACAATTATGACGTCAGGGTGTTGGAGATGCAAAAAGGATTTCACCAATGGTATCAATTGGTGCCACTTTAATCCTCTCTGTCCAATCCATTTAATGTCTACATTTGGTAAACGTAGGTCTTTGTGAATTCCTTTCCGTTCTGCGTACCTTTGACTCCAGAAAATATAGCTGTGTCCACAATCCACACTGTAAGCATCTTGAAGAGAGGTCTGGATGCACTCTGAAGGTCTCTGTAAATGAAATGGCAGTTTGAAAAGGAAGATTTTTTCTAAAATGGGGAACAACATGCAGTTTTGAAAAAAGAAAAGGAATGGTTAGTTGTTCGAGAACATTCTACACTAAGCTAGGATGAATGTTTCTGTGTTTTAAAAGCCTGATTTATATTGGTTAAGAAAAACTGATAGAAAAGAACGTTATATAAGATAAGCTGGTATATTCTCAAGTCAAGCACACTTGCTGTTTTATTTTGCAACAATGTATGATCAACTTTTCACCTGTGTGCTGAGTTAGGGGTTCCCTGAAGTGTTTCTATGGTAACTGGCAGATTGTGGAATGGGTGAAGGGTTGAAAGTTTTGTCAGTTGGAAAGGGTGCAAAAGTTCAAGCAATATAAAAGTGTGTTTCGTTTTGATGTAATGTGGGAATAAATGTGATTTTTTATTTATTTGTATATGTGTGTAGATTGAGTGTGTAGATTGACAGGGAAAGTTTGCTATTTGCTATTGGACTTCCTGTCCCCCTAGGACTGCTTAGGGGGGTTTACAATGATCCGAAGGTCAAAATGTTTGATGGCCTTTGTTGAGACTTTGATGGCCCTGGGGACTACCACCTTCAAGGGCGGCTCCTGTAGTGTTACGGGGTGCCTATCCCTGGGATACTGCTGTTTGCTATGGTAGGGCGAGAGTTCTCTTTCAAGTAGGAAAGCAGATTGCTTTTCATCTGAGAGAGCAGCATGTAAGCTGGTCTCTCTGACCAAAAGCAATGGTCGTAGGGAGCCGGATGGGACCGTGGGGGTTTTGGGACTTCCCCCACGGTGCTGAATGTTATATTTGAGCTCCGGGGGATGGGGTCCCCGGGGATCGAAAAAAATTAGTGATCGATGCTATTTTTTTTTTTTACGGTATATTTAGTGTACGCGTACTGTGCGAAATCTGAAAGTCATTTCATAAGCGTACGTAAGCAAGAAAAATCAATAAAAAATATATATTTTACAGATATGTATCAAGTTTATGTGTTTATATGTTGGCTCTTTGTAATGAGACCTTTTCTTTTTATTGTTACTCATAAGTAAGTTATTATACATAATCTAAAATTGTTGAGGAGCCGTGTTTTATACAGTGCTGAACTTTTGACCTCTGTTGACAGTTGACTTTTGCATGATCTGTTGGGGGTAGGGTGGAAAGTTATGTAAGTTGGAAAGGTTTGAATTGTTAAAGCAATGGAAATGTGTGTTTCAAATTAATGTGTGAAGGATTTTAATTGGTTATTTATATGTATGTATGTGTAAAATGAGAGGGAAAATGTTCCATTTCGTGGTTCTGGTGCAAACACCGAAGTTGAGAGATTCTGTGTAAGAATATCTACTGTGTGTGGCATTCTTCTTAATCTACCAATCAATTTGAAAGGTGAGTTGATAAATTGTATGGGAATGTATGTGGTGCATGTTTGTACATTAAGGAATTATGGGGCATATTATCAAGACAGACGATAAAATTATTGCCGCTTAATCGGCAGAAAACTGCAGAAAAAGCAGCGATAATGGGCTTGATAATATGCTGTATGCAATTCCAATCGAAGCCTATGTTAGATGTGAGGGACATCTAACATGGGCTTTGATTGGAAATGCATAGAGCATATTATCAAGCACATTATTGCTGCTTTATCTGCAGTTTTCTGCCGATTAAGCGGCAATAATTTTAGCGTCTGTCTTGATAATATGCCCCTATGTTCGTACCTTGTTAAACGTTTTAAAGTAGTAAATGTGTTTTGCTATAATGCATGCTGTTATGTTTTATTGCTTAATATCACATTGTGCGTCTGTGTAATTTAAGGAATTATGGGGCATATTATCAAGAAAGGGCGATTATCGCCACTTTTATCGGCAGGAAAATGCAGCTAAAGCGGTGATAATGGGCTTGATAATATGCCCTTGTGAATTCCCATAGAAGCCCAGGTTATGGTGTTAACCTGGTCTTGTATGGGAATTCACAAGGCCATATTATCAAGCCCAATATCGCCACTTTAGCTGCAGTTTCCTGACGATAAAAGCGGTGATAATGTGTCGCCCTTTCTTCATAATATGGGCTTATATTTGTCCCTTTTTCCATAATTTCTAGCCTCTCTTTTTATACTTCCCTCTGTCTCCTCTTACTCCTTTCTCTCTCTTGGTACTACTGTCTTTTTCTTATATTGTCGTCTGTGGTGATATTGCCCTTCTTTGGCTTTATATTTTCTTTTTTTTTCTCTTATTCCTTCTGTCTCCTCATTTTCTTCCTATTCTCTTCATATTTAATTTTTTTCTTGGTACTCCCTGTTCTGTCCTCTTTCTCGTTTCTCTCCCTCTGCATATAGTCTGGGTCGATTTACAAGCTCCTTGTGCATCTTTGTTGTTTTATTGTGTTAGTTTTTTTGATGTAATAGTGGCACAAATAATGTAGTAAATTGCATATGTATTTGGAAAATGAGTGAGTTTTGACCACTGAAATATAGCAATTATATACATGGAATATGTATAGTCACTTAAACGTTTTTCAGTAGTAAATGGTACAATTCATGGTGTCATTTTTTTTGTCTAATATCACACTGTGCATGTGTGTACATTAAGGAAATAGGGGGCATATTATCAAGGACCGGTGTTAAAATGATCGCCGTTTTATCGGTCAGAAACTGCTACCAAAACGGCGATAATGGGCTTGATAATACGCCTTTGTTATTTCCTATAGAAGCCCATGTTAACACCAGAGCATGGGTTTTTGTATGGGAATTAACAAGGGCATATTATCAAGCCCATTATCGTCCGTTTTATCAGCAGTTTCTGGCCGATATTAAAACAGCGATAATTTTAACACCGGTCTTTGATAATATGCCCCTATATTCGCTCCTTTTTATACGTTTTACAGTAGTAAGTGTGTTATGGTAAAATGCATGGTCTTATAATTTTTTGGGGTAATATCACATTGTGTACGTGTGTACATTAAGGAATTATATTCGCACCTTTTTGCATATTTTCTAAACTTTGTTGTCATACTCCCTCCTGTCTCGTCTTACTCCTTCCTCTCTGATTATAATATCTTCTTTTTCCTATACTCTGCTCTCTTTTTATACTTTTTTTTCATACTTGCTCCTCTTTTTGCATATTTGTCCTACTCTTTATATTCTCTCTTGTCTTTATATTCACCATTGTTGTCATAGTTCTTACTGTGCTCTCATAGTACTCCCTCTCTCCTTATACGGTCAGTCTTCCTTTATAATTGTCTTTTCTCCACATTTTTGTCTCTGTGTCTCTTTTCATTCTTTCCTCTTTCTTCATATATACTCTTCTGTTCTTATATTCTCTGTTTCTTCTTATTCTTGCTGTTCTTTGCAGGTACTCCCTATTGTTTTCTCATACTTTTCATTTTGTTTTAATACACTTCTATCTGTAGTCACATTTCTCCTCTCTTTTCTTATACTTTGCACTCTCTACTAATATTGCCGTCTTTTCGTATTGTCATATTCCTCTCATCATTTTCCCCCCTGTTCTTATACTCCCCCCTGTTTTCATATTCTCCTCTCTGTTCTCTTACTTCTCCATGTCTCCTCATACTACTGAGTTTTTCTTATATTTCCTTTTGTCCTATACTCCTTCTGTCTATGTTCATATTTTCATCTTTTTCTTCATATTTCTTTTCTCTTTTCATTTTCTGTCCTCTCTGTTTATACTTCTTTAATCTGTTCATATTGTTTGCTCTATTCTCTCATTCCTCTTTGATTCCCTGCATACACTCTGCAGCACTTTCCTCATATTCTCC